>NC_064894.1:16205000-17405000 GCF_929443795.1 Astur gentilis
TTGATGTAAAATATCCACACAAAGTTGAGGACTGATTGAAAATCAAAGCCTATTGTATTATCAAATGTATTTCTGATAGAGTCGAAGGACAGAGAAGGGGTTTTGTATGTCTGTCTGTTTGTCAAATATTCTGGTTTGCAATTGTGCTTCTTAATAACCAGGTGGAATCATCAACAAATCCATATTTCTTCTCTGCATTACTGGCAATTATTACCGAAGGACATACCACAAGTATGTTTTAACCTTTCTAGCAGTGGATAGTGCCATCAATTACTAACTTTGCCATGTTGGGCAGCCCACAGGGCAGGAAATGAATGTAATTCAGGCAGAGCGGCATAATGGAAACATTGTGGCTTGGTGTTGATGTTTATTTCAAATGTCTGTGCTGATGTGAGGATAACTGATGGGAACAGATCTTGAAACCTTCTGAGCTAATGTGTCCTGATCCACGCCACTGTGATCTGGGCAGAGATGTAAGTGATGTTCTCTCCCCTGTACTTTCAACTTAGCGCAGCATATTTAAAACACTGAGTATTATTCTTCATTTGGTAATTGCAGGGCATTAATGTGTATGTAATTTCAATAATTTAACTTGAATTGGATGACTCTTACCGTTTGATTAGTTTAGCTTTTAGAAGTGTATGTGATTATGACCTGAAAGGCAGATTAATAGCTGGATTATGGTCTTATAGATCATACAATTCATTATATTCACACTGATCAATATCTGGCACACGTTACTACAACGCCAGTATATATGTTTCATTCATTCAGATGGGCAGATCTATATTTTTGTTACTTTGCTTTTCAACGTATATCATGAGCAAAAGCCTTTCTAGGGTCTCTAAACTACAGCTCTCCTCATTTCACTGATGTAAGAGGATTCAGCTTTTCTGAAATCAGAAATTTATAAGCTTTAGTTACAAAGCCTATATTCCGAGGCTCCGAAGAAGCCATTACTTGCTAAAAGGTTTTCAAACTCCTGTTGACTACTGCTACCAAACTCTTCTTCAAATATATATGAAGGGATTACTGTGCAGGTGTTTATTTTCAGGTAACAGTTTGAGCAGCAAGGGCTCAAACAAGTCGAAAGTGAGGATCTTGCTGTGTCAAAGACTTTCTTTTATGTAGATGGAGCACCAACAGGGCACACAGAGGAAATCATTAGCTGCCTGGGCTACTGAGCAAAGTCCTGATGCTAGGATGCAGCTGGGAAATGAGGTAGGGACCTGAGAAAGATGATCCATAAATACATGGCTGGCTGATAAATACATGGTTGATCTTGCCTACTGAAAGCGTGCCTAACCTCATTTGGGACGGTGACCTTCTTTTTTATATGATTAAACAAGACTTTGAATAATTAATGTACACATGTGAGCATATATCTGTATCCACATATTTGTATAAAAGAAAGTTATTTACTCAGACCCAGCCCCTATGTGCTAGGCTGGAAGACTCTGGATGCTCAGAATGAATAAAAAATAGGAAGCAAAATCTGGATAAGAAAAGAAATACAAATTATTGAGAAGCATACCCCCATCAGTTGCCTTGACTTATTTGCATAGCACCATATACCTATGCAGCATTGAACAATGGGTGAATTTGTTGAACAAGATGGAGTCCCTGCCCCGGAGAGATTACATTTGTAACAGTCAAACAGTCTGATGCAGAACAAGCACCTAGAGAGGTTTATAGCTTTTTATTATAACACAGGTGGCTGCATCGCCAGATGTACTTTGCAGAATTACTTTTCTTATTATCATAACTTTGGTTAGAATTGAAAACACATTGCTGTAACAATCTCTCACTTTTAAATGGAACAAGGTATTGTTTGAAATTAGTGTTAACCTCAGAGATGCCGAGCATGCTGAATTTCATGAGACTTCCTTTAAGACCCTCTTTTCTTTGCATGAGTTTTAAACTTGACCTCAAAGAGCTATTTTAAAGAGAGAAGGACTACATTATCTTTAACTTTTCTAGAGTGTGGATTTCACTAATCCTGACTTCAGACATCAAAGAGCAAGGGTATTTTAGATTCCCCAAGGAACTCATTTAATTGTGTAAGCATCTATAAGGTATAGCTTTTCTTTTTTTTTATTGTTTTTTTTTTTCTTTTCAGCTGAGAACTTTTCTGTTTTGAAATTTTGAAAAAATATAAAAATTATAGCATTCTACACACTTAAAAAATACAGCATTAGGAATCAAAGTATCTCTTCAGGTTGCATAAGAAAAAAAATACAAAAATGTTTTCTGAACTGAATCAAGGTTTCTACAACACAGCTGAAGACAGCTGGCATGCTACAAGGAACTCTCCACCTGTCCACAGTTCTTTCAGTAAGCATCCGTCTTCCTCAAGCACTCTTCTTTGGAATACTTCAACTTTTTCTCAAATCTTTTCAGGTGGACATCTGGAAAAACTGAACATATCCTTGCAATCTGGACAGTGTTTTTGCACACAGGAAAATGGAAATACCAAATGATTCTGGTGCTGAATCCAGTAGTTCAAAGAGAAATTCCGGTACCTCTCTTAGAGAAGCACAGCCTTTAATTAAGGAATTGTCAAATTTCTGTGAAAGGCTTCCTGATCTACTACATTTCTGTCAGTGGGCCAAAGAGATGGATCCATTTCTGAATGATTTGCTTTTGGGACAGCTCTCTGTTACTTCTCCCACTAGAAAATTAGAGCTTTCAGCTCTAGCTATCTGATGTCATCTAAGTATAAAGCAGACAAAACACATTTTTGAGGTGTCACGATTCCTTTTAATTTTGTAAGTTTTACAGAATAGATGACTCACAAGAGAAAAATAAATATATAAACCATTGCTGAATAGCAACTATTTTGTTTAATGAGTGAAGTACCTTGCAATTTTCAGAATATTTTACAATTTACATCAGGAAATATCTTGCTGAATTCCTGGCATTTATTTACCAACTTGTTGAAGTTACCAAATACTGCAGTACTACTTCAGGTACAGACACCTGTGGAAAATCACAGAGGTTTCAGTGACTGTTTCGAGACATGGTCGTGAAAGTCCTGCTAGTGAAGCTAGAGTATTCATGTCATAATGGCTCCTGTTAGAGTAGCTACATCTAAAGCTCGGAAAGTCTGCAGAATTCATTTTGATGATTATCCAGTCAGTCTTCAGAACAACAGATTTTGGATTAGACTTCAGATACATTCTTATATGATTTTTTTTCTGTTTTTCCTGTTAATTGGAATTTTTTTTCCTTCCTAAATTTTGAAAAATAATACTACAAAATAGATACTACAAAATAATACAAAACCAATTCTAGGTTAATACTAACACAACAACAACAACAACAATAATAATAACAGTAACTTAAAATACTAAAAGATGGTTTATTTTGTAGCACTTCTCAGCAATAGCGAGGTGTTATATTTGCATCTTCCTGTGATGCTTTTTTCCCCAAGACTTGCCCTGAATCAGAAGAAAAACCTGTAAATAAGGGAGAAAAGACTAATTCATTTTGACCTTAGATAAAGCACTTATTTGAGCAAATATTCAAGTAAAGTCTTCCTTTTTTCACAGTGCTTTTTCTACCTTCTGTCAAACATACTCACTTTTGAAGAAGTCATAATTAAAGAGATGTTCCAGCAGTAAAGTAGTCCTTGTACATTTTCAGACACCTCCTGGTTTGTGTCAGAAATGAATGGTTAGTTTGCAGCTTCATAAATTAGCTACACTGAACAATTTCCACCCCTGCAACTTGTGCTGTGAGGAATGCAGTGACAGATAGATTCTGTGCTGTGTTTGCCTATGAGATGATTTTCTTGAAGTCTCATAATGAGTTGTATTTGGCAGGATTAATGAGTATTATAATGGCAAATGGATGTTTGCAGCTCAGTTGTGTTCCATCACATAGTAACATGGGGTTTCTGGTCCCTTGGAGGCCATAATTGGTGGCATTAATGCAGTTTTTAATTATGCTTCTTGAAAAAATGAATTGGAACCAAAACAAAAGCTAAGTGATCATCTCTCTGTAGTGCTGTGTGGTGTAAACACAGAACCATTGCTGTCTCTGATATCCGTGTTTTGAATTAGGCTGATGGAAAAGGAAATATACAGGATATTTGGCTGAAAGTTGATTTGGGAATATTTGTATTTTTACATTGTTAAATAGCTTTTTAATTATAAGATGCAGGGGGTATTTTTCCCCAGAGAGACTGCTCAAAATAGCATGTTGTACGCTGAACTGCTTGCATAGTAGATTTTATTATTCCAAATGTAGCTCTGTAGCCACACTGAGTGTCTTTAGGTCTTCATTTATTTAATGAGATGGGGTGTGATTCCTCCTCCCTTTCCCAGAATTCCCAGGCATGAAAGCATTTTGATTAGTGCTGAGTCAGTGCCTATAACTGTGTACCATGCAATAGGCTGGATTCTCTAGTGGCCGACACTTTTCTGAGTGCACTGTCTCAACATCTTCCACAAGCAAGACTCCCAACACCAAAGACACGCCTGTCTATCTAAGAGTGAAAAAAAAAACCAAAAATTTTTTTAAAAAATTGATTCCTATGGAAATTCTATCAGAAAAGAATAAAAATGTAAAAGCTATTTGAAAGGCATGTTTCATTAAAAAATAAACAAAAATTATAATTTCTAGATTGCTATTGCCGTGGTACCTGGTGTTTTTTTATAAGAGCAACTTCACTACTGTTTCGTTCTCATGGAACTATAGATAAATCAAAAGGTAAAGCAGAAAGGCTTCATTAAATGGTTAATTATATAGTTACAGGATATTTATTTAATAGACTATCTGCTTTCCTGCCGTGCTGTTTAACATTTTCCTCCAGCCTGCCGCAGTGTTATAGAAGAGATAATGTAACTAGAATTGCCATTTCTTATGCAATATGTTAAATTGGGATTAACTCCTGATCCAGGCATCTCTTTTTTTTATACCAGCCTTGGCGAACGTAACTCACTGTTGATTGTGGTAGTTTTCCATTAAATCCACAGTATATCAATAGAGATATATGTATCATTTGTGTGGGCCCCTATCACTATATATTGTTCCCAAAGCACTAGAATGCGTAAAGCAGAAGTCTGTGTATGAAGGTGAGGCTTCCAGATATTTATCCTATTAGCTGTGATGAGACCTTTTAAAATCTTAGTCTCTTGATAAGGGAGATGTGGGATCAACCTCAGGCACATAATCTTAATCTCTAACTCATTCTAAGTAAAATTTACTCACTATCATCTGTCTTGCAGAACTACCAGTTTCTTGACAGACAGATAGATTGAGAGTAATCTGAATTCTTATTACTGTTACTTATTATTTATATAATCACAAGTGGAAGCCCTTGTCTTTGTGCTGTGCAAGGTTCAAGTAAGAAATAAAGTATACCATATAAGATGGTATTTAAGAGATGCATAACAGGACAAGGACAAAACAGCGAACTAACATAGTACTTCAAGACCACATGAAGCTAAACAACCTACCCTGGATTTAACATGAACTGTTTAAAAATTCTGTGTTTTACTGTTGCAGTACATTGCTATGCACTTTAAGGCATGGGTTAAATAACTGTGCTTTGAAAATCTACTGTGAGTAACCGATCTTTTGTAGTGCTTTGGGGTTTGCTGATGGGTGTCAGGTGTCCTCCCACATCCTACTGCTCTTTAGAAGAGGGTCTCTGCCTGTGTGTCCAGGAGGAAACGTTCCCCAAAACCAGCACGTGGCCACAAAAGTCACTGCACTCGCTCGTCCCTGTGGTTTGAAAGGAGATGTTTTTCAACACTAAACGTTTGGTGAGGTGAGTCCTGATCACACTGCTCTGTGTGACCTCCTCTGAAGAGACTGAATATTCCAGATATACCATCTTCACACTTAAGCTCCTGTTTCTTCTTTAATTCATCATTTCTTCTTCAATTCAAACACACTCAATGGAAAAGCACACGGACTTCATGCTTTGAGATTTAAAGCGAAGTCGCAAATGGTCAATAAAAAGCTAATTATCATTTTAGAGTAACGGTGAGGGTCCCTTGGTGCCAGCTCGAGCCCTGGGGAGGCGCCGGTACCCGGCAGCAACCCCCCGGCAGGGTCTCAGCCCCGCTCCGGCAGCGGCCGTCCTGCTCCCCACAGGCCTCAGGGAAAGTCAGCTCTTCCTCCTTTCCCTCTCTCCTTCTTCCTTTCACTTCAGACCTTCTTCCTCCTCTCTATCCAGGAGCAACGCAGCTTTGCTGGCCTGTGCTTCTGGCGTGTCACCTCTATTTTTTCACTCTTTCCAACACAGTGTGGATTCCTCTCAACTCCTCTCCCTTTGGAGTGGTATTCTCAGCAACAAAAGGCAAATGCAGCTGATGAACCTTCTTCCTGCTAAAACAAGGCCGCCACTCTTTAAAATGATGGCAGTAGCAAGGTAATAGCCGCTCGATTTCCTCTGTTGCCAGAAAGGTCTGGCTCCTGAGGAATGTCTCCCAGCCCCCTCAGGTAGGTCCATGTCTCCTTTCACCAGAGGAATACGTAGGGGTGGATGATGCCGTGCTGCTCCTTGCAGATTTTCTTGGATTGCTGCATAGAGCACAGTGTTTCTGTTTTGTGAAATACTGAGGGGAAAACACATTTTCACCTCTTCTCTTTCCGTTTCTTATCCCTCCTCCCTTTGCCCTTTTGGGTGGGGCAAGTGGGCAACAAGGGCTGCTACCTGCTGCCTACTGGTCCGTGAGCGGAGAAAACTGCAGGGTCATGAACTTAAGCCAGCCATTCTTTCTGCTTTTTCAAATTGCTGAGTTAAAATAACTTGTAAAATATCCTATGCTTTATCACAAATACTGCATTAAGTATAAGCTATTTAATATTCATACAGCAGTAAAGCCTAAAAAACAGCACTGACCTTTGGCGTCTTTTATAATAAGCTCTGGCTCCTACCTCCAAGAGTTTGCAGCCTAAGAGATTCCTAAGGTTTGGTTTGAATACTGGTCCAAAGGATAAAAGCAAACAGGTACCCCTTTGAATGTAACCCTCTCATCCAAATGCACCTAGCCTTTTCTCAAAGGCCTTCCTCGACCCAGTTCTGCCTGCTATCCCAAAAGGCTGTTTTCATTTCTGTTATTGCCAGGGTGGACCTAATGAGCCATGCCCGCTGCGTAAGTCACCACAAAACCGCTATCAGCTTGTTTTCTGGATGTGCTAACTCCCTACACAAAAATAGGCTGGCAGAAGAAACTCACTCTCCTCTTACAGTTAATGATACTGTAAAACACTGAAAGAAGATAAGGTGTCCTGGGTTATAAAAGTGATCAATAGTAAGCAATCAGGAGGCCAAAGCTCTTAATGTTTATTTTAGAGGATAAGAAGTTACAGGGAATGCTAGCTAGCTGGATAAAAGCACAATCTAGCTGTCAGGGTGTTATGCAGCAGTTAATTCATCCTAGAACTGGATTAACTTTGAAAATGAAAAAGTTGCTTCTCTAGTCATGGAGGATGGTTTGTAGGCCCCCATAAATCAGGCAGAAAGCTGCTGAGGGTGGAGAGGCTTATGTATATGAAGTCTCAACCTCATGAGGCTTGTACCTGCTTATCAGAAAAAGAAAAAAAAATCTAAAGTTGAATAAGTCAGCTACATGCAGAAACAAAATATATGATCTTATGCACTGCGGATAAACAGAATCTCTGGGAAAGAAGTGTTCAATACAAGGAAAAAAATACATATCAAAATGAAAAATATTATCTGACATTGGAAAGGGGACTGCAGCAGGATTTCTTTTAAGCATAATGCAACACTAGGTCTTTGGCAAAAAGACCTAACTTTAATTACCAATGCCCTAGTCGGTCTGTTCAGTTTCTGTTTACTATGCATAACGGAGTCAAATCTCTACACATCCTTTTTTGGTGAGTTGATTCCATTGTGTACATTTGAGCAAAATCAACTGCGCATTTTTTACAGTGGGCTGGATCTGTGTGGTCTTTACTCTCTCATCAGGAAATAAATCTCACATAATATCAGTAGAGCAGGCTACGGTAGAACCAGTCACCTCCCATTTGCATTAACATTGCTTGTTTATTTTATCCAATGCCTTTTGCACATTTAGCATATTTTAAAGTATATGTCGGCCATATTATAACGTTTTCTGTCTACACAAGTACCACAGATATAAATCCTTTATACGCTTGCTCTGAACTCTCTTATAAATGCCCATTGAAAATGTCCATTTAAATGATGGTAATGATAGCAGAGTCTAATACGCAGGAAGATTTTCTTATTATCTTATTTTGAGAGTATTTTATTAATAACATATTGATATAAAAGATAAGAACATTTTACCTCCATAAATTTGTATGTGCAATTTGTTCTTCTCACTGCACAAACATATTTAGGATGCCACTCAGTAGTACTGATTGAATATTTATTTAAACAAATATCAGTATTACCCAACTAGCTGGAAAATCCATGAGTTTGGTTTTGATAGCAGAGCATTTCTCAAAAATTTATGTGTGCATGCAAATGTTGGTGCTTTGGATATAGGCTAAAGTATTTGCTTTATATGTATTATTTTGTTTGAATACAAGAAAGCTGCTTTGATTTGTATGTTTCCCCCTTATAGAATTGTTCCAAGGCTCTGTCAGAGATCACGTAGAGTAATTTTTCCCATCAATCTTTGCTGTGCAGCCATGCACGAATGCAGTAGGAAAAAGGGGGCAGAAATCAAATCACTTAATTGCAGCATTTTTCATCTACATCTTTTGTTTTATGGTGGTAAAGGCCCCGAAGTAGCCTACCATGATTCATGGCTGTCACTGCTGCCGTTAGCAGTTCAATCTTTCATTCTAGGCATTTTGGTACTGAAAGTACCTACACAATTACTTTGATGAATATGACTTGTTTGTTTTTTCCCCATTTTTAGCAGAGAGTGGTTGTGCTTAATACAGACATTTAAATAAGATAGTATTCATGCCTACTGCATCCGCACTGTTTCCAAAGTTGTGTATCCAGATTATGAATATGAACATTTTGCCAGAGGAATTTAAGTTCGCTAAACTTACGGATTTTATTAACCCCTCCTGTTAATAAGTTTGTATCATTGAAAAATAATTAATGCTCTTTCCATACAAAAGGAATAATCACCTCAGCTCTGACACTGTGAGAACTTCTTTTAAACCTTAGTATTTTAATTTTTTGGGGAGGGTGGCATGACAAAGCCAGTGAAGCAGGACACAAATTGCTGGTCATAAACAAAAGAGGTTTGTCTTTTGTGGTTTGTACACTTATCATAGAAAGTGACTAGCAATGTATACATATTAGGAGAACCCTCAGTGACGGCATCAAATATTCTGGGCTCTCCAAATGAACAAGGATTTCAGAAAAGTGTTGGTTCTTTTTAACTCTGCACTGTCAGCACAAAATACACCTTCTTTTGAGACAAGAAGGAGGCATGCTTTTGGGGTTTTATTATTGCATTCTAAATCAAATTCCTAGCATAAATTCTGGCATGGAAATCCACTGAGGAGATAGATGCCCATCTTTTAGAATAGAAGACAATACTTTTTGGTGTGGAAACAGTTATCTGTAGGGATCCTCAAACAAAAGGAATCTGGCCTTCATCAAAAATGGTAATTTCAATTCACTAGCAGTAGGTCTGTGCCCTGGCTTATATTTGAAACTCAGGGCTTTATTTTAGTTTTGTTCCTATTAATTTATTTTATTGTACTGTTTTCTTCTAATTACTAGTACAAAGATATTTCTGCCTAATAACCACATAGTCAGCTAGAAGGCAGGGGATGCCTCCATTGTACAACAGTAATAGTGGTCAATGCACTCAGCAGCACGGCGCTGCAATTATGTGGAATACACTTTTTAAAAGGCCAGCATTGATCCAGATGCTTATTTCAAAAGCATCTTAGACTTAAAGAACTTTCATAATGAAATAAAAACCATAAAACGTGAATCTAAATCTGGTAACTGAAACTCAAAAAGGGAATTAAAGAAAAATTACCTTATCATAACTGGGATCTACAAGCTGCAGTCCAGTCTGCCCGCCCCAGACCTGTGGTGGGAAAATACAGTGGGACAGAGGTGTACTGGAAGTTGCTTCTTTCAAGATGACTTTCAGAAAGGGCTATTCAGTTTCACCAACACTGTTACAGAGGCTTAATGACACTAGGGTAAGTGGATTACTGGTGGAATTACTGCAACAGTAAAATTGAGCAAGCGCACGAGTGCTCATGGGAGCAACTTAAATATTTACCACTGAGGATGCAAATGCCAGTTAAAACGTTTGTGATTTCCTGCTGAAACAGCAGGGCATGAAAATGGTAGGTGAGTGCAAATCTCTGAGAACCACAACTTTGGGGCAAGGAAGAAATAACAAGTTAGAAGGATGTTCACCTCAGATTACACCAGGGAATAGCACTATCCCTCAAAGCTACGAAGGCACCTTGTGCACCCTTTCCAGTCGGCACCTTGGAAGGCATATCTTGCTCTGGAGGTCATTGCACTTTCTCCTTTCCCATGCCACTGATGAATAGATAAGATACTATACAATGAAATACAACTGTGGTAAAATACAGAAATGAGCAGTTAGTCAATCAGATTCATCATAACGTAGTTGGTGTTTGCCTTCCCATTGCTGTTTGGTTCACAGACTATTGCTGGATTTAAAAAGGCATCAGCCATCCCATCTGTGTGCACATCCCTGTATGCACACTACCAACAAAGTGTCGGGGCAAATGGGTGTAGGACTACAGGAGATAAAAGGAAGAAAGGTAATTAATTTCATATTTCCTTTTTTAAACAGAAATTTTTAATAGAATGTTAGCAGTATTTGTGTGTTACAACAGAACAAAAGAGTAAACCCAATCCTGATCCTTCAGAGTCTTGCAAAATGTACAGCTTTTCTATACGAGCAGTCGTCTTGAAATCCTGGTGGGACAGGGTGTCCTGGCTTCGGCTGGGATAGAATTAATTTTCTTCCTAGTAGCTGGTACAGTGCTGTGTTTTGAATTTAGTATGAGAATAATGTTGATAACACACTGACGTTTTTAGTTGTTGCTAAGTAATGCTTATCCTAAGTCAAGGATTTTTTCAGTTTTCCCTGCTCTGCCAGGTGCACAAGAAGCTGGGAGGGAGCATAGCCAGGACAGCTCACCCGAACGAGCCAAAGGGATATTCTGTACCATAGGACAACATGTCCAGTGTGTAAACTGGGGGTAGTTGGGGGGGGGGGGGGGGCAGAGTGGTGCAGATCACTGCTCGGGGACTGGCTGAGCACCGGTCAGCGAGTGGTGAGCAATTGCATTGTGCATCACTTGTCTTTCTTGGGTTTTATTTCTCTCTCTTCTTCTTACCTCCCTTTTCGTTCCTATTATTATTATTATATTTTATTTTATTTCAATCATTAAACTGTTCTTATCTCAACCCACGAGTATTACTTTTTTTTTTTCTGATCGTCCTCCTCATCTCAACAGGGTGGGGGAAGGAGTAAGCAAGCAGCTTGCGTGGTGTTTCATTGCTGGCTGCAACAGGGATAAGTGTAGGAATTATTGGCTGCAGCTGGATCTCACTGGGGCAGCGGGTCAGAACCAAAGGCAATGAGAGGCTCCTCAGGCAATACTTGCCTCTGCAGATCATACCTGAAGCCACTTTCAGGAAAAGATGGCATTCATGCATTGGGTTCTTCACCCAAGGCACGAAACTGTTAACAGCAACACTGCTGAGGGCAAAGCAACAATAGGTTAGTCCCAGCTGGACTAGTTCTGCATTGGTTAAAGGAATTGTTTATGGTCCTTATGGTGTGATGGAGATGTTTCATAAATCCTCACATATTAAATGTTTTATACTGGGTGATCTTTGATTTCAGGACTGGACTCTAGGTCTGCAATTTGGTATCCCACCCCACATAGGAGCATGGTAGAGTCTACTTTACATTGCTCTGTGGAAAAAAACCAACAACATTAAAACCAAAAAATCTTAAATGATTAGGGCCTTTGCAAGAGTCTCAGAAGTCTTTAAGTTTCTGATGGTGAGAGAGGTACCTAGCAAATTTTTCAATAGTCTTCAGGGAGATAATCTCTGTTAATTTTAATTGGAATTAGGAATTTAGCATGCTTTTGACAGTCCCACTAGGTATCTCTCTCCTGATGCTACTTTAAAAATATATCCTGCCTTAGATGCCACTTTGAAAATATGGTCCTTTGAAAAAAATATGGTAACTTCAAAAATATAATCTTTCATGTTTTTGTAATACTATATGCACATCCAACTATTAAAATAACACATGGCAATCCACATGTATAGGCAGAACTGTGTAAATAAATCCATACTGTGTTATCAGTTTGCATTTTTCAGAGCAGAAGAATTTTCTCTTACGACTCTCTCTAAAGTTAATAGCCAATCACCATTTCAGTATAAGTTATTTTAAATTTGTTTTAAAGAAAACACTTAGACACAGTAATGGGACAAAAGAAATTGAAAATGTTTATTTGTTTGAATAATACCTCCAAATGTTACTTACGGGATGTATCTTCCCCGCTCTCTGATAAGCAATGACACCTTAGTCATATAATTTTCTTGATTTTTCTTGAACTCCATGGACTCATCATTAACATACAGTAACAAAGCTCAGAGCACCTTGGGAGTGAAAGCGATCGCTGCGTTGGCAAACCTAGCGAACGACGAAGCACACAGGTTGATTAGAAGTCAAACTAAAGTCAAATAAATATAATTTTTCACGGGGGAAACAAAGGGTGGGTCAGCCTGCAGGGAAACCCGTATGATAGCTGCAACTGTCTGCAACGCTTCTTATTGCCGGACGAATTAAGACAAGTCACAGGATCAGTGAAGAGACCCCGGCCGCTGTCAGATGGGTGCCTCGATCCCCTTCAGAAATGAACTGCCAAGGACCCGAGCTTGCCTGTCTCTTCCTCACACCCAGCCTGGGCTCTGCCTCCTTTTATTTGAGGTGGAGCAGGCAAGTGGGAGGGAGCAGAGGAACTGCACTTTGGTCACTCCTTCCTGAGCCCATCGAGTGTGTACCTCCCATTCCCATGGAAGACAGTCGGCCTTTTTATTTTTCGGATCCCCATGTGGTTACGAATGAGGGAGGAGGGTCCAGGCTGGTTTCAGTCATGGATGAGAACAGTAATAGGTATTAAGGTACTAAGTTATAAGGTGATAAAGCCAGCGTTAGTTATTGGGCTTACATTCTGTGCTCTAGTGACAATTAGGGAACCATGCATGGAGAGCACCACGTTTGATGAAATAGCACAGAAAGGCTTAGATCTAAAGTAAACTCACATTGTACTCAAATACGAGAGTAAGTCAAAGCATGTGGGCTGCTCTGTGAAGCAGATGGATAAAAATGTGGTTAAGAGAGGAAGATGATTTGGATGTTGGAGAGGGGGCTGGCAGGCTGCCTATGTTAGTAATGCTAAGGAGTACTGGAACACTTGATAATTTCAGAGCAAGTTAGTTTGCCACAGCTTACAACCTGCTCAGCGCTGGGGAGAGAGCTTGTTCTGTCTTCTCATCAGTATGTGATATGGAATAATCACAGTGGTTACCTAACAGTGATGAAAAGCTTCAGCAGCAAAGGGAAAGAGACTGCAAATCTGATTGAATGTGGGCATTTCAGGTTTGGAAATATGTGCTACCTACTAAAATGAGCTATCGACTAATTCTGAAAGAAATGTTATATGGGCTTAATGTTCATCTTCATCCACACTATAATGAGAAGGATTAGACTGGCTTCCATATGTGGAATATTTATTTCAGCAATACAGGAAAATGTATTTCCCTAATATTTTTTCTGTATGCACAAGGCCTTAAATTTTACAGATGTGATTAATGTTTTAATTTGCTGTTCTAGTTGGATACAAGTTTACCATACAATATAAATTACTTACAAAGAAATTTGCTTATATGGAGTTTAATTCATATGCTGTTTAGCCACCATGTGTGGCATAGCTTTTCCTTTTCTATGGGACCAAGCAGTTGTGCAATTGATTTGCAAAATAAAAAACAGTCAGGTTACACAAAGCATTTCTTAACAACCTAAACCACAGCATTTAGGAAGCAAACATGCACCATAATTAGTGTTTATTTTAGCATGAATTGGTAAACAGGATATTAATTGCAAGTTGTGAATTGGATTTCTGACACAAATCATTCTGATTAGCCAATATTTAAAAAATATTTATATTGTCTATTATGTACATTTTTGTAGATCTCATTTGCACAGCAAAAGAATGACAATTAAATACATCTCCCAAATTATGTGAATCAACACAGTTCTCAGATTAATTGTTTCAGGATCCCTGGAATACGAATCTGGCCACTGATTGTGTCAATAATAAAAAAGTAAGAGAAAAATACTATCTCAGAATATGTTTTATTTACTTTTCAACAAACAGCTGAAAATAACATATCCCTGGGATGGTATAAAGTGACACATGCTTTCTGGTCTACATCTGTGGTGAAGATAAAATCCACAACGGTTCTTGGGGCACCAAAGGCGTCTGTACCCTGCAAGTCCAGGCAGAGGGATTCCAGACAGCATATGGAGTGAGAACAGTGACTCAAAGACGGTATCATTCAGACACAGTGGTTTTATTATGCCCAATATTTGACTAGCTCTGGCTAAACTTCCTGCCTGGGGATCCAAAGCCTTCTGCTGATGGGCTTGTGCCTTCAGAAAGTATAGAGAGCTGTGTTCTCTGGAGAAGTATCCCCCAGTAAGGACCCTTCTTTAGAACCTTATTTTGTATTTTAATATAATTTTTCTAACCACTTTTCAAGTACATGCAGCAACTTTCAAATATTATGGGAAATGAAATGGAAAGCTCCCTGACCTGAAGTGTTGCAGGCATTTCCAACCACCTTCACAAAAAGGGAAGGACAAAATATCAGTGTTTAGGCCCGAATGCTATTTTCACTAAAACCCAGAAGGGTCTTACTTACTGGTTTCAGCAGTCAGAGGATGTATCATTTTATTAGGATTCTCACACTTAAGAGAATTCCCCTGCAATCTTGCATGGGGAGGACGGGCGGACCAAAGTCAAGGTACATCTCCTCATCAGGTAGAGATGATGGTATGGCAGCTGTGCACATGGAGACAGTGCACTCTGTTAATAGCTTTCCAAAGTCTAAAATCTGAGATAGCAGAAGTTTTCACTTAAATATCAGGAAAAATAAGCTTTAAGTGTTTGAAGTAAAATTTCTTCCTTATTGACCCACAAAAAGTACCACTGCTCTGGTAGACCACATGATGACCCTCCAACTTTCTCCATTCTCTTCTTTCAGGGTGTGAACACTAGCGCATTCATCTGTGCTACAGCCAAGGTAATCTTATCTATTCATCACATGTACAGCCATTATGTGCACAGAGTAATTAACAAAGCAAATATGGTTATAGAAAATACAAAATAGAAAACCTTTTGTTTGTGTAACTACTTTACTAGGAAAGCGGAACTTGTTTTCAAGCCTTGTCCTATGTAATGCAATGTAAATACAGTATTCAGCATTTTTGTCCATTTCATTAAGCACTGCTCATTTCAATATAAGCCTTATTAGCTAATTAAACTATTTAATTAGTTATACTTGAGTAGCATTAAATTGCAATCACTTGCATCTGTTTTAATAGAGGATGTATTTTATATGTGTCCACAAATGCTGGCACAAAATATTACTCCAGCTAGCATCCAGTGTAACTGGACAGCTTCTGAACATTTCAGCAAGTAATCCTAATTCTGTCTAAATAGCTGCATGCTAATAATCACATTGAAGACATATCGTGTGAATAATGACATTAAAGGGTAAGTTAATAGTGAGGATATGGGCTAATGTGGGCAGAACTTGGGTTAAAACGGATTTTCCTTCATACAGTTCAGGGTACATATATATATATGTATTTTTATATGCTAAAATTTATCTCTCCCCAAACTCTAACTTTCCTGTTCCCTAAGCCTCTACATTTCTTTTTACTTGGAAAAAATTCCAGACTCTTATTTTGCCTGATGACATGTGAAACAAGGGAATTTGACAAGGGGTATAAGACAGTTCACCAGTCTGACTTAGTGTCAACTGACTAAAACTCAGCCATGAGATTAATTCCATTTAAGTGCTCTTTTATTATCTTAAAAAGGGCAGAGGGGGATAGCAATGTACACTCACCACCTCAGAGGGAGACTCTGAGAGACTGAGGCCTCCGTCCAGTTGCATGAATGCAGGCATTAAATGTCATTGGAGATCCCTAGTGATACCCTAATGATAACCCACCTGGCCTCCGGCTGCCAGGCTGAAGGGCTGAGATGGTTCATAGGTTCTGTATAGTGCAGGTCAGCCCCATGTGCAGCTGTATGAAGTCCTCAATTACAGCTCATGCAAAATCATAATTTTTCCACCATACCATAAATAACTTGAGTAAAATTCATTTGTACTCTTGACTAGGACCAAAGGCAACAACCCCAATGTGGATCTGATTTAACTCTTAGACACAAATGACTACCTTGTTCATTCTATAACTTTACCATTACTATCTATTTCCTTTATTAAGGACACTCAGACAAATCTTAGTCTTTGAATCAAAGACATTATTGCACTGTGCATAAAAGACTCTTATACATGGCATAAGAGATGCCCGTGCATTATTTCCAGCCTATAGACATGCAAAAAGATTTTCACGGTTTCATATCTTACACGCTTCCAGGATCTGAAATTAGGTCGACATCTTGTTTATTCAGGCCTTGAGAATTTTTGGTCATACCAATCTCTTTGCTGTGGACATGGTTGTCTAATTGTTCCTGCAGTTCTGAGTTTTGGTTTATGTTTATTCCAGTAGAGAACCCATGGTCAGGTTTAAAACTGCAGAAATTTAGGGTGATTTTAGTTTGCCCATTACTATTGGACAAGGTAGTCTCTGGGTTTTTGAAGACCAATGGTGCCTGGGAAGACAGAGTGAACCTCAGTCCGTTCCCTCCTTTCTCATCCTTGCAAGAAGGAAACATAAATACATACATTGGGCACACAAGCAAGCAGGAGGCACAATAAAAGAGGCTAAGAAATGTGGGCACCAATGTGTCTGAATATGAGTTCTCCTACTCCCTTGGGAGTTAAATAATGCTAGATGTGTGCCCTTTCAAAGATAATGGGAGAACTGCAAATTGCCTAGCTGTATGCTTTCTATTTTTTGAAAGTTTGTAATGTAACATTTCTTGAGAGTAGCAGGGATTTTTGTTCAAGGATGTGGGGGCAATCATCACAACTCCTTCCTGACTGTGAATCTTGTGTGTGATACTACCATTAACTAACCCTTCACAGGGAGGTAAGCACTCTCATATGCTTTTTCAGTAGGCACGGTGCTCTGAAATCATGTTTTTCCAGTAAGGTTTTTTTTTTTTCAGAGAGCAAATTAGATATATTCTGGATGAAAGTCTGGTTTTTAGCATCCTATTCTAACAAGTCAGGAAGAATAAGCATTATTTTTTTTTCCTGGATAAAACGTTGCAAAATTCTATTTCAACTGATCTAAATTCTCTTTTCTTGATTTGAATTCCAAATACCTAAAACACCCTACATGCTTTAATTGACACTGTGTAAAAGTAATGCATCTGGATAGCTAGGTTTTACTTTCAGCATACTATTTTTGTAAACCAAAATTTTCTTGGCTACACATTGCAAAATAAATTTTTAAAAGAGCCTGTGTTTCAGCAACATCAGTGAGAACAAAGACATATCCAGACAGTAAATGGGAGAACCAAAGTACTGGATGGAGATCCACACCATTAACTACAATCCCTCTGTTGCCCCAAATATGGGGATCCAAGAGATACATAGTCATCTTAGTCTAAGGGTGAGGGAGGAGTTTATTTGCACAATGAATTATTTATTTACCTTCTAGGCCCAAACCAGATCTTGTCGTGTCAGTTGGGGTTTGTCTGCCTTGTGCACTCGCTTTCTGGCTATGGGAAGAATAAGGGTAGAATAAGCTTGGATTTTTCAGAAACCTATGTACCAACTACACATGTTCTCAGCATCATTCAGGTCAGGAATAGGCTGGGTAACTTTGATAACTGTCTAGGGCAACTAAAGTCTAGGGGCAAAAGTTACTTAAGTAATTTCTGAAAATGGCACTTCTAAAAATTGGAGAATATAGACAGAATTAGAGTAATTTATGTGCCACACCTTTCAAGACAAGAAAAGAATGAAAAAGAAAAATATTGCTGCATTGTTTAAAACTGACTTGTAAGTCAACGTTATAAAGGAGGATTCACGTTAATATTGGTACAACAGGTACATTTACTACATATTGCCTTGATCTGTAAGTTTCAGAAGATCCAAGAAAATTTGGGAAGGCAGTTATGTTTTGTTAAACACTCTCCATTACAAAGATTGCAATATATTGAAAACCAGGCACATATTAATATATAAATACATGAATAAATAAATAGAATCATAGAATCATAGAATTGTTTAGGTTGGAAAAGACCTTAAAGATCATCGAGTCCAACCATCATCCATGCTCACTAAACCGTGTCCTGAAGTGCCTTGTCTATGCGCTTTTTGAATACCTCCAGGAATGGTGACTCTACCACTTCCCTGGGCAGCCTGTTCAAATGCCTGACAACCCTTTCAGTGAAGAAATTTTTCCTAATACGCAATCTAAACCTTCCCTGGTGTACCTTGGGGCCATTTCCTCTTGTTCTATCTCCAGCCACCTGACAGAAGAGACCAGCACCCACCTCGCTACAACCTCCTTCAGGTAGTTGCAGAGAGCGATAAGGTGTCCCCTCAGTCTCCTTTTCTCCAGGCTGAACAACCCCAGTTGCCTCAGCTGCTCCTCAGAAGACTTGCTCTCTAGACCCTTCACCAGCTTTGTGGTTCTTCTTTGGATGTGCTCCAGCATCTCCATGTCTTTCCTGTGGTGAGGGGCCCAAAACTGACCACAGCACTCGAGGGGCGGCCTCACCAGTGTCCAGTACAGGGGACGATCCCTTCCCTGCTCCTGCTTGGCCACACTATTTCTGATACAGGCCAGGATGCCGTTGGCCTTCTTGGCCACCTGGACACACTGCTGGCTCATATTCAGCCGGCTGTTGACCAACACCCCCAGGTCTTTTTCTGCCGGGCAGCTTTCCAGCCACTCTTCCCCAAGCCTGTAGCATTACATGGGGTTGTTGTGACCCAAGTGCAGGACCCGGCACTTGGCCTTGTTGAACCTCATACAAATGGCCTCGGCCCATCGATCCAGCCTGTCCAGATCCCTCTGTAGAGCCTTCCTACCCTCAAGCAGATCAACACTCCTGCCCAACTCAGTGTCATCCACAAACTTACTGAGGGTGCACTTGATCCCCTCATCCAGATCATTGATAAAGATATTAAACAGAACTGGGCCCAAAACTGAACCCTGGGGAACACCACTCATGACCGGCCACCAACCGGATTTAACTCCATTCACCACAACCCTCTGGGCTCATCCAGCCAGCCAGTTTTTCACCCAGCGAAGAGTACACTTGTCTAAG
Organism: Astur gentilis; assembly: GCF_929443795.1. Classification (NCBI taxonomy): domain Eukaryota; kingdom Metazoa; phylum Chordata; class Aves; order Accipitriformes; family Accipitridae; genus Astur; species Astur gentilis. Next base: position 16,224,477 of record NC_064894.1, read on the forward strand.
CCATGAGCCACCAGCTTCTCAAGGAGCGTGCCATGAGAGACAGTTTCAAAGACCTTGCTGAATTCCAGGTCGACAACATCTGCAGCCTTTCCCTCATCCACTAGTCGGGTCACCTGGTCATAGAAGGAGACCAGGTTGGTCAAGCAGGACCTGCCTTTCATGAACCCATGCTGGCTGGGCCCGATCCCCTGCTTGTCCTGCACATGCCATGTGAGCGCACTCAAGATGAACCGCTCCATAATCTTCCCTGGTACTGAGGTCAGGCTGACAGGTCTAGAGCCTGGCAGAAAGATACGTTAGGGGCTAACAGACTGTGTACAGCAAGTCAAGAGCAAGATATAATCAGAAGCCTGATGCTGACATCTAGGAGGAGTGAAGTATGTTGAGGTCGTCTTAACAAATCATAAAACTCTTCTCTGAAAAACCAATTACAAATGTAAAGGTAGAGAAGGAACACTCATTCATCGGCTAATTTTGTTTCTTCTGAGGCTCCACAAAAATAACAAATATATCTGACTTCAGTAAATATGCTGTTGTAAATAACCTTCATTTCCACTTCTTCATGGTCATGCACTCTCTTTCTGAAATCTTTTTATCTTTATACATCATGGTAGGTAGACTGGTGAAAGAGCAGATAGGGAGCATCAGAATCCTAAGTGTTGTCTTGAAGATCACAATTCATTTTTATCTGGCTAATTTGCACATATGCTGAACTAAATTGTCAGTATAGAAGTGACAGAAGTACTGTTGTATTAAATATTACAAGAATTTGAGGATTTTAGAATGTATGAACATCTTCTTTTATAAATGAAAACATCCAAGCTGGGAAAAAGAAACCTAGACAGTTATATATGAAAGACAATATAAGTGTATAAATTCCATTCTGAGTGTTTTAACTATGTAAAAATGTGATACATATTGTAATGTATTTCTAGTATTTTATCTTCCTTCTTACGCTTTTATTTATATCAGGAAATGTTCACAAGATCTTCTTGTTGTTTTTGCTATAACATATTTAAGTCACCAAAATAACCCCCACTGACTGTGATGAGCTGTTACAGAATAATCTCAGAAGTTAACAAGACTTGCTTGTTAAAGAGTATGAACTTTTGTGGATAAGTGTTTGTGAGAAGTGGATAATAATGGAAAATCTTTTTACTGTCTCAAGGAATTGAAAACCAAGTTTCGTATTTGTTAATTTCAGTAGTCTTTTGCTTTACAAGAACTCAGAAATCCAATATATAAGACTACCATCAATATACAAATATGCTAAATATATGGAAGCAAAAGGTGGATGAAGCAGAATTAATATGACTTGTATATGAATTTTTCATGAGGAACAAAAATTATGAAAGTCACTCGTTTTCATAAAATCCATGACTATATCCAAATTTGCTGTGATTCATCCATATTTTCTCCAAAGCTGGTGTTACAAAAAATTTCTTTAAGTATAAGGATTTATGCTTTCTGAAGAATAATACTATATCTACACAAAATAAGAAAACAATCACAACAAATACAATTTCACAAAGAACATAAAGCCTCCTTTTACTCATCCTTTCTCCTTGTTCTGTGTTTCTCCTTCCATTATAATCGATACAGAGGTATAGGTTAATACAGTGCTAGAATAGGCTTTGTAAAAAGAAAAAGCTCTAACATAATCAGATGAACTGAAGAAATGAAGTAGTATGGAAAAAGAATTGTGCACCCATATACTACACTTTATCATCAATGTACTTTAACTATGCATTAGACCTCTCATGTATTTAAGCCAGGTCACTGAATAGCCTCTGATCTGGATTGAACCAGTGACCTAAGTGTGAAAAGCTGAGGGGGCCACTGCTGACAATCTAACTTGGAAATTCAGTCATCAGTACGATGTGGAAGATAATATGGCCCTCTTTAGCACCATGGGGTCAGCAATAATCTAATGTGACGTCTCTATATTACAAGGCAATTCCATTTTGGATGTATCACTGTTTAAAAGACAAAATTAAGTGTTTCTTTATAATGATCATGTTCTGTCTTCTCTAAGAATTGAGGGGCGAATATGTTTAATTACTACTATTTTAAACAAAGCATTTGTTTCCCTCCTTCCTAAGTCGATTTGATCCAGAAAAAGCACAGTTATACCCAAGAGATCACCCTGCTTTGATTTATGGGTCCTTTTACATAGCAGGCAATCCTCCCAATCCAGAGGAAACATTGTGATTTTTATGATTAACAATATAATGAAGCAAAGCTGAACAGTACATAGGCAACACACAAACTGTGGTCTTCAAGTATTACTTGTTTCCCCCCTAAATAAGTGCTGGAAAAGGGCCTTTTTTTCAATAGCTATGTCCCTATGAAAGCTACAATCACACTAAGTACTCACTGTTTTAGGGAAGAGGGGAATAGCAGAGTCTACTGCTTACTGCGTGCCAGTGATAAATATTCCAGCTTTTTATTTATTGTATTTGCTTTCTGGTAACCTTTGCTTTTATGAAAATAAATAAATAAATAACTAGCAATAGGGCTGCATGTGTCTTTCCTGAAAAATGTTGCCTAGTGGAATCACTACTCCTGGAGGACTGTGGTAATATTGCACAGAGATTACATAGTCACTTCAATAATTTCCCAGGCATAGAAGCAAAACCAGGAATTCTTAAATGCAAAGTGTAATGATGGTTCATTGCAATATACTCTGCTATCCGTTCCTTTGAATAGGACTCCAGATAATTTATCCAGCACCTGGAGTGTTAAATACTTTTATCTACTCCAGGGAAGATTAAAAACAAGGAACAGTGTGGGAGTCTAAACATTAATATAATAAAGGCCAGTCCTCAAGACATATTGAAATTAATATAGTGCCAAACAAACCCAAAATGTTCAGGCAAGGTTGCAGCTGGGATGTATGTGCTTGCCTTTGCATGCAGTACTCAAGAGCTCTGATTCCAAAGATAAGGATTGGAGTAAAAACATACTTTATAGAACATACCAGAAGACTAAGTGTTTTTATATAAGACATCATTCAACGTTCAGGACCCGGGATTATTTATGTTGCTGCCTACACCTGCCTGTTACTAGGCCCAATAGCCAGATCCTGTCACTAGCCAGATGGAGGCCTGACCCCACCATGACCTTCACCCTCTGTGCTGGTCCCCCTGATGTCTGAACACTGAACAAGCACAGGGTCTGCTGGCGTGACACAAGTGAGAGGGGAAACATCCTTTCTAACAGACTGTGTGGGCCTCTGTTGTGTGTGCAGGAGCACTTAAGCTTTCTCGTGAACTCTTAAAAGTACATCCAGAGAATGTGCGCCTATATGACAGGATTTACGCCTTGCTTCCCCCACCCAAAGTTTCCCAGAGGTCTTAAAATTCTTTAGGTTGGAAAAGACCTTAAAGATCACCAAGTCCAATCATAAACCTAGCACTGCCAAGTCCACCACTAAACCATGTCCCTAAGTGCCACATCTACATGTCATTTAAATACCTCCAGGGATGGTGACTCCACCACTTCCCTGGGCAGCCTGTTCAAATGCCTGACAACCCTTTCAGTGAAGAAATTTTTCCTAATATGCAATCTAAACCTCCCCTGGTGCAACTTGAGGCTGTTTCCTCTTGTTCTGTCTCCAGCCACCTGACAGAAGAGACCAGCACCCACCTCGCTACAACCTCCTTTCAGGTAGTTGCAGAGAGCGATCAGGTCTCCCCTCAGTCTCCTTTTCTCCAGGCTGAACAACCCCAGTTCCCTCACCTTCATAAGACTTGTGCTTCAGGCTCCTCACCAGCTTCATTGCTGTTCTTTGGACACCCAATGATCGTATTTAGTAAAATTCGTATCTATCTGGAGTGGGAAAGTGAGATGGCTTCTGCAATCAAACCAGATCAGGAAAGCAGCTTTTTTGCTTCCAGCCTTGAAGGTGAAGGTCCAGGGCTCTGGGGACAAGGAAAGGATATCTTAAAGGCCTTTAACTCACTTTTAGAATTAGGGTGGGAGAGGAAGACAAGCAGAAGCCCTGTTTGCTAGCCATGCACTGTAAGAAAAGTAATCGTCACCACTCTGTTTTTCTCAGGCTGTTGTAAACTGTGCTCTCCCACTCTTCATCCAGCACACCAGAACTGACAGAAGCTGTGAGGGAAAGTGCTTATGCAGTTTTGCACCAACTGAATGCTTATTATGCAACAGTGTTTCAGGTTTTATTTTTATTTTTTTTTCCCCTTAAGGACACACTATTTAAAGTAAGTTGATTTTCTCTCCCTTTGAAAGACTCTGTGAAGACTTCTCAGCTTCTCAACTGGGTGACGGAAGAAGAAATACCTTCTTAATGTATGAACATTACTAGTCATCAGAAGGCTTCATATATGATAAAGTCCAAATGCTAATTTATGTTGCTTGATCTCGTACTGAGAAGCTACCAAGAACTTCAGCTCTACTGCTTCAAGGAGTGTCCATGTGACGATGAGCAGTACTTGAATGACCAGTCCTCAGAAGAAGCCCTGGGATTATGCCAATGACAGTTCTTTGGTGCTGATGAGGGTGGTTGTTCCTTTCATGATCTCTTTGAATGTACGAATTTCTGCTTTACAAGAGCTGGTAGAGCACATAGGGTAGATGTGTGTCCAAGCGTTACTTCAAAGCTGAAGGCAGTTACAAAGCTTAGGGGTGTCTTGTGATCCAACAAAATGTTACAGGTAGATCTTGTGTACATCTGAGAAAAGAAAAGCTGAATGACAGAGCCGAGTAAAGCTGTCTGTGAAGACTACAGGAGAAGGAGCTATGAACAGATTTTAGAGGTTTGTGTCTGGGATGAATAATCAAAGACATTTGCAGTGGAATTATTGTTTAGGTAAGATGATGAGGGGCTTTTGATTTTTATTCTTTGCCAGTCATCTCAGAGTTAAGGGTGAAGACAGTCTTTCCACCACAATTTAAGCTAAGCCATAACAAAAATAAGACCATTTGAAGGAAAGGGAAAATTCTTGCTGAATTCTCAATAGGTAAGGTGGATTTTGCCTCTCACCTAGGCTGTTTATATCTGCTGTGGCTCAAAGCAATGTTTTTCTTCTTTTGAGGCTCAGTTTCTTTTGCTGACTTTCAACCTCAAAATACATATTTGGTTTGATCTCTGACTTGCAAAATTTCTTGCCTTAATCAGGTCTGACTTTGAGACACTATTATGGAAACAGTCTTCTTTCCAGCCAAAGAGGAAAAATTAACTTTCCTAATTCGATTGATAGTACTGCATAGATTTTAATTTTAAAAACTGACAGTGGTACTGCAGCAATGAAACTTACCCTATATGTGTAATTCATCTCTGAAGTATTTAAAGGGACATAACATGAGTAGGCTTCCTGACTGCAGACAGGCATGAATTGAATACATTTATTGGGTTTTTTGCTATAATATTATTTGGCTTAGACATTTTTTCTGATGTTTAAATCCAGAAAAGGCCTTCTCTTTTAGCTTTGTATTTGGGATAAATTAGTTATTCTGAAACTTTTAAGCAGAAACCGCAAAGATTTAAGGAAAAGTGTCATGTTCCTTTTTGGAACAATCTTAAGAAGATTGTTTGAAGTGATAAATCCTATGGTTTGCCTTAAGCTTTGCAAGTAACTTTTAACATAAACCTATGCCTACACTGAAGATACAAGTAGCCTGGAATACACAGAGTGGACCTAGGTATTTCATTCTCCTATGAACAGCAATGTCTTTTTCTGCGGTAGTACAAAATATATCCTATCAAGAGGGATCTTTCTTGAATGGAAATCCTCTTTATTGACATTCTTTCCAACTGTTTGCTGAGTCTTGTACCATTTTGCTTTCTGATCACAGAAAGAGCATCAGTTTTCAAAGCTGTACTCTAGATGTCATGAGTCTGGTAGATGAGAGAATCCTATCTGTGGTTCGATTTAAAGATGGCATGTATAATAATGTGTGTTGTTAGAAAAGTAATTATGGAAGATTGCATGTGTGAACGGGATTAATAGAATGTTTCCTCAACTTTAAAACTACAAAGCTATTACATTTGCAATGTACATTATCCATAAAATAATTATTTTCACATGAGTATCTATCCTTTCTAACCTTACTTTCACATGAAGGGAAGTTCTATAGAGACTTTAATAAGCTATCACTTTTTTCATGATTATCCATATTCACATACTGTACATTATTTTTGAAGAACATACATTTTTTTCTGAAGCATAAAGTGGCTTTTTTTTTTAACAGGTTTCTTTTCAAAGGGTTTTTTTGACACTTGAGTTGTTAAACACTTACATGTCAGGTAGTGTAAGATCCACACAAGTTTTGAAAACTTTCCCCCCAACAAATTTCCTTGAATCCCCATCTGTTTTTTAGAAAATCAGGAGAGGTTTCTTGGTTGTGGTGCTGCTGGTAGGACTGGGACTTTATATTCATTGTTATCTTCCTTCACACCTGTGTTTGGGAAGGGTTAAACAGGTAATATAAGAGGGAAGAAGTCCTCTTAAAAAGGTTAAACTTCCCACTCTCAACAACCTGATATGTCTAATGTACGAGGTATCCTCTTTGAAAAAGGTTGTTAAACATGAGTTTTGTTTACATATAATGTCATGCAGTTATCAGCATAATCAAAAACTTATTTAATCCTTTTCTAATTCTAAAGTGATTAGCAAGGGCTGAGAAATCACCTTATCTCACTAAAACACAGGTACGAACACAGAGTAAATATTTTGGTAAACAATTATTCTGCCCTTGCATATTCAGCAGTGTGCTAAATTATGCATAATCTTGCATAAGTAATAAGTGAAGGTAGCTTAAATTCAGGGTTTTTTTACCTGACCTATTTCTTTCAGTGCTGTTAGCTTCTTAAATCATGTATGAGCTTTCCGTAAGGCTTCAATGAGTAGTTCTAGTGGAGAGACTTCAGTAATAAATTTCAGGAGAAGACAAGTTTTTTGACAGGCATAATGCAACACATACAGAGTTTGGAACTCACACTCTGGGAATTTAGAGCAATCCTTGCAAAGCAGCTTTTCCCTGTTACATTAATAGAGAAAATGAAGTATGAAAGTCCTCAGGAATTACTGCTAGGTGTAATTTAAATAATTTACCAGAAGACAGTTCAGCACATGCATAGAACAGGGGCATACAGAGTTTGCCATAAGCAGTTTATAAATAAACTATATTCTGCTGAAGTAAGTCAGGCATAAATTATAACTATTCCTTTTGTGGCTATACTCTGTTCCTCATTGTAATAGTTATTTAAAAAAAAAATCTGGGTTATGACCTTCTACTAGAAATCACAGGCTGTGCCTGCCTTGTACCTTGCTTATGAGCATGCTTACATTTAATAGTTTGGCTGCTATGAGATCAAAGTAAAATTACTATTGCTGTGGGAGGAAAAAAAAAAAAAAAAGAAAGTGCATTACATTTCTATAAACAGAATCTAGGTAGAATTTTGTAGCTCAGTGGAAAAAGGAGTGTTCAGTGCCAAAGACCATTGACTAGCATCTGACCATTTTATGAAACCCTTATGCACTTTGTTAATGTATTATTCTATTTCTAGCCTCAAGTGCTGAAAGTTAAAATGACAGAATAACTTGAAAGTACCAATAGAAAATATGAAATTAAGATACTTGTGAGTATGGAGAGAGTAAAGAATTTGTTAAACACACTTGTAGATACTGGATGGCTCCTACTACTGCAAAGGAGCTGCAACCCTAACCATTAGGGTTATTAAGGACTGTTAATATTTACCAACAAGAAATGTTTTCATTTATTTTGTCAGTGTTCAGAAATAAGAGTCCAAAGTGAGAGGTCAGATGATCCAGAGATGCTCATTGATTTTTGAATACCAAATTAAAAATATATTAAATATATTTTATACTGACACCTATAAGTACCACATAAAGAAAAAGGAAAACATGAGCATGATTTAATGTTGTTTTCCCCTTTTTATATTATAGAAGTTAAGTGATCTCTGATTCCTGTAGAGGACACATGAACACAAATATTCTATCTCTGGTCTTATGTATTTCACCTTCTTTGTTTCTACTACTACATACTTTTCTTAATTTACTCTTAACTAACTCCTCTTGTCCATCTAATTATGGGTAAAGCAATACAACCACTGGAGCTCATAAGCACTCACAGGTCAGAAAGAAGGTCCTGCAGCTTTTTATCATTTTGAACAAAAAACTAACTAACTCACATGCTTAACCTTCAAGCAAGTCATTAAAGATATTTTCCTCAGAAAAAAATATTTAAGTTTCTGTCGCAATTTGGAATTTTTCTGAATGAGATCTACTAACCTGTTTTTCATGCACTCATGTAGAAAAATGGCAGATCTGACTGTCTGATAATTTTTTAGACTTCTATTGGCTAAAATATTATACACATTTTCATTATTTGCATAATTATATTAATACATACATAATAATACAGTTATATTTTAACCTAATTATATATGTATATAATCACATCAGTAATTGCATTGATTAAATATATATATGTATTAATACAGCTACACAATGTATAATGTCTGTATAAATAATTCAAGATCTTAACGTAGCATTTGTCAGCTCACCCAAGTCCTCTTTGCAAAACTTGTGCTCACATAAAAATTAACATGGGGAATAGGTTAAAAATGCCCTTGGTTTTGCTTCTCTCCTTCTAAAAATATTTATGTAGAGGGAGTAAGGGAATCTGCGTGCTGTGGGGAATCCTGGCTACCCCTCCCAGACTGCCTGGGGGGCACAGCAGTGTCTGTACGTCACCTCCCTTTATCCACAGCACTGTGGATAATTTTGCAAGTCCTCATTCACAACGGTCCAGCTTCCACAGTGTTTTAGGCTGGGTTCTGCCCCCCCAGCACCAGTGCCACTGAAATGCGCTCCCATCTAAGTGAGTAAAGCTTTACTCAAGTGCAGCACCAGACCTTATCACTCAGATTCTGCTGGTGACTCTGGTCATATTCTTGAGATAAGCCACTAATTCAACTGTTTCTTTCATAGGTTTGTACTTGTTGGTTGTTTATTATGGTTTAATCTGGTTTTCCCAGAGTAGGGACAGAGTTTGTGACAGCTGCCTTTTGGGATGGAAAATCTTCAGTTATGTTCCTGATGAATGGACAAGTATTTTCCATGTCCAGAACTGATATGCATATGGAAAAATTCCATATACTTAGCTATTTCCCCTAACTATCCTTTGAATGTGCTGTAAATTTAATTTTCTTTTCTAAGGAGGAATTGACTCATTATCGCTCTGGTTAAAGCAGTTGTCTTTCCTAGCGTAAAGGCTTTTTCCATTATTAAACTAAACCGTTAGAAAATTAAGTAATGTTAACAAGAAATTTCTCCTTAATATGCAATAAATATAGGTTGTTGGAATGATAAAAACAGTTTAGTTCAAACAATTTAATTAACATCCTTTCAGGGATCACTGAAAATAAAGTGCAAAATAAAATAAAATCACTGTCATGATCCTGACCCTGTGTTGCAAATTAAAAACACAGTAAAGTGTCATAAATTTCAGCAGCTCAATTTGGGTTCACTTAATAAAACTATGACAAAAGCAAATGTTTTGTCACTTTCAGACTGTTGCCAGGAAAAATTGTAGTGCATAATTAATGATAATCCACTCTTTAATTTGTATATATAAAGGCACAGGAAGTTGCCACTGATAGCACAGAAATAATATCATTTTCAGTGTTAAAGCAGTAGAACTGTTTCATCTAAAACAACGAGTCAGGGGAAGGATAATGGAAGGTGTCAGAGGCACAATAAATAAGATTAGAGTGGACAAGGAGAAGTGAAAAGTATTAACTGCATTGAAATTTTCAATTAGAAAGGCAAAGCAAATCCTTTATGAATCATCCCCTCCATCTTCTTTTAAACCTTTCTGAATAAATGCAGTTGAATTGCCTGAATACTAGTTAGTACAAAATCATGCTTTTTCAAAGGAATGAATTACAGTTTTATGTTGTTACTCTAGACACTTAAGTCATTTTTAAGAACACAGCTAGGCTTCAAGATCTTGAACACCTGTGTTTGAAAAGGCTAGTGGAAATTAGCTGGTCACCTTTTTAAGCAGACCTGAAGGGCCAGAATATCAGCTAAGCAATGACAAAATACATTATGTGCTGGGTGCTATGAATCACATTGCTTTCCTAGTTTCCTTACATGGACGGTATTTCTGGGTAATGCATCCTGCAGAATATGAGGACTACAGAAAAGCCAACATGAGGTGAATGATTAGGCAAAGCTAGTTTTCATCAGCTCACTTCTGATATACTTGTAAAATGAATTGACATTGAATTTTCTCTGTAATGAAGCAAGTTTATCCACGTGAGCCTTCTAATTTTGTCCTTTTACTTGCTTAGAAAATGTGACAATCGTTTCCTCTGTCTAAGGACGATTTCATGTGCCCAGACACGAGGGCAGACTCAGCAAGCAACGGGGACTGTGATTTTTAAAGCAACTGTGTAACAGGAGGTGCTAGGGGTCCAAACACCATTTGTTATTATGCCTACACTTTTTTTTTTTCTCTTTTGAGGCAGCAGTCTTGGGATCACCATCATCTTGGAACTGTAGCACTTTGACCCTTCGGCTTGGGGCTATGATTTATAACAAACCTTGGTCTTCTATCTGAGTGAACAGGACACCCGCCTTGGTGTTTTGCCACCCAAAACACAGCCACTCTGTTGTTAGATCTCTTAAGATCATATGTGAGGATTAGCTCCAGAGTGGAATACCTTATAGATACCACTACCTTCCTAGTAAAAGTTTTGATTTTTGCCTTTTTTTTTTTTTTTAATTACCTATAAAGTCTTGGAGTTCTGAAAATAATTGCCAATTACTGTGTGAAACACGTAGGAGTCCTGAGGTGGCAAAATACCAAGCCCTTAACAGAAGTTATTTAGGGATGCCTTTAATATACCTAATCAATGTGCATGCCACACCGTTTCCAGGAACTGCAGAAGTTGTTCAGATTGTTCTCTTTATTAGAACCCTTTTTGTCTCCTTTAGTGAATCCTCAGCTGTGTCTCAAATTCCCAGGATCCTGCACTAAAACCATGAAATGCTGCTGAAGTTATTACCCCATATATACTAAGTAATATCCACAAAACTTTCTCTTCCAGCTGTGAAGAACTGATGTGTTAAACAGATTATTCACAAGATCTGCTTTCCTGTAATAAATGTAAAAAAGGAGACTGAAATAAGCATGCTTTCTAAATACAATACTTAAGTCTAGATGGAATTTCAGAGCAATATTTCATGCCTCTTGTCAACACGTAAGGATAAAATGCTGTGTCAGAGACTCAGCATGGTAGAGAGGTGAAAGTAAGAGGCAGTCCAGAATTTATTAGTTACAGGGGCGCTATGACTATATCTATGCTAATAATCTCAGTGTGCAAATGCTGCCATCCTTCACAACAGGTTGGCTGCCCCCAAGCTGCCTGCTAGCTATGGCCATTGGAAAGTCCAGCTTCTGCATGGCGCCCACGAAGTGCTTGAGAGAGCACTGGTTGACATGAGCCGTTCTCGTAGGTTAGAGTTTGGAGAGCTGTGAGCCACTCCTCGATAACATCCCAGGGGCTGTTTAATTTACTAGCACAGATCAGCAGCCTATAGGCTTACTCCCCCCATTTTTGTGTTGGAAGTCTATCGTGCCATAAGAGGAATCAAATGAAAGTTGTAACGCTGGTCCACTCCTGCAACTCATCTCACTCCTGCACCATGCGCTCTCCCGGCCAGGTTGAATCGATGGATGATGTGATGAGGCACCTCTTCAGAACTCTCCCTGGCCCCCAGGAGCAGAATTTAGCAACCAAATCCCTTCTACCTTTTATCTTAGTTGTCACCTTTATCAGCACACACCATTAGAATCACAAGCAATTAGCTCCATTGTATGCCGTACTTACACTCTCTAGTATTTGTTTTCTTCCCAGCTGAACCCCTGTGTCAGTTGAGTGCTGATATCCACCTTTGAGAGGCAGATGCCACCATCCCTAAATGAATGCATCTCGGCACGTCTGCTACACTTGCGCATAAGCACCTCACTGCTAGCATTCAGAAAGACCTCAGCAGTCTTCCAGTTTGCACTCTTTCTGGCCTTACCCAAGTAGGCTTACTCAGTGTCTCTGCACTGAATTTTCCTGCTGCTTTGGTAACTACTAGGTAGCTGTAAAGCATGTCAGGAAATGTTCCTTTTGCTGTAGCATGATATTCAGGGCAGTACTATCTCCAACTCAGTGGACTGTCGGAAAAGCTGTTTGTTCTGTATGGCAGAAATGTGTATGGCAAACAAAATTATTTTTTAAAAGAGCACAACAAAAGCCTTCACTAGTATCAGCAACCAAGCTGGCTTTATAGGCAGACTATTGGTTGACAATGTGTGCTGTCGGTTGACAATGTGCACTCTGTCTGCTGGCTATGCTGCGAATTAATTTATTTTTGTCTTGATTTTTTTATCCAAAGAGTGACTCACCAATATTTGGGAAGAAAGGTAAAAATAAATAATATTGTTACTTTGTGCATCTGTGTCTTGACAAGATACGCTAAAATTGATTCCCTGATAAGTTGTAATTCAGTGATGATGTTTCTGATAGCCAGCATGTCATATAAAGCTCACGTGAAGCAAGTATCCTATATGCTTTAAATGTGTTATGTTCTTAGGTTACTTAAAGTTGCAGCTACAACATAGTTTTGTAACACATCTGTTTTATTTATGTGCTAAGTTTATTAAAGTTTTCTTTGAGCAGTTGTGAGAGAGGACATCTTGTGTACCATTCTTACTCCAAAGAGGTCAACTTCAGTGTTAATTGTTCTTGTATCTGAGGTTAGTATAAAATTCTTACCTGTTTCAAATTTGGTAGAAGTGGGATTGAACAGTCTGATAAACCCCGTCCCTGATTCCTGTCCATTCTGGACTTTTGAAAGCAGAGAATAATATTAATAGACCTGATAACAAATAGCCCTCAAACCTGAAACCCAATATGTTAAAACCTTTCAAATGTATAGGAAGAAATAAAATGTGTATTTAATAACTATCTTAGTGCATTCACTTACCGAGGCCACTTCTACTTCTGTGTAAAATTTTAGGTGGACTGAGGAATGCTGAACCAACCAAGAGTAAGGATCAATATTTTAATTTACATAGGACATTTACATGGTGGGTGAGATAAATGGCTGGATATTTCACTTTTCCTGTTATAGAAACCAACTCAAAGAGGCTGGAGTGTAGGCAATTAGTTTTAGTGTCACAGGTAATCTTAAAAAGCCCCAGCAATTTTAACAGCTACCTGTGCCTGTCTTCTACCCTCAGCTATTCATCCCAGCATATTAACAAATTGCAGTTCAGCTGTTCATACATGAAACGACTTTTTCATCATGTGATCCAAAATAAATTCTGAATTCATGCTATTTCTGCAAATATATTTTAGTAACTGTAGCAAATGTTTCTAACTTTGTAAGAAATGGGGCTTTTGCCAGCAGCATTTATTCTTTTCATAGCTTCTGTGAAATTGTGCAGGTCTTGTGACATTTCCTCATCACACTTAAAGACCAGGCATTGTGTTTCCTCTGGGGGTCTTATATGTGTGCTGGGGTCTTAGATGTGTGCTTGTGGGTGCAATAGAAATAGAAATGTGCTACTAATGACAAAAAATTCCCTTTAAAACCCCACTTTAGTGACAAGTCTCTGGTACTGATGACTGTGTATAAGTACATGGAGTGGCATTTGGTTGGAAGGCTTTGCCCAAGCTTCCCCAAGGGAAGGTTACCCTAAATGTGAAGTCCTAAGTCTCAAGTACCATGTGCCTCCACGTGCACTTTTGATATGGCATCTGTGTTTTTTAAAATACTGATCTTGTTTTCTTTTGTTTGTGTAGAAGTCCAAATATATAGAGTCATTGCTGGCTGGAATTTCCTGTAGATTTCTTCCTCTTTCTGAGTTTGCAAGCAACCTTCACGTTCCAAATTTCTTGCAAGAGAAATAGATATCTCAGTATCAAATCCCTCTGACTTTATGGGTCTAGCTTATAATTTTATTAACGTTGATATCCCTGGGTATTTCTCAGTAAAGAGATATAGGTTGGTTGCACGCTAATGCATCCTTGGGCAACTCCTCTGCCCTCTCCGGCGCACCACGGAGGAGGATGTCTGTCTGGCCGAGCACAGGTTGCAAACACTGTGGTCTGGCGTCACCGCGGGGGGAATGCTGCCCACCCTTCCCTTACACTACCCCACCCGCCTCCTCAGCACACCAAGCAGGTCTTGCTTGAGCTTTTTGACTATTTTAGCCTGAGCCTTCTGGAAACCAGGCAGCAGCAAGTCCCTTAACTCCAGCAAACTCTCCAGTGGAGCTTGCAAGATGCTTGAGCCGAAAGGTCCCTTTGGGCTGGGGAAGCGAGGACAAGACAATCTGCCCCCCCCCCCCCCCCCCCACTTTCTTCCCCCAGCTGTGCCCCTGGGAGCTAAAGGGCTTGCTGCAGGCTTGCTAAGCAGGTCCTTGTGCCCCTGCCTGCCAGCTGGTGCTGAATTGCTGGGCTACTGCAGTAGGACATGGTTCTGTACAATGAACCAGCTGCAGGAGTGACCTGACTGTAATGGAATTCGTAAAGTCATAAGGGAGAGAACAAGGGGAGAAAGGAAGGAAGGGGAAAGCACATTGGTAAATATTCCATAATACTTTGATAAGCCCAACCAAGAAATGTCACCTGTGATCAGCGTGCTAACGAAGCTCAGCATCACAGATGCTAGCAGATGGTCACTCTACATTCACTCACCAATTTATACCACGGAGAGCTGTGAAGCTACAGGGTTAGGGTGGTTAGTACATGAAAATGTAAAAAGTGAGAGTAACTTGAAAATATAAAGAGGCTCAAATATTATTTTTCTTGTGCTCAATCCAAGAGAAAATGGATGCAGTAGTTTTCTTTTATTTCTGTGTCTATGTGTGTACATGTGTTTTTATATTTGGATGTATGTAAAGGCTTTTATCTTTCTAAAGTACAAAATGCTTTCTTGCTTTCTTACTTTCTTAGCAATAGTGACACTGCAGATAATGATTTTACTTCTCCTACATATACTTCTGTTCGAATTGTACTGAGTTTTTGAAGTACATTTTCAAACACAGTGTGGACAGAAAAGCATTTTTGTGCTACTAATTTATACATGTATAAGCATTTGGAATAGGGAGACTTCATGTATTCCAGCTATTGCATAGCAACTTGCGTGACAAGGTCCAAAAAAAGGTTCATAATATCACGGTTTGGTTTTGGGGGTTTTCAGGTGTGCATGACTTTTGGTTTTCAAAGATGTGTAAGGCAGTGTTGTTCCCTCTCTGCATTCTTTTGTATTAAGAAAGAGAATATACTGATTAATGGAAGAAGAGTTATATGAAATATTTTTGTTTTCCACAGCTCCTTCCCACCTGACCTGCAAAATATGGGGGGATGGGGCAGAATGCTGAGACAACATGCTCAGCCGTTTAGCCTGGACTTTTGTTTGTGCTTTGGGAAAAGGTTTTTATGGTCTGCTCTTTTTATGCCCAAGAGAGTGTATCTTGAGTGGGGGAGCAAGCAAAAAGGACTCTGAGCCACTTTGAATACTCCTGCTTTCCTGACCTGTTGTGGATGAGTCTCCTAACAACACTGGTGTAATTGTGATTGCAGTGATAGGGGAAAATGAGCTCTTCAGTATTGCTTTAACTCAGTTCCTCCACAGCCAGCCTGCTGGTTCTTTACAGACATCGCCTCATGCCTCAGAGAAGGACTGGATTTGCAAATTTTGCTCCTGAGTTTATCCCTGGAATTTAATTGAACCTTTCACTTTCATCATAACAAAGGTATTTGTTATACCTTAATCCAAAATCCATATACTGAAGACTCAGTAAACTATCTTTTTTTCCTTGGATAGTCAGAAGGATTTTATGTCTTTGTGTGAATAATATCTCTCTGCAAAGTGGCTAATAGTTTCATCTGCTTTTATATTAGCAGTAATAATAGTGTTGCAAAAGAAACCGTTTTCGGCAATACAATTGAGAGGTTTACAGCAGTCATAGCTTTTAAGATCCCAGTTTAACACAGCATTTAAGCACACACTTACAGCAAATGATGTAAAGCAGCAACACTGGGGCAAAAGTACTGGTGGGCATTTTGAACAGCGACCCACATACCTCTTTGGAAGACGTCCACTATTTTAAAGTTGTTTAGACACTATCCTGGAATAATTTGAAATGCAAAATTCTTTATTTTGGGGTCATCCCTATGCTGTGGCAGTTTGACTATCACAAGGATAGCCAGATATGGCTTACAGCCCTGAAGGAAAGGGCACATAGACCTACATAACTTCTCTGTGGGTTATTGTCAAAGACCACATCACAGAGTTTGCTGCCCAACACTGTACAGTTTTTTTCTCAAAAAAAAAAAAAAAAAAAAAAAAAAAAAAATTAGTATTGGACAACTAAACAGAGCATTTAAACTGGAATATTTTGAGATGTCCATTCCTTTGCCCTATGACCACCACTTTTCGCTTGTCACTCTTCTACCCCAGCTCTCCGTTTTGACCATGTCTCAAGTCTCAGAAGGTTCTGTGGCTACCTTTGCTATGGGACTTAACAGATTAAAGGCCCCACAAATAAGCTGATCTTTCTGGTAATACACTGAATATTAAAGTGAAATATTATATCTATGTCAAGACAGTCAGATCTGGTAAGAAACCAGGTTTGTGTACATGCTCGAATATATATACGCAGAAAATCATAATGTAGCTAAAGACTGAAGAGCCTGGAGAGTGAAGAATAAGTGGAAAGTGATTAAATGGTAAGTGATATCTTAAAAGCATATGAGAGATTTTAAAAGGATCCATGCAGAAAACAAAGAGCTATTAGTTAAAAAAGGTAAATTGCAGATAGCACTACTCTAATATCAGTCCCACAATAGCCATCAGAGATGAACCAGTAATGTAATTTCTTTTAAATGGATGCTATTCTAGTCACACTTATCATCTGCAGAGAAATATTTCTAATATCTATACCAGATGATAAAACTATTTTCATTTATTATTGTACTAGATTTTTTTTCCCAAGATTCCTACCACATTTTCTTCTTTCTACTTACCATTTTTTTGCTTCTATAACAAACATTGATCTTGCAACGTTGCCTCATTTTGATTTTTTTATATAAGACTCAAGTGTTAATAGAAATTTAAGAAATAGGAAATATTGTTTTGCTTCAAAAATGAGATAAGACTTTCTGAATTTCAGCCTACATGTAAACACACATATAAATACTCTGTATGTGAGGTATGTTTATAATGTGTAATTTAGATATATCTAAAGTAAATGTTTTTAGTAATTTCTGTGGTAGTCAATACTCCCTCTCTCACAACATTTTAACAGGACTACCTGGCTTACTTATTTCTAAATGAAAAATAAAGCCTAAATAATTTTCAGAAATGGATTTCTGCTGGGTTAATGAGTGATGGATCATGGTGAAATAATGCAATAAGTACATACCATGGCCTTTTGGGAATAAAGCAGGGTTGGTTTTTTTTCCATTTTATACATTAGAACCACTTTGTAGATCAGACTTCATCGCCATTCACAGTGGTGTTTAACCCCACGGTCTGATTATTATGCCTGTGATATAAATACACCAAATGTTAGCAGCAATGGAGAAGACATAAGTGAAACCAAACATTAGTCCTGTGATAGATTCTATAAAAAGTTTGCTGTGCAGCCAGCTGAGAGGAGTCATTTCTGTTTTCCAGTCTGTAATTGGAGAATAAGAAGCACTATGTTTCAAGGCCTTGAAAGCTCATTTTATAATGAGACTAACAAGCTAAAATCATTTATTTTATCTGAGTGAAGGTAGGGATGATTTGACTGTGATCTATGAATACCTGTGTAAGGAAGATATTTCTGGTTGTAGAAGCTTCTGTAATCCGGCAGAATAAAGTGTAATGAGATTCCATGTTTGAAAACTCAATGCTATACACATTCAGACAAATATTACAAGAGAAAAGTCAATTTACATTGGAATAACTAAGCTAGAGATCTCTTGGATTCTTTATCACTGCGTAGGATACATGCTTTGTACTGAAAAAAAAAAAAAAGATAACAGCCCTTACTTCCCAAGGGGTTTATTTTATGGTCTTGTGCCTATCTTCATGAAACAAGCCTTCCCCTTCCTGCAGTAAAGCAGTTGGGCTCATTGAGGCAGATGAACAAAATAGTCAACCATAGTTTTCACCAAAGAGATTTGGTATTTGTATGTTTATTTAAAAGATGAATACTGACAAGATATTATTTTCCTTTAACTAGGTCTTCCCTGTTGCTTAATGTATCGTTGCAAGGATAGGAGATTCAACTAGCAAATTCTTTGGTACACAGATATTTCTACTTCATTGTTAATTGTAATATCTGGGTTTGTTAATATGAGTTACTGGTCTTATTTAAATCAACTACAACCCTTATGCTTGAGGTCTTATTCTATAGGCTGTATAAAGAGATGCCAATTTCTGATTTAGTGACTGTTCTTAAGAAAAAAAAAGATTACAAATTAAATTCCTTATTTTAAATATGTATGCACTTCTGCTGTTGTGAATGCATGCATATCCAAAAAAAAAAAGGATAAATAAAATGACCCTTTGTCATGAAAATCTAGATATTTCATTGCCATAAATCATCTCGAAATTTTCTCACTTCTTACCTTCCTTCTCATCTTAGGGTCCATATTCTTTAATTAGTCTTGTAAAACTCTGCAGAAGGTAGGTGTAAAACATTTTATATCAGCTAAACTATAAAGAGAAAACAAATTAAACAGAATAATTGAAAAAAGAATAGAAATCGATCAGTAATACAAAATGGAATACTTTTTCAATCAAATGTAGTTAAAGTATTCCATTTTTAGACACAAACAGCTATTTTGAGGTCATTTAAAGAAAGTATTAAGGTAGGATGCTTTACTCTGTAAACCTGGTATTATTACATTTTAACTGAAGCATACCAATTCATTCTACAAGTCGTTAGATTTTTTTTTTTTTTTTTTTTTTCAAATTAGTTATGGTAAATTCATTTTTCCTCCTTCAAAATCAAAGTATATCCTATCCCATCTCCCTTGAGCTTTTTCTCTTTAAGAAAGTCCCAATCATATCCCACAAAAATAACTCTAGCGTTTCCACTTTCAGTAATTGGATGGATAGAATAAATGAGTCCTTGGCCAAATAGCAGTATTTGGTTTAGATTCACCGTATTTTTCTCTAGACTGGAGTGCCATGAAGCCATCTGATCTGACTATGAAAGAAGTGATTTTATAGTGTTTAAAATATACAACATATCAGGTTCTAAGTGTTTACATTGATCTAACGCATTGAAAATGTAGAAGATTGTGTGCTAGAAGACCATTTCAGAGATTTGACCGTTTTAGCTCTTCCACTTACAGACTACAGTGATATCACATGCCTGAAAAAGAGATACCTGTAAAACAACTTTTAAAACATAATTTGAATTTTCCATTAATAAAGCATTAAACGCTTTTCTCAGCATGTCTGCTGAAAAGCAATCAGGAAAGTGACCGTACCTTCCAACAAAATACAGATATTTCCCGATTCCCAAACCAGAATTTACTTACAATGCCATTCAAAAAATCTTACAATCTTGAGAAGTTAAAAATGTTGTTTCTCAAGCAGCTCTACCACTGTAGGCTGCAGAGCATACTGAACAATATCAAAGCCGTATCATAAATGATGTGAGCGATTTGCAGCGGCAGAGAAGAACCTTGCTCCCAGGTTTGTAGGAAAAGAACCGGAGGCGCTCGGCGGGGAAGGGTGTGAGGGCAGGGGAGAAGAGAGGCTGCCTCCCACAGCCCTTTCGCACCGGATGGGTTAGATCCGGGCTGCAGGAGAGCTTTAGGGCGTTCAGGGAAGAGAAACTGCCCCCCTCGGTTTTTCATGCATTGAGTAGTCTCCATCCTCTTTCGTTCCACGCAGGCTTGAGGATATACAGAAGTATTGGACTCAGGAAGCGTATCTCCACATGGACGTTTATGTAAGTTGCACACCTCAGCAGATGTTTATAGACACGTGTACACACACAGACACACGCACACACGCGTCTTGCAGCCTGCCGGTGGAACCTAGTCAAGCAGCCTTTCAGTCGTTCGCTCAAGTCAGTGCTTCAGAGTCACTCTGTCTTTTGAGTCACATCTAAGCCACTTTCTGAGCATCATATTTAGAGATTTGGGTTGTTAGAGGCACCTTGTCGAACAGCCATGTAAACTGTAAACATATGTGAATAGCAAAGAACTCATGGCATTTTTGTGGAGACTTCAAAAACACTGGCCACAATGAACTGTCATATTCCAGCTGAGTCATTCATTTCTGCTCACTCATTTTCTCGCTATATTCTCAATAGTATTTTTGGTAGATATATGTTAAATCTTTATACCCCTGTTGTGACTCTGTTCCAATGACAGAATGGGAAAAAGTAATTTTTACTTTTCTCCAGTGAAAAAAAACCACAAGGCAGAAATCCTGTGGAATGTTTTAACCTCGTTGTTGGCTAGCTACGTACGGGCACCGATTGATTTATTTTGCCCTGTTTCTGAACACTGCTTACCCCAATAATGCTGTAGAAATAATTAATAAAAAGAAGTGATGTGTACCCACTTTTTGCTTTTGCTAATAACATTTTGTTTAATGGGTGTGTCAGGCGTTCATACAACATAATGAAATATTGAAACAGAGATATTGAAAAATGTACCAGTCTGCCTGAAAGTTATTTGTTTTGAACAGTTACACATATTAATTTATCCGCAGTCCAGGAATGAACTAAGACAAAGGAAAAGTGCTTTTCTATTTCCTTGACGTTGGTGTCACCCAACACTATAGTATTGCTATCTCACTGATGAAGCAAAAAACCTCTTAACATGACTCAATGCAAGTTCAGATGGAAAATATGAAGTACTCCGATGAACTGCATGCCCTTGAAAAGCAAAAAGAGTGTAATTCCAGAGCGATCTAAGCCTTTCAGAAGCTCCAGCTGAAGTCCTCTGTCTCTGTGGTGGTAGGACTTGCAGCACAGGTAATCATTTAACTGTTGAAAATACCTAAGGGTCTCAGACCTACAACAGATCCATCTTTGCCACACAGATATTCTCTTACAACACAACCTTAACATCAGGCTGCATGTCTGGCAGAAGACATGGTAATTTTATTCCAACAGTAAAACTTTCCCAGCAGAACTTTTTATTAGTGAATTAGAATCAGAATTTGTCCCACTTGCACTGTAAAATCTGGAATTTGGAATACTGTTCATGGGGTCTGCATTTACTGTTGTTCTCACTCCTGCATTTGACTGTATACAGAAGAAGATGTGTTTTCTTCTTGACATTAGGTATGTTTGTATTCGATCTAGAAGTGCTGAGCTCTTATTAGGCAACACTCAATTTTCATATTATTAGAATGTAGTATAACCCTGAGAAGTATATTAAATTGCAAGGTGTAATGGGAGTCCATCTTAATCAGCCCCCCATAATTTGGCTGTCTTGGGGCCAGCTGAGGAACAGGGTGGATTTTGGTTCGAACCTACTCAGGTATTTCTTAGTAAAGTTGCACCCTTCCATTTTTTGCATGCTTTGGTTTCAATATCCTTATGTGTTATCAGATTTTCACCTATTACTAGAGGATAGTATACACACACCCTTTTTTCTTCCTGATCAGTAATCCTAAGATGTGCCTTGAAGAGCAACAGCTGTCCACCAGAGGCAGTCTATGCTGACGTACTGCTGGTGAGTTATACCAGAGAGCATTCCTCAACACCGTGTGTTATTGCCCGTACTTGTCCCCGGCCACAGAACAGGTTGTCACATTGGCCCCAACTGTGGAGAGGTAAATTGTTAGCATTTTATTGTCATATGTATTACCCTGCTATAAAGAGTGTAATTTACCTATTCAGTTAACATGAGCCATGGTTGTAAGGGCTGCCATTTGATTTTCTAAACTGCACGAGCATTCATAATCAACTTGTAAAAACTGGGCCATGATGCATTAGGAGCTATTAAGCCATCATTTACAAACACTTTGAAATACCGCCGAGTTCCTTTATGCTTAAAAGAGGAAATAACTGATGTATTTCAGTTTGGTAACATTTGATAAATTCATGCAAGGAAAGCCTAAAAGCACTGTTAATTAATCAAAATCAAACTAATGGAGCAACCGCATTTGTGAATCAAGGGGGAGGGGAGAATTTTAATAGAGCTCAGGGGAGTCAGAGTCCCAACTTCTGTTGAATTTAAATGGGAATTTGCTGCCTAGATGCCTTGGGTGTTACTTAAAACCTCAGCCTCAGCCACTGTTTGTGTAGTCCTTTCTCATCCTTATTTAGAAGACACTGTTGATAAAGTAAGTTATTATTTAATGGCACGTATTGTGTATATGCATTTAGCATGCTGTGTGTGTCATATAAACAATAAAAGTGAGTTCCACTTTTCCCTAGACTTCCTTCAAAATAAACAGATTGTAGGGTTCTTTTGCAGATTCAGACTCTCTAGTCTTTCAAATATACTTTCTAAATGAAGTTTATGAGAAAATGCAAAGGTACATTGAGCAAAGTCATGGACAATAGTGTGGAGAACCACAAAGACTTCAGCATTTCCTGTGGAACCTTAAAAGAATACTTCCACTGGTGTGTACTAAATAAAGATTAACTTAACCTTATGAGGACTTTGTTGCATTAAAACCTGCAACTGACACCATTATTGGAAAAATATCATACATTTTGAACTAAAAACTACTAGCCAAATCTGTATCTATGACTTTCTTCTGAAATGTCTTCAGAAATTGAAGCCATTGTTAAATTTTTTTACAAATATTTGAGCATGATATCCATTTAGAGCTGCCTTATTGATATTTATGAAAAAATATTTTTTAGACAAAAAATGTACTTTTTTCAACAGAATAGTATCTACTACGTATATTATACCAATTTCTATCAAACTTTTTGCTTTTCAGCTTAAAGAACAACAACAAAAATGTACCACAAAACTGAAAAGTTCATGGCTGCCAGTTTGATGGTTGAAAACACAATTGATTTTTTTGATTTGCAAATGCTGCTGTGGTGCTTGGCAGGGGGTGCAGGGGATGGGCCAGACCTCCAAAACGGCCGAGCACTCACATTGCCCAGGCTACAACTGCCTGAACCCACTGCAAATGGTCTTCTGCTCATTCAGCAACCCCAGCACACTTTGAGAGAGGTGCAGGTTTCTGAAATGCAGCTACCTGGAGATACAGCTTCAGTTCTAAATTAAGGAAAAAAAAAAGCATCTTGATGAAATCTTTGAAACCAAAAACTTCTGAACAGCTCAGTTGCTCTGTCAAAAAGAGTGGGTGGAATAGGATGGGAGTGGCATAGTTCTGTTTCCCTTAAAAGCAATGGAAGTACTTTACCCAAGCTCAATCTGCAGAGAACTCCAGTTTTGTCTTGTGTGTCCCATGAAGCACCTCACCCTTGATTTCAGCCAAATTTTACTCTCTGACACACTTTAGCTTTTTGCTTTGCAATGGACTGCAAAAACTTGGCAGACCAAATTTTTGTTTAAGTAGTTATTGTTAATTTTTACATAGGCAAGATTTGCCCAATAAATAAATATGAATGATGAAACATATCAAACAGAGCCTGAGCAGAACCATATATTTTCAGTCACAACCACAGGGCAAAATATATTCCATTTATAGCTGCTTAAAATCTGTTTAATGAGAGAAGATTTTAGAAGTCCAGGGCTATGTGTCTTCGCCTGAAGTTGCTATCAAAGGCATGCAGGAGTCTGAAAGTCACTCATTTTAGATAATAAATGTTGTAAGTACTTCTTAGGACATATTTGAAACTAATTTTTAAAAACTTCAAGTGGTGCACTCTTGAAAGACAGGAGAAATTTTATGGAGGTCAAGACTGGCTAAGATGTTGATAAGTAAAGCTGATTTTAATGAATTAGTGCACATTGGGCTTACTTACTGACCTTTTTAAAGACAGAATGTGACAAACATCAGGACAGTGATATAGTTTATTTCCAGAACAATTGTCTTTAATTGGACTTTATGAGTAAACCACAGTAATATTTTTTTAGTCAATAGCTTCAACTGAAATCTTTACAAATGCTTTTCTGAGCTGTTTTACATGGGTATTTAAAGTATGCTAATATGGTATTGTTTGTTTGTCAGGACATGGAATATGACAAGCTTTCCTCTCAGTATTTTAGATTTTACAAACACCCACTACAGTCTAAAACTAAAGGTTACATGAAAGAGCTTGCCAGAACTTTCTAAGCTGTACACAAAAGTTGGAAGGTCGCTTGTTTTGGATGAAAGGTACTAGCTAACAGCTTTTTAAGACATTTGAAACTAATTTTTAAGAACTGTAGGTGGTGTACTTTTGGATATCATAGAATAAGAAATATCACGTGCATAATAAGTCCCAAAGTTACATATGTACTACACTGTTATGCCTGCTGCTATATAAGTCCCAAAGTTACATATGTACTACACTGTTATGCCTGCTGCTATGAAAATTTATCTCTGAATTTCTGAACATTTGTGTTTGAAAATGTGAATCCTGATAAATAAATTATTCTAATTGGAATAGCAACTGTAGCTTTTCTCAGGGTAGGTTGTAAACAAGTGTTTGTTAGTCAACCGGACCGTATCTACAATTCTTTTTAGGGATGCTAAGCAAAGGAATTTGGTATTGATTGTTCACAAAATTGGCATAGATTTTATTTTTTTGTTTAGTATAACAAATATAAAAAAGTAACCACATTCACACTATTCTCACTGGCTAATTTTGTTTTGAGTGTAGACATGTACAGGCCCTAGTAAAATCAGCGAGTGTTGAGTATCTAAATACCTAAAGAGAAATACAAAGAACAACTGGGCATTCCCAACAGTGCTCTACATTGAGTAATTTTAAGATCCAGAATTCAGAGCTGTATTTCTATCTAACTTACCACGGATAAGAACCATCCATGTATAACATAGAAACAGTGAGACAAGAGAAAAATGGTACTTTTAGAAGTTGTTCTCTCGGCCTTCTCACTTCTGTTCAATGTCAGAGGAAACTCTGCTGAAATGTAAAAAGCTTATGACATTTGAACAACAGGGGAGAGAAAAGGCGGGGGGGGGGCTGGATCGAGACTGAATGCTACAGTATCACTCTGCTAGTTAACGTTCAATAAAACTTTCACAAACCACCACAAATCACTCTACACATTTCATCATTTGAAGCCTTTTTATTTCATGTTTTCTGAGCCCCTGAAGAGTCATTTTAATTCCTTTCTTGTGACGTTTTCCTTTGAGACCCAGAAGCAGGAGAGTAAACTTGAAACCCTATAACAAAAAAGCATGTTTGTATTCTTTTGTTTTTTAGAGGGAAGTGGATAAAAAAACAACCCAAAAAAATAAAATATAAACAGCATTCTATTTGTAAGAGTTGCAAGCCCAGAAAATACCTGCCTAAACTTGAGCTACTCAATTTTTTTCTTTATTTTATTGCGAGAATAACTTTGCAGACCTTGAGAGCACTACATGTGAAAGCCCAGCAGCTGAATTTTAGAGAGGTCTAGGTACTTTGCATTTAGATATGTATCTCTGGAAAATCTTAGATGGTATATTTTGCTAATTAGCGCTTCCCTTTCTGCCCTGTCCCTTCCCCATTGGATAGTGGAAGAATGAACTATTGCAAGACTCCAGCATTCAACTACCTCTGAAACACAGTTGACTGAGCATTTCTTTTCCATGGAAATAAATTTTCTACAAAGTCATGTGGATTTCTGGATTGGTTTTGTTTTATGGCACATTTTCCTGACTGAATTTTCTAATTGAAAAATCAAGATATCTCATTTTAGGTCAAAGGTCAGACCCAACAGACCAAGTGCAGTTCCAATCTGTTGAATAACACTTAATTAGCGCTTTCCCATAGTAATTTGCTGTGATCTGGTGGCTGCAGGCCAGACTGCTGTTACTTTGATGGGTGAAGATCTCCAGCTGATCACATTACTGACAGAAAAATACATACTTTTTGAGCTAAGCAAGTTTAGGGACACCATGCAACTTAATCTGTCGAAGCAATGTGCAGTCTGGGTACCCAGTATGGAAAATCAGAGACTCAGCAATAACTATGAGATATGGGCAACAGGTATCAATAAGAAAAAATTATTCAACTGTGAATTTACTTGAAGCAAAGCTTTTTAGATGGGTTAAATACATCAGAATTAAATATTCTAATGTAGTAATGCAAAAAGTTTTTCTGTTGATCCAAAAAAAAAGATACATATTTGATTTTGACATTTTAAAGTCATAATATTGGAATTTCAAAATCTCAGTTTGAAATCAGAGTTCTGGAAATGCTGAAGTTTACTGGAGGGCAAAAAATTCTAGATTTCAATTAGTATCATCCTAACTGTTTAAATTTGATAAGGATATAATTATTCCTTGTACATTAATGGTTTTGCTATTTTTGCCTAAATATTCATTCTTTGTTTTAAAATGTAGAAAGATAGCTAAAAGGGGCTGCAGAGGCAAATCTTACAATCCCTCATTAAGTTAATAAATATTTCCTTTGCTTTGATTTGAGCAGATGGAAGTGTGTTATGATGCAGCATGCTGGCTAAAAAAAGAATCTAACCTGTCATTTGGACTGTCTCTAGTGCCGTGGTGAGGTTGCTAGTGCAGATCTGTAGGTAGGTCATGTCTCCCATATACAAAAGAGCATTCTTTTTCAATTAAGTGTTATTTTAGGCATTCCTGGCATGTATGTAATGAACTCAGTAAGAATCTGAACATGGAGGAGACGAAGAATCTGGCCAAAAATAGTTAATTTTGTGACTCTTAACTGAGGCCTTCAGAGAAGTGTTTGGCTATGTTCCTCCCAGTATTGCTAAAAATTAAGTCCTCAGTCTGGAAGACACAGATTCAGAAAAATAACCACCATAGTATTTCCAGTAGTTAGAAGACTTGCACCTGAAAATGGGAGAGATGTGTTCAGCCACCCTCTGACCAGAGAGATTGAAACCCTCTCACAAGGAGGTCCTCTCAGAAAAGCCTTCGGGTACCAGGCTGAGACCCGGTTTGGCTACCGCACCCGCACCACCTCTCTAGAAACAAGGCTGCTAGGCAGCTCCAAATGCAGGAAGGACAAGGAGAGCACACAAAGCTCGGTGGTGAGGGATGCGTCCTGCTCTTTTTTAGATTCTGCATTTTACTTTAAAAAAAAAAAATATAAAAAAAATCAGAGGATGCAATTCATAAAGAAACCTCCAAGCAGAGTCTGGCTTTTTAAAAATGCTCCTGTGTGAAACATCACATACTCTTGCTTGCTTTCTCTTTCTTTTGCCTCAGAGACCCTGTCTAACCTGTAGTCTGACAGTTGGGACACACTTTGAAGTGTACGCTCTAACTCTAAGTTTATCACCAGCTGTTTTAAGAGAGAAAATTAACTCTTTCCTCCTTCCAGAGGGGCAGATTTACGTGTTTAACTCAATGGGAAAGCTCAAATTCCCATCTACCTTTGCAAAAGGAGAGGAATCACATCTCAGAGAGCTCAATTCTCTGGTTGCTGTTGGCAGTAGGTGGCCTTACATTCATATATTTGTTGCTGTGAATCCCATGAGATTAGAATAACTGGTTTGATTTAGCTTGAGGAAGGCCAGAGTATCCTTCAGATACCTAATAAATTAGTGCAATGAGAAAGTCAAGCCCACTGTTCCGTGGGACTAGGGTAAGAAATGACTTATTACTCAGAAATTTTGTAGGGACTGAACGAAAATGGACAAAAAACCTTACAGAATCTACACCACTGAATGCTTAGGCAAGGACAAATATCTGCCTAGGATGGTTTAGACACAAAATATGTCAGAGGGATTATACGAACTCTAAAGGTCTGTCCTGACCTTTTTTCCCCCCTATATTTCTTTGGGTTCCTATGCTGGGTCTGTGAATGTCATATACTTTATGCCTCTTGTCACGTGAGTTTAGGGCATTTCTTTGCAACACAGTGTGGGGTATCTCAGTATGGATAATTAGCCCAGACAAACTACCGTACTAATTTGCCTATACAGCTTCCAGAACTGATGTTATGCTTCTTCTGGGATTCTTGGATGCCATCCACTTTCGTCTGCGCTTTATATTTTCTCACTGTTTAAACTTCCATCCAGTTGCCAGCAGGTAATTGATGTTTCTCCACCCTTCCAAGTTCCCTTCTATAGATTACCTTTAATTTTGGTCCATTGACTCTAAAGGATTATTAATAAGCATAAGTCATATTTTAAGGACTTAGAAAAATGTGAAAAAGCAGAGCAGTTATGGTAAAAACTTTAACTAGCTTAAATATTGTTACACCTTCTTTTAACTCATTCATGTATATTTTGCATATATATAAAATCCCTTGCATATATTTTTAGGTGTTAGAGGACATAAAAAAAGGCAAAATACAAAAAAAAAATCTAAACTAGCAATTTTCTTTTAATTTGGGCCTACATTAAAAAAATAGAAAGGAAAAAGAGCCTACAGCACTGCTTATTTTCATAAACAATGCTATTTGTTTTGTGCTTTTTATTATTCAGGCTAGAGAGAAGTTGATTTACATAAGTTGATGGCACATATGTGTGTATATACACTTCATATAGCCATTTGCAAGCAAGCAGTTACATTTATCCGCTAATTGTGAACTGACAGAGGTTACATACAGTGTGTAAGTCTAAAAGTACTGTATGAAAAAGCAGCTAGAGGCATGTTCTCATTCAATAAACATTCTACTCTTCTGCATGGATATTTCTGTGGGTTTTTAGCTTCTTGGATAAGTGTCACTGTTATAATCTTTTAATTAATATTGTGCTGTAGAGTGAAGGCATGAATGGATGCTACTGGCTGTTATTGCCATAGTGCCCAGAAGGATGCTACTGTTTTGCCAAAAATGTTCTGTCACTAATGTGAGGCCTGTTGACAGACTGTTGTTTATATGTGTCAACATGATGCCAAGTCGATTGTTTCACTACAGGAATCCTGGCTTGGCCCCAGTGGCTGTCTGAGGCTTTGTAGACAAAAAGATACTTTTATAGTGGCAAGCGAAAGGGAACAGCTTTTTCGACTTTTATCTTCATCTTGTAGTAACTACTCTCTCATATAGATACTAAGAGGATTAATAATCAGGAAATTTTGCAGACAACTCGTACTTCATATTTTATACTCTCTGGACAGAGGAAGGACTTTGAATTTAAGTGGGACTGTTAAGTGAGTCTAATCTAATTATTGTACTAGATGTTTAATCATATTAGTCAGAACTGAGCATAAAACATTGCGACAGGTTTGGAAGTGCATTTTAGTGCAAAAAGTACCATTTTTTTAAATTGTTTCCTATTTACTCAGAATAAATAAGTAGATTCAGTGTGGGTGGGGAACTGCACGGCAAATTTCTTAATATGGACCTCGCCTTCTGGGGTCGCTGGATTCCATGCTCAGACTCCGTTCTACACTTTTACCTTGCATAATACACAGAAAGTAAGAGGCTCCAGAATTGTAGAAAGAGGAAGCTGATCCTTCCTGTTTCCCCAAAACTGTTGATGTATTTTTAATAACTCCTTTTGTCTGCTTCAGAGGAAGATAACTGATTATTGCTCAGTATGAAAGCTTAATATTTATGTAAATATGTTAATTTAATGGGAGAAATCTTATATACTATTTAGAAAAGGTCATCTAAAGAGCAATCTTTACTATTTCCATCTTGATTCTTTCTCATTGGGTTATCTCAATTTCTCTCAAACTAGTGCTACTACTGGAAAAGTATCTTTAATTTCTTGTCCAAACCAGTGGGATGTTTGTTACAAGTAGATTGCCAACTGTCACTTTTGGGCAGAATCCTTAAATACATGGTCCTGTCGTCTAGTGAGAAAAATGTCTCCAAATCTCACATGAAAATGCCAGAAAAATCCATCACAAGGATATAGAAATTGTGTGAAAAATACCTCCAGCTTTTGATCATTCTGCCCAAGGCTCACCACATGGTATCCCAAATATTCATCAGAGATGCAAATTCTGCATAGCTGGTGCTATAAGTCAGTGATAATAATGAGGGTTCTGTGACTCAGAAATGTGATCAATCATATTTACATGTATCCCAGGCTGAACTACACTACTGGAGAATAAACGGACAGTGTGGAGGACCGAGTCTTTCAAGGTGGGCTTCAAAGTGTCATCTAATAACGGTATCAGGACTGCTACTACCCATAATAATTTGTCAGCGCCAGGCCTGTATTTCTCCTCCTAAAGGTCAGACTTTCAAGTATATTCTTCTGATAAAATATCCTTCCTCTGCAACCTACAGACACAAGTCAACTACCTTGGTCTTTTGCCCTCAGTCTTCAGGAAGTAAAACCATTTCTCCTTTAAATACAACAAGCGTGGCATGTAAGCATCTTTTCTAGCATGTGCAAGAGGGATTTCTTAGAACCTTCTGCTATGTAGGCAAGTGACAAGTCTGGTAGCTGTTTCAGTAGCTAGTAGACCACGTCCTACCTTCTGCCCCTGAACCCCACCTACAGCCTTCCCCGTGACTCAGTATCCCTGCCATCCTTAACGGACAACAGAAACTGAAAATGTACTGCTTAGTCTTGCTATGGAAGTTGGATAAATTCAAGGCTGAGGAGCTTATCTAAAACATTTAGCTCCAGGGATCTTCACTGTGGTATTGGTACCAGCATATTTATGTTTTTCTACATCATATTTGGAGGCAGAAGAGTTACTACAGTGAAGGCCAGGCAGTTTTTCAGTGGATTTATCTGTCTTCAGTGTACCCAGGTTCAAGCATAAGACAAGAGGTTTAGTGATCAATCGATACACAATAAATGCAGACTGGCTAGGTTTGCCTTTCATCCTCCCAAAATTTCTGTAACAGATATTTCTGTTGCATGTGTTTAAAACAGCGTGTGCATTGAAAAAGGGGAGACAATGTATTTTCCTATGTTCAGCTTGATTCATACTGTTCTTTTTCTTTAAAACACTTCTTTTTTTCTCTATTTAGAGTTTTAAAACCCCAGAAAATAGCTTTGTTTTAAAGCTCTAAGAAGGCTCTAAGAAAATGAATGTCTTTTTTTTTTCTTTTTTTTTTTTTTTCTTAAATTGTGGTTGTGGAATTCTAAATTATGTATGTGGTAGAGTGTATGTAGTGAGAAAAGAGCAAATGCCAAATGAAGCCAATGACAGTTTTAAAATTCATGAAAAATCCAAGCTAAAATGAGAAGCATGAACACTATAAATCATTACTTACTTGCCTCACAGCCAGCTAATCCAAGAATCTGCATCAGTTTTATTTTGCCAGTTGTGTAATCTCACACAGCCATTGAGCTTTTGGGAATCCAGCTAGCTGGTGAGGAGTTCGGTTCTGGTCCCTCCCGCCTGTACACAGAGCATTCTTCCAAGAGGTAAGGTATAAAATAGTTTTGTTTTTTTTTTTTAGGCCATTCCTGAGTCACCGTGGAAGAGTGCACTCGTCTGCACAGGCTGAAACTGGTCAGCCTTCCTTTGGCTTGCTCCATGAGACGGGGATGTGGTCCCACAGGAACTGGAGATCTGCCTTCCCATTTCCAGATGCATTGTAGGTAGATCAGATGGATTTTTCTAGCCTCTTTAGGGGATGAAAATATATGGATATCACATATCACCAGGTTTCTGTTCTCACCGTGACAATGTGACTTTTGCAGATAGCCTGCTGTTCCTAACACGTCTCAAAGAGGAGGTGTTTCAGTCTTCAGAGTGAGAAAGAGTTGCCTTTGACTCATCACTGGCTTTTGACAGTTTTGCTGAACTAGGGCCAATAGTTCCTTATTTTCTACTTGCTTAAAATCACAACATATCAAGTTGCATTTGTGTGAATAACATGCTTTGGAACGCTTATTAGCAACAACTGAAGTTTAATGGTGTAGTTAATTTATCTAATGTTTAAAATTAGTCAAAGTCCAGTCAAAGGATTTCTCTCTTAACCAATAGCAAGCAGTTCTGCTTTGCAAGGTAATTTTAGACTATTTATAGTTATTACTGTTTATGTTATTTTCGTGCTAGACATCACATAGATCTAAATAGGCACACAGTGCCTAGATATCATACCATCTAGGTAATCAGTCTTGCAAATATTTCTTGTTTAGTCAGATCCCTTAGTCCAGGTGTGGATGTTTAGCACATTAAGAAATAGCTTTTCTCAGACCACACATTTGGCTCGATATTTTGAGATACATTTCACACTGAGATTGCAATCTTTATCTTGAGCAAATGGAGATCTAATTAAAAATATATTAACTTGTCTTTCAGCCAGCCTAGTTTTACTGATTTCTGAAAGTCAACAGCTTTTCAGTTTCATACATCTTAATGGTGGTCTATTACCCCTGATTCATGCAGCTTCCACAGAAATTAATAGGAATTGCTTATACTGAAGAAATTAACTCATATCTCTTTTCTTCTGTGCTAGCACGATTTTACAAAAATGGAACAGCTGAAATTAGTGAAATGCTGCAACTCTTCCATTTTTTCTAATTTAATTAAGACATTGCATTGAAGATTTTATTTATAATTTCTATATAATTATTTTATGGCTCCCCCTTCTTCCAGATGACTACAAACAGGAGTTAATGTAGACATTTGCCTTTTCTGCAAGTTTTTAAAGGTCCAAGTAGCAGCTCTCTTTTCTCACTTCCCCATAGAAAGAACCCTTGGATATATCACCTGACTTAAACTGAACGGGGTAGATACATAACACGAGGTGATACATAAATCCCTGTTTCACTACAATCTGGTCATAATATCCAGACTGTAGTCCAGCTTCTCTTTTAAGCAAAGACTGCTCTAATATAAAGCTGATTGAACTGTCATTGATAACTCAGTCTGTCGTAGCACTAAGACGACACCTATCTAGAGCTAATAACCTGGGGGACCATTTGCAGGTGGAATAAATTAGAGCAGGTGGGAGGGCTGGTCCTCCTCAGAGCCACACCTGAAGCTCTGTGGCAACTTTAAAGCTACTTTACACATGTGATGCTGACCTGTATGAGATGTCATGTTGTTACCTTTCTATACTGGACCTTTCCCAGTATTTATTATTTTCTCACTTTGCTGTTAGTTTCGGTGAAAGATTATCAGAATAGAAAAAAATGTTCCTAGGAAGTTCTATGATGGATGGAAGTCTAATATTTTCTGTGACTAGGTGTAGTTCTGGAGGTAGGTCCATACTGTGAGGTATCGGAAAATATTCCTGTAGTTTAACATTTCAGTGCTGTTAGGATGAGTAAGAATTCTCTTATATGCATTTATTCAATGCAGTATGCTTCATCTCAGTATACTATTTGACAGATAAACATTTATTTGCAATAGTACCTACGGTTTTCCTAGGTATGAATAGTGATAGGAAAAGAAAAATAATAGTCATTTGCAAATTGAAGACTATAGTAAAATTGAACTATCAAGGATTTTTTGACAATGAATTCTCTGAAAGATTACTGAATTTCCCAATCTCAAAATATATGCATTTTTTAATTACATCTGCAAGTGGAATTTTCAGGTTTAATGTTTGTTGCATGTGGTTTCAACTTCACATTACTTCATAATACTATTCATGACTAGTTAAAGAGCTGCTGTTAATGCTCATTAAAAAAAAAAAAAGAAGCCAGAAGTCTGCTGTGAAAACATTACACATTTGAAAAACACATGTAAGAAGCCATGTAATGAAAATGGTGTTGGAAAATCCCAAGCCATCTCCTACTTGGTAAGCAATGAACTTAGAGGGAACTTATTTACCAGTGATGAACACATGAAAAATTACTACCTGACTGCAGAAGTGCTCTAATAACTAGATTTAAATGTGGTTAGTGACAAATCTGGTCCAGTGACAAAATTTGAACATCACTTTGGTTAGCTTAAAGGCTAACAGCTTTAAGCATTTACCATTTCATAACAATGGCTACGGAGCTGTTATTTCATCAGTGATTTCTCCTCTGACCTGTCTGATAAACACAAATAATGTAACACACCTCACGGTAATGGAAAGTAAGGAAATAAGTGTTGTCTCTGATAATCTTTTTTTTTTTTTTGACCAGCAAGTTAGTTACTTTGAGTATAGAGCTAGAGGCTGCAAAACTTGCCAGCTTCTTGAGCAAGTTTTGTTGTAATAGTTGACCATATTTGTCTGAGGTAATGAGGTGACTATGCAAAATGAATTTAAATTAATTTGGCAGGAACTAAGAGCTAATTGTATTATCAAAATAGAACTATTTTGCTACATGCTTACTCTGAAGTTCACAAGGATGTTTGTTTTGATACAGGTTGGTCCTACAACGTGTTTAAATATAATGTTTAAATTATTTTTCTTAACATACTTGACAAGCATGTGAAACTTCTGGCATATGTACTTTAGTTGCATGGCTTATTACAAGCAAAGATGTTGCAGATAGGCATCTTAAATGTAGTTCAAAAAAATTTCCAGTAATCATTATTCAGAGGTACTAATGTCTTGAGGAATTTAATCAGACATCAGCAATGAAAAGGATTTAATGAAAAGGCTATGGTGAGACCAAACTTTGTTGCCCTGATAATAAGTGGATCTATTGTGGTTTTCAAAAAAGAAAAAATTAATTGTTTAGGGAGTGATAATCCATTCTGTCTAACAGCTGTATCTGTTATAAATGGTGTGGGCACAGATTTAAAATTTAAACAATTAACAGCTATACTTTTGTTATCTTTTTTTCACTGTAGGTTCTGGGTAGAACTTAGCCAACATAAAACCCAAACAAAACACTTTCCCTCTTCCTTTCTCCAGCTTCCAGAACTGCTACTAGCTCTGAGCTCTGAAATCCAGGTTGTATACTCCTAGCTTCACACGTTGTTGTTTTAACAATAACAATGCTGGCATCAGAGCTTAGCTGGCAAATGTGTTAATGGTGCAGAAAATAGAATGGGAAACAGCCAGTTCTTAAACAGGTATACATAAGGACTCTTTAAGGGCTTCAAAAATATTTTACTCAAATTTCTCAGGCACTGTTGGGACTGCTTTTAAGGCTCCCTCTCCTTTTTTTCCCCCCAACAATTACTGTCATACTCGTGCTTAAGTGGATTGTAGGGTTCTCTGGTTTACAGTGTAGAAAGGGGCAACAGCTGCTCTTTCCTATCACATTCCTTGTTCACTTTAAAAACTCCTTAAAAATGCATTTGTTTGTCTACTCACAAATGACTTGTTTTAAAAACCTACCATTTGTTTCTTCAGAAAGATGCACTTCTAGAATCTAATATAAATGCTCACTAGCATTTGTTATATTTTCTTTTCCTCTTATAAAAATAATTTGCACAGTGGTTACACATGACTTTTTCTCATTTGTTCTAAATGGAGCATGTATTTCATTCATTTTGCCCATAGGTAAGGGCACACTTTCAGTTTATTTAATAAATATTATCTGTATCTGGCATTTAGAAGTTTGGTAGTTTAAATGCCATATTACAGTAAAGTGTTAAACAGGAAGAAGTTAAAACCATGTATTTAATAGAATCTATCACCTATTTTATGCAGAATCCAGACAGAAATTTCTCTGAGAGCATGGAATAAACATGGGTAGTACCCTGAGCCATCTTGCTGTGGAAAAGCCATCTGGTGCTTAAAAGCAAAGTTTATTTTAGGAATAAACTAGTAAATAGGAGAAGTCCTGAAGATTGATATTCTGAAGGTGGTTTAAGCAATTATAGTTCATTCAGAAGCTGCAAATCCACCATCCTGGCTCTATGAATGTTGTAGAGAGCTACCAGAGCAGTGAAATGGAAAAATGAAGCTTGAAAGATTCATCTCTCAAAGGAGAAGAGTGAACTCAGGCCAAGTACAAAAAATAGGAGATGCCAATATATTTTGAATTATTCCTAATGGTAGTAGATCTTCAAAAAGTTAACTCAGCAGTCAAGAATATGGACGAGCTGGAATCTGAGTTGCACATCCAAACCTGGTTGCTGTGGCTCTTAGAAACCACTGCATAGCACGTAAAATGCACAGAATAAAGCAGTGAGGTCCTAGAGGATAGATTTCTGAAATACATCGTATAGATCCTCTTCAGTGCAGTCTGAATAGGATGGGTCTTTCTGGTAATTTCCTGACCTTTTACAGTATTTTCTTTTTCCTCTAAACATAATACAGTGGATGCAATATATACTCACTTATAATGGAACAGTAAAAACAGGAGAATAAGGCTATCGTATATCCATTCCTGTATTGCTGTAAATTGACTTAACCATCAAATACAGTGTGTTCTCTCACCATTCCCTGAGGGAGCATGAATGAGCATTTTGTTTTGGAAGGTTGCATTTGTGTTTATTTTCATTTTCATTTGCGTATTCCTATGTGTGTTAAGAAAGCAAGGTCACAGGAGTTAACCCTGCATCAAGTACGGAAACAGGGAGGCAGAGTAATGAGGCAAATCTTGCTCCTCCATCCAGAGGCGGATTTGGGAATGTTACTTTTGGAAATCTCTGAAACTCCTACACTTACTTTTGCCCTTCACAGCCCATTTCAAGCAGGCATGGGGGATACTGGGAACTTGGCAAGTATAGACAGAGTTGCAGCAATGTTTTTGTGCAGTTTGGCAACTGGTAACAAAAAGCATGGTGGACTTGGACTCGTTCTGTCTTCTCTCTTTGCTGACAATTGGAAATGTAAGTGATGGAGTTTGAGATTCACAGGGGATTGAAAGAGAGGAAGGGACAGGAAAGGAGAGAATAGCAAGTAAGATCTGAAAAGGACTAAAGGGTTGAAATAGTGAGAGAGATGGGAGAATGCACACACATTAAAATGGAGGGGAAAAAAAGAGGGCTACAAATAAGATGAAACAGTACATGAATCCTTCTAACTTTTCCTTAGTGGCACCTTTTCTCCTTTATGAACAGCATTTAACAAGAATTAATACTGAAATCAATAGGGTTTACTTGCAGAGTCAGGTACTACTGGGAGTGACTGACGATGGCAGAATCAGGCCTTGCTTTCTAAAACAGAAAGCAAGATGAATGTGAAAGATGAAAATATATCACTTGGGCTATGCTGCAAGGGGACTTCAGAAGTCCGTGTAGGCTGCACAACTCAGGTGATCATCATATTCCATATTAACTGCCAGTCTGTGGTATATTCTGCTTCTAATTACTACTATTTTTGATGGTTACGGAATCTCTGAGTACGTGCCTAGCTTTTCCTGTAACACAGGGAAAGCTGGGGTGCCCCAAAATTTCTAAGAAATTTGGTGAAAGTTAGCTTCTTGGAAAAACAATTAAAACTTTACCTTTCAGTTGCTTTTTTAAAAAAAATCTTCTGTCACTGTTAAACAGTCATACTTTTGCTAGCTGTATTGTCCTTGTCAGAATAGTCCTGGAAGAGCCAACAAATACAAGTGAATGATCAGTTCACTTTGTTCACTACTTATGACTAACTATAGAAATTTTGCCTGGGTTTTATGCATGAGGATTTCCATTTTTTAACCACATTTCTCTGAACTTTGTTGCTGTATTTCTTTGTTATATATTCAGTCATCGTGGTAGATGGTAGCTGCATTTGAAGACTCATTTCTTTCTTTATCTTTGAAATATTTCTAGTGTGTCATATTCTGGCTTGACCTTCACTGATTTCTCACAGAAACAACTCCTTCCAATGAAGTAATAATGATGTCTAGTTTATATGGTACACAGAAGATGCTGGTATGTCTACATGAACCTATTAGTTTGTGGAATTAGGTGCGATTTTAAAATGAAACCTGCCTACATACTGCAGTTTTATATAAAACTAAAGCAGAAGACATTCTCTAGGAGCATGCCTAGTCCACTGCAGCTGGTCTGAGGGACCATGCTAAAACTACCCCATCTTAACCACCACCCAAATGTGGTGTCTATAATGTGAATGCTGGATCCTCAGCTCCAGTTGTTTGGCTCTACAAATCCACTACTACTGTGCATCTTTACTTGATAATGCAGATAAAGTCACTGTGTATGAGAAGAAACAAAAGGGAGGAAATACTCAAAAACCTGCTGTTTCCAGGAACAGGATCAGTTTAATTTCAGAGAAGGATTCCAACAGCTCTTTATGGAAGATTTCTCTAGAATATAGTAGAATATTATAATATCCAATAGAATTTCAGAAAGTGCACTGTCTTTGCTATGGAATCCCTTAGGATGGTTCAAAAGCCTGTAGGAAGTATATCATTTTCTCAAATTATGTAAATTATTTCAGAGTAATTTCTATAGGAAATAACTGGTGGTATCCTTATTAAATCCTTCAGGACTTTTCCATAAGGGAGGGATTTCTGTACTTTGGAGATGAAGCTATAGCATTTTATTAACTCTGCTGAGTTTATGCACCTAATACTTAAGCAGATTAATAATGTGTGTGGCAGAGATCTTGGGGCAACTTCACAGGGCCAGTAAGAATAATAGTTAGCTGGTAATACAGCCACAGCATTGAGCCTTTAATTATAAATAATTTATTACAGTAAAACGTACAAAGAGTGCTTGTAAAGATAGTACTTACCCACAATGACATTTTCATTTTATTGCTTTTGTCCCATATTTGGGTTTCAGAACAAAAAACAGTAGGAAAACATTGTAAATTGTCCAGTTCAGAGCTCAAGTCTTCAACTGTTTATTTTGTCGTCCTTGAAGTAATGGGAAGAACTTGTAAGAGAATTAAAAATACAAATTACCTACCAGTATCTACATAAAAGAGTGTCATTGTGCACTTAGACATTAGTTTTTGCATTATTCCTAGGGGTCAAAAACAAGCCTTAAAAACCAGCCACTTTCCTACAACCTGTTACGCTGACTCCCTAATGTCTAGTTATTTGGGGGCATCTGCCTAACGATCTCCTTTTGTCTACTTCTACGTGCAAACTGAAGTGTGCATTGGGGTTTAAACATTAGAATGGCTTTTCCACTTGGATATGGCACCCGATAGCAGCATGAAATGTTGAGCAAGCACTGGATACTTAATACTTTTCATTTAATGAACTGTTTCTTTATTATTTTGCAAAGCCTGCATAAGACGTTTTCATGGTTTAAAAAGTGCCCTGCATCCTACTTCATAGGAAGGGGACCTCATTTAGATTAACCTGTGACTTCAACAGCAGGTGGTAGAAAGAACCAACTGCTTCAATTACTGCTTTTGCGCATGACTTTCATGTGTTGCTAAGATTATCAGAGGAACCTGATTACATCCCCTTAGACACTATTGTTGGCACAATGATTAAGCTGTTATTTTTTTTCTTTTTTTTTTTTTTCCTTTCTTTTTTAGACTGGAAACCTAAAGAGCTTTTTGGCATGAAGCAAAAGCACTGTGTATAGAGATCAGTAAGATAGTGAGTATCATTGCCCTGTAGCTTATCTCCACATATACAGCTCCCTGGTGGATCCCTATGATAAACATTATTGGAACAATTAGCTGCTGCTGACATAGAATCCAGACACAATGGCAATGGCCAGCAGCACCGAGCCAAATATCATGGAGCCAAAACCCATAAAAAAGCAACACCAAGCTACTCTCCCCATTCAACTGCTGTCATAAAACCCTCCCAGTGCTATGTTTGCATAGCTGGCTTCACCGATATGGCACCAAAACACAAAAGGAGAAGCTGCAGCACTTGTCTTTGTTTAGCTGAAATTACAAGTCATTGAATTAGTATGTCATCTTTATTGCGCTGTCATGCAGCGGAGGTGAGGAAGGCTCTCTGTAATGGATGGAAGAGTTTGATGGCCTAAAAGACAGGCTCACAGATGGTTGTCGATATAAAACAGTTTGCCCTTTTTTTAAAAAAAAGGGAAGGGGAAAAATGGCTGAATGGAATAGGTCTCTGCTGATCCGAGTAGCTGTAACTAACAATATTTATGTAAGGCTGATCTTGGAGGAGTCTGGGGCTAGAAGGTGAACCAAAAGTTTGTCTAAAGATTAGGACTCAGAAGTGCATGCTAAGCCATTTAAAAAAATTTAAATATCAGTGAGGCAGCATGACCCAAAAGGTGAAGCGGGAAAGGTCTCGCTCGGAGGACGCTGCTGCCACTACCCTTGCGCAGGGGAAGGTACCCTTGTGTGATTCTGCTGCAGCAGCAGAATTCTCAGCAGCAGAATCAACGGAGATGCAGAGCAAACTCAGGAGAAGTAGAAATAATTTGTACATTTTAAGGAGCACGGTGATATGCTCTTTCCTTCTTTGTTTAAACAGAGGGGAGGAAAAAGATATTGCTGATCAAAGGTTGCTGTTAGGGCCTAAGATGAATGCTCAGCTGTGCATAAACTTTCTCTTTTCACCTGAAACACAAGACCACCACTTACCCGGTGCATACTTCCATGTAGTTTTCTCAAACGGATGCTACATTCATACCTAAAAAAAGTGGTTTAGGATTAAACATGACCCAAATTACTGAAAGCCCTTTTCTTTTTTAAATTATCCTTGGCAGTCTGGTTTTGTACAAAGACACCATTCATTTCGGCCAGGTCAGTCTTTTCAAGAAGCATGAAGGAAAGGCTATTCAAGCCCTTGCTGAAGTTGTCCAGCACCTCCATTACAAGGTTGCCAGTACTTTGAATTAAAGACCCTCCTATTGTCTGCTTCTCCCCTTCCCCCCCAGCCAGTTTTCTTGCCACCTCTTGGCACTATGGGTAGTCGGAGAGCTGTGCAAAAATCCCTCCCTAGTCAGGCTGGTTTGACTACTGTGGTTAAAGCTTGTTCAGAGGGAAGGTACTACGGGAAGGAGCCACCCAAGGCAAGGGATGCCGCCCCACGTGAGGTCAGGCTTGGATGTAAGAGAAGGGGCCACAGAGCACTTCTCCAGCTTTCCGCGACACCGTGTTTTTCTATTTTTCTGTTTACACGCTTTCTCCTTTATTCATGAGACTAAAGGAGAAAACCAACTGCATGTTATTTTCATACTCCGCAAAGTATCAATGAGGTGGTTAATCACCACTTCGCTGGTGGTGCTTTTCCGAAAATCAGTCGTAATTTCAAAGTGCTGCATTTCCGCAGCTTTTTCCTCACCCTGCCGCATCCAGGGCTTTGTTTCCAGGAGCGGGCTGGAATGCTTTTAACACAAGCACTCCTCTGTGCTATTGTTTCTTCCTTCCTTCTTGGGACAGCTAAAGGCCACCAAGGCTTGTCCTCAGGGCTCTCCCTGTAAAGATAAGCAGGTATAAGGGCTATGCAGGAGGAACACGTGAGGCAGGACTAGCACTTTGGAGGCATTTGAGATACAGAATCATGACATGACAGGAAAACGTATTTTGATAATAGCTGCCTTAAGTGGGATCTGACACTTCTCAGGAGGAAATGTTTTCAGTTTCACGTTCCCTGAAATAAATCTTTATCTCTGGGAAGGAAAAATGAGTAATTTGGAAGCCTCCTTGATACTTCATGAAATTTGTGAATGTTGTGTTGTATACAATAGTGCAACAAGTCCAAAATTGGTGCCTGCATAAAGTCTTATAAATGTCTTTTTTAATATCAGCCACACACAAGGAGTTTCAATTATTTCGTTTGGCATGTTTTAGTTAAAGGGTTTTTTCCATAGATGGTGTGCAGCACATTCAGATTTTGACATTTGCATGTACATTCTTGAAATGCTATCACAGATCACCTAATACAAATTTTTTATTTTTTTTTTTTTACTTTGGGCTGTCTGACTGAGCAAAATCTAAAATAAGAGATGAAACAAATGAAGAGGGAGACTCTCATTTTTAATTCTCTGTTTGTTTTTTTTTCCCTTATTATGCTGTTTAATGTATCTATCAAAAAGTACTCTATATTATACAATCCAGAATTAAGACATATGAATGTCATCTATAAAAATTCCTCTGAGATACAGTCTTCTGTTTCAATTGAGAAATCCATCCAATATCAATGACCTTTCCATTTAGGGAATACTTAATGTGGTTAACTAGATATGATATACTTTGGGAATGCTTTTTATTGCATACATTTGAATTAAGAGCTACACCTTGTAGGGAGAAAATGATGAAACAGCGCTCTATTGAGGGTTAAAGATGAACGATGGCCTTTAAGACATTTGTTTTGGTTAAACACAAAGTAAGAGGCACTGTCATATTCAGGCCCACAGTGTTATTAAGGCATAAGAGATGAGGACTGAATTCAGTCTCGCTTAAATCAATGGGAATTTCGCCTGCTACTGCCGCAGCTGAATTTGAATCATTATGGTTAAATGGGCTCTTTTTTAATCATAAAATGCTTTGAGTCATAACAATATGTATTAATCCTTCTCATTAATTCTTAGAGGCTTGTGTACCAGGCCACTTTAGATAGTGTAGCTCTTCTGGAAAACAAAGAAAAGCTGGGTGTATTTTGATAATAGATTTTAAAAATACTCGGGTCTTGTATTTGTTTTATTTGTTATTATAAACAGTGAGCAGGTATATTCCTGCTGTATCACAGAAGTTTTTGAGTTTTCTGAATTTTATATTTCTTAGGTGTTTTTGTTGTTGTTTCTCATTTGCTTATAGCTTTGTGGGTATATTTGGAATACCACCTATAGGAAAGTTGAAGCACACAAAGAGTTTTCTGAGTGTGCCTTCTCATCAGTCAAAATTTAGTGTAATTTGATCTCTTTTGGTAACTAGTCATACCAACAAACAGAGATGCCTAGAGTTGCAAATGGGACAAATCTCTTTGCATGTCATTAACTGACTTACTGCATTAGCTTTTCTGCATTAGTTCTTGCCTCTCCTCCAATTCTGACGTCTTTTTCCTACAGTATTAATGTTACATTTGCTTTGTAGTTCTACCTCTTCCCTTGGCTATGCTTTACTTCTCTTACAACCTTTGCCCTTGACTTTGCTACCTGCCTTGCCAGGGAGCAACATTCTGCTGGGACAGACTGTCAGTGATGTATGTAAATCCCTAATTTATGCCTCCTTTTAAGATAAGCCCCAAATACATGGATTGGCACTAGGTACCAATTAAAAACCTAAAAAAACCCTGAATCCAGAAGTGTCTTGCTGTTGGTAACTTAGTTTGCTACTAAGAAATGCCTCCTTCTGAGCAATATTTTTGCTACCAAAATTATACTGGCATCATACTGCTATCAGAATTGAAACCCTCTTTGAGCATACTTTACCTCAATAAAAACTGTTAGATTTTGAACATTATTTTTTAAATTTATTATGTGGCCCTAGGAAGCATTGGAATAGACTGAGCAAACACTTTTCTCTTTGCTTTGGTAGTGATGTTTTGTACTTTTTTTGAGTAAATAACTGAAATGTAAAAAAAAGTTACCTAAATACATCTGTATCATTCAATAAGATAACAAAGGCTTGATGTTTTCTGAACTTTGTTTGTTCACAGAACAGAGTTAAGATTCACCTACTACATCTTCTGTTGTTTAGATCAGCCACAGTATGATTAGCCAGCTGCTTTCAGTATCCCGTGCTGCTTTATTCCGGCTTTTGCTGGATTTTATTCTTAGTGCTGGAACTATTCCTAAGCAAACTTCCAAAATTATTTGTCTGTTAGAATGCAGTGTGAAATTTACTGGTTTTTCTCTTTGAGATCAGCTAAACCCCAGTTTTTACAGGTTAGCAGATTTTACTTATTAAGCTGACCTTGAATTTTATGTAAAGGATTTAGTTTTGATTCAATAATTTCTTACATTATATATGTTTCAGTGGCATTTAATGCTTAAATTTTACTGCTTTTTCCTACCCGTCATTCATCTGGAATATTTCCAGGACTTGCAATGCAGAGCACTGTTCATTCCCGTCTGGCTGCTTCTACCCGAAGGTGGTCATGCACTAGGGACTGATTCTGGGAGCACAGGCACTTCTGCACCGAATTTTTGAACAGGAGCCAGACATTTCCCTGCTAAATTCTGAACTTGAAGTTGGCAGTTCTAGGGTATAGGGTTTTTATAGCGATGATGACTTGATCCAACAAATTAGCTGTCTGATATATACCAGACTTAAAATATTTAGGTTTAATGCAGTATGCTTGGATTTCAGCCTAAACTTTGTGCCCATTTCCAGAACTGGGATCTGCCCTCAAGATTTATCACCCACTACAGCTATGTTAAGCTTCCATCACTAAGTTTATTTGAAAAAACACCCACATTTTTGGACAACTCAACGTAGTTTCTGTCTCTTTAATACGGCTCACAGTAATTACGGACGTTTTCCCAGCTTTATTTACCTTTTCCTGTGTCTTTAAGAAAATGCTAGCAGAGCAAAGCTTACGCTAAATCAGTCTATATCTTGCAGTATGTGAGCAGATGACATAGATGTCCAAGGATGTGATAGGGATCAGCTCACACACTTTTCAGCTGAGCATATGTGTAAAAACAAAAACAAACCTTACTTTTTTCTTAGAAAGCACCACGTATTTCAGGCAGTTAGGCAGTAACAGATGTTGGAGACTCAGTAGGAAGCTAGATGTATGCTGGGATGTCACTCAACTCCCCTTAACAAGCTGCTGTGTTGGAGAACCAGTCTCCATATAGGCTCTGCTTAGTGTCTCAGAAATAAGATGACACTAAAATA
Organism: Astur gentilis; assembly: GCF_929443795.1. Lineage (NCBI taxonomy): Eukaryota > Metazoa > Chordata > Aves > Accipitriformes > Accipitridae > Astur > Astur gentilis. The sequence continues at coordinate 16,269,018 of NC_064894.1, forward strand.
ACCAGCTTCCCATGAATACCAAGTCTCTCTTTTAAAGAATATACTACTCGGGGGCTGTGAGGGGAGGAGGGGGGGTGTGTGTGAAGAGACTGTATATATAACTTTGCCTGCAAAGGTATTGCAAGAGGGAAAGAGTGTCTTTGTTGTAATTTAAGTAATTTTAATTTGGGATAGTGGCAGTATTATGTTTGTTATAGGAGTATTTTGTTCAGAATTGTTATGAAATATGATCCCTCTGCATTTCTGATTGACGTAGCTTCAGGTAACACGCTGTGCCATGCCAGTAAAAATCTACCTAGCATTAAATAACTGCATCTGAAGATGGATATTCTCCATATTTGAGAAGCCAGTACAAGTGTATCAATTCACTCTAAGACCAGAGAAAGACATACCACTTGGTTCTGATGCAGGAGTAAAGCAGCAATTACAACAAAGTATGATACCAATTACAGAAACTGCAAAAATAACATTAAACTGAGTGGGATGACACGATATAAGCCACGCTGAAGAAAGGAGGCTGCATATGGCATGAACAAATCTTATTGTCAATATAAAAAATGCTTTCATGCCTGCTATGGTAATGAGTAAGGTCATACCTGGCCACATCAAAGTAGCCTGAAGAGTATAATTGACAGACATCTATCCAGCTTCAAGAGATCAAGCGCAGTGACACCGGGCGACTCAGAGGCATCCGAGTACTGAGGGTCGTACAAGGACTTTGGCAGTCAGAGAGAGATGCAGGACTCTGAAAATCTGAGCGTCATATTTTCCGATTTTCTTCCAGTGACTTCAATTGTTTGGACCTATCTCTGCCACTGGGGAGACTGGAATAGGCAGTTTTGAACAGTTTAGCTTTGATTTTGCTGTGGTATTTTCTTGTTTTTCAAACAAACATTGATTTATTGAAGGCCCTTTTGGATGTTAAGGCTGTTAGGGGGAATATTTACTACAGTCTGGTCCTTGGGACAAGGGAAACAAACTTCTTACCTTAGGCAAAAGGCAGAAGAGAGGGCTGTCGGTACCTGACCTGGGGCACTTTGTCACAGGTGCTGGAGGTGTCACCAAAAGGCTGACTGAAGTCAGTGACATGCAAAAGGATGGCCGGGGGACCGCAAGGGATGACAAGATTAGGGGTCTTGTGGTTATTAGTCAGAGACCTCTTCTTCCCTCGGTAATCACAAAGGTATCAGCGGTCCTGGCATGGGATGATGGGGAAAGTTACTAAGAGTTTGTTGGGATGAGAGAGATGGCTTTTTTCTGCAAACCTCTATAATCCCCAATGCAGCAGGATAACTTGCAGAGCCCAAATGTTCTTGTCTTTTTTTTTTTCTTTTTTTTTTTTTTTTTTTTTCCCACAGTTGCCAATATTTTAAAAGACATTTCCAAAAGTAATGGGGAGTGGGTGTTGGAGAGTTGTATTTGCTTTATAGTCAGCTTTACATATAACAAATGAGCATTCCATTTCTCCTGGGAAATAAGTAAATTGTATTGAAATTGAAACAGTGGCAGAAAAGGAGTAAGTGGTTTGACTTGAACCACAGAGGGAGATTACAAGAGAACAGAGATTAAAATGCAGAAACCCTTACATCATGCCAGAGCTTTGTGCACTGCACCTCCCTCTCTTGCTGCATGGAATTGCTGCTTCTTTCTTCTGGGACAAACCAAGCCGCTGCTGGAAAAATGGAGCCTGTGAGCAAATCACAAAACATCACAGTACCATAGTTTTGGACCCAGGGTTTTCTTTTGTTTCGGTCTGTAGTTTTATTTTTTTATTATTATTTTTTATCTTTATTGTTAAATATTCTTTACTCAAATAGGGTATTTTCTCAGAACTACGTCTGAGACTTTAAACTCCTACACCCGGTTAATATTTTTCCACTAATCATATACAAAAAAATCCTCACCCAGTGTCTCTTTACCCACTACTATCTCCAGATTAATTGTAGATGATACACTGGCTGAGCAATAAACTGATATGGAATGAATTGGTCACACGATTATTGTGCACTTATTCAGAAAATGTTTGTTCTAATTTATTATTGATTGATATCCAGTGAATTCTTTTTCACTAGCTAATACTTCATTGTGCTCTATCAAGCTGTAGCATGTTCCATACAATCACATTGATTAAAAAATGAGAAGGATGTCAAAAGATTCTTGAACAAAATATTCCCATTAGATCTGACTAGGGGATTTAGCTAAATTCTAGATGGCATGTTTTATGGTCTTCAGAAGATAACTATGTGTTTATTAAATGTGGATACTTTGGAAAGCTCTGGCTGAAACACTTCCTTTTTTATGAGGCGCTTTGTTTATGCAAACAAAAGCTATGGGAAAATTATGGTTAAATGTAAGGGGGTTTGTTATTTTTGAATACTAATATATATTGAGTGTTATAAACCAAAAGTCCGAAATAAAACTTTTAAAAAGTGGAATTAATTCTGTTAAGTTTTATATTTTTTTTTAAACTGCCACATTTTTCTGCTTTTTTTTTTTTTTTAAATATTTAACAAACTCACTGAATAATTTAGAAATTGAGTAAATGAGATGGACTGGTTTCATCTAGAATTTTAAAATAAAAATATTTTCAAAAAAATTGACCAAAACTGACTACCTTTATGCACAAGCTGTGCAAACAGACTTTGTAGACCATGATTAGACTCTGCAATGCCATTTTCATTAGAGATGCAAGTGCTCAACGTTATTCTCAAAATGGCATTACTTTAAAATATAATGATATTGTGTGATAATGAGTTCTACAGGTGCAAATTACAGTACATCAAAAAGTAGATGTATTTGAAAAATCATCATGTTAATTTTTGCTTTTCAGAGCCATTGAATGTCCCATTCATTCTTTTATTCTGAACAAGTGTAAATAAAGTTCCTTATTTGCCTTCCCTGCAGCATTCAGAATTTTCTGTGAGTTTAATCTGTTCCCATCCACTAAAAGTCAGTTTCTTGTGTTTCTTTTCACACAGTCTTTGCATCCCTTTTCCATTGTAAAGCGTGAATATCTCCCCCTCTGCCCCCAGTCCCTTCACTGCAATGTTCTTTGCCCAGGAATGGTTGGGAGTAAAACCAATACTCCCCCTGAGGATGTAAACTGATTTATGAAATGGGATAGGAATGAAAACTAACAGTGAAATGGTATAAAACACCTACATTATTATTATTATTACTATTATTTTACCATTTTCACTGTTAATTCCTATCTTTGCGCTTATGCATACGTGTACCTTGAGCTTTTTAGATAATGCCTCAGGCTTTATCTTGAGTGCTTACAGCTAATTTAGAATGTGGGGGAGTACACGTTTTCACCCATGATCTATGAGATCCTCAGAAAAATAGCCCAAATGGGTACACCATTGCAGTGATAGGTAAGAGGAGCCAATGGTTAAGCCAATGACCTCTGGTAAATAAATAAGCCTATTAAATGATGTGAAAAATGGAAAACCTGAGTCAGCTGAGTGACTTCCCCAGCAGCCTCAGGGACAGGGAGCGGGTCTGACTCCCAGCTGTGTTACACGTTGGACTGGAAGGCCGTTCACCTTCTTGTGGTGTTGGCTGGCTAGAGATAGACCTTGAGGACCAGCTCAGGGAGTTCTTGCGCTCCTTCTGTGTCTGCTGAAGGACACCGTTCACCTTCTACGGCCTCCTTGCTCCCTTGATGCACAAAAGCCTTGTTGGTCAGCCTCGTGCTTGAATTTGACAGTCTCATTGCCAAAGGGTCACCCACATCTTTAATATACTATTGGACTGCAGTTATTCTTAGAAAGCCAAGTGAGAGTCCCTCTTGCTACCACAGAAGTGCTTGTGCTTGATTTCTTACTTTTTTTAACAAAATGGAAACCGGTATGTAGCAATCACCTAATCCAGAAGGACTGAATTAATATTCTGGTAACACTTGAAGTAATTTAACACCTCTCCAAAACTGTTTTGTAAGGGGTGGGGTTTTGGGGAGAAAAGCATGATAGAGAGAAACTCTTTCATAAAAACCTGCACATAAGAAACATATAGAGGTTTTCACACCTTGCAGAGGAAAATGAGAATCCAGTTGGTGTCCAGAATGAAGACGAGCTGCTCTTTTTCTCTCAAGTTAACGTAGATGATAATTCCCTGCAACTTACTTGAAAGGGATGAAGGTATGAATAGCTGTACAATCATATTCTTCTACCCTGGTTTTATTCTGAGTCTTAACTTTAAAGACAGAGGCTGGTTTATTTGGTAGAAATAAGTGGGAATGTTAGAAAAGGCTAAATATCGTCATAAACCAAAACATTATGATACCAGAAACCCTTAGGAGCAACACTAATGCTTTTAAATGAAGGTTTTATTTGTCTCTGAGCTGCAAAAGGAAGTCACTAATGAGATGTCATTTACATTCTAACACCTGTTAAATGGCACTTTTCTCTTTCCCCAAAGAGAGAGATGTTTATGAACGTTTGCAGTTTTCTGAGTATATCTACAAGAATTATATTTTCATAAACAATGCTGTATATTTTTCCTGTATATACTTCAGTTACACCGGAACAATATAGGGAAATATCAGGAGCTTTTGGGGGGGTTTATTAGATTTATTTGTCGTTGTTATATAAATCTAACACAGTATGTCTAGCTTACAAAGAAATTTCATTAATCAGGATTTAACACAATTGCGTGTTTAGGATGTGATTTGCAGCAGTTACAGTGCAAGAACTGTATGTAATTATACCTCCATTTAAATGAAAATTAAAAGCTTGTGTTGTAGCAGGGTACACGTGTTGAATATATTGCTTTACAGAATAAACCCTCCAAAGCAGAACACCTGAAAATCAAGTTTCAGTTGGTTCTGTCGGGGAACTACTGCATGCTGTGACTTTTAAGATTTGGACTTGCATTAAGACTGACCAGAGGGAAAGATGGGAAATTATGGGAAAGCAAACGATCTATAACAATACAAGTTGATATGCTTCTGTTAGATAAGCATAATGCAAGTTTCTTTCAATCATTTCTAAAGTAGTTTGGTGTATAAATTAACTCATTCAGTTAATATAAAAAGGCAGAATCCACAGAGGCCTGTGCTGGAAATAAGTTCTGCAGAGGAATTTGAAGAAGGAATTAAATTAGTATTAGAATTAGAACTAGAATTAGAATTAAGTGAATATTAGGGAGCCAGTGCACCAAGCACTATGAATAACATTCGCAGGCACCCCTGTGGACTGTGTCTCTCGCCCATTAAGTGTGGGATTCACCTGGGGGTCTTTGTTTCCCAGTCCCCATCCCAACACCTGCAGTTTCCATAGCTGCTGCTTGTCTTCCAGATGTGGCTCCTCCGGGACCGTGCGCAGCTGCACGGCACATCTGAAATCTTGTGTGGGGGAAAGGAGAGGCACGATGGCTCTGAGCGCTCCCTCGGCACGAGGTCCTCTCCGTTGGCCCAATGCCATTTCATCAGTTTGGTTTCCCTGTCCAGCACAGAGTCTGTACAAGCCCAGCACACAACACAGGATGATAGAAGGGGATGACACAGCTGAAATGGCTGGTGCTTTTGTAAACTGAGACATCCCAGCTTGGGGGGGTTTGGTACTATTCTGGAAGCCGATGCCAGAGCCGTCTCAGGAGAGATGGAATTAACATTTGGATCTTCCAAATCTCAATTAGGTGCTTTACCCATGAGGTGTAAAAGCAGGAGATGACACTGGTTGCTGTAGTGAATCATCAAAAACTTTATTCTTCAGCCAGAGGAATATGTGATTCAGCGCAGCCCCTCTGGGGACAGGCCAAGGAAGATGCTACCAGTGGAAGCGAGCTGACGGAGTATAACGTGCAAATCATGTGTTGGGGGCAAATTAGGCTCTCAGTTTTCTAAAACAGTTCCTGAAACTACAGGATTTAGGCATAAGCTCCTTTTCAACTGCATAGGGCTGAGATTTTAGCTGTTGATGGTTCTGCAGTGCTGTAAGCATTATGCGCGTCAGTAGGTCCTAAGCAGTGGTTTGGGTTTCTCAAAAAGGTTTTAGTGTCCATATGTCTATCACAGATGTTGCTTAGGATTCAGCTTTCCTTGAGAAAGGCCCATATAAGTTGACAGTGTCTCTTTCAACATGCTAGATGTGTGACAAAAGCAAGCAGTGTTTCTAAGTTAGAGTCAAAGTAATGACAAGCCTTTGAATGAAGGTAAGAACAAGTCCTTGCTGGCTAAGTCTACTTAAGCTGCCTTTTGGATTTAACCTGAATGAATCAGATTATTTTTGAAAAGGAGAATGACTGAGCCCTGTTTGGAAGCCAAAGAACACAAGCTTTATGCCCCAAGTGTTCTGTAGTTTCAGGAAGGGAAGAAAATTTTTTCAAATATGACTGGATCTTTCTAAGAAACAATCCAAAGTTTTAGTTCATGAACCATCTTCGCTGCTGTATTTCCCAGTTCTAACATTATTGCCTCTCTCCCCCTCAAACTACAGCACATTTTCTGTAATTCATGTTAGTCTCGGATGTTCTGCTCAGAGAGCAGAGACGTGGTTTTGTTTTAAATTTACAGCAGCTTTAAATTTTCTTGTATGTTTAAGAGACTGGTTCCCTCTTGCTTACCTTATGTCTAGAAACATTATTTAGAAAAGTTTGCAGTCTAGAGAACATGAGCTTAATCAGACTGCTCTGTAATTACTCACTGGCTTTATTCACCCTGGATGATATATACCTTGCATGGTACTAAAAGAAATAAGTATATTCATTTCCTAGCCAGATCCCACCTTGCATTATAAAAGCCAAATATCCATTCTGTAAATAGAGATGAATCAGCAATCCATATAATATCTATTCATCATACATATTTCACAAGGAGGATATTGTGGTGGCTGGAAAGTTCTTACAAAAATAATATGGAAATCCGGAACTTGATGTGGAGTGTCAGAGAGCTTCTTACTATTATTTACCTTATCAGCTTTTGCTTTCTGAAATCAATGGAAGGGCATCAAGTTCAGCTAATCCATATTTCTGAGTATGAAATTGAATTTATAGTCTGTAGTATGTTGACTACCGCTCGCATTTAAGGCATAATTGATTTTTATTGAAAAGCCAGCAGGCACATCAAAAATTTCCACAAACCACAAGGATGTTAAATTTTACCCTGTTTAGATAATAGTGTTGCTTTATTTATCCTTTAAAATGAAGCTTTTATATTTATATCAGCAAATGTTGTGGAAGTGTGACTGATGCCTTGTGAAACCATCAGTCCATAGTTCTGTTAAACACTACAGTACAGAAATAAGCAACTTTTCTGTTCCTAAGGTAAATGTCTATGGTTGGTTTGTTTTAAGAATAAACGGAATAATAAATCTGCACAAAGAAAACCATTTCATGTCATGTAGCAAAGTTATTTTTCTTCATTCCAATAAATAGCTTGTGCGGTTACTTTTTCTGTCCTCTTTACCTTTCCTTTTCTCCACATTGACCACTGCTTATTTCTGTCTCATTCTTTTAAACATAGACGTGTAGGTTTGTATCTGCTTTTAATTGGCCATAGATAGCAGACTAACTAATCCATGTTAATTTTTTTAGTTTCCAAGGCATGGACTTCATTTTCTTCAGGTACAAAGGTGATCTTAATCACAGACCAGATTTTAGTATCCACAAATGCTTCATGACAGGTTTCTTTTCAACCAATTAAGCAATTAAACAGATTTCACTTCCCTTCCCTCACTTGAGCTATCCTAGCTATTTGTGCACCTCCCTCCCCATTGCCTGTGGCATCACCTCAGTGCATATGTGTTTTTCATAAGAATTCTTTGAACCAAAGAAAGAAAACTCAGGGTTGTCCTGCCCAGGCGATACACTACAGTTAATAACATAGCTGGGAATTTTGAAAAACCAGGCAACGAGATACATATGTGTGACTCAAGAGCATTCAAAACAATTTATCAAATGCACAGAAATACAAAACTTAAAGAGATTATACATCAGTTTCTTCATATAAAACTATCAAGAAGAAACGATCTACCTTTTGCAAAGGCAGGTATTTTCAAATACGTGTGCAACAGGTGCAGGCACAAATCCAATTAATAAATAACAAGATTTGTGCCTGCTCCTCTCTACTATCACTTTCAAACTTCACCACAAACTGTTTACAGATATTCATACTTTCTTTTGTTTTTCTCCTTGTTGTCCATAGCATTTTGCACATACTTGCATCTTCTCTATTATGGGACTCTTAATGAAAGCATCTGGGTTTTTTTTCTGAAATATGGGAGGTTGTAGTAAAAAATAGCTTGTAACTAAAATAAATATGTCACATGTCAGTAATATACAATCCACTAGAAAGGCAGGATCTTCTCAAGTAGTTATCAGTTCTCTATCGGCATCAGGTCTTGTCAAATAGTTCTTGAACAGTTTAATCTGGCATAATCCCAATGAAACCCTCATTCTAGTATAGCTACATTGCTAAATAAAAGAAGCCAAGCTCAGGCATTGCAACTGTGGTCAGCGACATGGCACTAATTGATAGTTTGCTCCCTGTATCTGCTTGGACTGGGGAAACTTACTCTGTCTAAGGGAAAGTAGAATATTTTGGGGGATACTGCATTCTGAAACTGATCCCAAAATGTAGCGTGGGCCAGATAACACCAGTTTTGGTTCCTGCCATTCTCCACAGTCCTGTCCCCAATCATGGAAACTTCTCCAACCCTCACCCACACCTTAAAGTAGATCCCAGGGCTTGCAACATACATATTCTGATGAGATGAAAACACCACTTTGATGGGCTGCAGCACAACCCTCACATTATTTCTGGATACTGTGAACTCAGAAAAGACAGACATAAAAAATATTTGTGTTTCTTAGCACTGGAAGAGCCACAGAGGAGCCTGAATGCCAAGTGCAGAGCAATGGAAGCGTCCTCACTAGTTGGCCACAGAGTGATCCAGTGCTGAGCGGTGGGCATGCGAACCTGTCTCTACCCCTGGGCCATCCCTCACCTCATTTATTTAGCAGAGTTAGAGTGCAGGCTCAGAGCTTTTGTACCTGCCCTGGTAACTGAAAACATCATTTATTTCCTTATCGTGTACTTTTCTATTCACTCTTACATGTGACCGCTGATAACGCACTATTGTTTTAGCATTGTTCACCTGTAACGTAACCACACCACTCATTACTTCTGCTACAATAGTGTTGTGAGAGCACTGTTCAGGGGCAAGATACAGTTACAACAGATGGCATACACAGAATGGGAAGACTGGTTTCTACCTAAAATCGAGAGCAGCCAAAGGGTGAGTAAAGAGACAGGAGACCAGACAGGAGCTCAAAGGAAGACAAGAAAATGGAAGTTTTAGCACTTTTGCATACGATGCTCAAGTGTGTTTTTCAGGATACTTTCTAAGGATCTTTTACAGTGAACACTTGAATGAAAACTGTTAAAGAAATGTAGGCTATTGAAGTTAAACTTCCGTTCATTGGCCTGGATTCATTTTGCCTGATTTTAAACTTCCAAATAAAAGAGAATTTTAAATTTTTTTTTCCAAAGAGAGGTGAGTCTTTTCAAAGACATTGACCATGTCTCATAATTAGCATTCATTATTCTGTTCTTTTTTCTCTTCAGCTCTCTTGAAAGAGACTGGGTTTTTTTGTGCAGGTGCCTAAATGCTTAAGCAAGCTTGTACTTTTTTGATTAAGGAAAGACAAAATCTTCATGATCACTACCAATTTTGAGTAAGCTTTAGAAGTCTGGTAATTTAGGATTGTCATCTTAAAAAGAAACAGCAAATGCAGTTTATTACATGTGTAGTACCAGGTCTGTGAGGGATGAAAGATCGGTTTGTCTGTCTATCTCTAATGATACATCCTCTATGTCTAAGAGTCTCATCTTTCAAGTTCGCATACATATTTAGGGAAAGTATGCAAATTTACATGAAAATTCCCTGGAGTATTGTATGGACAAATCTTGCCCATTAATGGACTCATAATGTCTATTCTCATATGAAAGATATAAAGGATATTGTTCACAAGTACTGAAATGGGAACAATTCCATTACAAATACATGTAGTATGCTGAAACTAAGCAGGGACTGCATTCCTGTGTGAATACAATGTAAATTTATCATTGTACAATTTTGTATAAAAGGGAGATTTTATTTGCATTCACATTCACTGCACAGATCTGAAAATTACTTATACAATGAATTCGGGCCCACAATTAGAGGAAATTTTCTGGTTTTAAAGAATTTTCTGTTTTTGAAGAATTAGATGGCTGTTGATTACAAAATATAATGACATTGGTGAAGATGGGAGTGTAGAAGTGTGTATAGGAGAAAGGCAGATATTGGAGATTTGAAGCTGAAACAAATGAGCCTTTCCTCCATCACATCATTCTCTTACTCATAATTTTCCCCTTAGAACTTCTAATCACTAAAATGATCATTCTGAAATGTTACTCTGCTCTCCTCAGTTGATTTTCCTACTACATACAGAATCATTAATACAAAAATAAAAATAATGCCTTGGTTATTTTACTTTCTGATTTGGAACACGTAGGGTTTGGTATGGATAATTTGGTGTATTTATCAATTAGACTAATTCAGTGTCAGGTTTTAATTTATCATGAAGGGGAGGCTGAACTGAAATATTAAATGAGATTGCTGAAAACATGATAATTAGGTGTCGGGGGTTTTTTTCGCTTGTTCCTACTGTCCCGATACTACTGCCACTCTTAAAAAAAAAAAAAATCAACCGAACAAAACAAACAAAAAATAAAACAAACAAAGAATCCTCTGTATTACTTTTTAGTGGTAAAATGTTAGAGACTGACTAGATCTTTTTGCACCATTTTAGTTATACTGTTTACACATGGACATACACATACAGACATACATTTTTTATTTTCCCCAGACAACAGAAGGTACTAACTTCATATGAGTTTTCAGTTATAAAGGAGGGTCTTTCTGTAATAAATAATTAACTTCTGAAGATTGTATCAGACATAATTTTCCTCAGACCCATTTCAGCAAAACCTACAGTTTGGTCTTTGCAAAAACAGCTGGGTAGCCATGCAGAGACCTTAGCCTTGTTTTCCTGAGTGTTGTTAAGAGAAGGAAAAAGGTGCAAGTCTCCAAAACTGCTAACTACACTACTATGAGTAAAAGACAAATCTAGATTTCTTACTTCAGCTAATTACTACATTAACTAATTTCCCACTGGTAGGTTTGGGGATAATGTTTAGAAAGTTCTGGTTCTTCTTGTACATTAACTCCGTTAATAAGATTAGATTTGGGCTCTTACTCTGCACGCTTTTCCTGCATTCATAACTTCATGCAGAAACTTCCCTTTTTAATTTCAATTTCATACTGTGTTATTTCAAAATATTTGTCAGAATTACTATTCTCGAATTGAGGGGAAAACAAAGCACTCCAAACTCCTTTGAAGTTGAGCTGGTAAATAAAACTGTTGCTTTTACTAAATGTCTCTGTGTGAGGTTACATTGCATTTTATGTAGCACATAATTTAGCACTTTAGTAACATATGTTTCCACTCCTCCAAAACTACTAGGTACCCTTAAAAATTCTTGACTAACATGGAGTTACGTAGGAGGTCTTTCAGTGCAGCGGGGGGAAAGACCATCTCTGTAACCTCAACATTCTTCAGTGGGAGTCAAACAAGACTTACACCTATGTTGATTTTCTCATGCTTGAAATAAAATCCCAAGCATACTTTTTTTTTTTTTTTTTTTTTTTTTTTTTTTGTCCTCTGTGGTGGTTTTATTTTCTTAGGTAGTTTTAACCAATATTAACTCTCATTTAGGCTGTACCAAATGTTTATGTTCTGTCTCTTCCATTCTTCTAGGATGAAAAAGAAGATACTTCTCACTCTGGGACCTACAGAAGACTTGAGATAATGTAGAATAGAAACAACATCTGTAAGAGAAAGAGGCTAAGTTACATGTAATTTACATTGTTTAGAGATTGTATTGTGTTGATCTATACTTTGCCATGCACAACCTTTCTAGAGCCAGGATGCCTTTTATTAGGTTACAGCCTAATAAAGAGACCTATGCAAACAACAGAATATGGAAAAATCAACTTTTCAAGTTGGAAGTGGTTCCCACCAGATCAATATAGCCACTAAAATGCACCTCTTAATTCATAAGGAAAACAAAAAATATAAGGAAGTTATGATGCAAACAGTAAAAATAGAATTTGAATGCTGGATGACATTTTTATTCTTTTCCCCATTCTAACTACTTTGCTTAAGACTTAAGTAAGATCATGAAAGTACAATACTAAAAAGGTCCTTCAATAAATGGAAACAAATGAGCTTTTTCCTACTACAGAATTACTTAAAATCAGTCCTTCTTGTGAAGCTAATCCCCCGACAGATAAGACTGTGAATTCCCCCCCTTCCCTTCCTACACGCTCACAGATGGATTGCAACAGAAAGATGACAAATGAGTTGTGTTTGGCTGGATTAATGGGTATTATCATGTTAATGGATGTTTATGGTGCAGTTTGGGAGGTTCATGTGGTTTTCAAAAAGTGTTGGTGTTCTGGGTAGCTGAAGCCTGTGTATGTGTGTGTGTGTGTATGGATTATTAGCCAGCTTTTTATGCATATTGTACATTTTTGGTCTCCTTAATGGGTCACAGCTAAACTGGAGGTGGAAGTGTTGGCCTTATGCTCAGATTTTTCATCATGTCATCAAGTGTGACGTGCAAAATACAAGGGTCTGAGACTTGCCTTTCCTCAGTCTCTGTGAATGCAGGTGCCTCATAATCCTGGGTCTCTACTTTGTTGCAATCACTTTTAAAATCTGACATATTGATCAGGAGTTTAGCCTGAGTAACTACTGCACATATATCAACTCTGGTTGGGGGTGTCAGGTCAAATTTGTTGACAAGGTGATCTTACAGCCAACCAGGACAATTCCTGCCTCTCACGTGAACCGGTGCTCTTAGCCTCATTTGGCAAGGACAGCGTATATTGCACCAATGGGGCACGGGACTTTTGTGCCAAGTGGGGCAGACCCTCAGCAAATATCTCATCAAAGACCTAGACATGGAAAAATCTGCTGCCTCAAGCATCAAGATGTGACAAAAATGTAAAATCACACAGAAATAAATAAGGTTTTGCGCTGGATTTTAAAATTTGGGGATTTGTGTTTGTTTTGTTTTGTTTTGGGGTTTTTTGTGTGTTGGAAGCTTCTTATTCTGTGAAAAAGCCCAACCTTTAAACATTCCTGTTTGCTCTCATTTTCTTCTGCCCACAAGGCTTGTTTTTCTCTTACTTTCAGTATTGTTTTTATAGTCTTTAACTTGAGCTGATAGGCTTCTTTCATACTAGCTATCTATAAAGGAATACATATGTCAGACACTTGTGTGTAAACTTCTGCTTAAAACCCTAAATGCTCATTTGAATGCTAAAATGCATCATTTGCATGCAGTATTGAGGGAGTTGTTCGCATAAATGTACAGTAGTGTTGACATTCAGGTTTTCTGTAAAAACAGCAGGTAATTAAAATTTAGAATTGTCATGGAAAATCCTAGAAGAAATAATAGAATCTCCATCAATCAATACATTTATTGACTTAGACAACAGAAAAAAATAGCGAGACAGAGGTACAATAAGAATGCAGGCAATATTCTGTTTTATCTAATTCATAAGATTTCTGACTTTTTTTCTAAAATTTGGGAAGTCAGATTTTCCTTTCAGAATAGCATAATTTTGGGATTAAGACAGTGAAAGCAATCTTCTGAAATCAGTACCAGAGGGGATTTTAATGTACTGAAGTAGTGCTTGCCATTTATTTGGTATTCCTCCACCATCCAGTATAAAATAATTCCTTCATGTCTCGTCTTTCCTTAAAAATTCACCAAGCGTATGTGGACCTCACAGATGCAGCTTTAATTGAAAGTAATGTCAAAAACAGTGTTTTGATCTGTTTCCTTTCTTTTGACATTCTCTGTTTTTGGAATGTGTTGAGTCTGTACGACCATTCTCTGTTCAGAAATTCATCTGGAAATTTACATATTTTAAAGGCTTCTTGCTCTATAATACAGCTGAGCATAATAGTGCAAGCTACACAGAAATTGAGGTGTGAAAGAGAAATTTCCCAATTTCAGTCCTTAACTGAAATATAAAAACAATTCGTCACCATCTGGGAATTACTATACAAGGCTTTCTTCTGAGTAGGCTTGCTAGAGGGATAAAGTTCATATGATCCAGCAATGGATAGGCTGTATCTAGCTTACAAAAAAAAAAAAAAAAAAAAAAAAAAAAAGATTTTTTTGTAGATTTATTAATTTACATCACTATCATTGAAATGCACAGAATGTTTCATACAGTTGGAAACATACTGAAATACATCGCATCTGAGCGAACCTCTAAATTTGCGAAATCCAATAAATTACATATTATTCTGCAGGATGATAAAGTCTGTCTCTGATGAAGTAAGTAATGTTCCTGATACAGAATGGTGTAAATCCCACAGGAAACATTACATATCAAGGATGCTCAGCATTTTACTGGATTATGCCCCAAGAGAAAGAAAGACAAAAGGGAAGAAGAATAAAGTAAGATAGAAATTCATAAAGCTTGTCCTTATTTTTTTTTTGTTGTTCCCCACCCCAACAAATAAAATCAAGAAAGGTCTTAGTCTCAGAAAAAGGTTGTTACTTATATATAAATTTTCTTCGAATGAATTATGAAACCACCTACTGTTAAAAATAAGTTGAGTCTAAAGGCAGTGTACATGTACTCTGCCATTTAAAGCTAGGGCTAATTCTGACAGTTCAGTGCCAGATGCTGTGGCTGTGATCACCTTTCAGATTGTACTGGACTATTTATTCTGCAATAAATCTGCAACAACAGAAGGTATATAGCCCTCAGATCATATTGGTATCGTCCACTTTTATTAGCTGAATTCATCCCTTGCTAGTTACGGAACTACAAAGGATGGGAAGGAGACAGACTTACTAGCAGCTAAAATCTCAAAATAGTCAAAACTGTGAAATGAAGCACTTCTAACAACATCTACTTTGCATAGTCAGCCTATAGGGATTACTTAAACAATTTGAAACTCTCTACTTGCAGAAGGAATAGAACCTGTGTACAAAACTCCATAAAAACAACTTGAGCTAGAAGTGCTAAGCATTAACAAAAAAATAGTAGCGTAAGCCGGTGTACACAAGTATGAATTTCCTATGTGCGTGTGTTCAGGTAAATATAGGCACAGGGCTCAATTCCTCCTGCCTGCGTGGGTTCAGATGGCTGAGGGCACGTCCACTACAGCTCATGCTCAAATCCAACCTCTCTCAGCACCCAGAAAGTGTAGATGCAAGATTAATCCATAACGCGGGTGACAGGTTGGGGATCAGGAGTCCAAGGATATAACTTGCTCTCTGGCCCAGCAACCTAAACTACAACGCAGAGGCAGCCTTGATCTCTCTGATCCTGCTTCTCATTTTGAACATACTGACAGCTACGCTTCCTTACCTCATTGGTGGGGGTGTTGGATAAAAGCAGGCTATTTCTTATCACTTGTCAGGTTTCTTTGGGTTGACCACGATTACCAGAAAATCTAGTTGATGTAAGTAATGGTTCATACTGAAAGGCCCTGTGAGGCAATGAGAAACTCTAATGTTGTGATAGTTAATGAGGTGCTTTTCGAAATTAAAACTTCCAGTTTTGTATTTTGCAGTGGTGTTTTCAATAATGTTAGATTTACAAGTTTAAGCATACACAATGAAACAAAAAATATTGTTGAGCTAAGTATTCTGTTCAATACGCATTTTTTTCATCTATTTAAGGGGGGGACAGATCCTCTTTGGCTCAAGCTAAATAATTTCCCCACTCACCAAATTGAAAAAACCCAATATTATTTAGGATATATGCATCACACGTAACAAGGGGATCTCTCGCTCAGATGGTGAGTGCCAGGTAAGATATTTTAAAAAGCATACACCACCTTTTGTCTCTTTGTCTGAGACAGCTGCAACATCTGGGTTGATGGGTTGACTTTGCTTTCTGGATGTAGAAGTTGAACCACTTCAGAGCATACTATTTGTGCTACCTTCTCTGCTTTTTTTGTTGTTTGGTTTTTGATTATTTTATTTAGAAATGCAATATTTTACCTCCACCTGAGAAGTGTGTAAGCGGCTCGCTCCCCGGCGCTGTCCAGTGACTCTTTTCTGATTGTTGGGATGATCTCGCTCCTTCTACACTACTAAGCCGTGACATCTTCTGTGTGCCCTTGAATAACGTCTCCACTTGTTTGAACTGATTTGCTGTGCACCTGTCCTGGCTTTGGCTGGGATGGAGTTAATTGTCTTCCTAGTAGCTGCTACAGTGCTGTGTTTTGGGTTCAGTATGGGAAGAATGTTGATAACACACGGATGTTTTCAGTTGTTGCTCAGTAGTGTTTAGACTAAGTCAAGGATTTTTCAGCTTCTCATGCCCAGCCAGCACAAAGACTGGGGGGGAACAAGAAGTTGGGAGGGGACACAGCCAGGACAGCTGACCCAAACTGGCCAACGGTGTATTCCATACCATGGGATGTCATGACCAGTATATAAACTGGGGGGAATGGGGCTGGGGGGATTGCTGCTTAGTTACCAGCTGGGGTTTAAACCACAACAGCACCCTACCCCACTGCTGGTGTGCTACGAGAAGGGCTGCAAATTCTGGAATTCATCCTGGGCTGCATTGAGACATGCTCGCTTTTCAGGACCACAGGGGTTGGAATAGGTTCTTGACCCCTTACAGGTTCTGGGTTGTAACAGGACTCTGCAGAAAGATGCAGTCTTGGCACTTATCCCATGAATCAAAGTTGTTCCAGGTGTGAAGCTGTTCTCCTGGAGACCAGGGCTATGCTATGTCTGGTAATAAATTTGTTTACTTTACTTGTGAAGTGGCAGTTTTCAGTCCAGAGAGCATTAACGCTGAGTGGCATTGTGCATATGTATTCAAATCTATAATCGCAGTGCATTCTTGCAATGCCTCTTTAGGAATAGTTTTCATGTGTAATCAGATGAGGCGTATGTCAGGAAGATGACAACGGAGTCCTGTGATGTCTTATATATGTTTTTAATAAAAAATCAGAGGGTTTAATTTTGTTGCTGTTATAAGTCCCAGAGTGTGAGGCCTTCTTCTGTTTTTCCTGATAAAGAGGCGGTTCACAGTCTCTGCGTTATACAGGCTACTACGATTTTGGATGAAAACCTCTCTACACTTAGGCTTTGCCAGTGGCTCATCTACTGATAGGCAGAGTTTGGCATCCGAAGCCTTAGGTACCCTTGCGCTCCACTTCGTCTATGCCATGTGTGTGCACGTGTGCGTGCGTGTGTGTGTACGAGGGAGATGGGGAGGGAAACACACTGCAATGAAAGGTGAAGGCTCTACGGTGATGAGTGAGGTGAGCAAACCAAGCGGGCTTTAGGGAAGGCACAGATTTCACCGAAACACGTATGCTTTCCAGCCCCTTCATTTTTCCAGAGAAGTGTTATTTTTCAGTATTTTATTGTGCCAGCAATAGGAGAAATCTTGTAATAAAATCACATCACTGTTTCATCCAAGGCAAGTTTAGATGTTATCACAGTGATATACTTTGTCATAGATTTATTATTAAGTTGTCTCATAATGTAGTTGAATAGAGTTATAACAATTGTACTCTAACAAAGTTTTAATACAAGATTGTGAAATCCTACCATGAAGTAGATTTCTACAATGACAGACTGTTATTACCTGCAAACTTCCAATGACAAATCAGATGGGTTAATGCAAAAAATGCAATTTAACAGCATTTGTTATTATCTGTACAGCTTTATTATTGTCTTTTTATTATATTCATAATCTGAAAATAATGTAAAACAGATATATGGCTGATCATGTAATGACCAATGGCATATTGTATCTTGTTTAGTAGGTGGCTGTCCTCCTGTCTTATTTGGGAATATATAGTTTAACAAGATACTTGCCATCATTTTCTTAACAGGGATAATAAACAGAACAATTCTGCATAAAAGCTCATATCAGCTTCTTTCATGCCTTTTCTTTTCAGAAGGCTGCCTAAGGGTTTAAGCAATTTAGTTGTCTGACCCGCATCCTTTCTCTGCAGTCTGCAGTTCTTTTGTTTAACATTAGTATGTGGGCAAACAGCATTCAGAGCTGTGCAGAGCTTATCAGCCTGTGCTCAGTCGACCAGAACCCCATTCTGTGTATCTAAGAGGGGCCACGTTTAATGCTTCACAGTAGGAGCATCTGCAGTTTCCAAAAATGACTTGTTTATCAGATAAACTCTGTCCTTGCACTGACACATAGTGGCTCTTCAATATCATGCTCTCCTGTATGAGAACTGAGCAAAACAGGGTATGCGCAATGAATAACAAGTGAAATTTATGCACATGGTATGGTGACATAGGTACCCTGTAACACCAGGCAGAGTTTCTCTGCACACGCTCAATAATTACAGCGGGAAACTTCCTCATTACCTTCTGAAAATGTTTTACTTACTCATTCTCAAGATATTTAGAGCACATGCACTGAAGTCAGTAAATGTTAATTAATTTACTTATTTTGCTTGGAATTTAATTAGAAGTAGCACAAGGGGCCTGACTTCTACGGCTCAGGCAGGGAGACTCGGAGCAAAGCCTGATGCTGAGGTCTGTGCTGTGTCTGTAGGTGTGGCAGCCTCTGACGGCGTAGTCGGGACTCTCTCACTTTTGAGATGCTGTGTGACCAAAGTATTCCTCCACAGCTCTGTAATTCAATTTTTACAAGCTATCTGCTCTACACTGATTTTTTTTCAGGAGATCAATTAGACCCCTGGGCGCTAAAACCATAAATATATTCTTTTAAGAATCATGAATTTTGAGTTCAAAATAAAGGCCCCACTAAATATTTTAGATACCATCGAGGTTAGCCAGTAGTTTAGAAACAAAATGTTTATTAAAATATCATTATTTAAACCCAGGTAGAAGCAGCAGCTTAGAGTTGGTGTTTGTGGCTCAAGATTCAGTGAGAGCGAAATGCTGTGAGCTCTTTTCAGGCAAAGTGCAGCTGGTCTCTCAAATTCTCCATCCGACTGAACGAAGGAAATCTTATAAGATGAGCTGGCTTTGCAAGATTTCTGGACTGCTCTGGAGCCTTTCCTGAACATGTTGTTGGAAATACTGTTTGACGGCTCACAGAAAGGGTAGGCAGATGGGGTAAGAACCAGAGGTTTGGTTCCAAACCAATGCCATCTCCCTGCAATTCAGGTAAACCTGTATTCTAGAAAGATATCCTTGACTAATTATAATGATTTTATTATATGAAATTGATGTTACATTGCAAACGGCAATGGCCCAGAAGGAGCCTGATAAAATTAAATTCCTCATCTGAACAACTAAGATTTTCAGTATAAAGATGAGAATACAGTGAATCTGTCATCTGTTACACTTTCTCTGCATACAATGGCTCAATGCTGAAACGGTATGCTGGGAACAGAGGCTTACACCAGGCTTTCACCTTTCTTTCCCTCCCCTCCTCCTCCTCCATCAGTATATGCTGGCTGGTCAACTAGTCAGAGAAAAATTGTTAATGGGGGTTAAATGGAAGTTATCTATTAAATGTCATTCTAGGATCAAGACAACGGAGCTTTATTTTGAATGATGCCCGTATTTTTTCTCTCCTTTATTTTCCCACCTTCTCCCTCCCCCACCTGAAAGAAAATATCCAGTGGATGCCTGGCAGCATCCTCTGATTGCTCGCTGTTTTCCTGACACTAAATCTACTGTGTCATATTCCTTGCATGGGCTGCAGATTTTGGCCTTTTCACCTGCTGTTTTGGTTGGCTTTAGATGCAAAGAGAAGAATATGAAAAGGAGAGGGGGAGGGAGGGAAGTTGGGAATGCTGGAGAAAGAAAAAAAAAAAAAAAAAAAGGCAAATGTTTTTAGTGCCTTCATCTAGACATGTGTCCCCTCACTCTGTGACATGGCTGCTCCAATGTTGCCATGGTGAGGATTTCTAATCATCCCTACACATGACAGGCTCCTATTTGTCTGCACTCCCTTGGGTGTAAATTTCTAGGCTTAAAAAAAAAAATCCATGTGAGCGTATCATCCGCTGTGCAGATGTTTCACTGCTTTAGAATATCAGGCAGCTGCTTGTGCCACCGTCGACAGCTAATTGGAGACTGCATCGCAGGAACAGAGGCGTAATTATGGCATAAATACACATCCTCTGGTGCATCATTGTATCTCTATTAACAGAAAATTTTAAACAGTGTTCAGAGTGTAATTAGTGTAGTTGATAAAGTTGTAAAACATGTAAATAAGGGAAATAGCAGGTACGTGGCCAATCCACTACCCAGCACTAGGGGATGCAGATTATTGCCTATTTAGAAATAATTAGCAAAGCTGCATTAGCAAAGCCTGTGTCCAACAGAAGCAATGCAAACATTTATTCTGGTAACAGCTCTTTCTGTGCTAGCCATGAAAATCTACTAATATTGGTAATTTAGCCCTCATTACCAGAGGATAAAGCATGAAAAGAGCTCAGACATGAAATATGACAAGTAATATTAATTTTTATTCCAGAGGAAAGGATGCTTTCTTGGGTTGCATGCTGATTTCTCCGCGGGGTCTCGGTAGCGTGTGAGCGAGCTGGTGGTTGAGGCTGCGGCTCCGGAGCTGGCTCCCCGCTGGAGGTACACCCCGGGGTACCCTGACCCGAGCTGATGAGGCATGCTGTGGTTAGAGCCCAGCCAAACCGCGGGTCGCAGCTCAAAACGAGCGCTCAGGCATCCAACTTCTCTCCTCATAGACTCCAGCCTTTAATTTTGTCCTCGGCCTCGCTCCTCGCCACCCCCAAATGATGTTGCCAAATCACCTGCTCTGCCCCCAGCTGTCCTCCCCAAAGCGCGTGGCACGCAGCTGCGCCGGGCGAGCAGAGCTCCGAGTCGGCGCGGGCGCGCGCGCTGCCGCTCCTCAGTTTTGTCTTGTGCCCTGGATGAGAAATGATGGCTTCGCCCTCACTGTTTATGTTTTAGATTATGTTACGTGAAGAACATTACCCTGTGACCATAAAGATAAATGCCAAAATTTTGACTTTGCTTTACAGATGTATTTTCTAATGAAGAAAAATGTGAAAGCCTGGCTGGCACAGGAGGCATAGATCATTTTTTAAAAACAAGAGGATGAGAAGGGCTGAATGTTCTGGAAAGGGAAGGAAAAAAAAATCGGGGGTTTTGCAACATCTCTGATTTCTTCTTTTTTTCTTTCTACTGGGTGCAGAAACAGAATGAATAAAAACTCCAGCTTACAGTGTCAGCTAAGTTCTGCTGCATCCTTAATAAGCGTGCACGTGTGTGTTTATGAGAGAGGGGAAAGGGGGAACAGGAGAATTCTGCTTGACAAGTGCCAGTGTTTTAAAAAGAAGTCTAAGAAAGATGTTATCTCTGGCTCAGGCAAATAAATTTCCCCACTTAGCCGGTGTTTCCTGAACATTTTCAGGATTCAGCTCTCACCACAGACTGCATAAAATCCTGCCAAATAAGGGCTGGATTTCGTGTAATACAATGCTTAAAAAAGAGAGAAAGAAAGGAGAGGGGGAAAAGGTAGACATGAAAAGAAGCCGGACAAGCTACTGTCTGAAGTATTAAAATGTAAAATAAGCTTTAGAGCTGTAGCAGGGGGAAAAGCCTTTTACAGAACCAAAGCGAACACTGTGTATATTTTATCACCCGCAATGACGTGAAAATTGTGAAAACACTGAACTTGTTGATTGAAGGGGGGGCGGGGGGAGGGGTCCACACTTTGGTGGAGGTTCAGTACTCATCCCACCACCCTGTTTAGATAAAAAACAAAACTAGAAAGGAAAGCTCAGTCAGTCTTTTGCCTGTGGTAGAGCCAAAAGCGCACAAAAGCTCAGACAATACCCAACTCATCTGCTCTAATGTGAGCATCCCATCGAGATCTAGCATGCCAATTTTTATAGCCTTAGCATATATTTGCTGTGCTGAAGATTTATGTAGCTATATGCAGATGTGCATTCCTCTGGCATGCAATAAGTACATAGTTTATGCATATATACACTTTATGGGTAAGCTGCCTGTATGTGATCAGGATGCCTCGTTAGATGCACCGGTACCGCGCTGCTCCCGTGGAGTTCAGCGAGGTTGTTACCATGGACTTCCCTGGAAGAAGAGCTGGGCCAGCTTCTGCTGTTTTTCATAATGCTAGCACTGTGTGGCTCTGTGTGAGTCCTGCAGCATATTTGTAGGGCTATATTCGTGTACAGATGATGTCGCAGTGTTTCTATGTGCCTGTGTAAGTGTGCGTGTGTAGGCACTATTGTGGATATTTGGATATGTGTGTATATATCTGCACGTGATTATGAACGTTTAATAGTAATAAATTTCTTTGATAATGTGACGGATTAGGAAAACCTGCCACTCAGTCTGCATGTCAACATGTATTCATATACGTATAATGCATATATATATATAGATAGATATACACACTTACATAAAAGAGATATTTTTAATTTATATGCTGAGTTAATGTTTCCTAAAAAAAAAAGCAACCCTTTCCAACTCCCACACACACACCCTCACCCCATTTTTTATCACAGTGTATTGCTTGGATGTATTTTTCCTGGGCCAGATACTTTGCTGAGCCCCCTGGACTGCCTTCAGAAGTCTTTAATTGCCCATCCACTAGAAAGGGGGGAAAACGCTGTTCTGCATCAGGAGCAGTCATCTCTTTTCCCTCTTGCCTCCCTCCTTTCAAATTACATAAGTAAAGTGCATGTTGTTGGCAAGCCTGAATGAATTACAGTATTGCGGGCAGATCAGGAGGGCGGTCTGAAGACTGGGCGTGTAGGGAGAGGTGTTCGGAGATGACAGAGTTAGGCTTCTCTAAGTACAATACGCACAAGGGGGTCCTGAAATGGTTTTAGGCAGATTAGAAGTAGTTCGTTACAGGGTGACAGGGTCATCGCTCGTTCTTTGCTATAGAAAGTGACCTGACAGGTCATTGGCAGCTGGAAGTAATTTCAACATTTGCTGGTTTTTCTCAATTTAAAAACTTATGTGTTGTTGTTTGATATTAATAAACAGATTTTAATGTTTCGGTGACCTTTTTAATGGGATGAGCACTATAATACCAGTTTGAAATACAAACATATTAATTTATATATTCTGACTAAATCAGTTTAAGGTCACATTTAGTATAGTTCCTATGGGCCAAGTTTAGTCCTGTGTAAATAAGTTTAGGCCCATTAAAGTTAATGTGAGTTTTTATCTATCACACTAAGCTAGTACGAAAAATGAATGCTAGCATATGTGGCGTTTCTTTTGCACCAAGCAATGTGTGTACTGTGACAGAAAAAGTCGTATTTCTCCATTTTTGTCTTTGTAGGAATGTGTCCCACGGCAAGTCTGTGGGTTTTGACTGAGGAATAGAAGGGGTACCCATCGCAATGCTTTGTTTGCTTTCTGCATTGTAGGGGAGACCTGAAGTGGTTAAATTAGGGGTGCAAAGTAGCAGGGGTTGGTTCAACAAACTAGTTTGTACAGATGATGTTGAATTTGGTGAACTAATTGGGCCAGAAGGAAATTAAAATCAGAGATGGGCCTGGAGGCAGAGGAAATTCGGATCTTGCAGGTGGTAGGTACTTTCCTGAAGAATTACAGCCACTTCATAGGTGTGAAGACTACAATAGCATTGACCCAAAACCCATCAAGTTTGGAGATGCGGTGAAAAAATAGTAGCAGAAGAGAGGGGGGATGGGAAAACCAATGCAAGAAAGTGGTTGTGCTACTGTAGATCTCATAACCACCCACCTCTCATTTTTCTGCTCATTTATACTATTTCTGTGTTGTTGGCTCTAGGTGGGCATGGAAATGAAATGTTTTAACCATGTTGTATCTTAAAAATAAAGAGGATAATGAGTTGAAACTTATGATTAATTTTCCTTTGAAGCTATTTGACTTCTTCTCTCAGCTCTTTCCCTGCATATACTTCTACATATATTTTCAAAGGGGTGAAGTACATCAGGGGAGAGAATGAGCAGCA
This sequence comes from Astur gentilis, assembly GCF_929443795.1. Taxonomy (NCBI): domain Eukaryota; kingdom Metazoa; phylum Chordata; class Aves; order Accipitriformes; family Accipitridae; genus Astur; species Astur gentilis. Next base: position 16,293,029 of record NC_064894.1, read on the forward strand.
GGAGGGGCTGTGGCTCACAGCAAGCTATGATGCCATTAGCAAGTAATGTAGCCCAGCAAGAATAGATGTGTAGAGTGACACTGTTGATGCTGAAGACCCGACTTTCTGCAGTGTATGCCCTGCAAAGTTTTCACTATGTGCTACTTTTCATCTGCTCTCATAAACCGAACATCCAGTAGGAGTTGGAACAGATAGGTGTGTGCTGCCAGTTTACTTGGAAAGCAGCACAGGCACTCTCAGACTGCTCCACGATGAAAACCAAAATGCAATAAGTGGAGAAGTCAGGAGATTCACTTCAAAAGCACATTTCTGCTCTCAACTAAACCATTGGTATGGATGTACCCCATGCCTGGAGGTCTCCGTTCCTTGTCGGCTTTAATACGTTCACTGTGCTTCAAAAAATGTAATGCTTTCTGGCCTCTGGATTCTTGCTGTGACCAGGATTATGATTCCTTGGTCAACAGTTTGTGCTTAGCTACCCTGGTAAGGGCAGATGAGCCACTGAACAAACTTTTGGGATGAATTCAAACCATTCATGATCCTGAATAGACGAGTTTCTGTCTTGGTTTCACCTTGGTGTCCTAATATATAAAATAAGGATAAAGCAATGAAAATGGCATAAATAGAATTCTGTTTTCCTGAAATATTATTGGGAAGAACACTTTTCTATAGATATTTAAGGCAACTCGGGAAAAACACTGAACGTGGGAAAACCAAGTTTTGTAAGAAATTAGTCCCGATTTCCTTCACTAAAGAGAAGGCAACTTTGTTCAGCATGGATAAGGAGCACGCCACCAGGGACAAACAGGGCACTGAAGCACTCAGTTGTAGTAGCAGGGTCAGTGGTTCAGTCACACACAGGCTCTAGAGCATTTGTTACTGTTATTAAAATGGTACATTCCTCCCACATTGACAGGTTTGCTTACTAGCATAGGCAACATCAATATTAATTTTGTAAATGTTTATCTCATGTAATGTATACGATTAAGACTTGTTTGGACGTTTTGTGCTGATTAAACCGAGACCTTTCTATGCCAACAGCCCCGTGGCATTGAGTTACTGTGAGAAAAACAATGTGTGACAATATTAGGGGAACACAGCTGAACAAAAATACTTTCTCTAGTGCGTTGGGTTTTCTCTGTTGGTTTTTTTTCCCCCTCTAATTTTGTTGCCACTGATAGACCCACCATATACAAAACCAGATTTGGATTACCAATTGTCAATAGCATATTTTCACTTACTGAGCCTGTAAGTGACATACCCTTTATGACATCCTTGGAATAATGTCCATTTCTTTAAGTTACACATTCCATGAGGTGGTAGATGTTTCCCTCTTGTCTAGTAGCATTAAAATTGCACTTTTGGGCTCAAGTGACAAATGCTGCGAAATGCTCACTTTTAGTCAAGTTTCATTTTATGCTGAAAATAGCAGAAGAATTCACAGGTCCCTCAAAATATTAGCTCTTTTTAGGTGTCGTGGTAAATGAAAACTGCAGTTCTTGGACTGGGCTCGCTCTTTGTAAAAGTGTCCATTGAAATTGATGAGAACTGACCTTGATTTCATGGCATAGTCATTACCCTCTGGTAATCTAGAGATGTGAAAGGATTTGGGAGGAAGGAAATATCTCCCACTTTTATACATGTCACACTGCTGCAGCATACATGAATCAGTAGCCAAGAAAAACATTTTTCTGCTTGCCTGCTGAAGTGATATAAATTAATTTGTTTTACCCCTTTTGCCAAACAAGTCATGAAGACTTATAACCATCAGCCATGATGAAGACCAATTACTTTCAGATGCTCCAGACGCGAATGTTTTGTTGTTCAAGTAAACCACTACCATAATCTAATGCTTTGCATTTTCAAGCCCTTGCTTGCGGAGGAATGGGTTACTCCAGTTTGAGGAAAACTGTGCAATACTTACTGCATGAGAGTGAAGTGAGATTTTTGAGTCCTACTCCTTAGTTTGACCTGTGGTCTGGGCCTTAATTTATTTGTCTGCAGGACTTGCACTTCTCAGATATTTAGTGTTTGTCAAGCACACTAAAATACTTAAACTTGAAGAGAAAGTATGACTGCAAATTCATTATTATTACTATTATTATTAAGGGTTCACAGAGTTAACTGTGACTTAATTTGGGAGGTTTTTATTGCTTTTATGGATCACATCTTTGTAAGTAAATTCTTGCTTTAAAATATGATGACACTTTTGATTTCTGTTTCACTCTTCAGTTACAAATGATACCAGCTCTTCTGCGTTAGTTATGACCTTTAGAAAGATAACTGATGAACTTATTCACCTCAACAGTTACTGTACATGTCAGGTTTTTATTTGCCCCTGTCTGTTCTGTATAAAAACACAGCGCGTGAGTGTGTGTGTGCATTTGCAGGAACTGGACTTTTTTATTTAGTGATGTGGAGAAACTACCTGGCACTGTGGGTTTATGGGTAAAGAAAGAAAAAACGCAGGACCTGGTAATATCTCTAACACTTGCGAGCATTACCACTGTGCGTGGGTAGGTATGAGCGCACTCTTTAATTTAAACTCACCAAATCGTTGATTTTAACCAGCTGCAAGAGCTCCTGTGTGACAGTCCTTCCATCAAAGTGCCAGGTGAGCAGCCGGTTGCAAGCAGCACGCTGTGTGCTGGAACGCGGGCAGACACAGCCGTATTTATGGAAGGGCTTTTCTAGAGCTGAAGCTGACTCTGGGATTACAGCTAGCGTTTTAAGGTGCATTGTAATAGAAACTGTAAGATCAGCAGAGTAAAATAAGTGTGTCTCTTAAAATGCCTTTTCATGTTTACTATTCAGGGTGTTTTCCTTGGAGAGTTCGTATTAAACTTTGCCTGTAAAGAATTCAGACTTACCCAATATTATAGCAGCTCCACTTTCAGAAAAGCTGTGCTGCCAGTGCTTGCAAAGGCGAGCTTGCTGCACCAGATGGCCTTTTCCTGTTCCTGAATCTTTTCATGGGTTTTTGCGCTATCAAAAGTAAAACCCTCTTATCAGCCACCAAAGGGCCCCGTATTATTTTGGCCATTATAACAGGTAGTCACATAATACAGCGTAACTAATATAAGGGAACTTTCACAGAGACTGAAATTTTACTGGGTGTTAGGCCAGGTGATTAAGGTTAGCTTGTGCCTGTTAGCGCAGGTTTCGCTGTAATAGTAATCTAACTGCGATACAGTCCCTTTCATCTACGGGATCCCAGAGTGCTATGCAAACCTAGCAAATTTGTATGAAAAACTGTACGGTGATCACTTCATACATGCCTGGAGTGAAACGCAGCAGCTGTTCGACAGCATACAGTAATATCCCCAAACTCTTTAGAGCAGGCAGTGATGAATGCTAAAAAATCAAAGACAGATTTTTTTCAAAACTGGGTGTATTAAAGTTAGCTGCTAAAATGCCTTTTTGGCAGCTAAATCCCAGTAGGTGGGCCTGGCTTTCACAGGTGAAGAGGGCTGGCATCTACCCTGAAATGCGTTAAGAGCTGCAGGAAGTTCAGTGTTTCAGACAAAAACAGGATCCGGGCATCCTAAAGTTCTGATCTCAACACTGCTAATAACCTTTAACATGACACAATATTCTTCATAAGATAATTCAAATAACACATTCTGAAAGTTTTAACCTTTGTGTGACGTTAACATGCTCATTCATGCCTTCGTGGAGCTCTTATTGACACTGAAAGCAGCTTTGCCCCAGAAAGTACAGGAGCAACAACACCCCCCCCCCCCGCCCCGCCCCAGAACATGGTTTCACGGGGCTCCCACTTTAAAGGAAGAAAGATAACGGGGAAGAAAAACATATTTTTCTCCCCAGATCAAATCACGTTAGGGATTAATGTCAGCAATTTGTGTGGTAGTTTGGTTTGATATTGGTATGCAATACAGCATGAGGAAATAAAAGCCCGTGCTTGCTCCCTATCCCCAGCAGAGCAGGCGGTTCCTCCGTTACCGGTGAGCCCCGTGGTCACACCGTGCGTGCAGCTCGCAGAACGGGTGGGCCTGTTCTCCGGTCTTTCTGAGTGGTTTTGAACAAGCTATCTCCAGTGTCCCAAGAAAATGCCATAGCCATAGGGATAGGTCATTTTCTCTCTACTGGTGACGTCCTGCTTCGAATCATAGAAGGAAAGAAATTGTCCCCTTTATCAATCAGGCAGAGGAAGAAATTTAATGCGGGGCGTGCTTTGTCTAGATGAAGGATTTCCACCACAGTATCCCCTTCCATTACAACACAGTTTTGTAAGTCTCTTTTCCCAGACTCTCATTAAAAGTGCCTAAAAGCTAAGCAGTTTGGAAGTGTTCCATCAAACTTTTCTTTCCACTTGAAGCATTTTTGTCTAGTTAATTATTTCACCATTTTTAAAAAACTCTCTGTCATTTCTGTTTCAGCAGAAGAAATCCAGCAGTTCAGCCTAAAAGCAGGAGTAATTCCGGTTGCCTCGACTAAAGGGAGAGCTGAACTCCCCCAGCCCCTCACCTAGAAGCAGCACACCTTGGCAGGGTCCGGCTACTCCGGTTCTCAAGGAGTCGGAGCTCACCTGAGGTGGGAGGACAAGCATGGAAGAATACAGCTCTGGCGCGTAGGAGGAGAAAGGGAATGTACTGGACTGCCGGGAGCTATTCATCGTAAAGTTTAGTTGTCTCTGCCTGACTAATGATAACTAAGGGACAGAGTCTAATCTGAAATGTGCGCTGGTGTGTGTCTTGAAAAATACACTACAACGAAGGAGTGCATTTATCAATACATTCTTCACTGTTCACCCTACACTTGGTGCAGGTCCAGTTTACTTTGTGAAAAGATCTAACTAATAAAGATCTGAATTTAATTAGTCTGGAATTAGTGAAATAGTTACAAAGCAGGGCACTAGTTGATGGTACGGTTTACTGATTTATCTTCCTGTGAAATCAATTTTGAGCTCTCCTTATTAACAAATTGTTCACTTGTAATCAACAATAACTAGTGCCGGCAGCACAGTAGTTGAAAGACTATTTTGCAGGCAAAAATCAGCTGTAAACATAAGAAATATTATAGCACTTTGATGTAAATAAAATGTTCCCTTAATAATTGATTAGTGGGTGATGAGAGAAATACACCTCACATATTAAATGCTGACTGACATAGCAGGTAAATTCACTACTGTGAATATATCATATATTACTGAATTTTTCAGTCAGCATCTTCAGAAACAGCTTTTTGTGTGCAAAAATAGTTAGTGATCCTCTGTGAAACATTTTAATACAATATTTAATGGCAAAGGGAAGCAGCAAGTACCATTACGTGTATTTCTACATGTGTAGAAATGTTTAGCTTTTTGTGAAGATTCAAATGTACAACTTTCATAGCACTGTAAAGTATTTTGTCGGGGACACGCTTTAGCAAACATTTTGTCACCCAGAGATGCAGCTGTAATTCTTGGAGAATATTAACACACAGGCTTTATTCTCAAGCCTGGGAGAGTGTCATCCTGACCTCTGTTTACTGCTATTAAACATACAAGATTTACTTTGAAGCATTCATTTAAGGAAGTGAGTTATTATTCCTTTGCTTGACCTTAGCCTATGGTATATATATCATGCGGTTCCATAAGACCATCACGCACAAGAAAATTGGTCTACCAAAAGTTAAGTTCAAAACAAAATTAAAATATTTTAAAAAGCGGGGATAGGCATTATTGCTTATATGCTCATCACCTGTCAGCTAAATAAGCATCTACATATGCTGAAAATTTATATATTTAAAAAGTGTCATTTTATATGTAGCAATCCCCAATACAAGTACCTTGAAACGAATCCTGTTGTTGAAGTTAACGTTATGTGAGCTATTGCTTATATTTATTACTGGGAAAACAGTATTTTTAAAAGCATATGAAAAAATAGTTTTCAAGCTGTTTCCTTAATGAACTGGAAGTAGTAACCCTGTCAAATGTAATACAAAAATAGTGTTATAAGCCTATGGCATCTATTTATTACTGGAGAACAAAAGCCTTCATCCATTTCCTTTAGAGAATGACATTTTTGTAATTCGCTGCCCATTTCATTTGTTCTAAAAGGACTTCGTAGGTTGACAAATATCCCACAGAAATGGCTTCTGATGCTTGATAGGATAATGTGCAGCCCCTCAGGACAAGGGCAAAGGCAGCAAACTTATCATCCTTTAGTTTAGCTTAGCATGGGTCAGTAACAGCGCCAGGGGTGACAGAAGATGTTAAAGTGTGGGAAGCAAGAACTAAGAGCTGTAGGAGGGTAGTTTTTATAGTTTATCCTTTCTTTCACCATGACGCTGCAGAGACAGCTTGAATCACATTGCTGATTTGGTTCACTGCACGCCACACTAACTGCTCCAGTAGGAGGAAAAAAAACACTTACGGGTCATTTTCCCCAATAGTGTGTGACATTTCAGCACTTATCCCATAGGAGGAGGAAACACATGTTTAATATTTTAGCTTGAAGTTCATATTTTAAAGATGCATTATCACACTTGGAGGTCTGGTGTGATAAATTTGAAGATTGTTGTAGTTCTACCAATGTGAGGATTTTGGAGGAGAAAGTGTTCTGCATGTTTAATTGTCCTCTACATTTTGTTCCGAATTTTTTTTCTCCAGCAAAGCAGGGTAAGAATGAGCATTTGGCTCCTGTGGAGCACACATTTTATAAACAACAAACTAGACTTTAAAACCGTGATGATGGCTTTCACTCATCAAGAGCTGAAAACCATTTTAGAAGTGTCATTTTAGAAATATGTTTAACAGAGTTAGGTCTTCCTCAATGGTAGATGATTACTCCTCAATCATCGATCTTGTAAACTTTGGGCTGATCTAGCGAGACGTTCCACACACATTTTCAGCTAAAGCCAATTGGAGTGACTGAACATAATGAGCAAAATCATGTCCCTGTTCTAAAATTTGCAGCTAGTCTTATACTAACTACCCCAGCTACCCCTCCAAAACATTTTTCCACTGTCAGGTTCCTTAGTTTCTGTTCAGCACATTGGAGTAATAAAAATCATACTTATTTTTGTTCTCTGATCAAAAAAGTTTTCACAAACTGCATCCAAAAGCAATTATATTCATAAGGAAAATCTCATACTTCTGTAAATCAATCCTGATTGTTTTGGATGAGGATGTATGGAATTATAAAGTACTGTGAACCCAAGTGGCTTGTGTTCAAACCAAAATTTTGTACTTTGGTTTGCAGACATTAGAAGATAACTAATCTCAGCCAGTTTACTCACCAGTTCAAATATGCTTTACTAGAATGTAAAAAAAAAAAAAAAAAAAAAAAATAACTGTAACTAACCCTAACCAACATTTTACACATGGACACCTTTGGAGCTTTTATTCTGGGTAGTTTTTTTCAATTGCCCTTAAAGATCTTTACAGAAATAACTTGAACCCTGAGGTTCTGTGTCATTTGAACCCTGGCATCCTGAGCACCAAATGCCTGCACAGGCTGCAAACTCCCATCAAAATACCTGGAGCTCCTCCTGGAGTGATGGGACTTGAGGTGTTCTTGAAAAGTCTGTTCTGATTAAATGCGGTGTAGGTTTGTAAGTACCAGCAGCACCTCTGATAATGAGATGTAGGTTTCTAAACCACAAAGCAACTTCTGGAGATTTAAATCAACTGTGTTGGTTTTTTTTGTTTGTTTGTTTGTTTGTTTTGTAATGTCTCTAGAGGCTCCTTTTTGCTGAAGGGAAGAAGTTTTGATAACTCATGCACTGGGGTGGGGGGAACCTGGTCTTTGATCATTTTCACAGAACTTCCACTGTTATGGAGCAAAATTGAGGTAACACTTTAACCTACACACCCAAGGTTCATACTCTGGATTTGTGAATACTTTGTACAATTGTAATAAACCTTTCACACAAACAATGAAACATTTTTATATTTCTACTGCAAGAAATAAATTTCTTCAAAAGGTCTGCCAATAATCATTCTTTAAGTTCTACCCAGAGAGTACAGCTTGCAAACACTCCTTGCCTGCACCAGACACACCCACTACATATTAATTACAGAAACTGTCTTCGTTGCAATAGCGATTCTGGTTGGATCAGACCTGTTTTACAAAGAAAGTGGAATAATTTGTTGGTGTAATGTATGATCTGAATTAATGTATTTTTAAGAATCAAATTATCCTGATGTGAGAGCCCCTAAAGGGACTGATAGAGTGGAGAAGGACTGAAAGTTTTGACATGGTTTAATGAGCTGTATGCTAACTCCACCTGAGTAATTAACAGTCTTGACAGTCCTTTTGAACAGTGATATTCTCTGTAAGGATGTTTAATGCTCTGAGTATCAGCAGTGCAAAAGCCAAGACAGAGGCAGATCTGACTAGGGATTTTTTTGTCAAAGGAGTTTTGACTATATATTTTTTTCTCTTATGAATCATTAAGGCCAATACTTTCAGAAACAGTAGCTAATTTTTTTAGTACTTCTATTTTGAGTGCTCAGTTACACACCGCTTTTCCACATGCTGTAGAGATGTCAGCTTCCCATTCCTTAAAAATTAAAATATGGATGCAGAGTGACCCCATCCAACACAACCATGTGCAAACACTTTTCTGTGAGTAAAAGATAAATGATTCTGTGGCAAGCAATTTCAATTCATGCTTTGTTGTAATTGTTAATATGTGCTAACATGCATATCATCTTATAAATCATTCTTTTAGATTAAAAGAAATTGTTTTGTACCCAGAAACAATGAGATGATAATATGATAAAAAGCAAACGCCACAGCACTATTAAATTTTTTTCTTAACCAAGCAATACCCCAAAATGGCAGAGCACAAATAATCTAGGAAGATTTCTAACAAATATCAAGCTTGTACAGACCATTAACAGCTGACCAATGTCACAGCCCAGGTCCCTCAAAATTGCCTGTCTTCTAGGTAGCGGAGTCCTGACCAATTCTTTTCCATGCCAACGAAGGGAGAGGCGAAAAAAGGAGGAGCCTGTCAGCTGCATAAGATATGGAGAGGAACATTAAGAAGTGCCTTTTATTTTTTTCTAGCCTTTATTTCTTTTATTTTTCTCTTTTTCCTTAATTTTTGTAAGCTAAAATTCTTGATCGTTTGTATTCATACATCATGTAAATCTGTACACGTTGATGGCTGTAACTTTTCTGCTTAACAGATTTTACTCCTTACTATGCCTGTCACTGGTTTAAGCAATCTGTGTGTAATTGATTTCTTCAGTAAAACAGATAACATTTGCTTAAAGCTCCTCTGATGGCTTTACAGCCTCTACATTAGCAACAGCACTTCCATCTCCACTGGCATTCTAGTAAAATATAATTATTATATATCCATCACAGACAAAAAAGATGAAAAAGTGAGTAGGGAGTGTCAGTGCTGTATTTTCCCCGAGTTCAGCACTGCCTGAGTGTCAGGTTGTTCAGCTCTTACTGCGGTCACACTAAATGACTGCTAACACTGTCCCTCTCCCTGGCCCCATGCCATGTAGTTTTCTATTCACGGATTTAATACCAGAACCAATGATATTTCTGACGCAGAAATAAATAGGGCTTTAATTGCCTTGCAGGTAAATTGCCTAATTTTTAACTTCAGCAGAAACTTTTCTCTAACCACAAATAAATAACTAAAACAGGATTTATTTTGTACAAGGTAAAATAATGACTTGTACATGTTCTACTTCAGATAATTAAAACAAAACCAAATACAAACCCATCCCTCAGGACAAAATGTTTTTGCCTGGAAAGGACATAAGAAAGGGAAGAGAAGGCAGATGCATGGCGGAACTTAATTGTACCATACAGAGAAGACTCAAGGGACTGCAATGTGGCCTCTCTCCTCTTCTCTCCAGCGTTCTGTGGATTGCAATTACGCATCAGTGTACTGGACAGTGGATGTTTCCTACTGAGAAAGGAGAGGCTGCACACAAGAATTTTTAAGTGTTTTTATTATTATATCCAAAGTAATCCCTACAGACAGATTTCTAAAACAATGAACTTCCTCAGTTTAGCACATATGAAGAAATAATATTTCCACCTTCCAAGGATAAGCAGACATGTGTGAGGGATTTCTCTGACAAGAGAGGTCAGGTTGTAACAGACTGTGCACAAACTGCATTCTCTTTGCTTGCAACCTACGAGGTTTCAAAGAGGGGAAAAGTAGATTTTTCCCCCCCTTTCCTTGAAAATCAGAAGCGAGGAGAAGCCTTCCTGTCTGATCCTCTTTCTGACCCTAAATAATGAACATACTCGTGATGAGAGAAGGTCACTCTCATCAGCCACAGAATAAAAAGCTCTTGAAAAGTAATACCGCTCCACCTGAGCTGAATCCAGGGAAGCACAGAAATACATGCTTAACTCGGATGTACTCCTCGTGGGTATAAATGATTTTCTGGATTGGGGCCAGAGTGCTCAACACCGTACAAGGTCTATCCCCAGGTGAACACCCTGGGGGCGATCACCTGAAACTAATTCTGCTGTCTAGCCCATTACCAGCACCTCAGTGTGTTCCAGCTGCTGGGTGCCCCCAGCCTGGGTTCTCCCCCCACTCACCCCGGGCGTATGCCCATAGGTAGGCAGGTAGGCAGGCAGTTGTTCTGTGTGTGTGTGTGTGTGTATACTATGCCAAGAATAAATATTTGCAGCTTGGGGAGTATCCTGCAGAAACACCTTCACTTCTCCTCCTGCTTTCCCTTTGTTTTTACTTTTTAAATTTGAGCTTTCTCTTCTTGTGTGTGTTTTAAATGAGAGAAAACTGTGTGTTGCGAGCCCACAAAGTGATTATTTCTCAAATCCAGGATGTCAGGGGAGAGTGAGGGTTCTAAGCAAGCTGAATAAATTGAATATGCAGAATGTTAAAACAAAAAATGGTGTGTTTCATATTGATGTGGCAAAACCGGTCTGGAAAATTTAGATCCCAGCTGAGATCTGACTCTCATGTGTGTCTTGTAGATGCACTTTAAGGCAGAGCTACATTTCATTTTCAGAGAAAAATATGTCTGATAAAAACACTTGGAAAAGTCACTGGGCTGGGAAGTGGAGGATGGAGCTAGTCCAGCATGTAATATTTTAGATTTTGTTTCTTGCTTAATTATTTAACTGTTCATTCACAAAACTATAGGCTGGTTAAAACATTAATACTTACACTTTAAATAGTAGATTTTTGTCTTTCACTGAAAACATGACTGATGTGGTTTGGTGTGATACAATTTTACATCCCAAACAACTTCTTAGGGAAATGCTATAGGCTGGTTTAAAATGGCAGTACTGAGGGTGTTTTTTTTTCCCTTCAGCTTGCAGAAGGTGCTAAAACAGTGATCCTCAGCTGTGAGGATCTCAAAACCTCTTGCTCAGAATTAAGATTCATGGCAGTTTAGTGAGAGCAGAAAAGATCTCTATGTGAGAGGCAGCTGATATTTTTCTCCCACCACAAATCTTGATTTCAAAACTCTGATTTCAGAAGTGGGAAAACTGAAGCCCAAAGAGCTTAAGGGGAAAACTTAAAAGCACTTATTTGGCCTAGATTCAACAGTGTTAAACTAGCTTAGTTACTTGGGCACCTAAATACCACCAACTCTCAAAGACTTTCATATTATGAGCTCTGAAAAATTAGAATATGCAGATTTGATCATATTGCCCCTTTGGCAAGGAGGATTCAGGCTGAAAGTATGTGAGGGGGAGAAGATGGCCAAGATCTGATCTGAATGCATCAGTGTAACTAAAGACGCATTTTAAAACTGATTTAATTATATCAGTTAAAAAACTTGGCACAGTCCGTTTCAATTCAACTTGCTTCTATTGATTTAGCTAGAAACTGTAGTCTTAAAGTGCATGGAGCTGTTTGGTGTGGAACCTGCCTGACTTCTCCCTGATTTTTAACAGATTGCAGAAACGATGCCTCCTGGACCACGGCTGGCATTGCCCAAGGAGCCAGGCAAGGCTTCCCTCTGCCTCCTTCTCCTTCTGCCTGAAATGTACGTAGTGTTGGACTTGCCATCACTTTATGGTTATGCCAGCAGTCCTGAGACAGCAGCAAGCAATGCGGTGATCTCCTTTCTCTCCAGCATAGCAAAGGAGAATAGAGAGCCCTTACTGCAGATCCCCCCTATCAGACCTCATTATTGCAGCTGCCAAAGCATGGCCAAAATGTTTACTTATAAAAATAAAGGGTGCATCTACTGCTTGGGGATCGCCGAGCCACACTGCGGAGCAACACGGTCCCTCTGGATAGCATCTGGTCCTTGTGTTTGTTTGGTCCTGCTCCGTGTCCTCATCTGCCGTGCACTTGTCTACCACTCACTCACATGCCTTAACATTAGCCAGCAACAGCATTCCCAAACAGAATGCTGCAGCTGAGGGCCCTATGGGATGAAAGTGTGGGCCCTGTCTAACCTCTGTCACAGGTTTCTCGTCCTTGCTCTACATGTTTTAAAGGGTGTGAGTAGAAGGTGTGAATACAAGTGATGGATTCTTAAGGATGATGGATTGTAGTTTACATTGCCCATCATAAACTAAGAACCCTATTTATAGTGAGGATAAAACTGCAGTATCATATCTGAAAGTAACCTGGCACTATGACCACAGAAACACTTTTAAAACTGTTTAAAATAGTTTTATTCTCCCTGTTAAGACTCCCTAGGCTGGAACAATCAATGTGTACTCTAATCCACAGAGCCAATTTTGTAATGGATAGCTGCTATCACGTTTTTTTACTCCTAGCCCTAAATGGCTTACACAAATCATAGCTGAGGAAAGACATTCTGTGTATGTTAACTTGCACCTGATTCTCACTGCTAAAAGAAACACCTTTACTAAAATTTGTGGAGCAAAGCTGTCTCACCGCCTCTAGCTCCCTGCACCAGCAAGAGCTGTCGCTTTCCTTTTCAAAGATGGGGAAAGAGGCCAAAATATACATGAGAGCTTGTTTAAATGGGACTTCAGATATGTTTAAGGTCATATTCTCCATTTTGATGGAGTTTTGTTCATTTAAAAATTTATTAAAATTCTGAGGCTTCAGCATTTAATTGCTAAATTCTTTCATGAGCCTAGAATTGCTCCAGAAACAGGTGTTTAACCTCTCCCTTCTCTTGGAGACATTGAAGAAACATCTTTTCTTGAGCAGGAGTTTTATCAATCTGTGCAAGAGTCAAAAATGTAGATACTGACGTTCAAGCCCAGTTCTTCCAGAGGGCCTGTAAGCAGCGAGCACTTGCTAGTGGAGAACCAGTACAGTAAATAAAAGTGCTTAAAGTCTGGACACTGTGAGGCTCATTTCCTTTTTGGAAACACACCTGGGAGTTTCCGTGAGATACCCCAACTAGTGATGGCTCTTTCCCCTTTTCCACTACCTTTTAGGATTAAGTTATTCCAGGTGTCTCTTATCTCTTTCATCTCCTTTGTCCTCTCAAGGAATTAAAATAGAAAGCATAGAGCTATTCATCGTTCTCATATCTAACTGATAGAGGAAATTATGCAGCAGAATCATTAGGAAAAAATTTTATTTCTGTGGGGTTTTTCCCAAGAGAAAAATGTCCGATACCTTTATTCTATTTAATTTTTTAATTTAGCAAGGAACTTTTTATTTGTTGCATATTTCCCGAACCAAGCCCTGAGTAATGCCTGGGATACTAGAACCTGTTGCTAATGTTTCCTTGTCCTCCCCTGTGTCACAATGCTTATTATCATCATTCACTCTTCAATTCCTCTCACCTGTTATATCATGTTTTTTCAAAGCAGGTACTAACACGTAATGTGTTTTTTTGGTTCTCATCAAATTGGACACTTAAGCTTAGATAGGAAAGGAATATTAATATTAAATAACAATAAGAGAAGTTTGAAGTTTGGCAGTTCAGCCACTTTTGAATTATCCCCATGGGGAGAGAAAAAAAAGCCACAACTAGATTTTTTTTTTACTACGTTGTTCAGAGGAGTTGAGGGAATGAGGATTACTTTTTAATCTTCTCATAAATCCAAAATGGCTGAAGGAATTTTGCTCAAACTTTTTAAAAAATCACTTTGGGAACAAGTCAAAGTATGCTTTTTAATAGTAACCATGTAATTTACTGTAAAGAGGTTGACAACTGAATTGAGAAGTGGAATTAAATTTAAAAATGTGTTTGAGTGTGCTATCCTTCTCTGCAATGGCAAGAAATTTTTTCATAGCATATGTCCAATCTTTCACTTAAAAAGGCAACTAGTGTCGAACCTGCTATTTTCTTGATGAATGAAAACAGTTTTCTGCTGTTGAACTGATAATAGGCTTTTATTATACTAACATGAAGACATCTTCACCAAATCTATCAAGAATCCAGCGTGTAAGTAGAGTATACAAGCTATCTACTGGCACTTTTCCCAGGAAACTGATTTATCTTTTCAGCAACAAATAGCTACTGCTACTGCTTAATCGGGCAGTATTTGCGAAATGTCATTTTAATGGGGACACATTTGGTCAGTGTCAAGTGACTTAAGTGATGTTTTAAGTATGAAATTCCATGCTGAGATTCCCACTGATCACTGAAAAAGCGTGACATTTCAGCTCTGGCATTTCAAGATGGAAACTAATATTTAAGTGTACCATGGACTCAACCATGCATAGGTGCATCAGTACTCATTTGGCCTGCCTATACAGTTTCTAGCTTCTGTAAAAACTAGGGGAAAAGAGGTCTTATGTTCCATAACTGTAAAACAAAGATGAAATCATCAAGGCTGGTTAAAACTCACACTCTGAGTCTACATTAAAGTTGATTAGAAGCTTTCCGAGGCAGGTACTCCGTCTGAGGTGGGAGGCGATAACAAATGACTAAGCCCTGGTCTGCACCTATGGTCTCCCTGGGATTAGCTGTGGTCCCCAGTGCTCTGCCTGACGAGCACTGGGCTGCAGCATTAGCAGCGCCCAGGAGGCTGCAGCATTAGTGCCCATTAGGCTGCATGAGGTAGGTACCAGGGTCGGGGAAGTAAAACAGACTGAACTGGTCACGCAGACGTGACTTCTGAGCAGAGGCTTTTACAGTTGCTTCTTGTACAGAACGAAGGAAATGTAAATTACCCCATCCTAATTTGCTCGAGACAAGTGAAACAGGAAATAAACCTGAGGGTATGTGAGGAGATCTTGTAAGACAGTAGTCTCTTGCACAGAGGGAGAAGAAGGTTCACTCTGTTGCAGTCCTCCTCAAAGCCGTATTCAACAGTACCACTTTACATCTTTCTGCAACAGAGGACTTTATATTCCATGACATATTGCAGTTCTAGTTGATACTGAAGGGCCGGAGTTAAGGTTGTTGTAAGGAACTTTCATGATTTTTTCTAACACTTCGATTCCACAAAGGATCAATATCTTTATCATAACCACCTCCTTGAAGGCCAGAAAATACATTTTATACTCATCAACTTAATCATGTCATGGAAAAGTTCAGTAAGCTGTTTATGCAGGGAGTTAGACTTAGACACACAAAACTGTGAGACTTAGACATTGTTTTTTCAAAAAAGTAGATGTATGTTATTATTTTACTAAAAATATACACGATTAAAATATGCTAGGTTTTTGATCTTTTTTAAAATTTCTCTTAAGGCAGCAGTATTCTACAAAGATGGCATCAATAGCACTGAGTGTTATTGAATAATTCTATAAAATTTGTGACATAGACTATCTCAATAGAATATTTCATGCTTTGTGTTTTCTCTGCTTCTAATACTCTCAGGTGTACTTGTTAAGATGAATGAAGCCTAATCTTCTAAGTGTTTAGGCTAATGTCACTACCATATTTTCCATTGTGACAATAGAACTAGTAACACAAACAAAAATGTTGCTGAACGTCAGATCATGAGGCAGAATCCTAATGTTGTGAGCTTATACACTAACTTGATTGAAATATAATGCTACAGAAACTGTGAACATATTGAAATAAAAACAAATTGCATCCTCATCTTCTTGTTTTAGGACTTCCTGAGAAGACCCTGTTAAAGTAAAAAGGCCTCCCATGACACTAAAATTGATATCTCTTTTAAAGCTCTTTGTTAGTGTTAGTGTGTGTAAGAAAACATCTTGACCACAGATGACAATCAAGTCCATAGTATTCAATCTGAATTCTTTGTGTAGGAAGATGTGTATTTTACGTAGGCATGTTAAATAAGCTGAAGTATAAACAAATATGGTTATAATTTTTAATGAGACTTTCCTGGGTGACAGGAGTTGGTTTAATAGCCTAGAGCTATGAAATGAGGTCCTTTCACGCTGTTTTTAAGAATGCAGCTTGTGTACTGCTGCATTTGCTTGATTTCTGTTGATTTTAAATTATTTTAATTCCTGAGAAAAGGAGAATGGAAGAGTTTGGGTTTTCTGATGTTTAACCACCAACCAATATCAGCCTCATTTTGATCTCTGGGAAAATCATGGATCAAGTTCTCTTAGAACACTTTTCTAGGCCCATGAAGGAGAAGGTGGTGACTGAGAATAGTCCGCATGGATTTACCCAGGGTAAATCAGCTCCCACCTCCTTGATTGCCTTCTAAAATTAAATGACTAGGTCTGTGGATGACAGAAGAGTGGTGGGTGTCATCCATCCTCGCTTTACCAAAGCTTTCACCACAGTATCCCACAGCATCCTTGTATCTAAACTGGGACATTCTGGTCTAGATGGATGAACTATGAGGTGTATGGAAAACAGTCTGTACCGCTGGGTTCCCAGTACACAGGTGGAGTTCCTCAGGCGTCTGTCCCGGGGTCTGTCCTGTTTATGTTTTTATCAGTGGCCTGGAGGCAGAATGACAGGCTGTTCACTCGCATCAAGCCTGCAGACAGAAGCAAACTGGGGTACGAGTTGATCTGCTCAGGAGCAAGGAGCCTTTGAATAAATAGGCTGGTGGTAGCCTCATGAATTCAACAAGGGCACATCTGGCACTGTAGAACTGCCTGCTGGGGACTGGCATGCTGGGAGGGTGGTTTTAAGTGCGGGAGGTTTTGTGTGGATATATGGAATCTCTCTTGTCATGAGGATGATTGAGCAGTGGAGCAGGCTGCCTGGGGAAGTTGTGGAATCTCTGCGCTTGAAGCTTTTCAAGACCCAAAGAAACAAAGTGTTGACCATCGTGGTCTATATTTAGTGTTGACTATACTTTGAGCAGTGGGGTGGACTAGGTGACCTCCCCAAGGTCTGTTCCAGCATGTATTGCTCAATGCTTCTAATGATGGAAATTACAGATTTATCATCCTTGGTACTGATGTTTTGAGTTGTTTTCTTTTTACATTCATGTTTTTCCTCTAATAAGCCAAGATGGAAATGGTGACTCTTGTAGCAGTAAATGTATGGGGAGGACAAGCTTTGCATCTGGAATGGTTATAAGAGTACAAAATCTAATTGTTATGAACTGTTTATGAAAAAATCTGGTCTGGAAATAGAATAAGATTCTAACCCCCTGCTTAAGACTTTGTTGATATCCCAATGACAGTTGAAAAGACTTTTGATTGCTATTTGTTGCAATATTTGAATCCCATGTTTTAGGATTCAGCGGGTGGCCTGAAAGAGTGAGGAAATAATTTCTTAAAAAGAAAAAAATTGGTTTGGTTTCGTTTGGTTTGTTCAAGAAGTAGATCCTTTAGTATTGACACCTTGTGTCATATCTATATGCTCGGAACAAGCCTGATCAAAAGTTTGAGATGTGCATTCATACTTCTGACTTCTAGGTCAGGTTGACAGGAACCACTGGGGTTTCCTTTTTAGCCTTTCCTTACCATGCAGAAGCAATTAACTTACTGGGATTATCTGTGCATTAGCATCTATCAAATTCCCTGCTATCACATGGAACTAGGATATTGATCTCTCCTCTCGTCTCCTCTCCTCTCCTGTCTTTTTGCGGCAAATTATTATTTGTGGCCTTGGCTCATTTAAGTAAGAAGAAAAAAAACTACCTACTTCTCCCCACTGACTGCACAGGGGAATTTAGGCACTTACCTACTAATGAGGATTGGTACACTGGGCGCTTTAAAATTAGATTCAAGTTAAGTGCCTAACCTGGGTGAACTTGATCCCACCCTCAGTCATTAATGGATTATAATGATACTCATTTTACAGAAAAGCTCACTTAGAATGTGTGTTAGCAAATTCTGTTTGAAATTTTTAAAAGCAGCACAAGTTACTTGGACGGCTGTTCTCATTCATTTAAATGAACTCATAGGCAGCTGTCAAAAAATATTCTTCAGGACAGAGGGCACCAGTCTTCTGTTTCTACAGCGCCTTGGCACTGCAGTCCTAATCTGTGACCAGGCCTTCTGTATGTTCTCTGCAATATGTGTGGTACTACAACTCATAGTAAAAATAAGATGATAAGTCTGTTCATTAGTGGAGGAAATATTTCCTCCTATCAACTGGCCAGGCAGAAATGGAGAAAACATGTTGTTTAAAAACACATAGAGGAAGTGCCAATTTTTAGGTCATTAACTTGGTTTTATATTCAGATCATTTAACATTATATTTTCTGTAGTTTGCAATTGGAGAAGCTGAACAGGTTAATTTTGTGTCTGAGGTGGTAAATTTGACTTCCATACACCTGTTATGTAACTTTAATTAAAATATGACATGCAAAACTAACTTAAAGAACAAGGAGATTAAAACACGTGACACTCAGGAAATTGCAAACAGTTGCCAATCCAAGCATTCTTTTGAATCTCTACAAGAATTCTTTGTTGTGAAACTATTAGTTTAAACAATCGCACTTTAAAAAATGTCCTTTATTAGTGCACAGGTTGGACAATGGCCAACAAAATAAGTTACTTATATTTTCTGTGGTTCTTTAATATTTTTTCCCTTCTATACTTTCTTCACTAGTCTCTTGTCCAAGGCAATAGAAGTCAGTTGGAGTCTTTCCACTGGTTTCCAGGGCATCAGATCACTTCCCAAGTGAGATGATAGTCCAAGAGATGAGGGAAGAAACACACACCAGCTGTAGGTCAAGGGAAAAGAGAGGTGAATTACCCTGTTATTTCTTGGGATTTTCTGCATAAGTGATTCTCAGCATAACATATGTACTCTGGAGCTAGTGTGTCGTTATCATGAATCCATTTGGCGTTCCTTGTAATGGCCGTGATCATCAATCCGATTAGTACTCATAGAGATGTCAATGATGTTCCATTACAATTTATTATTAGTTAATGAACACCTATATTAGGCTGATACTACACTCATTTTAAAAACTGCTTAAAAGGGTTAGCCATGAAATTTAGTGGCAGCCAAGTTCTGTGTCTCAAATCAATCCTCATCTTCCTGCAAGGCTTCTCTCCAAGAGTGAACTCTTAAAGCCCATAAGATCCGTGCTAGGGGACAGAGACAGAGGTCTTACAGCCCTGCTTTTGGGCTGCAGACGATGCAAAGCCCACTCAAGCAGTGCTCTCCAGCTCCTGTGCTCCTTCTGCCTCCATCCTCTACCTGCCTGCTCGGCCAGAGGCTGCCAGCCTGTGGCCCTGTGCAGTGTTTCTGCAGGTAGTAGAGGCAGGTGAGGGAGCTGTTTCCCAGGAGCAGGGACCAGAAGGACCTTGATGTTGTGCCAGCGTTTCTCCCAGGTATGACTGAGAAGCCAGCTGCTGTGCTCACCCAGCATCCAGTCCAGCTCTTGCTGCTGTGACCTTGCTGACGTAGGAGTCAGGCTGTCACTGACAGAGCCAGGAGATGCTGCCTCCAGAGAAGAAAGCTGCTCAGTTGTCCCTAATCAAGGAGGTACCTGAGTCATAATAGACTTTTCCGCATAGAATGCAACGGTCTCGCCAGTCAGCAGATCAGCACTAGCTTGACTTTGCATGGTACCCTGGCTGCTGTCCCTCTCATAGAGATTGAAAACCAATAACAAAGGACACATTTTTTAAATAAACCCTCAATTTAGATTTGTTATCCTTATTTTTTCTTTTTTTTTTCCTTTCTTTTTCTTTTTTTTCTTTTCTTTTTTTTTTTTCTTTTTTTTTTTTTTTTTGGTAATAATTTATTATTATTTTCTGTTCTGGGCAGCTACCTTTGGGATCACTGAACTCTTTCAAAGTCTGTTTTGGGCAATAGTTTTGAATGGAAACATAAGCAAACAAGCTGTCACAAGGATGGTTCATATATTTAGTTTGTACCAAAATAAATGGGGAAATAATACGTGGAGTTTGCATATCACTGCTGATTCACAAATCATTGTGCGTATGTCTGCTGATATTGTACATGAATCACTTCGCATGGAATTATTAATGCTCAGAAATCATGACAGTGAAAGCATCTGTGGTTTTGATAGGAAAGCAGAGGCGTGCACACTCAGTTATGGCTGTAGGATGAGGCTGTTTCAAGGTGCTTGGTCAGGCTGACTCTCCCTGAGCCCAGGGCACTCTCTGCACGTCTCCCAGCTGCAGCTTTGCTCTGCTTCCACCAGATCAGGCGCTGGGCCCTTCTGGCTATCACCCTGGGACTGCAGCAGCTTTCTTATCTCCAGAGGAGTTCCCTACCTACTCCTTTGGTAGAGCTTTCTATATCCTGGTTAGTTATGTATGGCACTTGTCATTCATTTCCAGCTGTTGTTAACTAATTATTGTGGTTTAGCATCATGCTTCAATCCTTGCATACAAGTCATCATTTGCCCTTGAATTATTTCTGCCTTGCATGTCTCCATCAAACAATTAAACATGGTCAATATTTATTTTTCCTAAAAACTTTTTCTATGTCCTATTGTTGCCAACACAACCTCCTTTTAGATTTGTGCTTTTTGTAGCTTTAGACAAATCCGTAATTGTTAGTCTACCCCCTGCTCCACCCTTTTCACTGTTTCCTCCTTAATTCTCAATTCTAAGGTATAACATTTTACTAGTTAATGTTGTGTCCAACTTCTTTTACAGCAGTTGTTGGAGCATTCCCCTTTGTGGTTCTCCATACAATTTTTTCCTAGATCTTGTCATTTCAAAATGCAGCTTTTCAGTGTCTTCTTGGGCGATCACCCCAGCCATGCCATTTATCCCTTTTTCTACCCTTCAGTAAAATGTAAACTGCTCCTCAATGCCTTTGAGATCCTTCACAATCCATAGTGCTGAGTCAGTATCTTGCATCTCCCATCCACTTTGCTTTGCCACTGTCATTCCCCCTTGCTTGAGTTTCAGCCATTGCTGTGCTTTGTGCCTTCTTACACCATGAAGCAATGTCTCAGAGCAGATCCACAAGGCTGTGACTCTAATTCCAGTTTCTGATAACTTTTGGAATACTTACCAAAAGGCTTTAGGACCAATACTGAGAGAAGAACAATTTCAATTTTGCTGTGAATTAGTAGGGAAGGGTGCAATATTGTTCTCTTTTTATTCTGGCTCATGCAGGTATCACCTCAGAAGGCAATCTCTTTGTCAAAAAGACCATTTCTGCACCACACATCTGGGCAGCACCTAGCACATTGTTGGTTCCAATGGAATACAATAGCAACAATAATAATAACCCTCACCCAGAAAACCTCATTAAGGACCTCAGGTATCCCTTGAGTTAGGTATTGATCCATGTAAAGGATTGCTGTGTCATGCACTTACATGAAAGGCCAGATTTAAATCCTCCAAAAAGCCACAGAAGAGCTCACATTACATCTCCACAAAGAAGCTTGATTAAATGTGAATTTAGTTCAAGGTCTGAAGTGTACATATTAAAACACCAGCGGATCTTTTAATCAAAACCTGGACCCTTTTGCGTGGTTGAATCTGTGATTTTTGTTAGGTGATATTGACACGGATTGTTCACTGATGCATTGTGATTTAATGCCATGTCACCATAATCCTTGCATGCAAATGATTAATTACAAAGCGTATTTGATTTTTTTAAAGGACTTACTACATTTCCTCAACTTCTGCCTCCATTTCGACTGCAGTTGAAAAGCCACATGCCTTTCATTTTTTAGTTTTGCTCAAATTATGTCAGAAGATGTAATAATTCACAAGCTATTTAGCTTTTGGATTAAAACAGGTAATTGTTGTTTGTAAAATATTGTGGCTTTAAGTCTATAGCAACTTTAAACATTTCAGTGTTTGCTTCCAGGCATGAGGAGACAGTGACACAGCTCATTTCCTCTGCTGAGCTCTCTTTGCTGCCTTGTACAACACTTATTTCAAAGCACGCCACAGCTTAGAACTGTCGTGATCCCCATTAATATAAAATCATTGACCTCTGCTCCTGCTGGTGCGACTAAATTACATTCTGCTGCTCAGCAGCAGCCACATATGGGGCCAGCTCTTTTAGTCATGGCCAGGTGCCTTGATGTCAGCGCTGCCCCTCCTACGCTCTGGGTTTTCCTTTAATGAGGATTATGCACCTTCAAAGATAGAGGAAACCCACTCCCAGGATGGCAGCGTTTCTAATGGCATCTGGTCTTATCGCGCCCAGTAGCACGGTGTTGTAGGAAGCTGTGGAGAGATGCTCTATTTTTCCCCCCAGTGAGGAATTGTGAGGGGTCGTGCTTTGGTAGCTGTGTTCTCCCTCGACCAACAAACCCAGGACACTGTGAAGAGAAATATCACATTTTTATGAAGCCCTTTAGTGCTGTGTTAAAACGATATCCCATATTGTGTCAAAACCCGGGTGGGATTCCTTCCCCCTCCTCTCGCCCTCTTGTTCACGCTGCACAAAAATAAAGTGCACTTAGCACAGTTTAATAGTCTGCACATTATTGTGTTCTTACAAAAAAAAAAAAAAAAAAAAAATTTTATAGGATTGATTAGGATTGATACAGCTTCTGAGTGTGGTCAGCTTTTCTCACTGTGTGGTCTTTCTTGCTCTTTTTTCCCTGACCCTTTTCACCCACCCCCACCCCCTCGAGACACTGGGCTTTGTGAGCCATGGTGCATTTTTGCCTGTAAGCTCTGTTCACTACAAATGGCCCTGAGCAGTAAGTTTTTATACCAAATCTTCCTAAACATGGTGGTGTTCAACAAGGAGACATTTTATGTCCTGGTCTCGCGATGAGTTATGTATTCTTAGACTTCAGCACCTATCAGAGAGACCCAATACTGATGATAATGTCTGGAGTAACACTTGAACTGCCACAGAAATTGCCAGTGCACTCTTTTTGGGTCCAGTGGCACCAAGCAGTATTCATCACATTAAGCTTGTGCTGATGTCAAAGTGACCTACCAATGATCATCTTCTTCTTGAGGGGAGTCAAATTCTCATAGATCTTATCATGTGAGAACAAGTAACAGAAGCATTTGGCACAAAATTTTTTTTATACAAGAAAACCCGAAAATGTTTTATGGGAAGTGTACAAATACATGTTTCTTTTGTTATAAAGTATCTCTGTGCCAAGGACTTTAACAACATTGATCCCTTTGATAACTATCGCTAT
Organism: Astur gentilis; assembly: GCF_929443795.1. Taxonomy (NCBI): domain Eukaryota; kingdom Metazoa; phylum Chordata; class Aves; order Accipitriformes; family Accipitridae; genus Astur; species Astur gentilis. The sequence goes on from NC_064894.1 coordinate 16,316,332, forward strand.
TTTTTCCTACTTTAGGATACTGCATGATGTTATTTGATTTTAATTTTGCAATTCCTTTAAATCTGACACTATTTGTTATTTTTGAAGGATTTAGGGAGTTTTGTAGTCTCTGTACAAAGCCGTCACATAAAATAACCGTGTTGCTCTTGACTGCAATGACCGCATTGTGTATATTCTTTGTCATATTCTCCCTTTTGCTCCTAGTGAAAGTTAGTGCTGACCAAAAATGATCTGGAAAGGAAGCTGAAGATTTAGAAATTTCTTGTTGGTAGGTAAGAGCAGCCGAATTGCAGATAAATCTTTGTAATGCAAAGGAACAATTCCTCGTTTTTCTTTTGTGTGCACGTGTGAGGGGGGGAGGAGGAGGTTTTTAATTGTGTTTTGTTCTTTATGAAAGGTAACATCTGGATTAACAACTTGCTTCTGAAAGCTGATACCCAAACAGAGTGCTTTCTTTACTGAGAGATGTCCTAACCCCAGTCACACGACTGCTAATTTGGCTTTTCTCTTAATCTCTGCAGAACTTGCTGAACAGAAGCGAAACTATGTGCATGCTAATGGCTTACTTTCTGCATACTCCCCTCTCTCCCTCAGAGTGTCTGGTGTGCAAAGCCGAGCTGGAACAAAGATACACTAATTATTCTCCATTAATTTGTCTGCTTGAATGGTCCTAAATACCAGAGTGATTAATTAGCGCAAGGCAGCCAGGGCAGGATGTCACACCCTTCTCTGCGTTTAAGTGTCGGCAAGGTTGTGCTCAAGTGTTGACAACAGCATATCTTTAATTTTCTCCAAGAAGAAAAGTTTAGTCAGTACAATTAATTTGAGCTTGGCTAGCTTGCAGGAATAAATGTAACATGTGGAATAATATTACTGCTGCTTAGGCAATTTTTTGCATCCTTAGGGTACGGTAAAACTTTTTGGTACCTCAGTTATTGAATATTGTTTTTCTATAATTGTTTCAATTTGGTTTAATTACTTTTGTGCATTTTGCAGTTAAAAAGTGGATCATAAACCAGCTAGAAATTATTATCTTTAATGACTGGAGATGAGGTATACATGAATGGCTTGATATGATAGATGAATTAAAGAGAGACAAATAATGTCAGTTCAGTTTCTGAATCATCTTAATTCAGTGTTTTTTCATGGTCCCTTGCCCAAAAATGTACTTCAACATCATTTAAAAAATTACAGACTACCTAGTTAGCACTACTTCAAATAAATTAAGTAAACCAACTTGAAATTAAAATAAACCTTGCCCAGTAATATTTCACCTGAGATCGGCACTTGCATTGCCCTTCTGTTTTCATATAGAGCTGTTAAAAGAATAGTTAACAATACAGTGTTCTAAAATTAGCTCCATAATAATGCTAAGATTTATATATACACATTTGTGGACTGTATAAGAGAATTGTTTGTGTTTAGCAAGCATGGTACATAAAAAGAAAGCATCAGTTGTAGTAACACTGGTAATTGTAAAACTTAATGCATTTGCAAGTCTTTGTGTTTTGTTTTGATTTTTTTAACCACTTCTTGCAGCATAATTTTTTCCTTGGTGGGGAGGGGGTATAAATGCAAGAGGCCCTAGACATTAGAGGATGCCTGTGACCTTTTAGCAGCTACCCTCAGATAAACCCCTAAAGGGGCCATACCAGAAGCTACAGAGAGCACGTCATCCCTCCTCGCATTGTTAGTTGCTATTGTTCTCCTTGTCAATTAATTCCCCATAATAAATGTTTGACCATGTTGCGGCTGATACAAGCTGCTTCAATGTATGTTACTTTCCACGGAAGCTGACGCTTTTTCTTGATCATTCATTGCTGTGTTTCAGCCATCAGTGTATATTTTACTTTATAAGTGAACTCTTTATTCAGCTGTGTGAGTGCACAGAAGTTCTCATGTTACAATGAGAGTTTGGGGAAGGGTTTAACTAAACGAGGAACATTTGTTAGCTGTTTAAATTGACAGAGCTTATGCATACCAAGTTTTGCAGAAAGATGTAAGTGCTAGGATGCATAGTGAAACATCCAACTATGATTCAGTCAGGTATTGCAACCATTGTGGCACCTACATCCAAGAAAACAACAGACAATTCTGACAAAAGCTACCAGTTGCTGGCTCCCTCTAAGGTCAATAAAAATAGGTCGGCAAAATGGACTGTGAATATGAGCTAGGCCATGGCTGTGAAGTACAGATGATTGAACCTTATTTTAAAAAAAGTTAAAGAACAGGTAATTAAGAAATACCATCCTTTTACTTCTTCGGTGTGTTTTGAATTTTTCTGCTTGCTGGGTTCCCTGAGTAGGAATTTTTTGCATCAGAAGTCTGTGATTTCTCAGTCTTTTCTCTGATCAGTGAATGATGCTGAGAAACTCTTTTTCCCAGTTCAAGATGCTCTTTTAGTTCCCTTGTCCTAAAAATAATTCCCTACATTTTAGGTTCTAGGTCCTTACTGACATATACTGACTTGTTAAGCTTGTCTTCCTTCTGCCCAGCAGTCTCATTCCAAAACCATCATTTCCCCATTTCTTCTCTTTTAATCAATGCCTGTCCACACAAGTCAGCACACTGTATGCAGAGTATCTGTGGCTTCCTTTAAGACAGCTCTGTAATGAGAACACTTCAAATCAAAATGTCTAGACAGAATATTGGGAAAAGAGAAAATCAGCAAAATTTCAAACTCTTAGGTGGTTGGTTTGACCAGAGAAATGGGACCGAACTATTCAAATACACTCCCCGCTCTTATGAGTATTAACTTTTGAGGTCTGTCCCAACAGCCTTGTCGTAGGCAGTGTTCTTCACACTCTGCTACTTAATCAAAAAAACAGCATCCATCAAGCTATTTTGAAAATGAATGAGCTGCTTTGTGGGAGAATCAATTCAGTGTAGTATTACAGGGCCATGCTTGTTGGTAGTGATCCAACTTGGATTTCTTGAAAGCTGCTAATTCTACAGCTAGTCCCATTGCCTTCAGTGGGACTAAACAAGTTAAGTCAGAAGTTACCAGCTCTTCTAATCCTGTTTCAAAACTTCAAGTGACTAGAGAATAAGAGATGAGTTCAGCTACACATATCTTGCTCCACTGTTGTCTGTTAGCTCTAAAATATTATCTATGACAGAGTAGAAAGCAGTTCTTAAATAACATAATTTTCTTAGCTTGAACCATAATCTGTTAATTTCTGCCTTCAGGTGATATAATAATAATTTTTTTCTTGCCTTTATTTTCAAGGGGCTCTAAGTCCAAGGTATTTGTCCAACATAGTAAAAGTAAGAAATGTATCAGAGGACCTTCTTTGTAGTGTTGATATTGAAAGAAACCTGCTGTATATTTGGTGCACTGGAAATGTTATTTTAAAGTGAAAAAGTTAGTCCCGTCATTTTGAAAGGTCAATATTGATGTCAGTTTATCTGCTATGTCAGTACTGGTCAAATGAGTCCTCCCTGCATGGTGAGAGCAGATCTAGTTTGTGTAGGTGGCCTGTTAGCTGAACTGTGCTAGCTGTTGCACCTCTTTTTTTTCATCCTTGTGTTATATTTGCATTTACTATATCTCCCTTCCTCCATATGGTAACCAAGTGAAAAGTCCACTCAGACTTAGAGAAATATAGGACCAAGTTCAAAGATGCCCAACATGCAGATGGTACAGAATTTCGGTAATATTTCCTTTGTAATTAACATTTTATAAGTTGGTTCTCTCCTTATTGCCTAGCAATTGATCTTAATTATTTGCTGGAGACTGTGGTAAATCAAAGGCAAAATGCAGCTGTTGTTCTGGAGAATATCTGAAGTGCATCCTAACATTGGCTGATTAAAAAGCCCCAGACTCCTCTGGTATAGCAGAGTATAAATGTGAAACATGGGAGAGACAGGTCAGTCCCTCAGTTTACAGATCAGCCACCAATAAGGAGGAACATCTAAATATGAAGCAGAATTCCAGTGCAACTTGGCATAGCTTCATTGACTGCAGAGAAACTACATTGATTAGCAATACCTGTTGAGTCCACACCTGCATGAGATCTCTGTTTATCACAGCAGGAAGATTTTGTGTGTATGTACTTCAATTGAGTGAGCTCTGGGGTTTAGAAAAAATAACTGCAGTTATCTCTTTTGTTTTATTCAAAGCCAGGCTCAGTGGCTACTTGGAATCAGCAGGTCCAGCTGGACTTCCCTCAAAATTAGGGGCTGAGCATAGTTTCTTTCTTTGCAACATCTCCATTAATCTGTTGTCAACAGTTTTCCCTAGAGATTTAACTAGGGTGTCCAGTCCTTTTGTGCTAAACACACAAAATTAAAAAGAGTCCTTAGAGCAAGCATTTTGAGTTCATAAGGAAATGAGACAAAGTACAGTATGCAAGCCATGGGGGAAAAAAAAAGGAAAAAAGAAAAAGTAATAGCAGTACAGTATTGCAGATTTTCTTATAATTCCTAAGTGTTCTGCTAATGACTGAAAGACTGGCATTCAGAAGCCACCCTGTCTTCTTGTTTGTGGTCAGAACTGTAACCACACAATGAGTCACCTTTCCTAAGCAAATGCCAGCTCTTGGTCTGTAACCGTGTGGAAATGCGTAAACTCAATAGCTCAAGGCATCACCCTTCAAAGTGTTGAACACCTCTATAAGAATTTCCATCGCCACCCATGGAAATTGCAGGTTCTGATCCCATTATGGAAGAATAACTGTCTAAACGTGGATGTGGAAATTAATTTGATCCCCTCCTTTAATGAAATTCATATTTTTTTTCACTTGTACCATCCTAATTTTTAGCAAGAGATAGTCTTTAAATTGATGTTGTCACTGACCTCCCTCCTTTCCCATTTACCTGCTACCTGCTGGTTACTAACATTTGTTTTCTGATGATGTTTGAAAGATGGAAATTACTTTCAACCCTATTTCTGGAACAGAGCCTGAAGTGTTCGGAGCTTTATCAGAGGAACATGTGTATTTCTTATTATTCTGAAGGTCTAATTCTGAACAATTAGGCCAAGTAAAACCAAAACACTATGCTAACAAGCTGTGAGAGGCTATGGGAGGCAAAAATGGGTTCTCCTGGACTTCTGAATATTTGATGCTCTCATATCTGAAGGGCAGAGGGGTAGTAGCCTCAGAAACTTTCCTGTCAATAGAAGGCATTTGGGTGAGTTCTTGGTCCAAGAGCTTCATTTCTGAGAGAGAAGAAAAGGTGGTTTTGGTAATATATTAGCCTTTCTGACTACAACATATCCTCATGTAAAGGAGAGAAAGAGATCAATCCCTATTCCATCCTGTTATTTATGGCATCCACATATCACAAAAGTAATTTGGACAGGATTTGATGCTCACACAAGGTTACATTAGAGAAATACTAAAAAATCTGTCTAGTTCCTGTTACATACTTGCAATCCTTTTATCCTCCTTTGTCACAAGATGATACTAAATAGATATGATTGTATAAAATATAAATCTCTAAAATATGAGGATTTTATGTATTCTTTAAGAATTCCCATAAATAATAGGAGTTTGAAAAACAGCTGACTTTTTCTTCAAAAATCGCTGCATTACAGCAATTCAAAGATGTAATTAGGACAATTACTTTTAATATCGTTGCAGAAGCTGAGGCAGGGTAGATCCTCCAAGTTTGTAGGATCGTAATGGAAAATGTATACAGAGGAAAGTAGAGTACTTACATGCACAGGTTGATGACGCAGCAGACTCGAGCCTAGCATGTCCACCTGGCAGGATGTGACTTTGACCACAGCGTTAATCCTATTCCCTTCAAAAGGGAAATTCACAAGTCATTAGGATCTGATTAAATTGCTCTGCTGGCTCATGGCCTTGTGTAGGACAGCAGTGCTGGGCTGAATCCTGTGGGCATGACCATACATTCTCACATGCGTGCGCACGTATGCACGTGCACGCGCCGGCGCACAGACACACACACAGAGGCAAGGAGCAGACCTTGCAGCACCTTAAGGAAGCAAAGGTCTGCTCTAAATCCTGCCAAAACCAGCAACACTCTTTCTGCTGCCCTCAGTAGGTATTTCTAGGCTGTCAGCCCATTTATTTACCCCCCAGTATGCGCTGTCACTCCTGATCACTTACTCACATAGTGCTTTCAGAAATATGTTTACAGAAGAACCTCATTCTGACTTTCATATTAGTGCAAATTAGTGGGAGTACTTTCCTCGGAAGTGCTCTTGGGAGCCATTTTGGAAAGCTCTTGTTATTTGCTTGCTACTGTAAATTAATCCCAAATGTTTGTATATTATTCATGAACCTAAAACTCAGACAAGCTTTCTCCCCCTACCTCTGTGTTTATATAGTTTCCACGACCAGTTTAAGTGAACAAAAAACAAGATCTGGGATGTGGCATCACAACGCCGTTACTGCATAAGGGAATAGGTTGACATTACTCTATAGTCGGGCATGCTTTTGCCACTCAGTTAATGTGAGATATTTCCCTCTACCTTTACAAATAGGAAAGCTATGCCATAGTCATGGCAGGACAGGAGTATGACCGGGGCAGCTCGTTCACCGCATGTTCACAATCTTGGTAACCTTCTCTTGTGTAGTGCTCATCAGTCACACTGTTGGAGGATTAAATGTAGGCACAGATAATAGTAAGTTAAATAGTTAAATAGGTGGCTTTGGCAATATGGCAGAGGGTAAATCTTTTTCAGATTGAACCAAAATCCTGAGAGCAAACTTTTGATAAGAATATGCACAAACTCTGCTGCATGTCTGAGCCACTTCCAAATACTGTAATGCAAGAATATACACGTTGACATGAATACTCTGGTTCTGAGTGGTCATCAAAGGGCAAAAAGCATCCTCACGCTATTGCGCTATGTAGCAGTCATTACACACAGAAGTTAAACCAAAAGTATGTCGAGTTTTTTAACTTTGGGGGTTACTTCAGCAAGATGAATTGCACAGGAAGAATAGACCATGTGCGCTGCAGCATTCTGACAAAAGTTCTCATGGAAGTAATGCCGTTACCAGATGAGAAACTAAATAGAAATGTTCAATAAAACATGTGTGCATCTGCACAATAGAATAGTCCTTATATTTTACATTGAGCTACCTCAGGGTCATGGAAGGTGTTTTATTAGCACAGTCAACAATAATAGCATGATTTTTATTAGTAGGAAAAGATAGAGTGAGAGACTACTAATTATTTTTCAGCCTGAGGGGCATTTTTCCTGAAATGACTGTTAATTTGATCATTGTCGTGCAGTTCACAGATTTACATGAACTTATTTCAGTGTGACACATGGTTAAGAACTAGACTAAAAATGTTGCTTTATTAATGGTTTTCAGCGAATGTATTAGAAAGTGCTAACCATGTGGGTATAGGGATGATATTGATAGTACTCAGAAGGTTCAATCTTTTTTGGAAGTAGCTAGCCCGAAGCCCTTTCTGTGTGATATTTTTTGTTCATGCAGTGAGATATTAAGCCTACAAGAATGAAATAAAATCCCAGTGAAATGAGAATTTGTTGGTGTTGTCTTAGATCTATGTGCACTGATTTTGCTAGAGGTATTATTTTTTTTTCTGTTTTTTAAACTGATCTGGCAGGTCTAGGAGCCAATTACTTTTTTAGATAATTATTTAATCAATACATAGGCCCTAGATGTTTATGTATGTATGTACACATGTATAAATATAAACATTCTTTTAATGAATCTTCCACTACAGGTGGCAAAAAATCCAGGTTTTAGCATTTTTAAACACTCTGGCGTTTTTTTTACCTCAGCTGTCTCCCCTCCTTTTCAGCCCACATACGCACATCCTTTCAATCCTGGAGAGAGTCACATATGCAATCTGAAAGGCCTTTAGTTTAGATTAAGAGAAACTGCAAGATGAAAGGGAACAAAGGCAGAGTCTCCACAAGGACAAATAGTTTGCATCTCCTTTGTCACATGCTGCCTTCACTTTTCCTGACAAAGTGATACCTTCCCTTGCTGGTGGGGACTTTTTAGAAATGTAAAACTTTAGCGTGCAGCAATCAGTCACTATGGCTGCATGCCACTGTCCGGTGTGCAGACCAGCAGGATGTGTTGCACAGCTGTATCTTTCATCCTGCTGTGCATCTTTCACCCTGCTGTGGCAGACTCCAACACATGGTACAATGAAGTACTCTCACATGGTCATATGAACGTTATCTGAGTTTCAAGCTGAGCAATCTGATCTTTTAAAAATCTATTTTCATTGCCAGCTGTAGCAAAAATGGTCAAAGAAACTCCTAGACTGAGATAGCAAGAGGTTCCAGTGAGCTGTCAGAGTATTTCCTTGCTTTTCTCTTCAAGACCATGCAAGTTTAGTGAGCATTCACCTTCTCCCACTTGGGAGACCACTGGCACCAATGATCCCCAGACTGAGAGGTGACTCCAGCCCAGAACATTCACCTTCTTTTCCTAAATATCTATTGAGTTGCAGTTCAGACTGAGTTAGGGGGAGCTTTTAGCTCTTTTCCTTCACAAGCATAGTGGAAAGAGAATTTTTGCCACCCTTAATATTCTAGATTGCTGATGGCTCCCCACCCACCCCACCCCTCCTAGATCTCCAGCTGGTGGAGATATCTGGTCTCTTTTTGATGGCTTTGAGGTCCCAGTTTTGGTCCTGCCTGCCTCCAATCACTGTCGGCTCATCAGCAGACCCAAAAGTGACATTTCCTCTTCATGGTTTGGCAAGGCTTATTAGATACTAATTGTTTCTCGCAGTAGCAAGAGACAGAAGTGTGTTTATCTGCCTGTTTCTGTCTAGATTTGGTGAGGAAGAGGAACACAATTATGCAACATAATGTTTTTCTAATTCCCTACTCCTAAAAGAAAACACTTCACAGAGACAATTATGTTTTTCAGTGATACTGTATAACTGTGAGTTCCTATAAGAGATTTTAACTGCATTTATAAAATCTTTTAACTAACTGAGATATTATGGTTTACTATGACACGGATGGTCAGGTCTTGGGTTCCGATGCACTGATGTCAGAAACCTGCCCTAAGCCTCTCTCTGGAAATACACAGACAGAGAGACTGCAAATAGGCAGAACGCCAAAGGATAAACTCTTGTTCACCTGTTTCAGGAGCAAATAACACAGGGATCCATGGAAACAAAGGAAAATCCAATAGCCCAAACCTGCCAGGATAGCGCAAAGAGGCAGCACCCTTCCTAATGGTTCCTGGCCCTTAACCACCACCTTTGCTTTGCTGTGGGTCTTACTTCTGAAGAATCGAGGTGACAAAAACATGATTTAGAGTTGCCTTTCTTTCCGTCTCCTTTCCTGCCCTAAGTTAACCTTTGTCATGGATGAAAATTTTGGTTGGTCATCCTTTCAAGTTCATTGTGGGCACCCACAGTTTCTGCATTTTTATATAGACTTATTCTCCTGACTTACTGATACCTTAACCATGAGACTGAGATGGGACAGCCTTAACGCTACCTTTTTGCTGAGAGAAAGTGACAGACTATTGGTTGGAATGACTGTCATCGTTTTGCTTTCTAACAGTTCTGTTCATGATAAAATTATTTATCTCAGCCATGCAGAACTGGAAAGCTGCCCTGAGTCCAGCTGTTATGTCAATCTGCAGAAAACAAAAGTAAGAAGGCTAGAGGAGAAACAGGCACAATCAGGCATTACTAGGACTGGATGACAGTTAACATGAATTCTCCATTTCTTGTGTTACGGTCATTCTCTAAGGACTCTCTATGAGGTACCGATAGATCCTGACATGCAGGTCCATATCCTAGACTTTGAACTGTCCTATCATCTGTAGTAGCCACTGTGGTTATACACAGGCTCTTCTCTGACATTTAAGATCTAAATAGCAAGGTCCCATCTGAACCTTTCAGATACACCTTTTTATAAGAGACTTCACTTCAAATAAATTAGATCCGTTAGGATTTGAACTGCATTATTTTTAAGGAGTGTTATCACAACAGAATTGTAATATACTAATAAATATTTCATTTTTAGTAACTTCTTAGTCTATTTTTAATATTTCAAAAAAAAAGTTAAAGCTCTTCTTTCAAGAAATGAAATTCAATTTTTTAAACTCTTTTATTTATAACTTTTATTGCTTTCTTCCGAGAATTTCAGAGAGAGGTAAAACTAAAGACTGAATATTGGGAAAATAAAATATGTTTATTTTCATCTAAAAGGAAACCAAAAGCCCATTATCCCAATAGTTATAGCCCTTCAACTGTGCTGGAAATTAAAATAACATTTTTAAACTCAAATAAATAATCTTGAGTTGCATCACACATCTGTTGAAGTAATCCTTAACGATATAAGAGTGATATCGCACATTTTTATACTATCCATAGCATAAAAATCTCCCTGTAGCATTTTATTGAAAACCCATTTTTATTTTAATATACACAAAAATGGAAGGGAATTAAATGAAATTAATGTTTACAATGGGTTTTCCTTTCTGTTTTGAAAACCCATGGACAACAGAAAATGTCAACTGAAAATCCTGCTGCCTTAAATTAAAAGAATCCTACTGCCTTTAACCAAAAAGAAGGACTATAACAAACACATGGCTAAACATTCTCTGAATTTGCTTTTTTTTCTGATTCAGGACATGAAGAAACACAGTTAAATGAGCAAAATGGTACTCTTCATCCAACTGTACTTTGATTTTATCAGCACTTGCTTTCACATTAATCTAACATAAGGTACAGTTCTATAGTAACCTCTGTAATTTTGTGATGTGTTCCCACTTTATAGCTAAAATAGCTCCAGAGTATTATGGGGGAATTATGAGCAGAAGTGATAGGGCAGGAAATATCTGATCAGTCTGACCCTGTGAAACTGCTGGACATTTCTACTATTTCTACTTTGTCCAAGACAACTGCAGCTTGAATACTGTAAATTAAATTGGAACAGAACCATTAAATTTTAAAGGAGAAAATTGATGTGGCTCATTAAAAATCTTATAACTGAGTAGACTTGAGGCTGTGAAAGGTTTTTTTTTTTAACAAAATCTCTTGGCTGAAAGCTCAATAACATCTAAAAATGTGGGACAATTTCATGCAACTAAACAAGAAGGAAATGATTATACAAGAATCACAACAATATTGCTGTTTGGATGTTCTTTAAAGTTGAGAATAGCCACCTTTGCTTTAAAATTCACATTTTTGAACTTTGAAAAAGGTTCTTGAAGACAATTCGGTGCTTTTTTTTCCCTCCAAAGCCATATGGTTGAGAGAATTAAGCACTGTCCTGGGAATCAGGACATTCTCACTCCTTGTCTCGTCTTTACTGCTGATGGGTCTTAATACTTTCTACTTCTTTAAACTTTGGAAATGCTATTTAATTATGCTATGCAACAACCCAGTTTGCAAACATTAATTAAGCCTCATAGCTCCCTTGTGGTCTGAGACAGGTAAAATACCATTAGTCTCAGATAATAGGGAAAATAAGGCTCAGAGGGGTTAAGTGGCATGCCCAAAGTCACAGAAGCAGCAGTATTTGGATCAGGATTGTAATTCAAATTGTCTCTTAATCTACAATGACTCTCGAGCTAGGCCCATGTATCAATGTGAGTTCCTTGAGTTAAAAAGCAGGAAACAAGCATTTTAGCTGTTCTGAAAATTCGGTGCCTTTAGGCTGAAGTTTCCTCTAAGTAAGTGTTCATTTGAGCATCACTGATTAATAAACAACCACACGCAGAGGCCACCTCAATACTGGCAAAAATGAGCAGATAATACAAACAACATCCTCTTAAAGAAGCTTCTAAGACAGGGAGTAGGGGTAAAATGATGTAGAGGGCATCACCCCAGGGGCAGGCTGTGGGGCTGGCGTTTCAGAGCACAGACCCCCCAGGACGCAGGGGGCTTCCAGCTGCTGTTCTACTCAGCGAAACACAAAAGTGATCTCTGGCCGGGAGGGGTCAGGGAAGGGTTTCCATCCCCTCAGCTAGCCCAGGCGACACGGGAAGGTAAAAGAGGCTGCTGGGCAAAGAAGCAGGTGACTCCTGCACTCCTGCTCCGTGTGGGTCACCAGGGGCATAGCAAGGGGACCCCATCTGCAGAGCAGCTTTGCTGTGTACCCGCTCCTTAGAGAGGAGCCCCAGCTGCACCTGGTCTCCATCCCTATGGCTCCCTGCAGAGATCCGAAACCAAGAATTGACAGAGCAGAAGGATAAGCTTTGCCTGGGACTCCGCAAGCGGAAGAGGAGGAAGGCTAGCCAGCGTTCAGAGTAACATATTAACATCAACCGTGAAGAGCAAAGATCTGAAAGAGCACAATAACTGGAGTGTTTACCCCGGATTATGTACCATCCCCTCTTCAACCACTGCTACATACTCAGGTGGCCGTGAGAGAGTATTCTGGAAAAATGCAAAGAAACCCTGTCTAGACGCCTAACTACATCCATATCTCATTTTCCACATACTATCTCCAACTGTTGGCACATATGCGCATTGTAAGAATACGTAAGAAGGAATAGTACAGTTGTTTCCTATACAAACTATTAACTAAAATAATTTCTACAATTCATAAATGCATGTGGTTTTTTTATCCAATGCATTTTGTATATATGTTCCACTTCTGCCTGCGTTCAGGAAACCAGTTCCTAAAGTGTGCGGGACCTGTGCTCGTGCCTTGCGAACAGCCTGCGCTTGCTGGGCAAGGCTGTCCTCGTGCGTCAGGACGTGGGGAGTTGAGGTGGCCTTCACTGCCCTTCTGTTCTTCTTCCTGCCTGTGCTCATGAGCTAGATCTTTACAGGGTCTGCGATGCTTACAGCAGCTTTCTGCACTGCAGGCTATAGTTCTCTGAATGCTCTTCTTCAATAGCCAAAGCCAAGTCTGCTGAGTTAAAGATGAAGATACGGATAACCCTGTTAGTGGCAGCCATCGTGTCAGAATGCAATACGCAGTTTCAAGAATACTTACAAGCAGAATCAAGCAAGTGAGGAAATTTCCTGGACCAGTGACATTCCTCCGATATTCCCTTTGCCTAACTTTAGGTCTTCAGGACATTCTAGCAGACCGACTTAGCAGAGACGTCTCAAATAATCACAAGGAACTCCTAAATATCTTGTCCTCCAGATGTCATGCAAGATACAGAATTGTTTGTGACACGCCATAACTGTTAATGAGAGACAATATTACTCCAGAGCAACTGGAAGACTTGGACCTTCGTATGTATGTTCATTACGTACTTTTTTTTTTTTTTCATTAGTACCCAGAATCCATCTGCCCTTGGGAAAGCTGACAAGGCTCTAGTGCTGTCATTCTGATGGCTCCACCTTGTGCCAGGTACTTCTACAAATCTAATCAAAATGGAAACCATTCCCTAATAGATTTGAACAAGAGTTCTTGGTACATCTTCAAGTGATGATATTTGTTCCCACTGAAGCCCTTAGCACTGCCTCTGAGCTTGATTACAGTTCCTCTGACCACACCTCACCACATTTCCTGGGATGTGGCCACATTACATTTCTGCCAAGTTATGGGGAAGAAATTATTGAAATGAGTAACCCTTGCTTTTTTGCCAGCAGGCTCTGGCTAGCTGCTTAATCCTTCCATCATCTTTCAATAGGTTCTGCTTTCCTGGTTGTTATATTACCAGCCAAGAGGCTGTAATAACCACAAGGAATTCTGCAAATTAGACCTCCAGATATTTCCTCCTTCCATCCTTCGTATACTGTCTTTCCAAATGTTGTCCTTGAACCATGTCCACAAGTACAGCTTAAAGCCATCTCATGCTTCTGATAATTAGAACCTTTTTTGTTCTTTTTCTTTACTGGCCAAGGCTAAACTTCATGTCCTGAATGCAATTAGCACATTTTCTTTTCTCCTTGACAGTGTGGTATTAATTCAAGCCTCGCTGAGACTAAGTTTATGGCACAGATGAGAGGTTTTTGACAGTTTTGCAGTGACTATCCAAGTGGGTTTCTGATTTGTACCTACTACATTTTATCAAAGAAAGACCTACTCTGTTTTGTTCAATTTGAACCAATATGATCTCTTTCCCTCTTTGAATAGCAACCTTTAAAGATTTATAGGGCAGCAGCTTGGAGTTCACTAACTATACCAGAGACACATGAAATTACAGTTCTGATAGAAGGTGTGAATTCTGACAGCATCAGAAGTTTCAGAATAAAACTAGGAATTTCACTTAAATCCTCAGATTTTTAAATTCCCAGACTGAAATGGAGTGAAAGAAATGGTCACTGGAGCTAAGACAAGCCTTCCTTCCACGGTGAGATTTATCTACAGGGCAAAGTGCTTTCGTTGAGACAGCTAACAGAGAAGGGTGGAGAAGCAGCCAGAAGCACCCCATTCATAAGTTGTCAGGCATCTTCTTTCTACGGTAAAGAATATAATTAGAAATAAACACTGAAGGCAGAATGAATTTGATGTTGAAGACACAACTGTAATTAGGGGAATCTCTCCTGGTAGTTTTTTAGATGCAAAGGCTAGTTTTTACAGGGAAAATTAAAACTAAGTCTTTAAATGCATGTATCTTTTCCATTCATCATTCATTTAGCTCAGATAGGTCAGAAGGAGTTTGAACATTCCCTCCTCCTCCACATTTCTCACACTGGGGAAGTGGGTTATCCTGGAGGGGTAAAAAAAAGGAAGCATTTGACACAGTTTAATTCTGTCATGGTCTTTTCCCTGGATTTTGCTGCAGTGTCTGTCACAGGCACAGTAAACCCGTCCACTTCCTTCTTACAACTTTGAATTTGTTTTTGTCTTACACATTTTCTCATACTAGAACTGCTCGCCAGAACAGAAAGCAACCCACACCGCATTTTGTGCAGCTTGGCTAAATCAAAATAACAGCATCCTGGCAAACATTTGGTAGAGAGAGTGTAATAATTATTGGTTTGGTTTTCGTTAACCTCTTTTTGTTTAGTCAACATTAAGTCAATCCACCTGGAGCTTAATACTGTATGTTACTATAGTAACTTTACAGCCTATTTGATTGTGACAAAGGGCTTCATCTCGTCCATTTCATGCTCCTGTGTCGACCTACTCCCTCCCAGTGTTTTATTATATCTGTCTTTAAGAGTATCTGCAGGAGCCACAGCTGCTGTGCTTTTGTAGCAGAAAGCAGCTTTCACTGTGTGAAATACTCTGCTCTAAAAGGTCTTATGGGCTGATGGCATTATTGAATTTCAAAGAAAGACAAACAACATTAAATTGTTTAAAGCTAATATTCATGTTTTGCTGTACACCATGTATTTTTTTTTTTTTTTTTTTTTTTTCAGAATGGAACAGTATATAATCACTGGTTGATGCCCTTGAGAACAAAACCACAAAATAAAGCAATGTAGAATACAAAAAGACTTGAAAGTAATTCAGTTTTCAAAACAAAACAAAAAAAATGTATCGGAGGCTCAGGAAAAACATTAACTCCAAGAGCCGGAGTTAGCAGTTTGTAAAATGAAAAATTGGATAATGCTCTATAAGAGGGCCAGATCCTTCCCAGTTAAACCACTGTGAAGCCATTGATTTTAATAGCATTACTCCCAAATTTATACTGCTACGAGGCTGAGTAGTACATGACCCACAAGTGCAAAATGTTTAAGACTTTCCGACTGTCGCCTGTTCATTTTACAACCTGGTTGTTCTATAATACTCTAACCAACCATGTGGATGATTGTAACAAGCCGCTACACAGCTATTGTTTGGATTACCAGTGCCACAGAACTCTTTCATTACATTGTTTGTTCCTGCTGTTGTTTAAATTTACCTTACTCTAGCTTCTCAACACAATTTATTCCTCACTGGAGCTCCCCCTCTGCTCTACAGACGCTGGCCTCGTGCATGAAAATACTTTACAAATCTATTTTTCTTGTGTCCGTTCAGTTTTGCCGCATATTGCTAATATTTATCCGCGTATTTGATTTGAGAAAAAACCACGTTCTCTGCCCTAGTTTCTTTCACTCCTCGCGTGTTGTTACGGATGCTTCTGAATAAAGATCTGTGCATCTCTTTGTCGCCAGCGCAAGGGCGATGCGGCAAGGTTCCTCCCGCATTTCAGCAGAGCCCTTCTCCAGTTGTGTTAATTGTTGGGCTGGGAGGGCAGCGAGTGCTGAATGCCGCCTTGTTAACTTGCTAAGCAGCTGGTCAGCAGGGTAGTTTGATTCCAGCAAGGCTCTTGACACCTCTGCCAAGGGTTATTGATACCTCACACACCCCAGCTGAGACAGATTGTTTTAGTCGTGCTTCATATCCATAGCACAGCCTGTAGTTAGGAAAAAAAGTGATTGACAGCTCACACCTCCTGGGCCCTTCTTACTACCAGACACAACATCTGCTATGCCCTGTGGAGCAGTGAACCAACACACACTGAGAGAACTGTTTCTAGTATTGTCAGGGTTGATTTTGTTTAACCCTTTCTGGCTGCTCTCTGGAGATGCACATAGGGGTTTCTGTAATCCTTTACACGTGCTTAAGAAGTGTGGGATATTTGACCGAGCAAACACCGGAGAAGACGATGCTAGTGATGGTGAGGAAACTGGTCAGCAGTTCTTCCTCAGTAAGGTGAGCAGCGCACTCTGGATTGCAAAATAGAAACTGGATTGTCCCTACAGAAGCATTGCTTATTTCCAAAGAGTGCCACGGATGCAACCAAAGAGGAGCGCAGCTCTGAAATGTGGCCTGGTGCAATTTTACTGAGTGTGCGTGGGAACACTGGGGAGGGGGCACAACCACAAGATTAAGCAAGTCTGTTTGCTAACTAGTTACCTAGGTCAAAGCACTCTGGTTAAAGGCTAGGTTATATGTACAAGTATAGCTTTTTGACAGACAGTAGTGAGATAAATGGTACTATTTGCTACCTTCAGAAAACTAGCCAGTAACAGCAGCATCCTCACTGTAAATGATCGCATGTTTGATTACAAATATGGGTCATTAAATATACATGCGAGGAGCTTTTGTAAACTGTCTTCTCTATGTGAAAAAATAATAAGAAATGTTTTAAAGATTCCCAAAAGCAAACCAATAATTTTAAAATGCATCTGACATGTTTGAAGGACTGATTTATCTTACTTTTGGACACGTTTTTTTTATTTTCTTTTCCCCCAAAATAGCACCAGAAGTATTACTGAAGCCTAGAAATGAATATCTTTATAAATCAGAGAGTCAGAGAATCATAGAATAGTATCACAGAATTGTTTTGGTTGGAAAAGACCTTTAAGATCACTGAGTCCCACCATTAACCTAGCACTGCCAAGTCCACCACTAAACTATGTTCCTAAGCACCATGTCTTTTAAATACCTCCAGGGATGGTGACTCAACCACTTCCCTGGGCAGCCTGTTCTAATGCTTGACAACCCTTTTGGTGAAGAAATTTTTCCTAATATCCAATCTAAACCTCCCCTGGAGCAACTTGAGGCCATTTCCTCTTGTCCTATCGCTTGTTACTTGGGAGAAGAGACTGACCCCCACCCCGCTACAACCTCCTTTCAGGTAGTTGTAGAGAGTGATAAGGTCTCCCCTCAGTCTCCTTTTCTCCAGGCTGAACAACCCCAGTTCCCTCAGCCGCTCCTCATAAGACTTGTTCTCTCTAGACTCCTCACCAACTTGGTTGCCCTTCTCTGGACACACTCCAGCACCTCCATGTCTTTCCCGTAGTGAGGGGCCCAAAACTGAACACAGGACTCGAGGTGCGGCCTCACCAGTGCCCAGTACCGGGCGACCATCACCTCCCTGCTCCTGCTGGCCACACTATTTCTGATACAGGCCAGGATGCCGTTGGCCTTCTTGGACACCTGGGCACACCGCTGGCTCATATTGAGCTGGCAGCTGACCACCAGCCCCAGGTCTTTTTCTGCCGGGCAGCTTTCCGGCCACTCCTCCCCAAGCCTGTGACCCAAGCCTGTTGTGACCCAAGTGCAGGACCCGGCACTTGGCCTTGTTGAACCCCATACAATTGGCCTCGGCCCATCGATCCAGCCTGTCCAGATCCCTCTGTAGAGCCTTCCTATCCTCGAGCAGATCAACACTCCCACCCAGCTTGGTGTTGCCTGCAAACTTACTGAGGGTGCACTTGATCCCCTCATCCAGATCATTGATAAAGATATTAAACAGAACTGGCCCCAAAACTGAGCCCTGGGGAACACCACTTGTGACCTGTTGCCAGCTGGATTTGACTCTATTCACTGCAACTCTTTGGGCCCAGCCATCCAATCAGTTATTTACCCAGCAAAGAGTGCACCCATCCAAGCCATGAGCAGCCAGTTTCTCCAGGAGAATGATGTGGGAAATGGTGTCAAAGGCTTTACTAAAGTCCAGGTAAACAACATCCACAGCCTTTCCCTCATCCACTAGGGGGGTCACCTTGTCATAGAAGGAGATCCGGTTAGTCAAGCAGGACCTGCGTCTCATAAACCCATGCTGACTGGGCCTGATCACCCGGTTGTCCTATATGTGCCACATGATGGCACTCAGGATGATCTGCTCCATAACCTTCCCTGGCACTGAGGTCAGACTGACAGTCCTGTACTTCCCTGGATCCTCCTTCTGGCCCTTCTTGTAGATGGGCATCACACTTGCTAACTTCCAGTCAACTGGGACCTCCCCAGTTAGCCAGGACTGCTGATAAATGATGGAAAGTGGCTTGGTGAGCACTTCTGCCAGCTCCCTCAGCACCCTTGGGTGGATCCCATCCAGCCCAATAGACTTGTGTGTGTCCAAGTGGTGTAGCAGGTCACTCACCATTTCCCCTTGGATTATGGGGGCTTCATTCTGCTCCGCGTCCCTGTCTTCCAGCTCAGGGGGCTGGGTAACCACAGAACAACTGGTCTTACTGTTAAAGATTGAGGCAAAGAAGACATCAAGTACCTCAGCCTTTTCCTCATTCTTTGTCACTATGTTCCCCCCGCATTCAATAAAGGATGGAGATTCTCCTTAGCCCTCCTTTTGTTTCTAGAGTGTTTATAGAAACATTTTTTATTCTCCTTTATGGCAGTAGCCAGATCAAGTTCTAGCTGGGCTTTGGCCCTTCTAATTTTTGCCTTGCATAACCTCACAACATCCTT
Source organism: Astur gentilis (assembly GCF_929443795.1). Classification (NCBI taxonomy): domain Eukaryota; kingdom Metazoa; phylum Chordata; class Aves; order Accipitriformes; family Accipitridae; genus Astur; species Astur gentilis. The sequence goes on from NC_064894.1 coordinate 16,335,317, forward strand.
GTGGTCCTCCTGAGCTGCCTGTCCCTTCTTCCAAAGATCATAAACTCTCATTTTTTTCCCCTGAGTTCCAGCTGAAGGTCTCTGTTCAGCCAGGCTGGTCTTCTTCCCCACCGGCTCACCTTTTGGCATATGGGGACGGCCTGGTCCCGCAGCTTTAAGATTTTCTTCTTGAAGAATGTCCGGCCTTCCTGGACTCCTCTGCCCTTCAGGACTGCCTCCCAAGGGACTCTGTCAACCAGGCTCCTAAACAAGTCAAAGTCTGCCCTCCAGAAGTCCAAGATAGCAGTTCTGCTGACCCCCCTCCTTACTTCTCCAAGAATCAGAAACCCTATCATTTCATGAACGCTATGCCCAAGACAGCCTCCAACCATCACATCACCCACAAGTCCATCTCTGTTCACAAACAGGCCCAGTGGGGCACCTTCCCTTGTTGGTTCACTCACCAGCTGTGTCAGGAAGTTATTGTCTACACACCCCAGGAACAGCCTAGACTGTTTCCGCTGTATTGTATTTCCAGCAGACATCTGGCAAGTTGAAGTCCCCCGCAAGAACAAGGGCTAGAGAAATCTTATTTGCTTTCATCATATAGGTATACTCAGTGAGACTTTCATAGAAAATACTGTGCAAATGTACAGAAGCCATATAGTAACAGATAAAAAGGACATTTTGTTCCTTTTATTTTCATTTGGCTACAGCCTGGCTTCCCACTATGCTGTCATACTTTAGAACTGATGCTTGCCAGCTATATTGTCTGTGTTTACAATGCCATAAGGATGTGTTATGCTACAGAGGAACTAATAGCTTTATTTATTAGATCTTTATTATAGTGATGAAATTAGCAATATTATTATTGCTAAGCATCACTATCACCTCTTGTCAGCACCATGTAACTCCAGCATAAGTCACTGTGTATTTTATATCCTGGACAAAATTATTGGCCGAGTTTACATGATGCTGTCTTGCTCATACTTCATGGGATTATATTGCTGTGTTCTGTTGGTAGATGGAGGATTTTTACTACAGTAAACCAACATTATGACTACATGACTTTCTGCACCCGGCTTTCACTTCTGGTGGTTGTCTATCCTTTGTTCCAGATGTTACCACAAACTGAGCCCGTTATGGAGTAAACAAGTGGCTTTCAAGAACCTGAACTGTACTTTCTGATGACTTTAAAACTTAGATCAGCCTCAATGTGGATTACATAAAAAAGCCAGAATATCAAATCAGTGAAAAGTTATTTTTGTTTCTGGACTTGTGCAGTTACTGTAGCTGCATTTGCTGTAAAGGTTCCTTTAGCCCACTCCTGAAACAAAGAAAAATCTATAAACTGAGCTATGGCCAGAAGTCAGATGCATGGCAAAGTCAGGCTTTGAGTTATGTCCTTTTTCTAAAATAAATGTCCCCTCTAGAAGTCATATTTGTTTAAAAGAATGCCACATTTCCTCCAAATGAGCAGTTTGTTGATTATTTTGAAATAGAATGTAACTGATGAGAAAGAACTCAAATTCCCTTTCTTTGAAGTTAGCATCAAATTTGAAAGTGCTTCACAAACATGGAGCTCCAAAGTAGACTTTCAAATAAATGAACGGCAGTCCCACTTCTCCTAAAAACATGCTTATTTCTAATGTTAATTTTTAATGCTCCAGTGATAAGGGGGATGGTGCAAACTCAGCAAGTCCAAATAATTATCTTTTATTTATTTATTGTCTAAATCCACCAGAAATGGAGAAATCAGCCACACTTGCAGCCAATGGGAGAACATGGCAATGTGTTGAACCGACAGCCCCTTGGCACTTACCAGGCAAAGAGCAAGCAAAGCCAGACAGATGAGGCTTCAGGAAGAGGCTCTGACACCAGTGAAACTCACCCCAAGCAACCTTCTTCAGCATCAGAGATTTAGTTCCTGGTATTGATAAAGTAATTAACTATTAGCAAAATCAGATAAATATTTACAGAATACATAAAAATATGCACTGGTCAAAATAACTATATTATCAGTAACTGACATCAGTTCAGATAACTGACATCAGTACTGATGGCCTGACTTGCCCATCAGTAATAAACGGATCAGCACCTCAGATCACACCAATTGCCCAGATGAGGTATCTTTCTCTTGGTGAAAACTGAAACCATCAAGTCAGCTCAGCAACAAAGAATGGGCAGGAGTTCAGGAGACCATTGGGTTCATGTTCATCATGTCACACTTGTTCCTGTGTGACACAGACACCTTTGAAAAGAAGGGAGGGCTCCTCTAAATCAAAGTCGTAATGCAATAATCTGAGAAACCGGGACAGTACAGCTGGATTGCTGGATTACCTCATCAAAGCAGTAGGGAAGAATCATGGAAATCATGAAACAAAACCGAAACCAGGTATAGGAGAAAGCAACAGAATGGTCCTTTCTTAACCATTTTTTAAGGTTAGCAGTAAACTAGCTGTATCAGGTTTTCCCTGTCCCTTGTCTGTTGGTGTGTTAGAATGTATAGAGTTAATGTTGAGTAAGGAGGAAGATGTGGCACATCGAACATAATTATCTCCAAGATCTACATTCTATTCCTTTTCTTCCTGAGAAGGCAATCTTATTGTTTACTCTGAAAGGCAAAATCAAGGGTCAACACAGAAGCAACTGCATGAAAGCCTATGGTTTCTGCTATGCAGAAGACTCACACTACACAAACTAAAGGTCTTTTCTGCTCCTGAAATCTAACATACTTGAAAGAATGAAGGTCTTAGTCAAGCTCTTATAACTGCAGGGAAGTATTTCATATTAGTTTGACTCCTAAGTTCTGTTTCTGCGTGTGCTTATTTTTGTTACAGAAGAGCATCTCAGTAGAGCAATCAAAGCAAAAAACAGTCCTCTACATCTACACGTGTACTGACCTCTCTTTGACAGCTTTGGCATGACATTCTTGGATAATCACTGAGATGTCTGGGTCATACTGTAACCTAAATATTTAGAATCGATAATATAATGGGAGTGTTTCTCTATGTTCCTTTCTTCCAGTAGCCAGTTCAGCCTTATGAGGCTGTATTTGTTTCTTGGGCAGAAGGAGAAAGGATATGTGTAACCAGATTTAATTTCCTTCTGTGGCTTCTTATTGAGCAGGACACATTATAATATATTTCAGAAGACTTTTGTTGTTGTTGTTAATTAAAATGTTACTTCATTACCTGTCATGCTCCACCCTCTTGGACTGCAGATGCAATATATATCAGTGGCTGACAACAAAGCATAATGTACACCACTGATACAAATTTTAAAAATAAATTTTAAAACTCTCTGGGAAGCCTTATATTCACATATATCATTTCCTTTTTCCTTGGATCCCAAATGAATGGGCTGGCACTACAAGAAAATAAAATCAAATGAAACATTTAGTTCTGGATTTTTCTCTTCAGGTAGCAGAAAATTGGGATTTGGGGACTATTGTCAGGCAGCTTTTTGCAGGACACTTCTTCCTCCTACTGTTGCTATGAGTCCCTCCACTCCACAGTCTCTGGCCATCTCAACATGATGAAAACTAAAACAAGGAGATATTAATTATTCAATGTCATTTATAGAATAATACAATAACTTTCAATGTCATGGAAATGCTGGGAAATATATATTTTCATAGTATTTGCTTTTACTAAAGGAGTGCTTGGCTTTCACAGGAATCATTTTCTGTTAATTTTCTTTAAAAGAAAAACCCAGTTTCCAGTGTTATGTTTGACCAAATACCAACAATCTTTGTGATGTTGATATAGAAATTCAAGTACGGCCTGTTGTGCGGTCAAATCTGGCCAGTTCTCTGAGCATCCCTCTATCCAGTGGGTCATTAGAAACAGCTATACCTACCACTTTAGGTGGCAATTTAGTTTCTGCTGGGACAACCCAGAGAGCATCCTTTCCCTGATCCATTCTGCTCCCTGACCTGCTGGGGTCTCTCTCAAAGCTTAGCCTTGCTGTCCTCTGTGCCTCTGTTGCCCTCTCTTCCATGCTTCTGCTAAGCCCATGAGCAAACCGATGAAGTCAGCTCAGCCTGTGGTGATTTTTCCAGTAGATGCAAACAGAATTATTGCTTTGTTCATTCAGTCTTGGGGGAGGCTTCTTAAGTGGAAGCCAGCTGTGCTCCTGAAATGTGGAAGGCAGCATTTTTAGGAACTGATTAAGTCTATACTCTCCCTGAGCTAAGGATGACATGCCTGTTCAGAATCTCAGTTCATATCAGACTCTTCTGTCCTTCAGATAGCAGTGACTGGAAACATTTTGTTTTATCATCTCAGCTGGCGCATTTTCTTCTTAAATGCAGACTTTGTTACAGTGATCCATAACTGAGAATCCCTTCAGGCTTGTCTACTACATTGCACTCTATCAGATTCAAAGTGTGAAGAATCCTTGAAATCTCCAGTTTTTGCAGAATACAGTTGCTTTCCCTCACAAGCACTGTACTAGCAAGAACATATCACAACTCTGCTCCACAGGCTATGTTCAACACTGGAAAATCAGGGTGCCAAAAAAAGATCTTAAAAGGCCTGTAGTCAGCTATAAGAAAGAGGGCATCTGTGAATGTGGAAATCTTAATCCAAATCCCAGGGACATTCAAGAGAGTCAGAACAGGGATGTGCTAGTTACAGCTCTTAAAGTGACCCCTTCTTGATTGCACGAGTCCCAGCCCTGGATACTTTGAAATAACTTTTAGTTGTCTTGGCTTTTTGGTTGCTTTCAGTCCATTACGTTTGGCACTTTAACAGTTATGCATTTGCTGCCCAGTGAGCTGTATGTGAGTAAAGCTGCTATCCTGAAGGGCCTCTACTCTGGAGCTTTGTGGCTTTAAACCCCCTAATATAGATATTCTGCAGTGCTGTGAATGGGGCATACAAGGATCATCTTTGTGAACTTTGCACTACTCAATGAGGGGAGCAACTGCTCAGATACTGTTTACAGCTATTTTTTACTCCTACTAATACTCAATAAAGCCTGCACTAATCCATCCTTAGAGGGTGGAGGGGAAGAGTTGGCAAAAATTCCTCCTGCCTTGTGCTGGTTTGCTACTTTCATTTAGCATCAGTGCAGTTCAATGGTAAGTCACTGAACCAGATACAGGCTCTGACCTTTCGGGTGACCTTGGGCCACTCACCTCTCTGTGCTTCTCTTTTGCTTCCCCTCTTTGTTGTTCCCTTTAAATGCACAGCATAAAATCATGCAGAGCTGATTCTGTCTTTGGAGAGCATTTTCTGTCCTAGCAGGACCCCACCCCTGGCTGTTATTTCCAGGATCTCAGGCTCATGATTAAGTTACAGCAGTGTAACAAGGTACCTTACATCTGTTGCTCATTAGGGGGAATTGTCTGAGCCAGGGTAAATGACTACATCTGAACTAGTCATCTTGACTTTCTCTGCACTCAGTGAAAAAATTTTTCACTCTTAGGTTGCATTCTGCAGGAGACATTTAACACATATCAGATGAATCATGTCCCCCGAATGCCTATTTCTCTCCATTGATTATGAAGAGTGTCTAGAAGAAATAGCTGAGATTAAGAATCCCACACAGTGGTAGTCTAAACTTAGGTGGAAATTACTTTCCTAGTAACTGCTCATACGTGTGCTTTTTACTCCAAACAAAAGTGAACTACTTTGATGCAACATACGACTAACTTTACATGAGCTAGGTCAAATTATCTTACATTCAGTCTGAGCTAACACATACATGCAATTAACATGGCTCAGGTGACACGTTAAGTGGATCACACATTCACTCACCTAATTTTTCTAAACTCACCATTCTATTACATTTGTTTACCATCAGCCTACTGTGTGACCAAGTCTTTTTAAAATCCCTTCTTTTTCTCCCCCCTTTGAGTGTACAGACCGAGGGCAAGGTCACTCTTTCTACCGGCTTGCCATACTTATCTTACTCTCTCAAGCAGAGTAACCTCAGTTTACACCTCTTTCTGAGCTTTCCTTTTCCTTTTACTCATAAGATCCCTTCTTTCTCTGCAGCCTTCTTAATGCTCCCTATGAAGGACACTGTAAAAATGAACTGAATTTTAATACCTAAGTCCTGGAAAAATTTAAAATGCAGACTGTAGGCATGAGTGTAAACTATTTTGTAAATCAGCAGCCTTACAATTTTTAAACCAGGCTGTAGTATGAATATAAGATTGCTTTAAAGCAAATACTTGTAAAGATGCAAACAGCTAGAAAGGCACCCTTGAAAATATTTTTCATAGTGTGTCTATGGGAGATAATATTCCCAAGCAAAATCTCTTTTTGTTGTTGTTGTAGCTGCATGTGGAAACAACAGAGCTGATTCTAAAATGTAAACAGATTTTTATGTAGATTTCCAAATACCCATCTAAGACTTTTTTATTGAAATATGGTTGTTTACCTATGGTATAGAAATTACGGAGATATACAACATAAGTTTGATGTCTATTGTATACATTTCTGGCCGTATCAAATATTTAATACCTGGTATTCTTTGGGATTTGTTAGCATCTCCTTTAAAACTTGCCTGCGGCAGTTACAAGATGGAATGTAAAAAGTGGTTTTGATTATCGTTTTGGATTGTCACCTTGACAGTTTGGGTTGGGTTTTATAGGCATGGAGAAAGAACACACACAGACGCACACAATTGCTCCTTTTCACTTTGCATCCCTTTCCCAGTAGACAATGCTCTACAGAAATGGCTCAGGAGCAGAATAGACATGAAAGGATTACCAAGTGCAGCTATTTGAGAGAAACCTGGTTCATTATTATTTGGAGACAGGAATCTGTAAGTGGCCAGTTTCATCTATAAATTGCTATTGCTAAGGGACTGCAAATAGACCTTAGTGGGTATCCGAGTGGTCAAGTCAAATACACAGCTGCCAATAAAAACAGAGGGAGAGAAAAAGCAAATGGAAGGAAAAAGAAGAGGGACTAGCAATAAAAAAAACACAAGAGAGGAAAAGTGAAGTATCCTTAGCTTTTGTTGCCCATTGAATGAATAGGAAATGTTTAACATGAAGTCTGATGTCATTGTTTTCATTTTTAATTTGAGCAGGAGGATGCTAGATGAGTGCTAATGTACCTATGTATATGTTTCCTTTAAAAAAGAAAACTGCTCTATCTGCTGTTTTGAGTACCTCATCAGCTATTAGCTTGCAGGTCCCGTTTAGGATGAAGGCTGCACTTGGCCACACTGTTCCAGCAGTGCCAGTCAATCCCATTTTGTCCACGAGGGGAAAGACATTTTGTCAGCAGTGAATGGGAATCTTACCTGAGCATTAGACAGTGGGTGGCAGGGTTCCAATAACTATTTATTTGCAGTTGAGCTTTATGTTTGTTTTGATGCAGAGTAGAGGCTGCCGTTTGTATGGTAATTGAGCAGGTTGTTCTGGGCGCTGAATCTTAGGCATGAGGAAGATTCAGATGAGTGATTTTATCACAAGGGAAATAGAGGAAAATACCAGTGATAGGTGCAGCACTGTGTTTCTTCTTTCAGACTCTTTCACAGTATGACTGCAAGTTGAGTTTCTGAGATTTTCTGGAAATGACACCCAAGCATCATAATGAATTGAGTATATTAACATACGTCTTTACACTGAGTCTGCACATAGCTTTGCCCTGAAATCCACAAGCCTTTGTGAAGCTCACAGAAATTTTTTTTCATTTAAGTCCTTTTATTACTATGGTGCCAGCTTTTGCCGCTATCATTAAATGTCTGTCAGCATTTCCATTATAAACCTTATTTTCAAGGGATTTATAACCTACCTATTTTACTTCATGTTGCTCTGAAACTTGCCATAGAAAATTTTCAACATGGAGTAGATGGCACTGTCTTTCCTTGCAACGTTTGATTTAAACACATATAGCTATTCTGCACTGACTGTTGCGAAAGGTGAAGGAGGATCTCAGGTAGTATCATTTTCCTACAAAATGAAAGTTGAGCAGGATGTAAGGCAAAGCATGAATTTTGAAATTTGGAAAAAAATTGCAGAAATTTTTCTTTTACAAATAAAATTTATCAGACAGTCATGAATGCACAGTGTGTTGATAAGGAAATCGTATTTTTCTTCAACAAAAAAACCCAAAACATAAGCTTGAATACCATATTTCATGCATAGCCAGACTTTCAACATTAATTCCTGTAAGTCCTCTAACTCCTGTTTATTCCTAACACTTAAGAATGCACAGAAATAGTGAGTTTAATGAACGTGTCTTTAAAACGTATGGAGAAGCACTTTCAGTTGCAGATAATTACGTAGTTCTGTGACAAACGATGAGCTGTGCTGTTGTTATAATACAAAAAATCCTTCCCGTTGGCTTGCCCCTATTGCTGTAGCCAAAGGAGTTGCAATATTTGTCTTAGGCAGAAATCTGGACAATGGCATCGTATTCACTTAATGCCTAATCTAAAACCTAATGACGTAAAAGGAATATTTCCTTTGACTTCAGTAGTCACTGGAGCCTCATGGCTCATACTAACAGTTCTCTTGTACCCTAATAACTGAGATAATCAGCTGCAAATAGAAAGCCTGCAAAATATTTGGGGTCTTTGTTATACAGTTTTTATTCTGGCCAACTCACCCCTGTATCAGAAGACCAAACATCTTTTATTCTGATATAAAAAGTGTGTAAAGTGTAAAAAGTGTAAAAATTTGGTGGGTACGAGAGATGGGTAAACCGTGTTTTCCAGACTTTGTTTTGCTTTTAGAAAATCTCAATGCATGAGTCACGGAACAGAGGAAGCTGACATTCATGTCAGTACTCAAAGAAAGAAAAAGGAGAAGAAAATCTGGAAACATAAATCTTTTCTTAAGGGGAAGTTGGCAAATCGAACAAAATTCAGGATTCTTTTTCCTTCTAAAAGACATTGTAACATACTACAAGTTAGTCTGCTAGTTTGCTTTCCTAATTGTATGTTAGTATAGTTTGTATATTACCTACTATTGCATTTTGGTGTGCTTTAGTCACCACATTGGAAATCGTATCCATTTTGTTACAGAGTTTGGAATGGCATTAGCTTACGCAGCTTGGCTCCTGAGGTAGTTCACTACCATCCAGCAACTGCTCCAAAAGAAAGGGTATATTTTGGGCAAAATTTGTTCTACCGTGAGCTGGCACTGTTCTCCTGTTCTTTTCGCATGTCTCAAATACTGAGATTTCACACCGATAGCAGCCTTTGTCATTGGAAGGTGAATAACAGTGACTGAATAAATGTGCAAAATTTCCACCCTTCAAGCAAAGTAAAAAGGCAATTCTCACATAACAGACCTTATTGCAACAGGTTAGGGAAAAAATGCCAAGCTTCCAGCTGCAAATGGCTGACATTTTAGAATACGAAGTAAATTTTATGTGGAGGAAGGCCTGTTTAGGAGGTGGTTTTGTGGGGAAAAGAAAAGAAAAGAAAAGAAAAGAAAAGAAAAGAAAAGAAAAGAAAAGAAAAGAAAAGAAAAGAAAAGAAAAGAAAAGAAAAGAAAAGAAAAGAAAAGAAAAGAAAAGAAAAGAAAAGAAAAGAAAAGAAAAGAAAAGAAAAGAAAAGAAAAGAAAAATACACTAATTCCTAGAAATAAAAAGTCTAAAAATCTTATAATATTCAGGCAAATTGGAAAAAGGTTTTGTTTTCAACCAATGGATTAATTTTAAAGATATTGGTTTACATTTTGAAGCTCAAGTAACTAACAGCATTGTAACTTGAAAATATTTCAAAAATAAGATTTTCTTGTTTATTTGGGTCTATGCGATTAGACCAAAGGAACCACATACTTATATTTAGTTGAATAGTAGACTATTTGGTAGCAACATACTATGGTCAGGAATGCAGTTCCATTGTGCTGGATACAACTTCTATGCACAGACATAAATGTTTATAATGGAAGTTGTTTTATTTTAGTCTGAAAGTAGCAGTTAAAATAAAAGAGGAAAAAAAAAGGTTCCAGAGGAAGCCATGGAGCTGCTTCACTCTTACGTTTGCCCACTAACAATAATCCCAAGGGCTCAAAAACATACTTTACCATGATTGCAATAAGCATAACATATTTCCTTTACTGAGGGAAAGTTAAATGGTGACATGATTTTGTTCTGTAAGAGTCTAGAGTTGGAGGAGATTTCTAATCAGAGAGGCCTCTTTATTCTAGCAGAGAGGTAATGAGATTTCAATGGCTGGAAGCTCAGGCTAGTTATATTCAGATTAAAAATAAACAGTAGATTTTTAAAACTAAGGGTCATTAGCCAGTTGCATGTATTGCCAAAGGATGTGGACAACAGTGTTTTACTGTTTTAAATCAATTTTGTGTGGCCTTTGGAAAGAGAAGCTATAGTTCAGCCGCAACGTGTTAGTTCTGATGCAACAGTTATTGGGTGAAAATTTGTATTTTGTGTCACAAGATAATGATGACAGGGGATTTTGAACATCAAAATCTATGAATTGTTGATAGTGAGGTGACTTTCTTGTATTGAAAGACTGAGATCAAAGTAGTCAGCCTCACATGTACCTCACTCAGTATTGTGCATATTAGATATGCAATCCAAGCGTTATCAAGATGGTATAGGAAAATGTTGACCAACAGTCACTGCATTCATTCTGACTAGGTGTATGGAATCTCTTAAAAATTATTTATTTGTACAAATACAGTTAAGGCCTTGTTTAAACCACCTGTATTTTCCTGTTATCATCGGACAAAACCTTGGCTCCAAATAAATTAATGGGGCCAGATTTCACTTAAACTGTACCCTTTACATTTTGAAAATAATTCTACTTTTACCAGATACAATAAAGCTATGTTCTGAAAAAATATGAATGCACCAAGGAAGAACATTGTCCTCAGTGCACAGCTTTGATTTACTGGCATTTTTCAGAGAACTTCACATTACAGAATGTCACTCCACAATATTCTTTCTAAGCACTCCCTGTAAATACACAAAGCACAGGACAGTCCATATTTTCCTTCTCCTTCGTTGTAAACTTTGGATAAAACCTTATCATTTGTATTTGATATATTTTATATTATTTATTAAACCATAGCAATTTCAACAAATTAATGACCTAAAGTTCAGATGAGTAGTTTAAATAAATGTCTTCATTTAATCTTCTTCAACAGTCTACATACATACATATTTTGGAATTTATCTGTAGGTTGATACTTTTTGTCAATTTTTGCAGGCTGAAGGGATTATATGAAATATTATGTGGTTTTCATCAATATGACACAAATCTCAAATGTTTTGTTGCTTTAAAATCAGTAAAGCAAGCACATTTTTATATGTTGCAATACATGCACAACACATACATATTACAGTACGTGTACAACACAATACATTCTTACTAGTCTATATTGCAAGTGTCAGGCTATCAAGCTGGTGAGAAGACTGAATATGTCACTTTTTGGTTTAGGACATGTGTAGCTCACCTAAGGAGTCAGGATGTTTAGTTTTTCTTCTGAAATTTATTTTGGTTTAGAGTTACTGGAATAGAGTTGTCATCAGTGGTTAATCTGGGCGAACGATGAATTAAAACATAACACCAGAGAGAAACAGTTACAGACTGCTGCTGCCTATAGACCTAGGCAGCAGGTGACCTCTATAGACCTATAGAGCCTCCCCATCTCTTTGTATTATTGTTTTTCCCCTGCACAATTTTGTCTCAACAACCTACCTCTGTTTGTAATGTTGCCTTTCTTATCCTTCTGGAGGCTTCCTCACAGCCCTTTTTCAGCAGCCCGAGTGAAGTGACACAGCTGGGCCACATCAGAGCTGGACCACTGGTCCCTGATGTGTGGGCGGCCAGACGCCCCTGCCCACCCCCCCAACCACCGGGGGCAGGAGCTTACAGCAGGGGCTGGGGGGGTTGCAGGATGAATATGAGTTTGGCATCCCCAGTAATGTCCAGCACAGTTCTTCATAGCCAAAAGTCCTTCCTCATTAAAAAAATATTGAGAGTCCTTTTTTCTGATGCTCTTTCCTAGGCTTCTGCAATTAGCTACTTTTAGAGACAAATAAATAGGACGAATAGGGCTTTCTTCTGACCCGTTATAGACTTTCTTAGGTGCAGGTAATTTTTTATCTCTAGATACATTTTAAAATGTCAGTCAAATATCAGATATGTTTCCAAGACAAGTGGGCATCTTCTAATACAATGCTGTTTGACCTCATGGTTTTCCACGGGCTTGCACAGCACCTAAAGAGACAAGAGCAATGAATATCATGTTTGCTAGCTGGAGAACTGAGTCATGGCAAGTTCAGTGTTGAAGAAAAGAAGAGAAATCTCCAATGGAACAAGTAGATAAATTTCAGGTACCTGCGGTCCCAGTCTAGTGCCTCTGTCAAACAATTCTCAAACAGAAACAGAGGTTATATCTGTTTCACTGATGACAGGTTGTAGCACCGAAGGAAATATTAAAGCCTTTGAAGCTTTTCATTTCAACATAAACTTACAGCATCTTCTAATTTTCTTCAACCACATTCTAGGTTGAGTAAAAAAAAGGTAGGAAGAGAAAAGAAAATGTTCATAGCGTGTTTAATATCTCCTTATTCATACATAGCATTATATATATAATAATATATGCACACGGTGGCTTATCTCCTTTATGACATTCATCTTCACCTGTGAGGAGAGAAATAATAAGTCACTAGTGACTATTGCACTTGACTTATCCCTCCACATCAGAGAAGATAAATGCCAATAGAGAGATCAACCCTTTTGTATTCTTTTCTAGGGGAGAGGGAATTTATCACAGGGATATTAGAATTTATCTTGATCAGATACAGATGATTTCATCACAGTAATGAGGGAATCCTTATTGCATGCAGACAACGTCTATGTTTTGAGTGTAGTTTCATTTTTTATATACCATTTAGTGTATAAAACAGACTCCTACTTTTAATTCAATGCAAGTTGGAGCTCTCAATTCCTACTGAACTCCACTGGGGAGGAATTATTTGGTTAAGGCGAAAAAGGAACAGGAAAAAAAAAAAAGAATGAAGGGGAAGGAGAGCAAATATAAGAATTTATGTAAAAGGAAGTCAGTTGGTATACAACTGAGGCATTTGTTGTCATGCACATAAAATGCAGCATGTCATTTTAAATTGCACTTTCCAACTCCTGCTAATTTAACACCATTTTAATACTGCCTTTATGCATGAAATTAATATCTATTGTAGATAGAACTGCAGCAGAACAGCTTTTCCAGATATTGCATTTGAAAAATACCAGCAAACTTTCCTTCATTGTAATATTTCATTGGTTCTTTTCATAACCTGTCTGTATTTCCTTCTCTGGTTCCTTTTCATTTTTAGTAACAAAGGTGTTTTCACTAAAAACATGGGCCCTGTTTCTAGATACATTGTTATGGCTTCATGCAGTGCTCCAGGACCAGGAGGAACTGAATTCAGCACCTAGAAAATGTCCCAGTGGTATTCCAGAAAAGGAATTTGGTCAGCATTTGATTGGAGAGACTGGAGTGCCGTTCTTCAGAGGTCTGCTCAGTGTACACTGTTTTGGGAACAAGCCCCATACACTTCAGCTGCCATAAGAATCTATTTGGGCTGGAAAAGCTGAGAGTCACCTACAAAAATTACAGTGTGACTTCATTGACAGCAGCCATGAGGCCGAGCAGGTTAATTAGAAGGAAATCAAAATCCTTGCTTATGCTCAATAAATCTGATAGTACAGGAATACTGTAAAAATGAATGCAGTAAAATACACGGTAATGTTGTGACTGTATGTAGTGAATTACCTTACATTCGTTAATATTGGCTGGACTGTTTATCAGGAAATTTTAATCTATCAGAAAAATCTCTAGGCTCATATTACAGACAATTCTGATTTGTGAAAGGTTCATGTTATAGATTCTTCAAGTATCAGCATTGCCTGATGTTGCAATATGGAACATTTTACAGTGACATGCCCTGCTGTTTGTCACTTTGCATCATGATGCTATATCTCAAAAATCACAGCCCCACCTAACCTCACCACTTCTCTTTTTTATTTATGGAAAGCAAATGGACACTGAATAACTCTCGAAAGCAAGGGTTTCCAAAGATCAGGAACTCGGAAGCAATTTTTAAATTGATGTTTCACAGACTGAATAGGTAGAACCGTGACTACTTAAACTGGTATTTTAAAAAGGAAGGAATACCTTCAATTTCAGGAACTCACATTAACAAACATACTGATCAACATAGTTTACAAAATATTTCCACCTTTGGTTTATACAAATAATTCTAATTTTTTTGTAACAATAAGCAATAAGTTCATCAATGAGTCTATCTGCATATCATAGACATCCCTTTCTGTGTGTAAGTATTTCACATAAATGTCATAAAGTTATCTTAGGGAATATGTGAATTCTTCTGCATGTGTTATCTAAATAAATACTTTGTGTATACTTTTAAGTTCATATTTGTGTTGAGACTAATATACTGCAACCTTGAGCACAGTGGGAGCTATGAGAATCAGGGGAGCCATCAACCAGGCTGATTAGACTGCCCACTGAGCACAAGTGATATCAAAACAAGCAAGCTTTGGCCAGCATTAAAAGCAGAATGCAGCAGGAACTGCAGGCATGTTATACAGACTGGGATGCTGTTGGCACTTCTAAAATAGCAAGATGTTGCAAAAATGGACCAATCACCCCAAAATGCAGCCCTGAGTGATCAGTGGGTCTCATGGGAATGATGGGACACTGCTAGTGGAATTGAAAACTAAATCACAGCCTTCACTGTGCACACAGTTATGGATACACATGTTTATATATAATCTGTCCACATATCTGTCAACATTACTATTCATGACTGCTGTGGCACCTTGGTATGCTGGTGATATTTCAGTGAAAGAAAGCAATTTTTTTTTCTTCTTGTGAAAGAATTGCATCTGCATGTAAACAGATTTGCAAAAACTGAATGAGTACATTTTCAAAGCATCACATACAGTTTTAGTATCATGGACTGCTACAGGTCTCTAAATTGAGCTCTGTACAACTTCTGACAGAATTCTAAAAGAAATTTATAGATATTTTTCTTTTTGGAAATATGTATATATAGACATACAGTATTTTGCCTGTGATGCTCCTGTAAATGAAGGAAATGTTACAGATTTCTTAATCTGCGGAGAGAACAGGTGGAAGGGCAGATACTTCAGCTTGAGAGCTGAAGAAATTCTGCAATAATTTTTTCTTCTTAAAAGAGATTTAAAATACTTCCTGCTATCCGTGGCTATGGTGGATCATTCATTTTGTGGGCATCTTGCGCACCCAAGGCTGAGGTTCTCTATATTCACAAAAGGTCTGAGGTGCTTTACAAGTGAGCCTTCCTACTAATGAGGGACATGGGCATTATGTTTGTACTGTTGGGAGGTGGAAGGAGGAGGGGTTAGCAACTGAACCACAGCAAATCTATAAATATGGGACTCCAAAGGCTCTAAAAACCCCTGTTTGCTTTGTTTTGTTTTGTTTAGAAACATTTTGAGTTGCTATGAGAAATGGCAGACAAGGCACCTAGTATCTGGTTAGAAAAACCATCTGCTTCTTCCATCCATTGCTCTGTCCCCACCCAGAAGCAGATTTTAAGATTTGGTTACTAATTTCTCCTCAGCATGAAGTTATTTTGAATACCACCGCTGTTTAGCATACAGTCCAATGTCAATCACTTTCTTGTGTCACTTGAGGAACATGCTCAAGTCACTAACTTACTTATTTTTGACAGAAATCTTTTGTTCCCTCATTTTTACACATGAAAACTTTTAAAAATACAAAATTAAACAATGAACGCATATGGGAAAAATATCCACAGCATTTTAAATCCCCTGCATTGAATAATACTTTTCTGTCCCTCAGTTGGGGAGGGGGGGGCATCAGTTAGTGTTTGCAATCATTAAATGCTTTTCACAACCTTCAAAAAAAGTGCGTCGATTAAGTTTGTTCTTATCCCTACAATAGACAATGAATTGTGTCAACTTATGTGTGAAATGAAACAATTAAATCTTTGACATGAAAACTAAAGTTTTAAGGAGGATGTTGTTCACCACTTGAAATTTTGAAAGTTTGGACTATAAACTTAGTGAAATATGAAAATGGTTGCAACAATAAAAATGACATCCCCCTCAACCATCAGAACTTAACTTCCTGGGGCCTTAGTGGTATATCTAGCTAGAAGCAGTTACAATTTCAACATAAGTTTGTGTACTTGAAGACTGAAAACCATCAATAAAGAGAAATTCATCAACTGCTTGGGAAATCTATCAGACTCTGGCCTAAATCTGATTCCAGCTACTGGACCCTTCAACAAAAAGGATCAAAGTAAAATACATTGTTTAAAATAATCTTTATTCTGCTCAGCCATCGTACAGGCGGCTGCTCTTGGGGAGTTCCTCATTATAAATATCAGTTTCCTAAGCCTTCAGTTTTTAACCAGTATTCAAATGAAATATGGTCCACAGTAAATCATATGTCCCACCACGCTTCTCAAGTGTCAGTAAAACATAGGTACAGACTACATGATGTAGGTTGGCTAATGAAGACTCAGCTGTCCTTGATATCTTCTTCCCATTTCTCCATGTTACCATGATCCCATGGTGTTTCTCATGAGAAAACAGTTATTTTACTTCAGTTCAACAGTGTTTGCACACAGTCCTAACTGTTGTTTTTCATATTCTGAATGTAAACCTGTTCTGATGGATATATGTATGTTTTATGGAACCAAAATGTCAGTGGCCTTTGGTCCAAGTAATAAAAACAGCTCTTACGCAGAAACAAGCAGTACTGTTAAGGCTTTAAACATCATCGTAAACTATCATGAGTCACTCAGTACATCATCTTCAGGTACAAGATCTTTTGGTCCATTCTTACCAGCATCCATCAATCAAAGTTTATAGGCTCACAAATTGCTTGGCCAACACTCAGTAGTAATATTTTAGCCATATCTACACCGCAAATAAAATCCAAAGAGAAAATGTAAGGTGAATATCTGGTGTTTGGTTTGCTTTGCTTTCTTAATTTATCAGGCAAATTGATGTATTTCCCTCTTTGTGAAAGTACTCACTTCTTGTATGTAGGTGTCTCAGATGCATCCATATCTATAGCCAAGGCTACTCTGTTATGTCTTCCTCTTTCATGGAGATCACAAATGAATCTAGATAAATGACATATTAGTTCTGCTCCTTTTGATTCGTGAGTTTTATACATTTTATATTTATCAAACATTTTTTTCAAACAGTGCACTAATATAGTATAGTAATTTATCTTGATGGCAGGAATCACAGAAAAGACACACAAAAGTGAATTTTCTGCCTGCCTTGGCGAGTAGAGTCTCAAGTCAGCCTTGTAACACAAACAAGCAATTTCTGGCAAAAAAATCCCACCTTGTCCTTTATGGATAGACACATGGCTGAAAACTTAAAGTGAATTTCATGTTCTAAGCATTATAAGGCTTCAGATTCTGAATCTAAGAAAGCACACACAAGGTCAAAGACAATGCATCCAAAGAGATGCTACTACCATGCTTATGGTCCAGGCTCAAAGCTATTGGATGCTTTGGAGAGGAAAGTTACTACTGTAATTATGTGAAGACTATCATGACAAATATACCATGCTAGAAATTGCCCCAAAGTTTTTGGATTTTAGCGTGACTATTGTAATATCCCATGTTCTGTAATAACATGCAATATAATTTTTATTTTGCTTCATTCATTACAAGCATTTGTTCTTTCTTTCTCAAACCTCCCCCAAATGTGTATATCTCTGTGGTTTAGTATGTACGTTAATAAAGAATGTACATCATCCCAGCACTGTCACATAATACATAAACCATCAATTACTTGCATATGCAGAGTGAGCAATGCCCTTTAATAAGCTGCTCTGAAATAAAATAGCCTTTTAATTAGTTTATAAATGTGATCAACATCAGAGCACAATAGCAAAAGTGGTACTTGGAATATGAAGCTCTTAGGTAAAGCATAAGAGAAGATTTTTGTCCTTAAAAAGTCAGTATATCCTAAATGCCTCTCTGCCTCAGATTTCAAATGTAATAATTTGCTCTATTAAGACTGGTATGAGCAGACTTTTACATTAGTGTTTCCTGTGTTGTAAATAAATGCCCTGCTCTTGCTCTTAAAATTATCTTGCTGTTGAGCAGTCCATTTTTACTTTGGATTCCCAAATTAACTTTTAATTAGATACTTAGGTCAGATAAATCAGTATTGGTCTCCGTGTTAAAAACAGAAAGTAGCAACACTGGGAAAGAGTCTCAGCAACCCATAACAGCAATGGAAACTCTGAGGCATGCAGGTATAAAAAGAGTAAGGCAGTTCTGCAGTGAATGTAATCTCTAACCTCTCCTAAAACAATCATATTTAAAACTATAAGTGGCCACATTGTGGTTTCTGGTAGCGTTAATACGTTGGGAATATTTATTTAAAATTGGAGGGAAGTACATGTGTGAAAAGGTAGATGATTTTTGATTAGTGATTCATCAGAAAGATATTTTGAAAAAAAGGGAAGGGAGAGTCAATTTTTTAAAAAAAATCTCTTCAGAATTTATAATCTAAACCATGAAGTCAGAAGTTGGTCTTTGGAAAACTGTTTAGCACTTCCTAAATACGTTTCAGTTGTGCCCTGTGAGTCAGCATAAGTTAGAACGGTTCAGGATAGAGCTAAAGTGGCATGAAACTCTGATTACAGTTTTAATGTTCCTCCTCAACTCAGCCAGCAGGGGAAAAAAAATGTGTTTAGGTCTAGAAAGTGCTTAAGCACCTGCTTAACATTATGTGTGCTTCATTAAAAGGACTGGCGAGTTTAAAGCTAAAAGACATCTTTAGAACATCTAGTTTGGTCTCCTGACTAAATAATTACTTTGCTGGATAGTGACAGTGAATATATGGTTGCAAAATTTCAAAATCTCCCTAGAGCACCAAAAAGTGCCTTACTTTTCTTGATGGGATGTTGTATTGGGTTTGTGTGGCAAGGTTTTGGTAGCTGGGGGGGCTACAGGGGTGGTTTCTGTGAGAAGCTGCCGGAAGCTTCCCCCATGTCCGACAGAGCCAGTGCCAGCCGGCTCCAAGACGGACCCGCCGCTGGCCAAGGCCGAGCCCATCAGTGACGGTGGTAGTACCTCTGGGAGAACAGAGTGAAGAAGATGGGGAAAAAAACCTGTGTGGAGCAACTGCAGCCGGAGAGAGGAGTGAGGATGTGTGAGAGCCCCAGCCCTGCAGCCCCCCAGGTCAGTGCAGCAGGAGGCGAGGAGATGCTCCAGGCGCCGGAGCAGAGATTCCCCTGCAGCCCGTGGGGATGAAGACCCTGGTGAGGCAGGCTGTGTCCCTGCAGCCCAGGGAGCTCCACGGGGGAGCAGATCTCCACCTGCAGCCCCTGGAGGACCCCACGCCGGAGCAGGTGGGTGCCCGAAGGAGGCTGTGACCCCGTGGGAACCCCACGCTGGAACAGGTTTTCGGCAGGACCTGTGACCCCGCGGGGGACCCACGCTGGAGCAGTCTGGGCCTGAAGGACTGCAGCCCAGGGGAGGGACCCATGCTGGAGCAGTTCGGGAAGAACTGCAGCCTGTGGGAAGGACCCACGTTGGAGAAGTTCATGGAAGACTGTCTCCCGTGGGAGAGACCCCATGCTGGAGCAGGGGACGAGTGAGGAGTCCTGCCCCTGAAGAGGATGAAGTGGCAGAGACAACGTGTGATGAACTGACCCCAAGCCCCATTCCCCAGGGGAGGAGGTAGAGAATTCGGGAATGAAGCTGTGCCCAGGAAGAAGGGAGGGGTGGGGGGAGAGTGCTTCAAGATTTGGTTTTATTTCTCATTACCCTACTCTGCTTTGATTGGTAATAAATTAAACTAATTTTTCCCCAAGTCAAGTCTGGTTTGCCCGTGACAGTAATTGGTGAGTGATGTCTCCCTGTCCTTATCTCGACACACGAGCATTTTGTGATATTTTCTCTCCCCTGTCCAGCTGAAGAGGGGAGTGATAGAGCAGCTTTGGTGAGCACCTGGTGTCCAGCCAGGGTCAACCCACCACAGATATGTAGTGGAGTTAAGCCTTCAGGACTGTAATATATCTTGAGAATCTTTCTGTGAATAATTGCTGATCACAGTTACAAGAAAATTTACAGAGCTGACAGTTTTCAAATGTTTCAGATTTTTATTTAGTTAAATATTATAAATAATTGGAATTTTAAACTGAATGTCATGTCGACTAGTGTGCTGTCATTTAATTTTGTATAGGTTTATAAAGAATATATACATCTAAAATTCTCATTATGATAAATGATTTGCAATAAAAATTATGTGGTCTAAATATTTTTAATAAAATGGAATTGGAGTGAAAACAGTTTATTTAGAACAAATAATACTTATAATAGTGTATTTTGACTTTTAAATAAATATATTTGAAAATACTTTAAGCCTGGTTTGCTCTTGTTTAACAAAATGTATGATAAGTGAAATGCTAAGCTACCAGACAGCTGAGCAATTTTTTTCGCATTAAAAAATATGTGTAATGAAAAGAACAGGCACCCAAAATATTTCTCCATTTCTTAGGATATACAAAACGTACAAACCAAATATTTTACTATGGATCCCTATGTGCAAATAAGGCTATTTATAATGTATTTCATAAATGCTAATTTCCTTTGTAAGTCTCTCAGACTGATTAAGCACTGACTTTGGAGTGACTTATTGTATGCTTAAGTTAATTACATCCACAAATATTTGCAAAATCCAGGGAAGAGGTTTTACCTGATATTAGTAAAGGCAGCAGAATCTAACCCATTGTTAACTTTACTTAGTAAAACTACATACATGGTGTCTTTGTTTTCTGGTTTTTTTTTACTGACGGGCAATGAGTAATAAGATAAAACTGTACTACCAGTATGGGGAGAAAATTACAGTTTTAACAGATAAGCCTGAAAATACCACAAGAAACACTATTGTGATTTTTGGCCATTCTATCCATGTGTCAGATAGGCTAATTCTATCACAACAAATACAAATATGCACAAATTGTATGCTTTAGAAAAAGTATTGACTCTTTGGTGGAATCTCTATTTTAAAAATCGCTAACACTTTTTATTGTTTTTCAAGTCTGTAAATATCAACTTTGCAAATCATATCCTTAGGCAGGTCTCAGATTGTAAAGATCACAAACATCTTTGCATTAGCTTTGAAAGGTCAGTGCATGTAGGTACCTTGTGTTAACAAAAGTGCCTGTCACTCGAACTTTGTCCATTCTTTTGAAAGCTATTCTCCCAAGCAGGAGAAGTAGCATCTTTTAATTGTCTTCTCTCTTTTTTTTTCGTTCTGTGTTGTTGTTGGTGGTGGTGGTTGGTTGCTTTGGTTGGTTTTAATCTTCCTTTTATCTTTTCCTCTGTTTTATTCATATTTTGGAAAAGAAAAAAGGTTTTAATTGTTGACTCAGTGTTCAGTTATAATAACATTTAAGTGTAAGGTTCACCACACAGATTAATTTCATTCCTGATCATATAAACATAGCTTATAGATAAAGAGATAGCCAGGTCTAAACTACTTGCAATACTGCAAGACCAGACATTGAGTGGGGCATGAGTAGTGTATGTGTGTTGAATCGAGCAGCAGGGGAGTTGGTGATTGATGATCACTGGACTCACCAGGAGCTATCACTGCATTGGAAATGATAGCACAGCATTTGGGAGATAAAAGGATAATCACCATAGCAAAAAAACCAAAATAAAGTGCAAACAGTCACAAATAACTTTAAACTTAATAAACAAAATCTGTTCTTGGATTGTAAACAGCAGAAGAGATTGTTTCTGGATTTCAGCCTCTGGAAATGAAGCGGAGGTAAGCAATCTTTTTGCCAAAAAGAGTATCTACTCTTTTGCCATTGGACATTGCAGAGTCAGGCCACCTTCAAGCCCTGTCCATATTCGTTCTTAATTCTTGTTCTAGAATGGCTAAAGGCAGTGCTTGAGAAAAGTTGTAATTTTAAGTAGGTAGATAATAGCCACAAAATAACACAACATAGTCCAAATATTTTTTCAGAAGTCGCCAGGTATGAAAGCCACAAAATACTTACTCTCAGCTCTCAGTCCCTTCATTTCTCCCTGCCTTCTCACAAAACAGCAGAGCTGGAACATTCTTGTTTCTGTGTGATACCATCTGCAGTGGACCTCACTTATGCAGGGATGCAGGGTGGTCTAAATAGCCGCTGCCCAAACGCTTTCCTTTCCTGAAAAAGATGGTCCTGGAGTATTTAATCTTAATTTTTCATGGTTCCTGTAGAGGAAGATTTTCACATGGAGTGGTAAGTTGGGAACCTATTTAATTTCCATCCTTTTATTGATTTCAGGCTACAGAAAAAGAGAAGGAGCTAACAGCATGACTTGAACCAATGGTTCAGTAACTCTTTCATGTCTTTCATGCTATCTCCTGCAGGTCTTTGAGTCCGTTGTCATGACAGAGGAAAAAGAATAAAATAATCAAAAATTACAATAGTTTTCATGCCCTTTCATTTAACAATAATACGACTGGGGCTTAAAAATTAAAAATATCACCAAGAAGCTGATGAAGTTGCTGGTCACTCTTTGTTCCTCCAGTTGGACCTCAAGTGTTTAGGGAATCCTCAAAAACAGATAAGAAAGGAGAGGGATGGAACATGGAGCAGGTATCCGGCTGTGGTGCAGCTAAGCACCACACAGCCGCCTGCTCACAAGCCCCCCAGCAGGACAGGGGAGACAATCAGGCCAAAAGCAAGAACACTGATGGGTTGAAATAAAGACAGCTTAATAAGCAAAGGAAAGAATAAGGAAAAAAAAAAAAAAGTGCAAAGGCAATCACTTTACACCTCCCACAGGTAGACTGATATCCAGCCAGCCTCCTTGCAATTGCTACCTCCACAAAATGTCCCTCCACTTAGTTTTCATCACTGAGCATGACATTATATGGCATAGAGTATCCCTTTGGAGCATGTTATCAGTACTGCTTTAGTCACAAATCCAGAACACAACACCATACAGTCTGCTCTGAAGAAAATTAATTCCATCCAAGCCAGAACTAATCCAACAGTTCAGAGCAAAAAGTTTAGAAAGTAGATGGACAAGGTTGGTAACAAAGTGGTTAAAAAGAAAGAAAAAAGCACATAATCTTATACAATATATGTATGAGTACTGACATATTTAGACTGGGAAATAAAGAAGGTATTTGTAGGTCACAGTGCAAGAAGGATAATATATGCTGCTTCACCTATTTAAGTGAATGAATTAATACAGAGAGAAATAGAGAAGCTTGATAAGTTGATTCAACAGCCAAAGTCCAAGAACATTACTCTGTAGAGTGAAAAATGAAGGCGATTTCACAAATTCTCTAGTATTAATACGATGTGAAAAAAGATGGCACTAACAAGCATCTGAAAAATATTTCTTAGGCCTGATGAGACTTAAAACCTTTCTTGCCATGCTCTTTGGGCAATACATCAGTATGCTATCCCTCACAATAAACCGTATTTGCAGCACAGACTTCACATTTGCTATTAGAAAAATCACAAGAAAGAGTTAGAAACCACCATTCCTCTAAAATCAGATCAAACTTTGCATTGCTGAAAACAAGCAAATGACGGACTGCTCAGATTTGATAGGCAATTGGATTATTCCTTTTCAGATGTAGTGTTTGTTATTGAACTGATCGTGTTCTGATGGTTGCAACCTTAATTCTACGTCTTGCTATCAAAACATACATGTATTGTAACTAAGCAGCTATTTTTGACTCAAGTTGATCAAGCTTTTTCAAGTGAAGTTGTTTTCATGTATACGGAGCATGCTGATTTCTTGAAGCCAGAACATTTCACACCAGTATAAAAGGTTTTATGGCATTATTTTAACATGGGTATTTTTGGCCCAGGATAGAAGTTGAGGCAGGCAGGCAGGCCAAATGGAAGCAGAAACTCAGTTTCCAGAATTTCCCAGAATATCTAAGAGCCTAGTGGTCAGGGCTGTCTTGGGATAAAGTCTCTGATTCAGCACAGGATGTGCATTTCCATCATCCCAGGTGAATGTCTTATGCACCAGGCTCCTACGAAGCACGTGCTTGCACCATCTTCTCCAGAACCAGTCCAACAATTGCTTTTTCCAGATACCTGCAGGAACTATAACCAGTACTATGGCAGCTGCCTGTCCTATACAAGAGTTGAAATAAGACTGGAAGTTACTAAGAGTTGTCGCGTAGCTTAGTTTTGGGCATTAACCTGAGGAGACAGTTGCGCTGTCTTTCCTATGGAGAAAGCCCATATGGAACCCAGGGAGAATACAGGACTAACCTTGGTAATGGTGTGAGTGTGTCACTTTCAAGTTTCAGAATCACTTTGGCTATTGTGAGCTAGAGTTTTTCTTTCTTTGTCAGGCTGTTGGGCTTCTGAAACCTCTTCTTGCAAAATATTCCCCAATATCAGCTGTCAGCTGCTACAAGCAGCGATGTTCACACCTTGTGCTGTAGCCCCTGGACTTAATGCCCTGGTACGTTGTCCGTACTGCAAAGGTGCCTCTTCTGAAAAACCGTCCTCTCTTCCACACCTGTGACTCTGCAGTTGTTGGTAATGTCTCTCTGTGAAACCCTCCCTTATGCAGAAAGAGTGAAAATAACTTTTGTTTTAAACTTTGACAAACAAACTTTAACAGCCTGAAAATTATTCTGACTTTCAACTTTTCTTATTCCACCCTATCTGATTTTAGATTTTTGTTTTGCCACAGACATTAGTTTGTACAGTTGAGAAAGAAAAAAAACATTTTAAAAAATTGCTTTCACTGACAATCAATTTGCTGTGGCATTTTCTTCTTCTAAAAAAAAGCTATTTTGAAGACAAAACACTTAGTTTAAAATAATTAACAGGACTAATTGTGATTTTGGAAGCAAACCAAACAATATGTAGGAACGGACTTCTCGGATTGTGTGAGCTCACTCTGTTCCTATCCTGCTCAAAGACTTGCTAAACTGGTGATGCTGCACATGTAAACCTCAACCTCATCTTTTCTCCAAGCTATCTGTTCTCATAGGTTTCCTCAGAATGTCTCTAACTCTTTCTTTCTACCTGTGCAGAAGATGACACAGACTTCTCATACTCTGTCAGAATTAACAGGCTGCACCTACAGAATTGAGTCAGCACAACTTTCTTGGTGTTTTAATGCAGATTCCTACACTTGCTAATAGCTTGAGTCAACAGATGAGCCCTGCATTCCTATGCAGGGGCATAGATCGTACTATCCTGATACAAATGTCACATAAATTACCAAGCCGTTAGTTCCTTGGCCATACTGTTCGGGGAAATAAATAAGACAGTGACCTAAGCTATTGTTTATGAGTCAGGTCTTCATCATGTAGTAGATATTATTGTACATGAGAAATAACAGCACAAGCAGAAAGATCCCAAAATTTCGCTGTGTGGTTGCACTTACCACATGGTATATTAAAATATAATGAAAATATATTATGTTACGAGATACAAAATAATGTCAAATAGAGGAAAATGCAAGCAGGCTTCTGACTGAATAAATCAGGGAGAATACGCAAGGCAATAAATTCCAGTCAGTTTCCTCGCTGTGTGGGCAAAAGGGGATTAAACAAGGCAGTGGCTTAAATTTATAGCAGCTCTTATTTATGAGTCAGGCCTCAATCATGTATCAGAGACACTAGGCCTATAATAATGGCACAAGCAAAACAGAACCGATTCTCAGAGGGCAGATGCCTTCAGGACATGGAAGTGTAATAGTGCACAATGTAGAAATAGAAAATGAAGGCAGAGAAGGAGGAGATCTGAACAACACCCTCACCGCATTTCCCTGCTATGGAGGGCAATAACCCCAAGATTCTCCTCTTCTGTTGCCAGGCTTCCTTACCTCCACCTTTGCCAATTCCTCCCCTTCCCCATTGCCACACTTTTATTCTCTTCGTACAGTGTGAATTGGGAAAATTTCTGCTCTTTCTGCTGAGTCCGGAGTGTATGGGGAGCTGGAGTTGCTCCTTTTGTCTCACCAGAACAGCTCTCTTTCTCCCCGTCTTCTACATACTTGTGACAATCTTATATAATTGGGCAAAGTATCTGAAAAAAATGCCTGTCATTTGCTTGTAAAACACAGGGATACACATGTAAAGCAGCAATGTCTCACAAAAGAGACGGGATGATAGTAGCTACCAAATTAAACATGAGCTTGCTTTGTGATCCGAGCTGAAAAATCCATTACAATTTTTGGCGGTGTGTGCAGAGTCATCGTATCGGATTGGCAACACATGACTCTCTGTGAGCCACCGAGTGAGCTCCAGCCACTTCGGTACAAGGGAGATGTCAAAACAAACTGGTGGGAATTCGAAGCGGAACACTCCTTTCCCCTCTCCTCCCTTCACGCCTACCCGCCTCCGAACATCTGACGAGGCTGGAAGAACTGCTACATCCGGAGCCTTTTAAATATAGAACTTGTGAATGGTTTGTACTGATTCATATATGCATCACTGACACGGTGCTGGCAGTAGCACAGCGATGAGTGCAGCATAAAATCTATGTGAAGCAGAAGAGGATATAACTTTTTGTTTATGTCAGTCAGACTTTGGTTCAGTAGATACCAGTTGGTTAAACCAAATTTATATGTGGGACATATAGCTGTACTATATTAGGAGTGTTTTGGCCAAAGAGGTATTGCCAAAGGAAGAAGCAGTCTGCCAAGAGTGACACGCACTGCTGGTGTGTACCAGTTTGGCACAAATTTGTTCATGGAAGATTTCTTGGGTGCAGGCTAGAAAGTCCAGTCAGACAAGAGGGACGTCTCCGAGTAGCTCATCATCTGACGGTCCTGCTGACTTGGAATGCAAAGGAAGGCCAAATCAAGCCTCCCCATCTCATGGTTCACGCTGGGGGCTTGTGTTCAGTCTCCGACATTACAGGTGAGTGCTCTGACCAGCAGTTTATTTCCTGTTGGAGATCTGCTCTGCAAAACTAAACACAAGATGGAGTGTCTAGCCAAACAGCTTTTGATTATTTACTGAGATGTAGGAGACCCACATTTGAATTCTTGGGACAATCAATGTTAATTTATGCAGAAGTTTGTAGTCCCCCTTGAAAGAGAGCCATCCCAAAATAGCAAAGAACAGTGGCTGAGACACACATGACAGACAGCAAGAGAGAGCAAGAGAGAAACAAAAGTGAAGTGAGGTGAGGTGAAGTGAAGGGAATCTAGTTTCCCCTACAACACATATGGGAGCCTGAACTATTCAGGGGTATTTCTCATATTCATCTTCCTTCTTATTAAAGCTTAAAAAGGTCTTAATTTTCATCCTAAATGGAAATGAAACCTTACAAAATCTCAATATTCTTGCATAAGGGGAAAGGTCTATAGGAACCTGCTACCAGTCTGGTTGATAGAGGTATTAGAATTATCAACAAAATTTTCTTAAAGAAAAGGAATAGCATTGGGCAAAAATGGTGTAACTACAGTAACTGTCAAGAAAAGCATATACCACTTGGGTTACTGAGGCAATGAAATCTCTTTGCAATTAAGCTGTGCAGGCTGGACAAACAGGTGGGGGCAAAGCTGAGAACAGAACTTTATTGATGGAGGATGGGCAAAAAGCCTCACAATTATTTTTCTTAATTCCTTTTGTTTTGTTTAAGAGTCCACACCTCTAGCAACATATAAGCATTCTATTTTAATTCCTTCAGCTGAAATATTTTTTGAGCATAATCTCAGAAGAAAGCAGGGTTTAAATTGAAAGAAGAAAGAAGTAAATATTTTACATGCCGTAGCATTCCATAGAGATAGAAATGCATCATGGCCAGGTTTTTCTCAGATTATGTGTTATTTTCTAGTGCTGTTATATGTTTTACAAGACACAATATTGATTTAATGCAGTAGTTGGTTCTCTTGTTGTGCCTTCCAGGCACTATTCATTAAAAAAAAAACCACACAACAAAACCCTCACATTTAGCAAAAAATACTATATACTGTACTGCCCTGTTTGTAGCATTAGAGACTGTGGCTCTTATGCCACTAACACAAGTGAGGTGCAAGCTGAGACAAATAATAATCCAAAATATGCAAAATGACCCTCTCAAGTCTATTCAGTTTATAGTTATCCTGTTAGTTGTTTGGGATTTACTAGTAAGTACTGAATACCTGGTAGGAGAAATTACTTATATTTGTGGAAATTATGCTTCTCTGGCTACTAATCATCATGTGATCTGCTTTTCTGTTCATTCCTAATGGTTTGGGAATCATGTTCTTCATGATTATGCTTCCTCTGATGTGGATCTTCTGAAATCCAATTTCCCTTTTTTTCATCTGTGAGGCAAATGTGCTGCCTGCAAGATGGTTGTTTTGTGCCCTTCTGAACTAAGATCTCCTTCACAACCTTCTCGAATAGCTCAAAGCTTAAAAGGAGCAAAAGTAAATATATTTTTCTTACTCTTTAACTGTATTTATTTTGCGTTGTCTGCTACCCTGCCTGCAGCACTGCTAGTGTTCCCAGAGCTCATGAACCTATTTACTTTCCATCCACTGCTTGCTGCAGAAGGCTTTGTTCCTGTCTATCACAGTGGGAAAAAATGTTCACAGCTTTCCGGGTCTTATCATAGCAGTTGCAAGTAGACAAGTAATATAAACAGGCTCAGGAGATCTAGGTCTGAGGGTGGAAGAAGGTGATTCCTGAGGTAATTTTAACTTTCAGGATCGAACACTTGGACGAGACTTTGCCAGGACCTGTTGAGGCAGCTGAGAGATGTTGGAAAAGAGGAAACCTGTGTTTACACCTTCGTCCTTTAAAGGAGTCCATCTTGTCCCTTTCCTGTTGTGGACTGCTTAGCATTAACATGGCAAAAGCAATTGGGATGGGAAATTCTCCAGTTGTGATTAGGAGATGAGCCTCAACTACCACTCTGCAATTTGTAGACTAATTATGGGAATTTCTCAGGGTTTTTTTTGTTGTTGTTGTTTTGTTGGGATTTTTTAAGACTGAAAAAGGAATGAGGGTCTTTGTAGAGAAAAACACTAGAAGAATGAGAGAATTTGAGGTTAAGTTCTGTAATTTGGAAGATTCCTATTAAGGAGAAGCTACATGATGCCAGGCATGTGAGATGTCCATTGTAACCTCTTGGGCAGTTTACAGTACATTAATTTTACTGTGTTTAGTCTTAGAAATTCAACAAAGATACTAGACTTAACTTCTGAAGGGGCCAGGGAAACCTGGGAGCAGTCTTTCCTGAGGAAAAGGGGGTGACTAAGGAGACATTCTGAAGTCTGTGGGCAATCTTTGTGAGCTTCATCTGTCACAAATGTTGCATATCTGATATCATCTTCTGTCACTTTTTATTTCATTTGTTTACAAACTGGATTTTTTTTCCCCCTCAAAAATATGTCCAGGGAATATCCTTCCAAGTGTTCTATCAAACAGTTGACCTTGAAAATGGAATAACTTGCAAATGAATAGAGAACAAGCTAGGGCAATAAAAGCATTTTTAAAATATTCTTTTCTTCCTCTTTTCTTAGCCATTCAAGCTGTGATGTCAATTTTGTGACTGAGCAACAGAAATGGCCTATTTCTACATTTGCAAGAAAAGAGTTGATCAATGCAATGAGTTTTACAAGCTTTTCTCTAGTGCAAAAATAACTGTGTACCTAACGAAAAAAAGTAGTGTTTACCTCCTAGACTTTCTTTATCCTGTTTGCTAAATAGAGACAGGAAGTTAGCTTGAGGAAGGGACTTTCCTTCTATGCTTCTGTAGAGTACAGCATGATGGGGAGAGTAGCAGTTCGTAACTAAGGCGTTGGCACTACTTTAATACATACAAATAATAACCCTTATGTCCGTGGTTTAAAGACTACACGTTCATGAAGTACTACCAAAAATATCTTTTGGCCAACTTATGTAGGAAAGTCTCCTTGCCATCTTTCCCCATTAAAGAAATTATAGGAGCAACCACATATGATTTCTGAACTCAGCGAGCACCTCCATCTTTCATGTGGTAGCTTTGTACCTTCTAGTTTTATTTGGAAGTTCAAATGGCTTGGGCTAGCCCAGCCCCAAATCCTCAGAGTCTTTTGCCGTGACTGCAACTAACTCACATTCCCCAGAGCAGCATGAGGGCAACATCAGCCGACCGCTGGCTCGATGGGCTAATCTAGTAGCTAGGCAACAAAACGGAGAGGAGCTTGGGACCAGGGAAGGAAGTTTTCAGCAAGCAAGGCTGGCTGGCTGCGTGAGGGAAGTCTACATATTTCCTTACAGAACAGACTCTCTGCATAATAACACGGTGTAGTAAATCTTGATTGCAAATGCTGTTTGAAAGGGGTCAAGGTTTGCTGAGGGTAGTATACCCACATCTAAAATTAACTCAGCAGTCTTCCCCAAGTGTCCCACATTCTCATTCTACTAGACACATTTTGACAGTCCATGCTCAGTGTTAACTAATTTTATGCAAAGCAATAAATTTGGAGAAATATATTCCATTGCACAAAGTCGCTAATCTATGTAGAATTCAACAGACAATTCTGTAGTTGTTGCAATGGCAATCTGAGCCAATGAAACTTTTTGCCCTGCCTATATTAGATCATTTTTGTTTCAGAGGATGAAGGCAGTTTTAAAAAGAATAGCTTTCTTTTCTGTATACTTTCTGTATTAGCCAGTGAAGAAGTATGCAGAAGCTGGTCTAAATTTGCTTTGTTTATATGCAGCATGTACATATTTATGTGTGCTCCATGTATTTTTTCATTTAAATGTCTCTCTTTTCCCCTCACTAACTCCTTTTATCATAGTGTGTCCTAAGTGAAAGGCAAACTCAATTAATCATCAGCCAGCTTGTATTTCTATGGCATCTGTCTCCCTGATATCTAAGCATTATTTAAGTTTGTGTTGAATTTTGTGTTCAAATTTGCCCATCCTTGCCGGAAAGAGGCATGAGGCGATTTCAAGAGCAATTTACAAGGAGCTTTTTTCCTCCTCTGTATGAGAGCAGCAATTCCTCTGATTCACAGGTTGACAGGAGCACATCACTCTGGTGCTCAGATCAGTGCACGAGCTGCCCATCGAATAGCAGATCAAGTTTAAAGTCCTAAGGGCAAATTCTGCTGTCAGTTACACAGGTGAACATGTAACTATAAGAGCAGAATTTGGCCCCTAGTCTTGATCTTCCAATCTCTCAGTGGGAAACTTGATTACTGTGTTTAGGACAAAGTGTAAGAATGCTTTGTAAAGAGCTTGATACACACATACCATGAGACACAAGTCTCTTTTCCTGGTTACCTTTTGATAACATTTGGGAAGTTCTTGAATTACAGCAGCTCTTAGGCTGCATGTTGTACTATTGTATTCATTTAAAGAATCATCTTCCTTGAGCCCTGATATGCAGGACAGTAAATGTAGCATTGATAAAAGCTTCATTGCCATATTTTCATGAAAGCATTAGCTAGGAAAACTGAAGTCATGAATTGTCGTGGTTTAATCACAGCTGGCAACTAAGCACCATGCAGCCACTCACTCACCTCTCTCACAGTGGGATGGGGAGAGAATCAGAAGGGTGAAAGTGAGAAAACTCATGGGTTGAGATAAAGACAGTGTAATAGATAAAGCAAAAGCCGCGCACACAAGCAAAACAGGGAATTCATTCCCCACTTCCCACGGGCAGGCAGGTGTTCAGCCATCTCCAGGACAGCAGGGCTCCAGCACGCCTAACGGTGACTTGGGAGGACAAACGCCATCACTCCTAACATCCCCCCTTCCTTCTTCTTCCCCCATTTTTTATATGCTGAGCGTGACGTCCTACGGTCTGGGATACCCCTTGGGTCAGTTGGGGTCAGCTGTCCCGGCTGTGTCCCCTCCCAGCTCCTTGTGCCCCCCCAGCCTCCTCGCTGGTGGGGTGGGGTGAGGAGCAGCAAAGCCCTTGGCTCTGGGTGAGCACTGCTCAGCAGTAACAAAACCAGCCCTGAATTATCAATCAATCAACCCCTTTTTCAGCACAAATCCAGAACATAGCCCCATACCAGCTACTATGAAGAAAATTAACTCGTCCCAGTCTAAACCAGCACATGAATAAACACCCAGTCTCTAAGATAATGTGTGGTTAATTTTTTCGCTCCGTCTTCCTTCTCCTTTCACCAGATGTCCTGAACAGTGTCCTGGGTTTCTTTAGCACTTGGCTAAAGTCTGCCTTGGCTAAAGGCAGTCTGGATTTCAGAATCACTTCATAACATGTGCCTGTAGGCACTTCTGACAGAAGCTGGATAATGCCACAAATCTGGGCATTCTGTTTTGTGTAATTTAAAACTTCCCTAAATGCATCAGTCTCTGGCATTCAGTTTAGCCTTATCTAAGAGCCTGAGGGATCACTAGGTGCTTCCTCCCAGGATGCGACTTTGCCCATAGGAGAAGCTCTCTGACCTACCAAGTGAGCCAGAAGACAAGCCACAAGGAGAACGTGCTCAGAGCCTACCAGAATTTCAGTGTTGCTTTACTGCAGTGCCTCTTTTTTTTTTTTCTTTCTTTCTTTCTTTCTTTCTTTTTTTTTTTTTTCTGACAGTGTGAAAGACAGGCTTCTCTTCATGTCTTTCCCAAGGGCTTCATGAAAATAAGCCAACACTTTCTGGATTCGATGTCTCACACTGCTGTCGTGAGGAAGTGGGGGCTCTCAGATTTTGCAGAGATGGTTTCCTTACGGCGTGAAGACTGGCACTGGATCCAGGTTCTTTCGCAGAGGGCCCCTAAATTCCACGCACCCCTTTGTTTCCTTGCCCCACCTCTTCACAGCTCTGGTCAAACGAGAGATCGGAGCAATGCCCACCAGATGGCAGCATGCCATATAGAAAATCAGTCACTTAAATCAATATTTAGGCATGTAATTTTTTTTTTTTTTTTCTTCAAGATGCACCATTAAATCTAATAAAAACTCAGAAATTCAGGCGATTCACTTCAGGCACATCAGCTGCTGCCAGTGCCCGGAGGAGCCAGTGGGTGGGAGGACGGCATCTTAACTTGACACCAACACTTCCCAGCCTACTTTTGAGATGGCAGAGAAAATGAAAGACACGATGGGGCAACTGTCCCTCCTCAAGGCCTTGAAGGGATGTCCCTGCTCTCCGGGGTTACTGCTTGGCACAGGCTTGGACATGACAGCTACGAGGACCACACAAGCAGCTGCGAGGAGTAAGAGCTTGATGGAGTAGCAGTGACCCCGAGGCGTCCCTCGGAGGGGCCTTCCCCACCACCTGGTGACCTGGGCAGCAGGCAGACATGGCAGCACCTCTCCGTGGCTGCTGCTGGCCTTGAGGAGCCGTGTCCGAGGGCCAGGGCACTGCTGCCAGAGGCCTGCGGGAAGGAAAGGTCCAAACACCTTCTACTGCAGACAGGAGCCAGGCAGAGCTAGCCGGCTTGGAAGAGACTTTCAGAACAGACAAGAGAGGACGGGCAGGAGAAGACACTTTGCATTCAGATGTGTGTGTATCTGTGTGCAAGACGAGGAAGCCCACCTCCTGTTAAAATCTTCCATTAACAATGTTAAGAAAATGACGACGATGGTTGCGTAGGCTTAAATGTAGCAATGATGTTTGCAATCCCACCAGATCTTAGATACGTAAAGCCATGAAAGTGGTCATTTTTATCATGAACATTGATTCATAGTTGCATAACTAATCATGACAACTTTATTAATTGCTTATTACCAAGGGTTTTCTCTTTTATTAGAGAACAAGTGACTTCCTTCCCTTGTAGTGGTGTATATTTCTCTGTGTGATAGAGATTAATGCATGAAGCTTTGCAGGAAACTGCCTCATTGATTTTGTTGCCTTTGTATTTGTCTTCCTTAGGTGACTTCCAGTAACATAGATAGAGGGGACGCAAAGAATTTCACTGGGACATCAAATACTGTGCTTACGGCAACTTGAGTTTGGGGCTTCATTTAGAAACCCTGTAAGCAGTAGGTCCATTTTTCTCTGTTGTAATTTTCCTTCAGTTTTATCGACTTATTAGAAAATGCATTGTTAATTCAGAACTAACAGTACGTAATGGCAAGTTATTTCGACCTATATTGGTTTTGCATAATGTATAATTACCATAATGTACTCAAGAACACCTTCTATAGCTTTTTGCAAAACATAGTTTTGTATGCATATATGTATCTGAATGTACTTTTGCATGAGACTTTCTTTATTTTGCTTTTATATATCTCTCTTTGTGTACGTATGCACTTTACAAGCATTTTAGACATACTCTGGAAAATTGAAAATTTCTGTTGTTAGTGTTTAACCTTAGGACTCTGCTGTGTGTTGAATGAACAATTATTATAGGACCATTTCACCCTACACATTAGTAGCATATATTGCATTCACTGAACCTAAGAAACTTGACTTTAGATCCAAAAACCTTCAGTAAGGAAAAGTCTTCTATCAGTACTTTCGAAAGCCTATAGCTTGGGGATAGTGTACATGAAAGAATGCAAGAGAGCTGATGGGGTACTTTTAAAAAATGTCCTGACAGAGTCAAGGTGATGGCCATTTTTAGCTGCCCTGCTATCCATCACCTCTTTCAGCCAGGCATACTCCATCATATGCAACAGCCTCATGAATTTATGCATCAAGCTGTGCAGCCAGTCGTGCCGAGGGCTCTGGTGACAAGTGAAATTGCTGTGCGCCTCATTTAGCTGTTTATTGCGCCTGAGTACGTGTTGCAGCTGTCATCTTACGATGGGATGATAGTGCTCGTTAATAGACAAGACAGGCAAATAATGATGGAGACTATAGCAAGAGATGCTCATCTGCCAATAGGCTCTCAGCAATATCACAAACATTCACAAAGTTTTCAATCAAAAACAACACTGTAAGAAAATACTGAAGCCAGCATCTGTTTTTTTATGTGACTAGCAGTACAGATTAAACTTCTGAGAACTGCAGCCCAGTCTACCACGTTACTTAACTTCTTGACATTTTACCTTTTTTTTTTTTTTCTGTCTTTTTTAATGCCTTTTGAAAGGAATGATTAGTACATGGCAAAATAACCCAGTGTGTTCTTTTCACTTTTCTGGTCCTTTAGCTACAGGTCTGCCTGCTGTAACTAGAGTTGCTCCTCCTTGTTTGAGCAGTGTGACTGTAGTGCACCAGGAACTTGCAAGCATTGCTTCAAGGTTCTGGCAAAAGTTTTGCTTGAAAAATTTCTGTTGCCTAGTTATTCTATTGTCCATTAGCCTGCTTGTATACCTCCCTGGGGAAAAAACCAAAAACAACAACAACAAAAAAAAGAAGAAAAAAAAAAAAAAAACAAACCAAAAAAAACCCCAAACACATCCCCACCCCCCACCCCCATATTTTAGTGGCATGCAGAATAATTTCAATAGGGAAAAAACCCCACCCGTGAAGCCCACGTTTCTTTCTGTGAAACAGCAGATATGATGAGTGCAAATTCACTTTTATAACACTCTCTGAGTAAAGATGGCTCCATATTCTAATTTTACCCCCTACATTAAAATTTGTGATGTGCTGCAATTAGCAACATTTTCTTTTTGGTGGTTTGCAAAATTCTTTGCTCGGAGTAATAGCTTTATAGACTGCAATATGAATTTTCTAACTTATTTACAAGGAAATCAATTTTGGTTTGGAATTAAATCCTTCCATTAGAATGGGAGGTAAAGGGTTAATGCATTTGATGTAATTAGAGGAATTATTCGTGTATGTTAGATGAAGAAACTTTATGTAAATCCTCCTGGAATTTTCTGGGAAAGGTACCTTTAAACATTTCATATGTGTACTTGCTAGACACTGTACTGAATATTAAGTCAAAGCTAACACTTAAAATAATACAACTTTAAATAATACAAAACTCTCTCATGGTTGCACACAAACACACAAAAACACACAAGAACACACAAAAGGTGTGACTGCAATAAAATGCGTTTTGTATAATAGGCAATAGCACTCCAAAGCAGTTGTACAGGAATACAATACTACAGAAAAAAATCAAAGTGAATGCATAGTAGTTATTCATGTAATAAGTATTTTCCACATGTAACTGACATGTTTTCCCAGTTTATTATTGCATTATAAAAGTTTTAAAAAGGAAAAAAAAAAAAACCCCAAACCTGGAAAAGCAGCCACAGTTTGTAATGTAATTTATGTGTCCATTGAGTTGCTATCACTGTAATATTGAGTAGGCAAAAATGAATCTATGGGAGGTTTATGACACTTTGAAACCGTATATGTCACAGGATGATCTAAAACTGCTTTGCAAAGGGATAAACATTATCCTCATTTTACAGATGAAGATACTGAGGAAAGAGAAATTTCCTATTCCAAATCAATATTAAATAAAATATACGCGCTATATGACTTGCTCTTGCAAAAGTCTAAGTAAGATGGGGCATCTATTGTGCAAGGACTATAAAGCCAACCTAAGACCAGCAAGCTTAGGGTAGGTTTCCTCCAGGCAAGCATTAGCCACCTGACATGCCCAAAATAGCCGCACGACCTATGCGAGTTGCCAGGAGTCTCTCTGTAAAGACCAAATAAAAGAAACCAAAGTCAAAGCCCTGCGCATCCTGCTCTGATGGGAGTGTAAATGGAGAGCCCTCTTGCAATGTCTGTTGCTCTCCTCTGGCTCCTGACAAGTACTTTAATTTTACAGAAACCTGATATTTTTGAAAACTAAAGTGAAATCAGATAACCCCACCTGTGCAGTCTAACCAATGTATCTCTAATGATATTTTACTAATGAAAATCTGAGACACAGAGGGAGGATGCGATCTGGCAAAGATCACACAAAAAGTTTGTGTAAGACCTGGCTGTCTCCCACTGGTGCTTTCCTTTCTATGAAAAAACTCTGTAGCATCTTTCAGAGGCTGGTCCCTGGCTGTGAGATGAATGAGTGACTTTCTTCCTTCATGAGGGAACATTAAAATAAATATCAAAAAGCTGTAACACTGACTGTACACGAACCAACCAGGGGGTGGGGGTGGTATGAAACTAAGTTATTATGAGAGAAAAACTGGCATGTAATTGTGTGGCTTTGATGTGTGTATATGGTCAGAGTTAGGCTTGAGCAGACGGTCTTAATGTTGGAAAACTCTTGTCATTTGAACACTTCACTTCGTGGTCTTTATTCTTACACATAGTTTGTCTGTGACTATGTTTGTATATATGTAAATAAATATACATATAAATATACATATAGGTAAATACAAACATGTGTGTATTTCCACATATGAGTTTCTGTGTCTATTTGTTATGATAGGAGACTGACTTTGAGGCAGCATTTAAATTAGGTAGTCAACAAAGAAACAGATTTTGTAACCAAATGAGAACATGTTTTTGTGACATGTCTCTCCTGTCTGCAAAACGTATTTTCTCTGGTTAAAGAGGTGTCAGTATTTTTTTGAGGAAGATATTTTTGTTGAAAAAGTATTTGGCTTCTTTTCCAAAGCAAAAATGTAGTGGGAAATTTTTATTTAAAGAAAAATGGACCCTTATCCCAACAGAAGTGGAAAACAAAATGTCAGCGCAAGTTTTTTTCTCTTTTTCCCTGTGTTTTCTCTTTCCCTGCTTCCTTTTTACATTCATCCATTTATGTAGTTATAAACTAGACTGAAGACATAAAAAGGAGAGAAAGACAAGGAATTGCAGAAAGACAGGATGGAAGGAAGGAAACAAAAAAATAAAACCGAAATGAAATTTTTGTTCCCTCATTTTTGTAAATTTTTTTATACTTGCAGAATAGATCCCTGATGGAAATTTTCAAAACTTTTGCATTTTTCACATGATACTTACACGTAATTGGGTCAATGCTGATGATAGCTGACTACAGGCATGTGGTTGTGTGTATGTATTCCACTATCCCAAGTAGGTAACTACATTTATTCTCACTTCTATTCATTTACACCAGTTTTATGTTGATATTAATTCCAATTAATTCTGTAATTTATATGAGTAAAAGGAAGAGTAGAATCAATTCCAATGAAGCATATATCATTACTAACTATAATTACATATAAAAGCAGTATATGTGCACACATGCACACACGTAGTAGTCTACTCTGATTTATGAGATGACATTGCAGTACAATATGGCAAATCCGTGTACAGTTTGTTCGTCTCTTCCAATTTGTGCTGAAATTATTGTGAAGCAAAATATAGTCTACCCACCACAGTGGTACTGCATTAAAAATAATCTTTCATTTGTTTTTGTCATTTACAGAGCTAATGGTCAGCAAATTTGTACATCCTGCCTTTTTTTTCTTAATGAAATGGAAAAGGGATGTGTGCTACATAAAAAAGAAGTTTTATTAATGTTTCATAAAATGGTTGCTACAATCAAAGGAACTGCTATGAAAATTAAATTACTGGGCTGACTCTGAAAATCAGCATAATATGCTCTGTTTAATTCAGTCATGCTAAGATGTTAGATTCTCCTTCATTCTCTCAGCTTTCTCTCTCCTTCACCTGGGGGCATCTGCTGATGAGTCTCTTCTAGAGGTTGTTTAATGACTATTTTACAGCAACTGTCAGCTTTCTAAAGCCCAGTGGCACTGGGCGTCACTGTATTACCAGCCTTTTTACACAATTTGCCTGACTGTAAATCTGAGCTTTAAAAGTACAAGAAAAGCTCTTATTTGATTTAATGACTGGCTGACGGGGGTCGATTAATCTTTTTATGCTTAGATGTTTTACTCATAAAGGTCATCTTCTGTTTGTTTACTCTTTGCTTCTCCTCTCATGGCCAATGAAAACGAGGTGAGGAATTTTAAGTATCACGCAATTGGAGCTGAGTGGCTTGGAGGATAACGCTGTTCATGAGCAGGATTGTTATTGTATATAATTGATATCGCAAGAAATCCCAAAGGCACCGTTCAGAATCAGGGCCCCATTGTTCTAATCACTGTATAAATTCCCAGGGATACACGGTGCGATCTCTGGGATATGGATGATCTAATTTATGAGAAGGCGCAATGAGTGTGCTGTAATAATACAAAGGAGAGCAAGAAGGCAAGGACACCCAGTGAGAGGAACACTCGCAGAGTTTCTGTATAGTTTTTAAGATAACATGAAATAGATAAAGTTTAAAATAGATTCTCCTTTAACCACCAAGGATGATTAAACAGGAAATAAAAGGCCATGAATACACCATAAGTAATGTTTCCAGAAGCACTGAATTTCCATTTTCCAAAGTGACTTAGGTACTTAGGAGCATAAATTTCATCTACATTCATTGAGACTCAAGTACATTTTCCAAAAGTTGTACATGGTATAGAAAAACAGATCTTCTTTTTAAAATCAGTTATGATTCTTTGTCTCATTGAAAATCAGAGGGACTTAAGCTCTTATTGGGTACAATTTTTCAAAAGCCTATAAATATGATAACCTGCCATCTACAAAGCAAAAGGACGAAGAGCTAGATATAGTTCTGCAGCTAAGAAGACAAAGATTACTGGGACAAACTGGTAGATAAAGCACCTCTTTGTCCAAGAATCTCGCTTCATTTCAACAGTCCTATTTCTCCAATGGCATTAGCATTTTCTTTGATGTAACAGGCTTGGTGATACTGTCTTTCCTTTTGCTTTTGAAATGGTGCAAGGTCCTTTCTGACACGTCAGTGGGTTCCATGAGAATAGCACACAAACAGCTATTTCCTCCTTTAATTTTGTATCTTATCAACTCTACTGGGTGGATTGTAAACCTCTCTGTCTCACATATAGTATGAAACCCACTCTTGACACTTAACTCATAGCCTTGCCGACATGTACCGTGCAAGTGTGAAAAAGTAGAACTGGCTGATCCTTCCATAGCAACTGAATTTTCATGCAACCAGTTACAGAGGTGAATCAAGTTTTATCACTTTGATACTTAGAAGGTTTATATAACAATTTGTCATGTTACTTAGAACAGCAGGTGAACATTACAGGCTACCTTGATGCCAGCACTGGAAAATCTCTCAAAGCAGGACTCTTCCCATGTTGTCAATGGTTAGTTTTGTTATTGTGTCAGTTGGATGTAATATGATTCAGTGCAAACAGGCTTTACTGTTTGGAATGTCATACTTTTTTTAGATGATGTGTTTAATGAAAGTTTGCTTAATTCCATAATTTTTCACAGATTTGGTGTAGAAAGAAAATTGTGAGTGTTGAGGAGAAGATGGACTGCAGCTTTCTCTGGAGTTTTTCTTGATCCATTGCTTTCCTGTACCACAAATCTTTGTCCTACCTTAGCCTTCCCTCTAACTTTGTTTCCAGTCTTTCCCTCTTTTCTTTGATTTGACTTGATTTCTAGCAAAATTG
The DNA here is from genome assembly GCF_929443795.1 of Astur gentilis. NCBI lineage: Eukaryota > Metazoa > Chordata > Aves > Accipitriformes > Accipitridae > Astur > Astur gentilis. The sequence goes on from NC_064894.1 coordinate 16,375,530, forward strand.
AACTAGTTCACATCAGGAAACCAGCCTGTGAATAAAGGGCAAGTGGCAGGGTAATACAAAAATGACAAGGGAGAGCTGGTAGCGTCTGACACCATGTGAGGGCATGTGAGGCTTGATGGCCCTCAGAAGTCAGGCAAAGCGTACTAGTGCTTAACATGCACCAGCAATGTGAGAAGACTAAAGACAGCAACAGATAGGACTGGTTCTAGGAGGCGGAAAACACGGAAATAAATTTACTTCATGTCCAACTGGAAAATGGCCATTCCAACTTGTGGAAAATGTCACGGCTTCAACATTTTGTTTCTGCTTAGGTGTAGAAGGAAAAGGGATACCCGTCAGTATCTATCTCAACCAAAAGTCTCATCATCTGGGTACAAGCAAGATTCTGGAAACCTGTAGTTTCTGTTCACTGCTGTCCTGGTTTCGGCTGAGATAGAGGTAATTTTCTTCCTAGTAGCTGGTATAATGTTGTGTTTTGCATTTCATATGAAAATAATGTTGATAACGCACTGACATTTTCAGTTGTTGCTAAGCAGTGTTTAGACTAAGTCAAGGATTTTCCAGCTTCTCATGCCCAGCCAGCACGAAGGCTGGAGGGGCACAAGAAGTTGGGAGGGGACACAGCCAGGACAGCTGACCCAAACTGCCCAAAGGGGTATTCCATACCATGTGACATCATGCCCAGTATCTAAACTGGGGGGATTTGGCCCGGAGGGGTGGGTCGCTGCGAGGGGACTGGCAGGATGTTGGTCAGCAAGTGGTGAGCAATTGCACTGTGGATCACTTGTTTTGTATATTCCAATCATTTTATTGTTATTTTATTATTGTTGTTATTATCATTATTAGTTTCTTCCTTTCTGTTCTATTAAACTGTTCTTATCTCAGCCCACGAGTTCTACCATTTTGCTTCTGATTCTTTCCCCCATCCCACTGGATGGCGGGGAGTGAGTGAGCGGCTGCGTGGTGCTTAGTTGCTGGCTGGGGTTAAACCACAACAACTGCTAAGCCTATGCAAGAGCTGGGATGTGACCCTGGCTCTTTAATGGTGCCACACCTCCAAACTATCTAATTCATATGTGTCTGTCTCCATCATTACTCTCTTTTCCCTCACATCTATGAAAAAAGAAACATGTGCAGCAAATACAGTGAGAGATTTTCTACTTAAACTTGTGCTTCAGACAATAGGCTGTCCTGCAGTAAGAAGACTTTTCTTTCTTTGTCTTTCTCTGGTTTTAATCAGAAGCTTCATTCTAGACTTGAGAGCCTTTCCCAGTCAAAGTTTTGTTGAACTCGATAAGCTCCAATAATCATTTAGTTCAATGCATCAGCATTTTTCAGCGAAAAATCCTCATCAGTAAAATCCTGCTCAGCTTCAGCATCCTTGTCTCTCTTTTGTACTGAGATGATTCTGTATCAGAAGGGGAAAATCACTGATCTTATTTAATATTTGCAAAATTAATTTGGATGCAAACAACTTTTGGTCTATAAATTTAAAAGGCTGTATTTATAATGGGTGAATTACTTATGTAATAGTAGCTGAAGCTTGTAGAACACTTTAGATTTGGAAAAAAATCCCTGGAGCTTCTCACTGTCCAGAAGTTTCTAACCTCTACCCAGTTTATACTGGTATTCAACAAATTTCCTCTAGCTAAAATCTTTTTCCCTATAAATTTCCCGGTCTCTTTTCTCTTCTTTTTTTCACAGTCTTCTACAAAAAGGAAAGAAATCTCTTCTTCCTCTCCACTGTACCCCTCAAATTTTGGTCATTTTTATCTTCTCTCCCTTTCAGTGCTGCTTTTTTAATGAACAATTCTTAAGGTCAGTAAACTCTTCACTAATACCTGACTATAAAATTCACATAGGGAGAGAAATAAGCAGCGCTAATCTCAGTTTTCTACTGACTTCCTTCCTTCAGTTGTGCAACTGTCGGATGGTCAGTTCAGTGCATCAGTCAGCAAAAGTTCCTTAATAGGTGGCCCATGGATATATCTGGAGACTGGAGCACAAGAGTTTCATGGAATACGAGCAAAAAAATGCACTTTCTCTGTGTTAAACAGTAAGCTTAATGATGAAAGCCTACCAAGTATGGTTTGTGAAGGTCCGTATTCAGAAGCCTGTGCTGCCCGTCTGCAAGACCAGACATATTTTTTGTTCATAATGTGAGGCACTAAAAAGTTTTTTAAAAATCTGGGTCTGCACCATTATGGTTACCCTGGAATTAGGAAAACTGTCACAGCCAGGGTGCGGGAAACTAGGAGGCAAGTCTGGCTGATCTGTGTGGCCAGAGAGCATATATCGCTACATGAAGTACAAGTCAGAGTAGTGGAGATTTGACACATGCCTATCTTACTATTTTGCCCTGCTTTGAGCCACATCCTGCCATACATCATATGCTAACTGCTATCTAACAAATCTAATCTCATGTCCTTCATATTAATAAATGGTCACATGGAATTGCTTATTCAGCAACATAAATAATAGCCTATGGAGTTTCCAATTAACCCTGTATTTATGCATCAAGTTCATTCTTTCATGCAGTGCAAACTCCATTTTGGTCATTGAAACCACAGTGTAGAAAAAATTTAATGCCACCTGTGTTCTTTCTGCAATTCCTAGTGTTGAAGAATCACATTTCTTTGAGAAGCTTGATGTTTCCAGCTACTTTTGCAACAGTACTTTCACTCTACAGGTAAATTAATCTGAGGTGGATCTGTAAATCTCTGACCAAAGGGTAGGAGATGTTTAGGCTTGATAATTTGATATGTTGCTATCAGTACCAGACCTGGGACTTGACTTAAATAGGCAGATTCTTCCAGTGGTCTTACTTGCCTTTTATTCTTCTAGTGTTCTTCCCTTTTAAAGATTGCTTCACTAACTAAATGCAATTCTGGAACTCTACCCTTCTGCTTGTAGGTATATGTTGCAATTTCTCATGTAAATATGATTTCATCTTTTGATCCCTATCATTTTGCACACTTAGGCTGGAGATACTGGAGCTGTGTAGATTCCCGTTTTTCTTGTAACCATTTTGGCAGGCATGTGTCAGTTTGATCGATAATGATGTCTGGATTAGGCAGTCCCAGTGGCAAAAATGGACTCTTCTTAGGCTTTTTGCCAGATTTTGAAAGCCGCTATAATGACATTCTGCCAAGCAAGCAAGATCTGAATGCTGATTGAACCCCTTTAAAAAAAGTGCAGACTAATAGGCGTTATTGCGTGAATAATAATTAGCACAATTAAGTGGCTGGCGCTTTGCCTGTGAAATTTTCAGAGCACACAATTAAAAAGCTCTACAGAGTTTTGTTGACTATTGTCAAGTATAAAATAATGGAAAGAAGGAATTACCAAGAATGATGCAATCTTGACGATCATTCATCTATAGCGTAGGAAAAATTCTTAAGGAAGAAAGTTTCAACGGAACATATTTGAAGGCTAGATAATAACTGCAAATCTTGGAAGGAAGTGTCCTGTGAATCCTCTAATGTGTAGTTTTTTAAAGGAAGATAAAATCTTGCAGATGCAAATTTTGCAGTCCTCAAATGTTTCCCTCATATTATGAAGCTGTTTGGGTTTTTTTTAAAACTTCTTAAACTTCTTGCAGAGAGTGAAGGGGTTAGATTAGGACACTGAAAAGAGCTAATCATCCTTTGTTCCTCCTGAAGTTTATGGGCTGAAGGAATGATGCACTTTCTAAGTCACTTTTGACTCCACTGAATCATCTCTGCAGGAGTAAGTTAGGCATAAGCACTGAGTGCATTTTCTATCTATCTAAAAATACAAATGGCCCCTCTAGTTCCAGAGATATGTTCATGACTAGCTATCAAATAAAGATTATTTTCTTACCAGGTCCTCTAGTTCAGCCTTATTTGACATATGTATAGTTTGGTATGAGCTATATATAGCATAGTAATATATTAGCTTAACATCATCTCAGGCAAAATACTGTTAAAACTTATGTGGGATTTAATAAGGAATTAATAGATATGAATGGCTTTATAGGAAATAAAGTCTATCAAACAAATCTAACTTAAAAAAAAATTACATGTTACCTTGTAAAAATAAATGTAGACTTTTATAAGGCTTTTAGCTTAGATACACATGATCTTCTGGATGAACTTTAGTACTAAACATTAGTAATGCATGTTATAAGGATTAAAAACTGGGGGGTCTCTAAAGGTAGCTGTCAATGAGATTGTCATTTTGAAGGGAGTGGTTTTAACAGGGTGCTTCATAGATCAGTACTTCCCCTAGCACTATTCAATATTTTTATCAAGGGCTGGGAAGTAAGTATAAAATTGCTGCTGATAAAATTGGCAGGTGACACAAAGATTGGCAAAGTGGTACATAATGATGAAGATGTCAGTCATACCAACTGAACTGAATTGCATAGTAAACTGTGCCTTATTCAAACAAACTACATCTTAATATCAGGAAGTACAAAGTGGCAGTTCTAGGAACAGGGCACGTAGGGATGTATATGCAGGCTGAAGGACTATGTCATTAACGTGGTGACTCCAAAAAAGATTTATGGTTAATTGTAGATAACAACTCATATCGAGCTCCCAGTGCAATGTGGTGGTAAAAAGGACTAATGCAATCAGTGTGTTCATAAACAGGGAAGTTAACGAGAGGTACGGTGTTCCTATTTCTCTGCAAGGCTACAGTAAGACTGATATTAGACTACTACAGAAGTTAACATTGTCCACATTTAAACCTTTAAAAGGGTCATTAGAAAGATGAAATTACAGCAAAGCTCCAGAAAAGATTTGAATTTTTGGAATAAATCTTTCCAGTGATAAAGTGGAGGAACTCGGCTCTTGAAGTAACCTGTTTACAGAACACTGGTAATTCCATGTGGGAAAAAAAATGGGTATCACAGGGTTCTGAAATGCACTAAAAAAATGGCATATGATGAACTTGCAGCTGATAACTGGAGCCATATGAATGCAAATGAAAAACTGGCCACAATTTTTTTTAATAACATGGACAGTTAACCAGCACAACAAATTACCAGTGAAAATCATGGCCTTTCCAGCTCTGGCACTTTCCTAATATGAAAACTGAGTGTCTATTGGGGAGACAGCACTTAGCCAAGCATGTCACTGGGCTCAGTTCTGAGTTAAAGGGGAAAAATTGCAGAAATTATTGGACTACATGAACTAGGTCTCCTGTTTTGTCTCATGCACCGTGTAGTTGTGACTTTTGGGAACATTCCTTCTTTTCATCTTCCAGCCATTTTAAAAAACTAAGAAGAAATGGAAGGGCACAAAGTGAGAAATTCCTAAATGTTTGACGTGCTATAGCTATGTGCTGCTAACTGATAATCTGGTTTCTGACTGATTTTTTTTTTTTTTTTTTTGTCTTGATGGACATTCAATAATAGCTGTATGATGATAATTAAAAGAGGCACACAAAATAGTATTCTTCTACTCGACACAGCTTTTGTTACTGTTGAAAAAAAAGACCCTCAAAGCAGATATAACTTAAAAGTGAAAAATGGTTTTTTACATTTTTTTGTTGTTGCTGTTGTAGCTGTGGCTGTAAATCTGTTATTTAGTTTAATGGAAGATCATAAGGAGACCATATGGTTTTCCATGAACCGATTCTGCTTCTGTTTAAAACTTCCAAATTGGCTCAGTCCATGAGAGTTAAGTGTCATGCTTCGTTTACATACATAGAAGTGATTGACTGAAAATATGCTAAAACAAATACTCTTCACTTAGTTTGATTTAATAGATTAGATATACTGAAAAAAGCGCTAATTATTTTTTAACTTTTCATAGAGGTTTAAATGTCCATTGGAATAGATTAAAGAATTCCTTCTAAAAATAGGTGTTTCTTTTGCTTGTATCAGGCAATGACTGATGATCGTATGATAGATGCTGACATCTTAATGGTGGCTAGTGTATTTTCTGCAGCTACTGGTTTTTCTGCTGTTGAAGGTTTTTTTTTTCAAGAGCGATTCTGTTTGGAACCAAAGCCAAGCTTATTAAATTAATTAATGAGGAACCACTCCTTATAATACATATGCAAATTTCCAAAGTGTATATTTGGTTAATAAGTATGACGAGTTTGTGCCCTGTTCTTTACTATTAGCCTTTGAAGACATGTCCCCACCTGCAAACAGTTTAAGGGATAGAGAGAATGGAAAATAAAAAAGATATTATTGGAATAGTAATAAAAATAATGCAGCTGACAATGACAGAGCATTAAATGGCAGATAGTAAGTACTGAAAAACAAATTTATGCAAAATAAGAAAAGAACATCAAAGAGAGAACCTCTCACAAAGTTAAAGGCAATGAGTCACTTCATGATGAAAGAGCTAGTTAAAAGTATGAATGCAGTTTATGAAACATTAGCAATCCCCCCACTAAGATGCAATCAAATCTTGAGTATGTAGTATATGTTTGTAGTGTTAGTGAATAAGAAAATATCCTGGAATCTTTTGACATATACACAAGTCATAAACATTAAGTAATCTACTTCAGAAAGCTTTAAATTGAAGAACCATGTAAAACCTCCTTGTGCCTTACCTTCATTATAAACGTGCATGTACTAGTCTCATAGGAATTTCAGAAGCTCATCAATATTTGTTAATCTGCAAGTTCCTGATGAAAAGTGGTATGTGGTATTTCAGCACACCTGAAGTAGCAGAAGCATTAAGTACCACTTAAAAAATTCAAGATTATAATATTTTCCCTCACACACAGAAATAAGAAAATATTATGAAAGCTGTTAAAAAACCGAAGGCAAAAAAAAAAAAAAAAATAGCCCTTTGGATCTACTATTACCTTTTCTCTTTTACCTGCCTGTCACAAACCTGGAATACTTTTAAAAAAGCATAGCGTGTTGATCTACATTTGTAATCAATACAAGCAGAAAGTTTAGCCACTTGTGAAATGGAAGAATCTTAATCATGATATACAATCAAAAAATAAAGTGAATTGAAACTCAATCATTAGAGTGAAAAACAAACTCAGGATCAGAAATGTTCAGTAGCATGTGATGTACTGATTTCTCAAGAGGAAGTAATGTTCTAGCATGGAAAAAGAAAAGTTGGAGCAATGTTTCACCTCAGCAGGCTGGAAGATGGAAGACAAAATTGTTCCTAGGAAGGGGTAGAAGACTAAGAAGAACAATTCCTGTAAGGTTTCAGCTCCAAATTGGCCAAGGGGTGAAAAAAAAAGAGATGATGAAAACATAAAGAAAAATGTAAAGCTCTGGGTACTCCCAAGAGATTTAATCATGGCAAATCAAAAATGTGATGGTAAACATTGTGTCCCAGTTTCATTCCACTTAGCTTTAAACAAGAAAATTGGCCATCTCATTTAAGGAAGGATCCCTTCCAATCCTGGCGCAAAGGGGAGTGAAATTTTTCGCAGATGCCCATCTCAAATAAGAGAAGTCCCTCTCTCAGGTCTCTATTTCTCTCTATGGACTATAGAGGGAGCTTGAATGATTAGTTTAAGTTTGATGACAGTTAAACTTTTAGACAGCTAAAGACAGGTAAGATTAATCTAACCCTTTGTTTTCAGCCCATCACCTCCAGCTGCTTGGAGGGAAGAGGAGTATCTGCCTATAGATGTTACAGTGGAGTCCAGATCCTGGCTGGCTTGCCTGGTGCTAGAAATAAGAAGCCTAAAGAAGGCCGGTGTCCTGGACACAGCAGACCGAATACTATTGTCAAATGTTGCACTTGGTTTCCATTTTTAAAAAGTTCGAATCTTACTTTTCCCCATTATTCATCTAGTACTAGCTAGAAATATAAGTAAAGGTGGGAATGGCTTGTCCTGAAGCTACAAAGCAGCTCTCCTGAATCATTTTCACCTCTCGACTCTGCTTTATGTGGTTCTGTCAGGGAGACACGTGAAGCTCCCCCTACCCTATAGTAACATTTCAAACTATGCCTAGGGGTATTCTTCACTTTTGAGCAGGGTTTGGCAGTAATAAAGCATTACTCATTTCCCTGCTTGCTTTCTCTGAGCCACAAGAGCAAACATAGAGTCAGTGATAGCTCTGCTCAAATGTTACTGTATAAAATAAGTGAGCATGGCTTGCATACATTATGCCATCATGAAGAAAGGGAATAATTTTCTTGGCCACTATGAGAATATAAATTAAATGCAGAATTTGCCTTTACATGCTTAATACAATTTTAAATAAATTACTATTTGTTTGGTTATGATGTTCTCACGCTTATTTTTTAATATGTAAGCTAAATTGTTTCTTTAAATTATCAGAATTTTATGTATATCTATAAAGATATATATACATATAACTCATGAACATATACTCACATATGTGTAATATACATACAGAAACACATACATATATACATATAATATCCTCTCTTCAAACATTGTATTCTTACAAGATAATGAACCAAATTTTACAAGGGAGTTATTTGTCACCCTAACCCAATGTCTCCCACGAGAAAAGATAGTTAAAAAATCACCGCCATAACACTGCGAACGTTGTGATTTCTCCCGATGAGTAAAATTGGAGAAATTTCTCCTTGAGAGCAAAAAGGCAAGCTGATTAAGTCAAAGAGGCGTTATAAACCCCAAGGGAAAACAACGTGCTTTATTTTTGAAGTATTCCCAGCAGAAGTCTGGGAAATCTTACATGTCCTCTCACCACGATCCATCATTATAACTTAGCTGTTTGCAAATCCTCAGCAGGTCATCATATTTTACACTTGCTAACCATGTAAACACAACTGGGGACTCCTAATTACTGTAGATAATCTCAAAAACTTTCCACTTTCGTAAAGCATACAGAAAAGGCTGGGAATAGATCGTTTCCCATGTCGTTGTGTTTTGCTCATGTATATTTGTATAGCTGTCACTTTTCCGGATCTCTGACTGCAAGTGTAAAGCATCTTTTTCATACACATATAATAGCTCATAACAACCTTGGAGATGCTCGCTTCTTGTTCCGCATACAGCAGGTGGGTTTGCTGTGCTTTTGCTAAATTGTTTAATCAAAGTGCTTCATACTGAAGGGTCCATGAATAAATATTGTAAACATCATCAGGGGAAGTGATTTATATTTACTTCAATTTTACCAGTAGAAAACCTAGATTATCTTGAATTAGCAGCTGAAGTTTTTGTATATTAGAGTTCGTCAAGTGTATTAAGGAGAGCATCGTGTACAAAAAAGGCAGCAGTTTTTCGGGTCTGGAGGTACATGCTTCCCAAAACAGAATAAAAAATGCCACGTATTTATTCTTCTGCTGGGGCGAAATTCACACCACTGTGTTTTATGGCCCTGGCCCTGGAAATGCATGTTCAGAGGTGTCTCCGAGTTACCAGCACCACAGAAAAACTGAATTTTGCTGCCCCAAAGACGAGAGCCTGGAGCCACACGGCAGCAGGCTGTTCTTTCCAGTGAGGGAGGTGGCGTGGGCAGACCCAGAGCAGAGAGCCCAGGGGAAGCCCCGTAGGGCCGGCCCCGGTTCTCCCAGCCAGGACGAAGGATGGGGACGAGGGCAGCCGCTGCAGCCCCGCGGTGGCCTCTGCTGCACAAATGCCAGCGCCTTATGGGAGCACCGACTGGCATGGACCTGCAGGGCCCAGGCACGGGGGAAATTATTGGGAGGGTGAAGGGTTATGGCTGTTCTTCTGCCCCCACCTGCCTGCTGTCACAGCCAGCTGCCTACTTCACCTCTGGCCAAAGTTTGCCTGCTGCATACCGGATTTTACACACAGAGTGGTGGTGTATTTATATACTAGGTAGCAGAATCAAGGGTATGGTAATTATCACCTCTTATAAGGCTGCCTTGGGGAAACAGATGAGTGTACTTTTATTATACGTACATGTCTTACCAGGGTAATAGTTTAATCCGATCAAAGCCGAGGTGTGAAACATGGTGCGTGTTAGGACAAGAAGGAAGAGTTTACTACTGGCAGATCAAATTTACTTTGCTAGGGTGTTGAATGCATTCTTGTAGGTAAAGCACGGCTCGGCATAGGAGATCGCTGTGCCATTCCACAAGTAACTGCACCGCAGAAATCACATTTTTAATGGCAACTGTTGTGCTAATGGTTATATTTTAGTTATTCTCAAATTATTTTCATGAGGTTAAGAAAAAGCTATATGGAAGCATCTGCTCATTGGTTATCTGTGGTTTCACCTTATGAATTTTGTGGCAGCGGAGCTCGTTTTAGAGGTTCTTCCACCCTCTCTGGACCATTGAACTATTGTCGCTGATTCCTCGCAACTTACCCCTAGTGGAGGTTACTGTCACCTTGACTGTATTCACTACGTAGACATGGAAATACACATATACATATACATACAAATATACACATACCTGCGCATATACATACGTGCTTGTGTGTGTGTAGGTATATGGACATAAATGCATATTTGTATGTATATACATAACTATGTGTGCATGGCTATTTCTGTGTTTAACTAGAACTGTGAAATGATCTGTCATGCTTGTTTGCTTGTTTTTAATGGACAGAAGAGAAAGGCTGGTAGCTTGCATGGAGGAGGCAGAGTGGGATAGGATGAGGCTATGGGAGCTGAGGGGCAGGGAAGGACAAGACGCATGTTCAACTAATGATTCATAATACGGCCTCTTTTGGGGGCGATTATACAGCATGAAGCACATACAGCAATCACACACATGCTAGGAGGACACACTGTAAGTTTTACAAGGAGTCTTCACGTTATAATATTTATCGATATTCCGGCCAGATTCTGCTTTTCAAGTACCTATCTTTCTACAGTGATTCAAGAGAGCAATTTGTATGAATGATAGTGGCAGAATAAGAATCTCTGCTTCTTCATCTGCCTTTCTTTTCAGCTTAGTAACAGAAACTTCACCATTAAGGTTTTGTTGTGTTCAAACCTGCCTGTGATGATAAGATTTATATTTGCGTTTAGAAATCCAGAGACATATGGTGAATGTGAGAGCTGGTCAGCAATCAAGGGTGATTGATTCAGGTTTGGTCTATCAATTAAGTGACAGAGCAGTTTTAATCTTTTTTTTTATTTATTATTTTATTTTAAGCTTGGGACTTCACTGGAATATTATAACTCCCTTAACCATGCCCATGACATCTCACTTGTACCCATAAACTTTGGTGCATTGATCTATTAGTTCAGCTACTTCAATACATCTTCTTTTCCATAAATATGTCTGAGCTGTGACTTTTTTTCCAACCTCACCAGAGGTATCCTTATTTGGAGTGATCTAATATGTACGGTGGTATCTGCACACGCAGTCTAATATCTGCTTTGAATAGCCATACATAATTCACAGTGAGCAGCATGGCTGCATGGTAACCTACAGTTAAGTGACTTAGTGTTGAAGCATTTCCCTACTCGCAGTAGAAAGAGGCACTGGTTAATAAGAGTTCCCCTCTTTTTTTCCCAGGGGAAGGGGGATGGGAGGGAGCAGTGGAGGCGGTCTAGATTGCTGCACCAAATAAAACAAAGAGAAAGAAAGAAGAAAAAGAAAAAGAAAAAGAAAAGCTTCTTCCTTGTTCACATTTTTAGCTTATGTCTTTTGGATTCATTCCCTACCTTGTGTCAGCTTTCTGTACTGACAGCAATTCTTGTACACAGTCGCATGGCAAGATTAACTTTAAATCCTCCCCTCCTCCTTCCCCCTCCAGCCCCTGCCTGTCATTGTCTGCTCTTGAGTAAGCAAAGTGAATGTGGCCAGAGCGGTGTGGGACTGTGTTTTTCCATTCTCAAGGGCAGCCACCCTTCTCATCAGCAAATCCATGCTAGCTGCTAGGGCTTCATATATTAAACTGATTTTCAGTCGCGAGGTTAGTTTCTCACTGGTGAAGCACTCAGCATAATAATACTTTACACCTTGTACTTCAACAGTCCTTTCTAAACACTAATTTAGCCTCACATCCCTCTCTGAGGTAGGTCAGTATTATCCCACCATCTGAATGGGGAAGCAGAAGCCCACAGAGGTTAGGTGACCTATCCGGAGTCAGGCAAGAAATGAGTAGCAATGCAGAGAACAGAAAACAAAGCCCCCCGGCTCACAGGCTTGCACAGTGCAGTTGGAAAAATTATCAGGTGTTCAAGCAAGGTTTGTCACCAAAGAAAATAGAATAAAAATTAAAAATAAACCCTCTTGGGGGAAAAGGGGACACTTTGTATTCACTGTTTTCAGATGAGGGAACTGAGGTGAGAGAAGAGTTAAGTGATTTGCTTGAGCTCCCATAGGCAATTCTTACGAAACATAGAAATTATGTGTGTAGTGAAGGCATGAAGAGAGACTGTAATTAAATAAGTGACTTCTCTGATTGTGTTATTAAACACAAAGAAACAAGAAGACAAAAGGAGTATAGCACTCTATGTCGAACTTCTAGAAATCCAAACTTAGTTGCCATATTTATTTTATCATAGTTCCTTTGTTTGATTTGACCTTTACTTTAGTCATTTATTTTCTTTCACTTGTCCTTTTGTTTTCTTTTGACAGTAGATATTTTAATTATTACATTCCTTGTTTTCTTTAAGCATGTCAATTATCTTAATCATTCTGTATTGTTACTTCTCTCTTTTTATCTGATTTCTATTCCCCATCGATATCCAGTTTCTGATTTTAAAATGTCTCATGTATTTACTCATATTTTCTGCCTCTCTAATTCTTCATTGTGTATTGATCCTCAGCTCTGGTCTCTACCATTGGTTGTTGAATTCTGGAGAACCATCCCTCTTCTGTATACTTTAACTTAATTATGTTTGCTGTTTCCTGTCTCTCTCTGCCAATTTGGACTGACATTACTGAAAATTAAAAAAATGTAACCCTGAGATGATGTCTGTATAGAAGATGAACCTTCCTTAAAAGACTATATTCTACTCCTGTTTCTCACAGGAACTCTTAGAAGACTCGTGCAAAATTTGTATGTGATATTATGCTTATTATATTACATTACATTACATTATACTATTATTAAAGAGTGTTTATAGCATTGTATCTTCTTTTTGACACAAAGCCTGAACTCTATTACTAGGAAAATGGCATATAATTTCTATAACTAGCTATCATGACTTAAAAAAAAAAAAAAAAATAAATATTTTTGCATGAGTCTATGAGTTTTGGCTGTTCATCATAATGCATTTTATTTCTGTCCACTTAAAGAACAGCTGTTAAGCATTGTTATGAATCCCAAATCATATTCATGCCTTTCCAGTTTGGCTAACACTTTGGTTCAATAATAACCCATGAGAGTTCCACAACTGGACTTTTTGTTAAACGTAATAGTATTTCCTTTTTATTGACTTCAAAATTTTCATTGTTTCACTTTTTACTTTTGATGTCAGAGAGAAGAAAAAGATTGCTTATAGTTGGGGGTTTTAGATGTATATACCTTTTTATTTTTTACTGTTCTTTTCAGTCTTTTCATATGATGGCCTACTCCTGTGTTAAACAGATTGCCCAAACTTTCTCAGTTTCTCCTAAAGTGAGTTTATTCCAAGCCCTTCCACAACTTTGCTACTTAAAAAAAAGGGGGCGGGGGGGTAAACAAGATGCATAATTGTACAAGCATAAGATTGTAATGACATTACCTAAACCAATATTTCCAATAAGAATCCCTACCTTTTTCTTAATGCAACTGAAAATCTTGTTTGCTTCTTTGACCCTAAGAGAAAACCAAGGGCAGAGCCAAACTTAGGTCTCCTATATTCCTGTCCTAGCCCTCTGCTTAGCTCACTAGGTCACAACTCATATGATAACCAAGATCTCAAAGAGCTAGTCATTAGTTCCAGCTGGTACCTAAATATAACAAACTGTTTTGATACGACAGAGCGATGAGTTTGTGGCAGATCTGTGGGGTATGTTCCGCCATCAGCTCCCAAACACAAAACTCCCCATTGATTGTGCGTGGAGCATCCCTCAGCAGACTGTTGGCACGCTATGGCTCCCCAGTGATTCCACAGTGGAAGAAATTCAAGGAATTTGTCTCTGACCACAGAATTTATGAGGCCATGCAGAAGTCCTTCATGAACGGCAGGGAGCGGGGAAACAGTTCAGAGCCTGTTGGGTTTCTTCCTTTCTTTTTGTTTTGTTTGTTCTCTTTTGGGACTTCACATGGGAAGAAGAAAGAGTTGACAAGGAATTCTGGAAAGTTTTCAGCTCTGGCCTACCTCTGCTTCCACTGAAATATAGGGCTAAGCTCCTGCTATCCTCAGTGGGAACTGAGGCAAATGCTGAGTATTTTCTTACTGTTACAGAGAGGGGTTTTTTTATATGTTCAGAAATGTTAATGTTCAATTCAATAGAATTTTTAATAATACATTTTTTAAATGCACTTTGTGCTGCTATAAAAGAGCATTTTGTTCAAGACTAAAACATTGCTTTTATGCCAAAGAAAAAAGGTTGTTGTTGCCTACAGGGTGTGAATTCCTAGCCAAAGCACACAGGATGTTTGCAGCTATCTTCTTTGGTGGTAGTACTACTTTGCTCCTATATATTACTTCCATCACAAGATCTCAAACTGTTTTCAAGCAATGTTTCTCCACCTGTAATCTGTAGAGTATTTGTGATCCAAGAAACGTTCAAAAGTAGTCCAGAAAAAACCCTGTAATTCCCCTCCTCTGCATTGCTGTATGACTGCAGAAGAGAAATACGTTACAGAACAAATGCTACATACACTCATTCTTACATATGTGAGCAAGAAAACAAAATGGGGTGAAAAATACAAGTGAGAAAGGGGTATGTCAAGTTTACTCTTCCTTTTATTTGATTGTAAATGAAAATCATTGCAGCAACATTAGACATGATGGGCCTTACATCTGATTTTTTTGCTTTTCTGAGGAAAGTTTAGTCCAGCATAGCAATAAAAATATTGAGAAGCAGTTCTCTTAAAGAAATCAATGTCATTATCCCCATTTTACAAGAGGCAGTAATGAAATTCAATGAAAAATGAATGTTGATATAAGGACATGCACCTAAACAGTACCTGCTTTCAACATACCTCTTAAATGGAAATGGAACAGTTTTCACAGTTTAAAACTTGTATTTGAAGCGGTATTATGAGGATAAACAAATACGTGTGCATTTCAGGACTATTTTTGCAGTCAGCCACTATGTTTTATAACTTCAGGCTCATAATTTATTCCACTTAACCTCGGGCACTCTCGCTGCAGGTCCGTATGAGGAGCAGAGCCACCGCAGAGTACAGGGTTGCTGTATCTGGCAAGCCGATAGAGGAGAGGTGAGCTCTAAGCCCCCAGGTCGAGCCAGTAGCGAATCTCAGCATGTATTCCCGGTAGGTACACACACACATACACCCAATGCATATATACATGCACACGCGGCTGGCCCCACGGATCATCCCGGACAGAAAACACAGCACTCATGCAAGCACAAACAGCACCGATGGCCTCATCCTGTTCCCCTCTCTGGCTGAGCAGAATGAAAGGCAGTGGAAACTGCATAGGAATATATACAATATGGTATGCTGCAGCAGACAGCCCATCTGGTAGCTGCCACTGGATCCTAATCCGTGCTGGTTGCTGGCACCTGGATATACGAGGCCTCTGGGTCCACAGCCCCACTCCCGCCGCCAGTGCAGACCCCTCCTCACCCACAGGTGCATACACCGCCCCCCCCCCCACTCACAGATACACACACACAGAGGATCCCTCCAGCAGCTGGCCTTAAACACCCAGTTTAACCAGTGTTGTTCCCTGGATCGCCTGGTGTCCCAGTTGCCTCACACTGAGAGCCACGCACGTGCAAACAGATCTCCCTGGTAGCTGGTTCATTGACATACTGCTCTGGAACCGCTATGCCCACTTGTCTGTACCAGAGAATCACATATTTTCGCTACAGTTCAAGCGCTTCACATCTGGAAATGCTGCTCCTATATATTTTAATTTCTTCCATATCAGTCACTAAGTGTTTTACAAAGTCCAGAATAAACATGACACTCATCTAGGAATCCAAATGCCGTCTGCTTGGTGCTGTGGTTTTTTCTGACCTGTCAAGAAGGTGATTTTTTTTTTTCTTCTGAAAGATCAATGGTATCAGGATATGCACCTAAATATGTTATAGGGTTAGCAAACCTAAACAGGAAAGTTTTCACAGTTCAGTGTTTTATCTGAAACATTCTATATGGGATTCTAGACAAGTCTGCATGGATTTCAGGAGGATTAGTGTAATCAGTGTTACGTTTTATAGTTTTGCTACTTAAGCTCATGTCCTCAGACAGCTCACATCCAGGCAAGGAGATGCATGCATTTGCTCTCAAATAAGAATCCAGTTTATTTTTCTCCCTATCCAATGATATGGGCCAGTAAGTTTGAACCCGTTTCTCACATTTGTGGGAAGCCACTTGTGTGGGAAGTCTCAGGGGAAAAAAGGAATGAGATTACTTTCGGAGATAAAAGTTAACCTGTGATTATAAAAGACTCCAATATATTGCTTGATTCAGTCCTAAATCAGAAGATGCAATCTAGTGTTATTTTTAGTTTTTCAAATTCACTTTAATTTTTATTCCTTCTCCATTGTCCCTGACTGTCTTTTCATATTTTTATTGTTTTATTTCAACTATTCTTCCTTCATTTAATTCTCATTTATTTTTATTGTTTCCATTTTCTTGGGTTTTGCTTTCTTTTGACACAGTATTCATCTACCAGCTATCGTTGTTAAATATGAATTCAAAAGTGATTGAAATCAAGTGTGTCAAGGCTGCAGGAAATATCTGTGGGATTTATAGTACAGTATTGAAGGATACTCACATATTGTAATAAGAAAAGTCTCTGCATCCCGAACCTGAGGTTCATATAAATGCCATCCAGAGCTGTTTCCGTCATTATTATATACTTTCCTTTAGCACAGGCCTTGTTTTCATAGTAATGACACCCTTGTCATTACAGCACAGACCAGGAAATAACAAGGCTTGAATTCCACTGCTTTCTCTTCCATATATCCTCGAAGGAGTCACTGAGACCTATTTTATAATATGGTCAAGAAGCCTATGGTTACTTTGGTTTGAGAATTCAGTCTGAAATCCTACTACTCTATTATTCAAAATTTATGAACGCTTTTGGAAAAAGCCTAAGCTTTCTTTTCCTGATTTTCTTGTCTGAAAAACGGAGGTGATGGTAATAAATATGTACAGTGAAGGACTGAAAGCTAAACCAGAGTCTTGCAGGCACACTCAGGTTTGTAGTTAGGTTGAACTGCTGATATACTTTTCTGGGCATGAAGGCAATGATATTATTTTCATCTTCAGAGATTTTGTTCAAAATCTATATTTTTGCTCAAATGTTTTCTAAATACAAACTACTGTTTTTCCTATACCCACATCTTCTGTCCTTGTCTAAAATAAGGGCACTGGTGATCAATATTTATTGGTTAATTTCAGAAATTAAAAGGATTTCATCTTCTTAAAACTGCTATAGAAACATTCTGTCAAAGCTTTATAATGCTGGTATCAATTAATAGTTTGATCCCAAGAAGCAATTTGTAGGACAATTTGGTCTCATAATTACCTCTTCTATAGGCAAGAAGTAAAGAAAATCAAACAAACTGTACATATCTTTCCATGAGATGATGCTAGATCCCAGTTCAGTTCTATTATACTGTGTCAGGAGCCCAAGGTTAATTTCTCTCTCATGGCTTGACCGGAGAAGGTGGACATATTCTGTTCGATGTCAGAAACACAAATTAGCATGACTGGGCACAATCAATAATTTGTGCTAAGAAAAGCTCAAGGCAAGGATAACAAGACTGAAGGTATGTTGGCAGAATGAAGTAGGAATCTTAGCTTGTCAGTCCTCACTGTTAAACTTTTAACATCAGCATAATAAAAACCATAATGTACACTAATAGAGCATACTGTGTAACTAGATACTACAGACTTCATCGACCAGAAGCTGGGAAATATTACAGATGGCAGAGTGAATGAAGAGGTGCTGAAGTGCTGGATGTTGTGTGATCAGGTGCTAAAATCCTCATAATTTTGTGCAGTAAAAAGCAGAAACCAGCAAAGGTCAAGCATTTGAGTAGCACAACAGAGTGTGAAAAGACAGGCTGCTGTAGAGATTTGGAAGAGCTTTACAGGTTGTTCTCTTCATATCATATCCATTAATCATGAGAATTACATAAACTTATCTTGATCAAGTAAGGTCCTTTTCCCTGTATGCTTCTAAAACTTGAATTTTACTTTTTACGACAGTATACTTGATTTCTGTAAATCCACCCATACTGTCTCTTGTTCAGATTGTCCGGTTCTGCCATCTCCCAACAGATTAGTGATGAAGTGTTCTGCTCTCAGTGGTGAGTCAGAGCATGCAAGCACATGTCACATGAGCTCCAAAATCACATAGACAGCCCTACACAGCTGCAGGGAGTGATGCCAACTTTATCTTCTTTCACAGTAATCTCATTAGTACCTAGCTATGAGAACATACAACTCAGACATGGAGCACAGAGCATGGGTAACTAGACAAGAAAATTACTACAAATTTATCTTGATAGATTACACATCATACATAGTCCAACTAATGTTAAATTTCACTTTTTTTTTTTTTTTGAGAAGAAAGATAAGTGAATAATAAGTTTTTTAAAAATGTTGAGATTCCCATGGAAGCAGAGAACAAATCAATGGACAAATTCATAGTAAATTTGGGGTTTGAAACCTTGTATTTGATTTTCATTTTAAAGCTTCTTATAGAATGTGCTTGATAGGAATTGGATCTGAAGCAGT
This sequence comes from Astur gentilis, assembly GCF_929443795.1. Lineage (NCBI taxonomy): Eukaryota > Metazoa > Chordata > Aves > Accipitriformes > Accipitridae > Astur > Astur gentilis. Next base: position 16,394,229 of record NC_064894.1, read on the forward strand.
GATATGTTAGGAATATGTCAGTGTACAAGGATCACCTGTCTTTTTCAGATATCTACCTGAAAAAAATTAACTCTTCATAAAAGTCTATTGGGTTGGGGAGTTTGGGGTGGTTTGTGTGGGATTCCCCACCCACCCCACCCCCCCCTTATATCCTTTTCTAAGAATAAAGGCTAAAGGTTTTTAACTGTTATTTGTACTGATTCCCAGGATCTATAGGTTATCCTTCACTAAAAAGCAACTTGACCAAACGACTTCAGAAAATGGAGAACTGGCAATGTCATAAAACCGGAATAAACCCTCACTAGTGCAAAAACCTCAAGCAAGTATTTGAGTCTTTCTTTCTCAGTACAGCACCAAGCACAGACTTAAAGCTTTTCCCATCTTTAGCTTAATGGATTTTTAGTGTGTGAAAGCTGAACATAATCTAATATTTTACCTGCAGCTGAGCCTATATGACGGGGTGAAAAAGAGGATTTTAATAGTTACTATGCATCAGTTTACAAAAACCTATGGAGATGCTCCAGGAAACCTCATCTTTTGAAATCATCGGACTACACAGCTATGAAGGGACTTATTTTGTTTACAAGTTTTTACATATTTCTAAAGTTTAAAAGCACATCAACTTGCATTCTGCTATAATTCACATGTTCCCAGTGTTCCTGTCCCTGTGTCCACCTGTTGTACCTCCAAAGAGGAACCAGTCAAGAGGTAGCACCACATCTACAGATACACATACGTGTGTTTTGATACACTGCAGAGCCCTTAAAAAGTGTAAATACCTGTGACAGACTAGCCTCCCTGCTGTGTGTAAATACTAAATAGTGTCAGTAAGTTCAGCTTGCTGGAGGGATTTATTCTGTTTTACCAGATCAAGATTGACTAAAAAACATCACTTCAGTGAATGGAAAATATAACATTTCATAGCTAGAATATTTCATAAAGACAAGTGTTTGTTTTGTGTTGCTTTGTGAAAGTCCAAGACCCAGAAAACCATCTGGAAACATTTGTCCAAATATATATATTGATAAATTTAGAGTGAGTTTTTGCTGCCAAATGTTCCTCTTTGACAAAATGTTTCCATAATAACCAACAGAAGAACCTCTTTATCCAGTAAAAACAGTAAATAAACAAAAAGCTTTTCCAAACAAAGCCACTCCAATTCTTCTTCCTGGACATGTGAGTCTCGCCACACGGGCTTCCCCACCCAGATTCTAGTGAGGTGAATTATTTCTTTGAAGTAACTTGTAACTGAATAGGCACAACACAAAACCTTTAAATAAATAATTAGTGATTACTTTTTCATTTAGAAACACATTTATATTTCACTTTGATGCTTTGTTTCTCTTTTTTGGTTAAGGTAGTTTCCGAAAAGGAGAATGAAACCACACCTTGTAAAAATCAGAATGAATGCTGCCATGTCTATGAATTAGCATTTGTAGACCAAGACTTAAACGTATTTTTAATGAAGTGGAGGAGTTCTGAGACTTCCCTTTTGGCATTCCAGCCCACAGATTAATTCAGTTACAGTAACCATCCTTAAAAAGTTAGCTCCTTCCCATATACCTCACAGCATTATGATTCAAAGCCTTTCATGAAAGCTGTTATTTAAAACTGTCCAATTCGAAAAAGAAACTGAGCAATGATCTTTTATACCCTCATGAAATACTGTTACCATGAAGATACTGATCAAAATGATGGTACCTTTTTTCCTCAATAAATTTATGACTCTAATTCAGAAGAAAAAAAAAAGTTCTACCCTAACCAATCCTGAAAACTAAATTCAATGTACACACTTTGGGAACATAGTCAGAGCCATATTTTTATCACAGTCAAAAAATAATTCAGTTTTAATTCAAATCTTTCAAGGACTTTCAAAGTCCTTAGAAAGACTTACAGAATCAATGACTTCTAGATAATTTTAAAGAAGTGAAATACTACTCTTATTATTAGTGAATTAGCTAACCTAGAATACTAAAATAAAACTTGGAAGGATTTTTCACTTCACAGAGCTTTTCAGAGCTAGTAGTACTGTTTTGTATTTCTACTGAATATTTATCCTGTTTATTTTTAATATTTTGTACATGAAAAATCTCAGCTTTGGTCAACATACTTCTGACTGCATCTGTAGGATCTCTGGTTACCCAAGCTTTTGTATGTGTTTATTCTCTAGCTGATCGCTCTAGAAATGCATTGGAAGTCTTTGATATATTTCCTGGGTAGAATCACAGCCTCATATTTTAAGTGCCTTAAATGCAGCTTTAACTGCAAAATTTCAATTTAACAACAATGATTGAAAAAAAGGCAACCAAAATGCAACCAGAACTTAGAAACCATTTTAATTCAAAGTTCTGAGGATGAAAATCAGCCCTTCTCAGGGGTAAAGAAGGGAAAAGATCCATATTGCCTAATTTCCAGATGTCTGAAAGTCAGTTGTCTGAGTTATTTACTTCATGGTCTCCTTTATAATCAATGGAGAGAAGCAGGTAACTCTGAAGAGCAATTCATCTTCTTCTAAGTTAGGAAGGATAAATGCCTTTTAGGTGTGCCTATTTCTCTCTGCTGACTTTGAGGGTAGTCAGGGATGACTAACTCAGATGAATAATTTTTAGATGTCTAAAGTTAAGTGAGATGAATCCCACCCAATAAGTGTACACATCCTTTTTTTCCTGTTTCATCTCTTTTTCAAGGTCTTAATGGTAATGTCTCCCTTGGACAGAGTTTAGTAATTAGGGGTGTGTGTGTGTGTGTTTGAAATAAGAATGCTCTCGACACATTTATATGGGTAGATCTCCCCTCTCTTTCTCAGACTGTCAAGGCATCAGCTCTTCCCAACCTCACCCCACTACTTCCTTAATGGTCCTGCAATCCCCACAAAGTATTCGTTCCTCCTCCAACAGGGCGATCAGTGAGCAGATGAAAAACGGATGCGGGAGTGGGAGATGAAGGGGCTGGACCACACAAAGCATCCATGGGGAAAGATAAAAACTGCCTTTTTGGTTCTGAAATCTGAGAAGAAACACTTTCTGTTTGAGGGAGGTTGTAAACCTGAGGTATGGAGGGTGTCTGCAGGGCAGGACTGAGCTGGGTCTTCATGGCTGCGTCGTGGTTTAACCCCAGCCAGCAACCAAGCACCACGCAGCTGCTCACACACTTCCCCCCACCCCCCCAGTGGATTGGGGAGGAGAATCGAAAACAAGTAAAACTCATGGGTTGAGATAAGAACAGTATAATACTTGAAATAAAAAATTTAATAATATGTTGTGGTTTAACCCCAGCCAGCAGCTAGGCACCACACAGCCGCTCGCTCACTGCCCTGCACCCAGTGGGATGGGGGAGGGAATCAGAAGGAAAAAAAAGATAAAACTTGTGGGTTGAGATAAGAACAGTTTAACAGAACAAAAAAGAAGAAACTAATAATGATGATGATAACACTAATAAAATGACAACAGTAATAATAAAAGCACTGGAATATGCAAGTGATGCACAAGGCAATTGCTCGCCACCTGCTGACTGATGCCCAGTTAGTTCCCAAGTGGCGATCTCCCACCCCCACTCCCCCCAGTTTATATACTGGACATGACATCACACGGTATGGAATACCCCTTTGGCCAGTTTGGGTCAGCTGCCCTGGCTGTGTCCCTTCCCAACTTCTTGTGCCCCTCCAGCTTTCTCACTGGCTGGGCATGAGAAGCTGAAAAATCCTTGACTTAGTCTAAACACTACTGAGCAACAAAGGAAAACATCAGTGTGTTAGCAACATTCTTCTCAAACTAAATGCAAGACACAACATTATACCAGCTAGTAGGAAGAAAATTAACTCTATCCCAGCTGAAACCAGGACACTATGTGAGGTAGCCACCTGAGGTTTTTCAGACACATCTGTAGATAAGTTGAGGGAAATTGAAGGGTTCTTCTCTACTTAGTCTCTTCCAGACATAAATATGTTTCCAAAACACAGGTTTTAAAAGAACCCAATAGCTAATGGCAGTAATAACACATAATGAATGTTCTAATTATTTTATCCATATTTAATACTCTAGTAAATCTTAAATAGGTATGAAAATAGGAATAAACAATAAACTTCATACTGTTGCAGATATACCATTCATATGTTCATTGAACAACCTGACTTATTTGGCACTAAAAGTCTAATGGTCTGTTTGTTTCAAATTTGGTACTTTAAAAAAGGAATTGTAATGACATTTAGTTTGATGCCAAAAGATGGAATTTACAGAATGAAAGTGTATGATTCATTCTTGTTCTTTGCTGTTTTCATAGGAGCAGTAATTCCCTATTAATGTTTTTAATAAAATGTAAAATCACTATTATTATAAAGACATTATCATTATGCCGATAGTACTATAAAAGAATCACATCTCTGATACGTGTGTTAAATAAGCCCAGTGGGAAAAGAAATGGAGGCCGAATTGCTGCCGTATGTCAAACAAAATCACCTGGGTGACCTTGTAAGAATGGCTAAGACCATGTTCCAGACCCTGTGACTTGCTGAGAAGTAGGGCTGAATTTAGTTGTTATTAATATAAGGTTTTAATAAAGTTGCCTGACCATCGTCAATTTGCTCTTTTGAGTCTCTCAAAAAAAATTTCCATAATTACCAAAGCCCATAGGCCCTAGGGCTTAAAAATGACCTCTTGTTTGTTTTCTGTGAAAAACAGTAGAGGCAGGGAATCAATTTAAATCAATATTTTCAGTAGAATTGAATAGAGAATTTACCAGAACACATTCTCATTCTTGCCTTTTTATATCTGGGGCCCCAAGTGCACTTGCATATATGCAAACCCACCTCCTCATAACTTTAGCAAGGGGTGCCATTTAAATCTAAGCTGGCCGTTGGGGGTCCAGCTACACTCCTAATCAACTTGAGGAAAGGTTTTCTGCTGACTACAAAGATGACAACACTAGTTCTACATTGCACAAACTGCTTACCAAGTCTTCAGTTTGAGAAAGCACTGAGCAACTCCTGAAAAGAAAAAAAAACCCAACCCAGGGTGCTCTCTTTTTGTAATCAACCCTGTTACAGCATTGCACTGTACCTTTCCAGATCTAGACCAAAAGTCTTAGTTCTGTTAGACACTATGTTTCCTAAATTTATGTGGGGCTCACTGAGACCAGAGGAAGAAGTTGGGAAGGGGGGGTGTGGGGGTGTGGGGGTGGGTGGCAAACAGCTAGCCCAGTCTTTAACAAGAATATTTCCAGTCCTTAAAGTTGTACGCTTTCATCTTCTTTTAATAGTTTGCTGTTGCATCCTAAAATAAGTTGTTGTGAATGGGAGAAAAGAAGGTGTTCAGCTGATTGAAATGATGTTCAACATTTAAAAGTAATTGTCTTATTCAGTACTGAGACATAACTAACAAATACTCAACTTAATTACTCAGTATTCCAAAATGTCCTTTGAATAATGATAGCGCTCGAGGGCCTTGAGTTTAGGCCATTAAAGTGCCCTTTCTGCCCAAGTACGCAATGAATGCTTTAGGGAGACTCCTATTTTTACTGATTAGCAAACCTCTATAATCTATTTGAGAATACAAGTGACATCTTTCTTTGAGTATCCAGGACCCATGACCTCAGGGAGATGTGCTGTGTCACAGGCTTGACTGATAGAAAGGCAATATTCCTCCTTCAGACTCTAATTGGAACTACTCAGTGCAGCTGAAGAATTGAGCAACTCCTTATTATTCCATTTAATGGCCTTTTTGCATTTACAAATCATTTATCAGAATCATCCCCAAATGAAAAATGATAATAATAGCAAAGATATTTGGCACAATATGTTTGGCTTGTTATCCAAAGGCTTTGTATGGAGGCATCGAAGTACAGGGGATGATGTCATACCCTGGAGCGGGTGAAAAAGAAGAATCATTCTTAATTTCTGGCTGACTTCCCAGGCTTTCTCTTGGTCCTCTTCTACCGGAATCTGTCACAGCGCTTTCTGTCACGGTTGTAAAATACTTTCGGAGAAACATAAAGTTTTTATGAGAAGAATGATAAAAGACATGACTTATTCTAGGGCTGGGGGTTAATATTTGCACTTGTGGGCTGACTTTGAGAATTAAAAATAAAAAGAAATTGAGGAAGAAAGTCAGAGTCCTTTATTTCCCCTTGCAGTTATTCAGAAGACACAGCAGCAGCTGTACAAGCTCTCCTATACAAAATTTAAGATACTGAGCTACTGTCACGGGATTCTGAGCATGGTGGGTTTATTGGTGGACAGACTCCACTGCTGATTATTTCCCTTCTAAAATTTTAAACAAAAGAAAGAAAGAAAGAAAGAGGGAAAGAAAGAGGGAAAGAAAGAGGGAAAGAAAGAAAGAAAAGACAAATGCTGTGTTTAAAATTACAATGTATTTTATTTCAAATTCAGACACTGGTGATGAGCCTAACCCTCAAAGACACTGGGTATACCAGCTCATGCCTTCTGGCTTAACTCACACAGCAGCCTGTACAGAATGACTTATTCTTTTTTAAGAAACAGGACTGTCTCAGAGACAGAATACTTTTCCTCCATGTGTTTGCCCTTTTCGTATAATATTTACTTAGAGCCACCTAATGGGAAATGTCATTGAGGTTTTGAGTATCTTCTGAAGAATGGGAACATTAAGATACTAAAACTGCATGCTGTCAAAAACTATCTTAAGTGGTCCGGTTCATCAAATAATACAGTAAGTAGAATTGAATTTAGAGGACTTTTTATGTTACAATGAACAAGGAAAGACTCTAATACCTGTGATACACTTGGCTTTTTTTTTTTGAGGAAGGACAGTCTCCTAGTTCTTGAAGTTTATTAAAGCTTTAAGCTGTCAGGTTATTACTGTCAGTTTCAAGAAAGGAAAGAGCTACTGATGTAAAATTAATTTATTGAATAGAATTGTTTTGCCCCAGGGGAATAACATCACCATTTAATTTAATTTCCCCATCATATTGTCTCATTTGCAGAGGAAAAAAATAACTTTCCTTTTTAACAGAGCAAAGTGTGTTATGCTGAATGGTGAATTTGTCCTTACAGTTTTTCCTTGTTCTGGATTATCAGTTGTCATAAGAATATTTCAGACTCCCTGTGGCTTCTACTTACTGCTTTTTTTGAAAACACTGCATTGTAAAAGTTCTCTCAAAGGTCCAGTCCTGAGCCTCTTGGCTGATGAATGTATTTCCATTGACATATTTTGATTTGGATCAAGCCAAAGGGGAGGAGGAAATAGAAAACAGAACGTATTAAGTATTAGAAAATACAGCTGGACCATTTACCAGTCTGTCCAGGATGCCTTCAGTATCCCAGGCAACCTGACCTTGTTCATCTGTAATGAAATTAGCAGACCCAGGTGGGAGATTGCTGCTGAACAGTTCAGTGGGATGGGATTTATTTATCACAATTTTAGAGCTACTCTGTCAAATCAATACATTGCCAGGTCCACCCTCAGTGGAGGTAGAGGGCTTGTAGTTACAACCTTCCTACCACCTGTTTGGTCAAAGTACTCTCACATATTTTAGGCAGTTACACTCTATGCATCTCTTGAGAAGACATAAAATTGTTACTGTCTTTACTCAATTCATTGAAAGAAAAATGCTTTGCATTTCACTTAACTGCCCTATGATGAGTAAAACTGTGGAAATCATTTACGGCAGATTTTGATTGAGCAACTTCTTAGTATTTTTCAAGACTTCTTCCTTCCTTCCTTCTTTCTGACAGTATCACTGTACCTTGCAGAGGTTATTAAAAGCAGAACACAACAGCCACGGTGTATTACAGTCTCCTCAGTAGTTACAATTCACAAAGAAAGGAAAATGCAACAGAATGGGAGGTTTGCAATATAATCCTGCGTACAGTGTGAACCTGACATGTTTTGTTATAAAAGTTGATATTCTAGCTTTGGTACCTGACCCACGCCGACTTCAAAGCTAGAAGTGGCAGTTGTCAGAAAATCTTTTACCATAGATCCAAAGGGCCAAACAGTTTTAGGAATCTGCTGCAGGATACTGTGTGCCTGCAGAGGATTACAGTAGAGTTAAGGTGAAGCACCAAGAGCCAAGATAAATTAATCAAGCCTTAACACTTGAACTTTAAGAGAGTTCAATCACGGTACAGTCAAAAGCTAATATATCTACTTAGAAGACTAATTGCTGTACAGACTTTGTGTGCCTAATAGCTGCAGTCTCAAAGGTACCCATGAAAGAACTCGCTGGCCTGTGAACATGTGCAGTGGGAGAGGGAAGGGTCACCGTGCTCTGAAATGTCCCTTCCCATACGCTCCCTAAACTAGCGTTTAGACATGAGGAGAGATAAGCTAAGGGGAGTTAAGACCTCGGAGATATCCTTGTGTTGGTCAGGGAAGTTGAGAGCAAACACAGGAATCCCTTTGGGAGTCTGGTTCCCCATAACAAAGGCAACCGTGCTACCTTTCAGTGACGGTGATAACAAGCAGAGGTCAACTTCTCTCTGAAAAGTGGCTGCCAAAGGAAAGATGTCTCTTCCAGAAAAAAGAAGATTTAGAAATCTTTAGGGCAAAACAGAGAACCAGCTCTTGCCATTTATGTGGCTGCTCTTTGTTAGCTCTCTGTTTTGGTTATTTCAAGTAACAAGCACAAAGGCAGTGATTACAGTCTGTCAATATAATCATTCTTTTTTCAAAATCCATGACAAACAACAGAGACTTTTTGAGAAGTTTTGCTTTGTTTTGTTTTTTTCAAACAACCAGCCTCTAGTGTTTTTTAATGGTAGAACTGGAGGCCAGGTACCGAGCCAGTCATAAAGTCTCTATTTGAGTTTATTAGAGATGATAGAAATTTTTTCCAGGTTTATCTCCCCACGTCACACAAATAAGAACTATTACCAGCGAGCCCTTTAATTTCTTTAAGCTGTTTCTTTGTTTTAATAAACCTCTACTATTTACTGAAGCAAATTAGACTCTTGCAAGGCCCCAGAGAGGAGCAGCACCAGGGCCCAGCACTCCCACTGTGCTGGGTGAAGGTGCTGTGCACCGCTGAGACCTTGGCTGTTCACTTGGGCATGGAGTAGCCCTGATCGCCTGCGTGCGGAAGGACGACTTTTCCCTAAGCAGCATTCATGGGATGGCCTCCATCTTGGCTGACATCAGGGGCCTTCCAAGGTTCAAGCTTGAGCGTAACAGTTTCAGAAGCACCTAAATAAACTCCATGGCAGTATTTGAGCAGTGTCTAAGGACAAAGCTAAAGGATCAGATTCTGTGCATTGTCTTTATATACTTATTCTATTTGGTTGGACACAGAAAGGGTGCGCTTCACACCTGACAGTAGGGTACAGCTTATTGCACAGCTTATGTCGCTCTTATCTCAGGAAGGGCAAGAAGGAGGACCCAGGGAACTACAGGTCGGTAATCTCAGTCCCGGGGAAGGTGATGCAGCAACTAATTCTAGAAACTGTTTCCAGGCACATGAAGGACAAGAAGATAATTTGAAGTAGTCAGCATAGATTTACTAAGAGAAAATCATGCCTGACAGACTTGATAGCCTTCTACAATTAGTTGGCTGGCTTGGTGGATGAGGAAAGAGTAAATGATATTGTCTGTTTGATTTCAGCAAGGCTTTTGACACTGTCTCCCATAACATCCTCATAGACAAACTGGTGAAGTATGATCCAGATATGGAGACAGCAAGGCAGATGGAAAGCTGGCTGAATGTCTGGGCTCAGAGGCTTGGGATCAGCACCACAAAGCCCAGATGGAGATCAGTCACTAGAATATGTGCATTACAAGAGTTGGTACCGGGCCATTGTTGGCCAATACTTCATTAATGATGTGGATAACGGGACAGAGCCCACTCTCAGGAAGTTTGCAGATGATATAAAACTGGGAGGACTGGTTGACAGGCCAGATGGCTGTGCTGCCATTCAGAGGGACCTGGACAGGCTGGAGAAGTGGGCTGACAAGATCTCATGCAACAGAGGAAAATGAAAAGTCCTGCCCCAGGGAGGGGTCATACCATCTGGAAAGCAGCTTTGCAAAAAAAGACTTGGGGGTCCTGGTGGACAACAAGCTTAACATGATCCAGCAATGCACTTTTGCAGCAAAGAGGGCCAACAACCTCACAGATTGCATTAGGCAAACTATTGTCAGCAGGCCAAGGGCAGTGATCCTTTCCCTCTGCTCAACCCCGTGAGACACTGGGCTGAGGTCTGGGCTCCCCAGTACAAAGGAGACAGGGACATACTGGAGCATATCCAGAGAAGGGCCACAGAAGCATTGAAGGGACAGGAGCATCTGACAAACAAGAGCAAGCTGAGAGAGCTGGACTTGTTCAGCGCGGAGAAGAGAAGGCTCAGGAGGATCTGATCAATACGTATAAATATCTGATGGGATGACGTAAGAAGGCAAAGCCAGACTCTCCTCAGTGGTATGCAGTGACAGAACAAGAGTCACTGGGCACAGACTGAAAGACAGGAAACTCCATTTAAACAAAAATATATATACTTATATTGTGAGGGTGACTGAACACAGAAACAGTTGCCCAGAGAGGTTGCAGAACCTCCATCCTTGGAGATATTAAAAAACTGACAGGACACAGCTCTGGGCAACCTGCTCTAGGTGACCCTGCTTTGAGCAGGGAGGTGGGCAAGAGATCTCCAGAGGTCACTTCCCATCTCAGCCAATTTATTGTTATTCTCTCACAGATGCCTCATTTGCCTTTAGCAACTTGAATTTCTTAAGCTTATAAATAAATGCAATTGATAAGAATACATGGTTGTCTCTCAAGAGATACTGATAATGTAATATTAATTACAGAGTTTGTCTCATTCCTTGGTCCCACTGTTGCAGTCTGAAACATCTCTGTATGGGTACCAAAAGTAATGGGAGATACTGAACAGCTCCTGTCGGTGTAAAAGTACAACCATTGCCACTGACAAGTTTTCCCAAGGGTCTTTGGCTATGATGTACAGATACTTCTTGTAGAACCTTCTGTCTGCCCTCTCATGGGAGGTGGATGCTTCTTCTGGTAGGAGCTACCCTTTGTACACACATGGGCAACTTGCATCCACGGAAGCATCCATTGTGGCTAAGTGGTTTAAATATAGAATGTGTTTGAAGAAGTAAGAGTATAGTGAAGAGAAATTGGTGCAGTTTCTATTCAGCAAAAAAGCAAAGCTCTGTCACCTGTACTGCAAAGTAAACTTTTCAACAAGGTAAAGAAAGAACCTTCAAAGCAGTTATTAGCATCTGAAATAGGAAGGAGCAAAGCTCTGGAGCACTACAAGTGAAAGTATCTCCTAGAAATGTACTTCAGGGAAAAAAAACCATCGGAATCTTGAACTTGTAAATAGCAAAGCTCAATATTTAACACAAGGAGCAGGGGTGGGGGGGTGGGGGGGTGGGGATGGTAATACAACATGCTTTAAAAAGTTAAGCTGAAAATTTTAAAGGGATACATGGTGGGAGTTCATACCCATTTGGAGACAGCAGGGAAAATTAGCTCTAAAAGTACAGTGGGGCTAGTTACTGGTTATTGCTGAAATGAAATGACTCTTAAGCAGCACTAAGAGCTTCAGTTAAAAATTTCATTGTGTTTGAATGGACAACCAAAGCTTCAGAGAAATTGAGTTCAAGTAAATGGAGAGGTTCCCAGCTGTGTTCACTGGCAGATCACCAGCATCAGAAAGAAGGGAAAGATTACCATTTGTACATTGCATTAAATTGCATAATGTCAAATTGTTCCGATCTTATCCCAAAAGAAAGACGTTGAAGAGAGCCAGAGTGGGGCTTTTATCATGGCATCTAGTTTAAGGAGTAAAGATATGATTCATACTGAACAGAAAGGTGGGGGAAAGGTAATGCATTATGCATTTAATATGGAGGTTGCTAGCCCATTGAAGTGATGTTAGTCATATACATTAATAAAATTATGCATGCACCTTGCCCAGTTGTGTGGAGTGAAATTTCTTCTAGAAATATTATCAGATAAGATTGCATGCTGCAAGGTTAGCTTCTGTAAACACTTTGGTTTGCACAGAAAAAGGGCTTTACATTCCACAGGATGCAGAGTCCTGCTTATTTGTGGGGTTGCCATTGAAATTGCTATTTGATTTTTGTTTACTTATTTCTTTTTCCGCCAAGGTGGAGGTACCTGTGTTTTCAATAGAGATCCTTTCTTTTTTTGCACTTATCTAAATAAATAAATGGAACTACCTTCTGTGCAGCTGTTCTAAAACTAACAGGGATGTTACTGTAACTCACTACATGAGACATCATTTTCTTAGCTAAAGCAAGAGCTGGATTAGACAGGAAAATTTTATTGGAGTAAAGATCCAGAAAAAAAAATTAAATTCTCTGCTCTTGGTCTGTTATTCTTGCTCTTCTTTTTGTTTCCTGGAGGAATGACTAGATTGGTAGCACTAGTTTAGCACTGTAATATAACGAGTAAGATTTCCTCTGCTGTGTCCCCATTTTTCCAATTCACTAATCAGTGAGGAAAAAATGCTATGATTAAACCATGTTCATCTTGTGTTTAAAGAAAATAATTGTCAGTGGACTGAGCTGGAAGTATCCTGTACTTCTATGATGGATAATACGAATGATAGTGTATCTGAAATTCCCCCCCGCCCCCCTTAAAACTTACATGTACTTTTGAATCAGGCAGGACTGAACTGAAACATTTCTGTTTCTCAAGCAAGATCAGTTTGATTTGTCTACTCACTAAGCAAAGCAAAGAACACACTGGACTTTTTATGCTTCCTTGTCTGGGGAGCAAAGTAGAGCAGAGATATAGTCAGCAGGGCACCCCAGTAAGTCTAATTTGCACACTTTACAGCAACAGAGCCAAGCAGTGATATTCACCTTATTCTGAACTAGTATGGATACCAAATCAAAATAGCAGTGTTACCTTGGATGTCCACATTTTCTAGCTCTGCATCCCCCTGAACGACTCTGAACTCCCAACATTAGAGGGATAAGCACATACTTATTGAAGAAGACGGCTGAAGGACTGGGAAGCAATCTTTTGCTCGACTTATACGCCCACTTGCAGATGCAACGTGTCTGCAAATAGTTCTTTCAATTAAGAACAGCTTTAGCTTTGTAAGCCTGGAGTGCGCCCATGCTAAACCCAGCACAGGATACACAGAACGGTGCTCCACCCTAACGAGACATGAACCTGCAAAGCCCTTGCCATGCTTGTGGGACTAAAGCAAGTTTCACTCATCATAATTGTATCGTATGGCCAAAATTAGGCTAAGTCTTTGTAATAGTAGTGAATTTATATATAAATCCATGTGAGTTTATGCGTGTGTATCTGTGTGTATGTTCAGAGAAAATACTGTAATGACAGTAAATCTGCTCTCTCAGGCAGGATAATCTTGGGCATTTTTAAAAATTTTCCATCTTGTGTCTTGTAATTATTATCAAACAATTGAGGATCCAGTAGTTCCCAGTGGTGGGGCTTTGTGAGCATTTGACAGCAACCGCTTCCATTTTTACTAAGAGATTAACAAAGAATTCCTTCTGGAGTCTGGAGCTGCCATTGTACCTTGGCAAATATTAAATCACAGGAAAGTTAATATGCAATAGCCACCTTTACTGTATCAAGTGTTTTTCACATATTTTTCCCTTTACTCAAGAACATTATTATTTCAGTACCTAGGGCATTAAATTACTGTATTAATTCTTTTCTTAATTTGTATATATTTGATATAGTATCTATTTTTAATTATCAGAAGTCTTATTTAATTTTGACTTCATTAAAAATTACATATGGAATTGTACACATACTCATCTCTTCTACATGTGGGAAGATGCAATATTCTGTTAGCTGGAAATAGTCAATTAAAATGTTCAGTGCATAAACACAAAAATGTTTTCCCTTATCAAAGATAATACACAAGAAGGATGGTCTTGTGGTTAAAATGTTCAGTGCATAAATACAAAACACCGCTTCTCAACAAATATAATAGAGAAACCTTGTGATTAAACAGAGGGGAGGTAAGCCATCGCAGCTGCGTTCCTGGCTCTGCTAGAAACTTCTGCTACGTTTTGTGGCAAGTCACATGCAGAAGGTTTTCAAGCAGAGGCGATACAGATGCCATGCTGGGAACATGAGTGCTATTATTTTCTGGAAACAGTGGAGTATGAGGACATTTTCAACACACGCTGCTGGATTTCTGAGTGTTCATTGCCGTCTTGGTGCACTGATGGCATCTGCATGGCAGTTCAGGGGATTTGGGGAAGGTAGCAGGGAGCCCCTGTTGATAGATGTACGTATTCCCCCACACTGCTTAGGACTTCTGAGTGCCGAGGGAGCTGGGCTTGGTCTTTGTGGTCCTTGAGGTAAAAAAGAAGTTTTATCAATAGTCACTGAGCTAATGGCTTCACACAACAATAAGTTGCTGTTGCCCTGCGCTGTTGCCTGCAATAACCCCGCTCTCTCCCCTTGCTCCCCGAGGACCACATGGGACAGTCACAGCTGAGCCCAGTTGTCTGCATCCCTCCTGCTTCCCTGGTCCTGATTTTCACAGGACTCATAGGAATTTAAAAGCTTTTAGAGTTACTGGGGGCAATGCAGAGGCAAACAGTCACAGAATATCTTTTTTTCAGTCTATCCACACATTGAATTGCGTTTCCGTGATGTGCTGCTTGTCTGCAATTAATTGTATAGACCTTCCAAATATGAACACCTGTGTCTCCAGGGCCGAACTCTCCCTCAGTGTGGTTCTAGTTCAACTGAAGTAAGAATAAATACAGGAATAAAAGATTAAAGAGAGGACTTGGGTGCCCTTCTGTTTCTTAATGTTAGAGTTTAAGAGTGGGACATAAGCAACGAAGTGGTCCAAGGCTCAAACAAAGTGGGGTTTCTTCTCATGTAGAAGCTACCTCTAACTGTTTAGAAAAATGTATAGGCAAACCTGTAATCCCAAGCAAAGGGTTTGGATAGTAATCTTGTATTGGCATGGCTTGGTCAAACTTCAGTTACACAAATCCTTTACTGAATCTAGCAATAGGTTCCAGCCACTTGCTCTTGGCTGTCCGTGGTGGTATGGCAATGTTGTACCTGGACTAGTCTCACCCCAGAGTGAAACTGCGGAGTTAGATATCCACAATAGGTTCGTTCATGGAGAGGGACCTGGCATCAGGCGGCCTGCAGATTCACGTGCTGCTTATTGTATAGTTTGGTTTAGCTTGACCATTTTTTGAGTACAATGATTTGAGAGTTAGTTACTTTTGATAAAAATGAACCTGAGAGTCCAAAGAAGAAGACTGCATATTTTAGTTATTTCTTCTAAACTTTTTTTTTATAGTAATTGGTTACCATCATGTGGGGATGCACAGACATGTAGGACAAGACCTCAGAAATGCATATGCAGGTGCTCTCTTCTCTCCCAATGTGACTGCTTTTGCTAGCTGTGAGAGAAATTGTAAAAAAAAAGGACAGTGTATTAGGAAAATGATTGCTATAGCACATTTTGACATTGCCAATAAGAATGCCAGACTTCATAAAAAACTGCAAACTCCACAGCATCACAGCTGGATGAACATGAAACAGTACCAGGGGACAGACATAGCTATGTTAAGATGACTTCAGGTTTGTGATCTGTGTACCAGAAGGAAAAGTAATGAGAAATAAGTTTGAATTTTTTCAGGGAAGAGGAAACTTACTGAATAATATTTGATAGGACCAAAACTGTTCAAGAATCTACATTGAATTCGGAGAGTGACTTTGCCAAAAGAAAAATGTTTTTCTTTATATTAATTTTTTTTCAGAATGGATGAAAATTTTCGTCTTTTTCATAGCAATATGTTTCAGCTACTCCTTTTGGAATAGCTATTGTCATTTCAAAGTTGACCTTAAAAAAGGGGAGGAAAAAAAAAAAAAAAAAGACAAAGGACTTTGAAACTGAACAAGTCAAAATATTGAATTTTAGACCAGATGACATTTTTGGGCAAATCCCAAATTACTCTTTTATTTCCCTGAAGGAAATCTGGTTTGGTTTGTTCAAACTAATTGGTTTTTTCCTTCTGCTTTTTGCCAGTTTCATAAAACAAAATTAATTTTTTTTCAGCTTTGGACCTGTTTGACAAGAGAGAAAGGGGTTTTCAAAATTTGCTTTGATAGGAAATAAAGATCTGAATCTAGCATACTGACTGTCACATTCATTTCTCTGCCTTAAGAATAACCAAAAGCTTTAAAACTTGCCAATTTATAAAAGTCTCCTTAACTATTGCTGCCATTTATCTAGGATAAAGCTAGTTAGTTTTTTATATTGATCAAGTATAGGCTGGAAATTAAACACCTGCTTTTTAAATGTGTTCATCCTTCTAACCCTTCCCATGATACTAATTAAAATTACTATAGGAAATACTGCATGTTTGCACAGGCAGATTAAGATATGTTGAACACACTTTTTTCCTAATCATTGAGCGTGCTTTCTAATAAAACCAAATCCTTAGCAATTCTTATAAACTTGCTATGGGCAGGCAGAAACATTGCAAAAGAGCAGTGTTAGAGATCTCTTTCCAGAGCAGTTTCTTTCCATTCTACATGCACAGCGTATTATCCCTAAAGCAGTGCTGTCCCTATATAAGCTATGTACTGTACCCTATAAGCTGTACCTCATGGTCTGTCCCTGGGTTAATACCTAAATTGCGTGGCATTGCCTGAACCATGCTGCTGAAGATTAGCTTTGAAAATGTTTTGGATAAGATGCTTGTGTTTAGGAGTACCTGAGTGCAAAAATATCTTTGTTAGCTACATTTCAACTAATACATAAACACGCTCCAAGGTTAATTGCTCTGATTACTGCATTAACCAGAAACATGCAACATTTCTTACATTAAAGCAAACTTTTATATACTTGTTCCCTTCTTATCTCCAAGGCCCAAATACTCTATCATCTGTCACAGAAATTTACAAAGATTTAGTGAGTTCTCTCAAAAGAATAACTAGTTTTTATTTTATACCTGTTTTTGGAAAGAGCTTGCCATACACAACAAATATCATATTGTAGTCAACAAAGACTGTCTTAAGCTGATAAAAGTACAAGAAATTACTTGCTAATACTGGAACTGTCTTTTTGTCAGCTTGATGAATCTAAACTTCAGACCTAATTCTAAAAAAACGTGGATTTAGTTATTTCTTCATACAATCCTATGGATGCTTTCACAATATTGAAACCTCAGTAAACAACAAAGTACTGCTAAAATTCATTCTATTAATTAAGACACAATAAATTCCACATAGTAAATGGTGTTCCTCGTACAGTATTAATCTATATATACTAGCAACTGAGTTGTGCTGAGCGAGGAGGCTGTTTGAAGCATGAGCTGGATGAAGAAAGTATTCTTTTCAGAGAGTGGCTGCATATAGCATAACAGTTCCTTTGGTATTAATTTGCTTTTTCTTTTCCTTATCATATCATTTTAGTGTCTTTACTGTATTTTAAATCTCATCACTACAGAAAAACTACAAATTTTGTTTGATACCCTGGCATTTTTTTGAGAAAAACAGAAACTTCCTGATTCAAGTCTGAGGCTGAAAAAAAGAGGCAGAGGTCCTTGTGTTTAATGACAGTGTCATGCTGATACTTCACACAGGTTATCATTCCCTAAAGCACAGGCTAGCATTTTCTATCTGGTTACATATAGTTTTTTGGTTGTTTTTTTGTTTTTTTTGTGTTTTTTTTTTAAAAAAAGGAATAAATTATGTTTAAATAGAAAGGGAAAATTCTCTTAGAGGATCTGGTGCAGTCAATGGATTAAAACTCTTTTTTCCTCTGCATTCATAACTCCCACCACTGCTAGTGAATGAGGATCACTAAAACTGAACGCAGCTATTCTTGTGGCATAATTCTGCTTCTAACCAACAGGAGAAGAAACTAAATACAGAAGTTGAAAGAAATGTCTATGAATCATCTTCCTTTCCAAGATGTCCAAATGTTTACAACCACTCTGTGACCTTAAGGGTAGGCACTACATCTTCCAATCTTCCTATTTGTAAAATAAGGACATACTTTCTGTACCGCAGAAGCTTACCACAGCATCTTATTGATCAATGAGATGTGATGAGATTTTTTTGTGAGATGCCAGGAGGTTGTATTACTGTCTTCATGTCATTATAGTGGAACAAACTGTCTTGTGTGAGGTGCCCCAATAACTTGACTTTGGGTTGGTTATAAATATTGGTCAATGATTAACTAAGTTCTCCAGGATCCAGTAAGAGTTATTCATCCATTTATAACTTAAACATTAAGTTTCACTCTATCAATGTCTGCCATTTTCAAGGAAGAATGTCAAAGATGAACAGAAAATCATGTGCTGTGCTGTACTGTATGGACTGACAACAGGTTAAGGAGTAGTAATGGATAAAGAAAAAAATCAGCATCATTCATCGGTTTAAAGAAATCTTAGCATTCAGAAGTGAAATCTTGAATATGCTGGAGTAAGGGACTACAGTGAAGTAGTGAAGACTGTTTAAGCAAACAGTCTCTTTGACTGGCAAATTGAGGGTAGAAATTTATGAGAATATTTTTCAGTTTATCAGTCCTTGCCTTGTGTATTTTTTTCCAGGCAGTGGCATACTCCCAAAAAACAGGCCAGGAATGGACATGGCACAAAACTCAGGGTGATGAACTGGACTTCTGCTGGAGAAGCAACAGAGGTCTGTGGGTTCAGAAGCAAGGAGCAGGATGGGCATAAAGAGACACTTATTCTATGTGAGATGAAGATGACAAGCAATCCTGGGTGAGGAAGGGACATGGGAAAAAGAGAGTAACTGCAAGGAGCAAAAGATATGAGATCACTTCCCTTTTCCTTAGCTTTGAAGGGCTGAAGCATCAATACAAAAGTTACAAATCTGAGTTAGATTGACTTGTCTTTCTGTGCTTGTGATATAGTTGGGTAGTGCCTGGTAAGTGATGACTATTTGGCTTATGGTAGAGTAGGTGGCTAGAAAGCTTCTGTGTCAGCATCTCCTGAACCAAGGAGACCCTTCTACATATAATGCAGCCTGCTTTTATTATTTCCTAATTCTGCCTAGATTAGAGTAAGGAAATGGTTTGTGTGCAAGGTCATGTAACACTTCAGTGACTGGCTACAGAGAAAAAAATGGAAAAGCTCAGTTTAAACCTAGGATTCTGCAACACATTAATTAAATGAAGAAACAGTGAAATGCAGATAGGTGAAAGCTGATGAAAAGTGTGAGAAAATGTGACATGGAGCTCACATTCTTGTGTCTGTAAGGAATTACAAAATAGCACTTCAACAAGTTGTTTAACCTGTCCTAGAGATATTAACTAGATATTTATAATGCTTTAGGAATCTCTTGTGATTTCATTTATGTAAAACATTGCTGGAATGATTTAAAACTTAGACTTTAAAACTTCCCTTCTTCCCTTCCCTTCCCTTCCCTTCCCTTCCCTTCCCTTCCCTTCCCTTCCCTTCCCTTCCCTTCCCTTCCCTTCCCTCCCCTTTGACAAAGCAGGTGCAGATTTAAGAAAAAAAGGTTAAATGAGCAACTGAAGTGAAGAGATCGATACTAGGGAATTCAATTACATTTCCCTCACAGGGGGTTTGCTCCAAATCTTATTGAAGTCAACAGAAAGATTCCCACTGACTTCAGTGGGGTTTTGATGAGACCCAGGGGACACAGCCAGAGAGGGCCCCGTCAGTTTTTTGCTGACTTAGAGCTCTGAGTCACCTTCTTTTTTTTGTTCAGGAGAACCCATTTTTTTTCTATTCTCAGACTTGCACTTTAGGTCTGCAGAATGTCTCTGTGCCCTGAACCTCTTCTAGTGATTAAAACCTCCTCAAATCTTCTCAGTAGTGCTGGACAAGCAGTGCAGAAAGATTTCTTAATCACCTTCCCTGTTTCTCATGTGTCCTGGTCTGTTCTAGCCCTAAACAAGATTCCCATGTTTATGCAAAATATTAGCTGGCTTTATTTTTATTAAGGGCATGCTTTATTAATCTTAATAAATCAGTTTGTCGCTTGCTTTCTGACTGCCTCTCAAGTAAAACAGGGATTGACTGTGCGGTAACACTGTTTATGTCATGCCTGAATAGTTTAAGGTGAGGCTTTGAGTAGTTTTATTGCTTTTGTTTATATAGGTAAACCCAATCTGCGCGTTTGAAATGATTGATGAAGTGCAGTCCCACTTGGAGTGTTTGTCATCATTCATGTGCTGAAGTGACATTTCTTTATGTATTTTGGCATAAACATATGCAACTACTGGCAAAGCATTTGACCCTGGAGTCTGACTATTTGTCATTCTAATCTTTTTTTTTTCTACCCCAAAGTCAGGCAAGTTACTGTATATTCTATCTGTGTTCATGTTGCTAATTATTCAAGAGACAGTAAAACAGTCCTGTGGCTGGAATTGCGTAAGTTGCTGAATGTGCATTCTTCTTTTCACAAGTTAGGTACTTTGCTGCAATATAAATAAAGTTGGAATGTGTGCAAATGTCAAGAGCAACAGCCATATTGAGCTACAGTAGCTTTTCAGTAAAATCTGAAGCCAATGCTTTGTCAATAGAATAAGGCAAAACACTATGCATGGAATTTAGCAAATCAAATGTGAGCAGAGATGAAGTAAAATACGTTAAATATATCTTGGAATATAATTTTCCAATAAAAAGCAAGTAACCAATAATTCACATTATGTGGACAGAGATAAATGGATGGTGCCTTAACCTCCAGGCTCAGGGTTCAGACTGTGTGTTGTCTTGTTGGAAAACAGCTGATTATTTATTGGGGAAAATGTCAGGAAAAAAATTAAACGGTAAAGTAATTTTCCCTGGAAAGCAATCACATGTCATTTATAAAATATATCAACTTTTCTTAAGCAAGAGTCATAAAAATGTGATACCTCCTCAAAACTTACTCATCTAAATAACAATTCTGAATATCACATATGTATCTACAATAACTAAGATAGATTTAGATATTTGGATATAGAAAACAAATTATGATTATGATTGAAAGAAAATCATTCCCAATCCTTAGATGAAAGAATGTGTCCTGAAATGACATATTTAAATGGCTTTCATTCTAAACTTGGATAATACTTCCTAAATTTGCACTGAGATGATATAAAATTGTCCTTTTTTATAAAGTGATGTAAGTATGAATTCTGCTGGGTTTGCACTGAATTTCCACACATTTGTACGCAAAGAAGTATCATACAAATCCTTCAGAAATACAGTGTACTGATGAAAGTTTAAGTCTTGGTTTCAAATGTTCACCTAGAAGGACAGAAGGCAAGTGGAAGGGAGGCAGGACACCCAGCTGCGCCGGAGATCACACAAGTTGCCTATGCGTAGTTGAGTCCATATCTAGAGGATGGTTAGCTCTAGAGCGGCTGAGGAACTCTCTAGTTTCTACTGATAGTATTGGCTAAAGGTCAGTTCATTTGCCTGCATATAAGATCTCAATTTCCTTGAGATTTTCATCGGTCTCCAGCTGCAAGGGAGGTGCAGTACTTCTGTGTAAAAAGGCACTAAAAAGGTAGTCAGATTTAGTCTTGAACTGAATTCCATGCTTATGCAGGGAAAAAAACCACCAGGGTAAAGTACCTAACATTGTTATGTATCTTTCAATTCATATTAGGCCATGAATTCGGATGCTATTAAAATATAGGGTAGTGTTAAAATGTCTGTTACAAATATAATATATTCTATTGGTACCAATATCTGTACACAAGAGTTCTGCATAAAACCATACTAATTAAGGTATTTCTTTCTGATAATTTCCAGAAGTTTCTTAAAGAGAGGAAAACTAAGTATTTAGAGCTACATCCATTCTCCATGCTCTGAGACTAATAACCATGGCCATCTGCATTTTACTTCCCTTCTCCTCTTCTCTTTTATCTATATAAAGATAGCTTTATATAGTTTTTTTCCTATTACATTTGTCAAGGACTTTGATTTCCTCATAGTTTCTCTATTAAAATTTTACTATGTTTCACTCACAGTGTTAAATAGAATCTATTCCGAGCATTTTTCGAGTACCAAAAAAACAGACAAAGGTTACCATCATGTTCACAGAAATACTTTTATTCTCCTTCTCCCCCTCAAAATAACCCTGGCATAAAAAGGGAGAAAAGATGAGAAATGGTTTGGATTTTTTCATGGGGAATACTTGCCCTTTCAATGATGATACATTTCTTTGTACTTTTTGTTATAGGAAATGACATATAGTTGGAAAAATCTCTGAGAAATGCTTCTCATTATCAAATCATTATATGCAGTAAATGTATCATGGCACTGCTAAAACCCATGATACAAACTAACCATTTCTGTAAAGGAAGATTAGCAAACAATATGCTGCAGGTGCACTGTTGTCTTACCTCCGGCTTTTTTTCTGGAATAGAGCTCACGTAAATGATGCATCAAAACATTTGTGGGCTGAGGAGGAAAGAGGGGGTTACTTGTCAGCCTTGCCTCTATTTTTGTCTGGCTTTTTTCTCAAGTTTGACTCCTTCTGGGATGTCGCTGTTTTGGAATATGTGATAATACATTGCATTAGATATGCAACAAGTCATGTGTAAAGCAAATACAGTAACAGTTTAAGTGAATGTCTCTCTTGATAAAAGAATGTATTCCAATTACATTAATCCATTAATGGTTCATTTCCTCAGATAATTGGCTACTTACGTGCATCTTTATTTGCATCCACTAAGTACATAGCCTAGAGTTACCACTATCTATATTAAGGCTAATGATTTCATCCTAGGTTAGCACTTCCAAGCTCGGACCGGTTAAAACATAACTTCAATGAATAGATTCACAAAAAAAAAAAAAAAAAAAAAAAAAAATTTGTTCATTGATTGATTTTCTGCCTTCCAGTTACAGCTTATAGCTAATTCTGCAGGCTTTTGAATTCCTTTTTAAGAACAGTATGTAAAGAAAAGGGAATGTCTCATTTAGCTATTGCATTAAAAGTGCAACCCTAAATTATAATTTTTCATTAGTATCTTCTGTTCATGTATAAATGTTGAAACTAATAAAAATCACTCTTTTGTCATTTAGATATTGAATTTTGTCCCTGTTACTAGGGAAAATTGTAATTTTTCGGCAAGATATTAGATTTATTCAATTCTGAGGAAAATCTCTCATGCTAACTCTTTCACAGATATATGGTCTGGTATATTAGAAATAAACTCCAGGTCTCACCTTTCAGAAATTGTGGTAAAGTTTGAACTCATTCTCCAAGTTTTATCTTATTTATAGTTTTCAAAATTTGGTTCATATATGTCTATCAGTTGCTGATTACAACACGGAGGTGCACTGATAATTGTCGATTGATTATCCCTTGACAGAAGCTTAATTAGTCAAAAGTATCTGAATAAATAAAGGCGAAAAAAAATTCCCTTATTTTGCAATGCAAGAATACCCAAATTTCCTCCCCTTCACTCTCCTCCTTTTTTTTCTCTAACTCATTTACACATTTATTTTAGTTTATTTTTCATTCTTTTGGCAGAGTTGTCAACTATCCTAAATATTGATCAAGCCCCCTGAAATTTTGGCAATGTCCTTCTCCTGAAGATGCATGGATGTCTCAGTGTCCAGAGTCCCAGAGATATTATCCTCCATCTTCTAAAAGTGCAACAAAAAGATCGGGGTGTGTTTCTGTTTCTCACATTGAGATATGCACCATGGGCTGAATGTGCAATTGAGCCTTCTCTGTTAAAACTGAAAAGTTAAATTCTTCATTAAAAAAAAAAAAAAAGCATGCTTTCTGCAGAATACATTAGTATTTGGGTTTTGTTAGTTTCCTTGTTTACAGAAGTCAAACGACCCAAGCCCCAGAATGTTTCGGCTCTTAGTGAACTTCAGGGAAGAAATTAAAGCAAGTCATCCAACTTGTATTGTGGAGGCCATCAAATCAGGTAAGCACAGTCACCCCCTCTGCCTTTAGAAATCTGTGGAACACCAAGTGCTCCAGTACACAGTAGCCTCTTGTAGGAGTTCAGATTCAATGGCTGCTTCTCGTTTCAGGCACCGACTCACTTCTAAAGAATGAAAGGTCTACCAAGTCATACTTTCTGCTGTGAGACAAAGGAAAGAGATGCAACATTTGATCTCAAAATTTCTGCCTGCCCAGAAAAATGGAACTGCTGATGACAATTGAATCTCTCTTCCTGAGTATATAATGTTTTTCTTGCACAGTTACATGAACCTAATAACCATATCAATCAGGGTTCTTGAAAGTAAAGCAATATATTCTACTGAAGTGTATGAGGAGATGTTGAGGTTAAGAATGTGTTTGAATTTCTGGAAGGATGACAAGGTTGTTTTTGTTTCAAAGTTAACTGAAAATATGAAGAAGCTGAGAATACTAGGCAAAGTATACTCCGAGAAGGAACTAAAGTTTGCAAAGAGAAGGAAAAATCGCTTATGTGGAAGACCTTATGTTTCAAGTGCTCCTGGATTTACACATACATAGGTAAGTCTATGTAGATTTGTATCAAGGGTGGTATGAGTGCAGCAACTGCACTCGTTTGGTATATTTGGAACTGAAAATACGACAGTGTAAGGAGCACTGTGAAGTTTCAGTATGTTCATGAGCTAAGGGCATAGTTCTGATACATCATTCCCTCAAAACCAGCAAAACCCCTGCACTCTGGGAAGAAAGGAGCCTGGAAGATGGAAACATCTAGGAAAACAGGTAGAGAATGCCAAATTGATGTCCAGCCCTTGGCTTCATATGATCCTACAATGACTCTTGGATAATAAATTTAATCCAAAAAAGTAAATTAAAAGTAGCCTTTGGCCTCAAGCTCTTTCAACTAACCCTGCAACTACTTGACACATTGCTATTTCATGCTCCTGATTTCCCCCTCATTGACAATATGGAGCTACTCTTTGTCCTTCTGGATTTTTAGCTTCTTTGGTGAATTTGCTCCTCCCATTCAAATTCCCTAAACAGAGGGGATCACTGTCCCTGCAAATCTTATTGAATGACTCTAGAATGAATACACATTCTGTCTCAGCTCTCTTCAGGGTAAGGCTTCACAAGAATTTTGAACATTTTGAGACTTAACAATAGGGGCATTCAGGGTTCAGTCTCCAAACTTTCAAACCAACAGGTTGCCTAAGTGTTAAAGTGCTGAAATTATTTGCAGCTCATGCTGTCTCAACCCCCACCTGAAGCGATTCTCAAAATTTCTCCCTAAGAACAGGTGCTACTTCGACATAAAACTGCAGAGGGAAGAGGATCACTTTGCTTTCATGGTCTTGCAGACTGGAAGGAATTGAAAGTTGCTCACCTTTACTAAAGTGTGTTCACTTTTGTTTCATTGCTAAGATAACAGCTACTGATACACTGACAGGAAGCATTTATGATTCAACCTTCAGAAAAGAGTGTGGAAATTCACCATTGATGGCTCTTTCTGAAATGCTAGGTGAGAAACTGTGCAGAGGTGCTTTTCAGGACCTGTTAGCCCAAGAATGAATAAAAAAGATTGACAATATGGCTGAATTTGGGAACACAAGATCCTGAAAGCTGCTTTGCATTAGCCACCACAAGCAAAAAGAAGCAAAAGCCAGTATCTAATTTGGAATATGAACACCTGGAGAAGACTGAGACACTGGAGATCAAGCTTCAGGTAGTAACGCAGAGCAGAGCAACTGCAACAGAGAATGCTCTGTGTCATCACTTCTGTTGAAACATGCCAGGAAGATCACATCCTTGATCTTTCAGACAAACATATATTTGGACCATTTCACAGCTCCTTTCTGGGGGAAGCAACTGTGTTTTCTTTCTGTGGAAACCTGGTGTTGCTCTGGATTTCACAATGACACAGAGGTAAGGAACAGTTTGGGAAGATAGATGTGGGCGGAGGGAAGTGCTTCCAAATGTTGCAGTATAGACAAGGACTGAGACAGTCTTGGACTTACCATGGCCCTGGTTTAACACTGGGAAATGATAAACCAGATTCAGGTCTCTGCTTCAGATCAATCACCTGGGAAAGTAATCCTCTTTCCCCAACCGTGAGGTTATTGGGCGCGTTCCTCTCAGTTTTCATCAAAAGCTCCAACATGAGTTTATCTTAATGTAGAAGGAGAAACTTCCAGATATGTCAAAAACATTTGTGAAACGGTAAGTCTTCCCACTGCAGCTTCAAACTAGATCCCTGTATTAGAACACTTTATGCATTTTTCATATTAAACCAAGTACAAAACAAATAATGTTCTGTTTTTATAAAGGTCTACAGTAGTGTTTGATATTATAAAAGATGAGAACAAACACTCCAGCACTTTGTATCTGTTCACAGGTTGCATCCCTTGCCAACCTCTCCCAATCTCTAAACTGAACAGAGCTGAAGTCTTCATACAGTGGTCAGTGGCTATGTCTGGATTTGCAAGTAATTTAGCACCACAGAAGTAGAGAGTAGGCCAAAGCAGGTGATGATGAGGTCCTCACTCTTGTAATACACATTTCAGGAGTTCTACTTCACACAAGATTAAACCTTGTCCCCTGGACTGAACATCCCAACCATGCTTACAGTTTAATGCTGTTCGGAGAAGCAGCCACTGGTGTTTCTATTAGTGACTGGATCACACTTGGTGCACACCCGAGTTCTCCAAAAGGAAACCAGTTCATTCATCAAGATGACTCTGTGAAGCAAAGCAACCTTCAGGTAGTGGAGATATTCAGGAGTTTTATTTCAAAACTAGATTACTGCTCAAACCAAAACATTAATGCAGACACAACCTGCATGACTTTATGAAGAAGCTGAATATTTGAGAATGTGAGTGTGGATCTTGAATTAAACATTAGCACTGAAGACAATTCAAAACTTCCTGTATTTCAAAGTGTACATAAGGAATTAGAATGTATTTTTTAAAATTTAAAGAAGCAACAAAATGCTTCAGCATGCTGCATACAAAGTGTTTGTTGGAGATTAATAAGATACTTGGCAAGTGTCAAAAAAATAATGAAAATTTGTCTGTGTTATCTAACTCATTTTGAGTGAAAATTTACAATATTTCTGAAGGGTTTTTTTTCTAGCCTCCATTCCAGGTGTTAAGAGGGCACTGACTTTTCATAACATTTTTGCCTAAGGTTGAGTAAGACCCTCATGTGTTTTGAGATCAGATTCACTTTGAAAAATCACCCAAAATTTCAAATGTCTGTTTGGAACTCCAGAAACCCTCCCCCTCCAAACCACATGCTTCTCTTTCTTCCCCGTCCAAACAAGCCCATGACTTTTGCTTCTCCTCCAGCAGACCAAATTTAAAGTACATCTCATGTCACCTTTGGAGAGATTGTATAGGCTGATTACCTTACCAGCTCATCAAGAGATGGGCAGATTACCTTTTCATCCTAATTCCTTTTGGTAAGTCTGACACCTCTCTCTCCAGACCCTCCTTTCTCTCATCTAACACGTATCTGCACACAATACTGTGTGCTAAAATTACTTTCTCATACAAGACTGTAGAAAGAATTGTCTAAACATTTCAAACCAGAAAAATTAACCTGATCTAAAACAAACTTTCATGTTGTTCAAAGTGTTTAGAGAATAGAAAGCAAATAGTCTGATCCTTTCCAGACACAGAAGAGAAGTCCATTAAATCCTCGATTCCATTCAAGAAGGTGCTGGAAACCTCAGTTCAGAACCTGAGCTGGAAACAAAACAAACTTTAAACTTCTGAACAGAAGGGGAAAGTTTGGATTTTTTCCCCCCCTAATGGAAACAAGGATCTTAGTGGACTTCTGTTTGGTGTCTGTAAAAGAAAAATCTGTCTGCCTTCTATCTTTTAACTGCTTTGAAGTAGGAATTTGTTGGGTTTTTCAAAGTGAAATGAGTTTTACGGAAGGGAAGTTCTTACAGTATGTTAGTAATTTTCATTGGCTTTTTAAAGTGAAAATTAAAAATTCCTTGTCTGGTCTGCAAACATTTTAAGGCACTGTTTCCTTTTGGTAGCTGCACATAGCTGAATTAAGTCTCATTTAAGTTTATCTCTTCTGTTTCTCATATTCAAATGACACAAGTTCACTATCATTGTTATTAAACCAAACCCAACCACTCCTTAAGAATATATAGTTGTCATTTAATGTCACAATTGTTTTTACTTGAAGGCCACCAAAGGGCCTCTTATTCACTTCGGTCTTCTGTATTCAGGAGCGGTGACCTGACTGTTGTATACGCTAAGGCACTACTGACTAATTTCCCTAACAGAAGACACAGACGTAGGTTGTACAGCATCTGCTAATGTTTTATAGTGGTATATTTTACTTTTCTGTTTAGAGATTTGTGTTTAAACAAGAGACTCAAAACTGGTGATTTGCACTCTGTATCCTCCTTCAAAAGCCTAGTAAGTTTTGTAATTACAGGTTCTTCTTACCAACCCCTCTCCTCATATTTCTTTAGCAGATGCTGAGAACTGCTGATCATTCTTGTATTCCATGTATTAGAAATAGCAAAATCTCATCATAAGATTCTCAAAACTGAGAATCAGAATCTTTATTCTGACACTTATTATTTCGTATTTTCCTGAAATAAATCAGATATCCTCTTCTGCTTAGGTGCACATATGTCCTTTGAACGTTTAATAAGAAGCAAAAGAAACATAATATTTATTTCCCCTAAATTTGCTGCAGGCTGAACTTGGTCCTAATAAAACAAATGTGGAGTTTCTAAGCAGTAGCATTAAATTACTGAAAGCTTCCAATTCCTGCCTAAAGAACAGGACAGGAAAAAACAAAGCTCTTGATGTGATTTTGTGTGGCCTGGCCCTAGCATTCTCATGAACTTCCCTGTCTAGCCTTTATCTTGATGTGATTTGATTTTTAGATTCTGTTCTTTATGTGTCTACCTTAATTCAGCGATATGAAGACTATTTCATTTAACACAAAATTTGAAAGTTATGGCCTTCTAGCACAATGCTACAACATCTGAGTGGTTCAGAAAATTTTCTGTTTAAATTCTCCTTTTTCAAAAGAATCCAACCTGTGCACATACACACATGCACATACACCCTCACACACCCCTTATAAGATATGAATGCAACTTAAGCCGTACCTTAGGGTATGAAGTTGGGGGTTTTTAGAGTATGGCACTACCATAGTTTCCTTTAGTGATATAACAGCAAACGATTGAACTGCTTAAGAGGCAGACTTCTGTGCTGCTGGGAGAAGGGTGTGCAGTCTCTGTGGAAGTTTTCAAGACCTGACAGGGCACAGCCCTGAGCAACGTGCTCTGTTCTTGGAGCCGACCCTGCTGTGAGCAAGAGGTGGGACTAGAAACATCCTGAGGTAACTTCCAATTTGAATTATCCTGTCAGTTAACATCCACCATTCTTTTTTCTTTGCTTCTGATTATCTCAATTTCTTCTATTTTTCTAGACTTCTAAATACTTCTCCTTTATTGGGGGGGGGGGGGGGGGGAAGCAACCAAACTTGCATATCTTTCTAGGTCTTCCATTGATACAGAGAGGTAACAGAGGGTTAATTCAACTTCATTTAAAATGGTGTGAACACCCTAGAGCACACGGTTTGCCAAAACCCCACATGTGGAGGAGCTGCACTCCCCTACCGTGTGCTACCCCTTACTCAACCAGTATGCCAAACCACTAGCCCTGATTTTCCTAACAAGGTTTCTTTCCACTTACCTCAAAGACTCTGCTTAGCTTCATCCCCCCCGTAGCTCCAAGTTAGTAACCCTGTGCCCCCCAGACTCAGCCCTCCTTGGTGCAGCTCTACTGCCTTAGTCTGAGGTGGACGTCCCTCCTGGATTACTGCAGCTGGCGGCGTGAGCAAAGCCAGGAGGGGAGAAGGGAAAACCCTGTAGCCCAAGGCAGCAAGTTGGCACTGATCACCTGCCTGGAAGGTACTGCCACAGTCAGGTGAGAACTGCCTGTGTGAAGACTCTTACCCCACAGCTCAGAAAACACAGTTAGAGAGGTTTGGGGAACTTTTAATTAATGGTCATTTTTTAACCATGACTGTAATCCTCAGTAAATACCTTCTTCTGCATTCATGTTCGGTTTTATGTATATGGTCTATTTCATAATAGCAATAAAAGACTAGGACAGCGTGTTTCTGAAGGCATACTATTTTTTCAATTGTCTCTTTCAAGAGCTGGTGGTCACATGGCCTTCAGCTTTGTGTCTTATAACACCACCCAAGGCTTTCTCTAATTGCCACAACACAATGCTCTGTGGCTCAACTAAATGATATGTTAGGGAATGACTAAACCATAGTGATAAATACTGCTCACTGCAGCATTATTGCCTTGAACTGAAGTGGTCTGGCTCTTTTGAGGAAGATGTGTGTACGTACATGTTGATGCAGTGAGTCCTGAGACTTACTGCAGCATATTGCACTGCCAGGTTACATGGCCTGAACTTGAAACCCGCCTATTGTTGGATTGTTTCAAAGGAATTTGAGATAAGTGGAAAGCTGCTGTTAAAGATGTTCATTTTGTTCTGCCCTTTGTAAATTTCTTGTGATGTTATTCTTGTTCAAATACCCTCTCTGGGCTATAGCTAATGCAGAAATAAAAGGAACTTTCCTTGGCTTTTTGATTGGTCTTCCTGGTTTTCATTCATGGATATCTTTATGATTCTCCTGTATTCATTCTTCAAGGTTGTCTCTGCAATTATGACACATTATAGAGGCAATTCAAAATAATATATAGACTTTTTAGCATTTCCTCTCTACTGATGGCTTCCTTGTCCTTTCTCTTTCTTTTTTTTTTTCTGATGATGAAACACAGTTAAAAGCAGTCTGTGCTTATTCAGTTTTGTTCATGTTCTCTGACTTACCATCTCAGTATCATTCTTGATTTAGTGAAGTATAGGATGCAAGGCTGTTTATGAATATTTCTTTTCAGAGTACACAAAAAGGAACAAATATCAAATCAGCAAAAGCACAGGCTAAGGTACAGAAGAAGGCCCGGTTTCTTTTTTCCTCCCTATTCTTATGAAACAGAAGGAACCAGCTCAGCTGGATATCACTCATCACAAGACTCTGGTTTGATTTCTGCAGGTGGCAGAGGTAAAAGGCTTAGCTATGCAGGGCCTGAGGATTCAAAGGAAGAAATTGGTCAGAAGTTCTTTCACTTCATCAGATTCTAATGTGGAATGAGTAAAATGTTACCAGACTTATTTGGTATCTCATTCTTTCTGTTATTCTTTTGCAACCTAGAGTATTATCAGATAATAGGAAAACACTGACCAACGTGTACAGGCTGAAAAGCCTCGTGTTGAACACCTGTGTGCTTACTAGGGATGATTAGGACCTGCAAATCCTGCTTTTTTTTCCCAAGAACTATAGGATGTTCATCATCTCTGAAGATGCCCTCATTGTTCATATATGGATCTCGATGACAATTTTAAGGGACCATTATATCTCTTCTCTAGAAGAGCAAGAAGCTTGACTTACGAACAAGATCAAGAGAGGCAGAATTTAAATAGCACCTTAAAGGTAAATATTTCTAATTCCCATGAGGGACAATCTTACAGTTCTGGAATTCTAACAAATATATACAATGTTTTCTGAAAATAATAAAATGGGAGGCATGGTAAAACAAAAACAATATAATTGTGAACCAGCTATCTCAGAAGCTGAAAAGTAACAGTATCACTTGTGGTCTGGAAAACTAAAGGGGATGAAACTGATTTTCTAATTACTATCTTTGCAAACATCTTAATGAAATATAAAGAAATATGCAAGGGATTCTGCAACAAATACACTAAATTAATGCAAAGGAAAAATACATGAAAGGTGTTATTTCTTCAATAAACAGCACATGTCAGTAAATGAGGATTAAGTGATATGCCTTGTATCTTACTTTTTATGAGTATCACTGCAATTTTAATATCCAGTTTCAATTCATATGCTACAAATAATCTGACTTTTTTTTTTTTTTTTTTTTTTTTGGAAAATTAAGCATGATTAACCATTACCTACTGTTCAGATTGACTTCTCGAAACACCTTCTCCTTAAATGGAAATAATGAAACAGAAGACTAAGACAAACAGGAGGCAAGTGATTGTGAATCTTTTAAGAAACAAGTCTATTAAAAATAAATCTTTCTGATACTTGGTCCTCTTATAAAAAGAGTATATGGGCAATTGTTGAAAACTCTGTAGTAATTGATAAGAACAGTAATTGTTTAGCAGAGTGAAAGGCTCAAATGTATTTTATTATTCACCTCTCTGTTATTAGACCCAGGCTTCTGAGGTGGAAGTGCAACAACTTAGAGTGACACCTAGCACCTTTAGAACGAAAACTGGGGCTTTTGCCCCTCTTTCTCTCTATATTAGCTCCTGGAAAACCTTCAGAGTTGTATGTAACTCATCAGACCCTAGCATTATAAGATGGAATAGCTAGTCCATTAGCCATGTATAGAATAGCGAGAGTCTCTTAAGCCCATAGTTCCTTGTTGACCTTCAAAAGCTTTGTAGAAGAATATGAAAGGCAGAGAGAGGCGTGAACATTGTATTTAGTGTAGATTCTTTCACTGCCTTATCCTATCTTTCCCTGTAAAGAATTTGCTGTTGCTGTTGTCTAGCCAACAATATTTTAACTAGGATCTGCCAAGGACATGCCTGAACTCTTTTCACTTAGAGTCATGTTTCATAAAATGTGAACTTAGAAGTGTAGTGTACGTATATAATTTTTTTTAATATTTATTTTCAGAATATCCTTGTATTTTTCCAGTATTATTTTTGTGTAATGTAAGGGTGTTTTGTACTCTAACTGCTTATTTAGTAGTCAAAGGAAACTGTATTCTGTTTCTAAACACAACATTTCTACACTGTCTGTATTTCAGTGCAATGCTTCTGGCTTTAGCTGCTTCAAGTCTGTTGAAATATATTTTTAGAAGTTGAAAAATAAATGTAGTTTTACCAAGATTTAGCAAACATTTTTAAGTTGGTACTGCAGCATGTTTTCTTATAGGTATCAGTGATCAAATGCTTTGTACTTACGGAAAGAAAAAAGGACTCATACTAATGAATCCCTGCTTACAAGGATTCAAACTACTTTGTTTCCTGTTTTCGACCCTTACTGTAAATCTGGATTTATCTCCTAAAGGATATCAGAGTTAATGGTACTTGAGTTTGATGGATATCTCAACTGGAGAACAACTATTCTTCCTTTTCTCACCTGTTTCTCACCTGTTGCATGTTTTTGTAACATCTTTCCTCATAAAATATTGAAATAACATATGTTAGGACAGATCTCCTTAATGTTGTTGGTTTTTTTTACTTTTCAGGACATTCTGAGACACTATCCAGCTTTACTAGCATATTATATTCTTAATTTATGCGTGAAACTCCAATTAGCATAACTGGGAGTTGCATACTAAGTACAGGAGAGAAAATAAACCATTACAATACAACACCAACTTTCTAAATGACATGAACCTTGGCAGATATGAGGTAAAATGTTAAGCTACAGAGAAAACTTTTGCTGATTATGGTGTAAATTTTCCTTATTTGTTTAGTAAATCAGTCTTCGGTTTTAGTTATTTGTTTCTCAGATGCCCTGTCCACCCCCCCTGCCATGGGCAGGGACACCTTCCACTAGACCAGGTTGCTCCAAGCCCCATCCAGCCTGGCCTTGGACACTGCCAGGGATGGGGCAGCCACAACCTCTCTGGGCAACCTGTGCCAGTGCCTCACCACCCTCACAGGGAAGAACTTCTTCCTTACAGCTAATCTAAATCGACCCTCTTTCAGTTTCAAGCCATTACCCCTTGTCCTACCACTACAGGCCTTGGTAAAAAGAAGAAGGAAAAGGAATGCAGGAAAAGCTAACTCCTGCCTTTCACCCGGAGTGCAGCACCGTCACCTGCTCTG
Organism: Astur gentilis; assembly: GCF_929443795.1. Classification (NCBI taxonomy): domain Eukaryota; kingdom Metazoa; phylum Chordata; class Aves; order Accipitriformes; family Accipitridae; genus Astur; species Astur gentilis. Next base: position 16,428,008 of record NC_064894.1, read on the forward strand.
CTTGGCACCAGGAAACAGGACCCTCCTCACCCTGGCGTGGGTTGCATTAGGATCTGCACTCTCTTCAGAGCCACGCCAAACCTAGACTTTGCTACTGTTTTAAAGGTGTGAAATCCCTTGAGGGAACCAGAGCTAAAGAGTGTTGACTTTTACAATCTTCGTAATAGAGATTATACATAGTGCCTAGTCTTAGTGGTAATAGCTGGTAGTGTGCTTTTGCTTCTTTCTGCATACTCTGCAAGGTTAAGGTCATGCAGAGGTGAATCATAATAAACAAAGGGTTCTGTAATGGAAAACAGTGGTCTAAGTGAGATTTTAAAAAAGGCAAGAAATCCTGAACTGTGGTTCCTGTTCTACATGCATTTCTCTGTCCCTCTGATCAAGTCATTTTGCTCTCACTTCATCAAACCAAGGCCACAGATTTCTAGAAACTTGTTCTTTTTGAGAAAGCAAGGAAAACAAATAACTTCGAGAGAACTGGGATAGTCTCCCAGCAAATGGGAATGCTCAGCAAAATAAATCTCATTATTCAGATTTCTGTTTTCCATTGCTGTTGGACAAATTTGTTATGAAAATGAATTCCCTGGTAAAAAGTTGTTGAGTGGTATGTATCATCCTGTATTTTCTCCCTCTTCACTCAGGACTGTATGGAAGTATCTTCCATACATCTGCTAAGCACATGCTGTAGCACCTCTGTTTTGCTAAACATGATCTACCTGACCTAGTAAGGTATGACAATTAGCTATATTTTCATAGACATGTATTTAAGCAGTTTGCATGGAAGTATGTAAATAGGTAAATTTTGCTCTCGTGCCCTTAATCTAGCAGATTAAAGATACGGAAACGCACTGTTAAAAGTGGAAAGCTGGATGGTCATACTCTAAGGCACTAGGAAATTGCAAAGTGGTAGCAACAGAACCAGGGGTTGTCACCTGCTCAAACTTTATTCAACAGAAAAGGTAACAAAGGAAAGTCTATACTGTAAGAAGCTGATGTCAGAGACTTTATCAGATATAGATAGATATATATAGATATATAAAAATATGAAAAGCAAAAACTGTTGTAATTTGAATATTGCTCTAAGCATATCCAGAATGGCAACAATGGTCACAAGCTACAGGAGAGTCAGAAGATTCATTTGTGACAACAGCCCCAAATCCCAGAAGGCAAAGAAGCAATGAACATAATTCAATCATATTTGGGGGTAAGGTCACAGACAGGACATATCTAGCAAATCTGGGCTGGCCGTTCCTCAAGATGTAGCACAACCAGAAACACCACTAATACCTGACAGCATTTTATGTGTTTATGAGGGTATTAGTAGGTCTACATAATGACACTAGACACTGGAGGTGCTACTTGAAATCCACTTTTAGCTTAGTTATTATGATGTTTCAAAGCATCTGTAAGTCTGTGTTATGCTGATATTGATTCTTAATCTTAAGTTTATTTAGGAAAGGAGGATGTGAGGAAATGAACCTGTAAGATATTCTTTCTGAGGCAATTAGGGCTGGTTGTTTCCTGGTGTAGAAGCTGCTGTTTCACAGAACATTGATCAGCTGGAACTAGATAAAGCAGAACTGATGACTAAGTAATATATACAGATTTAATATATATGAAAATATATAGTCACAGTATGTGGACTAGGTAGAACACAAAAGCAGCCATTGAGCTTCTGCAGAAACTTGAATCTTCATTCAGCTGCAGATCCTCGCTTTCATAACTCTTAACACCCTGTAACAGTTTACAGCATGGTTTACAGCTGTATTTTCAGTGCAATGCTAGGTCCTCACACCTATTTTTGATTCATATGACTGAAAAGTGTATAACTATGAGCGTGTATGTTAAATGTCAGGCCATAATTCTCTTCCTCAGTCTCTTGATTTGTATCATCCACAAATGGTATTTCTTTACTTAATTCACAACCATTTTATAAATCTTAGCAAAATGCTGACAAACCACCAGAAAGATGAAAATCACCACAAATTTTAACCCTGCATCAATTGCAAGTGTGAAATGTGTACAATTTGTAAAAAATTAGAAATAAATAAATGTTCCTGAAATTAATGTACAACTACACACAAAAGTGATGGCTCTTTGTTTAGTAACAGGCTTGTTCTTTCCCCAAATTCTGTGCTCACTGGTGATTCACCTAACATCTTTGCAAAACTGCTCCCCAGTGTGTTCTAAAATTCAGTGACTATAATAACCAAGAATTAAATTAGTGCAGGAAAAAGTCTATCTTTTAATTACGCAGGAAAGGAATCATAATAAAACCTGAATATTTTTCTACTTCTCAGATGTTTGTTAACCCAACAGTGCTGAAACATTATAGAAAAAGAAAAACGAACACTTGTTCTGATTTAACAGTGTAATTTTATTGACTACCAAAGAGCTACTCCTGATTTATACCACAGAGATCAAAATCAGACCCAGTTCTTCTATAATATTCTTCCTAACATATCCTGTATGGATAAAAATCTAAGTAAGATTATGGGGATTTATTCATGCATATTTGGCAGCCTTTTTGTATTTATTGGTCTAGCAGATACCATTTGAATTTGGTGCCTTTTTGCTAAAGAGTCAAATAAGTTACTTGCTGTATGAATAACTATTTGACGGCAGATCAGACAAAGATAAGGCATGAGGTATGAGTTTGCAGATGCAATAAAATGACTAAAAGGCCAATTTACCCCTCATGTAACACTGCTGAAGTCAATGAATTTGATCTTTATGTTGAAAATCCAATTTCACACTTAAATAGATTATTTATATCAGAATTGTTTGTTTTTTGTTTAGTACTAGCTCTTGTAAGAATACCCTGCAGGATGAGACCAATTAGATATTCACTTGTAACTTTTACACATGCAACACACAGTCTGTTTTTTCCAAATATATCACCCCAACTCATGTCAAGGAAATTCCAATGTACTTGCACAGTACATATAATTAGTGATCATTAGTCCAATTACTGAACATTAGGGTTTTAAATGAGATATGACACTTGAGCTAGAGAGAATTCAGAGAAATCAGAAAGCTGCACTGATGTCAGAAACCGTGAGGAAATATAGTTCTGAAAACAGCAAAACCACAGGATCACCAAAACGAAGCAGGAGAAAATTCGACTCAGCCAAAGGCTAGAGGAAAAACTCTTAGAGCCAAGAACAACGAGCTGTTCCCTAATATAAAACAGTGGGTGGGATAAGGCAGGTCGGTGCATACAGGTCAGCAAGGTTTAGGTGACAAGGATCTGCAAGTAGGCAGAAAGAGCACATTTTAGTGATACAACAACAATCCCAGAGGTACATTAATGAGCCAAAAGCAAGTGGGGAAATGGGTACAGAAAGAAAGCGGTCAGTCTTTCTGTCTTCTGCACCTGGGCTCTGAGCCACTGCGGAAGCTGTGGGCAGCTGCAAGTCAGTGTTCCCATCTCCAGATTCTCAGTCTCCGACACTCCTGTCAATAATGTCTTTGGCTTCTTTCTTCATTAAATATTGCATACATTTCACCCTGCTGTTCAAACTGCTCCTGTAGCTATTCCTTCTTGAACATCCTTAGACTGTTTCTCCCTAAACGCTTTCGACTAGGGAGTCCTTGTGGGACAGCAGGCGAAACACATAGTTTGAATTTGTTCCAACACTTTTAGAGATGCAGGATTTAGAGGTATCACCCGTAGCAATTCATACCTCTTTTATAACTTTCAATGTTTACAGATTTTAATCAGAGATGGCCAAACCATTTCAAATGAAGAGTGAAGATTTAGGGCTCCAGTACTCATCTTTCTATACACAAAATTTTTCTGGCATTCTTCATTTTCCACAGTTCTTTATCATATCTGGTTTGGATTGGTCTTACGTCTAAACAGTAATCTATGTCAGAGTGCTGGGACATTATTCAAAATGGAGTAAGGTCTCTAGAGGGCAGGTAGGTTTTTCTTGTGGTGCGAAGAAATTGCTTCTCGTGTGCAATCTGCATTTGTAAAAAGATACCTTATTAAAAACCTTCATTACCCACCAACGTCAGAAACACCTGGTTTCCTGGAGAAGGTGAGCCTTCATCTTTTTGAAAAGTTCCAAGAGATAAAGTTACATTCATCCTGCTTTGCAATGTTTGGAAGCTTACCACCTGCCAGACAAGAAGTTGTGTTACCACATACGCTATTCAATGGTTTTGATTTATCTGGTTTCCAATGCAGCATCAGAGTTTTTTCCACCTGGGAAATACTTGAGGTTTAGATTGGGATTGTAGAAGTCAGTTGTCCAAACCCAAGCAAGTGTCTGGGTTCCCTCTGTAGTCAGTGGAGAGAAAGAGGATCCTCCAGGTGGTAATTCATTCTAAAATATGATTTACCAAAGCATTTTTGAAATCCATGTTAATCATATCGATAAATGTAGACTAATCCATATGTCTGTTGATTTCTTTGAAGAACTCTAGGAGCATTGACTTCCAACTACAAAATAGGAATTGACTCTTCTTCATATTTATCCACACTAAGTCTCCTCTTTGCTATGACTTGAAGCAATTTGCTGGCTTGGAGTCAGATAGCCTGTATTCTCAAGTGTCCCGTGAAACCTTTAAAATTGTCTGCACATTTGTAACTTCTCTCCCACCAAGGAAATTTAAGCAGCAGTTTGAACAACACAGTTAGCTTAACTTAAAGTTACTAAGCTAGCAATTTCACATTTCTGTTCATTTAAAAATTTAGAATTAATATCTTTATCACAAAATGCATGAAGCTTGAAGTTTCATTTCCTGATGTGGAACCCTTATTCCTATTAATCATTTTGCATTTCCTCCTTGCCTCTACAGATGATGTTGTTCTCATTGGAAACCGAAACATTTGTTTAATTTAGGGGCCCTACCTGGATTATTTTTAATCCTGACTACATCCTAATTAATTAACAATGCTGCATCTTCTTTAGCTGCTCTCTTTTTACATGGCTACACATCAAATATTTGGTTTAACTTCCTAATTAAGCAACAGCGCAAAGAATTTTGAAAAGTTTTATTTTATCCCTATCTGGCTTTTTCCAGTGAGTTCCTTCTTCTACTCTCCCTGGGCTGATTGTACCTTCCCAATATCCCATTTTAGGTGATTGCTTCCTTAACGAGGTCTTGCACATTGCAACGCCAGGATTTCTTTTTGTTTGGAGCAGATACGACTGTGACTCCGCCTTTGATGTAAAGCATTCAGTTTGATGATGTCTGCAGAACTAGCCAGGTTTCTGATGACTTAAATTTCTGTATGTCTAAAGGAATGCCTAAAGGTGGCCTGGCAGGTAAACCACCGTTTTGCCTGAGAACATACCCAGCTGCAAACAGTCTGGTGTTCCCTTCATGCAGTTCCAGTTGCTTTGAAATCCACGTAAAAACTGATGACATCTTGAAAACAGAAAACCGAGAGACAGAGGGTATGAAAAACATGTATAATTAGCAGGGAAATTAACTTAATGCTGAGAGGCAACAGGTGCCTAATCGAGCATCCAAGCAATCTCCTCATTTTTATATCTTTGGGGGTTTTTTCCTTGTTAACTGACAGATGAGAGGTAATGATGATAGTGATGAAAAAGAACCAGTTAAAAAACCTGAGGAAATCCCATGAATAAGCAAGAAACAGCCAAAAGACTGGCAAGACTGCTCTCAGCAGCAATCAGAGAAGGATCTACGTTGATAAGCAACAAAAAAAGGAGAGAAAGGCACCATCTGTCTTCATCCTTCCCACAGAAAGGTCAGACTCTTCTTTTGCTCTGGAAATTCCCAGCCAGCCACACACCAGGGCTAGGAGACCCCGGAGTGAGAGTCCTGGGAAATGGCACGTCCAGGCAAGAAGCTTCCCAAGGTAAGGCTTTTTTCCTTCATCATCTCCAACATTTTAGGGCCAAATCCATACTCAGAAGCATCTGTAGAGGCAGCTGCTCTAGTCCCGTGGCAATGTTAGGAAGAGAGCACTTTGTCCAGTCTTTCAGTTTTTTCTCCCATTTCATACTCCTTGCCTCCCTAACCCCTGAAAAGCGTAAGCACTCCGGGGAGGCAAGGGCTTCTCGATTTCAGGAAAAGTGCAGCAATGTTTGTCCCAAGGATGTACGTCGGTTTAGACTTGAAACAATGTGAGTTTTTTCAAGCCATTCAAAACATTTATAGCCGTTGCACTTCTTCCACACCCCAAGTTTTGCATTCTTCGCAGAGTCCCCTTATTTAGCATGTAATGATTTCGGAGCTGTTAAATCTTTACATTATCCCAACAACATGTCAATTAAGGGAGGCATTTTATACAGATTACAAAGATTTGTCTGAGGTGGCCACAGCTTTGTTAAAGCTGTTTTGTGGACATCTTCATAATTAATGGAAAAATCATTAGGAATTCAGTCTTTATTAACCCCTGTAGCTGCAGGGGCCCATTTCATCTTAATTGCATTCATTTGGCACTGGCAGTATTATACAGCATAATCACTAATAAATGATCTTTTAATTTGTACCAATCAAGAGAGCTTGCTTTCATGCCAATATTCCTGTTTCATTGATGTTGACCTGTCTTGATTTTTGATCATTTGAACTTAAGATGATTTACTGGAAAATCAATATCAATACCAAATCTGCCGTATTCATACATCTGTGGTTAAGTTCAATTTGACTGTATTTTGATTGAAATAAGTAGTGCTTGATTATCCATTCAGATTTTATGAAATAATCAGGTTGGGAAATCTAGTCCTGTATTCTTATTCAAAGGCAAATAATTAGAAACTGTAGGAAAACTGCAGAGCTGGGACAGCATTAGAAGTAACACTTCAGATCCCACTAATTAACCAACTTTGTCTGTAATCTCCTAAAGGCCTCCACCAATAGAGTAATATGCTATTACCCATTTAGCAGGGCCAACAGGGGCTTTGGCTACACTTGTTAATAAGAAAATCTGAGACAGTTTCTCTCATTATACCCCCTGTCAGCACTGTCTCTGCAGTATAAAATAGCCATCATTGTTCTGTTGGTCAGTTAACCAGAAACCAGACTACTGTAAAAAAATACTTTACAGCTAATTGAAAATGACTGAAACATTCCCTTATCAACCAGTTGCTTTGTGCTATTTGAAGAAAATATAAATGTTAGTGAGGGAGGGAATACACAAAGTTCAGTCTTTTTAATTAATACCCCCTACTTGAACTAGAATTACTGACTTAGCTAAAGACAAAAAACCCTTACAGCTATTACTTCAACCTCTTGGTTATGAATTAAAAGGAAAAAAAAAATACATTATATCTTTCCTAATATTGTAGCACTTACTCCCCAAGTACTGAATTAATTTATTGAAAATTTACAAGTAAATCTGTTAATTACTATGAGCAATATGGGTCTTGTCTAAACTATTACTGCACTGTTACACTGTGATACGGCTCCACTACTGGCTGTGAAATAAATAAATAATCTAGCTTATTCTGAGGTGGGAGGGAGTGAGCTGGAGCAGTACAGCTGCATCACACTAGGATCTGTAAGGGTTCCTCCTGTTCTTGGGTCACTGCCTCAACCCTCGCTGTTTTGCCCGCAGCTACTGTAGACGACTGACCTCAAGTCTCTGGTGATTTGGGGCAACAGGGTCTGGAACAACCTCCGGTTGCAAAAGGGAGATAAAGTTGAGCATGTGTGTGTGCACATGCAAGTTAGATGACATTTCATTTTACGTCACTCCAATTTTCAGAGCAAATATTATAACTCCATGAAATGAATAAGCAAGATTAAACAACCGATCTCCAATTGTTGAGATGAGTACATGAAGGAAGCAAATAAAACAGTTTTAGCACTGCCATGCAGGGACATCGCACAGGAGACTCTACAGGTTTGGGGGACAGAGAGGGACGCAGAAAACACTTTAATCTGAAACTACAAGCATGAAATTGCTTACATTAAGCTTGACTTCCTGGTTATTGTGTAACATTATCAAAAGGCATACTTAAGGCTGTTTTGGTACCCTAAATGTACATTACCATTCCTAAACAAATTTAAAATGAATAATGACTGCCGTTGATGTATAATGCCTGTTTAAGTTACTGTGGGATTTCTGGTTTTTTACAGGAGTTCTGTGAAGTCATCTGTCCTAAAAGATGGATCAGTATTCTCACCTCTAAAATCATTATACCAGGGCTACTTATTTGGGAATTTTGACAAATGGATATTTATAATAGCAGCAATTTGGCAATTCCTGCTGCTAAGCAGGTTGCCTGAGACCCTCACAAAGAATGCTTTATGTACAGGTTCCAGAAAAACTGCTTGCCTTATCTCTGTACAGGACAGAAGACAGTGTTCACTCCAATAATTAATTATTCACATTCCACTGTATTAATAGAAGCACACCAAACTTATTAAACCAAAATAATGGGGGGCTGGAGCAGAAATCACCTTTACCAATAAATGCCATAGCTCACTATTGCTAACATCTTCAGATTCCTAAATCTTCAAGTTTTTCTGCTGCTTCTACACTGACAACTCTGATTTCCCGTCAAGGGTGGGGTGGGTAGGGTTTTTTTTTCATTTTATGGCCATGCTTTTTCAAAATTAGAGCAATATTGCCTCTTTAGTCCATCTTTATGCACTAATCTTTATCCAGCTACTTTTATTTATCTTGTTTAGACTCTGAAGAACTGATTTCTCCAGTTAACTTCAAATTTACTGAGTTACTTTGCTTTTTTTGGTCTAAAAGTTATAGTTTGTCACTCTCCTGTCTTTCAATGCCCACCTTAGTGGAAATCCCAGACTCTTGCTAATATTTTAATACATTATTTTAATAGCATGGATTTAAAAACTTTCCTCGCCTGCTGACAGTCTTTTGGGTAAACAGTAATGCATAAACAGAGTGTATCACCACATAGTTTATATTTTCATATATAATCTCATGGCAAGGACTATACATGCACACAGATTCCTTGGCTATTATGACATTTATTACCATGTGTTATGCGATTGGACATATTTTATTCTGATTATGACTATTAATTGTTTTCTTCAAGATTTTTTTCCAACAATGAATATACACATACACAAAATTCCCTTGAAATCTTAACTTTTCTTATCAATCAGAGAAGTCTCTAATACTTCCCTTTAAAAGAATTTGTAGGGTATGTATTCTCTTTTCTAGTCATTCAAGAGAAAAAAAATCTCTTGTCCTAAAGGATCACAAGCTATTCATTGTATAGTTCTACATATAATTTTATTTGCTTTTGTCCTTCATGTTATAAAGTCTTTCCTGGGAAAGGCCTAACAAAGACTCAAGATAGAATTTGAAGAACTGAATGAAAAGAAGACTATCTTCCATGCCACCCTCTGCATGAAGGTTGCTTGTAGCTTTCTGGGTGAGCTTGGGACCTCACAGGACTAACCCCTAAAAATTATCTTGACATAAATAAGAGCAATGAAAGACTTTTGAACTCTAGGACAATTTTTAAGTTGGATTTAATTTTAATAAGATGGAAAGTTAATAAGAGAAGCAGAGTGGTTTCATTCACCAGCATACGCCTCTACTACTTGACTACAGAACAGCCACTGCACATCCCATCAGAATGACACCAGCCCTTTTGCCTCAAATCCTCACTAGCCATGCCAATTTTTTGTGTGTTTATTATTCTCATCATGGATGAGTACTTATGTCTGTTCTGAATTTGTTCTCCTTTAATTTCCATTTATGTTCCTCTTGTCCTATCTTCTTGTGCTAGTCTGAAAATAGCAGCTCATGTTGACATTATCTGTTCCATTTAAAATTTTAAATACTTCAATTAAATCACCTCTTAAGTGATTTTTCTTTCTAGACTTCATAGATTTAGATGTTCAGCTTGTCCTCAGAACTTATACTTTCAACCTTGCCACCTTTTCAAGAACAGCAATATCACATCTATAATATATATCAAAGGTAACATTGTGCAGCTTGAATGTTGTCACTAACTTTCTTAAACATATATATTCTGCTGCCCTGGCTAACTGTCCTAGATAGCATGTCTTTGGAATCACTTTTTAAAGGTTCTTGTCAAAGTCAGCTGCATTAGTTATATTCTATTTGCCTTTAAATGTGTTTTATATTTCTGAGACCAGAGCTTGGCAATTTTTTTTTAATAACATTAGTTCTTATAATCATGTAAATACCCATTTAGTGGAAGGAGCAAAATTTTTTAAATTTAACTTTAATGTTATTCATTACTATTTATCCTCTATATTTGGAATTGCCTTTCTTAATGTGCTTTTTTTTTTTAATAGAAAACCCATTTTTATAGAAACCAAACAATTTTTAATTTGTGGTTCTTAGACTTGTAGTTACGCACCTTCACATTCTTCCCATGCTATTTCCAATTCAGATACAAGTCCCCCAGTAAGGTACTGCTACAGGCACATTTTCAGATTTTATAGCAAATAGTTTATGCAGAACATAATTTGTAAAAATACTGTAATAAATTAGAGGGCTTATTACAGAGTGCTATTTCCATTTCAATATCCAACCAGTGGAGGACTGCTTAATTTCCATAGTGTAGGAAAGATTCAGAAGGAGCATGGAAATTGTCCAAGGACAGCAACTTGGCTGTGGAGAAAATATCAAATAGAAGGTAAGTCAAGTGAAGTTTTCTTTCTTTGGTCTGCTGTAATCATGAACATGTGCCTCAGATGCTTGTATCTTTTTTTTTCCTGGCACCCCTACTGAAAAAAAGAAATCTTACCTGAAGTGTGTATATGTCCTTGGAGACTGTCTAAGGACTAGAACGTGAAACATCCATTGTCCGGAGCTTCTCAGGTGCCTGCTTATGGCTTCCTGCTACGCTGATGCAAGCAAATATCCAGGGTGTTTTTACCCTACAGCTCTCAGGGAAGCACGCTCTGGCAGGGTCTTGTACCTCAGGAGTAGTTAATGGAAAGTAATTTCTGGGATAGGAAGATGAGGAAGGAAGAGCTGGAGAGCTGGGAGATGGGAATTTTGCATCAGGTTGGCCCTGGACCTCCTGCGTGACTTTGGCAAGTGACTGTGATTCGATGGGGCATAGGAAGTCATGGAAGCTCTACCACTGACTTCAACGAAAGGAGGAACTGATTTAGTTACAGCCGACTCCTCATTTTCTCACCTGTCAAACAGGATAATTACCTTTAGTTAATTTTCTGGTGAGCTACAAGAAGCACAATGAATTTCTGCAATAGGAGCTGTTACGAAACACAGCACCTTAGAAAGATACCTGAGCTGGCTCTGGGCAAAGCAGCTCTGGAGCTGGCAGCATGGCAGCCTCATCAGCGGAGACATGCGGTTCATTAGCACAGATGGAATGCCTCACTAATGACTTTGACTGTTTCCTGGAGCTCAGCTGGTTTCTTTGCAGAGTTTTGCCATGCTTCATAGACATACCAGCTTCCCGAGACCTAGCATAAGACCGGCTGCAGAGCGCTGCGCTGCCCAATGTGGGCACATACGCCTAATGCTCAGGTGCAGGCCTGGCACGGGTGGAACAGAGTCTGAAACGGGGCAAAAAGGCTCAGGACCTCCACTCACGCACAGTGAACCTCCAACCCGTGTCCCACTTTAGAGGAATCCTGAATATCAGTAACCTGTTCCTAGCTGACTTGGGTCGGTTGGTAACCGAGTCTGGTAGCCTTCCTTTCCCAGCCTCCTGCTCCCTCCATAAGCTGGGGGAGGCACAGCACAGAGCCTGCCACGCAGCTCCATCACCACAGTTTGTCTATATAAAAGCAAAAGATTTCATTTCTCAGTCTGGAGTCGCTCAGTAAAGCAGACTGAATGGAGACCAGAATCTGTCCCCTAAAATGTATGGTTATTTTCTTCATCATTTAAACTAAATATGGAGACAGCCAAATTTACATGAAAATGAATTTTAGAAAGAGATAAAGTGTTCAAAAAGGAAAATATTGTCGTCATATAATTCTGTTGTCTGCAAAATGGGTGAGAGATTTTGTTTCACATATCTCTGGTGACACTCCGCAAGACACAAGAAATGTATCTGATTTGTTTAAAAGTTGCAACCGTGTGATTTGGAAAAGTCTTTTAAAACTGTGTTTTAAAAAAAAAGGAATCCCATCTTACAACTAGCCTTCACAGTGTGCTCTTGGGCACCCTTTTTGGCATTGTGCTGTCAGTGCATTTGATTTGCTATCTGCATGTGATGTTATGTGCCATATTGTCACAACTTAGGAAGAAGCAGTAAATTGAAGTCGAGTCCTCATTGGAATGAAACTCCCATTTTAAGAAGAAATTCAGATCTATTCAGTTTGACCTTGGAACTTGAATTAAATCTTTAGAAACTCAACTTTCTCGAGGGAAGTATGAGGTTTGTATGAGACTGGATATATTAAAAGCTCATACAGCTCTGGTATAGTGCACACGCCAGGGTGGTTAATTTTTAATTTAGAGGACAATGAGAAAATCAAAGGGTTTCACCTGAACTAATTTTCACTGAGTTAATTTGTTATACTCAAAGCTGGTTTATAAGCATTTAACAATCTATTAAAAGAAGTATTAAAAGCTCAGTTGTGATTTTTACTGAAACATTTTTGTACGTTTAACCTGATTTCTGAATGGAATTTTTATAGTTTGGGGTGGTATCATAAAAATGCACATAAGTCTAGGCTGGATTCCAATTTTGTATTGTAATAAGCAGCATTTTATGTATGGGTCTGTATGCACATTCAACAAATCATTCAGAAAGAAAAATCAAGTGGATGTGGTTATTGAAGATGAGGATAGCATTTACCTGCTTGAAATTTGATGCATATAATACATAAGGGGATGTCCTTGCTTCAGTCATAAAACTAATCCATTTAGATTGTCAAGTCAGGGAGTTGGACACAATAGGTTTTTGCAAGACTACAGCGTGTCACCACCTGACTCTAGCAGAGCAGCACCCACACTGGAAAGCAAAGCCAGAACCCTTGTTCTGCCCTGCCTGCAGCAGAGCAAGACAATTACTAAATCCTCTCTGAGGACTGGGAAAATGAATTTGCCCTGCTTCCACACAGAGGCAACACCTGAGATTTTCAAAACGGCCGAATGTTTTGCTCCTGCTCGCTCGCTATCACTGCTGAGTAAATGCTGACTTATCTTCATTAAATCTGCATGCAGCAAATCAATAAGAAGTTGGGGTGCTTGTTTGTAGAAGTAACAGAATCGTTTTGGCATGCTGTTAAGATGTTGATGACTCATTTTAGTGTGACTTCAGGAGTTGCCAAGAAATATTGCTAAGTTAATCTAAGTCTGGCTAATGCAGAAATGATAGGTACGCTGCAACCCGTGTGCCAGAGTAAAAGGGAAGGAAAATAAACATCCCCCGGTGCCCACAGTTCCTTGCATTGCAGTAAGACATGGGGTTTAGGCTTAATTGCATTTTACATCTGTGCTTTTCCAGGAGAAAAAAATGGACCAGAGTAGTTTTCTCACAGTAAGGAATGCAGGCGGCTAACCCCAGAAGTTCCTCCATTTCTACAAAGTAGCATATGGCAAATGTACCATTTGTGATGTGCGATGGTTTGCGGGTGCTGCATTTTTGTGCCCTGGAGTGTAGGAACATGAAGGAAGAGAGGAGCTACCCACAGTGACTGAGGAGGTGGGACAAGGTGGAAGTGGATGGGTTCAGTACAGGATGCACAGTACGCGCTTTTACAAGTTGGGGAAAGTCACACAGTAAGGCCAGCCTGCAAAAACACTGCTTAACAGCACTTTTTCAGGGCACATTCTCTTTTTTAGCTTTTAGGCATGTTGCAAGGTGGGAAACATATATTTTATGGAGTCCCACCTGCACCATGGTGCTGAATAACACACCATGAAGCATGGATTCCTCTGCTAACTTGCAGAGAAACAACAGCGTGACCAGCATCACTGGCGAGCTCCATTAATTCAAACCTTATTCTCAAAGGATCCCCTCTCCTGGGCACAGAGGGAGTTCAGCATTGGCAGCCCCTCTCCCTTGGATGCCAAAGAGCATCAGTGTATGCTAATTGTGGTAGTGTTTTTTCTTACGTGGACTTTTTTTTGACAGTCTCAAAAACGAAGCATCGGATGAGGGATACTGAACCAGGGACCTGGGAGCTGAAGTCTCTGAATACTTCCAAACTAAGTTATGCTCCTGAATTGCTGTTCCTCTTAAGAGAGTGATAATATACACAGAAATGTGCAAATTAAAGTATCTGGGGTACCCTGGGACAAAAGAATTATTGTACAAATTATCTGTGACTTTTGAAGTTCACAATAATAGCCACAGGAGCAAAGTATTTTTAAAAGTACTACAGAACTCCAGTAATTTATGCACCTCTCTTCTGAGAAGTTGTTGTTTTATATATCATTTCCTATACATAATTAGCTTTTTCTTTTTTTGCTGATTCACCCATTTCCTCTTAAACCTTTCATGTGTGTGATTGAGAAGTGTCAGCTTGCACATGGAGGAGAGGGAAAGATATGTTCAAGCCATAATCTGATCCATAAGTCTGATCTTTTAGTCAATAGAGGCAGTTTCTGGTCTTTGCTGCCCACAGGAGAAGGGGGGAAAATTCACTGAAACAACCAGTGATTTTTTTGATGGGAGAAAAGTCGGAAGGGGGTGGGGAAGGACACTGAGAATAGGAGCCTTTGTTCAGTGAAACAAATGTTAACACCAGAATACAGATAAAACTTTATGTATTATTAAAGAATACATTTTGCTGTTGGAAAAATGTAATGCAACCTGGAATCATTTATTCAAACTGGTAATACTTTTTGTGTTGTTACATTACAAAAAGTCTTGACGTGTCTTGTGTCTGACTGAAAATATAAAACATTCTGTGGTAAAGGCAACTAAGAAGGACTAGATTTTTGTTAGCCTGAAAGCCACTGCAGAAAGAAATTACAAAAAAAAAAAAAAAAAAAAACCAAACAAAAAAAACCCCACATAATTTGATGGGAAAGGAGAAGGGGAAAAAAAGCAAAGATATTCTGATAGGTCATTTTTTTTTTTCATACATGAGCATTTAGTCTACCATAATCTACCAGGACTGTCAAATTTGATTGAAAGATAATACAAGATTTTTTTTCTTGCCACAATTTATAGCATGTATCCATTAGGAATAATTATGGTTGCATGATTTTGCTAGCTGTTATCTCTACAAGTGTTACTAATGGTTTTATCAATTACTCCCTGTCCAATAACTGCATGGTTGTAACCTAATTTAAAGACACTCTATCACTAGGCTGATTTGTGTAGTAGTAAATGACAGCATTTGAGACACCAGCCGAACGACTCACTTCAGTGACTTAGTTAGTCTCTAATAATTAACAATTAGTAGGTACCTAGGAAAAACTCAAGAGACTAGAGCTCCCATGTTTCCCTTTCTTATCTTAAGACAAGAAGTTACCAAGACTATCTCCTGTAAATATAACACTGTAAATAAAATCTTCTCCTGTGGCTGTTAGAAAATGTGCTTTGATAAAGGTTAACAGTCGAGGAATAAAACAGAACCGAACTTTGGGATCCATGGTTGTAAGCCATACTGACAACCTAAGGAGGAGATACAGGATTATACTTTGTGGTTTTGCTGTTAGTGTTATAGTTCAAAAGCAAAGCCAGTGTGCTAAAAGGGGAATAGTGCTGGCAAAATTGTGCTATTTTCTTGAACTTTAGAGCAAAAATGCTGGATGTGCAAAAAGAAGCACTTCATTACAGATCATTAGTGTGGTTTTATGTACAGCTCAGAAAGGTATTGCCTGCTCAGAACAGACTGGAAAGAAGTCTGAAATCTATTTTAAATGAGTGTAAAAGACGGTATTCCTCCAAGGATGTTATCTCTGAGGATTTTAAAGAATTTTTCCATTAAAAAGTCTCTCTTCCTAAATAAGACTTTGAACTTTAGGTTTAAAGCAGGATCTTGTTCTCTGCAAGTAACTATTTCTTTATAGGCACAAAGACATTTAAAATAACAGTGAGTGAACAGGGGTTGAGGTTTTTGCAGTGCACAGTCCTTTGCACAGTCCATTAGTATATTTGAATTTAGCTTGATGGGGCAAAATTGCCTGGAATAATTCATCATTTGGGTTATTGTGTCAGATCTTAGTACATCATCTCTTTCAGATTATCCAAGATCCCAAAGTAACAATCTTTCCCTAGGAGCCTTGAGGGTTGTATGTTTATAAAATGCTGCACTTTACCCACTCAACAGTCTGATGACATTTTCAGGCTTACATGCAAAACCAATATCTGCTATGAAGCTTGCACACTCTTCGTAGGAACATAGGAGCTGCCACACTGGATTAGATCAGCGATCCATCTAGCGTGGTCCCCTGTCTCTGACAGATGCCAAATCCAGGCTTTTTTAGAGGAAGGTGCGAGAAACCTTGTCAGAAAAAAACTGTAGAAACACCTGCCTGTAAAGGGAGTTGCTTCTTAAACCCTTAGTAAGTGGCTGGTTTATGCCCTAAAGCATGACTGCATATACGCTTTAAAAAGTACAGGGGTTTTGTTATAATTACAGGAGCTGTCACTATCCTTATAATATTTGTATTACATTCTTGATCCCAAGGCTATGTCTAGATTCCACAGCACAGTCCCACTTTCCTGATCATTATCCAGGTTGAGGGCTGACCCAGACAGGCTACAGTTCGCTTTTAGGCAATGTGGCTAAGTTTCTTTCTCCTGGGAGCCAAGTCCTGGCTAGAGATTGGGGGAGATGGAGAATGGCTAGTTCCCAACCTGACACACGCTCTCAGATCTCACAGTTTAAACATAACCACAGAAACCAAATTGCAATTAATTAATTCGGTTGTGTTGGTTTGGGCATTTCTTAAGTCTCTTCTGTTGCATGTGAATTTTCTTTCTTTTTTGTTGACCCCATGCTCTTGATTCTTAGCAAAAGTAAATGGATAGCCTCCTTTTTTCCTACTATACATTTGTTATCTTCGATACTCTTACCATTTTCTGCTATTCACCCCGACTCTAAAGCAAGCGATTTCAGTCCTTTTTTTCTTTTTTTCTTCACCTACATTCATTCATCTAAGCATTTTGTTGCCATTTGGAAGTCTTTATTTTCTGAGATGCACTACACACAATATGCTGAGAGTGTACCATTCATTCGTCTAATGCCATGAAAATAATTTTGGTTTTGTTCTCTGCCTCCAAACACTTCCCTAATGTAAATATTATCTATTAATGCTAAATGACAAAATTCATGCCTCTGATTGTAGCTTAATCTGATGGTGATATTCATCAGATAACAAAGCATTTGTCCACTCAGTGAGCTGATAAAACAGTCTCAGGTCGGGTTTACTAAAGCCAGAGATGATCTTCAAAATGTAGTTTTAACCTCACCCACCCTTTCTGGTTCATCTGCATATTCTTTTGAAAACTGCTCATTGAGTATCTGTAGCCCAAATGATGTCATCAGGCACAGCATGCAGCCACTACAAGTGGGACAATTATAATTTTTGTAGCTGATTAATCATCATGAAAAAGTAACAGTCAATTGACTCAATCATACATCCATGGTGATTAATCACACTTCACTTGTGTTTTTTCCAAGTATTTCACCGACAGTGCAGATGTTGGATGATTTTTCTCCTTGAGCCTTTTCCTTGGTCACAGATGTTAAGTAATCACCTTGTCCTGATACTTGACTTACCTAATTTTTTCTTCTGCAGGCCCTTAAAAGCAAATGTGTTTCTTATGTAGAAAGAAAATGTTAAACTAGATATTAATTTTTTTACTGGCTAATCAATATCTGAAATCACCACAATTCTCATCTGTAATCATAGGTGTTTTCAGCTGGCACATTACTCAAATTTTTCCCTCATATGCAACAGCAGGAAGACTAATAAAACACTGACAGAGTGTAGTCCATGTACAGAGGGTAGTAGCAGAGTCCATCTTATGTTTAGACCACGGTTACAGCTCCTAACCCGAGTTCATGAAAAGACTCACTTGATTGTAACTAATTGCCATACAGACATACAAACAAGCATACAAGAATCTTCTGACACCAGAATATTGATGTTCATAGATACTCACATGGGCTGGTAGACTTCAGTCTTGACCTCAGTTAGAACAGGAGGGGGAATTGCTGAAACATCACAGCAGATGAAAATGTCTTAGTGTACTGCTAAAACCCTGGTAATGATATTTTCTATGGAGTTACATCTATACTGATGAAGCCATGAGCATCTACAACTGCTGTCTGCCCTATAACTATTACATTCTACTGCTTCATATCATATGTGCATATACAGAGATTATTTTGGGTTTAGGAGTGCAAGTTGACTTCTAGGTGATTTTCAAAGACTTATTTCAGAGGACTCCTTATAGATAAAATCTGTATAACATTTCCCAGGCTGCCCCCAATATTGCAAATGGAAATGTGTGGGGCAAACAAGGTGTTTACCTCAAATGATGCAACCCTCAGTGTGTCCAACCACGTTTCACCCTTCAGAAAAAGCCAAAGATCCCCATTCTATTTAGCAAAAGGATTGTACCAACCTCTTTGCCCATCCTTAGATCACTGTTAAGATCAATGCATACACTGAAAATTGCTTTCATGAAAAGATGACACAGCTGCATTGAGTTCTGCACTAGACTCCAGTCTTGATACTGTTAATAAAGAGCCTAAGGTTGGGTATAATTGTTAATACACTAATTCTAAAAATCCACTCAAATGTCACTTATAATCAGGATTTTCTACTGTGCTAGGACCCCTGGGGAAACCTTTGAAGCTGTGAATGGTGTACACGATGACAGGGATGAACATAAGAAGGTAGAAGGCCACTGATGCTGTTTAGCTTAGTTGTATAAAACTATCACGTATATAGAAGCTTAGAAATACTGGCAGCTAGGAAGATGGGAAAGCAAAGTGTGAGATGGAGAAAACACCCAGATGCAGAAGGAAAAGCTTTACACTAAACCCAGTTATTTCAAAGCATTAGGGGGAGAGGTGAAGAAACTGTACTGCTTGTAATTTACAGCGGAAGTACCAAGGCAGAAGAGACATTATAAAGGCATTTCATCAAGAAGACATCCATGACATGAAACTATTTTTAAAAAAAAATAAAAAAAAACTTAATTATTTTATTAGCAGTAGAGATGAACCTTACATCCAAAGTAAAAAAGCAGGGTGGCTGTGAAACCTTTAAGAGGAGAATGAGAGTAACAAAGTAACTTAATATGCAATATCAAAAAAACTCTGCATGGAAGTCAATGATTATACATTAATTGGGTTTAAAATTTGTTAAAGCTGTGCACACTTATTGTCTCATTTTATCATATCTTTGATATTATCATGCATAACATTTTGAAATGTAACTTTGTGTACTTCCTCGCAGTGTTTGTTGCTCTTTATTTATGATTAGTGCTTGGGCTGGTGTGAAGTGAATGCGTATCCCTCAATAATGAAGTACAGAAGAGTTGGGTGGATTTTTCAGAGTCACAAGGCCTGCCGTAAAAAATCCCTCATGAATCTTTTACAGCTGTAAGTAGCCTGGCATTGGTAATAGCTCTACTACTATGGGAAGTTTGGCGGAAAACATTTTTTAAAAGCTCCTGAGAAAGAGACGATGTCAGGATTTATGTGTGGTGGTGCTGGGAACAGTTGTTTTCAGCAAGGGTAAGTTTTCTCAGTTTTCGTTTGGAAAAACTGACTGCCACAGATAATAGCAGCTTGCTCTGCTTCCTACTTGTAGTCAACACAGGGTTTTCTCGCACTCCCACCTGACTCTATTTTTTGCACATCAGAGTATTTCATCTGAGCTGTAGGTTGCTCTCTCATTACTCACTTGCATGGATTTCTTTAATTATTCACGCTAAGTTTAATCATATGCTAAACATAGACAACTCTTCTCTGGGACTGTATCTCTCTTAAAGACAAGGACAGTAGTCTTTGTAAAAAAGGATGTGTCTTTTCCAGTGCCTGTGAGTACAAACCCAAATTTGCTAAGACATAAATCTTTATGACAAAAAAAAGAAATCACACGTGTGAGATAGAGAGGATTAGTAGCTAGGATGCCGCACTGCCAGCGTTGCTCCTGACCAGGTGTGGAAGCGGCTTTCTGTGGGGTTCTTTGGAGGGGCCAGGGGCCAGGCTGGGAGCTTCTCTCCCAAGCTCCCTCTTTAGTTAGGGCGCAGACCGCACAAGGGATTTCAAACCATTTCGCTGATGGCAGAAGATGGGGACAGCAAAGAGAGAAAGAAAATGATGCTGGAATTGCAGTCGGAGGAGGGAGAGGTGCCGTCCTACTCCACAAAGGTGCAGGAAGAAAGAAAGAAGAGATTGAGAAAAGCCAGGAGAGATGAGGTGAAGACTTATGAGGGCACAAGATTAGAACTGGAATGAGACAATTTGGGCAACTCGAACGAGTTAAACTGGGATTATGGGGCTGGGAAAAGAGACGAGGAGAAAAACGTGGTGAGAGGGGAACAGGAAAAGCCCCTGAGGTTGAGGAGAGGCTGAGGCCACAAGTGCCTATCCTCTGCCAAGGTTGAAATGTGAATTCAGAGGTTTTCTGAATGCCATTGCTCCTCTCCTCTTGGTGACCATATAGCTGTGAAACCTGCGCCTTGTCCCCTCCTAGGACCGGTGCTCTAGTGAGCCAGGCCACAGGCAGTGGCAGTCCTTCAGCTCATGAAGCAAAGGGCTGAGTCGTGGGTCACTTTCCAGCCCTCCTACCGTCTGGGTGATACCCAGCAATGGACCTCCTGCTGTAGGCTGAAAGGGGAGCAGGATTCAGTTCACGCCTAAGTGACAAAACAGAAAAGCAGCAGGATAGCTTGAGAAATGAAGCAAGTACTTACAAGCTTTCCAGAATGGGGTAAAACTGTACCTTCTCCCTCCTTCCTAGCTGTACCTCATAACTTTGGGGGTGCTGTTACATGGCTGAGGAGCCAATCTTGGAGCCAGGACCTCTGAGACCTGTGCAAGAGTGCCGAGCCTACCTTGTAATGAGGTGAGTGAATGACAGGGCCCAAGCGGTCTGTTTAGCAACAGTCTGTTGGTTAAAATCCTCACGTCCGTGCAGACTGTTTTCACTTTCAGCAGAACAGCATTTTCCAAAAAATGTGCTGATCAGCTCTAATTATCAAGGTTACAAACTGAATCACTCAAAAGGTAAGAAATGCCAGAATCCGTGCTGCCTGGGTAACCTTAATGCTCACATGCACACCCCCCTGTACACGCATTATGATACAGTCTTTAATTATCTGATTGCTTGTTATTTTTTCCCCTGTTTCATTGGAGGCATGGGATGCACCTGCAGCAGGGATGAATCAGAGTTAAGTAATGAAGGTGGTTGCTCTCCTTAGACATCCTGTTTTAGCTGGTGCAAAGATGTGTAGGCTGAAGTAGAGACAGCAGGAAAAGAAAGGGTAAGGCATGAATGATGGCAAAAAATGCTGACCAGGAGACCTAATTCTATCCAAGCCTCTGCCGCACAATTCCTTCAAGGTGCTGGTCAAGGCACTTTGGACAGGTGATCCTTTAGGGGAGATCCGAACTGCTCTGAAAAGCAATGTCTCAGAGGGAGGTGAAGGAGATCTGTGAAGTTGGGGAATACCACCTTTATTTTATGCTTTCTGGGTACCTCGGTTTAGGCCTTGGGTTTTGATTCACAGAGCTTTGGAGCAGTCACACCTGCAACCAAAATCAATAACGGGAGCTGTACTTTGACTGAATAAAGTATTGTACAGTGCAATGCTAACATCTCTGGAGGAAAAAAAAAACCAAACACAGATCCTAAACACTGCTGGCTGGGAACACTGAGTTAATGGAAGAACTGGACCTTCATCTCCCTGTACCCTGGTTTTCCACCTAGACAATGTGAATAATAATCATACCCCTCACACGCCAAGAATATAATGAAAACAAATGTAATGTATATCTGAGAAGCATTCAGACTGTAAAATAAAAAGCCACAAGGAAATTAATAGTTTTGTCTTCAGAGCAGAGGTTTTGAAGTGAGTGGTAAATAAGGCACAAAGCCAAGAAAAACAATGAGGAGGTGCCAGATAGCTAAATAGCGAGGTGCTCACTACACGGCAATGATGCACACTGCGCCCTGAAGGAGGAAGGGATCCCAGGGAAAAAAATAATAGTATCTTTTTAGCTAACTGAAAATTGTATCAGAAGACATGGATAGAGAGGTGATGGCCAGTGTTTGATGACACAGTAAATCCAGTTTAACGTTTCCTAGAACTGGGAAATAAACACAGCACCACAATGAAAATGCTGATCCAGTTTGAACTCTTTCTGCCAAACCAAAATTTTAAGAAATTTTGGGGAAACAAATTGTCACAAATTTTCAGTTCATACACTCAGGCTTTAGCCCTGACCAAGTATTATTCTTTTCCTGAAAGCAACATGGAAACATAGGAGTGACACAAGCTTGGCACTGGGTGCTCTACCTAGTTTAACATTAATATTACTTGATTCGGATCAAGTTTGAACTGCTAGGTGTACGTATATTGCAATGTTAATGCCTCTGGGGGGGAAACCCAACACAGCTCCTAAATGTTACCTTACCTTTGGGTACTCGATTTTGTAAACTTAACAAAGTTTTCAGACCTGTCCTCCATTTTTTGTCTGTTATATGGGGGTTGTGCAGAGCTGCTTGCAAGGGTCCCTAGCACACAAGAAGCAAAATTTATGTACTTGCACCAATGCATTCAGCAGATAGCTTTATTCATTATCTATTAAAATTTATCTATACATACAATTTATATTCTCAAACATAACGTCAACTTTTTTAGATTATTTCAATTGTATTACTATTTAGATTTTGTCTAGTGTCTAAAATAAGCCCATAAGGATAAAAAATTTGCCTTATATAAACCAAATCCATTTTTAACTTAGCTTTAAAAACGTTTGTATACTGCAAACTAGATTGCAAAATTCCAAAATAATTTTATTGTGCTAGAGCTGTAGTTCAGTAATTATTTTTCTAGTATAAAAAATTTTGAAAAACTTTCAAGATAAAATTTTATTTTTCTCTGCTGATGGCTCTTTTTGGAGACATAGATCTCTTCCATTTGCCTGCTGAGAACATCCATTATTCTAAATACTCCTTCTGATCAGAAACTACTTGAATGTGTGTGTGGGGGGGTGTTCCTGAAATATTAAGACTTTTTTTTTAATTTTCACTTTTGCAGATAGCCAGACTTACAGCAGTAAAAATCTGAAAACAACATTCCTTGTTATTCTTGATCAAAATCTTCAAAGTTTTCTCTTTTTATCAAGTTCAAAATTTTCAACAATAAAAATTCATTTTAAAGCTTGAAATGCTTCCTTGTCCTTTCTTTCCTCATTCAGTATAGAACTGCTCTGTGCCAAAAATGAATTTAATCTCCCCAAAGCCAAAACTTTGAGTCAGTTTTTAACCACATTGCACATTCAAGCCCTGAAAGAGCAAAGACAGAAACAGAACAGCATTTCAGTAGGCAGTTACCATCAGGACGTTGTGGCACACTCTAGTTTGTTGAAAAACTATAATATAATATCAAACCGAGGAAAAATCTGTTCAGTTCCTTGGCTATATGAATTGCTGGATTAGACAGTGCAAGAGGGTTGGAGGCTTCTCTAACTTCCCTTCTTGCTTAGGTTGACTCCCTTGTACCTGTGAACTGGTAAAAAACTAGGTACCGTTATCTAAACATTGTCCTTTTCCCAACTAACGTGGCACTAATTTTGACTTAGAAATTGAGCTGCTAGAATGGTCTATCACAAAAACCAAGAAGGCCATTTGATCTTGTTGTAGCACCGTATTGTTCTTTAAGTGTGCAAAACTTTAATGAATACCTATTCTATAGCCATTTTCACCGCCGTTTAGCCAACAGAAGCCTTCATACCAAGGACAACCAGGCCCAGAGTGTTTTTCCCCAGAGCCACAAACTGAAAATGCTTTTACTGACTTTCCTGAACACGAAGAGGGGGGTCCCGTGGTGGGCGAGGGCTTGCTGGCCCTCCTTGGCGAAGAAAGGGGGAAGGCGGAGCGCTGCCCAGCAGACTGCCCGCGGCTCCAGGAGCGCAGGGAGCGGTGCTCGGTGTGCGGGGAAAGTGCGAGCAAGCTGCTCGCTGAAGAGCCAACCCATGCCTGCCCGTGTTCCCAGCAAGCCCTTTCCCTCATCTTCTGGGCATGTTGAACCAAGAAGCATCGGACGGACCTGTCTTCTGAAAAGGGTCTTTGTAAATACAGCGATCTTTACAGCAGTTTGTTTTCATTCTGTTGATGATTTCAGTTTAAATCTGTATTTAGCTGAAAAGCGGCTAAAAGCACTTGACAATGGCACCTTTCAAGATCCTCCCACAGCATGTTAGCCTCAGTCCTTTTCAGGATGCAGAAGGACTGTTCTCGCAAATAATTTGGTTTCTTGCAAATATTTTCATACATTTTCCGCTAAAAAAGCGTCCCAGTGGAGTAATTAATCAATTTGACACTACTCGTACACCTAAAATCGAACGCAAATCTTTTTAGAGTGTATAAACTGTAGTCTTCATGGAACTCCCTGGCCAAAAAGAGGGGGAAATGGGGCTCTGACAGGACAATTTAAAGGCTAAATGTGCTCAACACAAGTAATCAAGTTTAAGGTCTGAACTGGAGGAAGTCACAGGAAATAAACATAATGGATCTTGCAGTAGGACTAGATGATCGCTGTAGGTCCCTTCCAACTGAAATTTCTGTTCTGTTCTATTCTATTCTACTCCATTCCATTCCATTCCATTCCATTCCATTCCATTCCATTCTATCTTTCTAACCAGAAGAACCTCTGTGGAGAAGATTCACACAGAAATTATCTATCTCAGATGTCAGTTAAGTAGCTTTCCTAGTTTACTTTTCATTCTTTCATGTTCTCTACTACCGAATTTTATTTGCACATCTTATTATATGCATTAAATTCTTATAATCAAGTGTTAATATGTGCAACAAGTCAATATAAAGTGCTTTTTTTCCGCCATTAGGATGTTGGTTCTGGAAACTCAGCAAGAAAAAATTCAGAACTTAACAGTCGACTAATTTACTGGCATTAATATTCCTTTGAATATATTTGGATTTATACTTTGTGTGTTTAATTTTTTGCTTTGTTATTTTGCTGTGTTGGCTGGAAGGACTATGCTAAAATTCACCTGCCATTCAGTTTAATTTCTTGTGTTTAGGACTGTACAACATTCCATGTAAAGCTAATCAATACAAGGATTTATGAAACATCGAAACAGAACAGTCTAAAGGAGGAAATTATAGTCAGTTCTAGTTATTAAAGATTTCCTATACTAAATTTAGTATAAAAGAATCCTTATACATCTTCTTTTAGGGTATTTGTCAAGTGCATAGACTGAAGAAACAATTGTGGTTGGTTCCACTGCAATGTGTCTTTATTTGTTGCTTGCTATTTAATGCTAGCTGGAAGGAAGCAAACCATGTCATGCGGAGGTGAAATACTGATTCGATTTTAGTCACTAGCAGCTCTTCCATTAATTTCTTCTGAAATTTTACCTGATGTGCAAAACACTGTGCAATGAAAAAAGAAACAGAAAATTTTATAAGATGCTAGGATGAAAACATAAATGACTGTATCCTTCCCGTATTCAACTGTCTCACATTGCAAGCTAGATGACATACACATGTACATATGTATTCATACATAAGGCATATATATGCATTTCTATAAGGGGTGTGTGTGTGTATACATATATATATATATATAAAAAAAAGGAACTTGTGAATGAAAGAGATCTCCTTATATCATTATCTCTTTTAAATGCAGGATTTGTAGCTGAATATATTTGTTTCTTTCCTGGATTAACAATCCATTTCCTAACCTTCTATGTTTACCTTCGACATGTATCAAAGACTTTTTTCCTCTGCTTTCATTCTTTCTCATGACTAATTATAATGTTTTATAGTGACAGCAAATTTTATGAACATGTTTCTGTCTCAGAGCACTCTGACTACCTAAAACTTACATAGAGACTTTCAAATACTTATTTTCAGCAAGACTTAAAGAGATTCCTAATTTTGGTTTTTGTATTGTAGTTGACAGATAAGCAATTATTTTGGTTTTTTAAAAACTAAAATTACATGCAGATGATGAATTGTCCATCAACACTATATACATTTATGCATATAGATATACATGTATTTGTATGCATATATGCAAGCACACACACACACAGTTTATGAAGTTTGGTTACCTAATAATATAATAACACTAGGTGTAGTTATAACAAAACACTCATCTGTCACGATATCATTTATAAATCAACATGTAAATAACATTTCAATATAGAAACATGCAGATATCTTTTAAACACTAAAACAAAAAAAAATTGTATGCATATGTCAGTACAAGTTCAGTTACTTGGCTATGTTGTCCATTTCCGTAGGCACTGACCTGCAGTTATTTAAAGGACTTCATTTTTTTGGTGTCTCCAAGTGTAATTTGAAATCTTGATGAGTTATTTGTTTTGGTTTTGTGAACAACATCTCAAACCAAAAATTATTTTCTAGCTTCTATTGTTTCCCTGAGTTGCCAAATATTTCTCTGGTACTTCATGGCACATTAGTAAGCAATTGAGTTGCTACTGAGTTATTCAAGTTTTAAAATATTTTCTCCTGAGGTTCAGACCTGCAGACAGCTCCCCTTGCCTCTCGTTCTTCCTTTACTTACAAACTGCAACATAATGGGACCTGCGAAGAGCAAATAATAAGCAACAAAAAGCTCATTTCATTTGGCTATAGACCACCTAGAGAACTAGCTTATACAAAAGACACAGGGCACAAACCATACAATTTCCTTTCAACATGGCAAGAAACAGTTTACAGTCTCATTTTTAACAAAAAAAATGTTAAAAACAGTGAGTACGATAACGAACCACGAAGAAACAGGAGAATGAGTTTTGGTTCAGTTTTTGTTGCCTCTTGTTTCTACCAGACATTGGTCAGCAGGCAAAAGGCAAGATTTCAAGGGTTCCAGTTCGTCCACTTCAGTACTTCCCTTGTTCCTCCAAATGACTCTTTCCTTTACAAAGCAAATTCTTTCCTTGGAAACAATTGCCAACTGCATTGTGGAGATTAACTTGTACACAAATGACCAAAATGGACATTTTATCACTGCAATTCATATATATCTAAAAATGGTGGTGATCTACTATTAATTGCATCAAACAGGTTATGATCATAAAATACTGGCTGTACCCCAAGCTGGTCTGCTTGTGAAAGGGAGTTATTTGGGGGCCAAGCAACAATATATAAGTTTCAGTCCTCATTCAAAAAAATATTCCAGTCTTTATCTTGTTAGTTTCTATTTTCAAATCTTTATATTTCCCCCTGGAACATGTGATATGGGAACCTGAGATAGACAAAACAACAATAAAAAGAAAAAGATGATATAGCAGCAAACATTTCCAGAGAGTGAAACTGCAGAATAAGATGACCAAGATGTGGTGAAATCTGTTTCTGGTGACATAAGAAATAAGCTGAGAAGTACTTAAAAGCGTTAATAAGGATGAGACCCTGTCCTTATAGCTGGACAGGATCAGGGTCCTTTTTGGGCTCACTCAGTATGTGCTGTAAGTATTCCATGCCAATATTCAAGACACAATCCTGTAATGTCATTACAAGGTCCCATCACAGTCACTTGCACATTTCCTTTGGCACAGCAGATTTTTTTTTTGATGGGGGACAGGGTCAACAGTCAAGAAATCCCTGCCCTCTAATAAGACAGCAGGAGAAGAAAAGTACTTGCTAAGCACTTCAGCTGTTCTCAGATTCATAAAAAACATCATGTTGTGGAGATTATAATGTTTCTTTTTTCCTGTTGGCCAGCTGCTAGAAAACCTTTGGGAATTTGCTAGGTAAAAGCTCCAGAAACTCTGAGGTGCTTCTTGCTCTCACCTCAGTGAAGTAGCTGTGGCAGAACTTCTAGTGCCAGAGATACCATCACAGGCAATGTTATGCTGGAAGGCAGGAGAGGAACAGCAGGCCTCTCCCAGACATTAAAACTACTAAAACCAATAAAGGAAGCTCTCCAGATCTTCAGAATGCTTACAGAAAGCACAAGAAGCAAGACAAGGTAGAGAAGAGTGGCAAGACACTGATGCCTCCAAGAAGAGGAAGGAATTTGGGACCAGAGAAGGCACGTGGATTATTCACTCTGGAAGTTCAGTTTGGACTTAAGCTCACGCTCAAACTGGCAGCCCCTGGGAATGAACACAGCACATTTCAGTTTGTGCATTACACTAACAAAATCTCACAGTTCTGCTTTTTCTCTAATTTTGCACCCTTCACACTGGAGGAGAGTCTTTTTATCAATCTTAGTCTGTATCCCAACCTTCTTGCACAAAGGTTAAAAAGAATGTATTGATTATAGTGTGAAGTGTGCCAATGACATTTCTAAGGTTGTGTAGTACAAATCTATAGATAGCTAGGGAGTGTTCATGCTTGATCAAGTTCTTGTTATTACTGGGAGAAGCTCAAACCTTAACAGATGAAAGATGTTTCTCAAATTACCCAGCTCTGTAAAATATTTTTCCTGATTCAGAGCATTTTAACTTCCCCTTGCTATTAACGTAACACAAATCACAGATGAGCCTACAGAAAGGATGAAATCCTGGTTATGGGAGAACTGTCACCAGCTTCCAAGTGGTCAGTATTTCACTTCAGGTTCTTGATATAAACAAGGAACATAAATCTTTGTTGGTAAGCAAACATTGATCACGGTAGTTGTGTCAGATCTGCTCCTGGGCCTTTTTTCTGCCTGTTTTGCAGCTGCCACATCACCCCTCAAGCTCTTCTCCTCTCTGCTTCCGAAACAGGACAAGAAATTCTGGAGCTTAGCGCCCTACTGCTGTCTTACTGTGCATTAGTCGGTCCAGGACGAGCAGCATTAGTGCAGCCTGGCTTCTCGCAGATTTGCGTGCTATGGTCAGATCTCCCAGTGCCTCGCCGCGGAGGAGCTGTGACTGACGCTCTTCGTGCCGTTGGGGCATCACAGCGCTTCTCCTCCTGGGCAGGTTCTCTGGTTTGACAAGGATTTCGCTGCCTCTGAAATTCTTCCCTCAGGTTGACACAAAAAGGTCTCCCCTCTCCCAGCAGTCTATTTTCATGAACTTTTTAGGAATCTTACGAGTGTTAAAACTGCCAGCCAGCTGAAAATCTTCTTTAAAACTTGTCTGGTCAGATAGATACATGTACATAGACTGGCAGACACAAACGCTTCAGACTTGCTTCTGTAGAAAGACAAGTTAAAAAGCATTAGACTTTAAGCACATTTCTGACAGGATTCCTCTGTAGGTATACAGGCTTTAGTCACACGAGCTCAGAAACTTTCATCAGCCTTATCCACCCAGGAACTGCTCTGTTCCACACAGTTTTTGTTGCTGTTACCAAGTCATTCTGGAGTCTACTGACAAAAGGAGAGAAAACATGCAGTAACCCTTCAAGGGAATAAACAAATCAGCCTTTGAGTCTCAAATGAGTGCTGAGACACAGGTCTCAGGGCTGACACTTGAGCTCCAGACTTTAAAATCTGCTTTGCCCATGTGTCAGCCGTGGCTGTGAATACCGAAAGGCTAAACGGCTTTCTTGTCCACGAGAATCACGTACACCAGAGAGCAGTCCAGTTCGTGAGTCATTGGCTAGGCAAATGTCAGAAAGCATGATATCTAAAGTTGATTTCTGATGGAAATATCAAAGGAGGTGGCTGTAATGCTGAAGTTGCTTCTCAGTGATGGCTTGCTACTGGTTCATAACTGTTTTCTGCACTGCATCCATCTACCACGAAAGCTGCTGCGGTACTACCTTGCATCGGTGCTCAGACAGAGCTAGACTAGATCCTTTTAAATGAACTGTAGGAGCTAGTCACCTAACCAAAACTGACCTTTAGGTTTTGGGCAGAACTAGTGTGCCAAAACTACCCATATGACTATCCCTTCATCATGGGCTAAATATAAGAATTTGGAAATATAAAGTATGCTTTATGCATAGGAGGAGAACTCATGCTTCAAGATTTCTCCCTAGAAGTGATTCTCTCCACAATGCCCTTAGCAATTTCTAGCAAAAAACCATATTACCCTACAGGCAAAAATTTGGCCTAATCCCCAGACCCCCATCTCTGATAGCAGTCAAGTTCACTGCTATTTATGATGAGTTCAAGAGACTTCGATCCACAACAAAAAGATGTCTGCAAGATTTGCGTATAAAGGAAGTGCTTTTTCTTCCTGTCTATTCAGAGGTACATTCAATCTTCTGATCTTTTGTTCTCCATTTTTAATTCTTTTCTGTCAAATAACTAGGTATTATCTCTGAAATATCTCAATCAGTTCAAGTAATAATAATAATAATAATAATAATAACAATGCCTTACTTTGATATTGTCCCTTTTATTTGGAGAACCTGAAACACTTCATACAAAAAGATCGTTACTATTAGCTTCCTTTTATACATTTGGAAACCAAAGCATAGAACATTAAAGTAACTTTTCCAATGCTACTCTGCAGAGCTAAGAATGGAACCAAATTTTCTTTTGTCCTGGTTCCCTTTACCACCCTAATTCCATAAAATATTGACAAGTTATATGATAAAGTATACATATATCACATATTCAAATATAGAAGGCAGGAGTAAACAAGCTGAAAGAATTGAGAAATGCTCCTCAGTAAATTCTGTGGCACATGCTAGGATCCATGTCTGTTTCACTAGACTGTATTTTCTCTGCTGTCCACACAGATTTCCGCACCTTAAGATCTTTTGCACTTCACCATATTCAGATTTCATTTTAAAATTCACATATTTTTATCTGTTCTATCTGGAATTTAATACTGTGGTGTTCTTCCTCTTTCTGAATTTATCATTTCATCACCTCTCAAAAAAGCCGCACTTGCGGTAGTTATCACTTCATCTTGCAGAATATGCAAAATGCAGACTTTGGTAGGTCCCTCATCAGCTTATTCCCTATGGTCCAGATTTTTTTTTGTTAAAATTGTTTCAGGTTTTTATTCAAATAAGTTTATGCATTTACCAGTATTTTTCCCAAGCTTCATGACTCTCCCACAGAGACTAAACTTCATACACTTGATGTTCTTAGAGCTATGTCCTTTCATCTTTCTAGAACAAAGCCATTTTGAAAATCTCTCAGGCTTTTTGTAGCTTTTGGTAATAAATCCAGGGGGATTTTTTTTTTTCTTCCCAGAGGCTCTCAAAGGGATTTCAAATTGTATGAGGGTCTCACATGCATTGAACAAACTGTCCCTCCCCTCTCAATTAGGGCTCACTTTACTGAGGCTCAGGCAACATCTGTAGCTTGTTTTAGGGGAATCCCTACTTCTGCGCTGTGCAGGGCAGCTCCTTGGAGTTCAGTTCCTATGCTCACCAGACATTGCTTCAGGATAAGAACTTCTAGAAGAGGTCCCCTGGAGCTGTTAATTAGACAAACATTTTATTGCCTGTCTTCTTGCGAGGTAATTGGTAGTTGCCTACAGAGGGATCCAGGTGGACCACTGCTGGAGGAAGAGAGATTATTTTATGACAATTAAAGTTCTCTGAGATGCTTTTGGGTAGATAGATCCCATGTTGCCTTTCCTTCCCTACTGGTGCAGTGTCCTTTAATCAATGCTTGTATCGATACACCACCAGGAAACTGGGAGTACTTTGCCTTTTGTGCCGTTTTATGACATATAAACATTTACAGCCCTAGAAGGTACATCTCGCTTAAAAGATAGGTGTATGTATTTGTGAGGTATACACACAAGTACGGAGTGAGTTCATGTGGTCAAAAGCATTACAAAGATGACTCTTAATATTCATGCCATAAAGTCATGCTACCAACACACCAGTTCCTGGTGACCATTGGCAATATGACTTCTATGTTCTGTTTTACTGATTTTGTTGGTTCTGTTTATTTTTCTACAAAATGGACTTACGGGAAGAATCAAAATATGCAAAGTGTGTATTGTGTACACAGAGTTCAGGTCTGCATTTCAGTTGCATGAGCTGTTCATGGTGCTGTGTGTTGAGTTGTTCATTTAACTGCTTGCTTTTGCCCCTTTAGTGTTCTTTTAACCTTGATTTATTTATGACTAGCTTAGTACTCAATGTCATGCAATATTTAATGTGTTAAAGACTAAGCTTTAGAATAGGTATATCATTATGGCCGAAATGGCTGGATCTCTCAAGAGGATGTCAGGGACAATATTAAGACTTTGCTTTATGCAAGAAATTACTGAATTTGACAACTCCACTCTATTCAGTAAAGAATCACAGAATACTTTGGGTTGGAAGGGACCTGTAAAGATCATCTAGTCCATCCCTTCTGCAATGATCAGGGATGTCTTCAACTCAATCAGGTTGCTCAGACCCCTGTCCAACTTGACCTTGAATGTTTACAGGGATGGGGCACCTACCACTTCTCTGGGCAACCAGTGCCAGTGTTTCACCACCCTCATCATAAAAAAATGTCTTCCTTATATCTAGTCTAAATCTACCCTCTTTTTGTTTAAAACCATTACCCCTTGTCCTATTACAACAGGCCCTGCTAAAAAGTTTGTCTCCATCTTTCTATAAACCCCCTTGAGGTACTGGAAGGCTGCAGTAAGGTCTCCCCGGAGCCTTCTCTTCTCCAGGCTGAACAACCCCAACTCTCTCAGCCTGTCTTCATAGGAGAGGTGCTCCAGCCCTCTGATCATCTTCGTGACCCTCCTCTGGACCCTCTACAACAGGTCCATGTCCTTCTTATGTTGGTGTCCCCAGAGCTGAACGCAGTACTCCAGCTGGGGCCTCAGGAGAGTGAAGTAGAGGGAGAGAATCGCCTCCCTCCACCTGCTGTTCACGCTTTTTTTGATGCAGCCCGGGATGTGATCGGCTTTCTGGGCTGTGAGAGCACATTGCTGGGTCATGTTGAGGTTCTCATCAACCAACACCCCCAAGTCCTTCTCCTCAGGGCTGCTCTCAATCCACTCATCACCCAGCCTGTATTTGTGCTTGGGATTGTCCCAACCCATGTGCAGGACCTTGCACTTGGCCTTGTTGTACTTCATGAGGTTCACACAGGCCCACTTCTCAAACTCGATTAAGAACAAAGCTGGGTCACAGGTCTGCCTGCTCCCAAAATCTCTGCACGTTGTGAATAGTGAATATACACATTTTTAACCTTTTCTGACCTTTACATGCTTTTTGCATGCATCCAGGTTCTATGTCTTCTAAGCCAAAAGTGTGAGATTAACTGTTATGCTAGTATTTTTATCTAAAATTATATGTCACAGTTCTAAACCTTTTTGAGAGAGTCTAATTTCAGGAAATTTCCTTCTCATCAAAGGAATGAGTGATTTGAATACTCATATGAATTCTATATATTTATCTTGGATAAACTATACATCTTAACATCTTAAGGTCAATTTGTGAGACTGGACAGCAGATGATTTGGAGTTGAATATGAGACTTAAATGAGGATGAAAGGGATGAAAGAGGGTCACTTTCCTTACACAAGTGTGTGAGTACCCTTTTCATCAGGGAAACATATTTTTTATAAGACCAGGTATCTAGTGTTGCTATTTACTCTGTTTACATTTTGGTCAGCAAGGCACAGCTGGCGGAGAGCCACAGTTCTCTAAAAGCCTCCTCTCTCCCGCATCCCATCAAGTCCCAATCAATATAGCAGATTCAGTAGCAGAGAAGAATTAAGCTCCTCAAAAAACAGTATAATTTCCCCAGAGGACTAAGGAAGGAGAAGGACTGTTATGACTATATGGCAGTCATTATTGGGAGATCCCTCTGACACAGCTGCACTTTGGCCTTCATGTATGGTTAGGGAAAAAAAGCTGAGTCAGATATTTGTGTTCCTAAACTTTTTAGCATACAAAATCATAGATTCAGAAAGAATATGACAGGATGGAGCATTTTTTTTACAGTGCAATGTATCTGACACACGTCTAGGCCATTAATTAAAGAAAGACTCTTTCTATCACAATAGATTTACAGGTTCTAAACATTAATATAGTTTAGAAGTCAGAGGGGGAAAAGATCTGGTGAATTGTCAGATTCTTGCCAATGCAAGATGCTTCTGAGCTAAAAGGATGTAACTGATAATGATTAACCTTTTCTGGGTTCTATTCTTATTTGCCAAATTACAGACAAGGAATAGGAAATAAGACTTGAGATGACATTTGAGCCATGAGTCCTGAAGAAAAAAAAAAAAAAGATTATTTAAGACAACAACTGTGTCGTGTGGGAAAGGTCATGATTTAATTGCAAGATTGTGAAATCAGGATGCTAAGCACTGGGGTAACAGGTTTGAGAGACGCATTCAGCTAAATGGCTCAATAGAATAGAGGACATTCGTTTTCATTTTCTGGATAAAATAACATTTCTAAACTCTTGATGAAAAAAAAACCCAAATAAACCTGATTTACATGAGTAAATCTGATGGTTTTTTAACTAGTAGATTACATCTATACAACCCTTCAGAAAAGAATTCCTCTTACTTAAAATAATTCCTACAATATCAAGCCTTCAAAATCTGATCCTGCAATACTTACCTTACCTTGATTTTATAAGAATCAATTGCATAGTGATCAGTGAAACCCAAGTAATTTTAGCAACAGTAGCTGAGGTGAAATAACTGAGCAGCATGTAGACAACCATTCTTGACAAACATGCTATTACTCAAAAAAACAATGCTGTACCTGTAATTATGAAAGAATATTATACTCTGAAGAAGAAAATATTTACAGCATGTCAAAATGAAGATAAAGGAAAAGTACTCAAGGCACTCTGCATTTAGGTAGCTTAGAAACGTAAATGGTTTATATAGTATTAACCAGGTGTTCTACTGTAACTTATAGCAACAAATTTTTGTTGCTAAAATTGATTTCAGCCTTGTAAAGGAAGCTGGATTGGCATTATATGGAACTGAACTCCTCGATTTATCCAAATTACAGATATGTTGCAGGCAGTGCAATTTTCCATAAGCTGTCTTGTCAATGTCTCAACCCTGACCTACTTAATGGCACCTGCAAAGATGAACACATTTTTCAGTCTCCGTGTTCATTCAGCCCTTGGTGTCTTTGCTGGGCTTGCCAATTAGCGTCCCTGAAGAAGAAGGAAGGCGGTCTGTTTCATGTGGGCACCAAGTTTTGGACCACCAAGTCATGCCTCAGAGTTGTTTCCATTAACAAGCCAACACTTACTAACAGTTTCCCACCATGATGTCTGACATCGGTTTTACCTATGCTTATGATAAGAAATAGCTGAGCTGTCTCACATTCTAGCGCGTGAAAACTGTTGGCAAGTGTTGATGTATTTTTCTTAATTCTGACTGCCATACACCTCCAATTAGCCATTACGTAATACAATCTGTTCTGTATTTGATTTGAACTAACAGATTCTACTATTATGGATATATATAAGCACCTAGAAAGATGGATAGGCCCAGTGCCATGGAGGTGATAGACTGCACACTCCAACAACAATCCCTGTGTCATTCAGTCTCCTGTTGAGTGTGAATTTAAATCACTTAAATCCTGAACATTTCTGTCCTTTGAATATTATAAAATTTAAATCCTTTAAGAATTCCTTTGGAAAAAAAATATGAATCAAGAACAAATGATAAGATTAAGAAACCAATTGTTCACTTGGATTTAAAAATCCATCATGAATTTTCTAAATCTCAAACTGTTTAGTTAGGGTTTAGTTTTCACATTTGATGTGCTTGATCTTAAATCGTTCGGTAATAAAACGGAAAAATTACAAATCAGCCTGGTTAAATTAGAATATTCATAAAGTGAGGTGCCATAATAAAGTCATTTAGTATCTTAGGAAGTTCACTTACGTAGTTCAAATAGATGAAATTACTGCTCAATGAAATATAGCATATATATCAGGATCAACACCAACCCTTTTCTACATCCATGGGATTTCATGCATCTCTGGGTATTGAGAATAAGCCTCTACTAATATCAAATTCCTTGGAAGTCTCCTAAACTTCTGGACACAGTGACTGAGGGAATGGTCGTTCCTGGTCCAGTCCAAGCCAGAAGAGAAGCCGAGCAGGCAATCTATCTGCAAGCCTAAAATTAGAGTGAGACATGCCACCATCTGTCATTCCCACCTTACCTTATGGATGTTAGGATGATTGACTCTAAAGAAGTAAGTACTGGTCCTGAGTAGGACTAGACTTGGAAATACTCTAGATATTTTTACCTTTTAGTTTTCCAGCTTCACTTTTGCATGGCTAGATGTAGGACAGAGCATAAAATAATGTAAGAAAATTACAGGAAATGGCAGAAACAAATGCTCTCTTGTCTTTAGTAAAAGTGGGATGGAAGAAACTGGTGGAAAACTCAGAGGGTCAGAAGGCCCATTGCATTTGTTTAATGAGAAAGCTGAGCCTCTGGGACTTGTTTACATCCTCCCTGTGAAAGGCCTTCACAAAAGCCAGATATGTGGAGGACCTTGCTCACACCTCTAGCCTTTTTACATGACCCTTATTTGGAAGGCAAGAGAGAAGCAATTTGCTTTTGTAGTGTTTGGTCCTCTTTGGCAGTTCATTTGTTTTTCACAATGACAGTGACTTGAAACTTTTTTGAAATATAAAATACACATGGGAAAATCTAATGTTTGGAAACCAGGGAAGGAGTTCAAATAATTCAAATTAATAGAGAATCCTTATGCCAAATGACGACCACAATTCTGTTCAATCTTCGTCATTGCCCTCAAAGCATTCAGAGACGCCTGGCTCCTCAGTGTCCTTTACAAGGAGAGCATCATCTGAAAACAGTGGGCTGCAGGAGTGTTACAGCAGACTTAATTTATCCTTCAGAATCATTGCTTCAAACAGTAACACACAAACTGGTAGGACATGGACTGACCATAATATACCAAAGTGAATGTAGAGCCTTTTTTTTTCTTTTTTTCTCTAACTTTCAGAATTTAGCTGAAATGTAAGATTCAGTGACAGTGGAGTCAGGAGGAGGGCAACTTTTACATCTTACATCAAAATAACTTGAACTACACTTTAAAGTGTTCACACTACAAAAGTTCAAGCTCCTGGTTATCGGCAAGACAAACCTTGAAGGTCTTGACTAACTAAATTGAAAGTTACTTTTGAGTTCAAATCATTCATAAATCAACCCTTTTTTCTCAGCTCTTTTTCCAATCCATTATGGTTTGGGAAAACAGCTATCTACATCAGTATGTTGCAGATTTTGTGACCAGATTTTTTTTTTGGTAGTCAAATCTCACCTGTTTCCTCAGACTGCTCTGTGCCCAAATCACCAAACTTAACTTGTAAGGACAATGTAGTTTCACAGAAAAAACACTTACCATGGTTTCATAGCTTCCCATTTTGGACCCTTTGGCAGATTACTGAATATTCATTTTGTCTAAGCTTGTATATTCACTTGAGCTTTCCCATTTTCAGAAGGGCTGTTTAGAAAATTGAAAGGATTGGAAGTAACCTTCCATCATTTTCGAGAATCTGTCTGCATCCTGATATCAGACAGTCCCTCCCTTTCCAAAACATCTCATTCCCATCCCACCTACAAACATGCTTTTAATTTTCATTCTGCAAATTTGATTTTCATATGTCATACATTTTGGAAGACCTAAAAGCCTGATTTTGAGAAAGTTTGTTGTTTCTAGTAATCCAGCAGAAGTAGTAAGGAAGTCAACATATGTCCTAGGGCTGTATAAAAGCTATTCACTGGGTGTGCTCATCAGGGGTATTTAATCACTGACTCTCTGAAGTGTAGCAAGGAACATGAAGTTGATCTTAATGAAGATACTATTACCTTTTGTGTGATGGTTTTGTATTTGGAATTTAAACCAGACACTCATAAACAAATAATTAAAAGAGAGAACAAAAATGTATCAGAATAGTTCACTTCTCCAATTTAACATTCAAACACGAATCCAAACCTTAGACTTTTTTTACAGTAGCGTAAGGGCCAGGGATGCCTCTTTGCATTGTATGAAACTAGACATCAAGCTTTTAATACGTTGTGAATTTATTTCATCTGTTTTTACAATTATCTTTTTCATTATCTAAGAGTATTTGCAGAAACACATTTCAGGTCATTAGAATGTTCCCAGAAAGGGTGTGCAATTATTTCTGAAAAGATATGTCTAATATTTTTATTGCATATCAATCCACATGTAGCTAAACACTGTATACATAAAGCTGCAGTGGTAAAGAAGGAATCTCTTTCTCTCTTGCTCTTGCTCTGCCTGCTTCACACGTACACACACACACACACACACTCTCATGCACACAGACATATACAAAGGGAAGTTTTTGGCCCCCAGCTTCCCAAATTGGTCAAATGTTTTTCAGCAGAAACGCCAATAAACCAAAAAAACCCTGCAACCGTAAAAGGAGTCTATAGCAGGAAAAGGGAGAGGTGAAAAGAGAAGTATCTGCGTGGTGACACCATACCTGGGAACTCTAGGGTGCAAAATACAGTCTCACACTGTGAAAAGCAGATCATCAAAGCAGACTTGCTAAATCACCTTCCACTGGTAAGTACACAGGCCAAGTACCCTCGCCCTGTAGCAGCCAATAAGCGCCTACCTATTTGTAATGCTGCAAACACAGTTAGCAACATATTTGTTAGCAGGTGTCACTGTGATGAGAAGAGCAGACGGCAGTCAGGCTGTAATTATTGTGTGAACCCAATAGGCGTTACACACTTCATTTTGGAACACATCACAGAATTCTTTAATAGCTGGCCTGATTATTAGGATCTTACGTTAATTTGTGCAGAATGTTATAAAAGTTAAGCAAGAAGATATTAACATTATACAAATGAGCATGGTTCTGCCTGTTAGCTTGAACATACGGCAAGAAACAGAATGACACTATCCAACACTGCAAATTTACATTTAACAAAATCGCTAAGTAACAATTTTACAGTCATCTTAATTTGCATCACTAAAACCTGGCAGCATTTCACCCAAAATGCATTAGCAGGAACTATTTATAAGATCAGTATCAAGGTTTTCGTATAAAGCCAGTGAATTAATACGATTGTTAGAACAGTCCTTGCACTGGTGATGCCGAGCTTCCTTAGGAAAGTACAGTTAAGGATCAACATCACTGCTCCGTGAACACTTGTTAAAACAATTCATAGCAAAATGACTGTGAAAAGGTAAATTGGGGTCGAAGGTGGGAAAATATAACCCAGCTTCTGAGGGCAATCAAATATCATCATATTGTATACTATCTAGGGTGTGAGCGCAAGCACTTCACAGTGGGGATGTTTCTAATCTATATTTGTCCAACACGGCACAGAGGAGCCACAACTTGCATTGATTTTGTCATTGTGTTTGTGCAGCAGGTGTGAACTACTGGAGGCAGGGTCCCGATTCTGCAGTTCTCCATGTCAGGAACCAGCCTCCCCTCCAGATCAAGTCCTGCTTTTCTCGCCAGTGCAATGGGAAAAGAAGCAAGGAGAGATGGTGCAGACCTGGGTCTTAGCACAGAGCCAGACCGCAGCAGGAGGGGATGCACCAAAACACGGAGACAAGAAACCTCTCTAGGTCCTACAGTTTAAGAAATATTTTAGTACCAATAATTGATTTAATTATAGAAATTTAATTAACCTCACTTGCCTTTGAAAGCATGATCTATTCCTACCAGGCCAAAATTTCCTCTCAGATCTGCTCTATAGTTCTTAATTACATTGATCTACTGTACTGACATACGTCTTTTCCTTCATACCAGTTGGAAACCTGCACACCTAAGGAGTCCAGAATACTGAAGCAAACTTCTATCATGTGGATTTGAAGAGAATTTTCACCTCAGATTAACAAAAAAAAAACAAACCCACAACAAAAAAGACTGAGTTTCTGACAGAGTACACCACTTCTATGCTGCTTTATATAATATGAATAATTTATACTGCTAAAAGTGCTTCCTCTGAAATATGGGTAGAAGTGGGTAATTGCCCATGGATAATACTTTATATATTTTGTAGGAGGAACATATCTCAACCCAAGAAAACACACTGGTGCTAGGGCACAACTTTCAGATATGAATGACTCAATGAATCATGAATGACTATGATTTTCTTGGGATCTAATGGTTTAACACACACTTAAATACACAACAAATGCATGGAAAACCCTACACAATCTAAATTGTGTAGTACAGAGTGGACTGTGAACTCTTCTGAGCACTTTAACTGTTTGGGGTTTAAACAGTAAATGAATATTTACATACGGGGGCAGCTTTTATCTGGCTGATAGTGGCATCCATCTCCACGAGAAATTTGTAAATCTTTCTGAAATCTTTCTCTATTGCTCTGTCTTAATAGTGACATGCAGTGGCTGCATGGTGCAACAGAGGTTTAAGAGAACAGTATTGCACAAATAAGAACAGCGTTTAACACATGACAACATATCAGAACTTGTTATGCCACACAGCAAGTTTCCATAGACATTGTTTTTACTGGTATTTAAACACGTTGTAGAGTTACTGTTCATTCACGCATCTGTGCAGTTGCACTCAAAGGGGATTTTAACAAA
The DNA here is from genome assembly GCF_929443795.1 of Astur gentilis. Taxonomy (NCBI): domain Eukaryota; kingdom Metazoa; phylum Chordata; class Aves; order Accipitriformes; family Accipitridae; genus Astur; species Astur gentilis. Next base: position 16,468,479 of record NC_064894.1, read on the forward strand.
AACCATATCGTAACTCTGAGGCGTTTACAGGCTACGGAGTAGGGCTGCCTGTACTGCAGGATCCAGACTGACACAAAACAGCACCAGACAAAGCGGCAGCTAAGAAATGTTCCAGAAAATACAGAGTATTTTTGTATTTTGAATACTAGCCTTTAGGTCAGATGACCACTTTACAGCGGGGCAGACAGTGAAGGTAGCCCACTCCTGCCTTGTGTTAAAGGCTCCTCTTGCATCGGTCATTCCTCTCTCACACTTGCACCACTCGTGCCTGCTGCTGTTACGGGAGCTGCCCCGCCATTGCCTCTGCTTTTGACCCACTCGTCTTGGTAAACTGGGTGGAATTTCATTTTGCAGAAGCTTCTGTATCTCCTGTGTATTGGTGATTTAGCCCAACCAACCTAACGGTGTCTGGTAATTACAGTGATTGTGCTGGGGCTAACCTCTTTAAAATAAGGAATGCATAAGGCAAGCCTATTTTCTTTGTCCGTTTTAAGTACCAAAATCTAAAACACGGAGCTCAACCAATCTCTGTTATGCCTTATTCTGTCCTGGCGGGTATCATTTCTCTCTAGTTACGGTGTTTCTTATTAACCCGCCTAATGTCTGGCATACGACCATCTGACCTTCCTCTGGAGACCATGTTCCTTCCAACACAAAATGATATATAGATATTACTGCAAAACTTCATCTGTTTATCTGAAGCAAAACATGTGAGGACATGAACTATTATCTTCTACAAATAAAATAACTATTAAAAGCCTGAGGAAAATAGGTGTCAATGCGTTGATTATTGTCCTAAGGAATTTGGAGTTATAGCAAAAAGACTTAATTAGGGGATGCAGTCCAGCTAAGTCCACCTCCCAGCAACAGGAGAGAGGAAAACTGGAAAATGCAAAGCCATCCTTAGAAATCATCGTCAGCTTTACTGAGATTAGAAGTGTTATTATCTGATAGTCATGTATGCGTGCACAGTGACACTCTGGGACATAGTTAAGGTTCTCTCTGTATGTTTTCCTGTATCTTAATTTCTTGGCACCATTTTTAAATGCAAATGTTAATTCCGACATTCCTGTGGCTATAATGAAAATGCACTGCTTATTCTCCCCAACCTTTCATTTCTTCTGTATATCTCGAAGCTTAATTTTTCAGGTTAAATTGGGCAAAGGTTGGTTTTGTTTTCTGTGAAGAAAATATATATTCCAGGAGCAGAACTGTCTTGATTGATACGTTATGCATCCATCAGTTGGGTTACATGGACTATGAGTCAGAGTATAATTCTGCCCTATGTCAGCATTTTCCTTTCCAAGTGCTTGAGACTGTGCATTGCAGAAACATGCTTCTGGGGAGAATACTTCAGAAAATTGTGCTAAGTCCTTGGTTCCTTCCATCACCACAATGTCATATTAGGAGGCACAAAGTGACATCTTGATATATTGCTTATAGGCTCATATAAGGTAAAGTCTTATTAGAAAGTAATAAAAGTGACCTCCTGCTTTTTTGTCCATAATCTTGTATTGCGTTAAGATGGAAAATCAGAGCTGGTTATGTTTGCCATTATTTTGTTGTATTTAAAATAATATTGTGCAACACCAAGGTTGGAGTTTGAAAAATGCTAAGAAATAATACTGTCTGGAGCAATATATAAAATACTGATGAAAATAGAAAAGACAAACATACTTCCCTGCGGTTCGTTTTGGGTGTGTCTGATGAAGGAAGCAAATAAACTCTCTGCCTTCATTTACAGTGGTTTTTTCAACTTAAGTAGTCGCAATGCTCAAAATGTTGTAATCTAAGAAAATCTGGAAATATTGTAAAAATCGGTTTAGTCCAGAGGGAAATGTGGCATGCAAATACATTGTGCTCATGACCTGGATTACACCATTGAGGGTAAAGGTATTTTGTTAATAAGCAGGGAAAACACTGCGCCACCTTAAATGAGTTTTCTCTGCTAGAGAGAATAAGTTATTTCTTTGAAGGAAGGGTTAGATTTGGAAACCCATCAGGAAATATGACTTACAGTGGAATTTAAATGAAATATTTTTGACATATTTAACTTCAGAAATGTCTACTATTCTATCTATATAGGCCAAAAAAATGATAATATAGATTTAATTTAATGCAATTAAAGTTTAGCTTGTCCTATGTTAGGGATGTTACTCTAGGGGGAACAAAACTGGTTGCAATAGTGAAATTATAAAAGTTGTTTTATGTCACATTAGTTAACATATGCAAGCTTATTTAACATGTGGACCACAAATAAGTGTAATTATATTAAAACAAGGATCTGTAGCTCAGAAGCAATAAAAATAGACTAGGTTGTATTATTAATTCTTGTGTTAAGGGTTTTGAGCCATGTTGATTGGCCTGAATTTTTTGATTTTGTTATGGTACAAAGGGATTGTTTGAAGTAATTTGTCCCCGAGAGAGGCTCACAATCCCAAGCGGGTTTCAATTCAGCAAAGCAAATCTAATTTTGTTTGCTTTATGCAAACCAGAAGGGGCTGTGGTTCATTCTGTTTTCACTGGAGGGGAAAGGCGCACTAATGGGACCTGCTGAAATGCATGCATTGCAAACATCATACCCCTGCATATATTAAATTTAGCTATGTGATGCACTGTGTTCATCATCTCATTGTGTACACAGATACGCTTTAGAACAAAGCCTTAAATAGTACAGGAACCTTACTACATTATGCCAACACACTATTGTATTTATATTTAATGCTACAACTGGAATTTCTTCCCTTGGATAAAGTGTATTGGTATGTCGCCTTTTTTTCCCTCCTGTTACTTGTTATAGTAGACAGTATACTGAGGACATTACATGCTTAAGCTTCAAGCCATCTGAAGATTAATTATATGGAGGTCTCATAATGGTTTTTAATTTTCCCTTTTTTACAGCCCAGAGTTAAATAGGAGACATGTTCAGGATCTGATTGCCAAAAGAGCAATAATCCCCAATCCATCAGGTCGAGGCTGGAAGATAAATGAAAGGGAATAGCACCTGCAAGACAGGTAATGCTCCAGACAATAACCACTGCTTTGACAGATTGCTACCCTCTCTTCAGCGTGGCTCCTTTTTAGGCTTTACAAATGCAGTATTTATATTGCCTAAAAAGTACACCAGATCTGAATAAATGCTGGGTATAGGAGGAAATCTGCTTCTCTGAAAGCCAAAGGAAGCATTGCCATTTATTTCACTAGGAGTCAGAGCGGGCCACTAAAAAATGTTTGATGGCAAAGTTGAAGGATAGATAAATTTATCTGCATATAAGTCACATTATTTATTTATTGAATTTTCATAATAGTCCTATGGTTCACGTGGTGTTGCTCAATTTTTTCCAGGGTGCTTCTGTTTTGAAAACAATTTCGATATTGCACAGAGACAGACACATCTCAAAACCCTTCAATTTGTCATTAGACATTTGGCTGCTTGCCTATTTTACTGATAATATTGCAAAACTACATTAATTTACTGAATGATTTTAGTGAATCAGTTCACACAGAATTCAGAATGATACTTGTCATGCATCAGATGATTAACTATTAAAAGCATAGGTTTACTTGTTATGCTTATTGTGTGGTACAGTTCAAAGTTTGCTTAAGTGTGCAATTTAAATTCAAAGATGGGCTAGGAATAATGATTCTTCTGCTTTTAAAGTTCCTTCACAAAACACTACAGGAATATCCTTCCCAATTGTGTTCTGTATTGCCACTCACCTTTCTCTTCAGCTTGTGTTCTTCTTACTTTCTCATGAGATTCGGTAATCAAAAATTTTTAATACTGTCAGACGAATGTTTTGTCTCAGTCCCCAAACCCTTGATCACAGGGGCAGTTGGGTGGGTCTTCTTGCGCAGAGGGTCCCCTCGTGAGTGAGCCCAGTCGCAGCGCATGGGATCAGAGCCCTCCTCCATGCCTCTTCTATAGCTCAAGGGGTGTGACTGTGCTCCTGATACGGACAAAATACATCCTCATATTTTCTAATCTTGTAAAGCCATTCAGAAGGAATGCAAGCAGGTAAGATTTTGGTTGTGTGTTATCTTAGAAAGAATATTTGAAAATAATGATATTCTCTGTCGCTGTATGACACCTGCATGTTCTTTAACATCTGGGTCAACACACACAAAGGCTTGATGCATTCTCTTCTGCTACATTTAGACAAAATTGAGGTTGAGATTTAGAATCGGATTCTAAGCGAACAACTTTTTAACGGGAGAGTTCCTTCCCTCAAAATGCCAAATCCTTAGGTAACAAAGTAAATGTTTAAATTAAACTGAAACTTCTAAGAATGCAAACAAACAAAAATTTTAACCGACAAATAGCAGAGAGGTTTTTTTGAGAAATTAAATCCTTTTAAAATAGGAGGAAAGAGAGTGGAGTGATCAGCTCTGATGTTAACAGTTTTCGGTCATCTTCACTGAGAGGGACTGGGCCAAGATCTTTCCATAGTGTAAAGGGAGACAGGAGATCCAAGCCAGCATAAATCAGTACCTGCAGGTCAATATTGCTCTTCAGAGCTTTACATTTTGACAGAATCACTTTGAAACTATTTTGATTTACTCCAGCTGAGGATCTGGCCTGCAAAAAAGGATGAGTGCAATTTAAAAGGTTTAAAAAGGCAGTACTCTGATCAAAGTACTTTTATCAGCTAAGGTTATTGAACAAAAATTATCTGAAATAATATTTAGAATGAAGAAAGAATGTTTGTTGGAAGAGTTTAAATTGAGATAATTTTACAGAGGGGGACTGGGGAAATGCTGAAATTGCCATCAGTTGCAGTCATAAAGTATTTTCATAGCTAAATATGATTTATTACTTGCTTTTATTTTTATCATTCCTCATTTATATAGCACTAACCACTTTACAAAAATTAATAAAATAGCACATACTTTTAGAACCTTAAAGGCTAACTCAGATGAACATAAAGAGAAATGAAGGGAAGGGATGTAATGTCACTTCAATAATGCAATACATACAGCAAGAGACAATCCTTGCTCCAAGGGGTCTTCTGTATGAATAGACAAGGCAGATAAAGGAGCTAATATTAATTCCTCAGTTTATGGATGGAGAACTGAGGCACTGAAAAATCAAGGGATTTACCCAAATTGACAAAGAAACTCTGCCTGAGCTAGACACTAAATCCATTTTCTTCATGCTCTACTTCAATACTTTTCCCTCCCAAAAGGTTCATGTATATTAAAATAACATAAACTTTATACAGTCTGAACTATTCAGCAAGATCATTCAGGGCTGAACCTATTTCAGTTTACTCTTAGTTGAGGGTCTGGCAGAGTAAGATGCCCTGTTAATCCCTCTGGTGAACTGATCTAGACTATAACAAGCATTAGAGTCCAATTCTGCAACCAATTACATAATTTAAAACATATAGATAGCCTTGTCGACATTATTGAATCTATGAACAGGCTTACAATTAAATACTTACATATGTTGTATTGATTAGCAACCAGTTGTTATGAAATTATAATTTATTACTAACACAGGTCACACACAAAATGCAGTCATATCCATAAAAAACATTTCTACCCTTTAGAGGGGTTTGAAATACAGAATGAGTAAAAGCTAAATTTCATAGGTTTATTAATTACGCAAAACTCCAAAACAGTTCAAAGAAAAGCTTCCTTTGAATAAAGTAGTAAGATTTGGTCATCCAACCCCCAGGCTTCAGGTGTTAGCCTTAATTAACTTAAGGAATGGTTGGAATGAATTAGAACAACAGAATTCATTTGTTTTCAGTAGATTTTTCACACAATACAAATAAAAGTAAGTTAGAAAGTTACTGTAAGAAAAATGTAAAAGGGCTCCAACTTGCTACATTCAGATAAAAGGATTTGTGTTTTCTGGGTACATGTCAGGATCAAATCTGGTAATGATTTACAGTATTTTAAAAAATCCAAATATATGCAAGCTATAGAAAGACATGAAGGATCTAATTATGTAGAAACAACTACTCATAAATAAAAATAAATTAAAAAAAAGCCTGTGCATATGAATTGCCCTTTGCTAGATTCTATTTTTATAAAAAAAAATTAAATTTTGCTTCTTTTACTAGTAATAAAACTTGCTCTGATTCTATAGGGGAAAAAAGATTTTTTTACTGATGCCAAAAGAAAACACAGAGCTTGTGTGTATTAATATTTTTTTTTTAATGCCTATTCTTGCCATTCTCATTGGGAATTCTGCTGCAGAAAGTCCTTCAGAGTAAAACTTCTAGATTTTCTGCAGAAAATCTTCAGTGATGCCCTGACTTTACAAATGGGGGAAAAAAACCCTCCAATACACTGTTGCATAAGGACTTGGATCAATATTTGGCTTTTTTTCTCAGTCTTTTAATTTAAGAGATTTGGGGTGAGATTCAGTGAGATAGTGCTTCTGCAATACCTGTGTATTGAAAACAATAACATCATAAAAGTTGGAGATGAGAAGACGCTAGCTCAGTGTAAATACATGCTTGCTTCCTGTGTGACAGTTCCTATAGAACAGAACATGAAAAATGTCATTTAAATTTAAGACAAAGCTAAAGAAGCTAATGCAAAAAAAAATTATATATAGTTGATTCAGCTGAATATCCATATATATGTGCATGTGTATATATATACACCTATGTGTATGTATGAAGCATGCAATAAAACATGGGTCTAGATGATTGTTTCCTAGGCCTGGCGCTTGCTCAGCTCAGGAATTACTGACTTGTGGTCACAAAGTTTATAGCTTGAATAACAGGAAGGCCTGACGCAATGTCATCTGTTAAATTTCTAAATAAATTTGATTTTTTTGCTTAATTTTCTTGGAGGAAAGATGCTGAAGTGTTTTGTGGAATCTCTGCACATTGTTAGCACTGCCCAAGGGCTGGCGGCGTTTGTACTCTATGTGCAATGCACTGCATGGGATTTTATTGTAGCAGTTATTGTAGTTCATTAATTTTATTACAGCTGGATTAAAATAAAACATGGCTTAACAAACTCTAAAGTAATAAAACCTGTATTGTTTATTCAAAATGATAACTCTTTAAGAGTCAAGCACTAGGATCACTCAAAAGGACTGACACGACAAGCAGAAGCTAGGGTTAAACTGATCTGCACGAAATGCAAGGAAACGCCGTCCTCAGATGGAGCCCACGTTGCCTGATGTTCCTCGTAGCATGTTACCGTGCCTACACAAACACCATGTTCCTGCCTTAACCCCCTCTTCAGCTCTGTACTGTCGGCTCAAGGGCTCCAGCCTGCCTTCTGGTGATGACGTGACGTACCCCTGCGCCTCGCCCTGCAGGGCCTGTGCCGACATTTGCACGTCCGTGCTAGTTAGAAAGCGATGAGCAGGGCAAGGAGTCCAGGCAGCCTAATGATGAAGGCAGTCCTGAGCAACCACCGGGTGACTCGCGGAGTCAGACCGAAGTGCAGAACACATAGCGAGGGACCTCATTAGAGTGATGGGCGACGACACCTGCTTCTTTCTTTTCAGACGTGTCATTTAAACCCTTTGCTTTTACAGGTTTGAGAAATGGGCTTGGAGGGTGATCGGAATTAGCAGCGTTAGTGCCAAGTTCCTCACTTGGCGCTTGTCCCCTGAGGGCTGCCAACCTTCTGCTGAGGCTCAGCCACGTATGAGCAGCCTGGAGCCCCACAGGCTCCTCTAGGCCTAATCACTTCCACTCGTGTAAGTGTCTAGGCCAACAGAAACTCTCTCTACTGGTATCTTCTCCAGAGTCTTTTGTATCGGTGCGCAGGAGCAATGGGAGATGGCAGTGGGGAACACCTAGAATAGGCACCCACCAGCGCCCTGGGAAATCCACGGAAAAGGCAGTCAGTCACTTTATATAAATATCACAAACACGAGATAACATCTGGGAGTTCAGACCGTCAGAAACTAGAAAGAAGATGTTCCGGATGTCAGAGATGTTACCCCGCCCAAGTGCTGGTGATCCCTCTACTCTGTGTACAAGGTACTGCATGGGGTTGCCATGAAAAAGGCAAGTGCAAAATTAGGATGATCGAGCAAAGTCTTTCTGACAGGTTCAAACCTATGGATACCTTTATATAACACTATATTCCTTACCTGCAATATTGTTTAGAGCTCTACTTACCCGTGGTCAGTTTGACTCAAATTGCAGTGTATGTACAATTGCTGGTATATTTGGAGTAGTGACAGGAAAATACTATGATGGCCAGGGACCCCAGGGTCTGTCATATTAGAAGGAAATCTAAGATCTCAGTAAGTTTAGCAAAACGAAGCCCAGGTGACTGGCTATATACACATCAGGCTAGAAAATACCTGGGAGACTGAAAAGCTATTTACACAGGTTTAAAGCTATTTTGAAAAGACTGACACAAGAACAAATAGGTATAAACTGCCCATGACTAGCTTCAGTCTGGAAACTAGGGAATTTATAACCAGGAATGAGGTAAACATCTGGAACAGCCATCCGCTGTTATGTGAAGACAAAACATTATAACTACTTCTAAGCAGCAGCAGCTTGAAATATGTCTTGTCTTCCCAGCAGATACAGGATGGATTTAAGAAGCAGAGACTTTACTTTGCTGACCTGCAGATTTGACGCTCTGCTGTTATCTGAATCTCGGATGCGTTGTTGCCGATATCGGCACCGATAGAGATTTTTTAGTGTTTGTGGCCATTGGCAATGAATGGTATTTGATCTGAAACTTTTAAAAGAGTCAGTAGAAATTGTTTTGCTGACCAGAGAGCATGTCTCACTAAAGCCAAAATATTCTCTAAATGTCTTTCCTGCATTGTGCAATTAAATCTGCATACAAGTTGCCCCTAATATAATTTGTTGCATGCAAATACCAGATCCAATTCTGCCAGCCTTACTTATGTTAAGTAACCCTCAAACAAATAGTTTCTAAGAATTCCCAGCGGGACAACTTACATGAATATGTGCTGCTACACATGACGAAAGGTGGCAAAGCTTGGCTTGGAATGAACAAGCACAATGCTTCTCTTTATTATTTTCAGCCTCCAAAGTGATGCTACCCAAACATCGTTTCATAGCTGCTTGCCAAAAGATTTCTCCTCAGATTTGGGCCAGCCCAATGGAAAGAAATCTCTCAAACGTATGCATATATTATTGAGCAAGTTTATGGCTTACTGCTTGATTTTCACTGTCAATGCGGGCAGTTGCAAGTCCAACTGTCGGACAAGGGTGACAAAGGCAGACCAAATATAACAAATTTTGGAAGTTGGTTAATAGTACTTTTGTAAAGCTCTCGGCACTAGCAGAGTTACTTCATTGCATTACATCCTCAAAGCCAGCTCTGGCACTACCAATCATCGGTGCATTTTGAAAGGCATCATAGCCCTCTAGCAGTGAGTTATGGATCACGCACCACCTTCCTCGGCAGCTTGTTGAACCAGAGTCATTTATTCAGTTGGTATTGAGAGTCTGGGGGCATGACAGTACATCTGACCCCTTTTGGGTAAAATTTGATCTGGCATTTCATTTCACGGGCTCAGCCACCAGTCTGTCAAATCTTCATTTTGCTGGTGCCCACTAGAACTGCTGACGCTTGTCTCTAACTCCTGGTGCTTTCATCTTTCAGCGGCAATAAACATGTCACACTGCTGAGGTGAAACACAATCTGGAATTAAATTTACTGCATATAAAATATGGTGCCCTCTTTATTGGTTCAAATACTTGTCACTCATAATTTATTTGAAAGTGTATGGCATTCATGAGGCAAGAGTGTTGCTCGAAATGGAGGTGGGGGGAGCTGCAGAACTCCGAACCACAGCAGTTTGCAAGAGCTCTTCTTCTCCTTTAACACCCATTTCCCCATCCCTTGCCAGTGCTGACTGATATAAACACATCAAATATGATATCAGTGCCTCAGCCAATAAACAGTATGTATCTCAGTAAAAACAAGCTCGAGTACGTTTGGCTGTGCAGCTGCACGTTAGCTGCAAAGTGGTTGAAGGAAGATAACCAGTATTGCTCTCAAAAGAACAAGTGTGTAGATGTTTATACGTGTGCATCTGGGGGAGGGAAGGGTGGGAAGGATGGGAAGGAGCCGGATTTAGCCCTAGTCCATTTCAAACTCGCTCGCCATGCCTTTCCTTCTGGCACTCAACTTTTTCATGATTTATTCCAAATACTGTCGATCAGCTTTAACTAATACAGTTCTTGTATGAAGCACCTCTCTAATCTCTTCAAACACAGATGTGGAAGCACGGCTTAGAGCATGGAGGCCAACAAAAGCACTTTGCCTGTACCAGTGATTAGCTTTGATTGACATAGTACACTTCTGCTTTCACAGGCATACTTTAACACCCATAAATGATTGTTTTAAAATGAGAAGCACTGGGTAGTGCAGCTCTGGCTTTAGTAAATATGCAGTACAAATGTAGTAGCAGATAACTGAGAGAATACAAAACACTTGATATTCTTTTCTGGCTGTTCTCCTCCTTTTTCAAATTTTCTTTCTTTCTTTTTTTTTTTTTTTTTTTTTTTTTTTGCATCCAGCATTTATTGCTAATTGTCAAAGAAAAATTATGACTACATGTATTCTGCTTAAACCTGGACTTTTGGTCCTGTCCTTTGTGTGCTTCATAGTTTTTGTCATAAGAGGCAATGGGAACAGTAGTCTGGTTCTGAAAACAATAAGCTAATGCAGAACTCGAGGGGTTTTCCCTGTTGCAACACACAACTTTACTTGTATTAAATTGATGAAAATAAGGAAGGATTAGAAAGACGCAGTTTCAGGATGTGTAAAGACATCCAGACTACAAAGCACAGGGTGCCAGCAAAAGAATGTCAAATATGTGCAGCAAAAAGCTTTTGCAGATACAAGTTCTGTAGCTAATTGCTTAATTGCTAATTTTTTCTGGAATCCACTTGATGTATTTATGAATACAGCCATGTGACTCTTGAACACACACTTAAAAATGAAGTTCTAAATTAGAGATAGTATCTAAAAAACTAAAATAACTTCCACTTCCCCCACCAAGCATCTGTAGCCCCCTTATCAATCAACACAGCCCATTCTTTCTTTTCCACTCAAAGAAAACCCAAGCTTTGCTCTATGACCTACCAACCAGCCAGCCCACATTCTGATGGGACAGCTTGGGAAGCAAGTTACAGTTTTCATCCCCTTCTGCTGATCTCAGCCTCCTGGTCACACATGAAGGGAGAGGCGTCTTCATTGGGTATCAAGGAACCAAACCATTTAAAAGCCACAAATTTGAACCAGCGTATAACACTACACTTGAAAATGAACTGGAAGTGAGGGCAGACAATGGGGCACAGGTGTAAAGAGATCCTGGTGAGAAACACCCCATTAACAAGTGAATAGCTACTGTACGCAACAGGTGAAATTTCCAACCAATCTTAAGATGCAGATTCGTGTAAGGTGTGTTACCAGTAATCAGTAACCCAATAAGGGAGATACTGCTGACAGAATGGACCTCTAAGCATTTCTGCATTTAGACTATGATATAAAGACCTGAGTGTGCATTTTAGTTACACGGTTTCTTGAACTGATGGGACAGACAGGCTTCTTTCCTTCCACTGAGTAGAATCTAGTGTCAAACCCAGTTGTGAGACTAGTCTGGGCTGTAAGAGCAAACAGGACACTACATGTAAATACTGACACTACACATAGCCACAGTGAAATAAAAGCAAAATGGAAAGATAGCTGCTTGCAGTACCTCTGTATTCCAAACTATATCCAGGATTTCTTTTACCCTTATGAAGAAGAAATTTCAAGTAACGTACACAAGCTGGGAAGTCATATATTTGGTATAATAATTTTACAAGTCTTTAAATGTTTTACACATAAACGTGTCAATTGATAACCTTGTATTTTTGCTATAGTATCAGCAGGGTAATAAAATCCACAGAGCTTACTAAATTGTTAAAATTAGTTGGGTGATAAAGTCTGTGTTCCAAGTTTCCAGCTCTGTATGTGTGTGTGTGCACGCATGCCTATGCACGTGTGTGCATGTACATTCCAGTGTTTTTGCATGTATTTGCACATATGTATTCATGGCAAAAGAGAAAAAAATCAGACAGACAACTGATTTCTGCTGAATCCAGTGGTTTTAATCTCAGTGAGCAAGGGCTAAACAAATGCTGGTAGTTGGGATGCCTAGTTTCCTTCTTTGTTGAACAGCTTGACCGCTTTTTTTTTTTTTTTAATATGCAGTATTGCATACCAGCAGAAAAGAAAAGATGTAACTAAACTAGCGTTGATGCTAGCTATTCATGGTCTAGTTCAATAGTTTTCATGGGAATGATCTAGGCAGGTTTTATACAGATTTACATGCAGTTTTCTTGTATTGAGAATACAGTCAACATGATTCAACAAAAACATGAACAGGATTGAGAAAACAAACATGAATTCTGCTGTTGCAAGGTTCACAGGACAAAAATCACTATGGCAAATTTTGCAAGAATAAATATCAACATTTTTGCATTTGAAAATGTTTCCGTTCATTCTTTAGCCTTCCTGTCAGACTCCAAGGATACTCTGGACTTGCTGCACTTTGCACTTTGTCCAGAAGCTGTTTGGTTACCAATGACCCTCCGAAAGTGAAGTCTTCTCTGTGAAAACTACATACAATTTGGCTGGGGAGAGAACAGAGGCCTGAACAGCTCTTTCCCGAACAAAGGATTTCTTAAGTGGAAGAAATTCTCTTCGTCTCGCCTGAGTGGCTAGGCTGACATCCGGGGAAAAAGAAAATCCTATTCCCATTGTACGCTGCTGATGGAGAGCCTTGTGCAGTCTTAATTGTTCTCTGTCTGTCTGCTATCTGACACCTTATACAGAATGGTACATTTCAAGTCCTCTTCCAATTTTTGTCTTCTGACAGGGATCAAAAATGCCTTTTCATATATGCTCTTCCACATTTAAAACCCATGGCGACCCACTTTTCAGGAAAATCAGCGAGGTCCCTTCCTCAAAATCCCATGCAGAGGCCCACAGCTCTGACTGTCTCCCAGTCGGATTCAGAATCATTTCCCTTGGGTCAGTGCTTTGTGCTGTCCATGACTGGCAAGAGTCCCTGGGTGGGTTTTCTTCAATCATTTCTTTCTCTTGTCTTCACTGCAGCCCATCCATTTTCCTCCAGCTTTTTCTTTCATCATCTGTGCTTGCGCTCTTCTCTTTCTCTTTTCTCTTCCCAGTTCACGGTCTCCAACATGCAATTTCCCCTTTTTCACATGCTTTTCGCTCTTGTCCAATCCCTTCACCTCTCTCTCCCTTTTCTTGTGCACCTTCGTTTGCTTCCTGTTCTTCTGCTTTTCTTCCTGCAGCAGATTATTAAGAACTGTGAAGCCTGCAGCCACAAGCTCTGCCTGATTAGGCAACCTGAAATGATAGCTGATATTTTTTTTTTAAACAAAGCCAATCCTCAGCTTTAGTTCTGTGAAGTTAACACAAACTGGCTGTATTCACTACCATGTCCTATTTATGGGACTGGGTATGTTTTCAGGAGCTTAATATTATTCACTTGATTTTAAAGTTTTGGTCATCGTCTCCACTGCATGAAGATATTACAGATAGGAAGTTTTACATGTGGGGCTTTCTTCCTTCATTTCAAATCTGTATGCTGTCTAACCAATGCTAATTTACATCATGCAGAATACATCAAAACACCATTGAGAAACGGACCTCATTCCATGCAGCAGTCCACATCAGTCTTCAGGAAACAACTGAAGGAACTCCTATGTTGCACATGCTTCATTTTCAAGCACACAGATCTCCTAAAGTCCTGTCCTAGCTAGATCAAAAACATAACCCTGGCAGTAGGTTGCAAGCAAACCCCTACTCCCAGTCACTGTGACTTTCTCCAGCCGTCACATATTTGACCATCACCCACTTTCTCTTGCATGACAGGACCCTATGCCATGAACTGTCATACCCTTGGCCTCCCTGAGTTTGAGCTAAGCCATGTGAAAGGACCCAATTCCCATCACACAAAAGAAGAAATGGTATAATCTACAACGTAAACTGAGAGAAAGCTGAATACCGCCTTGTGAGGGTTGGAGCTCTTTCAAGTTTTAGATTTGCTAAAAATTCTGTCATGTCACATATCATCTATTTCATCCTCTTTCCCAAACTTTTGCACCTTTTTTGAGGCTTGGGCTTGATTCCTGCAATCCTCCAGGAGAGGCAATCATCACGTTTGTTTCCTTTATTAGCATTTGTCTTAAAGCCACTAGCACATGTCTAGTTCTCTCTCATTTTTTTCAGACTCCCAGATGTCTATATTTGGCTCCAGCAATCTGTGTTTCAGAGTGTTTGTCATGTGTCAAGTTAAGATTATAACTTGGACCATCTAGAACTGAAGAATTTGGATCCAGCATTCACGAGGGAGGACAGGATACTGTTTTCTCAGGAGGAGAAAAGCTAGCTGGCACGTCCCCTGCCCCACCAATTCCCATCGTCCCTACAAACAGGCCAGCAGAAAGACTCTGTGCTGGGGTGGCAAAGAAAGGAGATCCACTGGCATCATGTTCATATTTGATGTTTCAGCCAGTCCTGGCTTGGACACTGGGAAAAGATTTGAGTCTAGACAGGTCTGGCAATTCTATCTATCATACCTCATCAGCACTCTGCTGTCGGTATGAAATGCAGAGCGTAAAGCAGATCAGAAGAATTGTTGACTAAGCAGAGTAGGAGGTTCATGAGTAGTCTTCATTGAACATGCACTATGTAATATATCTAGGCATTCTCTATGCTTTTGGTGGGTTATGGTATTATTTAATGTAAACCTCAGCAATAAAAGAACACACTTATGTTCTTTCAACAAATGTCTGGCAAATATCTTTTAACAAATATACGGCACTTTATAAGAATCTAGATCCACTCGGCCTCATAATACGTTCATGGATCATATCAGAATATATAGAACAGCGCTGCAGATACAAAGCCATGTGGATACTTTTACTGATATTACCTTCAATTTAGTTGGCACGTGCTGTTGTAGCGTTCAAGACATGGTGAAGCACACTTCATTACAAACTGGCAACATAAGATCACACTGAAGGTCTGTGTTTTTTTAAAGCACATGCTGGAGTGTGCACCATGCTGAAATATAGGCAAACCCACCTTCACTTGAATTAACCTTAATTAGCCAGATTAAATCTGGCTGGATTAAGTTTATGTTACTCAATCAGGAATCACATTACTTAACTGTAGTGGCTCTTTAGCAATACTTCTCAAACTAAACATTTATGTGTGTCTATAAGCATGCATGTCTGTATGCATGTGTGTATTTATGTATATACATGTGTGTGTCTGTGTACATGTGTGTGCCTGCGTGCATGTGTATACATCACAGCAAGAATTCAAGGCAGTTTGCCCCAAGGAACCGTACTGGAGTGTCTGTGTGGAATCAGTTACAGTGCTGATCATCAGCTTACGGGTGTGTTTTTAAAAGCATGGTTTGTTTTTATATTCACCTCAGCCTGGATTTTAGTTTTTATCTGTGAACTTCCTCCATGGAGGAATGAGATGGATGTAGAAAAAAAAAAGATCGATTTAAAAATTGTTGCTTTGCCTACAGTATTCTTATAGCATTTGTGGACATTGATCAAATCTTAAGGTTCCATTAAAAAAATGCCATCAATTTTTTATTTTTTCAGAAAAGGAAATAAATCTTTAAAGAAGATGATCGCTTAATTAATCACAGGAAAAAAGTGAGAATAATGCCTAGGAGTTTGGTGATTAAGAGAGAACAGAGCGGAGGACTGGATAGCTTCAAAGAGTGCTGGGCAATTTTTGCCTCAATACAGACTGATAGCGATGGAGAGTCTGTGGGGCAGAACCTGACTCATACCAGCCCATGTTTTCCCTGAATTAGCTGTCGTCCTGTTGACTCCCACCTATCACTTCTGGCAAAACCAGTGATGAGAGACAGTGCAGGAAAAACACTCAGCATTTACGTAGTGCCTAGCCAGCACATAGTCCAAACCAGAATAATAAAAGCAGCTTAAAGCTGAGCCTTGAAGTTGTTCTGTGTTTTGCAGGGGGTAGCTGGGCTCCTAGTCATCTTGGTGCATTGCAGTGACAGTCACAAATGGGCCAACCGTTGTCTCACAACTGGCCCAACCAAGTTTGCTTACTTACAAGTCTAGTGCAATATCATTTAATGACACTCACTAAAACAAATTGCTTTTCAAGACAGGTTCTTAAGGCATGCAGGTAGGTAAATTACCAAAAAAATCACTGTGGCAGGTGGTGGTAGTTGTCATCTCCCTCAGCAGAAGACAACTGGTCTTACTTAAGAAGATGAATCTGCTCTCCCTTCCTACGTATGAGATCCTTTTGCTTTATCAGGAATGAAACGCCAATGCAGAGCAGGATTTACATTTCTGGTACTATAAATGAGACTGCTTTCTTAGCATGTTTTCTAAGGAATGTTCATCAACTAAAGTTATCCTAAGGACAGAAAAAGTTCACGAGGATCTTCTTACAATTGGAGATCTTCCTGAGCAGAAGGTATGGACACAGTGCCAACCACCAGTAATATCCTTCTTACGAGCAGGAACGCCATAAGTATCATACAGCTCCTCAGCCTGGAAGCATATGTCACCCCGTGATGCATTGCCCACTCTGGCATAATTTAGGTTTTTTCTTAAACCTTTGCTCCTGTAGCCATATTTTACAACTAGATCTCTACTTTCAGTTTAGAAAAACCTTCCCAGCCCCTCAAATATTGCAGCCCTACAGGACTAGAAATCAGTATAATAATTATATTAAATCATATTCTGAAGGAAATCTCATGGGGAGATCTTACTCGTCATGTCTGAAATGTGCAGTGATCACTGTTACATTAAAAAAAAACATTTTTGCCCTTACTGCAGCTACTGCTCTTGGACTTTAATCAGCATAAATGAAAAAATGACTCTGATGTGCCCCTACCCTGATCCAAAAGAGACCGGACTCTCCTTGTATTTGTGGCGTTTGGCCTTCTGACTGTTTAGCTGACAAACTAAACGACCCACGTTCCTGGCTGGGAGGAGCCGTGCCCCCACAGCACTCCTGCGGAGCCAGTTCGCGCTGCTCCCCAGTCACCACCACCCCTGGGTTCAGCGAGCCCAGCTGCAGGTTCCTCTGCAGAAGCACTGGGGTGTGCCGGTGCCACCTTTGCTTCTCCCAGTCCGTAAATGCTCTGCCGCCTGCTAGTCATCCCCATGGCTTTCCTTGCTGTGGTCTGTCTCCAGCAACAAGGGCTAGAGCTCTGTCTGGCAAAGGATGGAAACTACAGCAGGGTTTTCACTAGACAACTGTCAACTTATTTACAGGCTGTGTATTAGTTAATATAATTAAGACATTGAAGTTGTAAATTAAATAGTATAGAAGACATTTTGCTGGCATAAGATCTGCACAGCGTTTTCCATACACTTGCTTATGAAGCATGAAAAATGAACAAAATGTACAAATAGAAGTCAAGATGCTCAGAGCTGCTGAAGGGCTTTACCAGTAGTATATTATTTCTGTTCTGATGAACTTTCAGGACATTTCCATAATGGATAGTTATGAACTTTTCTTCCTTCCTTTCCTTCCCCTTTTTTTAAGTGATAGCTGCCAAATTTCATGAATCCTATAATGTTCTGCACTGTAATTAGTCTGGAAGCCTGTAATTGTTTAAGTTTAAGCCAGCAGATAAAGGCTGCCAAACCACTTGAGCAGAAAAGTTGTATTAATGGCTTCATATTATCACTTGCTGATTTATTTAATCTCTTTCGATCAAATTGTGATTCTCAAACAAAAACAAGAAAAACTCGAGCGGTTGTTTTTCACTGCGAGGAGGAAATGGGCAGAATGGACACACACACACACAGACAAAAGGGCTTTTGTGGCAGAAAGGGTGCATCGACAGTCTTGAAGGTCAGTCATGATTCAAAGGAAAATATGCTGTGGGAAGAGTTATACTCAGTAATGACAGCTAAAATTGTACAACATTTGGTTACAACCAAAAGGCTTCCACTTGTGTTCCTGCACTGTGTTATCCTGGGACACCATTCTCACTTTTAAATGAAAAATAGTACACTAGTTTTAGCTATTAGAAGTACACTAATCTGCATGGTTTACGGTTTTATACCATTAACATGTCTCCCTTCATATACAGCTCGTTCCTACGCTTTGCTAGCTGGAGTAGCGAGAGTTTAGCACTGGGTGTGAGAAAAGATGAGAAGTGTATTGAAAAAAAGAATATGTGTCTTTGTCGGCATTATTTATAAGGGTTAGAGCAAAGGTCCTTTTAAAAAACACCGAAGACAAAATATTGCAGGGTTCATATGTTATTAATGGCCTATGTGTTGGTGTGCACCGTTTATATAATGCTGTCATTCAGATATTCTGTCACCCCCTTGTACAAGATACTTTTACAGTAAGCACAAACAGAGGACAACTCAAAACCATGATATAGGAAGCAGTCTATCTAGCTGCTATTACTTCATCTTCAAGGAGTCAACATTGCATGCTATACATAAACTCAGCTCAAATGCATCTATTAAGAAGGCGTTTTACTAGTTTTAGAGTAAACGCACTCAATTTTTACAACCAGTGCTACAGTTTGGTCTTACGCTTTGTAGCATAGCTCCCCGAGTGAAAGTTTTTTGGTTCCAGTGCAACTTAATCACATGTCTAAGCTTAAAAAAAAATGGGAGTAATCTCATTAATATTAGATTACTTTCTGCACTTGAATTCAGCATATTCTGAAATTCCTTGATGGATCAAGGCCTTTGAGAGGAGAAAGTTATACTAAAGGTTTGACATCAATAACTCACAAGGAGATGGTTCTACCTTTATTGCAGACAGCGATAATTATATTCTTTGGATTCACTTTTTGGGTCTGGTTAATGGCATTCATTGAAGGAAACATGGATTTGCCACCAAAGTTAAAGGAACATTTCCTTTTAATGACAGCTCATGAGGTTTTAACACTTGTTTTTATTCTGGGTGGGAGTGAAAGCAAAATCTTTCTAAAATTTTCATATGAAGGAAATTGTGTTGAAGTTGACTTTTTCAACAGGAGTTTGGATACGGGAGAGTGACTCACTTAAAGTTTTAACCATTAAAATTCTGCAAAATATTTTAGCACTTACTGAAACAAAGATGTTCTGCCTAGTTCTTTTTCCTCCACAGCAAATTGGCTAAAATTTAGAAAAGCAGAGGCTCCACCTGCTACGTGCCATATCTACGATCTCCAACTCAACAACACACATAAGCATAGGCTTTTAAATGAGATTGATTTTAATGGCTTTACGGATATGGTTTTCTGATTCAAAGCCAAAATAACCAGATTAAATTTACTGTGATTTTTAGGGTTTGTGTTTCAAATAATTGAAAATTTTATTGTGATTTTGAGGGTTTGTGTTTTAATTTGAACCATCACTCTGAACCTAATGAGTAGGCAAACACTGACAAATCTGGAAAATAAACACATTCCATGAAACAATTCTTTTCTGATGGTTATTTGTTTCATAAAATAATATTCAGGTGTTGTGTAAAAATAGTAGCAGTAACTGTTTATTATAACTAACTATCATATATGTAAGCCTTAATAGATATATTCAATAAAAAAAAGTAGAAAAAAATCAAAGGCACTTGCATCTGTAAACAAGTTATAAATCCTGTTTCAAAATTAAATTTTTAAAAGCTGTTTCTTTACATCTGGGAAATTGAACTTTTTCTAAAAACTGAAGGACAAAAGAGGTATTATTTTGGATTTCTGATGTTTTAGACTTTCTTTCAGTCACTGATTTTCCATTGAAAAATGTTTTCACAAACATTTTTTCTCTCTCCTCTAGCCACCTGACATTTATAATTAGAACACCACTGTTTTGATAAGATGTGATTTCCTCTTGTACATTCCTAAAATACATCTCTTCATGTATGAAAAACACTTTGATATCAACATCTTTAGCACAATTCATTATTGTACCTCTCGATAGGTAGAAGTATGAAAGCATCTTATTTTAGTGACTCAGCTTAAGATTTCTACATTGTTAAAGACCTACCGAAGGGCTGTTCTGAAGACTGATACACAGACCTTGTACAAGGCCTTCTACCTCAGTAGAATCTTATCCTTTATAAAAATAGCTACATAACATTGGATTTCACACATACAATCAGATAGAGCTTGGCAAACTATACCATATTGCTGATGGGAAGCAAAGTACTAAGTACATATTACACAACATTTAATTTTTTGCATGATATAGATGCAATAGAGAAGCAATTTAACTAGGTGGTATAAAAAGCGAAAAAGGACAGATGCAATATAACAGCACGTCAGGAGATTTGGGTAGGGTCTGTAAATATCTTTTATAATGTCTAACCATAAAGAGACCGTAATCTGCTGAGGGACAAGCATCGGGTCATTGCATCTTCCAGTGCATGGGAGGGAGGGGTGGACTAGAAGAGGGAGCCACGCTCCAAATAACATCACAGGCATTGAGCTACGGGAGCCACATATCTCTCGGACAAGAGACTGGGAAGGTGGATAAGTCAAGCCAACGTACTTGCAAAGCCTTAAAAGGCTGAAGGTCTGTATAATGGACCAGGTCAGCAGCACCCAAGCATTACACACCTACAGAGGCACAGGAGCTTCTGCACGTACAGCACACTGTGGAACTTCGGTCAGGGCTGCCATAAACACTCAGCCAAAAGAGAAGCTATACAACTGAGGAAGAAGCCTTTCATTTTGCCTCGCACTGCAAAATGACTTTTGCTTTGTTATGGCACCAACCGGCAGAAGATACCCGATTGCTCAGCCTGGATCCCCATAAAAGGGGTGTCCTGTATAAAATGGAAACAAAGCCTAGACCATTTCCAAGCACCAGCTCTGATGTGAGAATGTCTGTTGATTTAATTATGATTTAATGACATGCACTGAGGTTTGTCTGATATTTTGAGGTTCTCCATACAAGGGAAAAAAATTCATTGGAAAGACTAAATTAATTAGATAGCATGTGCAAACAAACTACCCCATTTGTGATTATGTCCAGGTGAGACTTTGTTATTTTACTTGAACAATTAAAGCTTCTCCATATGATGCTCCTGTTAGTGCTGAATTTTTTAGTACTGAGCAATCTGAAGAAAACAAATTAAAGCAGAGGATTTAGGAGAAAGCCTCACAAAATCCCAAAGATGATTTTTCCTTACCAAACTCAGGTGGTATTCAAAAAAAGAGAGGTGGGGGAAGCAAAAAAGAGAGAGTATCATCTAAATTCTAGAAAAAATTAATTACTAAAATCTTAAAAGCCGCAGGGGAGACATATGCCTGTAATCAAATTCTGGGAAACAAGCCCCTGCAAACTCTCGCATTTCAACTTCCAACTCACTACCCTTTCATGTTCATTTTGTGATGAAGTGTGAGTCTTATAAAACAAACAAACAAACAAAAATGAGTTACAAAATTTCCACTCTTCCATGCAACTGAAAAATCCCCCGAGTTCGAAACAGCGAAGAGAGCTGCCTTCCAAACTATTCAGAAATGAGGTAATGGCTTTGCGATTTCATTCCTTTGGTTAGAGCAAAGAATAGAAGCTGGGAAAAGAGAGTCTCAAAAAGTGTGCTCTTTATCCCCTCCCCGTTGGCTGCCTTCTGCAGCTTTCAGCCTCAGGAATGCAAGGGATGATGTAGTGCAGCCGGTATGTACAGAAACACTTGCAAACCCATTGTACTTAATGAGACTTGGAAACCAGTCAGGACCAGGGCACTTCTTCTTGTGATGCTTTTCATCAAGGCCACAAAGAGGGACAGCGGAGAGGCGTGAAATGTTACATAGTTTTTGTAAATATTTAGGGCAGGATTTTTAAAAACTAGCCAGCTGATTTTCAAACACCCTCAGCTCCCCAGAAGCTCCTGCTGAAGTTCCCGTTGCCTTCAAGGATCATCTGTGACTTGTTCCAGATCTCAGCCTCAGGGACGGTGCTACTGCAACACCAGACCAGCAGGCGAGCAGTCAAAAAGGGGGAGATGCAGAGCAAAACTCTCCATACAGAATGAGACTTAGTGGAAGAGGGTGCTATTTTGAAGGATTTGGATTTTATTTTCTGTTTTACACCCAGCTCCCTCTGTGCTTGGCAATTCTACAACCATTTTAATATTCCTGACTTCACAGTTCTTCACTGTGTAAGCTCTAACACTACCAACAAAATATTCAGCCTTAGGTTACACCAAAATCTTCTTATCTGGAGAAAAATGGGTCAGGGGGGTTGTGTCCAGCCTTTGCAAAAGTGTGAAGTGGCCTGAGCTAAGCTCAAGGTGAAACAGACTTAGCACAGCTACATGAGAAGTACATAAGGCGCCCACATAGTGGTCAGTCAGCATTGTCCAAGAACTTATTTCCAAAGTCCACCAAAGAGATAATTCAGGCTTCGGGTGTGCGGTGTTTCATTTACTAAAGGGCACGTTCATACCACTGTCTATGTGTATGTGTTTGTAAATATATGCATCTATAATTTATGAGCCACCTATTTAAGATTCTTGTCATTTATCAAGATGCTTTTGAGACTTGATTCCTTATTTTGCAGACCAAATGTTAACATTTGATTGAATTTATTAACTCAATTAAACGAGAAGTGTTCCACATTAGAAAGCATAATGTCGGAATTAATCCCCCCAAAATGTGGTGATGCTTTAACTAATATCCTGTGACCTCTTGATACCCTCCGACACTGTCCCGATGAGCTCAGTATAAATAATCAGATCAGAGGTTTCCCGGGGAGCTCTCTCTAGACGATATCAGATATCTCCTCAGAAGGGATGCAACCCTCCTCTCTCGGCCAGGAGAACTGCAGAATGCCCTCCCTGCCTTCTCCCAGCTCTCCAGCCCTCCCTCCATCCATGCCTCACAGTCGTTTCTTAGCAGAACAAGGCACTAAACCTAGCTGTGGTGACCTTCAGAAAAATAGTCTCCTTGCTGACTTTGATCCCAGACAGAAGCAGGATGCAAACACTGGAAGACTGTTTGAGCGGGTTGGTAGATGGTCACAATAAGAGCAAGTACCTGGGAAAAGAAATCCAGCCACACATCACAACCTAAAAATACCTCTTTGATATTAGTGGCCATCCTGAAAAATAAACAACGTGATAACTTCTAGTGATCGAGACAAGTGGCTATTCCTTTGTCAAGACTTGCCAGATGCAGTCCAACTTTGCACCAGCCAAAGCAACAGCACGGAACGTAGCCCATATGTGGACAGACTGCCACAGAATCCACTCAGGGCAGTACAACCCATCACTGACATTGCACCACCGTACTATCTGCCCTGCCCCTCACCTAGAAACTGGAAGTCAGTTAGAAGTGTGACCTTTGTCACCAAGTTTTGTCACCAATCATCTCCCAGCCCAAGCTCTCCTTGTAGGTAGGCTGTTCCAATTCCAATAGAACAGGATACAAACTCATTAAAGGCAACGCATGCAACAGATTTTCTTATAGCCACTGCAATTTGCAGTCTGGTTAAGACACCAGAGGCAGTTTTTGCTGTGCAAGAAGAAAGAATCATTAATCTATTCTCAGACTAGCACAAAATTCTTGGACACTTGCATTGGGCAGTGCTAAATGTCCAGACACCATGCCGGTATAACAACAAACTGTTCCCTCACGGTCAGTCTTTGAATGACATATGAAAATGTTCGTGGATTCTGCCAAAAAGAGGAGAGCAGAGAATTTGAGGGATCTTTCCTCTGTGCCTAGAAAAGAAGATGAAACATGCAGACTCACCTTGACTTTAACCTTACCATAACCTTAACTGAGCTAAAGAAGGCAGTTATAAAGGCTACAGAGAACAGGACACATCCATAATAGAGCTCCACAAGCATCCAACGTAATCTAATACCAAACATCCAACTTCCCATTTTGCATGATAAATCCAAGGAATTCCTCCGGCCGGGAACTGAAAGACGGTTGGTGGAAAGAGGCATCCCCACTCTCCTTAGGACAGATCACGTCTCAGCTTCCTGAGCTTTTCAGGCATCATGTTGGTTCCCTGATGGCTTAGAAAGGCCACAGCTGCCAGGGGCATGTGATTCTACAAATATAACACACTCCTCAGCCCAAACATGTAAACTGCCCTGAAAAGAATGATAAAATAGAGACATGCTGTAGGAAGAGTTTCTTTATGGAATTTTAAGGACTTACAGAGGCCTGGCTGTATTCTCATTTCTTTCCCCGTTCTGTTATTCCATAATCATCTGCTATTAGCTACTAGTGTAGCCAAAATATTGAATTCGAATTATCATTGTTTCATTCTTAAATTCTTATGGAATTTGCCATCCCAAAAAAGTATTCTTTAACTCATAATTTGAGATTATTGTTAATACCAGCTTTGCGATTCCTCACAGAAAGACTTTGCATGCTTTGTTGATGCCTCACTCTACCCAAGATGAAAGTAAAAATTTCATATCCTGCTGCACATTCTAACAGCAATGATAGTTAGAACGCTATATATACACTGTTGTATATATAGTATATATGCATGTACAGTATATATACTATATACATAAATCAGTATTCTTATGATAATTTCCATATTTTATCTCACATAAGCCCCCTGCACGACATAGGTTTTTATGAGTCCTGAAAGACTACTCTCTTTCCATGTACTGCTCCTAGTCAACCAGAAGGAACCAAGTCTATGCACTATTATCCTTTAATATGAAAAAAAAAAAAAAATTATAACTAATTATTTCCCAGAGCCTCCTACCAGGTCTTTCCCACTGCCAGTCTGGCTGACTAAGAGATGTTTAAGGGGGAGCCACTGTTCTGTTGCAGTATGAGTCCCAAACATAGCTGATATGTTAACTGACTTGGTCATGAGAAACACGTGAGCAGCTACCATCAGCTTTTAGTGTGTATGTCCCAGGGTAGTTTAGGCCTAGCATGTAGGATAGCACTTAACCCTATCAGACTTTGTTTGCATGATAGATACTTATGAAGCTTAAAGCATCTTTCCATTCTCATGTCTATGTCCTGACTAGTCTTTGACAGAATTATTTCTTTTGTTGAAGAATGCTCTCAAAATTGCAGAAATCAAATAAATCCTTTTGACACAATCCACTAAATCTCTCACCTTGCTTTCTTATTAAGTCTTCTTTTTTCTAGTCACCAGCAGTGACTAAAAGTCTCATTGAGTTTTTACCTTTCCTCTGTTTTCTTTGAGAACTATTTACTGGCTTTCAGCCCCAGTGAAAAGAAACTCCCATTTAACAAATGCACCATATTCTATAGTCCAATCAATACCAACCCTCTTTACTGATCATTTGGCTTAATTCAGAAGAAAAGATGTCATGCTTCACATAAATCACTTTTTTTACTCAAAAGAATCCCTTATTGAATAAACTGTAGTGTCATTTCAGTCAACAAAAATAGAGCACAAAGATTCTAGGCACCCCTTGGTAGTTTGCATTATTTATCCACCTGTAAAATGATGTGATTCTGATGCAAATGAAATACATTTTTAACTTGCGTTTTCTCTTCTAATAGAAAATTACTACAGAAGGCTAGAAATGTCCCTATTTATGTAAGTGGACTTTCAATTACTGTAATCCCACAAGCACTGTACATGTATATATGCACCCACATTCATTCACAGTTCTAGCAAAATTGAACCCATTAGGCGATGCTTCACTTTGTTCTTGTTGGCACTGCCATTCAGGTGCTTTGATTAAACAAGCAGATCGAGTCCTCCTAGAATGACAATTCAAAACCATTCACTCTCAGCTTTTAGTTTGGATCCAGGTTGGAAATATGACACATTGCAAAATCACACTGAGCCAGATTTATGGCATAATGTAATAGATGATTCACCAATACTTTTGCTCGTGCCAGACTGAGACAACAGACCTTAAATCAGCAATCAGTGTCGGGTTTGGAACTGTATGGTCTATCTTAAAAAATAACAGAAACAAAACAAGAAGTGTCTACAGGACATTCTTTTCACTTGTGGAGACACAGAAGTACCATGATACAGACACTAACATGGAAGCCTTAATTTCTATATTTATGTAAATTATCTACAGTAGCTTCAGGAATGTAAACACATGCAATTTCCATGAACTCCCACATGCAGTCTGAAATATGGACAAAAGGGATAAAATCCTACCGTACTTCATCTTTAGGGATCAGCAAAAAAGGTATGTTTCACATGACAACTATAACTGCTAAGTAGTAAGCTGCATAAACATTCAGGGCACTCAGTGCATCTCATTTTAAGCAACTGTGTGTTTGAGTTTGCCAATAATATGTTCTGAATTCTTCTACGGATACTGGACGTGTGTGTGTGTGTGTGTGTGCGCTGTCATAACCTATCTGCCCAAGCATGGACTGTCTTGAAAGATTAAGTGTACCTATTTTGAACTGGAGGCTGCATGCCATAATTTTTAGCTAACCCGTTTCCTTCTTAGTGAAAACAGAAATAAAAATATATTGTGCACACTTCATTGCTAGAACCTTTGACCTCAGCTGCCTGTCTAGCTGAGACTGTGATGAATGCTTTGTGTCTCTTCATTTTTAATTGCTCATAAATTGTTATCCCATGAAACACAAAACTAGCCTTGTCCTCATTTTAGTAGGGGTTGGAGGTCAGCCTAACAGTAATACAATTAAGGAGTGTCTTTGTGTGGGGGTGTGGGAGTGAGGAGGGCAGGAGGGTTACAGAAGGTTGTGGTAGTGAAAGATGTATTCCTTTCCAAGGAAATACAAAGCAAATTCCACACTTTCAAACAAAAGTCTTTAATGTTTGACAGTGTTCAGAAAAGCTCCTGGGAGGGCATTTAGAAGGGCAATAAAGTAGACCTGATTTTCAATATCTGTATAATCATTCTTAAACATACATGTACACATGGTTGTATATGATAGCACCAATCTTCTCTTTGCAATGGCAGACTTAATCCTATGGGTCAAATTTTACCCAGGCATGCATGTTCCGACTTGCTGATTTCAGAAGAAATGATAGCCTACCTTTGACTTCTCTATAAAATAATCTAAACCACATCTGTGAAGATAACACTGCAGAGTTACTTTCCTCTGGTTAATCTTCTCTCAGTTGTCACACATTTCCTTCCTGTTCTTGAAAAGCTGGACTACTCTTAATTCAAATAATATAGAGTATGCCAAGACACAACGATATCTTTCACCTTCAAAATGTCTGGTAATAAATAACAATAAAATATTAGCTCAGTGACATCAGGGAGCTTACCATGCCCAGATATAAACCTCTTTTGATTTTGGTTGAATAAATATGCAAATAAAGAAAGCTTGCTGAATTTGCTTTTACCTCACGCCATACATAATTCTGTTCAAACAAAAAACATTACTGGACTTTCAGTAACCGAGCATGTCTTCAGATTCCTACAGACCAAACCATTCTGGTAATAGTGGGTTCTTGCTGATCTTAATTTAGGCAATTTGTTCCAAATCCCGTAACAAACCTTGTTCTCTGATTTAGATCTAACAAGACATGGTGCCTGCAGCAAAGCCACTAAGTTCTCAGAAACCTGTCATAGAGCTTGGAAACAGTCTTCTCCAGCCCATTGCACAGGCTAATTTTAGCAGCTGTTTAAAAAATACTGATAGCTATAAAGTAAAATAGCATTTAGCACCCACTGTTGAATTCTTCCTGGAGGACAGACAATTCCACCACTTAGTCATAGTACAATGGATGCTATCAGCTCCTACAGATCCCAGCAGTCCAGATAGCAGAAAGGAAAGTTTTAGTTCCAGTAAGTGACATACTGCTGAATCCAGCAGCCCGAGTCTGTATCCTTTCACCTACATGCTCACCAGTGACCTGTTACCACACTTTCACAAAAAGTCCTACAGTTTCATCGGGTACTACAGAGAAAGACATGAAACAAGTTACTAAGGGAGGCTACTAGGGTCCCAAGATACAAATTTGAACTGGATTCCAGAGTATTCAGAAGCTTTCCTTCAGATCTATGTGTGGATTATTTTTTTCTAAACTGCAATGTAGTTTCTGTCAATTACTAACATTTTATCATTTTACTTCATAGAATATTAACTACTTTCCCATGAACCCTAATGAAGTACTACTAGAAAAGAGAACAGAAACTATTGCAGAATATTGTTCTTCCTCTAATGAAGGATTCCTGCTTGCTTTAGCTGTGCGAGTAGTTGAAACTGCATATGTTTGCTAATGATCACACCAAGATTAAATTATATTTCAGGCCTTCTGTAAACTGATTTCTTACCTTATCTTTAGCAGATAAAAAGCATTTTCAGGATGTGGGATGGAAAAAAAAAATCATTTCTCTGGTATATAGGTTCTATCAAATTACACTGCAATGTTTATCATGACTTCTGTAAGATTTACTGTTTTACTTAAGAAATCCACTCCTTAAGACTGGTGATTTTATGAGATTCCCAGCTTCCTTGCTCAAAAAGTAAAGGCCTGGTACCGTCCCTCTGTACTCAATCTAAGTTGTGATTTAAGAACCATAATTCCACCTAAATCACAGATAACAATCTGGGCTGCCTACACTCCAGCGTTACTCCAAGTCTTCCGTGCTAAAACCCAGTATGTCCTTCCACAGTCTGTGGAAAGCTTCTAAGCTGTCCATAGTTAGAAGCAAACATACTCAGAAACACCCTCTTCTTGCAGGAGAAGAACCTACTTCCCAGAAGGAGGAAATTTAGATCTAGACATTAAGTCACTTACATTCTCCCTGCTGGAGCTGGAAAGGTTAGTTGTGGTTTAACATAAAAGCTACTCTTGGGTCTCCTGTTACAATTCAGTGGTTAAAACACCCCAAGAAGAGAAAACTAGGTGCTAGATCCCCCCACCTCAAGGGATATGAACCTAAGGTCCACAAAAATGCCTCAAACATCAGGCCAGGACTATGCTGGGTGTACGCCTCTCTCCCTGCAAGACAGACAAATATGAAGAAGCCCGAGAAGCCTCTAGGTTAGGACTGCTGCTGAGGAAAGGTAGTCCTGGGATCATCAGTGTTTTATCAATGATGGTGTAATGTTAAACCTCTACTCATTTCAAGGGCTAAGGTCTGGAACTCTAGCTATGCACCGTCCCAGGTAGAGGTCAGGATCCTTCTTTCCTGCTTTCCCTTCAGTTCCATAAGGGCCTCGCGTCAACTGTTGGTGTCTTTCCTGCCTTCTGCTTGAAATCCCCACGTATGGCACATGGGCATTCAGTCCCCCTCACCTCCTGAGCGAGTCACATCTGTGCATTGTTTCCAGTGCCTCCATTCCTCATAAGAGCACCTTGCTCCATGAGACCCTACTTGCATGAGAGGCTGGACAGCTTGCATCTCAAACTGAGGGAGGCACTGTGTTGGTTTCCTCCACATTCAGTGGAAATGCCCAGTCCAAACTCTCAGGATCTTCAGCAATCCCCATCCCTCCTCATTCTTTATGTGCATAGGTATTTTCAGAGGTTCACTCAGGACTTCCTACCTAAAATTTAGGTATACCTTTGTTCCAGATGTTCTGGTCAGACAAAAGCTGAAGCTCAACTTGCAAACTCTGGTAGGCCTTCACACAACCCTTCCACAGACTTAGTTGGAAAAAGCCTAGTATTACCCAGATAAAAAATTCAGGGTGTATGTTTCCAGTATTTTCTCAGTTAATATTTATCACAGCACAAATGACAAATCATAGTGTTCTTGTTGAATCACAGCATTGCATCATAGCATTCTCATTGAAAATGGCAGACTGGTTACTTTTCTCTTAATAAAGAGTCTACTATTTCATTCTACTAATAAAGAAGGTTTCTTTCAACATTGTGTACAAAATCTCTTTTAAGACTCAGTAGGGTCAGGTGAGGTGGGTGTTGCTGCCAACATCTAGTCAGCTGCTCAGCAGGAATTTCCAGCAATGGGTGATCTGAATAATATGGATTTGATGGATTCTCCCTCCTAATTTTTCTTAGAAAATTTTGAATAAGTTTGGTAGTAATGATACTGTTTCCATAACTTGTCATGTGTTCAGTTGTTCAATTAAGTAATTGTTCAGAAAGGAGACTGAATCCTTGCTAAATTTGTATTGGATAATGAAAGGCTACATGGTGTTTTGAGGCAGACTGTGAGAAGTGACCTAGGATAAAAAAAACAGATTGAAAGAAAGCTAACTCCTAAAGAAGACGTGGTCTGTGGCTGGTTTTCCCCATGCTGCTGATAAAGAGATCATCACCTTTTTCCCCTTATGGGCAAAGCTAATGATTCCGCAAATGCCTTCTCCAGCATGTGGCAACTTCTGCAGAGAACCATCCTGGGGCACTACTGTCCCCTTTGAGGTGGCAAAATAACTGTTACAGGGCAGGGAACTCGGTGGAGAGAAGCAGTGGTGTTTGGAAAGCAGGCTGTGTTCGGCAAAGATGCCCGTTTTACAGTCTGGTGTCAGAGGGCAAGACTGGTCAGGCTTTCCAGGGCACCTGGCTCCGCTTCGTGACAGGAGCATGTTGCCACCTTGTACTTTTTTGCCAGTTTCACGACGAGAACCAGGAGAGCAGTGAAAGCTGTTAAACGCAGTTCATAATGCAGCCATAGCTTTGGCCTTAGCTCCAGAGAGCCCAGATGGGAAATAAGGGTCATTTAGAAACAGAGCACTTCCCACAAACTAGAGAGAGATGTAAAACATACTTACCTACTCATAATTTTCTTTCTCTGAAGTGGATACTGGGTCCTCTGTGACCCATTAGAGCTGGATTATTCTTCCGCTCTAAACAAAGAAGCTATCTGGTGGGGTTTTTTCTAGCTTCTCAAACTAGTGCCAACTGCCCAAAATGGGAAGGCAAACTACAAATCCTGATGAATAAACATTCTGCAAGATTAGCCATCTCCAAGCAGGAGATGTTCACTTTTATCTATTTAATTTATCAAACAAAAAATGGAAATGAAGATGGTAAAGCAAGATACCAAAATGAAGGAATCACAGGATTTCTCCCTTAGCTCTCAGCAGGAGTGCTTTCTGAGGGACAAAAGGACGATTAGAGACATGATGCAAATGAGACAGTGTTCTGGGTGGGGTCTTTTCTACAGCCACTGTAGAAAAAGGAAAATTCCAAGCAGGTAAATACATTTTAGCTTGCTCCCTTGTGGGTGTCTGGTGCTCAGCGATGCATCACAGGTGGGATGTATCAAACAGTAAAACAAATCTCTGCAAGCATAAGAGACATTTAAGATATCAGGAAAATTGAACCCAGAGGAGAGAAAACCTTTATTTGAGGGTGGCTGTATGTTTTATTGTGTTGGGGTTTTTTTTTCTTTACTGCCTTCCCACAGCATAGGAAGAAAGCTTTTTTTAAAAATGAACAAACAAGACCTCTAAATACTGCAGAATTTTGTGCCTACAGGTCATGGTTGGTTTAAACAGTACATATGGGAAAGCATAAAAGAACAGGTATGCACACAAGAAGACACGTACTGACCTGGTGTAGCCTTTTCCTTGGCAGCTGCCCAGAAGAACGCTGGTCTTAAATAAACAACCTGACAGACTAGCAAACTTTTGAATTTATACATCAGGAAATAGCAGATGTGGCTGTTTGCCACCTCTTCTTAAAGTTGCCCACATAATCCTAAAATTATATCTGATGTTCTTCAATGATTAATTTTTGCATAAACAGAATTTTTAAGTTCCAATCACATCTCAAGTGCTAATGTGTATAAATGACTGATCTTCTGGAAAGAGTCAGAGCACAGGAAAGGAAAGTGTTTGGTTCAGATGACAACTTAAGCATGCTAATACAAACTGAGAATCAGTCAGAGAAGATGCACAACTATTATTGGAGGTGGAGACTGGCCCCACACGTATTAGCTCTCCTAAAGTGCAGTAAACAAAGTAATAATTAATTGTAAGTGATAAAAAGGGATCTGAATAATAGACAGTTTTTTCAACATGTTTACAAAGAAGTTTTTCTGTGCAGTCTAAACCAGCCTTGGTTTCCAATGGAGCCTTGCTCTCTGTCACCATCCCTCTAATACCTTCCCCTGCAAAGAGTCCTCTTTCTGCATATATCCATTCTGGCAACACCACAGGGCAAGGGAGAGCCTACACTGGAACCAGTTAGGACCTAGCTGAATATCTAACTACTCGCCAACCACACAATTGTGCTAACACACACAGCCTGCCTTTCCTTCAGCAAGTGTCAAATGTGGGTCTCATCCAGCTATCACTTTCTGTAAAACCTGTGAGAATTTGATTATTCTTGTCTCCTCATCTTAAATAGACTTCTTTTTTAGCAATTTTAACAAACTTAATTGAAAATAGATCACAGATTCAGGATACACTTGGAGAAAATCACAAGACAATCAGATTAACAAACACAAAATTTAATAAATTAGGAAAAGAACACTACTAACTGTTGAATCATATACAAAAGCTTTTTGAGACAGGGCTTCAAAGAACTGGCAAAGATGGTGGGTCACACAGAAAAAGACTGTAATTGACTCATTTTGTTGCAAAAGCTGTACCAATAACACTTGGATACCAGGACTAAGATCCAATTGAGTCCCTACTTAACAGGCAGTTCTATTATATCCTTAACCATGAAATAAAATACATGGTTGCCCTTTTTAAAGCACCATTAACAGAATTTGCAGAACTCTGTGAAACACCACAAAACACGTGCATCACTTGCATGAAATCCCTCAGCGGTCCTGCATATTCATGCTGCAGAAGGCAGAAACCTTTCTCATTTTCAAACAAAGTTAAAATGACCAGGAAATTTGAGAAAATGCAGAAATAAACACATCCATTGATTCAGGACCCTTAAGTATTCTGAGTGACTATAAAACATCATCTGAAAGATTAGCAGTTACTTTGACCACATGCTCAGGAAGCCAGTTGACAATTCGCTGTGGAATTCACTTCACCTGGTCACAGGCACCTACAGGTTATATGGCAGTTTTCAGAGCTGAGTCCATAGAGCATGGGCAGGGGGACAAGAACTTCCAGAGACCAAGTCATTCCACCCCTAACACTTTCTCCAGCATTGGATTCTTTGTCCGAAGGTGCTTAACCATTTTCATTGGCTGCACAGGGATCTTAGACACTAATCTGCACCACCTCCTAACCTCCAGATGACTATAGTTTAGAAAAATGAGCTCTAACAGTAATGGATAACTTATCCTTCTACTCAAATGCAGGTAATCATATTAATCTGATTTATATTTTGAGCTCATAAGAGTAGAAACTATCCAAGGCCTGAGAAAGAACTCCACACTCAGTATTTATATACCAACATTCACCATTCCAAAAGCAATTTTCCTTTTCTTCATACTAGATTTTCATTGCAAACTTTCAGTTCCAGCTTGTCTTATGAATGGCAATTGACTGCAGAGGCAAAATATCAGAGTAGATAACACTACCCTCTTCAGTGCTTGAAAGCTGAAGAAATTTTTAGCTTTTAATGTTGTTTACAGTGTTACCTTCGATGGCTGGAGCCTTTTTATTTAAATTCCTCTCACAGTTCTCTAGGTGGTCATGTTGGTCCAAACACAGAGGTGTGCTTCACCATTTCAACATCCATTTACTTGATATAAGGGCAAATGGTCTAGGAATTCCCAAGGAGAACAACAGAAAAAACCAAAAAGACAGGTTGTAAAATGACTCTTTGGGACTAGAAGTGGTTGCAGTGTTTGGCAGAGTGGTCAGGTACTTGGGCTCTCTAAAAATAGCTGGCAAAATTGCAGAATACCAGCAGCTGAAAGGTCTGGTTAGAACATACACAGATCACTTTTATGATGAGCCATCAGCAAGTGATCCTGCTGTCTCCTGGACATTGGTGTGAAGCCAAAAGGGCTTTGATCAAAACTACAAACAGGCCCACAAAGCACCCAAGGCGCTTCTAGCAAACTCTGCAAATTGGCATGGAGCTCTTTCGTTATAGGATGCTGCAGTTTTGAGATGAAATGTCTGCCTGGGTAAAAGGCCTCTGCACTGCCAGAATGGTAAAAACTTCTTTTTCCCATTGAGAGGATTAAAGATACACTGTGTGTGCAGGTGAATTTACTTGTACTCAGGAAAGTGTCTGCTTGTGGCAAGATGCAGCTGCAGCAGTGCCCGAGGAGAGGAGAGGAGAGGAGAGGAGAGGAGAGGAGAGGAGAGGAGAGGAGTCAGCAGGGTATGTGGGAAGGCTCAGTTCTTAGCATCTGACAGGAATTTCAAGTGTATTTGGGGAGTTGGAGATGCCTTAAAGGAAAGCTGTGGCTCAGTATATTTTTTTTCCACACAGATGTTTATTTTCTATAAAATAAGACTTTTTTTAATTTCATCATCACGTTCTAGTACATTTATTATTTCGTCTTACCCTTCCAGAGTACCCTTCTGCATAAAGACATTGAAAGCGCAAAGCACAATCGAGAAAGAATTAAGGGACCTTGTAATGAAGAATTTGTGAGCAGATATGTCCTCCTAGCAGAGGGAAAGTAAGTGTTGCAGTTAGATGTTACACCTTTTTGTTTGTTTGTTTAGTTGTTTGAATAATGAATTACCCTCAGCCACTCACCAAAAACCTTCTTGGTAGTGTGTTGTTTCTATACTGGCAAGGCAGCCTGCATGCATTTTACCGAAAATGAGATCTAACTGTCTCTGAAAGACAGCCCCTCATTTGCTTAAACCGTCCTGTTCCACAGTTGTAAAGTTTGTGTTGTTGCTACGTCCGCAACCTTGCTGCTGCCCCAGCCTGAGAGCTGCTCCTTGATGAGACAGGGAATACCATTTTAAAAAATAAAAAAAAAAAGCATATTTATAGAAGCAAGGCTGACAAGACGGGGGGGAGTGGAGAACAGGGCATGAGCACTCATGCTTGAAACCCCTTGCTTGTGCAATAATGAGCTTGAAAGCCTTGCTGAAGTGGTTTTACAGCTGTGCAACAAAATGGTGCACTCTCCTCCCTTAATGCTGACATTTTAATGTAGGATCACAGCTATTCAGATTGTCCATTGGAGCTGGCAGGCTGATGGTGTGAGCAACTACGCACTCTCATCAATGTCGCTTGGATGAAAGCTGCTGTCAGGCTCAATAAAATGGCAGGCTAGGCCAATCTGGCACACATGAAAGGAAACTGGAAGAAAGGCTTAATTGCACCTCCAGCAGATTCCAGTTATTCTGCTGGTCTGTTAACAACACGCAGCCTGGCATGCCAGTCCAGTCTGCCGTGCTGCGTTGGTAAGAAAAACTCCTTGAAGGTATGGCACAAAAGCAGTCTGGGCTAGGCCACGCCAACCAAAGCCAAAGAGAGCGTAAGTCTTCCTTCTCAGCTATGTTAGTGGCACCCACCGTACCCAGTGAAAAACTAAGAAACAGAGAAAGGAACCCTAAAACAGGAGGCTGGGTTGGTCCATGCTTGACCCCATGCAGGGTCCAGCAGCACTGGGAAGATGCCAAGACGGCCTGGGCACTCTTCTGAGACATCTCAGGGAAGATCCAATGGGAAGAGTAGAAAAAAGTAGGTGACATTAAGCCACAAGAGAGGGAGAGGAGAGGACGCATGATCGATAAAACCAAATACTGTGGCATTAACTCTGAATGGAGTGCTGGGTGGCATCAAGGATGGAAAAGCTAAGCATTTGTGTCTTTGATGTGTTGGTGGAGGACTGATGAAGGGCAGGAGATCGGGTTTTATTGCGTTTTCTCATTTTCGTTCAGTGGTCACAGTGGTCATGACCTATTGTTGGAATATTTGGAAAAAAAGGTTTTCTGCTGGTGAGGTGAAGGAGACAAGGAAGAAAAACACGCTGGATACAAAAACCTTGCCTGGGGATAGGGAGCAACAAGGCCTTGGAGCAATCTTTTGCCTCTTAAATGGGATTGAGATAACGGGAAGTAATGAGGCACCTCGGGGTATCTCCTTTTGCTAGCATAGCATTGTGAAACAAAGGAAAGAAATTCTGTAAATTAAAAAAGAGAGCCTTCATACTTGCAAGATGAGGCAGAATTACTCATTTCTAAATAGATCACCACAGCACACGGTGGCCACAGGGTAAAACATTTAGTCCCTCCATTCAGTCTGTCTTGGAAGGTGTATGAGGATCACATGATTTCCTAGTATTTTTATTCCTTGCTTTTTTAATTTTACTTGCAGGCATGTCTAAGGACCGCATATAACAGATCCAAGACTGCAATTTTATTACTTTTTGAAGAATGATAAAAAGGAATTACTCTGAACAAATATTAACATTTTCCATAGTTATTCTTTTGTAGCACTGTCTAAAAACACTCAAGAAAATTATGTACTGTGATACGTTGAGGAAAAAGAATATATCCCTGTGTTGTGATGAACCCAATTTCAGTTGCACAAACCCTTCCATTTCTAACTCTGATTGGATCACAACCCTCACTGTCACCTGTACTTTATGTTCTTATACTATCTGGGGATGAATAAGTCTTGTTCCTGTTAGGCACTGGGTACCTTCACAACTAGGTAGGAGAGACACTGTGGTCATCAGTATTGAAATTACCCCCATTTCTGGAACTCTCCGCATAGCACATTTGAGCAAATGAACTCAGTAGCTCATCCATATAATGACCTGCCAAAAATAGAGAGCACAGGAACTTCCCATAGGACACAGGTGGCTAGAAAACTGAAAATGCTCCTTCTGTCAGCCTGACAAAAATAAACCCTTATTCATTCCCTAAGGAACGGCCTCTCTGTGAAGTAAGAGTCTCCCATGCTTATATATTAAAAAGCCAAGTTACCTCAGCTTATGGACTCTGCCCATCCTTAGGATCACAGGCATAAAGGAATTAGACCAAGGACGCTGCCTGCGGTTTTTGAGCGCTTAGTAGCAGAGTAGGCTGTTTAAGAGAAATAAGCTTTGGATAAGTAATTCTTGTAGTGAACTAGTAATTCTGCCTTGCTAATTCCCTTTTTTTCCAAAGAACATGATGGTTTCCCAGTGCCATAGTGAAGGCATAAGCATGTGTCTTGATCTGGGGATGCTGAAGCAATACATTCATTGCCTTGCGAGGATGGAATAGAGGGCTCCACCGCTTTAAAGTGTATCTAACGCTTGGGATAATTTTGCAGAGATCCGGGCTTGGAATCATGTTCTGGGGACTTGGAAATACACAGACCAGAATTTTTGCAGCAGGCTAGTGTCTACTGAGGAGTTTAGAGCTTGGTGGCATTGTAACAGACATTAAAAATACATGAAGCTTCCTTTAATGTAAAGTCCTTTGATGGTAAAGTGGATGGGCATTGAAATGGCCAAAGCCATTCCCTTCAGAGACAAAAAGTCACGAAAGAAATGCTTCCTTAGCTCAGTTGCATACGATACAGTTATTCATCACCCTAAAAATGACATAGGGATCAATAAAAACTGAAAGAACTTCATAGATGCATCCTTTCCTAATTGAAAAGCTTAACATGACTGTTGCAATAAGAATAATATACCCAGTGTTGACCTACTTGAAAATAAAAAAAGTCATTTTATGGCTTCTTGCTTCACTCTGTCTACTTGTTTCCTTGAAGATAGCTTTATATAAAATATAAATATTCCTTGCCAGCATTTTGATCCCAAAGAAAAGTTTCATCCTTCAATAGTGCACATAATAGAATTGGTCAGATTTGAAGCATGGGAGCACTTTTTTATCTTGGATCTTTAATATTTTACAGTTCAGGCAATAGAATTTAACCAAACCATTGGAGATATAACTAATAAGCTTTCCACACACAAAAAAAATCTCACACTGTAGCCTTCATTTTCTTTCTTGCTTTCCTGATTTACCTGTAGTAAAAGCATGGTTTAAATAAGGTATAAAATTTGTGTTCTTATTTGATTATCTCCTGGGACAATTAATGCCCCTGAAAATTTTCAGTATTTTGGCCACAAAACAGATTTAATAAGAACAAGAATGGTAGCACTAAAGTCAGAAGAAAGGTCTATTAAATCAGTAACCCTACTGATTTAAATAGGACTAGGACTGCACCCTGTGACTTTATGGACACTTATCATGCAAATTTTCAGAACATCCTCGTAAGCTTTTCACTCTAAGGCACTTACAAGGTCCTGCCTCCAACAGTCTCCCAGAGATGCACATGCCATGCGCTTACACTTGAACCTCTTCTCTACCCTAAACTCACCAGGTTCTAGAACAAGATGAGAGCTTGGATCATATAATACCACTCCATTTTCCCAAACCTCTTAAAATTCAAAAAAAATGCTGCATATTTTGAGACAATAGGTTTATTTACAATATGCTAACGATATCTTTCACCATTCTTACAGCATAAAAATAATTTGAAATCTTACAGAGCACCTGCCCTCATGAAGTTTTTATTCTAATTTTCTACGCCATACAACATCACACACATTTTTCTAACTCACAACATACTTTGAGGTTCAGTCTTCAGAAAGATATTAAGAATCATACATAGTTCTATCTCTTTTTGGTTGATGAGCCTCCATCACAAATAGAGCTGCCATGATTAATAAGAAAGTCCTATAAAACAAGATGTTGGTGATGATAAGTATAAT
The DNA here is from genome assembly GCF_929443795.1 of Astur gentilis. Classification (NCBI taxonomy): domain Eukaryota; kingdom Metazoa; phylum Chordata; class Aves; order Accipitriformes; family Accipitridae; genus Astur; species Astur gentilis. Next base: position 16,506,924 of record NC_064894.1, read on the forward strand.
ATTTTAATAGTTTCATTTACAATGTTGTATGTTGTAAGATTTATTTAAGATAAAGCTAGGAACTGACTAGTCACCAAGTATAGCAGGCAGGGAAGGACAAATTAAATGTAGCATTCAAGGATGTCTAATAATTACCAAGCTGAGACTGATCTTACACAAAGTTGATGGCTGAAAAGTTAGATGTACCGTTTAAGCTAATGTAGATTCCCTCTAGAGTAAACAGAGAAAAACTGCATTTCAGCAGGTAATTCCTGTCACTCTAAAATAGTTTCTGAAAAAGAGATGAACTGCCTTCTGAAGGTGCCAATCTCTCGCCAGTGACTACTGATGGCATCAAGACATCCAGGTTAGAGTGGACACCTAACTAACTTCTGACCAGCTACCCTCTCCAGTCATTAAAGTGCCTGGCAAAATTAGTATGAATCGAGTGCATTAGGAGAAGTCTGGGTGTACCTGATTTGTGTATAGAAATGCCTGCACCTCTAACAGAGGCACAAGGTAACAGCGATGCTGAGAGAAGCTCATGCGCGGTTCTTGGGGGGTGTTTTGAAGAGAGGGTCTTGGAGTACCTGCCTTGTGGCTGACTTCAGTGGCACATCAAGAGAGTACCCCAGCTGCAGGTGACAGTGAAGCTGGAACCCACCGCTGACCCTTGAGAAACCACATACATCTGGCCATGGGACAGGACAGCTAGGGAAATAAATCGTTTGGTAAAAGGAAGGCAAAGCACCCCAAAGTTGTGCTCTAACCGCTTCAGCTTGCTCCTGTCTTTCCTGCCTGGAAAATCAGCTTCTTCTCCTGCAGTTTCCTGCCTTAGTCAGGCCTGATGACAATAGAGAGAATGCATACTCTGTATTTAATGACAAGAAGCTGCAGTGCATACTAATGGTGCCATAGCTCCTAATATCATCCAATATCCCCTGCTGGCTTTGCAATTACATACACATGGAGCAGGGAAGTGGCATGTGGCACTCCCAGTGAGGATAAGCAGGTGTCTAGAATTACCTTCTGACATCTCTCGGAGGAAGAAGGTAAGTGTGAGTTAACTGACCCCACACACAACTCTGAATGCCTGGAAGCCCCTAATGGCAAAGGATGATGTCAGAGTAAGGAGAGTCTGCAAGTCTTCTGAGCGACTACCCTAAAATCCTTTCCCTGTCTCCTGGTCGGGAGGACACTCCTTACAGCCAAGCCAACAGGACGTGTTTTGTAGCCCAGTATTGCACCTGGTGTAAAGGTACTTAATCAGAGTATATTTAATCAGGGCCTTCATCCCCAATTTTATCCCACAGCTCAATCTGCTTTTTTGTGGTATTCCCTGCTGCTGAATTACACATGTAGGAGTATGTAGTTCAGGAGAAACAGGAGTGTTCCCACCTTGTGATTGGAAAGATAGCAATTTTATTTCTCCCCTTTATGTTTTTCCCTTGGAGGGGAAAAAGGGAAAAAATGGACAAAGGGGCAACATTTTAAGAAGGGTTTAATAGTTTCTAGGGTTGACACACCGACAGTATTTTGTGTCCCTGCTGTTATTTAATGCTGCAACCTGTACTAGATTAAATTACATGGCAGAAGACTGCAGTGTATGGACAGTAGACAGAGAACAGACTATGCTCTACTCACTACTGTGCCCTTGACTCAGTGTGTGAATTTGAGTGCTGCAGCATTCTATAGTATCCTACATCCATAAAAGGATAATGATTCCTATTTAGAGACTCAGCTATTAAGACTAGGCTTCTCCCATTAAATACACAAGGAAATACTTCGGGTCAATTTTTTTTCTTTTGGTTTTCTGGGTTTCCACAGGAAATCCAATGACCTGCATGGTTTTATATACTCTCAGGACCAAATTTGTTTGCTTTTCGGATTTCATATGAAAGAAAATATTGGAGAAATTAAGTTAGTTGGGAATTTAGAAAAAAAATTTCATCCAAATGGTGGTTTTCATATAAAAATTCAGATTGTATGTTTATAACTGAAAAGTGCTTCTTCATATATATGTTTGCATATACATATGTGTTTCTGTGTATATATGTGATAAGTGTTACTATTCAATGCATGCCTTCGATAGCCATTACTTCTGCATTACTCTTTTCTTCATATAAGCTTCACTCTTTATGCTTAAAACCATAAGTTTAGTCAGCAAGCCTCAAATTCCATGTTTCTATTTTGGCACGAGACCAGGAAAACCAAACCATGGACTGAACGAGTTGTTTGGGCACACCTCAGCAAAGCCGGGGGGGGAAGTCTGTGAAACCAGTGAGTGATCTGGTGGTTTCCTATTCTTCAGCTTATAAGGTTCTCTAGCTCTATTAGGTTTTTAATTCCTTTGGGATTTTGAGTCCAGGGAAAGAAGAGGGGGTTTGCAGTGAAAACCGGCCCGAGAACAGCGCTGGGGCGAGACGAAAGACTTGTTCAGGGCAGGCACCTGCCCGGGTGTTGCGTGGAAAGGGATGATGGATTGAACACTGCCACCTTTTGGCTGTGACCGCGGCAAGGGCGTTGTGCAGAGGAGATTTTGCCGGGCTTCCTTATAACGCGGGCTGGGCATCTGGCAAAAGCATGCCTTCGTGCCAACCCAACGCTGAAGCGCTTCCAGCTGCTGATCTGTCGTAGTGCACACGCTAGCGCACACCACGGTGGCACCACGTAATTTAGGTTTCGTCCCTTACCTGTGAGGCCCTCAGGACTGAGAAGATGGGCTAATAATGCGGAGCTGTTAGCTTTACTAAAGAGTAAGTGCAATCAGGTTGATGTAAACAGTCACTTCAGCCTGACTGTGGTACGCTCTTCCTGCCTCAGGAATACTTGAGAGTATCTCGCATTGTGTTGTGCTGAAATAGTGTTTTCTCAAGCGGTGAATTATGTACAGTTTGTACTTCAACCTCTTTTGAGCACTTAGCTGTGAATATTTGTATCGGTGCCAGTGAGTGTGAGGTGATCTCATTAGAAAGAGAAAGAAAATATTATTAGCCACACAATTATTTCCCAGTGATTTAACGGCTGTTATTCACGTGCAACCTCTGCCGTTCCTACACGGGGTAAAAAAAAAAAAAAAAAAAAAACCAACCAAAACACCATTTGCTCGAGAGTGAGGGACGGGTGTCCCTCCCGGCCCACGCAGCCTCCTGTAGCCCCCGCCGCCGCAGCTCGGTGCCACGCCAGGGGGCTGCCGAAACGTCCCGTACCCACAGAGCAGGCAGGGCCGGCCGGCCCTTTCCTCGCAGCCTCTCCCGCGGGCAAACCCCTGCCTGCTCGGGGGCCGAAGGGCTCCTGGCAGGACGCCCCTGCTGATGTCAGCGGGGCTGGGCTTTCGCCTCCACCTTCTCACCAAGCTCTTTACCTTTGGGAACCCGCAGTACGGGTCTCGGGCCGGGTGGCCCTGTCGAAATACCGGGCGCTTCCCGAAGGCAAGCGGCGCACGGCTGCGGTACCGCTGCCCCTCGCCGAGAGGGGCCCCGCCACGCTCCCCTGTCAAGTGTCCGGGGCGCTTCCGCGGGCAGCGCCGTCCCCATCTTCCTCCTCCTCCCTCGCGGCCCCGGGGCGAGAGGCGGCCGGCCGAGCCGGCGGCACACGGCGGGGGGAAGCGGAGCGGGACCGGGCCGCGCCCGCCGCCTCACCTCGCCTCGCCTCGCCGCGGTGCGGCCCAGCCCAGCGCCGCTGCCCGCTGCCCGCGGCGGCGCGTTGCCCGGCAACGGGGGGGGGGGGGGGAAGGGGGGAGAGCCGGGGCGCGCCTGCGCGGCGGCGAGCGGGCGCCCGGCGGGCGGCCTTCGGCCCGAGCGGTGCGGCGCCGCGTCGGGTCGGGTCCCTCTCCTCTCGCCGGGCGGGAGCCCGCCGGAGAGCCGCAGGTACCCGGGGCGGCCGTCGGCGAGAGCCGGCAGTTCGCAGGCGGCCGTTAACTGCGGCCCCGGGCGGGCGGGGCGGGAGCGTTCCCGGCGCCCGCGCGGCCCCCGTCGGCCTGCCCGCCTCACGGCAGCCCGCCGCCCCAGGGCAGCCCGCCGCCTCACGGCAGCCCACCGCCTCACGGCAGCCCACGGCCGCGCGTGTGAGCGGCGCGGCGGGTCCGGCGGGCGGAGGCCGGGTCCTGGACTCCGTCCATCTACTGCTGTGTGCGAGGGGGGGAGGACAAAGCCCCCCGGCTTCCCTGCCCCTCCTTGGCAGATCCCAGTGTCCCGCTGCTTTCATTTGTTTTTGATCTGCCTCATTAAAAGACTATTGATGGCTTTAACTATTGTCCTTGTTTAGGTGCTGATTTACAAGCGCTAATATCTGACTGTGCCGAGATTAATGGGAGCCCGTGAAGTTTACAATTATCCGCAGGTCCCTTGACCACACATGGAGGGGTTTGGGTTGGGGTCACGCACTCTTATGAAAAACTCCAAAGCAGGCTTAAACCTGGGAACGTTTTAATAGGATTGAATTTGTAATAGGATTTGGCAGCTTGGCCTAAACTATATGGTAGGGGGGTTTGCTCTGGTTTATTCTGGTGTTGAGTTTGGGGGGTTCTTTTAACGTGGGGTCGTCACCGTTGCACAATAAGGTGTGGGTTTTAACGTTACGAGTTTATTTTTCGTGACAGCCTGGGCACAAATGTCTCTGGTACGGAGTATTAAAACAAAGAGGACTCTGTCTTGAGCGTATCTTACGGTACGTGTGCAATAGAAGTAGATTCTGATGTTAGGCGTTTTCTGATGTGAATCTGCGCACTTTATGTGAGCTTAAAATCCCTCCAGTTGGTGACAACGTATATGGCATTTATTAAAGGAAAACAAAAAAAAAAAAAAAAAAAGAGGAGAACAAGTGTGACTGTTACTTCACTGGAGCAAGAGTTCTGCTGAATAACAAAAGATTCCCATGCCGACTCTTGCCTTATTCAAACAAAGACACATTAGGAAACAGTAACTGGGCAATAAATTAGATTTATTGAAAACAGTACTGCAAATAGAGGGGAAGTTACATGAGAAGGTAGGAGAGAACCTAAAAGTGAATCATATGAGCAATTAGTTCCCACTTAGAAGTTGACAGCAGCAAGTTTCAGTGGTAGCACACGCTCTGTGGCTGTTAATTCATTTTACATCATTTTGTGCTCTGCAGTAATGCTGACGTGCTATTGAGATTGCTGTGAAACAGCATCCTGTGAATTGCCTCGTTATTAGGTACCCTCATTTAGTAGGTTTTTCTGGGTTTGGGTCTTACTGGGGTTTTTCTGTTGGGCTTTTTTGTGGATATTTTTTTTTAGTAACACAGCAAAACTGGAAATATATGATACTTGTTCTCAGGGTCATGAGAGTACTTTTCTTTCAGGACGTAAACTGTAAATCCTACAGTTACGGGGGAAGTGGCTAGGAGGTATCATGAAAAAATAATGGGAAGCTAATACAGATTCAGTTTGCCTGGCTTTAAAAGTTCTAGTACAGCCAATTTTAAGGAAATGGGAGCTTGTGAGAAAACAGCAGCAGCAAATCCTGCACTAGCATATATCCTGTGAAATGTCAGAGAATGCCATTGGCTTCGCTGGAGTAGCATCAGGCAAAAGACAGGCAGATTTTTTGCCCGTTTAGAGGCTCAAAGCTCCATTTTTCTGTAGCCAAGGCTGACATAGGAAAGTGCTAATGCCAGAGATATGCGTATGTCTGTATTCTAGTCGCCCAGTCCTGTGCATTATTGTACACCTACATGTTGTGCATCTTTCCCGTCCTTAAAAAATCAAGGGCTTGAGTATTCTGTGGCAAGGTTGTGTACATCTGGCTCCCCTAGCTGGATTTATTCATTTCTGTGGCAGTCTGTAACAGCTCCTTGGAAATGCTGACACAGGTTCAGGTAACAAAAAAAAAAAAAAAAAAAAAAAGAATGTTTCTCATTAACTTAAATATAAGAATCATTCCAAAGGCAATCTGTGGCTGTGTTATTTGCTAACTTTATTCTAGTGTTGATTTTCAACAATATACTACCTATTCATAACCACGATGTAGGATTTGAGGAGGTATTATGTATAAGGGTTTCCTGACAAGTGAGTGGGAGTTGTATAGAGCAAAATAACCATCCCAATAGCCATATAGCTGTAGTTTTGTTAGTAGGATTAACAGCTGAAATAATTAGTATTGAAAAGTGCATCATCTCTGTTAGCCTTCAGGAGTAACATCTGGAAATGAGTGGGACAGTCCTCACCTCCCTGAGAAATGTTGCTTTATGCTATTTGCAGGTCCAAGAGGACGAATCTGCTTCAGTTTAAATTATTCTGGAAGGCTTAAAAATCCCATTGGGACTAATTTTATTTTGAGTATTTTGAAGAAAACTTGGTACGATCATCATTTTGCAAGCTACCTTGCATCCCGTGGCAAATTCAGTGGCCACGACTTTACAAGAGACTTGTAGCCCAGTGTATAAGGTAATTTTGAGAATGTTTTAACCAGGAAAAATGTTTCCTGCTCCGCTATTTTCTTTGAACTCAGATTATGCTGTCTCATTAGCAGTTCCTCAGTGTCTGACTGAAGTAGGAATCTGGATGAAAATGAACTGACAGCATCTTAATCTAAACAAGTAGGACATGGTAATTGCTCACAGAGAGAAGTACTTTAGAACAGTTAGTAAAAGCCTGTGGGGTAGGAAAGGAGGAAGGGGGGAGCTGGGGGAGGTGTTGCTCCTGAACTAACCAGGTAGGGCTGACTGCTGGTTTGGTGCTGTGCTAGATACAGAGACACGGCTTCTACTGTCAGCTGGAGCTTGAGGCTCAGGCCCTTCAGGCTGCCCGGTGCTCTCCTCCCTATTTCTTCCCCCGACCTTTATTGGTAAGAAGCTCTTCCATTTTCAGCATCAGTTGTGGTGCTTCATTCTGGAGCAGACTGGGGAACAATGCATCCGACACTGGGGAAGTGAGGCCAGATATATACGCTTTCATTACCACTTAAATGTAATGGTGTAGCTCCACAGACACTTTACATTTGCTAAAGCCAGCATTGCCACCAGAAGCAGCAGTCCTGCCTGCCCCTGGCCCCGAGTGTGCATTTCCATCCGTCCTGCTCATTGCCGTCAGCCCGGGCCATCACACCTGCAAGCACAGGGCAAAACACCTCCGACGGCTGACCCGTGTAACCTGCCCCATGGACGAACGTGAGATGGAAATGGAAATCGCTGCCGTCTCTCACCACGGTCAGCCCCGTGAGCCAGCTACCTGTGGGGCTGCCCCAGAGGAGCTGGGGATGAGGAAGGGGGGATAAAGGAGACGGTTGGTACTTTTGGCAGCAAAGCCAAGGCTGGTTCCCTCTGCCTGCATGCTGTAAAGAGCTAGGCGCCCCTAAAAGCCTCTCAGGTGTGACATTGGGGCGCAAAGCAGAACGCAGAGGGGTGAGGTAGCAACGGTCAGCTGCAGGCCACCGTAATTGTGCTCAAAACTTGTGAGAACCGATGGGTCCAGCCCAGAGAAAGGGAGAAAGGTGCCTTCGGAGTCTGCTGGATGGGACACGGATGGAAAAAAGATAATAGGCAATCACATGCATTAAATCTATGTATCCGTGTAGCCCATAATAAGAAGCACTGCCTTTCCACGTGCATCCGCTGTAACAAAGCCAGGTTCTGCAATTGCCACAGGGAGGACTGACTTTCAAAGAGCTGGTGACAATGGCAGCTGCTTTCAAGTGTGTGCCTGCGAGACCTTTAAAAACGCCAGCTTGGAAAAAAACTAGATTACATGTTTGAACATAGGCAGTTGCCATGTTTCTGCAGTTATTACTTTGTCTTTCTGGTATGACAGAAATTTAAAAGAAATGCACATACATTTTAAAATTATGACAGCCATGATAGACATCTGGGGTGGCATTGCGATTGTTTCAAGAAAAGGTGTTTAAGATGTAAAAATATTGTGCATTTTTTGATCAAATGACTGAAGCTTATTTGGGGCATTTTGTTATTTACTTATGATACACAGAAAGAATAATTTTGAATTTATTTATAATGATTGATTCTGACTAATAAAGAAGTTTTACATCTCAAACTAGGGGGGAAAAATCGCTCCCTTACGTCTTCTAATGTTTTTAGTGTGACACCAAAATTATAGACAAAAGCCTCATTATGCATGTATGTGAAAAGAAAAGTGGATAAGAAAGAGAGATTACAGTCACTTAATCTGTAACACTTACACTAGTTTAAAATTAGAAAGCTATAGCTAATTATCTCATTTGGAAAGATTGAGCAAAATCTGACCAAATATCCATGACAGAGTCTAATTTATCATGTATCTCTTATGATATCTTTTCCATAATACCTAAATCAATGAGACCCAAGTGCCAGTCATTGATCTAATGGACAGATGGTGATTTCCATTTGATAAGGATTAAAGTTTTGGCAACGAGGATGGCTAGAGGTAACAATTTTTCTTGCGCTGAAGAAATTGTTGAGAATTGCCTTCAAATATTTGTACTGTAAACGAAGGCTGTATTTTTGTACACAGAGAAGCCAGCCCTGCTCCTCACAACCATTGCTGTTTGTGCTTGTCAAGTCACCAAGCCACAGCGCAAATGCTCCGATTCAGCTTCACTCACAAAGTACGCAGCGGGCTTTAAGGTGTTTGTTGTTTGCATGGAACCAAAATTTGCTTTCTGACGTGCTGTCCAGGCATGGCAGCATATCTTTGAAAGTTGGCAACATCATGAGTAAGCTCGCTAAGTGTTTTTTCTAAATGCACTTTGTTGCTCAGCCTCTAGTCTTTGCAAGACCCCCTCTCTGGAGTTTCAGCACCCCCGATGACATCCCAAATGTCCAGATCCGCGTTACACAGAGGGCTGCTGCATGCTGAGGACATGACCGGGTCACAGAGGTTTTTCAACCAGACAAGTAGGTGTCTCTGCCTGGCCTCAAATCTCTGTGGGCAGCCCCTAACAGAATTTTTCTCAGAGAGAAAAACAAACCCGAGTGTTCCACAAGACAAAGATTTTTATCTTCACCAAGTGCCACTGATTTGGTAGTGTTCTGCAGCTGGGCTGTAGCATGGAAGCCCACGAGACAAGCTTAAAGTGTTCTTTCGGGGAGGTCTTTGGTTGATGTCATTGGTTACAGGCCCTTTAAAGGGAAAAAGTCCTTGTTTCTGAAGTCCTTGATGTGGTGTGTTCTAGCTAGCATCTGTCTAGAAAATGAAGGAAATCATGACAGTTTCCTTGTGTGGCTCCCCACAAGAAACAATGAGAAATAAACAAGCAGCACAAGAAAGTGTTTCACATTGTGTTTGCCTTCCTTCTGCTCTTACCTTCACATTTCTGCTCCTCTGACTGCTGCGACTTCCCACCATGACTCTGGTCCCAGTCTGGTCCTAAACTTGCAGCCATGGACCAGGACAACTGGAATAGGTCCTGGACAAACACCGATTTGAAAATAATAATTATTAAAACAATCCCATAATGTTCCTGCCCCAAAGATGTTACATCCTGCGGAATAAGGTACTTGCTGTGTTCTCTTCCACTGAGCTGCTAGCTCAAGGTACTCTAACATTGTGCCAATCTCATTTTCCATAGAGCTACAGTGCAAGCTTTCTCTTTTACAAGAGAAAGTGTTAAGTGTAACCATATGCCAAGCATGAGAGCTAATAATTTATACACAAAGACAAGGGAGTAGAGTTAAACAATAACCTGATACCTGCTGGGATGGTCAGTCATGTTCTAAGCACCGTTCTGTATGATAATTAATCTTTAGGCGGCTCTGGTGCAGTCCTGATTTAAATCCAAAGGAGGACAAGCTCAGCAAAGAATCTGTAAGAACTCTATATTGTGCTGGATTAAGGCAGACAAAGAGAAATCACATGTATAAAGGCTGGGACAAACAGTGAATTACAGTTAGTGGAGTCTGCTCTATCAGAGGCTGTGTGGCTGTAATGTCTTCTGAGCCTGGAGGAGCACAGCTAGCTCTGACAGCAGGGTCACGGGACGCTGGTGTTTATTAAATAGTGAAACCTGCCGTAAGTGAACACACAAGGAAGCGGTGGAAAAGGTTGGTTAGCAGGACAGACCATGAGCCGGGACAAAATTGTGCTTAACTTGGGGAATATTTTAGAGAAGCCTGTTCAGACTCTGCCAGGCATGCTGGGGGGTGGACATCAACACCGGTTTGGAGGGACAGTCTAAGTGCTGTGAGAGCAGCGTAACCAGTTTGTAGTAATATTTAGACCCTGTCGTTCATGTAAGTGGGGGCAGATGATGCGGGTGGGGAAAGGAGGACTGCAGCTAGGGAGCAGGATGCATTTCCTCGTCATTCCCTCTTCATCCTGTTGCTAGTTTTTGAGTTAGGACCCTGGGTTAGGATGAGGAGGAGGTGGAGGAATTTATTTTTTCTCTAAATAATGTACAAAAAAAAGCTCTGAACAAAACCCGGTGTCTGATTTGGGTAGTGGAACAGCCTGGGTGTAGAAAGCTTGGATTAATTGCCATAAGATGAAAAAGAAAATTTGACGAAGTGATCATTGCCAGTTCTTGGAGGTGCACGTCTATGTGTTGAGAGCTCACCAGAGCATGCTGCCATCTTGTAGCCTTCCTGTTTGCTCCTGCTGTCAAGCCCTGGTAACCCAGAGGTGTCTTGTTTCCCTGCCACTGCTCCCACAGTTCCCTGAAAGAGGGACGAGACACCCCAGATTTCTTTCCTACCTCATCCTGCCACTTCTGTTTCTTTTGGTGACGCTGATGCTGCCTGCTAGTCCTCCGGATGCTGGAAATCACTCAGTGCAATTTTTACTGTGTATTTTTCCACAGTTTGCCTTTTTAAAAAATGTTAGGCTACACAACAGAGGGGTTTTTAATTAGCTGGCAGAGGAAGTGGAGCAAAAGAAAAGCATTTGGGTAGGTACAACCCTACAATGCTTGTAATTTTTTCTTACCAAAAATGAAAAGGAAAACAGGTTGTCCTGTGAGTATCACAGCTTACGGAGCCTGGTTTCCTACAGATTTGTATCCTGTTTCCTTCCCTCGCTGCCACCACAATAGTTCTGTCTCCCTCTGTAAACGCTCTGACATCTGTCAGGCAAGAAATAACACACACCCTGGCTAATCTGGAGCCATGCATATGCAGATTGGGCAGCTGGCTACTACCAAGCCACATAACATATCACATCCGTGTTCTTCCTGCCCTCTTTTCAATGGGGTTTTCATGCTGGGTTTCTCTCCACTTCCCAGCTGCAGATTTCAAAAAATGCAGTTAATTGTCCCTAAGACTTCTGCTCCTCTTTCAAATTTGAGTTAAATTGCCCAACAGACTAAAAAGTTATTAAGGAGATTGACTGGCAGGGAAGTGGAGAGCCAAAAGGACAGAAGCCTCATTTCCTTAGCAAACCAGCCTGAAATAGTTCACTTAAATTCTTCTCTTAAAGGCTGATACAGTATTTTGCTTTACTCTTCTGTGGCACAAACGAAAGATGTGAGAGGCTGAATCCAAAACCTGCTGCAGAAGATGGTGTCTGTGCCCCTTTACACCAGGGCGTAGTCACTAGATTAACCTTCTGGGAGGTAGGAGGTGCGATACTTTCCTCTGCTCTGGGAACTGAGCCTCAGCCTCCCCAGGGAACATCAGTTGTTATAGGTAGGGATTTCCCCAGTCCGTCATGTTGCGGCTTTCACCCCAAACTGGCTGAGGCGACATTGAGAGAGGCAAGAACTGATTCTTGGGTGATGATCCCCGTCACCAGGCCGGAGAAGCACAGTCAGTATCTGTTTCAGTATTGAATACATGAAGGTGGGCAGCACTGGCGGGGGAGTCTAGTTCAGATCGCACCCATTGTTTGAGAGCGGAAGCACCTGGATTCTCTTTCCTTCTTTGCCTGTTAGGGGTTTGAAGTAGCATCCTAAATTAATGCCTAACTGTTCAAGTTGTTCCAGCTTTTCCACTGAAACCCCGAGTATAATTCTTGCTTGTCTTTTAGCCTGGTGGCTGAGCCAACCATGGAGCTAGAAGTTTTTGATGGCTTTCTCTCTATGTCTTAATGGAGATTAAAGTACAACACATTTAACTGCAAAGACTCCTCCAAGAAGCATCTAGAGAACACATGCAACCTGCACGTAGGTTTTATTCAAAGGCTCTAACTTGTCCAAATTCAAGCAAATTTTTCACAGGGAGAACAGCAGGTACATTTTTTACCCCCAAAAGATCATCTCTGGCAAATATCAAGTGCCTGCCTGAAAGCTTACATTACTGAACTTTTTTTTAAGCCACAAGAACTATTTGACAAATGAAAACATATTTTTCACTAGCTTTCTCTTCTGAAATGATATGCCACTTTTAACTGAAACATACTAAAAAAATATCATCTCTCCAGCATGGAAAGTTCTAGCCACGTAAAGTTTAGCAAAGTTACTTAAATGAATCTACTACTGAGGTATAATACACAGAACAGCCAGCTTTACACGCATAAAAAGCTGGTGGTAAAGCAAAAGTTCACTTGAATCCTACAATATATTTTGCAGAAGTTGAGGCTCATCTGGCATTCCTACACAAAATTCATCCTGCCATGAGACAGTCCTCAGATTTCATACTGACTTTAGAAATGGCGGACTCAGCGTGACCAGGTTCCATACCCCAAGTATCCTATCAGATGGAAAAAAGGGCAAAAAGATAGTCAGAACTAATACTGAGATTTTCCCTTATGTCTGTGCACCTACATTTGAAACATTATTTTTAAAATGGGTAGGATCTGAAAAATATGCTGCTGTTGTACATAAGCTTATTAATCTTACACTTTAAATGTATATTTGAGCATCCTTCTACAACTTCTTTTTCCTATCCAGAAAAAATAAAGGGAAAGGCAAACAAATTGTGGAGGGAGAATAAAGGCAGATCTCAGCTACACTGGAAAGCTGGAGAGGCTTTGACATGGAGGTTTCATTATCACTTCCACTCCCTCCCTGTAGGGATTCATTAAAATGTCAACCGTGTGAAGGTATACCCGTAAATATATAAATAATACATAATAATTTCATTTGCAGATTCCACTTGGGAATACTAGCCCCAAACCATGTTAGTCTTGCTTATACCGGGAAAAATCATAAGCATTATTCTGTTCTGGTGTGGCTCCACTGGTAGAAATAATGTTGGTGTTGCAATACAAAGTGGGCACGTGGCTTTTCCTTCAGTATCATCACACCCCGCTAACACACTGTGGTATGTGAGCCCAATCAACTCTGTTGCCTTCTGCATCACAAGGTTAAAAGTTGTGGTCTTAAGCTAACGCCAGCTCAACTTGATGTAACGGTGGTCTCCAGCTGATGTATCCCTAGATGTTCGGACTGGGTGGATAATCTCTCACTTCAGATCCTCCCGCAGCCGAGTACAAGAAGGCACTGTTATTAAGAAAGTACAGTTACAAGTTTGTGCAGGCCACGTTAGTTATGGTGTTGCCTAAAATCTGCCTGCCTAGCTTTACCCAGCTTTAGCAGCACGTGGTTTTTATTTATGCACCATATATGTTTATCATGATCCATTTATCATGGTCCACTTGCATACAGGCAAAGGTGAGAGAGCTGAGGCTGGCTGCAGAGAGACATCTCATTTGATGACTGCACCGCTCCCTTTTAGGATACCAGTGCTAGCCATATGGGCAAAACGTTAACAACCTGGGGGTGGCTGCTTGGCAGTCTGTGTGAAAGGGCTGGGTGGCCTCAGCCCTGCTCATGGCAGCCTATTGTCTACGCAATGAAAACTCCCTTGCAAGTGGCATTAATCAACACCCAAGTTGGCAATCTCAGCGTTTAGGAGCGGAATGAACATGGGGACTGGATTACCCTCTTGGCCCTCCCAGTGGCCCTCAAAGAATAGGGCTGAAGGCAAAACCGATGGACAGGGCAGCCTGGGAGGCTTTGCCTAGCACAGTCCGTATAAAACCCACTCCATGGGATTACAGTCTCCAGGGCTGTCAAGTCACTACTTTGTAAAACCAGTAAGTTGCCTTTTAAAAGACGTTAAAGGAATCTTAAGGGAAAAAAAATACATAATTACTATAAATGCAAGTTTTCCATTGGGTCATACATCTTCATTTAACTTAGTGATTCCTAAAGGAAATGATTATAGTCCTTTGTTCTTAAACAAATAAGTTGTGTTCTTTATCCTCCGAAAAAGCTGATAATGTGATAGGTGCAGCTCTATTCTAAGGAATAATTATACTAAATGGCCGTGGATACCTCAAAAGACAGAATGCATCTATTATGCAGAATTCCCTACAGAAATCTTAGAAATCTTATATGCATTGATTGCTAGTTAGCATTAGAAAGACTTTTGCAAGTTGACTTTACCAAAGCAGCAACTATTTGCATTAACAAACAGGCAACATCAGCTAGCTGATAAGAATACAGTGGAGTAATGCAATTAATATAGCTATGTCTGTTAATTAGTGTTTGCTGACTGTCAAAAGGAGATACTGTTAGGAGACAAACTTATTTTCCTGATTAAAGAGTAGGGCCCATCTTGTTGAATTGAGCTGGACCCACTTTTGATCTAATTAAAGCTAGCAGAGTACTGTGTACTGGAAACTTGTGCCACTCTGACATACATTTGCATATTCATAAGTGAGATAGATTGATATTTTGCAATTAACATGGACCAATGAGAATAAAGCCTAATTAGTAAACATGCTCTCTTTATTAACTTTCAGGTCAGGCTTTTGTTGTACTATAAAGTAATAATGGAACAGGAAGTCCATTTTAAGAAAAAGAGTTATGTCATATATAGTTCATTCCTTTCTCATTCAAGCTCCATCTACTTGTTACTCTACTATTACTCATAGCCATTTAGTTAATTATTGGGATGATGCAAAGGAGAAGGAGATGTATAGGAGCGAAGAGGGAATATTAGGTCAAAGTAGGAGTGGAAAATGATGGTAAATGCAGAACTCCTGGGCACTTCAGCTATGGACAAGTTCATTGCAATGTGCTTTTCTTCTGATTTGAGTTTGCTTCATTCAAAGCAAATCTGCAGGTTTTGAATGTTCTCCCAAATCCTGAAATGACAAAAATGAGATTACATCGAGAAGACACAATACAGTGGTGTGCATGCAAGAGGCTGGAGTATGGGGTGTACGTGTGGGGTTTAAGAAGCTTGCACAGCTACACAAAATGTGGAAATTGTTAGATTTATATATAAATAATGTTTTTATATATAAATAGAAATTTTAAAGGTCAGATTGTAGAAATAATGATTTGCTCAGAATCAGCTGGCAAAAGACTTAAAAAGCAAAATATGACTCTATGTAGGGCTTACAACATGTGGTTTGCAGAAATAAGTCATACTTTCACATTACTAACTTATGTCCTCATTACGATTAAGTAAAATTAATTCTGCATGCCAATGTTTACAAATTCACTGATTCTAGCCTTCATTTTTTATCTATTTAAAATACACAAGGATACGGCATTTAACTAGATGTAACACATCAGAAAATGGCTCGCAAACAAATAATATTATGCAGCATAAACTCCCATTAACTAATAATGTAGTTGACATTGATTGAAAGTGATTAACTCTAGTGCTCTTTTTCATGTTGTTAGTTAAAATAAATACCAGTGTATAAGGGGAAAGTTGGCATCTTCTCATTTTGCAAATGGATTGAACAAAGCTGACTTCTTCCTCATATTAAGTTAAGCTAAAGGATTAGTAGTTGCATTAGGGAGACACAGGAATCCAGGTAAAGCAATAATAGTCAATGAGGCAGTCTCACTCCATCATTCACCTTTCCTACTTAAAAGAGGTTAGTTACCTAATGATAAAATTTCATGGTCAATTTGGAATATGTAATTAAATCTGATTGTAAACCTACTGCTATTTCTCTCTTCTTCAGAGGTCAGCACAGCAGTATAATTCCTGACCCCTGTCCGTGAGCGTTTTCTTATAACTGGCACCAAATATTATTTTGGAGGAGATACCTCTTTTCTCTAGCCTTCAGTCAGCAGCTTGCTCCTGTGTGAGATCTGGTAAATGAGGCACGCAGATCCTCATCCCCAGTTGTAAGTCGTGGCAGGACCCCAGGCCCCGTCCCGTTACAGCTCCCCCGGGATCTCGGCGCGGGCTCTGCTGGTCTTCCATCGCTCGGCTGCCTGCAGGTGGTTGGGTGTCAGCCTGCCCGAACGTGCGGGGGCTAAATAGTATTTTGCGGGTGGATCCGCCCAGCTTAGTGACGTGCCGTCCGCTCCCGCGACGTGCAGTCAGGCGTATGTTGGAGTGGCCGCAGGTGTCACGACCTGCTCTGTGTCCACGGGGTGCCGTGGGGGTAGGAACCCCCAGGCTGTGGTGGGAGCTGTACGTGGAGTCCGACCACCAACCCCTTCCCATCTACCGGTTTCCTCCGTCGCCCTTCACCTTCTCCTCACTGCCAGATACACCTCTCAATAAGACAGAGAGCTCCCCATGGGCTGCCATGTTCCCAAAATTCCCAAGAGAGGGCAGTAATCTTGTTTCCTTCTCTTGCCTTCAGAGCAGGATCCCAGCTGTGATGCCTGGGCGGGCGACACACCATGGTCTCCCCAATGCTCCTTCAACTTTCCAGCACAGGAGCTTTCCAAACTTTCACCCTTTCTGCACCAACGCTTCTCCTTTCTGAGCCGGTGGGGGGACCAGGTACGTGCTTGTATTGGTTTTGTTTGGCAAGGTTTTGGTAGCGGGGGGGGGGTTACAGGGGTGGCTTCTGTAAGAAACTGCTGGAAGCTTCCCCTGTGTTCGAGAGAGAGCGAGCCCATATTAGCCGGCTCTGAGACGGACCCGCCGCCGGCCAAGGCCGAGCCCATCAGTGATAGTGGTAACGCCTCTGTGATAACATTTTTAAGAAGGAAAAAAAGTTGGGACGGAGAGAAACTGCCGCCGGAGTGAGGAGTGAGAACATGTAAGAGAAACAAGCCTGCGGACACCAAGGTCAGTGAAGAAGGAGGGGGAGGAGATGCTCCAGGCGCCGGAGCGAAGATTCCCCTGCAGCCCGTGGTGGTGAAGACCCTGGTGAGGCAGGCTGTCCCCCTGCAGTCCAGGGAGGTCCACGGTGGAGCAGATATCCACCTGTAGCCCGTGGAGGACCCCACGCCGGAGCAGGTGGGTTCCCGAAGGAGGCTGTGACCCCGTGGGAACCCCGCGCTGGAGCAGGCTCCTGGCAGGACCTGCGGATCTGTGGAGAGAGGAGCCCACGGAGCAGGCTTTCTGGCAGGACTTGTGACCCCGTGGGGGACCCGCGCTGGAGCAGTGAGCTCCTGAAGGACTGCACACCGTGGAATGGACCCATGCTGGAGCAGTTCGTGAAGAACTGCAGCCCGTGGGAATGGCCCACGTTGGAGGAGTTCGTGGAGGACTGTCTCCCGTGGGTGGGACCCCACGCTGGAGCAGGGGAAGAGTGTGATCAGCCCTCGTCCTGAGGAGGTGAAGCGGCAGAAAATAACGTGTGATGACCATAAACCCCATCCCTGTCCCCCTGTGCCGCTGGGGGGGCTTGGTGGTGAAATCCGGGAGGGTAGTTGTGCCCAGGAAGAACGGAGGGGTGGTGGGAAGGTGTTCTGAGATTTCATTTTACTTTCTCATTACCTTGCTCTGGTTGATTTGTAATAAATTGAGTATGTTTTGCAAATTGAGTCTGTTTTGCCCGTGACGGTAATAGTGAATGATCTCTCCTGTCCTTATCTCGACCCGCGAGCCTTTTGTTATATTTTCTCTCCCCTATCCAGCTGAGGATGGGGGAGTGATAGAACGGCTTTGGTGGGCACCTGGTGTCCAGCCTCCCTCCCGCCTCCTGCCACTGCTGTCCCTGCAGAGCTGACACTTCATGAAGTGTATGGACGTTAGCTTCTGCTCCCGGGACTATGGCTCTACCCGCTCCCTCGCTGGCTTTTATCAAAGAAAAAGACAAAACTTCTGTCCTGACAAGGACCAAAACAGGTCCTGAGTATTGTCTGCAATCAGCAGAAATTTACTATGGCAGGACCATAAGAGCAGAAAATGAGGATGCTCTAGGAAAAAACAGTGCAGTAGCCTATGATGGACTGTAAGTGATGAAGTTAAGGCAAGTAGTGAAGTGATTACCCTATCTGCGTAATGGCACGGTCTCAAAGGCTAGAAGGAGGACACCCTGCCCTCTGGAAAAGCATAGAGTTAGACAGAGATAGGGTAAAATTGAATCTCATGAGGCTAAGAACAGAATTCATGAAGACTTCCAGCATCTGGGAACAGTCCTCTAAGCAGAGACTTACCTGGAAACTTATCTTAATCTGGACTCTTAAAGAAAGTGGCCTCCTCTTGGGAGGAGTGCAGTGGGTATGTTTATCTCAAACCTTGCATGAAGCTAAGAGGAAGAACATCTCACTTGTGGACGATGATAGGCTTTAGGCATGAACAAGGCATCCGATTGTTCAGCCTTGGCAATATTGAGGCACTTGTGAGAAATGTACAGGTGAAAAATGGCAGAGACTGTGGTTTCTAGTATTTCCAGTGTTAGGTGATACCTCAGCTGAGATTTTCATAGATGTAAGCTTAAGTGTCCTTTAAATACCTAGGTCCTTTTCTGTGGCTAGCACTTGGGGTTTAAAGCAATTTATTTAAAAGTCTTTCTTTTATTAGCAAGCCCTACATCTTCCAAGCGCCCATCTGAAAAATCGCAGTTTGAAGCTGAAACCATTTACTATAGTCACCATTCTTTCAAAATGTCTTAGGTGTTCAGATGAATGGCTGAGTGTTAAAACTCGATAAATTCAGATTAGCGAGGAATTATAATTATCTAATATCAAAAGCATCTGACCACTGGAAGAACTTATTAAGAACTGCTTTTAATTCACTATCTCAAGTAGCTTTTGATTCAAGATTAGATTTTCAGAAAAGGAAATGCTCTAGTTCAAACGTATTAAATATAAGAAATCAGTATTGTCTGTACTCTTGCTATATCACAGCTCAGATTAGTTGCCCACCGTGGTCTCCCCTGAAACCTGAAAGTTAATCACTAACTTAACATAACCTTAAATTGAAGCAGTTGGGGAAAAAATGGCATTGATCTCTATTAGCTAAACAAAAAAAGCGAACAAGAAATAGTTCTGTAGGCTTTTACGTCCCATAATCACCTTTGTGAGATGATTAAGAAAGAAGAATATTCTCCTCCTGGGTAATTGTGGCCTTAACAGCCCCAGCCTGGCCCAGAACAAGTGAATGAGCAGTGGATAGAGGTCAGCTGCCTGGCACTGGCAGGTAGAAGAGGGCGCAGAGGAGAAGGTGGTAAGTGAAAATAAAGGGAAGACAAAGATGCTCTGTCAGGTCGTCTTTCCTGCTTTGAATGCTAAATAACTTAGGAACTGGGGAGGAGGCGGCAGCTCCCACAGTTTCCCAGTCCTTGTTGTCATGGCTCATATTCACTGGAGGGGAAAAGTAATTCTGTTCCACCTCCTTAGAAACATTTAGGCTCCTAATGCCCCTTGAGCACTGATCTCTCATTCATTTTGAATAGAAAAAGTCAAATTAAAAAAAAAAAAATTAACATCTCTATTTCCAAACTCTCCTGGGCACGATGACAACGGTGGAATGAAGTCTCTGAGCAAACATGGAAGTATCGCAAGCCAAAAGTGCTGAGTAGGAAACAAGAAGTGGGACTGCACAGAGATGTTAACACATCTGAAAATCATGTCCTTGTAGACTTCAGAGACATTAAAGACTGCCCAAGAATCCCACTTTCTATAGCAATTATGGAAGGCTTTTTCTATGACTCCATAAAAAAACCTCCGTGAGATTCCTTTTCTTATGTGACTTCATCCATCCCCTCAATGACAGCAGAGACCTGTAGTGGAGAATGAAACTTTTTCTTCAACACTTCCTCCAATATACTCCTGAGTATTCAGATACCAACACCATAACATACGGTTTTATTTATAACAAAATCCCAATTTTTTGAAGATCTGTTGTGGTGTTATTTTTGTTGGGGCAGTTCTATTGCCACTTTTACAGTGAGAAGGTCCTAGATCTCTGACCACTTTCAAAGTTCATCTTTGAAATTGTGGCTTCTGATACTACTTACCTCATCAAAAGAAAAATGAAGGGCATTAGGTACATTTCTACTGTGCTACACTATTCATCTTGCATGAAAAGACAAAGCAAAATGGCTGCCTCGCATGCAGCAATTTTGCACTCTGAATTATTCACATGCTTTTTCTTTCTCTTCTCATGGTTAGACGTTGCCTGAATCAACTTAAACAAATCAAAGCTGGTAATAAATTGATATAATTTCCCATCAGTCTTGCAGAAAGTCTCATTCAAAATAGCTGCAGGTTTGCCAGTCCATCACACTATGAAGACTTCCAGGGTAGTGCATCTGATGCCATTGAGTTACCAAACTTTTGTACTGGAGCTTCTTGCACTTTTTTGTTGCTACTTTTTTGTGCAAGGGTGTTTCAGGTAATGCCCTGCTCAGCAAGATGTTCTTCTTCAGAGTGGCAGTAATCCTCCTTAGGTCATATCTTCGTCATTCTTGTGGGCGTAATATTTATTTATGTAAGAGATTTGACATCCCCATGCCGTTGTTGTATGCCATAATTCTCTGTCATAACCTAATTATCATACTTTGTGGGGTTTTGTAACGATTTAAGCATGAGTAGAATACTATAAGTGCAGGATGCTTTAGTTTGATCTTGCCATCCTACAGAATATTCCAAGTACGTGTGCGTGAGGTATAGTATGGATAAGCATCCTACATTTTTCCAAAGCTCACCAAAAAACAGATGCACAAATAAAATACGGACAGGTGGAAATTTCCGTGTCTACCAAGCACTCATCACCTGCTTATGGATCAGAGGTTCTTGGGAAAGACAGCCAGCTGCCTAACCTGCTGGAGATGAATCCAGGTATCAGAGAGTTAAAACACTTGCTCATTGGTTTTCTCAGCTCCTATTTTAATTTGCTCTCTTTTTTTTGGACAGCTCTGTGAAGGCAGTCTGGTTCGCTGCTTCGCCATACTAATGAGACTCATCCATCTGCCTCTGTCATTGCCAGGCTCTCTTTTCTGCTGGAAGTCAGAGATGAACGCTCAGGACAGGTCCTTTCTAGGCTGCAGTACTTAATCATTTCTAAACACGCTAGATGGCCTCAGGCAGTGAAGGCAACAAGCATTTAACCCAGGCTTGGCAGCTCAGGCTTCCACATAGTCTGGCTCTAAGCCTTGATAATGAAAAGTAGCTGTGCTTTTACTCTCCACTTAACCAGATGCTCTTTGCTTCTTGGGGCAAAAGGTTAAATAGATATAAGAACCCATGCTAGTTTTGAAGCCTTTTATTAGCAGTCCTTATAGAAGTGGAGTAGAGCATTCTGCTCCCCCGACTACGTCTCTCGGGATCCTGTATTTAGGACTGTGTCCACTAACTAGAGGAATGTAACCTCCTCACCCAAAGCTCATTTCTTGCACAAGTAACAATAAATAGAGCCTAAAGCCCACTTTGCCACTTAATTATTTAATGTTCTATTTTTATAGTAAGAATGGATGAAGGGGACATTATCAGTTTTGTTTAATGGTGGCAACACCTTATATTAACAGTGCAGATAAAGCATTTTTTCCACTGTGGCTGGGACAACTGATTTATTTTTCCACTCCATCTACTGCTCCATATGTCTCTGGAATCTGCCTTTTTCCCAGAGCTCATGTTAGTATAAAGCAATTGTCTGGGATGTGTAAGAATTAAGTATCCCATCATTCAGGCTAGACATGCAATTAGAAGAGTTGCACTAATTTCCACTGCTGAGACCCTGTCACTTTAATTTATCCTTACTTTCCTGCATTTAGGTCTTCTCTGGTTTGAGGCCAAGGGTTTTATATAGTTTGAGGCAGTTGTTCTGTAATGCCAGAGGTGGGGGGGAGGAGGAGTTGGTGGATGTGGGTGGGAGGGGGAGAAGAGCGGCCGGGGGGAAGTGTTAAGGGCAGGGGAAGAATAAGAACTGGCTGAAAGGAACAAAACCGACACGTACACACTTTAAAGATCTAAAGCATGTGCCAAATAATGATGTGTGGAGCGGCTGCAAAGGAAAGTAAAGCTTTCAGAGAGGAAGTCTTTATTGAATTGCAGCACTGGGCAAGTGTCTCACCCCCCATTATTTTCTTTTTTTACGTAGATGTTTAGCATTGAATCTCAGTGCCAGGGCTGGGTTCGAATGGCTCAGCTGAGAGCACTGCCGAATCTGTCCTCTGCTCTGCTCCAGGTTTCCCAGGGGAGAGCCAGGGGGGCAGGAACTTCAGCTTCTGCTCAGGTACCATCTCCCCGCACCCACTGGTTCCCGTGCTGGGCTGGAGCAGGAACCCTCAAAACAGCATAAATCTGCCAGTGCACCGAGCTCCTGGATAAAAGTCCAGGACGACCTCAGACAAGAAGGTTTTTGTGCATCTAGTCCCTCTTCGCACACCATTCCTGCTGCAGTCAGGACAAAATCATTCCTAGATCCAGCCGGTAAAACCCTCAAACTTTCCAAGCTTTCGTGCAATGAAAAAGCTCTAATTGCAGATCTACGTGGAAAATGGCGAATGGCTTTCTTCGGAAGAGTTTTGTATCAGGTTATTTATATGGAACTGTCTGGGTTGATTTGCGTGAGTGTTTGTCAGTCCAGTGTAAGGAAATGTGCAGAAAATACATGTTAATACTGGGTGATACCGAAATATAGTGCTATAGCAAGTTCTCTTGCTCCAGTGTTTTTCAAACAGATAGTAAAAAGTACCAATACAATATACTTCAGTAAATTTGAAGAAAAGTATAAAGAAAATTGGCAAAACCACATTTACACTCATTAAGCCTTTTTTAATGGGGTAAAGAAAAAGAAGATAAAAACTGCCATTCTGTACTTGCATTGCAGTGATGCCATATTTACGATTTGTTTTCATGTTTTCTTCCTAATGGAAAATATAGAACACTGTATTAGGTATACTTATTACTAATAAAGTGTTGCAGAGGACTAAATAGTGCTGAAAAACTATTACTCTAACTTAATTAAGTCAGTCGCTTCCTGTAATTTCCATCTATTTGGATCTTCTTTTCCAACAGGTACAAGGTAAATGTAGCATCTTAGTAGATAGAAAGAGGGTTGCTGTGATGGATTTAAAATTAAAGTTGCAAAATGTTTCATTTCTAGCTGATAATAACTCACATTTTACTGAAGGATGGTGGAGACCTAAAATGTAAAAGGTAGTTTTTAAGCCACAGATCTTCGCACAGTGGAGTTTAATGTGTCAGAACAGGGATTTCACCATGATCTCCGTGCCAGATTTCTGTGCACAGGTTCTAACTCGGGATCTTCTCTGACAACACCTTGCAACCATATTCAACAAGGCCCCAAATACCGCTAGAAAGAAGCAAATGTCCTAGTCCTGATTCACACGTTGAGCAGCTAATCATTTAGACATGTCGCTTGAGGCTGAATGGAGGCCACATCTGTGGGACACCAGCCTAAGTTCCCACCCATGACATTAGAATGCATTAAAAAAAAACCAACCTAAACTTGTCTTCAGTCCTGTAGGATAACTGCATTCGTGTGTGTTCACTTTTTTGGCTCACTTGCAAATCCAAAGCTGGAAGTCTGATGCAAGGACAAAATTGGGTATGTCAGGGGAAGGGCTCAGGTGAAATCTAGGTGTGAGGTAGGTATTGGATCTTGGAAATACATTCTAGATCCTAGAAATTTAGCTCAATTTCTTCAAAGGTATTTGGTGAAATGAAAGGGGAATTGGGCACCTAAGTGCCTTTGAAGCTCTGAGAATTTGTGAGGGAGACTTAGTGGTATGGAGCCTGACAATGAAACTGTTCATAGTTATATAGTTGCAAGCGGTTTTAAATGCTAAGAAAAGATTATACTGCCTATGTGCATATCAACTGTAGTTGAACTGTACATTATTATTAATGGGGTTTATACACTTGTACCTGGAGATCAGCCAACCACAAGACCCTGCTGTACTGGGCACTGTACAACACAGTGACAGTTTCTGGCTCGAGAGTTTAATCTCTATGGACAAGATAGAGTAAGGAGAGAGGAACCAAACTGGATGACGTCATCAGAGTGAATGTAATGATGGCTTGAAAACGCCGTAGGAACATTAAAATCTTCTAGAGATTTGCTATCTCAACCCTTGCACTGGGATGCAACCAGGGCAACCTACATTACCCACCGTACGTGTGTGGCTAGTTTCTATTAACCGGCTGTGTTTGGGGAGAGCAGAGAGGAAAGGGATGAAAAGCAACTCAAAGGAAACTAAGGTCAAGAAGCTCTAAGGGAGGAAGAAGATGGGTGTAGAAGCAAGCAGGCAATTTCCAGTATCTTCCTGAACCCTGTCGTCTCCAACGTTTGCTACCCCTCCCACGCTCGTCCCCCTTGTGACTTTTACGTTCTCCTCCATCGTGGGCATGATGAAGAGACCAGCCTCCACTCAAGCCTTGCATGGTCACCGCACCAGGTGTTGCAAGGCCCACCTGTATCTTCTCCTGGCAGAAAGACACTGGTGACCATTCTTGAAACAGAAGTCTTCAAACGGTTTGTAGTCACCGCATAGTGATTTAGACTGTTTTGTTGGATAGCTTGTGTGAATGTTATGTTGGACACCGTGAAGATCTTAATAAAGTCAGACTTGTGTTTTGATGGGTTGTAAGTAATGGCAAGTCCCCTTCCCTTTCTGTCCTCCTGCAGTGACTGTCATTGAAAGCAGCTCAGTTGATCCTATCTGTCATACCAGAGATCAGCAGGAGAGTGCGATTCTAATGCAGCCAAATCTTTTTTTATACAGGCCGTTTTTGTAAAAACTCAGTGAAAATAAAATCCAAGCCTCGGATAAGGTAGAACTGCAAACTGTCAGTACTCTCAAGGCACCTTCACAAATATTTAAGCAAAATGTGAACTTGATTCATAGTCCGCTCTCCTGCATGTTCCATACTTGCTGCTGGTGTTTACAAGAGCAAGATGAGAATGGCTTCAGACACAAATAAGTGATATTAGGAGGGCAATTCTTCAGAAGTACACGTATTCTCTTCCAAAGGCATTTGCATAATAATAAAGGAAGAAAGCTATATAAGGTAAACTACACATCAGCAGAATTGTTTCTAAAAATGAATGCTTTTCAAGGTTTTCCAAGAAGCAGTGGGAGATCTTTGAAATCAATGAGGTAATTAAAAGTGGTTGAAAAAACAGAATAAGAAAAAAGAAAAAAAAAGACGATTTGAAAGCTATTAAATGTCTACTGGTCCAGAGATTACAGCATTTACCTGGAGCTTGGGTGACCCTGGTTTGCATCCCTGCACTGTTACAGTTTCCCTATGGGAATTCTGGACAAGTAAATTCCTTTCTGCACCTCATCTCACCTATAAAGCAAGAACTACAGTATTATCCTAATTCTGGGAGGTATAATCAAGGTTGTAGAGTGC
Source organism: Astur gentilis (assembly GCF_929443795.1). Lineage (NCBI taxonomy): Eukaryota > Metazoa > Chordata > Aves > Accipitriformes > Accipitridae > Astur > Astur gentilis. The sequence goes on from NC_064894.1 coordinate 16,532,273, forward strand.
AGAACAAGTTTCCCCGTGGTCCTGTAGTATTAATAAAAGAAGCAACAACTCCCCTCCATTACTACAGCAGTTTCCACTATGTAGTAACAGCTAAGTAGTCCCCATCTAGGGGGTAAACTCAGCAGGAACTGGACAGGAAAGAAGGAACCGGGAAAGTTTGTTCCAGGGCCTGTGGTGGTGCTCAACGGTCCTTTGTCATGAAAGCATATATATAATAAGGACCTCCATGCCCAGATATTATGAGGATGGAGACCTTTAAGAGTTCCCAACATAAAAAGATGATCTTCAAACATTCCAAATACTAAAAATAAATAAAAATGAAACAAATATTTTGCATTCTCCCAGAGTTCAGTGTATAACGCCTAACATTTGAAAGGTGCTAGATTTGCAGAACACATTTAATTTTTGGTAATATAACATTAGACAGGCATTTTTGCTCTCATGATTCCATGATAAGCTGTCTCACACTGCAGGTGAGAGTATAGTAATATAATGGAGGGAATTAGCAAAATTATCTGTGTCTTCCTGGTCCTGGCCCTGAAACCAATAGCACTGTTGGCATCTGGAGGCTGCACCTGTCATGAGTTATGGCCCCTGTTTTTACAGGAAGGATAAAACTGATATTTCAGTGCCATTCATCGTATATAATAAACTCTCCACCTCAGGACAAACGCATTTATATGCCGGTATTGGAATGGAGTACAGAAAATACAAGCAGTCAACTGTATATGTTAGATACACTTTTTGTAATACTTCGTGTTGCTAATAAAAGAAGTTACTAGCTCTGTTTTCCAAGGGTATAGTTTGACAGAGTTGAAATCGCAGGCTTTGTGTCGTGAAAGAGCACAATACCCTCTTTGCCCTTTAAATCTCGTAACAATGTTAGAGCTTCAGCTATTGTATGGGCTGTGAATTGCCTGGCCAGAAACATGGACCCAGGGTTCATGTTATCCCAAAATATTTAGTCATACAACCAAACGCATTCTGCTCACAAGGCTGTCAAAATGTCTGACTGAGATAAACATCTTATTTTCTGATGGCTTCTTACAAACGGTAGTACTTGTGAGTGGCGGGGCATGGGCAGGAGTAAGCCCTCATGGGCTGTATTTGATTTTGGTGCTCTCCCATCAGCCCACACCACTTGCTGGAGCTCACTTTCGTACCAGCATTTTGGCCCACCACCTGTCTGCCTCTTGACGCCCTTTCCTACAAACAGGTAAAGAAGGTTCAAGCGACCTCCCCAGCTAGCTTCTGGGATTAAGCCCCATCCCTTGGCAAGCTTCATCTTCCTTAATGCAGGGCAATAAGTTTGCCCCCTGGTTTCTCCTCAGTGGGAGACTCCCACCCCCCAGGATCGGTCCATCCAGAGGGGACAAACATCACATTTCTGGCAAGGACCCTCCTACTTCTTCCCATGTTGCTGGCCACGACAGCCCAGAGAGCAAGACTGAAGCGAGCCTTGAGCCCAGGTTTCCACGGGGCCTTGCACTGCACCACTCTGTCAGATTTGGCACGTGCTCTGGTTTTCTACTTGCTGCTGCAGAATACGGAGTAAAATGGGGGTATTTTTTATTTTTTTTTATTTACTGATGGCACCGTCTCGAATGCTTAATCAATACATATGAGCTAGAAAGAACGAGTCTGGTATTTTGCCAATGAGATACAAGGTTTGGAAAGAAAGCTGATGTCCTAGCAGGAAAGGTTACTCTGGAGAAGTTGGTTTGCAGGTTTAATCATCAGGTTTCAAAGAATTAAACACCCCAGAAATGTATTTTCAGATTATAGCAGGGTTGACTCTACCCTCCAGTTATAAGTGTCAGTAATCAGTAACACCATTAATTCTTTTTAACACTCTTAATAATTTCTGTACCAGCAATAGGGAATAACATGAATGACGTAGTGGAGGCTTTTAAAGCCAGAATAGGGCCATGACAAAATAAATCAGCTTCTCGGTTTATCTAGTTCCTCTGAAATCAAGGGAGTTATGCTAAGTTACACCACAGAAGGAGCCAAGTCATTTCAAGCATTGTATGATTTAATGGTAACTGTGCCAAACTTGGTTATGCTTTCATAGGAGTAATAGAAAATAATAACACTATGGAAGGAGAAGGTGGGGCTTTTTAGCCTTGTGCATATATATTCATTCTGTAGAATCACTGAGTAGTCTGTGGAAATAGCTACTTAAAAATTGGTTTAATCCTTTAGGAGTGTCAACTTTTTAAGAAAATGACTCAGATTTCTGTAGGAATCCTTATACAAACACTAATGCCGAGTAATATTGTCTAATTTTGTCTACTCCTTTCTGTAATATGGTCTGACTTCAAAAAAAAAGAAAAGAATAAATAAGCAAGCAAGAGAATAGCAGTATATTTGCTCATAAGTATTATCTCCTTTTCAGGGACTTTGCAACAAATGTGAAGCTTAGATCCTTCATTAATTAGGACAGAAACACCATACAGGCACATTGGCCAAATGTTAGTGAAACTTTTCTAACTCTTTTTTAATCATTGTTTGTAGAAAGGCTTTTTTTCCATTGTTGGTTTAGCCTTTCCTCTGTTATTATGAAGGACAATATATATCATTTTTACTGCAAAGTGCCAGGCAAGCCAGGATATTCAAATGAACAAACCTGGATGCTTTACAACTTTTGCCCTCTTGAAATCAGATCTGAAAAATATAGGACCTAAATATCAATACTGTAAGGTTTTACTTTTATATCAGGCATAAATCTTAACAACCCATACTTAACAATGCGCTCAGATTTTAACTTAATCTTTGGCAGGCTGAGAATTAAACCAGCACATACTCCGTTTTGTCTTCTCTCCCAGGCAGCTTCTTGAAAAAGGCACCGTCTGCGCCAGCCAGCTTAAAGGTTTTATAGTTTGGTAAAAGCAGATAGAGTACTGCCTAGGTGGGCCACAGGCTCCTCCTGAAAGACAAAAGAGTTGAGTCTTGCACTCCCAAGCTCTCTTCCGCTTAAATAAAGTTGCTAGTTGCCTAATGAATGTTAGCTGTAATACTCCCTGTGGTCAGTGGGGCTGTTGTTTAATGAATTGCTTAATGTGCTTGATTACTGTTACTATGTGGAATGAGGGAAATAGCCAGAGAGATTTGAAAGACCCACTAGAGAATACGATGAAAATGAATTGGATCAATAAGAAGTTTTTGCTCATCTCTGAACAACGCATTATGTGCTGCATTGTTGCAGTTGGGGATAATGTAATTTTGTGGCTTGTTGTTCTTCTTTTTATAATTCAGAAATATAAATCTCGTTTGACATTGGGTTTTAGGGCTGGCCTTCCTGGAGTTATAAATGTTCCCCTGACTCCAGTCCCGGTTACTCACATGGACAGATAAATTAATTAGGAAAACTTTTATGCCAATTACTTTATGCCCTTGGCTTTCATATGTTTCTGAAGAGCGGCAGCTAATTAAAGATATGATTCATAATTACTGGTCGATCGAGTAGTTGAGTAATGGAATCAGGAACTGTTCCAAAAAAATTATCCATCACATCATTACTAATTGTTACATAATACATAAGGATGTAGAATTCAAATAAAAAATTACTCACATTTGAAAGATTCATTCAATTAGTGGGTTTGGGATATTTTTTTATAACAATTATAAACACGGAGATAGTTCTCACATTTTTAAAGATCACAGAGGTTTTATAAATATTTATAATTAAATAGGAGCATAATTTCCAGCAAGTAAAAGACTCAAGGGCCTTGCTGGAGGAGTGGGTCAGTAGTATATTGAATTTATGGAAGCTGGAAATCAAATCTTTGGGTCAAATTAGGGCCCAAGTGACATGAATATGATGGTGTCTTCCTAGTCCTGTTTGCACAAGCCACAGAACTGCTCTAGCTTGGCAAGCATTGCAGGCTAATTTCTAGAGAATAAAAGAGCCGTTGCAAGTTATAACTTGGCACTGAATGATGCACAGGAATTTGCACAGAATTTGTCAACACTCATTTTTCACAGTCAGCATTTGCTGTCCCAGCAAGAAGATATTAAGAGATACCACAACCCAGTAAAACTGGTAAAATGGCGAAAAAAACCCCAAGTCCCTCCAGCATGTCCTTGCTAAGTTTGCAGATGTTCTGTGTTATCACAGTTTATGAGCAGTCATGTCACTTCTTCAATAGAAGATGTCTGGAAAACTCGAGCATGGGTTCATTCAGTAATTCAGATACCACAGGTGAGCCTGGGAAACCTCCTGGTTCAGTTTCCCACTGGTTCCTTACAGCCTAAAGCAATCGTGTGATAAAGTCCTGCATAAATATCTGTATCTGCTGAGCCTTGAGAATAATTCCTAAACCTTACAAAGCAGGGCCAGCCGTACTGGCAGCATGAGCCTTCACAAAAGCTGTGAAGATGTCCCAGCCAGCAGTTCAAAAGTTATCAAGAGAGCACCTCAAGGACCCAGAAAAATTTTAGCTGACTCAGTATTTATTTGAACTTCCTGGAGGGCCTGACCCTGCATATTCTTCGTCTCCTTCATTTATTTAACTCAGGTCTACAGTATTAGCTTTTTCACCTACTCCACAATGGTTTTTTTGCTATACTTGGTCGGTTTTATATTATTAACTTAACCTACCACTCATTAGACATATGGCATATGGTTTGGAGGAGGATTAATAAATGTTTTGCTGTATCTGAATGAGAGAGAGAAAATGAATGAAAACAAACTTTCACTCCTGCTTGCAGCTTTAAATGGCTGTTTAGCTGCCATCCATCTGCAGGTACCATGTGCTGCCCTCCTGAATATCATCAGGGAACAAAGGAGAATTCAATTAAACATTTTTATATTCTAATTGGCTTCGATTGCTATAGATATCTACAGCAGCATGTAGGAGAACCCAGGTGATGGGTGGATAAGAGCATTCAGCAGAAGAATGTCCCAAAGACCTCAAAGTCCAGAGGGGCAAGGCAGACACCAGGTGCCAAAACGGGAGAGGGACCAGCGGAGAGCATTTGGCCCCTTCTGAGAGTCAACACTGAAGTCACGTCCCCTGAAGTCCCCACCAGCACAGGGCTCTTCCATGAACCTCCCTCTTCTTACCCCGTAAAGGTGTTCCAGGGGAAACAGCTGCTTTTTTTTTTTTTTTTTTTTTTTAAGAAGCCCTTTTCTAATAGTGCTACGTCTTTTAAAACCATGGTTTGGTGTTGCAGGATGATGAAGTGAGCGGGAAGGGGGTTTCCCCTGTACCAGGTCAGCTGAGCACACGGGGGAGAGGAGGGTGACAAAGTGATGCATAGAAGTCTGCAAAGGTGTTAAGAATTGCAGCTGTAGAACCAAATGCTTTTAAAACTTCAAAGTTAACATCCTAGGGAATAATAAGGTGCAAAAACAAGTAATATACAATCATGATATTATATTAGATGGGAAATCAATACTGAACCCGGTAGCCATATTACAGTGCGTTTCTATTGTGACGGTTAGTCAGAAATAGCTTTTTAGGATGAATGGTGACAGCCTCTGACCCGTCCACATCCTTACCAAACACACACTCCCGCCTGGCAGAGGCACGGATGCTCCCCACCTGCAACAGCCCCGCACTGTCTGCAAGCCAAATGAGGACAGAAATTCACAGCTAAAGAAAAATCCCAACCCCAACACAATATAACCTTAATTCACAAAATCCATAGGGGAAAAAAAGGGCACTTTGAAATGAATTAAAGCTAATATCTCTGCAGAAGTTTTATTTTTAAACGTTTAAGCTGCTACGCTGCTGGTTTATGAAACATTATAAATGTATTTGCATAAATGGAGCAGGGTGAGGAAAGATATTCGAGTTCGATACGGTTAGGGGGTTTTATGGAAGTTTAATTTCTTCTCATTTTAACACTAGAATTAAACGATTCAGTTGTCTGGACATTTGTCTGGAACTAGAAACCCTGTGGACATATGTCAGACCTCCTCAAGATGCAGCAGGGCACAAGAGCAGTTCAGTCAGTGCTGAGTATCTTTGGGGGAAAGTCCTCTTTTTTTTTCATTTTTGTACAAGAGAAGAGAAAGCATATGATCTATTTTAAGACATTGTAGTCCATATCTTAGAGAAAATTTTGGTCTAGATTACTCTGTGTATGCGGTTCCCTCTGACTTAAAAGGGAAATAAAGGTTATTTTCATACTTTTTTTTTTTTAATTACTGTACAGATTACTTTAAAGCAGTTGAAAAGGAGCAGTTTTGAATTAATGGATGAAAAATTACATTGAATTATTCTCATTATGAAAATAGCCTTATAGCTCTTGGTGAAATGGAGATTTTCATATTTTGGGTAAAATAATCATATCAGTGGTAAATGCTACCATGTAACAAATTCCCCTATATGTTATATATTTTATATAAATACATGAAAATACAGGCTTACACTACAAAAAACAAAACCCCTTCAGCCGTGTTTAGTGTTTGAAAAGTCACAAGACCAAGTCTAATTAATCTCCTGTGGTTTATCAGATCAAATCAGTAGACGATGGATTTTTCATAAATATTTGGGGTCACTTGATGCATTTTACTTTGATACATTTAAACATTTCATAATGAAAGTTATCGCAAAATGAAAAACTCAAACTATTGTGAGTGTTGAAATAGGAAGCTCTCATTTTTTCCCTGGATAAACAAAAGAAACAATATAGACAGAACTTAATGAAATTCAAGTTAATTCTGTTGCAACAGCATTTTTCAGTTGGAAAACCTTTTTCTTTTCAAAACAGAAACATTTTCAGGCAGCTTCAAGGTGGCTGTAGTCCATGATACTTGGGAGATGCTACAACTTCCCTGAATTACCCGTAAGGATGGAGCCACGGAGAGCTCCAAGAGGTCAAAAGGGAACAGAGAACAGAGGGAAGAGGTGAAACAGGGTGCATAATTTCCACATTAGCCAGAAATTTGCTACCTGCAACCTGTGTCACTTAGTACTTAGCTGCACCGAGTACTTATGAAACTGTGAAGGCTGTCATTTCTGTCTCTGAAATACTTCAAACTTGGGAATCGCATGCAGTAACTTTCAGGCAAAGCAAATATTTGTCACTTCTTGGATTTCAGCTAATTATATGCTTTCACCAGGAAGGTGTTATTTATTCTGCATGCGTGAACTTCTTTGTAGAATGAATATTATTTGCAAAAATGCAAGATAACATGGTTCATGCCTGTCTGTGTCAAATGTAACAGGCACTATTAAACGAGATGTACCCTCGGAGCACATTTCATCATTAGTTTACCACCTTTCTTATATCAAAGGCAAACGTCCGATGTGGCAACAGATTCCCAATAATGTCCTAATGCGCTTCATATGCCATAAAACTTTCATTACCAGCAACAGCAGCTGGGTTGTGTCACTATAGCCAGTGAAATTCTATAAGATTTTATGAAGTGCAAACTTGTTCTACAAAGACAGATAAGATCCACTATCTAAAAAGTGGACTAAATTGCCATAGTCTCAGGGCTTCGCCAACTGGTGCAAATTGAGCTGAAAATCCGCTAAGTAGCACGTGTTGCTGTGACCATTTCATCCTCAGACTCTCCTCTCAGAGCTGTCTCCCCATGAAGCACAGGTTAACGTTAATACATAGCATTAAGGATACATGGTATAATACTGCGAGATCTCGCCGTCTCTGTCCTGATCCCCCGAGACTCTTTCCTCCCTGCCGGAGCGTGGTCCCCCCAGGCGGCTCAGCCCCCGGCACGCAGGGACCGTGACGATGCTGGAAGGCTGGCGAGCGTAGGTGGCAAGACTTTCTCAGGGGCTGAGCCCAGGCATCAACGTCCTCGGAGGCGAGACAAGGTAAATGGCCGTGGGATTCGTCACAAGGAGAAATAAACGCCTGTTTATGACAGCCGTTCTTCAAAACCGCCGCACCTCAAGCATGAGCAGGGAGAAAGGAGAGCCGTCCCTTCCCCGGTACTCTTTTGCGCGTGTGGTGAGCGCTGAGATACTCTCGCAGTTCGGGGCTGGGGCTGCCATACAAGTAGGTCAAATCAATAGATGCTCCTTGCGCTAACCAGACAGCTAAATTATTAACATTATTTTCTGAAAAAGAAGGCGCTTGTTATTACGTGATTCATGCTTGAAGTTTTCCAAGCACTTAAAACAGAGTCCCCATGATTTACAAGTAAGAACAGATTATTAGTGTCTGAAAACTTAATTGACTGCCTCCTCTCGGCCGTTGACTTCGGCAGTAAATTTTTTTCCAGTTACCTGCTCAAAATAGCAGCATCTGCCCCTTAAACACCCAGCATGGATCAAAGATGGGAAAGTTCTGTGTGTCTGTTCTTGCAGAATAGATCAAAATTTGAGGCTAAAAGCCTCAATCTTGTAAAACTGGCACTGTTGGAAACAAATTGCTGGACACCTTGAAATCTCTGAGGGGCAAAGAAAATCAAAGCCAATTTCTAATATTTTTCTTCTTAAAACTGCTCTCATTCTAAAATGAAGAGGCATGTGGAGTATTCAGGCTGAGGTGAAGGAGGTGGGCAAGCACAAAAGAGCTTGTCTGCAGCACTGGGAGTCTCCAGTGCCACACAGTGACTTTCTCTAATTTATTCAGCGGTGAATTCCAGCGAGATCTCCTCTCAGCCCTGTTTACACACATATGTTCCGATGTACGAGAGCCCTCCTCTCTCGCATAAAAGCTGACACACAGACGTATAGCGTGCACGTTGTACTTTCCTACTTGGCAACTGATTGCATATCTCAGCTCCGCTGTGGAAGTAATCCCCGCATATGTATAATTATTTTTAATGAATTAAGTCCTTGAAGTGTGAAGATCCATAAAGATCTTTATAGTCTCCTTTGACACTTGAAGGTAAATATTTGCATTGTGCATTTCAAATTAGATGTGCAACGCCTGTTAAAAATAATGGGAGCTGGAAGTCTGGTCTGTCTAATGATTTCCTTCTTGATCACTGCGATTGTAGAGAAAATATAGAGAGCAGGTGCTTGAGTCCTCCTCTGCTCCCCTGAGGATGGAGAGATCTGTCGGCAAAGTCACCCTAGGGGTGGATGAGAACATCCTTCCCAGAGAGGGGCTATGTCAGGGCATCTGCTAAATAAATGGTCCCCTTCCCTGGTGCTTCCTGAGTAATAACAGGCACTTTCAGTTCCCTCTGCATTACTGAGATACAGGCTTTTTTTTCACGTACAACTGTTCTATGACTTATGCTGAAACATCGCCTGGGCAGCAGGACACTCTCAATGTTGTCACGGAGGGGAGCACAAATGGCCACGGGGCAGCTCTGTGCACTGGGGACAGTGTGAGAAAACCAGACTCGTGGGGTTAATGCAAGGTGGGGAGGTGTGGGGGGAAGGAGGCTCCGTGGGGTCACCCAGAGCACTTTGCAACCCTGCTCATCAGCGTGAATTAGCCAGTGAGGAGCTCTGTGCCAGGATGGTAAGCTAACCCAGCCACGCAGAGCTCATCACCAGCCTGCCTAGCACTCTTCTCTTGCCTGAACTCATCCGTCTGGCACTAGTGTGGGTCTGTCCCCACCACAGCAGTGTTGGCTGGGCAGTCATTGACCTCTCAGATTTAGACATTGCATGAAATTATTCAGAATTCCCAAAATGAATTGTATCAAGTCCCTTCACAGATGGGGCCAAACCCTCCCACAATACTCCGTGTGTCTCCGCCCTGGGCGGGAGGAGTGGAATTGGTGGGTCGGTGCTTGAGCCTCACCTTCCACCCCGACACTCAAGAGATCAGCTAGAGTAGAAACAATTCATCCCAGCACAGCCCCTGGTCCATCTGAGCTGTCGGCCACTTGCTTCTCCATTGAGGCTGAAGTGTTCATCCCATGTGAGGAGCATCCAGCGATGTCTGACAAGATGGGGTTCCACCACCCCACACTCGGTTCCTCCCGGGGAGCCTGTAGCTTTAGATATCACAGGCCTGTCTGAGGTCTCATAAGCCATTATGGTCATCTCTGCTGGGTGCTAGCACAACTACATTGCCTACAGCTGTTACACCAAAGAAAAAAGGAAAAAAAAAGGTACACATTTTTACTATAACAAAAGTCACGTCTTGCTGAATATACACTTTAAAAATTGAAACATCTGGTGCAGTGAAATTTCTGCTGTACGTAAGGATGGCGTGCCTACTCTTCTTGTCCCAAATCAATAAAATAAACCCATGATTACCGCTCCTCTGTTCAATGTTTTTGAGTAAGTCATAATTCTACAGCCAGGGTATACACCAATACACAGCGATTCATTGGCACATGCCTGCTGCCATATACAGTATCACCAATTCCTAACCAAAAGGTTAATAAAACTATATATAATGTAAAGAAAGGCTTGGAGTCTTATTGTGAGAGACTCAGGAGGAGGGAGAGTTAAAGAAATGATATGTCACTCACTCCTAAATGTTGCAGTTGTCTGGTCTGTCACTCCGATGAGCTGGCTTTGCAAGCCTTTAGTTACCTGGAAACTCCCCTAAGAAGAGGTGGGAGGAGGCTGGGGAACAGAGAAGGGACAGAAAGAAAGGAGGATTAAACTGAAGCACTGCTATCAGTGCTACATTTTCCCTCCAGAGAAATCCTTATTGTGTACCAAGTACCGCAAGTGTGTATTTTATTGAGGAGAGGGAGAAGGAACAATCAGAAACTCTGTCACATTGTATCACTGTGAAAAGTAGTTGTGTTTTCTTAAAGGAAGGTATGGCTGGCTGGAGCAATTTCTCACTCCTTTTTAGTATCTTATATGTGGTTCAGGATGCTACAAGAAAAAGAGTCAAGCTGCCTTGCTGTGTACCACGATGTGCAGGAGCAGAATATGCTGTGGCCTTTCTTTGACTCTAGGTAGCCCGAAGATGCCATCAGTTAATTTGTCCCTTGGCATAAGCATACATTGCACGGCCGGCTCAGGTCCGGTAGCTACACGCGTGTGCAGGGAGAAACACGCTATTGTTGGCTGGCTCCCTCCGTGCTTCAGTTTTCCCTTTCAGGCTGATCGCTTTGGGAAAACCATTCACTAGGGGAGGTTGCGGGAAAATCTTGGGCAGGGACGATTGTCACCTCTTGGTTTTCTACGAACAATGGGCAAACGCAGACTGTATTTGATCCCTTTTACTGGAGTGATCCAGTTGCAGAGGAATATGCTGGGTTAGTGCTCAGGTGGAAACTGTAACGTCACAAGAGAGAGCATATTTCAGGCTTCATGCTTTAATAGTTGCCATTTGTTTAACCAATGAGAAAGTGAATCTATTTTTATTTATTAAGCATGAAGAGAATGACTGAGCTCTACCAGTCATCGATAATTATGCCTTATCTCTCGCTGTGACTGGCTTTCTCTGAAAGCTACACCTAAGTTATGACTAAGAGATACCATTTTGATAGATCTCAATCAGGAAATACCAGAACAAATTGAGATGGATTCTTCCTTTGTGTCAATACCTTGCTCTTTTTCAAACGAGAAATATGATGCCTCCGATTTCACTGATTACTAGTTTCAGTGTCAGCCTTATCAAGGCAATGATAGGCTCTATACAAATGTCCTCCTAATGTTATTTTCCTAACAAAAGTAGTACCTGACCTGCAGTTTTTAGAGACCGTGTAGAAGAATAAACAATATTTTTCTGCTGGCTCTACCTGCCAGAGTCAGAGCTGCTGCTTAAGTTAATGTCACTGAGAGCCCTCATCCAAGGAGTACTACAAGACTAGCACTGAGCACTTTGTGTCAGGATTAGGATTCACTTATATTTAACTTATTCGGTTCTTTGTGTCAGCAAAGCTGATCCTAGAGTTAAAGCTAAACTTTCTGAAGACATGGCTGGCTGGTACAGGAGAGAACAAAAATACTGTGCCTGACCATGTCTGGCTCTGACGAAGCTTGATTGGCCTTTTCATGCCCTCCGGTAGCAAGGTTGGATTCTTGCAAATGTGCAGCCACTGTCATAGCTGCATAATTGAAGGACTGACAGTTCTCAAGACTTCATTATTATTTTTATGAGGGAATCTGTTGGCGCTGACAGTTTTTTCTCATACTCTTCAAATACGCTGGATACTGGCAGCTGAGGATTCTGCGTGACAGCTTGCGTTGAAGTATTGGGGTATTTTTCATGTCGGTACAGAGAGAGAAAAACTGTCAACAGGAACACAAAACAGAGCTCAGAGATGGTTTTATATATCTTAGTTTATTTCAGACTTGGTGCTATTTTGATTTTTCACTTGCAAATTGTAATTTTAATTATATGTGAGCAAGGGTTATTGTTAAAAAATGTAAGCAACAAGATGAATTTAACGCCTCTAAACAAATACATAGTAAAAGCATAGTCAGCAAGGGACGAAGTTTCCTGATTCATAGCTAGCTTCCTTTATTTAGGTCACCACTAGAATGGCTTCATCTGAGCCCATTTTTTTTTAACAGTTCAGTACTGAATGATGTCGGATCATGAATGGCCTTCTATATTCCTTCTTCATAAACAAGGAACAGAGCCTAGACAGATTAGTTTTGATGTGGATCAAAAGCAAGGTCTTTAAGGATATATGGGGAAACCTTTAAGGCTGTTTAAAGAGTGTGGTTAAAACACAGGGAAGATTTTCCTTGACTTTCCTGTCATAAAGGATTGCGTTGAACATGACTAGCAACAAAACACTTGGCATACTGAGAGCAGGACTTTCAGATCCCAAACACCCAGCAAGGAGCAAATTGTGTTGAACACAGAAGCAGGAGATGTGGTTCCTTGGCAGACCTCATGAGCAGTGATGCCAAACTCTGAGCTGAATTACCAATGGGGAATCAGTAAGTGTGAATAGCCCCAGATAGGGTTTAGAGGTCTTCCTTTCTGAATGAGCACCGAGAGAAAATAAGCAGTGCCTCTACAGTACTGCAGAGCTTTTATAAAATCGACTCTTCAGAGACACAGGTTGATTAATTAAACTCACTAAAGTGGATGTGATTAAAAAACATACTGTCAAAGCAAGAGGAGAAAGATGAAGAAGAAAAAATTGTATGTAAGAAATCATTATTTGCATGAAATCATTGTGAGTTCATACAAAGGGTTTATTGAATGCACATCGGCCAAACTTTATTGATGATTATGGATTTTCTGGATATGCCTCAAAAACAGCATGCTCACCCCTGCATAATTGCTTTTTTTCTCCTGACCATTTTTATAATTTGATTATCTCTATAGCTCCCATAGTATAAGCTAGTTCTTGAGAAGTGCAATACTCACATTAATAAAAAAATATTAGAAATAAAGTAAAAATCATCTTATATTTCAATTTGCATTTAAATTCTCTGGATTTTTGGGGTGCTGTTTCTTTCCCTTTACTAATATTGTAAATGCCAAACATGTCCTCAGAAGAGGATGTATATGTTTAAGTGCTGCATGCCTCTGTTAATGGTACTTGGGGGTCAGCCTACCCAAATATTATTTGTGTGTCCAGATGATGACTGCTCACTGCATGTCATGACTGTCCCCTTGGTCTCCCTGATGACAACCACGGAATCAGGTTCCAGGCCCATTTCCAAGTAAATGCATCCATGCCTCTCACCCTTCAGGTCTATTAACTATTTGAAAATAACTCTTTACACAATAATCGCCCGTGATCCTTTCCAGTTCCTGGAACAAGTCCATGGAGAGAAGAGGGCAGTGGGTTTGTATTTAAAAATTATTACAGTCTTTCAGGATTTTAGCTATCTTTTTTAATGGGATACTTGTTCTACTGGATAGGACAATGAACTGGCAGACAGGAAACTATCTGCTTGTCCCAGCTCTTCTGCTCTGCTCTGCAACAAGTCATGAATCACCTCACAGTCCTGTTTCCATCATTCCTCCGTCCTTCATCAGTTTTGTATGTGTTGGCTTTAAGATGTTGAGAGAAGTAAATATTTTTCTGTTTGCTTGTAGGCTGCTCAGAGCACTTATCTTCTTCAGTTTCTCTAAGTGCTAATGAAACTGAAAATGAATACGTTTTAAAAGCTTATATAAAAGAATTAAGGTGGCAATTTAAACTTTTACTTTGTTGTTCTTAAGTATTAAAATAGCCTTGTCAGTTCTTGCCCAGTGATAAAGAGGCTCTACTATGCATATGTTACCTGAGGTCCAGTCCTGAAAACAGGACTCACTGTCAAACCAACAGGACCGGCCAAGGAAAGTAGAGCTAAGCCTATGTGTACGTGTATGAGATAAGGGGCTGTTGTTACAGACCGTTATACTGGTGTTGCTGCAGCTGCTCTTTCCTTGTTAGACCGTAGGTAGTAGGATTTCTGACTGCTAGTACCAACTACCTAAGACATAGTAACTGCAAAAGCAACAACAAAAAATAGGACTTTTTTAATGAACCAAAAAGGCCTTTATAATTCTAGAAGTCTTTCCAAGTCCTTCTAAAACTTTAAATAAAATTTTACTCTACCTCATTTTGACATTTTGACAGAGAAATAAGACAATTTTTGCAAAAATAACAGGAGACGGAGTAAATTGTACCCTTAAGTATTGTAGAAGCCAATTCTTCCTCAGAACAATGAAATATATGCTGTATATGTACTTTCAGAAGTGCTCAGTTGTATGGTCAAGAATCAGTGTGCAGATAATTCTTCTTCAGTGTATGGTGTCCCTCAGAGCTTGAGTTATGACCTACATATTCATTTGTAGCTCTGACATTTAGGGACTTTCTCTTTGGAGAGAGGCACCAGCATACCAGGGTCCTGCACCTAGTCCTGTGGAAGCCTCTGCCATTACGAAAGTGGGGGAGAATTTGAGGAGAGCATGATGGAGAATGAGCCTAAAGGAGGAAAAGCCAAGCCAATATGCCCATGGAGGTGGTGTGTAGGTGGAGAGCAAGCTCACGGGAGCCATGCAGGATGGCACCAGCTACAGTTTGCAGACAACAGCCTACATGGGGCATTATTTGGACACACTTGCCAGACTAAAGTTAGAGATTAGCTTCACACGTGAATATATACTGAATGGCATATGCCCATTTGCAGGTTAACCCTGGCTTTATTCATCATTTCCTTACATGTATATAGAGATATATAGATAAAGATAAAGATGATAAAGATGATAGATTATGAAGTGACTATATGTATATCTCATCACTTCGTGATGTATTTATACATATATATATATATACACATAAAACAAAGTGACAGAAAATGAAAGCGTTCATGTATTCTCTGTAAATTAAAATGCATCCTTTTGTCAACAGGTCTCCCCAGAATAGTTGTGCAAACAGGGTATGTCTCTCTGTCATGCAACTGTGGGTAATTAACATATGCAAAACACTACAGTCCTGCTAGAAGCTACCCAGCCCTCCCCTGAAATTTAGGCTCTATTTATTTACAACAAAATAAAGTGGACCCTTCTGGAAAGAAACATAGCTTTGTGGCTGCACCAATGCTGTCGCACAGATGCTTTAAATCTTTTATATCTCCCAGACCTCCAGGGGCTGGTGTTGGATGGTATTGAGCCAGGGCCAATAAATAATTTATGCTAAGTAGCAATTTAGTTGTTTGGCTTGGGGTAAAGAAATCCAAGAAATTCATAAATAAAGTTCCCATTTTTGCTGTGTTCCAAAGTTAATTTATGTTACTCTGCAATTAACTAACATAAAGGTGAAAAAATATGACAGGCCTAAGGTAGAAAATAAAGCTCATAAATCTGCCGTATCTTAACTAGTGGTGCTTTAGTGATAGTTGGTGCTTGCACTTGGTTTCCTGTTCATCTAATCCACCTGTATTTCCTTGACCCAGAAAAATGTAGTAATTGATTTCTAATAGTTCCCCTTTGAAATAAGCAACCAAACCCAGCATTTTTTTGCTCTGTCCTTTGAACTACAAAGTAGGTACTAGATTTTGGCAGATGCTTTGGCAAAATACACAGAACTGGGAATGCATAATGTGTGGATAAAGTCTGGTCATCAGATAGTCCCTGCATTCAATGGACTGTATTTAAAACCAAATCCAGTTATTCATTAATGTCCTTTATATATACACACACATTGCACTCACATGCAAATGCACAGGATTTTGATGTGATACCTGAATTCTTCCCCTTGACCTAATACAGCTGTTTCCTGCCAAAGACATGAATTCTCTTCATCATCATTCATTAGTCTATTGACACTGTGTGTACTGTTTAAAAGGACACTCTTCCATATATGCAAGTGTGTGATGGTTGCTTTCATTAAACACCAACACTGGATCGGGAAGAATAAAATGGTATAAACGTCTGCTGTATGTAATGTACAAAAATACAGAGGTTGGGTAGACTGAAGGAATGAAAGTTAGGCAAAAGACTGGCTTCAGGTTGTTCCAGGATGAAAAGGCTATGCTTGCATTTTCCGCCTGCATGTATGCTGTAAGCTGTTAACCATAATATTTATGCAATTTGCATTGCTGCATTTAGAACTTTTGAACTGCCTGTCTTTCTAGTGGGGAAGGGTTAGAGTAAAATGGTGTATCCCATTCATTTCACAGGTTTTCTTACTCACAAGAGGAATTCTGACCATATGCCCGAGGAACGAACTTCAGGGAGGTTGTCTGTTCTCTATTTCTAGAGAAATAGATTCTGACTATCCGTAAATAGGGAAAAATTGAAACACGTTTATGCAACAGAGAAGGACCAAGACCTCTGCTTCTCTGAAGCACTGCACAGTCACTGATTTCAGTGAAACTACATTGACTCAAAGCAGCTTAATGTCTTGTATTTTCAACTTTAAGACTCATCTTTGCAATTACTAGTAGCTTGAACAAGTTCATTCAACATCCTTCCTTTCAGGATGCAAAGAAAGGGAAGCTTCTTTCCTCCCCTCAGTTTCAATCCTGCGGAGTACGGTGTTGCAAACATCCCTCGCTGAAATCAATGCCTTCTTATAACTTCAAGGAGCCTGTAAGCTTCAAACCTGCTCAGAGGTGAAGTGGCACAGAAGAGTTCAGGCTCATACACTCAGATACTTGCCTGTTGTAGAAAAAATATCTCCGACCATTATCCAAAAGGGTCTGGTTATGAAAGTGATTGCATTTGCTGTGATAATGGGACCAGAATATGCTTCACTAGCCACTGTAATATTTGTTTTCTTTTTCTGGAGGTTTCTGCATGATGAAGATGAATTTAGCTCTTTACTTCCTGAGATAGAAAAAAAATTACATGATTGATTTCTCTTTTAATTGGAATCCAGAGTATCTTGATTTCTGACTCTCACTTTTAATCATGTTCCAGACAGTGCTCTCTGTCAATGGCACGGAGGAGCTGTGGGGTGTATGCCACAAGAGTGAGTGTCACCCTTTCCCCCTTTTTGGCAGACTATGGACCACAGGGCCTGGGCCCTGGAGGAACAGTCCTAACTCTCCTAGCGTCTATTTTTTAGAAACAAATTTCAAATTTGCCAGATAAGAGTTTGGAAAAGACCATGTAATTTATTTAATGGAAGACAAGGTGTGAATCTACTCATTAAAATTCATAATGAGATGCATCTGGCATCTTAACACTTCTTACTATTCTGCAAATAGACTTTGTTAAAGGCCATTTTGCTCTTTCTAGCAGGACTACATGGCACAGATAAAGGGTTTTGAATTGCAGAAATGAGAATACGTTTTCAACTCTATTACCTCCAATTTCCAGTCATTAAATGATTCAGTGGGAAAGTTTCCGTTTTAACTTTAGTGACCTCTAGCAGGGACACCAAGCCAAAGTGACTCTTGAAGAAGACTGTAAGTCCCACATTTTTATACATAAATTTAGAAACAAATAGAGGGATGGCTAAAAAGCACTTCATCCTGTTCCTCCCAGACTGATTCAGATCAGATTTCAACCAAAATAATGTTTCCTCGAAATAGCCATTTGTCAGTGTAGTGGGAAAAAATGAGTAATATCATTTCATTCCTTGCTGAACAGGACTCCCGCCACCTGAGAAGTGTCCATCACACTGGAGACTCGGCGAAGGAGACAAGGGAAGCAGAGAGCTTTCTATCCTCTGGGGTGAACTACCCCTTTAACCCCATCAAAGTTAAAGGATTTGGGTGGCTCAAGGCACATTTTCCATTCACATATCTGGTTCTCACTTCAGTCCCTGGAGCTGCCGGACATGCTGCTCTACATTTTTCTCCTTTCATTGCTGCTCTACATTTTCTCTCTTAAGAAAGTCAAAGGGAGGTTAGGAGGTGATTCAAGCCCTGAGCAAAAGGACAAGACAGTTTTACCCTTCCACCTCTCCTTACGCCAGAGGCAGTGGGGTAAAAAGCTCTCCTGCCAGCAGACGTTATGGTAGGGGTGCCCCCCATCAACTTGGGCAGATGAGACAGGAGTGTCCCGTGTCTCTCCCTCTGCTCTCCTATCACTCTCTGGAAAAGTCTGTTTCTCTTGAGTGACTCTTAACAGAGCCTAAGTGCTTGGTTACCTGGACTTTTAACATATACACTGTTGATGGAGGGTAAAATAACACAAAACCAGAAATGTGAAGCAGACAGGAACTTATTTCTCCAGACGCAGAAAGCTCAGGAGCATTAGTAGTTCAGGAGCATGCATACTAAGACTGTGTTTGCATGGACTTACATGTAGATACATAATTGTGGGAGCTTGATCTTGCAAAACATGGGGGTTTGTATTTTAAATGGATACCATGTGGGATATATTTGTTTACAGTCTTAGAGATGCACTGCATCTCTAACACAACTTTCTTAATTTAAACATTTCCTGAGTAAAATAGGGGATTTATTCCACAGAGTGTGCTATTGGATCGCTCATGCTTAAATTTGTTCAAACTTACACATACAGCTTTACGTATCTCCATCTGATTTCAGTGAGGCTGCTTTGTAGGAAATATGCCGTCCACAGTCACCTACCTGTGTGCCATCTAGTCCCATGTTAGGTTTACATAGCAGAAAAGTTTCCAATAGCCTTACGCAGACCACAAGTTACAACGGTCACTTATCAGGGTGGTATGATGTAATTCACATAGCAGATCTATGTATCAAGCATCCTGATGAAGCTGGTGCTTAAGCAATAAGAGGAGCTAGAGAAAAATAGGCAGACTGCATCATTTACCAGAAAGAGACTGGATGCCAGGCTGGAGCTCTCGTCTAGAGCTCCTTCTCTGTGGAAATAGGCACATGTAAGAGACAATCCGAGTAATCCATAATAAAAAGAGTTGTGAGTTGTAGTTTGTCTCATAGTTTGTTGGCCTACCCATTTCATTACTTACTGCAGTTTTACTGGTGATTCTGATCATCTTCCTTTCTGCTATGACATGAGATTTTTAAAAATTATTAATCTCTGTGTAGATTCTCAGGTCTCACACATCTGCGTGCACTGTGTAAAGATTATACTTTAGCTGATCATTGCAATATTTTTGAGATTGGACCTTTGCTGTACTGAGCAACAGGAAAGCTAATGCAGTCACTCAGAACAGCAAGAGATGTGCACAATATGCCCTAACCAACTATCCAGTTACTGAGGAGGGAAGGGTATACATAAATATCAGCTGGTGCTAGTACAGGAAACTTAATTAGTAATATTAAAGAGTGTTTGTGATAGTAAATGTTCAGAAGCGTTTATGCTGTTTTCATAGCATCTGCTCAGGACTTCATTAGTAAATATTTTTAGAAAGAGGGCCTTCCTTCCTTTCCCTTTGACCCTTCTTATGTGATATTAGTAAAATAATTCATTCATTTTCACAATTACCTCTCAGTATATACTCAACTTCTGCTTTCAGCTTTTAAATAAATACTGTATATCTATATAACCTCTCTGGTAACAACAGCCCTGATCTGCTGTAGAGCAGTGGAGCGGGACTATATACTTGCAACTTAAGCAGGACATTTTCTTGTGTGGAGATCACTGTTATGTTAAGCACTGGCATTTAAGGAACAGGACATGTGGTTTTGAGAAAATACAGGTGCACATCACCTGTTAGTCTGGCTGCTTTCACAGTGGTGCCTACATTACTGAAGAAGAGTAGAGAAGAAAATAAGCCTCAACTGCATGGACCTATGCCAATGAAATAAGAAAATTCTTCTTTACAAATTCACATAGGTGTATTTCATTCTTATCATGTTCTTATGAAAACAGAAATACTTTCTTCCATGTAAGCTTCTGCGTCCGTTGGAGGTAGAATCTTGACCCACCTGAAGCTAGTGGAAAATGTCTATTGAATTAAGTAAAAATCACAGTCAGGATTTCATACATGGGAAATAAAAACTGTTATCTACTAAGCCCTGTGGTACCACACTTCATTGGTGCAACTTGGCATTTCAGACACATTTGCTTGCAAACACAACACTAACGCCTCTGGTATTTCCAGTGAAAACCACATTTTTGGTTACAGATTTTTGCTCCATGTTAACCATAGTCCTGTATTTTTTATGGCTGTATATTCTAAAATCAAGACAAGAATTTTTAAAGTACTTTAGCTAGTAAAAGCTAGGGGTTTCATTTTCTCTTTTCTAGGAAAACAAATGAAAAGCTATATAATATATTCAGTGATACAGAATGTGACAAGTGTGCTAATAAATATTAATAAAGTATGTATTGGAGTAGAAGTATCCCTCACTACTGCAATTTGCCATAGAATCATTGAAGTTAAAGGTGTAAAAGATCCCCACATCAACTCATCCAGTTGATCCACTGTGCAAAATCATACATATCAAAACTATTATTCTTATTTGTTGAATTTAATTTGGTTCTTTTTCCATTTTTTCTAAATTACTTAAAAGCTAAAAGAGATGTTCAGATGCTATGAAGTCATATGGAAAATGTTCACAAAGGATGGATTTTCTCTAGCCCTATTTTAAACATCTAAGAGTTGGTCTTCTCCTCTGGGCCAGTTACTTTCTTGTAGTGAAAAAAGAAAGACAGGTCTTTTCAGGCAATCATTCACCCCATTCTGATGTGGCTGTCTAGTAGCAGTGAGAGTAGCCTTCTCAAAGTGGCTTTCCTTCTTCATTGATTAGAAAGAGAGCTTAGATAACTACACTAACCCAGGTACCAACTCTTAGATGGCTAAATTTAGGTAATGCATATTCCATTCAAAGTGATTTTATTTTCTATTCAGGCCTTTTGGAAATGGCTAATTAAAAATAATAACAATTGTAACAATCCTTTCATAATTTTTCAACTATTTCTTCCCATGGGTTGTTCTGGATTATTCAAAAACATCTTCAACTGTTTTCTCTTTGCTTTCCACAGCATGCAAGTGGCTGTGTAAGTCTCACATTGTTGTTTCATTTTCCATCTCAGTAACTTTAATAAGAGTTATCTCTGAAGACCATGGAGCCTTTCCTCTGCACTTACCAAGTGCCAGTGGCTCTTGCCAGATCTGCTCCAGTATGGGAATATCCTCAGCTTTTTTAGGACTCCATGTGGCTATGGCACTTTCATTTGCAGAGGTAAAGCCTCGGCATTTCTGCTTATATAGTGACTTGGTTATTTAAGGAAAGTCAAAGGGAGTAAGAGATCCCAAAATGGCCTTGTTCACCCAGACTAATTTTAGCTGTCTAAAGGTTAGACTCTCTCAGTGGTCAACGGGAAGAGAGCAAAATCTCCAGGCGGTGGTTTGTGCCTTGCTAAGGTTGCTATCGGAGGTGTCAATGAACCTCAGCAAGTCACACACTCTCTCTGTTGATGCCTAGCTCAAAGGGAATGCCTCATTTTTAAAGGGCTGCAGCTAAATGAGGTGGACCCACCACCCTGCCCCCCCAATGCCCAATTCAGCATGACTTTCCGGGGTCTGGAGAGAAATGAAGTGAATCCCACTGCTACTGTACACTGAACACCTAACTAAATGAATTCCAGGTTTACTATTGAGACCTATTCATCTGCTATATTTGATGTTTTATTAGCACATGGTAGAAATGTTGTTCTGACTCAAAGAGGTTTTTCTATTTTATTAGAACAGAATCCACCCTGTGCTTTTCCTATAAGTATATTGCCTAGAATTGTAAAAAATGCCAAGGACCCCCTATACTGTAGTTGTGTTCTTCTAATGGAACTATGATACAAAGGTGGCAAAATAAAATTGGTTTTCCAATTTTTCCCCTTCTTCAACTGCAAAAACATGCAACAGCCCAAGATAAAACTGGTATTTTAAATATGTCAGATTGACCTTCAGTGTAATACTCTATCTAATCATACCAGAAGCCCATTATTATTGTTATTGTTGTTACTATATTTATCTTTACTGCTAAGTTAGCATCAGTCCTGAAAATTAAATTCTTTTCCTTCAGTCCATGCTGTATGTGCTCTGCATGTTGTTGATCTTTGCCATTACTTTTTGTAAATGGAAAGGGCCATGTCTTCCAACACACTTTTTACCCCATCAAATTCCCTGGCAGCATAAAACAAAAGAACTCGTAATTTACAAAGATTTCAGAATTCATGCTAACTCTGAGTCTTTCAGGCCTGAGATGTATTTGCTATCATTTCCCCACATTTCCCATAGAAAATTCTGTTATTTTTTATATATTTCTTAGTTATGGCACAGTCCAAAATTTGGGCCATTATCTGTCTGGGTTTTTCCCTCTCATTTATCATCATTTTCTGCTATGTATCTGTCCAGTTGTCTTTTTCTTTCCTTTAATTTCTGTTTCATGGTCCCCAGATAGAGAATGAAATATTAGGTTTGTCAAGCGTATATCATTGTTTAAATGCCTGGAGATGATGGGTTAAACAGCCCAATCAATGAAACAAACCTCCAGTGCATTGCAGCTACTGCAAGTGATGTTCCCTCTGGCTGTTTAAGACCTACCAAGTCAATAACCTATTAATATCATACTCTGCTAGGGTCAGCGCCAAACAAGTCACACGTCTTTTCAAGGCATTCAGCTTATGGGTGGATTAAATGGAAGGCTGTTGGTCCTTTGGTGGCCTTAAAAAAATTGTATTTTTTTAATCTTCTTGTGAGATTAAACCTTGTTGACTGTGAAATAAATTAAAAATTAAAAATGGATCAGATAGTAGTTACTGTAGCTACATAAAATCATAGCTTAACACAAACTGCACCACCAGTAATTCACGTGGAACCATCGTTTCTCTTTAGAATCTGATTATATTTTACTGCTATAGACTGCAAAATAACAGTCAGCAAACGTGACACTTACTTTGCTCTCTGTATATACTGTGAGAAAATGTTTAGTCCTATCCCTGAATAGAGCAAAGTTCAAAGTCTTCTGTTTTTATAATACGTCCAAAATAAAATCACAGAATACAAATAGGTAAGATCCCATTTAAAGTATCATCTAGCATCACCATTTACAGTCAGTTATTTTTCATACAAAAACCATTCCAACCATGAAAGGTCTTTTCCAACCTAAACAGTTCTATGATTCTATGATTCTATGAAAATTTAGGGCTGAATTTTACCCCGGGTGCATTTTTAGGTCATGGAAGCTCTCTGCATGCATCTGGAGAAAACTTTTTCCTACTATATCAAGATGTAATTCATTGCATGAACCTGCAGACCTCACCATGATTAGTACAAGTGGCTAATAAATAGTATGCCAAGGTGAAAAAGGGTTGTAAGACCTTTTGAAAAAGTAACATTTAGTCTGAGCTTTGTGAGCAGAAGCTGGGATATTCCCAGCTCCGAAACAGATGTGGCTTGAGGAAATGGATTTTAAATATCCAAAATATATCTCAGTGGGTTCTACTCAAGAAGGTCTTTCACTCTGAAATGAACTGTTGGATTAATTTGTACCCAAGATTGTACCTGGGGTTTGCATTAGGTTGTCTACTTCCAGGCCCGTTGTGTCCCATTCTGGGCTGGAACTGGAAGACATTTTTCAGACTTCCTTGTCACGAGCCTCTCCGAGTGTGAGCACAAGAAGGTTGGGGCACACAGCACAATATCGTTGGGAAGACGTTGCTGGGAGGCATCAAAAGACCTCCCACTGCCCTCCCACATGTCATTAATGATCCATTAAATTCAAGGTGGTCAGCAGCAAAATTAATCACCTCCTCACAGGTTCTTGCTAAGGTCACAGAACCAAGGGGCCTGGGTCGCTGCGCATGTCCTCCCCAGCCCCTGTGGTCTCAGAGAATATTCCCACTACAGCCATATGTGTAACAGGCATTTTAATTGTGCCCTGGGAGAGTACTGTATTACTGGATGCAGGTGTAAGAGAAGCACGCAATTCCAGTCCTGATCCTGTACAAACATTATTTTCAAAACACAAGAACTGAAGGTCTCTCTTTTGGTAGAGTTGTTTTTCATTCAGGAGGTCTTAGGCAGAAACCAATGATGAAGAGGGGAGAAAGAGAGCTGAAAATCAGTGGAAATTCGCTCCCAGGTCAAGCCTTACATCTGATGCGCCCTCAAGAAGAGTGAACGTGAAAGTATCAAAAGGTTGGGGCTCAGTCTGGAAGGTGGTGACTAATTCAGTCCGATACAGCAAAGCATTACGCTCATACAATGTTTAATGCCAAAGAATAATTTCACTGGCTTTGGGAATGAATGCTGAATGAATGTCAAACCAGTGGTTGAGGTCTCCTTGTAAATATCCTTCAAGGCTCAATCTCTAATTAAAAATAAATAAATAAAAAAGAAGCTAGATCAACACAGAAAGCAAAGAAATAAACAGCACATTCAGCCTTCTCCTCACACAAGAATTTACACGGGGTTCAAAATACATTGGCCCAAATTAAGCAGAAAAGAAAGAAAAAGTACCTATCTCATCCCTGATTATAAAAGAAGAACTTCAGGGGCTCACAGTAAAGCCTTCTGGCAGAAAGAAACTTCAAAATCTATCCTTTTTTTCCCTTAACTGAGAACCCCCTTTGAAGTACACTGCAAAGGATTCTGCCTGTCCCCAGAAGCCCTGTGCAGTGCCGCTAGCCATCAGCTCCCACTACTTCTGAATTAACATCCCACAGACACTCCGAAGGAGCAGCACACCTACATTTCCTAGCAGATAACTTATTTAGTACACCAGCTCCTGTTACCCACCAGGCCAAAAGAAAAAGCACTGTGCCCCTTTGGTATTATCCCTGATCCCCAAGAGGAGGGATCAGCTCTTCCATGAAACATCAAATAAGACGTTGCAGGCACAGTGGATTTGTGCGTGTGTGTGACTAGGTTGTGTAATTTACACAACGTTCTGTGGTAGAGTTTGGGGCCACGTCGCTTCACTGCTGGGAAGGTTTGCTCTCTGCATCCCTCCAAAGCTTAGCATTCACGAAAACACTACACCAGGCCAAATTTCTCCCCTTTTTGTCAGCTATAGTGGAAGATTGGTCCACCTCTTCACACTTCCATTTCTGGTTATTAGCTGGACAAGGGCAGCAGCACCCAGTGCTCATGGGGGCTTCATGGGCTTCACTAAAGAGGCAGATCTCTCCCCACACCCACTGCAAGGGCCTGCTCAAGACCAGCCACAAATATGAGACATGTGAAATTGAATTAGGCAAATGGTTCATCTAGCCCAGTTTTGTTTCTGCAGGAACAACCACCAGGGTGGACTTCAGGAAACAAACAGAAATACAAAATTGTTGTACACTGGGTAATGGCTAAATATCCTTCTCAGATGCAAAGTGTCTTCTGAAACCTAGAAAATGAGTGATTTTTTTCCTGCCCTGTCCCAGGAAATAAAAGTTACTATCAGTATAGTAAATTTATACTGACTAATACCAGGGTGTTTGCATGAACAATAAATCCTTTCTTTGGATCCTCTCAAGTTCTTGGCCTCAGTAGCATCCTGAAGTAGAGCCAGTGGAAGTTTTCTCCACCCACCCAAGAGAGCAGGGAAATCCTGTTGCTAGTGCTGTTGCCTGCTGCAGCAATTAAAGGAGCAGAAAACATATTCTGGAAATCTGTACTGAACAGTCAAGAAGGTCAACTGAATGATGCCCAAGTCTCTATGACTGAAAGTCTCTTGCTTCTTTTACCCACACAGGTATTTTCAAGGTCGTCAGAGAAGGACCACGTAAGACACCTCAAAGTCACCTCATTAGACACTCTCTGGGGATCAGGACCTTCACTGTTATAGCTTAGCCATACCACCACACAGGAGGTCAACACTGAGATACATTAGATGAGGATCTGTACCTCAAATGTTTTATACCTCTCTGTCATGCCTGCCTTTGCTCCAAGGACTACCCGTGAAAGCAGGCACTGGCAGTTGGCAAAGGTCCTATTATTAATAAAGGCGAAACGTTTTAGTCTGTTGCCAATGTTGTGTCTTCTCGATGGCAGGAAGTGCCCAAGTACTATGTCTGAGTCTTCCAAACACAACAGGCTCCCTTGCTTCCCATTGCAAGTCATGATAGATCCCTCATGCCTCATCTTCCACTCTTCTCTCCCAAAACAGCTGGCACCAAAGAGCGCTCCGTTCCCACAGGCTGTTGCAGTCACAGGGATTTAAAAGTACAACACCATCCCTTCAAATCCCACTCTGTGTGTTTTCCAGATATCACCATGTCCCTTTGCTGGAATGATAGCCAGGTACATGCAAGCAGCTGAGATCTACTGCTATTTCCCTTTTGTCTGTTATTGGCCAAATCTATTAACTGCAATCCCAATCAGGCAGAACTAAACCTGCCCTGAGAGTGTGGTGGTGTTTCCAGTAGGACAAAGTCAGTGAATAATATGTTTATATGTGCTGTTCTTCTTGATCCTAGAGCTCCGTTCAACCTGTTGGAGTTTTCCTTGCAAGCCCCATTTTTCCCCCTTCCTGCTGCCTTCCCTCATTTCAGTGCAGCAATGCCCTTTCCATGCTGGCTCATTAGTGAAGAGCTATAAGGAAACACAGACCACAATGGCAGCATGCAGGGAAACAGTTAACCCCATCATTAAGAAAGTTTATCTTCTCATTAAAGTTTTTCACATCTGAAATAAATGTATGTATTCCGGTTTCCAGGAAAATAACCAGCACGTGGTGAGGATAGCGTGAAAAAAGGAGCTCTTGAATCCTTGTTAAAATAGTGCACATCACTTCAATATTCACCTCACTTTGGAGTTCTTTTCTTCCTCATTAGTCTTCTGTGTAATCCCCAGTATTGTCAAAGTTTTGTGGTAGGTTTTTTTTAATCCATATATCAGCCACAGAAATATGTTAAGACAAGAGTTTGGGGAAGGGTCAACAACAAAAAAAAAAACACAACTGAATCAAACACTGAACTAATCAACAACATGAATACTCTAGAGTTGGATTGACTGAGGCTATTAAAAGAACATAATATAAATACACATCATCTCATTCTGATCCAGAATGACCAGGTATGATTTCAACTTCTGATTCCAATTAATTTTGAACTGTGCTCTCCAAAACATACTTAAATGTTACTACTATGCAGTATCCTGTCTTTTCAGAAATGGCATTTGAAAAAATCACAGATTTGTATTCCATAAAATAACTTGTATCTAAGGTTTTTCAGATGCTCCACAATAGTTTTATGAACATAAAGCAGGATTTCTGGAAGAGTTCAGTCTTTGTGTCTTTGCTGTACAGTTAAAATCAGAACAAATTTTACCATGTGCTCATTGTACACCCAGTACAACATAATAGCCAGTGGCAAAATCTACCATTCAAGAAAAGCTGTAACTTTAGCAGGTAAACAACCTCTCCTATCTCTGCTCCCATAGTAGTACATGGTGGAAAGCTAAGTGAAAAGTGGTCCTTACAAGCATGAAACAAACATGGAGAAGGCTTATCTGCTCCACAGTATTTTCTTTTCCATTCTGCAATTTATTATGGTGTTTATAGGGAGATGCTTTTAAATATTAGTGTTCTAGAAAGCAAAGTGGTGGCAGATCTCTTTGTAAGAAAAAGCAAACTACTGCCAATAATTAAACAAAATAAAGCTGTTTGGTCTGCGTGTTCTCTGTCCCACCTAATGTTGGCATTTCTGCACAGTGAAACCAGGCATTTTATTCTGAGCACCCCTGAGGACTTCTGGGGTTAAGGTTCTGCTTTTCACAGGGAAAACCAGCTGATGACACTTCAGTAAAGGGTTGATTAATACTCAGCTGGGAAAATATTTATTGTTCACCTTGTCCAGAGGCAAGAGTCTCGGTCAGAGTCTTGGTTCAGATATTGCTCTGTCAAGGGTGGCCAGGAGACTGTCAAAGTTGGCCCTGGGACTCTGACACCAAGAAATGAGGTCTCAGGTACTTCACCTTGTGCCAATGCAGTGCAACTCTGCCAGTCAAGGAAAGCTTTTTCTTTGTCCCTTTTTATTCCTCTTGAAAATAATGAAAATGGAACCGAATCCCAAGTAAATCCAAGGAATACAAATTCCTGCTCATTTAGGTGTTTGTCTATAGAGGAGAAAGGACTGAAATAGCTACTTCTGATTAAATATCTCATCACAGGAATAGGTGCTGGAGGAGACATGGGATTTCAAAGGAAGGAGGCTTCCCAGAGAACAAAAATGGGTCACCTACCATGAGGGCCTAGGCAGCCGGTGTTTGCTAGCCCGAGCTCTGGACTTCTCATCTCCTGGGGAATGAACAAGGTGTGCATACCCTTCTGTGTTGGCATGACTTTGGCCTCTAGTTCTGCACATTAACAGTCATGGCGACTCAGATGGAGTTGTTTCAAGATAACTGATGCCTCCTATTTGCATCTGTACGGTGGTGCATGCATTGCATGTGTTTTGTCATTATATATGCTTCATATACTGTTTCACTGAAAAGTAAAGCAAAGCAAAAAGAGAAACGAGTTATGCTATGATCTTTCCTGAATGTTCTTTCTGACAGCTATCACTAATGTATTATTTTAAATCCAAATATTTTTGTTATGTACAAGTTATGACAGCATCACTGGGAAAAAGTCGTGTCCACAGCACTGGCTACAAGATTTGGTATGTCCAGTGTTGTCTGGTGTTTTGGGTTTGTTTTTTTTTCTCTTCCTGTGCTTTATAGTCAGCAGATTTTGATTATGATGTCCTTCTTGTATTAAAAAGGAAGTTGTTGTTGAGTGTAATGTGTATAATGACACTACTTTCATTGTAATGCAGAATGCATAGCTTCAAGTGTTTGCAACACTTTAGCCAGTTCCTTTCAAATTGAAAACAGACACGGAGCCATTCTGAATGCAACCTGCTAGGTCCAGCCACCAATCTTGTGGCTGACATCTCAACAAACAGCTCAGCGTTCACCAAAGTTGAGGAAACTTCTAACAGCATTGCTGTTCAGTGCCTCAAGTTTTAAGTAATGTACAAATGGTGATTTCTTTCATAAATCGCATTAAAGCAAAAGATTGGTTTTCCTAGGGAGAGAAGCATGGTCATTTTTCACAAATCGAAAGCATCTGGTCCAAACAGGGCAGTGCATTTAATATATCACTATTTTATTCATGTCATTTGTAAACAGAAAAATATCCTTGGCGATGTCAGTATTTTTTCTCCTCTTTTGCCCTTTAAAAAATGCTTATAAATTAAGCTTCCCTCTGCATCTGTGAGCTCAAACTGAAGGGCAGACACCCTCCGAGGCAGTATAAGGCACATGGTTTTCACACCCAAACCTCACCAGGGACAGGTTGTATGGACTGAGCCCCAGGGGCTATATTCTGTATCCAGTCTTTCCAGAGGCACAGAGCCTGTCCAGTGGAAGAATAGTAGGGAACTCTCCCAGTCTCACATCAGCCTTCTTCGCTCCTGCCTCAGTGGGGGACTGTCCATGGGGGAGAGAAATCTCCCACCACAGGCTGAGGGCCCTGATCTCCCCCAGCTCAGAGCCAGGGCAGTGCCTCTACCACCCACAAACAACAGCACCTAAAAAGCAGCACTGTCCCAAATCCGTGCTGCACGTACTGGAGGGGTCACTAAAGTAGGCAAATGTCAGGGGAACATTTTGAACAGAGTCACCATCCATTTGCTTGCCCCCTAGTTTCTAAAGGCTAGTGCCCAGACCCTGGAGAGGAGCTTCCTAATGCATAGTACAAAGTAAGGGATGGAGCAACATCAGTAAGAGAGTTTCTAGCACAGTGTTGCCAGGATCCCCTTTCTGTTCATTGTCACTCAATACCTTTAACAGTGCTCCAGAAGAAAATATAAATAACTGGCAGTAAAGTTTACTAGTGATTCAAAGTTGGTGAAGTCCTAAATTAATGATAGAGGCAGGTCAGTTGAACAGAGCAATCTAGGTGGCTTGACAAACTAGTCTCCTTTGAGCATCAGAGGTTATTAATATTTCCAAACATGATGTAATGCATCTCAGAACAAAAAAAAAATGAATTTTACACTCACAAGATGCAAATCCCTTGGCCCGGACTGCACTGACCCTAAAAACCCACTTAGTGCCCATATTATATACCATTGCAAATCTCCCAGTCCAGTGCTTTGGCTGTGAGGAATAGTAAATTTAAAAGCAGAGGAATATCAAACAGGGAAGTGAATTGCGTCTAAACAGCACCACTGAGAACATTACTGGAATATTGTCCCCATTCCTTCAGACACTTCAAAAAAGGTGTAGGAAAAAATGTGAAAAGAATCCAAAAAGCTATTACAATTCATTCAGTGCTATGGAATATTCCACTCTGTGGTAAGAAATAAGATAATTCAGTGTGTTCAGTTTCTTCAAAGAAGGGTAAGGGCAAATTTATGATGCCTTATAAAGTTCTACCTGTTGAAAAGAAGGAAAGTTTGCTAGTAGCAGATGGCTCTCTAATACAGCAGAGGCATAACAATCAGAATCTGAAAACTTAATCTTCACAAACGCTGATTAGAAATAAAAGACATTTCTTTAACAGTGCCACTAATAAGCAATTGAACAATTATAAAAGGATGTGGTAGACTTTTGAACACCGTGGAGTATTTATCTGTTCATTGCAGAAATTACTAATTAATATCTCCAGATAGCCCCACAAAACTCTAAGGTTAGACAATCAGACCACTTTCATGAATAGATGAATCTCTTGCCTCCTCTTGTTGCCAAAAGAGTCATTTCTCTTTGTGCCATTGTGCATACCTTAGTGTATTCGTCCAGGCTCTAAGAGATACAACATAAATGCATTGCTGTTGGATGTTTCGGGGTTTTTTAATTCAATGTAATTTCAGTCTGAATACCCTTTGAAAATACAAGAATATGCTTTTTTTATATATATTTTAGGAGAAATTGAAGCCAAGGATTTGTTCAGGGAGGGTTGTGCCTTTCTGAAAGGAAAATGAATATATTGGGTAGAGAATAATCAACTTCTAGAAGATAAATAGTTGTTTACCTGGTCAGGTGGGGAAGGAGCTGTGTCTCCCTAGGCATACAAATCCCCTGCTCACAGTAGATGCACAGGAAGGCAATTGCACAGAGAGGAGAAAATGAGGGGGGGTCTCTGTGTAACTTAAGCACGCTCAAGTCTCTTGACAAGTGCCGCAGAAAAGCTTAACTTTGCCAGAGTACTGGTGACGAAGATTTCCTAAATTACAGCATTTGGGAAGGCAAGTGGGGGTTGATGTAGCCTCTGTGGTCCTTTTAGGTGCCTGACCATACAAATAAACTTTGAAAGTGTCACTCTTTTAAAGTTAGCTGTACAGTAACTGAGAGCTTGTCCTCTCACCCCTCTGCCCCGCTCTCCTCTCCTCTCATTACTAAGAACATGTTGTAAGACAAATCGCTGTAGAGAACCTATCTTTTAATCAG
Source organism: Astur gentilis (assembly GCF_929443795.1). NCBI lineage: Eukaryota > Metazoa > Chordata > Aves > Accipitriformes > Accipitridae > Astur > Astur gentilis. The sequence goes on from NC_064894.1 coordinate 16,563,789, forward strand.
GCTCTGAACTCTCCATATAACCGTGTGTTTGCTGGATTTGATTTTGGTTTGCATTTTCTTTTCCCTCCATAAAATACTCCAGGGATATCAGGTACCCAGTCTTCAATGGGGTGGTTGGTACTTGATGTCGCTGGTCTCAGAGCTATTCACTGTGAATAATGTTTGGTCCTTTTTTATTTTAATTGCTGGAATGGCTGTGGATATAAGTTGCTCGACACAAAAGGGTGACAAATAATGATGAAAGACACTAGAGTGCTCTCATGTGTAGCTTGGACCAGAAGGAGAAAAGAGATTATTGCAGCTAAACTGGTCACATGGAATTTGCTGGACCTGCCTGCTCCCACCCCCTTCAGCCCCTCTCCGGGAATAGTGCTCTTACAAGCTAAGAAAGACACAGTTGGCACAAAAAAAAAAAAAAAAAAAAAAAAAAAAAAAAAAAAATTGATCCCATTAACAATGACCTTTAGAAATTTCAAGGACATAACGCTGCCTTTGTGAAGTGTAAACAGATGCATTGTCAAATAGTTAAAGAACAGAATTGCTCCTGGATCTGTCATTTACCTCCTCATGAACTGGAGCTCCAAACTGTAAAGAGCCAGGAGGAAACCGCAGCAGCATGATTATACAGTTAAAGAGACAAATACTTATGTTGGTCTCCTCAGCGATTGATATTTCTATTATATTTTTAATTAACATTTTAATCCTTTAAAATCATTTTAATCCTCGGGAAGCATGTTACAGAGTGAAATCGTTGCTATGAAAAGTGTCAAACAGATAATAGCTAAAATTAATGGTTTTGTGATATATCAAGTTTTCAAATTGTTCTTTTATTAAAAGAGCCTGACATTTTTCATTACAGCGAGCAGGGCTTTCTGAATAAAAAGTGAGCGTGTACCCCAGATTACAGAACATTTAACTATTTGCATGATAAAGTCCTCGTCCCGGTTTTCCTCCTGTTTGAAACAGTTGCCAATAGACTAGATAAATATCTTTTGTGGTGGTAGAGCGGAGCGCAAACCAAGGTGTCCCAGTCTCCTCCTCCTGCTCCTTCTTGTTTTAGCCAGATCTCTCTGTAGCCCCCAAAGCCCTTTGCGAGGACAGGGCTCGCTGCGGGGTTTGCCATCATTGCACGCCCATGTCAGGGGTTGCTCTCCTTCCTTCTTGGCTCAGAGTGTCATTGGCGGTTTTCTCATTTAAGCGGTTAGAGGCAACCTCTGAAAGGCTGTAACTCATAATAGGATAAATAACTGTGTGCGTAATTGCGAAAACACTTCAGTAAGTGGACGAGCTGCCATGTACCTCATCTCTAGACCTTTCAAAACACACACGCACACACAATTCCTTCTTTTGCAGTCAAGCTCTTCCTTTCTGACATCTCTCAATGTAGTACACACAGAAGCTGGCACGCATAAACTGTAAATCCCCCACTTACTGGGAGCCATCAATAGCTATACGTACAGACTGTGACCCACAGGAAATGGGATCGTTGTCTCAAAAATAAAATAATAAAGCAATTCCTCTAAGAACTAGCCTTTTCTTAAAATCACTTTGACGTTTGGTCTTTAATACGTCATTTTGTCAAACAACGTGCTGGTCTAGCAGTTAAGCAGAGTCCTCTTTCTGTGGAAGTTTTACAATGTTTTACTTGGATGCAGTAACTCCGCAGGTTTTCTTCTTCCCACTTTTTCTTCTTGAAATGGAGAGTAAAACATTTCCCGGGGTAGTAAAAGAATGCTGAAAGTGAGAGAATGAGTGATCTCGTTAAAAACTGTTGATTACCAGCAGATGTGCTACTGGTTATGTGTTGGATAATGCGGGGCCTTTTGAAGAGGTCCATCTTTTGTGCTGGGGAGGCCTGTGTAATAAGCAGAGTGTAATGAAACCACAAGTAATAAGCTGCCCAATATTTAATGTCTGGGGTCACCAATTAAGGCAATGTATGAAACGTTGCAATGAAATGCTTCCCCAACCCACCCTACCTCTGTTTGTGTGTGCAAAGCTCAATTAGGCACTCGAGCGAGCTGGTAAGAGTTTGGAGATCTGTTTTAACACAAGCATGCATAAATACTTTAAAGCATTGGGCTGATACTCCAGGAGACGTGGTTTATTATCTGTTTCTGCTACTAACTTGCTGAGAGCCCCCGGACACACCCGTCCCTCCCCTCTCCTTCCCAAAAGGAGGATAAATGGTGTTTCGGTTCCCTGTGATGCCTCTGCGACCTGCCACACCTCCGCGCCCAGGGCACCCGGCTCTGCCGGGGCTGCGGCACCAAAGGGTGAAGGCGGCAAGCTGGGCGCAAGAAATGCCCTCTTGAAGGGTACACAAACATGAAACTGGCAGGGCAAACAGCCAGATTCACAGCTGGTATCCGTCTGTCAGCATTTCAAACGAAAGTCAGTCATAACCCAATCATGTCCCCGTGAAGTCGGCACTAGATCCTTCTCGGGGAGTCACAGCATCCCCAAAACCTCCAGCCAAATTTAGCCCATTTTAGCCATAACGGGGAGCCACGCGCCACATCAGGACTTAGGTCCATGCTGTGTCAACCTCCAGCTAGTTTCCTGATGATGCCGAAGCCATTAGGTTTGACCTCTGGAGCTACGCCTGGTTCGGGGTATCGGCAGCAGAGGCGTCTTCGCCATCGGTGGTGCCGCGGGAGCCTGGAGAGTGGAAGCACCACCAAGGCCCAGGTTACACTGGGGAGTCGGGGGGCAGGCAGCAGGTCGCTTTCCCTGCAGGCTCCTTGTCTCTGGATTTTGGTACCCCCTACCCTCTCAAGGTCAATGCAGCGACCTTGAGGGCAGGCTACAAGGTCTGTTTACTTTCCCAGGCTGGCTCTTGCAGTGGGAGTGGGGCAGGGGGGTGAGAATGGCAGGGAGAAGGTAACAACCTTGGGGGGGGCTACTTCTGCTTGTGGCCGTGCAGGTCTTGCACCCCAGTGTACAAACTAATTAAGACACTTCCTGTATTAAACACTCATCCATTGAAATCAGGCCACAAAATGAAAAGTGGGATAAAGCCGATATTGCTAATAGTAAAATACTTTTTTACCTAGACAGAAATTATTCTGAAATCAAAATGAGGAAGTAGTGATGTGGTAGCTTAAAAAGAAAATAAACAAGTCCATCTTTTTTCTCACAAAAAGTGCATGCAAGCTGTAAATCCTGGTCCACGTTAATTGAATTTCACTTTTAAAAAACAGTAGTGCAAATTCCCCTTAATCCATGATGTCTGACTTAACGGCGGGGGGGGGGGGGGGGGGGGGGCGGGGGCGGATTTCTTGATTCCAAGCAAAGATCTTTCTTGTATCCACTACAGAGCCTTACTCTTTATTCCTCCGTACAGTGAAAGAAATGCGAGGGGTTTGAACACTGGGAAAAAAAAAAAAAAAAAAAAAAAAGGCAAAGAAAAAAAAAAAAGCCTCCTTCTTTGTGTCCTTATCTCTCCCGATGCGTGTTACGTGTTGCAGCAAAGAGCAGGGGCGCTGAAGCCGAGCCCAGAAATCCGACTGGATTTGACGACGCCCCCAGTAAACAGCGTGGCACAAAAGTCCATTGTGCTATGAGATAACTGCGGGGCTGAATGGGGGAGGCTGTCACGGGGGGGATTGTCGGGCCAGTCACCATCGGATCACAGTCGAGGCCTGAATTCCTTTATGGTTCATCAGGGCCTGTTGGTACCACAGAAAGTGTCATGATCCTTTTTTTCACTGGGGCCAGATGGTGTCCTTTTTTGAGGCCTTCCTAATGCCCGGTTTTCCACATGTAAAACTCCTGGGAAAATGACCTAACTCACAGCTGCTTAGTGAGGCTTGAGCAGGTCTTTAGAAAGACTTCTGTCAGGAACAAGGCGGCCGTACCACTCTGGGGGAGCAGGGGGAGGCCGCCGCCGCCAGCCGACCCCTCGCCGCTATATTTAAGCGGAAATAAAAACCCGCCTCGCCAGCACCGGCCCGCGCGGGCCGCGGCCGGCCCGAAAGGTAACGCCGCCAGGCCGCGAGCTGACAGGAGGGGCGGCTGTGCCGGCGGCGGCGGCGGCCGTTTCCCCTTCCCCGGCGAGCAGATGGCCCGAATAAAAACAGGGAATGTGGTCCAGAAGGGTCGGGAGAGGACAAAAAGCGAGCGGTTCCCCAGACCGCGGCCAGCCGCCCGGGGAGAGGGGAGGGACCCGCCGCTGAAAGGGGAACTTTTGATGTCGGTGGGGTCGTATTTGCCAGCACGCCGAGCGAGTCCCCGAGGAGCAGCGGTACCGCAGGTGCGATCCTTACAAAGCCCAGAGCCTTGTAGATTAATAAAATAAAGCCCGGCCGGAGGAGCCCTCTCAGGGATGCGAGGGGTGCAAAGCTGAAAACCTGCCGTGGTGGTGCTTATTTTCCCCAATCAAGGCACTAGCAACGATTATCTCGATAACTTTCGGCCGCAGCCATTGACCTTTTAGCCTCCACCATACATCACTGTATCGGGACGTTTTCACTTTCAGGGAGTTTTTTGTTGTGGGTTTATGAAAGCGTCCGTACCCGTCCTTTGCAGCTGAAACACCTCGCTTCCAGCATTACATTTGTTTAGCCTGTCAGTGTATCTGCAGGTATTTCAAGACCCGCTACACCTATCCTACAAGCTCTCCGATGGTATTTTCAAAAAGCCTGCACATAAATAAGCTCAGTAAAAATATCAACGGTCAATTTTACTTTACTTCTTCTGTGACTGCTTTAATCCCAGTGTTAAGTACACCTCCCCTCAGATATTTCAATGCTTAAAGTGAATATGGGAAGCTCCAATAGCATTTCTTTCCTGGACCTGGCCATCTGAGGAATTAAATAGAGCTGGCTGAAAAGTAGCTATAATTGTTCAGGGGAAACTGGGCGGGGAGGAGGCTCTCATAAAAATGTTATGTTTTTCAATTAAAATCTGAAAGTGAAAACTGAACGATTGTGCTAAGACTCCTTCAGTGATGACACTTTAAAAATCAAACTGGTTTCAAATATTTAACTTCTGAAAAAATGCAAAAAGATGCTTACCCCAGCATTTTCCATTTTCAGACTTGCAGAGAACACCTCTATGAACGTTTTTCTTTTTTGGCTAAAATCTTTTTCTCACATTTTTTTAGTTCGAGCAAAATCCCAATCCTCATTTTTTGATTTTGCAGTCAGATCTGAGTGCAAAAGAAATACACCATTTGATCTCAGGTAGGTATTGTTCAAAGGTTTCTTTCTCCGCTTGTTAAGAATACAGGTTAAGTTTGTTACAGTATATACATCCAGGGCATAGAAAGATGATACAAAAGAAAACAAGTAATTTTTCAATCCCACCGTCTCAGCTGAAAGAATAAAAGATGGAAGAAGCATATGTAAAGATGCTCCTAGTTGCTCAGAGAGGGGCCATTTTTCAGTGCTGTCTGGGTATGAAACTTATACAAAAACAACCCAAAAGTGTTTGGCCATCGTCATTCTGGAGCATCTGCCTTTGACCCAAAAACTACTGACATCCATGAGTTTCATTTCTCTTTGGTAACTTGCAGATTATTGATTTTATCGTTTGCCTGACATTTCACAGTGCATTGCCTCACTTACAGAAATGTTCAGCATTTACGCTGTGATGTGAACTGTCATAAAGTGAGGTAACATTCCATAAAATCCTAAGGGGAAAAACACTTTGATGAGATGCAGTCCAACTTGGAAGGACTGTATTTTTTCTCAAGCCGTTCTAGGCTCACTCACCCTGAAAAAGCACATTTCAGAAGGGACAAGATAATTTTAAGTAAGGACTGCTGCTCGAAAGGAAAGAGGAAAAGGATGAAATCTTCTCTTGTAACATGAATGAGAGTCATTATCAGAGTGTAACGTAAAAAGGAGTAAAATGCACACATATTTGTTGTGCTTCGTTTTCAGCAGAGCAATGAAGTTCAAGAGAAACAGCTTTACCTTTTTGATCTGCTCATTCCCCTTCTTGTTTTAAAATGTATCACTCGGCCTGAATGCCCCCAAGAAATCAGGCAGAGGCATCCGGCACGTACTTAAGATCTGTGTCTTGCAACAGAAGGAGCCCGAGAAAGAGAGCCAGCCCTTCTCCTGCTGGGTCAGTCACATGCAGTCAGGCTTTTGCATAGAGCTAGCCTTCTGTCTCCTTCCTTTCAGGGACAGAGTAACATTTTGTAGTGACACAAAGAAATTCTTCCCTCTCTTGATCATAAAGACCCACAGCACTAGATCCTCTTTATCAACTGCTCTTTTCTTATAGGATACGATATATTTTATTTACATATGAATTGATTGGTTTGTCCGGCAAACTTGGAAAGCTCAGTGGTTCACAAAAACATAAACCACACTACTTGTAGTCATTGCTGAAACTTGAAGAAAACAGCTATCACGCTGCTTTGCTTAACTCTCCATAATCTCTGTCCTATCCATTATACATGTTAGTATTGTGACAAACAGAGAAACAAACTGCAATGAAATTATAACCACAGATGAAATCACAATATTTGGCCACATTCTTCTTTTTGGAAAAAGATCCCTGTAAAACACCTGGCTTTTCATTGCCTTTGAAAGTTGCTGTGCAGTTTGTGAGAGCCTGCAAATACATCATAGTAAGCTTTCAAAATCTCTCGTCTGTACAGGTGTGCGTACGATCCCAAAATGCATTTCCTTCCAGACTCTGCTGTCATTTCTTGTACTTCCCATATGCTCCTTTAGCACGATGCGGCTTACCAACAACTGCATGGCTTGTAATGTAGTAGAAACTATGACAAAGATAAACGACAGGGAGATTTTCTGACTTCATAGTCCACTTTCTTCCTAGTCCAATCAGAATCTCCTGGTCTGGTAATTAAGAAGCACCAAATGAAATTACTAGGCAGAACTATAAGACAAACAAAAAGTACTCCTTCACACACAGTGTACTCAGGCTCCTCATACCACATAACTCCTCCCTAGAAGAGGATGTGGAAGCCAAATGGGCTCAAAAAGCAGCTATGCAAAGCCAGGAAAGAAAAGTCCAGTGGATACTGCGCCTGTGTCAGGAAATTCCTAAATTATAGATAGCTGAAAGTGGAGACACTCTGCCATGGGAAGGGTCACTGCATGCTGTGCTCCTCATAACCTTTCCCTAAGCAGTTATTACTAGACAACATCAGGGACAGGAGCAGGAGGACCCTTGGTCTGTCTCAGTACAGCTGTTCTCTTGTTCCTCTGTTCTTATTTTATTCCAGCAAGAAAGTCTATTTTTATTCTTCTCCCTAGAACTGTGCCCAGCACACTGGAAAGGATTTTACTAGGAATCCAGACTGCTGCGACCCCATTCGTGGTAGTCACAGGGACACTTCTTTTCTTTCTTCTTCTGCGCAGGAAAGCTCTGTCAGAGGCATTCTCCATCTTCGGCAGCTCAGGATGCTGAAACGCATTACAACCAAGAGGCAATACACTCATGGGCCTCAGTGATTGTCTGGTAGGTAGTTCATGTGGTAGTTCAACACCTATGTAAAAAGTAAGGATGGCTACTCACCAGAATGTGTCTGTCACCAGATATCTTACATTGAGAGCTTTAAAAAATGCACTTATTTAATTCACAGGAATGATGCCTCTTAAAATAGCCCCAGTGTGTAGGATTCCTTTCCTTTCTGCTGACATGGATATCACTGGAGGAAAACATGAGTCTGCACATCATGGTTAAAATCCGTCATAAATGTGTGGATCTGTTGTAGAAACTGCAAAACAACTAACCTTTACACACTGAGTCCCCACTCAATCCAAGCAAAGGACCAGGCTTAAATTCTGTTTCAGCCTTGTTTCCCATCTCACATTTCTGTCAAAAGCCCATGTCTACCAGGGAGCTTCATTCATTACTGGATAAAACCATTCAGTTTTATTCTCAGAAGGGAATGGTTATAGGACATGATGCTGACCTCCTCACTAGCAACTTCGCAGGGTACTCAAGAAGCGTATCAGTAGTACGCTTCTGGTGTGTGCTGGAGCTAGATTGGCTCCAGAAGGACTCTACCTAAATTTGCTGTTCTCCAGGACTGCACGGGGGGATTTAACCTCCGTGCTGGGTCGTTTTGCAGTAGGACTGTGCAGGAATTCCTGTCCAGTACAGCCAGTGCCACGACTCATGCCTGGGCAGAGAAGCGGGAGTAAGCAGGGAGGTGGCACGGCGAGGGCTGGAAGCAGAAATGGCTGAGGCAGATGACTTGCGTGCTGAGCTGATCTCCGTTAGGACTAAGGCAATAGGTGGGCAGCACGATTCTCGTGTAGCCCCAGGTCTGACCTGACGCCGAGGCCAGAGCAGTCCTTGCAGCCCCTGACAGTGGAGGCACAAATCACTTTTCCTTAGTGTCTGCACGAGTGGCGCCGCGTACCCAGGCCACAGGTCCCTCGCTGCTGTCGGCAGGCCTGTTTAGCATAGATGGATCGTGGCAGCACTGCAACCTTCAGTCTAATGCCAGATTAAATTTATAAGAAATGTAAGGCAAACTTTGAGAACCAATGAAGAGTGGTCCTTAGTCTCTGCACAAAGTAATACGGTCACCAAACACACGCACCCTTCAAATCCCAGACTTACTCCAAATGTGCTGGAAATTGTTCTAAACCAAAACCTCAGTACTGGCTGTCTCCAAACTTTGCAGAAGCCTGGCAGCAAAACCATGATTTTGGTCTCTCTGATAATTTGACAAGCTCCCACATCCAAACAACCAAATTTAGGAAACCCCGGATTTCCACATGAACACTGCCCTTCTGCTGGATAAATCCAGCCTTCTCTACTGGATAAATTCACATACTGTTGATGTAAATTAGCAACGATGACTATATACTATCAAGTCAGCAAACCGCGCTGATGTTCAACTAGCAACAGCAGCAAATCAAGCCTATAAACGCCTCTGATCGTGGATCTCAGTCTACTAGAGTAGAGGTTATGCACCCCAGCGAAGTCTCCTGGCATGGCATTCTGCAGCACATAAATACCCCCTTTTTGTTGCTAACCTGTCTTCCTGGTACCTCACCCAGGCAGAGAGCTCCCGTCTAGGTTTATAAGAATAAGCAGTTTGATGTGGAATTTCATAACATACTTACATGTCGCTCACATCCTTCTGTTGAGCTAAATTGATCTTTTTTCTTCTCATTTCCTGGGTAGATTGCATTTGGTCTATGAGTAAACACAGTGTAGCTGCCCCCTTTTCCCAGGCTTTCTAATGAGAATGTGCTGTCTGATCAGGTGCATGCACTCTGCTGTCATTTGCAGCCTGACCTGCAGGTCAGAGGTGATTTGAGCAGGCTCAGGGATGCATACAAATCACATCCTCTTGTCTGTCTGTTTTGTTGACTGGTTCTCCTCAGGGTCATGGCTATCTTAAGTAGCAGCCTGAAGGATAAAGTGCGCCCTGTCTGAGCTGTAAAACTTTGACTTTGGACCAATTGCATCTGACATACAGCAGCATGAGGTTTGGTTTAGCCTTTGGATTCAGAACAAATCACTGGCTATCAATAGCTGATAGTGACATGCAGTTTACTGAATGTCCCCTTTTCTCTGGCAGCTGTATATTCTGTGGGAGAAACGGATGTGTTTTTAAGTTTCTAAGGTCATGTTTTAAATATGATGCTGCACACACTCCATTAGAAAGTAAGTGTAGCAAATAAATAAATAGCTAGGAAATGTTATGCTGTTTTGTGAGCTTGCTTTTGTGTTCCCAGGTGGTGCACGGTATGGGAGGTGGGGGGTTAGACTGACCTACTCATGAAACAAAACATTTTTAGGATTAGCACACTAACTAAAAACTTTTCAGGAATTATACTGAGGAAGAGCCATGCAGAATAAAGCACTCTGTGTCCTCAAGACACTGTGGGGAGCTTCTTGGCCAACGTGGTTACACCAGCACGGCAGTCAATACCCTGAGTTACAGGCACAGGAGCAACATGCCCTACTCACACCAGCCCCTTCTGCACAGACCACCAGACCCAGCCCTACCATCCCCATGCCAAACCTGCCACCATGAAAACTCTCGCCAGTGCAGCAAACAACCACTCAGGCTGAACCCAACCAAGAAGGAAGTTTTTAAGGCCACCAAGCAGTCATCAAAGAGTTACGGCTCTCAGCTGGCATCAGCCGGGGCCAAATTCAAAGCAGTGACCTGGAAGCAAGTGGCTCCGTATCACCCCCATGGGTTGCCCAGCCCCCTAACACTTCACTTATTAAAAGGTGACTCTAGGACTATGTCAGTGCCCTTGTGCCTCTGCAACATCGTACTAAAAATGCACTCTGCTTTATGTGTATATAAGTGGATTTTATCCAAAAGGACCACCTTTTTATAGGTCAAAATACTTTGGTGGCTTCTATTTATTGCATCTCTATTAAGAGTTACATTTCTTTTGTCAACAGTATTATCTGTTTAATTTTCTCAGCAATTCTGTCACGGCACTGCTTCCAAATTTTTGCCAGGTCTGTGCTGCAGAATTATACTGAGGGGTACTTTGTGTTCTCATCATGTTGTGACTTGGTAGAAAAAAAGAAAAGGGTTTATTATCATTATTATTATTATTATTATTATTAAAGGAGTGTAAGTGCCACTATAAAACCAAAATAGCTGAGGTGCTGCTTTCAGGAACTATCATGTTACATTTCTCACTTTATCCATTTATAGGGGTTATCCAGGACTTATAAAGTTTTCATAGAGTACATGTGTAGGGTTCAGAGGGTTGTGAAGAAATAGCCCTGCCAAGCGTTTTCCACCAAAATGGATTTTTTTTCAGTGAACAGCCTGATTATTTCATTACTTCTTTTCTTCACAAAAAGTTCTCCCTTATCCTAATAGAAAATTTGAACTATTGCATTAAAAATGAAACATTTTCAGTTTTCAGCCAAATGTATTTGTATTTTGGGTAAAAAGGGGTGAAAGATAACCATTTGCAAAAGAGAATCTTCTTCAGACTAGTTATGAACAAGTTGTATGTAGTATAGTCTTAAACTGTCATTAAATAATAAAATATCGTTAGTGTACAAAACCTGGTGAAGTCACGCTTGACAGGTCTCATCATATCTGAAGACTAGTCCCAAGATCTTTCAGGTCTTATTGAAATAAACAAAGTGTTCAACATACAGTAGAATTTCAGCCTTAACGATATCATATCTGCGAATCGTGAAGTGATGCTACAAGATGAAGAATTGATGGCAGCATAATAGGATATGTTCTTTCCCCAGCAAAATCCAACAGAGGATTGTAATAGTTCACCAGGGGAAGTAGGGTTAAAAACCTCTGACCCCTGATATCACATAAACATTGCCAAAAAAAATAAAACCCTTGATTGACAGTGAAATGCATGACTACCTCAAGTCTGGTCTGAAATCTTTGCTGATAATTACTGGGTTGAATGTTATGAGAAATGGGCAAGAGGGGTATCAGCCACATGAGTGTACATACTCAGAGACCTGAGCATCTCTAATAAGAATTGATGTAGTGTGTCATTTGTAATTTAATCAGCAGCATTACATCTTGATAGTAAAAGGACTATCATGAACATTTTCACAGTAAAGTAAGATTAACAGACACACACCCCAAATCTCTGCTGCCTTAAAGTAATGTTCCAGTTGTGACAGGAGCTGATAAATGGAAGAAATTGTGAGTTTAAGCTGACATGTGACCCTGAGCTGATTCCACAGTGCGTAGGCATTTTGCTGCATATGGTGCTTAGTGCCAAGCACTGACCTGAGACATTTTGTGAGCCCAGGCAGAACAGTACCAGCCCTGATCCAAATTTTGGCCCCCAATCTTTTCCACTGGCTATCGTATTCCAAAGTCCAGGTCTAGATCCAGATCTGAACCTCTCACAGCCAGGTCCATTCCAAGCAGATCCCTTTTTTTCTCATCATTTGTTGAGGAGTTTGGGAGCCATCCCTTTTCCCTTCATGGTCCAAGCTTCTCTGATGCATTCAGAAGCCTAGCACACACTGACCGGAGCCTGCCTGACACACGAGAGAATCTCCATGGATATCTGTAAGAGAAGATCCGCCCTAAAGCAGATGCCTAGGAGTTAGTCGTCTGAACTTAAGCTCCTCAATTTAGACTTTCACTGTAATGGAGGAAAACAGGCCCCTCTAGAGGCAATTTGAGCAGCATAGCTGTCTAAAAAACCTAACATGAACAGGCCTCTGAAAAGGTCTTTTGGTTTTTTTTCTCTATCCACACTGAAGAAAGACCAGAGTGGTTAGGACAACTACGTTTAAGACTTCTGAAGTGAGGTGAGTTGAATCCCACACTTATGCTGTCCAGGAAACCTAGTGTGCAGGGGAGGCTGTCAGACATGAACTCTCACAACATCTGTGTCAACATCTTTTTAATCAAAACTTTAAGATTTCTCACCAACTGTGTCTGAATAATTTTTTTCTTTTCTTTTTTTTTCTTTTCTATTTTTAACAATGCTCAGTTGTGAGAGGAAAGAATTAGCAGTAAATTTACTCATGGGAAAAAACACATTATGACAATGAAGCAAAGGTCTCTAGTGTCTGCAGTCCCGCAGTGAATATGCATGTTCAGATGTGCATATTAATTGTCATTTATATCAGTGGCAAGAGGAAGGGAACAAATGGTGCATGGGCATCTGTTTTCAAATGCTTACCCAAGGTGCTGACTCATGTCCATAGGTCACGTGAAAGTAAAATTAGTCCCTTAGGATCCAGGCCAAATGTTCTGGGAAAATATCCTATCTCAACAGTCTCTGGAGCAACTCTTAGCAACTTTGGGTTTTGAACCCATTTCCCCATTTTTTGTTCACAAATGTGAAATAACCTCATACTAATACTGTTTCCAGAGCCTTCTGTCTAATTATGCATCCTACCACTGTTCCATTATGGTTTTAGCCTCTTTCCTCTCATCCACCAAAACAAGAAAGGTGCTGCATATTGCAGTTTCATCTTCTAGAGCCGTTGGTATCAGTCTCATGGAACAATATGCATTTTTTTTTTCAGAGATGTATTATTTCATTTATTACTTCAAAATTTCACTCCGTGTTGCTCAGCAGTGATTAAACAAATATGCTAATAAAGGCAAAACAGCCAACACAAGGCAAAAAAAACTAAATTAGAATTATAACTTACCCAAATAACAAAGCTCTGAATCTCTGACAAATATTAAATTGTGCTATAAAAGAACTTAAAGAAAGGCTAATGTTTTCCATTATTTTCTGTAGGCTGTTTTCATGAAGATTTTCTTCTGTACCTAAAGCTTTTTGGATACCATCATGGCAAAATCCACATGTAATTCACAAAGTGAGAAGCATTGTTTTCACACATCTTTTTGTTAAAACCTCTGCTGTAATCAATGAGACCTTTGACTTCCTCAAACAGGTTTAAAAATGTCACTTAATATCAGTTTCTATCAGGGTGTATTTCAGGACTGGTCGTTTAACAATTGCTCTCCAGGAGAATTCCTTATTTCTTGCTTTATTTGTGCGAGGAGCTCTCCAGTGTGACAGGTCCATGAGAAAGTGAACCCAGCAGAGGAGCAGGTGGTCTGCTGCTCCTATGTTATTGCCATTATGTTGCCTTTGTTAAATTACTCCATAAACCCAAGTTTCCTCATTGCCATTTGTTAAATTTGCCTACCTCCGCTCTGTGAGTACAGATAATCAGTCAAACCTTAATTGGGGTGTATTTAGATCAAAGTATGCAGCCAGCGTTTGCTCCCAGTACCTGCGTTGCAAATGATAGTCACATGAGTGGCTTGCTCTATTGGACATGCTTTTTGTTTAACCATGATCATTGCTGGCAGGCAGCTTTTTGTGCGAGTGAAAAGCCCTTTAGAATTCCTCTAATTCTGACAAAGAAACTGTCTTTGGGAGGAAAAATTGAGTATTGCCTTCTTGCATCTGAATAGTCTTTCAGCTCTATATTCACAGCAATATACTTAATATCCACAGACAAGAAACAGAAGGTTTGGACCCATGTGTACTTTTATTTGATCCATTTCTAGCTTCTAGAAACTCTTGGAAGCTTGTCTTTTTACCAGTTAAGGAGATGTATGTAAGGTTTGTTAGTATAGGCATGGATTTCTCTTGAGAAGTATTGCAAAACCACTTTGCAGCAAAAATCACCTAGGTTGTCTTGTTTTTTATTTAAGAAGGAACAAATCAAAACAAGGCTTTGGTAGGGATGAGTGAGACATTGACTTTGCACTGCTCCTCTGAAAAGGGTAGAAAATGTTTATGGAAAGATTTCCATTTTTTACCTTATTTCTGATCTAATTTCTGGTTAAAACACTTGTTTTCAGATGGGTTAAATTACCTGTATTTATTACCTTTCACATCTTTCACAGAAGGTTTCTGTAGACAGGTCCTGATGCTTCCACTTTCTTTGGTGGTACCATTTTATATTGTCTTTTATTTATCTGTGTCATGGCAGCACCTAAAGACCCCAGCTGAAGTGAAAGTCCTGGTACACTGAAAGCTGCGGAGAATAAAAGGTGGCCCGTTTCCTGAGGAGCTTACGGTTTAATCAAGGCAGCAAGACACACGCTGCACTAAATTTTGAACTCACCAACAAGAGCAAAACATCTACAATTAGCTTTTGGCACTGATAACTCTTGGGCTTCAGTCAAGCAAAGGCATACGCAGGCGCTATATTTTAAGGCATGTTGAGCAGCCCCATTTAGTTCAAAGCGACAAGGACGTATGCAAAGCTGATGATAAATCTTCCAGGGCAGAAGGTTAGGTTGTGTGACCAGGCCATTGGCCGGCTGAGAGGGAAAGCTGTCGTTAGGGACAGAAAGTTGACCTGCTCTTTGGATTTCTCTACATTTCAATGCTTAGTTAACAAAGCACAGATTTAGTATGTTTAAAGAGTCAATGCGGAGAAAATACTGTAAAGTAGCTCTGTTTTCCACAAAATTCCTCGCAGACCTTATTCTAAAGGAACTTTGCAAAGAGTAAAGGCCACTTTTGAAGCAACATAAAGGCCACTTTTGTCAGTGAAATAACTTGCTGGACTTTTTCCCCCCAGATTTGTATAGAGCACTGGTTCACATCAGGGTCTGAAAAAAAATTAGTTTTGATTGTATATACATACATACAAAAGGGTAAACAGTCTGAATAAAGCCTTTTGTACTGGATTAGTGTCTTAGCTCTTTAACCCAAGCTGCAGGTTTGGGATGTCTTTGTTCAGTTAGGTTTTTGGGGCTGACCAAATCGGGTGTGTTTGAGTTTCATTCCTCACCCTTTTCAGGTCTGTAGGACTGATTCCTTACATTCAATGCCAGCAGTACTGTAAGTGCCCAATGCTTTATTCTCTAAGCTATTCATCCTTTCAACCTTTGGCTTTTTTTCCTTAATCCATCTACCTTACTAAGTTTTCAAGTCGAGTAAAATGTTAAACATGTGCTTCAAGCAAGAGCAACACAGAAATAACAGAGTACGTGCCAAGAATTTCTGGCCGTCTACTCTATTTGTTCTGTGTGTGTGTATAAATATATATGTATATGTGTGTATGTGGATGGGGGTATATGATTGCACCAAAAAGGATGAATCTACCATGAGGCAGAAGTCATGCAAAGCACATATTCCAAATTGTATTAGACAGAGAGAGGCAAAATAAACACATTTTAGCAACTTTTCTCTAATATCAAAAACAAGTAATTGCTCTACATCACGAATATTTTTATGGAGAATTCAAATGCTTAATGCTGCTTGTCTGAAGCCTTGATGACTTTTTTTTTTTGGCTGCAGGGGACAAGAGGCTTACACACATGCCACCACTTCAAAGATTTGCCTTCTATTAATTTTTTACTTAAGCTTCAGAGTGTTAAATTGTTCAATTTAAGCCGTGAATACATTTTATAAGATCATCCTAGCCCACCATTTTTCCCAAAATAGAGAAGTTCAGGATATTTGGCAGTTTCACCTCCTCACCAACTCTGTGCAAAATATATATGAATAATCTCTTTGAACCTCAGCAGCTTGCGATATAGAGAACCACA
The DNA here is from genome assembly GCF_929443795.1 of Astur gentilis. Taxonomy (NCBI): domain Eukaryota; kingdom Metazoa; phylum Chordata; class Aves; order Accipitriformes; family Accipitridae; genus Astur; species Astur gentilis. The sequence continues at coordinate 16,579,741 of NC_064894.1, forward strand.
AGTTCAAGCCTTAGTCTTTCCTTAAAGATGGAAATAGACTGTTCTAAAAATAAGTGCTGAATTTGATGATTTAGATAAAAAAAAACACGCACATCATAAATAGAAATGTGTTGTAACTTTTCCAATTGGAAATTAAAAATAATGGGCTATTTTCCATTTCCTTGTGGGGCTTTCATGAGCTGAATCAATATAATGAAATGTTCTAGTCAGCAAAATAAATCAAGAGCCTTTTACTGTTTTTATCATGAGAGATCCCCAGTGGGGTGAGGGAGGAGAACAGAAGAGATCGCATGACATTATGCAACTATCCTACATCAGAGCGCGAGTCTAGCTGCTGCTGCTGAGCTGGATGCCGTCTCTCCTCAGCCGAAGCTGGGAAAGAGATGGAAGCATGCACTTGCCAAGAATGGGGTGCACTGTCTCTAATCTGTCTCAATTATAAAGACAAAAAGGGGATCCACTGATTTTCTGAGCTCTCACCGCGACTTGGAGACCCTCTGCTCATGCATTCCCGGGGATGAGAGCCTGCCTGACCCTATTCCCCCAATGCCAGCTGAAAAGATTCCCACCTTACCTCTGTGAGGACTGTATCAGTCTGAAATGCAGAACCGAGGCATTGCTACGGCTAACTGCGTGCTTCAGGTGGGACCCAGGAGGGGGCTGCTGGAGCAGCGTGCTCCCCACAGAGCCACTCTGCCGTGGGGGCTCCCCGCTCCCCGCCACGGTCTGAGACCCGGGGGCTGCGTGCCCCCAACTGTTGCTTAGTCAGAGGGCCTGGAAACACGTCAGCAGAAAATCGCCCTGGCCATCGGTTTTACATCATGTTGCATTCTGTGGGAGATTTTTGTATTTGCACTTTTTGAGAGAAGTCCTGCTATTTCAGATTAAGTGCCGTTGCCGTCTGGTAAAAGAGTGGTGAAACAGCACATGGGCAGCTGTTAAAGAACAGAGTTACAAACGCAGTGCAGAGCCACGTTCTTGCTAGCTCCATGGTAAAAGTTCCCATTTCACAGGGTGTTTCATGCTGCTTTTAGTGAGATTTTCATCTGAAGCCAAAGGATCTCTAGCATCAAAAAATTCAGCTCCCATAGCTGTCCTAGTTCATCCCAGCATCCCTCTGCTCTCTGCAGCCAGCTCCGCTTCCAGGGCAGGATCAGACACGCTGGAGGAAAGATTGCCAGGGTGCCAGCCACAAACGGGTCACTGCAAACATATGGACGCCCATGCTCTCAACCAAAGTATTAAGGAGGAAGAGGCTAGAGCTGTGAAGGCTGATGGCCTATTTCTTTCCATGAACAATTTCATTTAGTGCTTTTAAGCCTGTCCAACTGGCAGGGACTGTGGGACAATGGTGCTTCAGACCTAGAGTGACTGGCAGGAGACTCAGGACTTGGGGAGACTTGTGCCCACTTTGCTAGAGATGTGGATAACGTCATCCTGGAACAGAAATGGCACGGTGCCCCATAGCACAGGCAGGTGCTTAGCCAGACTACCTGGAAGCTTGCCACTCCTGATTGCTGCTTCAGAGCAGACCATTTCAGAGCTGTTGTAATGGAGATATGTGCTGCTATCAAGAAAGTGCTATTACTCTTGATAATAAGAGTAGGTGATATATAGAAGGCTATCAATGAGCTTAGACTCTTGGATTCCCAAAGGCTAATGCTACCCAAGTAAATTAAACAACTCAGATGAAAATCCTCTGGCACTGAAGCTTGATTGTTTGAACCATTAAATTGCTAGAAGGGTCCTTGGCACAGTTTTGACCCAGGCCAACTAGCGCTCTCCCAAGCAATTCCTGGACATGCTACAGAAGTTAGGTCAGTCCAGAGACCGTTCCCATTAGGCAGTCTGGGTATATATGGACTCAAGCTGTTCCAGGCCAGTTGGCCAGAAAACAGTCCTGAGAGTGTTTAATTCACCCACATAGATGTAGCCAAAGTGTACTGAGGTTATTAATATGTATATTCTGTGTCCTAGGCACCAGACTTTGCACCCTGTGAGCGGATTAGGCTATATCTTCATCATGCTGCAAGGCTTATCATAGAAGACTCACCAATACTAAGGTGTTTCAGTAGTCTGGAAATCATTTAAGGTATTAGGAAAACACCTAACATCAACTCAGACCAAAGAGCCACCTGATGGAGTAGCCTGTGCCCAACAGTGGCCAGAAGGGGATGTCTAGGGAGCAATATAAAAACAGCATAAAAGTCCTGTTATACTCTCCTGAATATCAGCAATCTGCAGTGTAGGTGTTTGATACCTTGGGATCTTTCAGTCTTGAGAAATACTGCATTGTCTACTGCACTGCTAAAAGGACCTTTTCGCCCATATTTATTGGCAAAGGAAGTACTGGTATTCATCTCACTGTTCTGGAAGAGCCAGGTTGAGTTCTGCTCCCCAGGGCTTTCCTGAGAGCTCTTTCTGCATATTCTGAGAACTTTCAGAGTGACAGTGCAATGTGCGTGAGGAAGATAGGCAGGTAGATGGAGGAGGGATGTTTAGCCTGCAGGCTACTAAAAAATATGTGCTCCCCCTGATAGTTACTGTGTGCTGGTTTGCACACTAGTTGAAAGGATGAAGGGAAAACTGGTCACCTCCTACTCCTTTTCCGACTTGACAGCTTGTTCAGCTGAATGTTGTACACAGCAATGAAGAGGGCTTCTAGGAAAGAGTGAAGAACACATTTTGCTCATAATTTTGAATAAATAGGCACATGTGGTTAATGAATAAGGTACTGGTCATTTTGTGGTGAGGAGTTCTTCCTGTGCATCACATGGGGCTCCTGCAAGACTGTATATGAGATCTACTTTAGTCCATATTTGGATTTTATGGCAGTGAACTTGTACATCTTAATGAATTGCTCAAGAAACATACCATGAATATAAATCCAATGTCAATTAATGTTGTTTTAACTATTGACAGCAGGGAGAAATAGTGAGGAAAGTATGTCAATACAGTAAGCTGGAATCTTTTAAAAACCTAAAAATAAATGATGTGCAGATAAGTTTGTGCCTTCAAGACCACATGAAGCAATGCAGGTGGGAAGCCGATGGAAGTTCTCTGCTCAGAGGACAGCAAAAAGGGCTTGCGTCCATTTGGAGCATCCCAGGACTCCCCTTCTCCTTGCTGCCTGGTTGTAGGAATAGTGAGATGTGTACCCCAAAATATGGCAGTGTGACAGGCTGGACACTGCACTACACCCAGAGGCTGAGGGAGGCTTCATGCCCTCCTTAAAAGCCATCAGTGGTCTGTTTGCCTCTCAGTCATCCTTATGAGCTCTCTCTAACCCTTTTCTGTCCTTTTCTCTCCCATTTACTGTGCTTCAGAAGACATCATTGTATTCCTCCATCATTTCACCCTTCCCTTGGGATGTGTGTGAGAGTTGTCTGAACACGTCCTCTCCTCTCTGGGTTAATTTCCCCCCGGATGCAAACCAGAGACTGTGAGCACCCCAGTCCATGGTCACTGCTGTGTCAGCAGCTGCACTAAAATCCAAGCAGCTTTGCCCCCGAATTTTTACCTGGCCATGCAAACAATGATAAAACTGTGATTTTTTTCATACATGTGGGAATGCTTGTTCTTCTCAGGTTTTGGTTAGCTTGACCATGGTAAACTCTGACAGAGATGTCAAAAGATCTGCCATTTTGGTAGACCCTCTGAGCTGTCATAAGAAAGAAACTTACATGGAAAGGGAACAGAGCAGCTGTGGCAACTTATGAGGATGGAAAGAGAATGCCAGGTGTAATAGGGTTGTTAGGGACTTGGCTACCTAAAGAGAAGCAGCAGAGACAGGCCAGTAATTGTATGTGTGTTTGCAAGCTGACATTCCTGTGAAGGATGCCTCAGTGCAGCATTTCCCCCAAAGGAAGAAAGAGTTCTGCAGAGAGGCAGTGAGAAACAAAGAAAATTCGCCTTCTTGCTGCTGCTTGCCTAGTAGCCTCTCTCTGCTGCAGGAACAGGAGTCAGCTGCATGCCAGATTAGGGCACACTCTCTAATTTATGTTCTCACTTTTTAACAAGCACAGGTCAGCACAAGGTGCAGTGTGCAGTAACCTGCATCCTAGAGCAGCCCAATGGGAAGGGCCTTAAAACCTCTTTGGAAACCTCCGTGCTGTAAGATTTGGCCCATTTTGCTCATGGTAGCACGTATCAACTCAAGGCTGAGGGCGCTGATGAAACTGAGTCAGGAAAATGGTTCTAAACTCTTTATCTGACACTGCAGTTGAAGTGGCTGTGCTTCAAACCATCTGCCTTGTAACACATGTGGTATTCCTAGTTGCCCACCACTACTTTTGATAGTGCCAGGCTCACTGGGCAGAGGTGAGAGAATAGCTACCATGACAAGAGTAGAGAGTAGGAAATGCCAAGTTGCATATGTATTTGCGCTCCATATTGCAGTGCAATTTATCTTTCTATCTGAACATCTCCCCTTTTCCCTGTAAGGTTTAGCACAGAATTAAGCAAATATATTATCTCACTGTTACTACTTTTATTTCTGCCTTTTGTGAAAGAAAGAGACTTGTATTCCATATTTACCAGAAATGATTGCTTTTACTACTGCACTTACATTCCCTATGCCAACCAGTCCAAGCTGTGGTTTGGGGACCTACTGGATCTCCAAGTCTCTGCCAGGTTCTGGATTCATCAGACTGATAAGCTCTGGCTTTCAAAACCAATCTCCTGGCCTGCATCGTATTCAGCCCTACCAGGATAGGTGGAGGAAGTGGTGAAACCCTTGGCAGCCAGAGCGGCTACCTACCTAACACAGCAACAGACCTTCTGAGGACTGGCAGAAGTCTTGTCAGCCTCTGGAAGTGCTTATAAACTACATCAAAAGCCTGTACACCCTCACTTTCGTGTGTTGGGGTAACTGGTTTTGCTGTGGTTGGGGAGGGGGTATCCTGTCCCCCTGTAGGGTGAGGGAGTTGGAGGCACAGTGAATTTGACTGCTGAGTAAACAGAAGAAGGACAACCCAGGGGTCCCAAAGCAGCGCTTGCTTTTAACAAGCAAGGTGGCTCCCACCAGGATAACTCCATGGCAGGGCAATACGGTGGAGGGGAAGGAATGGCCCTGGGATCCGGCCAAGCAGTGGGAGGAGCGAGCAGATGTGCAGTCAGTGCAGGGAGATTGGGATGTGGATGGAGATGGGGAGGGGGATGAAGTCACCCCTGTGACACTGAGAACAGGCCCATTTCCATGGGTTTCATAACGTGCAGTACACTACCAGATGATTTACAACTGCAATAAGGTTGTTTGTGGGCACACAGCATTTTAGAAAGAATCATAGAATCATAGAATGGTTTAGGTTGGAAGGGATATTAAAGATCACCTAGTTCCACCCCCCCTGCCATGGGCAGGGACACCTTCCACTAGACCAGGTTGCTCCAAGCCCCATCCAGCCTGGCCTTGAACACTGCCAGGGATGGGGCAGCCACAACCTCTGGGCAACCTGTTCCAGTGCCTCACCACCCTCACAGGGAAGAACTTCTTCCTTACAGCTAATCTAAATCGACCCTCTTTCAGTTTCAAGCCATTACCCCTTGTCCTATCACTACATGCCCTGGTAAAAAGTCCCTCCCCATCTTTCCTGTAGGCCCCCTTGAGGTACTGGAAGGCTGCAGTAAGGTCTCCCCAGAGCCTTCTCTTCTCCAGGCTGAACAACCCCAACTCTCTCAGCCTGTCTTCATAGGAGAGGTGCTCCAGCCCTCTGATCATCTTCATGGCCCTCCTCTGGACCCTCTACAACAGGTCCATGTCCTTCTTATGTTGGTGGCCCCAGAGCTGAACGCAGTACTGCAAGTGGGGTCTCATGAGAGTGGAGTAGAGGGAGAGAATCACCTTCCTTGACCTGCTGGGCACGCTTCTTTTGATGCAGCCCAGGATACGGTTGGCTTTCTGGGCTGTGAGTGCACATTGCCAGATCGTGCTGAGGTTCTCATCAACCAACACCCCCAAGTCCTTCTCCTCAGGGCTGCTCTCAATCAACTCATCGCCCAGCCTGTATTTGTGCTTGGGATTGTCCCAACCCATGTGCAGGACCTTGCACTTGGCCTTGTTGAACTTCATGAGGTTTGCACAGGCCCACCTTTCCAGCCTGTCAGGGTCCCTCTGGATGGCATCCCTTCCCTCCAGCTCGTTGACCATACCACACACCTTGGTGTCATCTGAAAACTTGCTGAGGGTGCACTCAATCCCACTTTCCCTGTTGCTGACAAAGACGTTAAACAGCACTGGTCCCAATACCGACCCCTGCGGAACACCACTTGTCACTGCTCTCCACTTGGACATGGAGCTCTTGACTGCAACTCTTTGAGTGCAACCATCCAGCCAATTCCTCATCCCCTGAGTGGTCCATCCATCAAATCCATGGGTCTCCAATTTAGAGACAAGGATGTCATGCGAGACAGTGTCAAATGCTTTGCACAAGTACAGGTAGATGGTATCAGTTGCTCTTCCCTTATCCACCAACACTGTAACCCTGTCGTAAAGGGCAACCAAATCTGTCAGGCAGGACTTGCCCTTAGTGAAGCCATGTTGGCTGTCACCAATCACCTCCTTATTTTCCATGTGCCTTAGCATGGTTTCCAGGAGGATCTGCTCTGTGATCTTGCCAGGCACAGAGCTGAGACTGACTGGCCTGTAGTTCCCCAGGGTCTTCCTTTTTTCCCTTTTTAAAAATGGGGGTTATATTTCCCTTTTGCAGTCAGTTAGAAATAAGTTAACCCAAAAGAAATGACAATTGGAGAGCAAACCTGAGGTACCATCCTCAAAACTGGCCTTTTGATTTTGTGCCTCAGTTTTCTTATCTGTAAACAAGCTTAATATTTAATTCAGCCATGCTATTCAATTTAATTGGTTGATAGTTTTATCTTAGAAAGTTAAATGCTATGTGCATTTTCCTTAACTTTGCTTACCATTCATTTAGCTGCTACTTTAATGAGTGGCCCTAAGCTTTTTCTGTGAGCAGTATCTAAAGCCAGAGCTCTGCCAGTCTAAGTGATGAGGGACATTCTTCTGACGGTCTCTGTTGGAGCGGGGGGAAATCTCGCAGCATCATTCTCCAGGATGCTCTCTGGCACAGGCCATGGACCAGGGCAGCACAGGATGGTGCCTCAGTCAGCAGCTGGGGTTAGACCCTGTGCAGGCTCAGGGAAGAAGTTCCGTGTAAAATGAGATTAATGGGAGCAGTAAAGCAGAGAAAGTTTCCTTCTGCTTTTCTATCCCTGGTGCCAGTTAGCGCAGGGACTTCAGTGTAATATTATTATAACATTTTTTACAGTAGGAATTATAATTGAAATTTGTTATGTATGAGGATAACTAAAACTCGATCATTTCACACTCTTCAGTCCATGCCTGAGGACATTTTGGGGTAAATAGATTGCTTGGAAACAGCCAGTGACTACAGCTAAAATTACATTTTACCAACTGAGCTGAATGGCTTTTTAATTACAGCACTGATGTCTGCATGCTGTCACCACCGTCTAATACTAAGATGGTATTGATTTGATTTTTAACTTTGATGCACCAGGGGAAAAAATGCAGAGTAGGATTTTTTCTGAAATCTTTTTTCCAAAGTAGTCAAGAACCCCAGGTCTAAAATGATGGGTTATTTTTTGTCTCCCTCCTTTTCTATTTGCTTGTGCCTGTGTCCACCTTGAACTTTGTTACTGTCCACCTTGAATTTGTTTAGTTGTATACAAATATTTTGAAATAAAAATTTTTAATTTCAAGGTACTGGTGAGCCTCAGGAACAATTAAATATGTGCCATACATACAAATGTTACATGCAATAACTGAAATAGCTACATTCACAAATATCAGAAAGCCACAAGAATCTGCATAGTCAAAATCTCTTGTGATAATGCAGTCTTACAGTATTAATTTCCTTCAAAAGCAACTAGAAATGCTTTCAAACCAAGATGCTAAGCATTTTATATTTTATGAGACAGTACTTATTTTTAAGGATATACTTTGTACCTTCACTATAGTGGAGTGCTACTTGGTGCAAGGGAGTCTGGTCCTTTGTGAACGCAGAGCTTTCCTTCTTTGCCTAGAGAAAAATTACAACAATTTGCCTGGGCTGAACCTTTAGTTTGCAAAAGGAATGCTTCCCTGTCCGTGAGCTGTGAGGAAGCCGTGGCCACAGAGCATCTGACAGCTGGCAACGAAGCCCCCCACAGCCGCTCGCGTGCTCCCCGCTGGTGGGATGGGGAGAGAATCAGAAGAGCAAAAGTGAGAAAACTCATGCGTTGAGATAAAGGCAGTTTAATAGGGAAAGCAAAAACCACGCAAACAAGCAAAGCAAAACGGGGAATTCATTCCCTACTTCCCACGGGCAGGCAGGTGTTCAGCCATCTCCAGGACAGCAGGGCTCCAGCACGCCTAACGCTGACTTGGGGAGACAAACGTCCCCCATTCCTTCTTCTTCCCCAGCTGTATATGCTGAGCGTGACGTCCTATGGTCTGGGATACCCCTCGGGTCAGTGGGGGTCAGCTGTCCCAGCTGTGTCCCCTCCCAGCTCCTTGTGCCCCCCCAGCCTCCTCGCTGGTGGGGTGGGGTGAGGAGCAGAACAGCCCTTGGCTCTGTGCAAGCACTGCTCAGCAGTAACGAAAACAGCCCTGTGTTATCAGCCCTGTTTCCATGCATGAAAACAAAGCTCAAGTGAATGAATTATGGACATGATTCACTCAGTTGTCTCATACACTTTTATGGCCTTTTAGTGTCTTCAGTTGCCAAGAGGATGGGATGCTAGGATGGCCTCCACGAGCCCTTCGCTTGAGTTCTGGCTCAGTTAAAGACTCACGGTGTGTCCTTGGGAAAACCACTTTAAAATGCCTCATATCTCTGCTCCCCGTTTGTAAAACAGGGATGATAATTTTATGTCATTTCTATGTAGGTCACTTGAATGTCAAATTCAGTGATGAAAAGTTCTGAGTTCTTCAAAAGGGAAATATAGCCTACTGTGCTATATTTGCCCCGTCATCAGTAGCAATACTCTTATTTACTCCAGCTAATATACATCTATGTACATCTGCTATTTCCAACCTAAAAAGCTCTGTCAAATAATCAAGCAAATGTACAAATAGAGCCAAAAGAATAGGTAGGAGTGAGAACATCCAAAGGGACAAGCAGCTGTGACAACCCACTCTAACGCTCCCACCCCAAGGACCTCATGAAGAAGGCTTGGCAGAGTCAGGAAAACAAAAGGGAAGAAAGAATGTGGATTATTATGACAAAAATTTCTTCATGCTTTTCCAGGTTTGTAATTCCAGCCTTTTTACCACAACCCACAAGGTCAAAGAACTACACGAGAAAAGCCATGTTTCTCATTATTAATATCATATGACTACTGGATCTGGACCTCTCCAGAGCATACCAGGTGCTGCAACATGTGTGACAATAGCATGAGGTGTTTACCATGCTGCTGAAGAAAAATATTCCATGCACAGACAGAGTAGGCCTTGGGTTGTTTTCATTTTTGCTGGGGCTGAAGTCAAGAATAAGGGAGTGGGTAACCCATTCCCTGAAAGCTTTCCTATCCTGCTGCTCTTTCAAGTAGATTTTTGCCCCAGGCTGCCTGATCTTGCAAACCCAGCTCTGCTTGAGATAGCTGATTTTATAATGGATATTAACTAAAATTTCACCCTGTAGAAATTACAGTAAATTCCATTACCTCTGTTAGGACCATTACCAGTGCTTTGTACATATTATTTCGTAATGTGTATGCATATCACTTACCGTACATTAAAACAACCTCTTAGCAGCATATTTTGAGAACTCTGCCATGTTTTAGAGTGCTGGCAAAATGAAGGGAAAACATGAGCTATACGCCGATATGCAGCCTCTGAAGGGTTAATGAACAATGAGGAATTTGTGTATAGCTCATTAATTGTTATATTGCATCCCTTTATCTAAATTGTTAGTGGCCTGCTTAGTCAATTGAAACATATTACTTTGATATTAAAGCTGCAATCAAAATCTTTATTCTTGTGCATGTTCTACTTGAGAATACAAATCCTTCAGAATAGGGCAGTCAGAATTATCTTGAAAAGTATTACAATTCAATAAACCATATGCTCAAAAATAGAGACATCAGGTTCAGCTAAATATACTAGGCACTAATGCAGTGGTTCTAACTTTCCCATCTAAACACACCAATTTGAAATACTGTATGGGAAAGCCCATCAGGGTTTGGATTCAAATTCTGGCCTCATGTTCAAGGAAAATGAGGATGATAGTTCCATGCCAGCCCACCACACAAAATTAGTGTCACTGTGCTACTTTAACAGTGCCCTGCACAGGGAGGATAGTTATTGTGGATTGGTGATATGGTACATGGAGTTTTTTATATTTGTTACATAAGCCCCAGAGTATCCCACCTAATTTATGATGCTCTGTGAGGCATATTTGCTCTAGGCTTCTTCGCTAGACCATGGAGCAAGACAAGCACTTAGAAACCTCTCCAGACCTTAGCAAGGCTTAATCGTCTTGACAAAATGCCTTTTTATCCTCAGTGGAGAAACAGCCAATGCAGTGTGGACACGTTCCCAAATTAGGCGTCTCCATTACTCCCTAAAATAAAGAAGGACGAGCATGGCCCTTAGTTGCCAGGCAGCCCACCGATGGTTCAGAGCCCCACTGCATCTGGCTTATGCCAGAGCAGCCCAAAGGTGATCCCTGTTGCAAGCAGTTTGTGTGGAAGACAAGAGGCAATAGATGGGGCAGACCAGAGAGAAGAAGGGAACTAAGGAACAACACCTACCAGTAGAATTGGTGCTGGCCATCTACGTTGTCAATCATCACTAGAAGGAGAGTTTTAAAAGAGGGGGAGGAGAGCAGTGGAATAGCATTGCACAGGAGAGAGGGTGCAGGAGCCCCATGTAGCACAGGCAGCCCTTCAACCAAAGCCTCCTCCGTTTCAATGAGCATAAATCTGGAGTGGTGTCGTCCACCACGCCGGAGTTGGTTTGGAGTTGCAGATGTGTATTCAGACGTGGGGGTCAGGCAGCAAGGTGATAACGTTTTTGATTTTGGACACGGGGAAGTGTCAAGAGGCTCAGTATAACTGTGCCCATACACTCAAACGTACACTGCAGCAGTGGAAATGCAGAGTCCCTTTGGGTGTGTTGGGGATTGAGGTGCACATTTATAACGTTTCTATTGCATTTTATGTGGCGTGTTTTCCTGCAAGAGCCAGCATGACACAGAGCTCCCCTCCTCTACTCACTCTGCATTTGTAATGCACTGTGATCAGTGTATATGTGTACATATGTGTGTGTGTGTGTGTGTGTACATACATGTGTGTGAAATGCTATGTTACTGGGGACCGATAACTATATAAATAGGGAAAATGACAGACCAGTGCAGTAGAAGAATGAACACCCGTATTAATATTCTGGTTGTTTCTGTGGCAAGAGAAGGATAAGAACTGGAAGTGAAATAAGTTTTTCCAACCAGAACTGTCTTTCTGTTTTTCAAGTCATTCACATTAGGGTGCACAGAGACCTATGCTTCTACAGACATTCATATGCTTTTGCATTTTAGCTTTTTTTTTTTCTGTTAGTGCCATGGCTCAGCTATTATCAAGAAAAAGTAGGTAGTGGGTAAAGAAACATTTAAAACTATTTTGCTGGTAAAGTTAATTTGTTTACTGGACATCGCTTAAAAATCAGGTTTTCTAAAATGCTTTTTTTACTGATAAATTTGATGTTACCAATGCAAATAAATCAAGCTAGACTGCAACCTAAGGAAAACAAATGCTTGAGCATTGTTTTAAAATACACGCTAACTAGCAAGCTCAGTAATGAGGAGATGATGCCAGGAATGCCAGGATATCATCTTATTACTATGATTCAACTTAAGGTCGGTGACATTGATATAACTTTGACTTCAAGAGAGGAAATATTTCATAGTAAACAGAGCAAGAATGAATCCCCTTGGAATAGTAAAGGTACAAATTGCTTTAGTTTTCATTTCCATAGTGCTAAATTTGTATTTCATGTGTGGGATTGTAATTGATGACTGCTTACTTGTCTGGATGAAGAAGGATGAAAAGAATACATTCTGATTGTCAAGGTTGTTTGTGTTAGTGGCTAAAATAGTAGACATCATGTTGAAATCTTTGTAAACAGCACACAAGCAATTCTTGTCTCCTTAAACAAAACAAAAAAGGAGAAAAGAGGCTTCCAAGCCAAAATATCCTTGTATCATCTGGCTGACATCTGGGATTGTAATGTACAAATTTTCCTGGAAATATAATTTGTATCAGCTAAGCAAACTCCAGTGTACCAGCCAAAGCATTAGATCTTCACTAAACCTTTGAGGGATTTGAGGAGATTTTAACACCAGGTATCCTAATTCCCTTTCTACCAAGGTTCACAGTTAAAACCAAAGAGGTTTCTTCCATAGCATTTCTCAGTAAACACTGTAAAATCTGTAATTATTATTTCCACATGCCAGTTCCTCAGCTCTTCCAAAAACTCCCTATTGCCTCTCATTATCTGAGATAGTCCCATATCTAAATTTCCCCTGATCCCTTACATACAAGATTATGTCCCACTTAACAGTGTAATTCATTAACATTCTCTGTGTTGTCGAGAAAGCAAAACAAAGCCCTCTCCAGTTAACATTATTTTCACATCTTTTGAGGCAGAGGTGGAGTTCTTGCTTTATTTGTCTTTGCTGAGCTTTTATCTTGGTCACTGTTCTCTCATGAGAATTCCAGTGAATTGGAAAAAGAAAATACATTTTTCTTCCCCTACACAGCCTATGAGCATAATCCACCTTCAACATTATTTTGGACATGTTGGGGTTTTGGCATTAGAGCGAGTGACTGAGACTCAAGATACTTGGATTTTATCCTGTCATTGTCTCGGAATCGCCTTGAGGAAGTGACTTTCATTTGGGGGTGAAAGCCATCAAGTCTATCTAAGACACTGCAGTTGTCAGAGCCTGATGAGTTAACGAAAGGGAAAACACAACATCGAAGTCAGTGGCAAAGGACTCAGATCAGTGACCCAGAGACCCGTTCCAGTTCTGCCTTTTTATTTTGTTTATTAACTCTGATTACAGCTAAACCAGAAACGGAGTTTGTATTATCTTATTCAAGAGCAATTAAATGAGCTTAGATTTGACTATGGAAGAGTAGAATCCATCAGAAACCTGCTTCATTTCAGGAAAGAAAATTCGTTTAATTTCATTTAAGGAAAAACTGTCAAGTAATTCCTTGAGGGTCAGTTTCCAGAGCCCATAATAAAACACTTGTGGTACTTAATGGGAAAATGATATATAATTGGGAAATATTATGTACAATTGGGAAACATTTGGAAGAGAAAGAAATCTAGGAAGGATCAGTAGCACATCTCTTTGAACTGAACCAAAATTGCAATTTTCTAAACTCACCCTTTGTTCTCCCTGCTGCTGGTAATGTGTGATGTATACAGAGGCTCTCATATAGCTGCTTTTCTCAGATGACCACACTATTTATTCTAATATGGGCAAACTCAGTGTTTCTAAGTCTGAAAGGAGGGATGACAGGGATTGCTCTCTTATAGGCATCCTGATACTTAGGGCACTTTGGGGGTAAATCCACTATATTCTGTACATCCCTTCCCTTCTGTAGATCTATAGGGTGTCTCACTGTTGCCTCAGAAGGACATATTGACCCTGATCCAAGAAAGTGCTTTATCATATGAGAGACTAACCATATGTTTTAAATTAAGTACAAGCTAACAGGTTTACTGGACATATGTATTTGTTGCTTTTGACCAACTGCTTTTGCTTACTGGTTAGCATTAATAAAACTCAGCTAGGCTGCAACTACTCCATCTTAAGAATCATAGAATCACAGAATGGTTTGGGTTGGAAGGGACCTTAAAGATCACCTAGTTCCAACCCCCCTGCCATGGGCAGGGACACCTTCCACTAGACCAGGTTGCTCCAAGCCCCATCCAGCCTGGCCTTGAACACTGCCAGGGATGGGGCAGCCACAGCCTCTCTGGGCAACCTGGTCCAGTGCCTCACCACCCTCACAGGGAAGAACTTCTTCCTTACAGCTAATCTAAATCGACCCTCTTTCAGTTTCAAGCCATTACCCCTTGTCCTATCACTACATGCCCTGGTAAAAAGTCCCTCCCCATCTTTCCTGCAGGCCCCCTTGAGGTACTGGAAGGCTGCAGTAAGGTCTCCCCAGAGCCTTCTCTTCTCCAGGCTGAACAACCCCAACTGTCTCAGCCTGTCTTCATAGGAGAGGTGCTCCAGCCCTCTGATCATCTTCATGGCCCTCCTCTGGACCCTCTACAACAGGTCCATGTCCTTCTTGTGTTGGTGTCCCCAGAGCTGAACGCAGTACTCCAGCTGGGGTCTCACAAGAGCGGAGCAGAGGGGAAGAATCACCTTCCTTGACCTGCTGGCCATGCTTCCTTTGATGCAGCCCAGTATACAGTGTTTATGGTGTTTAAGTTTTGAGTTTGTGTGTAGGCTACACAATTGCCACATGGATCCTATGCCACATGGAAGAAATGTGCAAATACACCATTATGTGGTTTTTTTCTGTGCTCCATCATACATTTCTCCATTCTATTCATTGCCCCCACAAGATCTGAGAGCTCAGTTTGCCAATTGTGTTTTCCTAAGGTCTCGTGGTATCACATACACCATGATGCAGACCACCAAAGGTGCTGCAGGACACATGTGGGTTCCTGGATCACTGCTCAAACTGCAATGGATCCAGACCTTTTTCTCTCGTTAATGTTTACCTGAAAACCTTTGCACCCTTAATTCATAAGCCTGCAGCAAACAGCCTGCTAACAGGCACTGCTAACAGTGGATATTTGAACCCTCGTAACTTGTAAGTAGTAACTTAGGTTACAGTGTCAGAAAAAACTGGAAGACCACGTCTCATGTTGACAGTGGATGGGTCATGATTGTTTTGTAGACTGAACAGTAGCAGAATTCCTCCATGCTTGACCGTGCAGCTTTACCTTTGTTACTGGGATGTGATAAAACAATGGCAAAGACTCTGTTCTGTCATTGATTTCCAGGGCACCATCCTCTCTTGTACTCGGGCAATCACACACCCTTGCTCACAGGGCATATGCCTGAGAAATTGTAAGGAAAATACACAAAGTAGGTCTTTCATCCTTCCTGTGCCTTTTGTCCTTTGCATGTCCTGAAAGGATTCCACTTGCTGTAACTAGAAAAGGTACAAAATTATTAACTTGTAGCCTTTGCAAAACAGTTGCATGTCACTATCTACCTCTGGTCAACCAGCAGGTCTGGCTCCTATTATTAGAGGCTTCTGGCTTTTGTACTATTATCTTCTTCTTTCTTTTTTATAAGAAAAAAAAGTGTATTTCCCCCTACATACACACACACAGAGTCTCCTAGTGGCATTGTAAAATACACTCTTCTGACTCTATGCTGTTATAATGTTGTTTCAGCTGATAAGTGTTAGCAAGAAGCCAATACAATGGAGTATGAAGTCAGTGTGAGAGCTCCATCGGTGTAGGTCTTTATTTAGAACAATAAACACTGTAAGATGATATATGCGATCTTTTCCACCAGGAGTGAAGAGGCAATAGATTGAATGCACCAAAAGCTGTTTCAAACCCCTCTGCTGCTATCCAAGTTTTACCTCTTTGTCTATTTGTATGGTCAAATGAAACTCCATTTTCACTGCTTGCTTTTTTTTTTCCTCCCCTTTTGTACACTTTACTTGCCATTCTAATTAGCTTTCTATTACTACTTTAAGGGGCAAATAGTGACGCCTGTTCTATAGCTGCTGAGAGCTCTTCTGCAGGCAGCCATGTATAGGTTTGCTTACAATGTTAAGCAGGAAGGGCTGGAGGGAGGACAGCTGCTTGCCTGGGGTGTCAGGGAGTGAGCACAAGCCTCTTGCCACTACAGACTATACCTACATCACCAGCCCTTCTGGAGGTGAGAAAGCTGCCATTTCTCATCCATAGAACAGTAAGAATAATGGTGTCTGGATAAGGGTAGTCGAGGAAAAATATATAGATGATTATAAGGTGCTAAAGTTAATTAAACATTTGGGTGTTCCTGTAAAGTTTCTATGCCCTTATACTCAGCACCAGCGGTGTCCCTGTCATTTCCCAGTTCCATGTACTGGGCACAGGCTAGGACTATTCAGGGCAGCCAAAAGCACACCTGAAAGAGCACCAGGTCCCCCATAGTCTTGCAAAAGCCCTCCTACCCTGCTTAAGCACTGGACTTACTGGCTAGAGATGAAACAGGGGAGCTCAGGGACCCAGGGGATGACATTCAGTGCCTTTTGCTTCCATTTCTTCATCTGACACCAATCCCTTTTGCAAAGCACTTGGGAGTCTGAGAAATGTTATATAGGAATTATTTCTTATTAGGTGGAGTACTGAAGGAAAATGTGAGTTCTTGGTATTGCTTTCCTAACATTGCTGAAAAGAAGCCTTGTGCCAGTCAGCTGTGTTCCTCACATGCTCTTTCGGCTGCAAACGCTTACACCGTAGCGTTCACCTGCAGGTTTCAAAGCCCCCAGGAGGGTCCGTCTCACAGGAAGGGTTCATGGGGCACAGGGAGGGGAACAGTCTGCCTAGGATCACTCTATTTCTAATGTAAAGCCCTTGGTCCATGTGGTGTGCAAAGGTTGTGCTTGTTCATAAATGAGGGCCCTTCTGAGACATCTGGGCTTGCACCAGGATGCGGGGGAACAGCCCTCTTGTTGCAGCCAGGGGGACCCTGCAAACCTCCCCCTGCTGCCTGCTCGAGGCAGAAGCCAGTCTGGCAGCTCTAAGCTGCTGATGGTAAGATTTGTGTGCATTTAGGGCTGGCCTACTTGTTCAGCTTTAGCGTTATGCACCATGGAAAAGAGCAGCCAATAAAGCATAAATGCCTTTGTCCAGCTAACATGGGCGCTTCTTGTTTTCCAGACGACTCCTGAGACAACTGAAATAATGTAATTAGCACAAATGTGGCACAGCAGAGCAGGGACAAAAGAGAATAAAACAAGTTTATTCTGCAGAAGAAAATGGTAGTGTAGTTTAATCCAACAGCTCACAGGGCAACCATCTGAATGCCATGTGCAGGTGCAGTGGACTTGAGAGTTCGAGTGGGTGAGCATTGTGACCACCCAGGGAGATTACTTGCTCAAAATACAAAGGCAGAAAAATGCAGTATATGAAAATACAGTTTCCAGAGTAAATAAAAGCTGCTTTTGCCAATAATTAAATATTGTTTCACAGCTATTGGCCAAGCCGTTCAACACACATTAAAAAAAAAAGCAAACAGACAGATTGTCTTCATGTTTCAGGAGAAAGCAAAACAGTCTGGAGGTGGTGGTGGCCTACACAGAAAGATGTTGTCCTGTGCCTAGACAAGTTCCACCTGGTCTCAGACATTACTTGGTTTGCTTTTGATTTTGGACATTTAGAATTATGTTTTATTTCCTAATTGCCAGCATTCTCCTGCTGGACTATTCAGTAGAAGCGAGATGTCCTTGTCAGATGACATTTTGCTCTTCCCTTGCCAGGGCTGGCACATGGAGCAGGCACCCCCTTTCTTCATTCCTTGTTGATGTTCCCAGCTGCAATACGGTGCCAAGACCAACTGTTCTGCCTTTGCTGCTAGCTTCTTCTCTACTCCCTAATGGCCAGCATGCTAGCACAGCCACGCTTGATGGCACCTAGTTAGGCGTCTCATAGACATCTGTAAACGTGCAGATACTAATTCACAAAGTGCTTTCCACAGTTACCACCACATAGGTCTGACTCCACCGGTGGATACTGTGCAAATTTTTCCCTGAGGAGTCCAAGTTCCTCTTTTAGAAGCTCTGGCAAGGACATTCAGACTATTCTTACAGGAGCTCTGGAACTGGAACCCTGTTGTGAATGTCTTTATTACCATCCCTGTATTATTAACACACACTGCAGGCTTGTACCTGGTCACTTCATCCAGGAGGTCTTTCCTGAGCCCCTGCCAGCCAGCCAGCCTCTCCTTCCACCACCATACACCACTGCCAGAACAAGGGCACGGCTCTCCCTGTCTGGCTACAGCAGGCTTATACTCATTTACTGCGCTTCAGGTGTTGCCTCTTACCAACATTAAGGGGAAGAGGCTTTATCTTAGCTTTTTCAAGATTAGGCTTCTGACCTTTTTCTACAAAGAGTGGAGGCAGACAGGCATCTCTGGGTGGAGATTCAGCTCATCCTCAGAGATTAATCCCACCATACCTGATCCATTCCTGGTGGAAACAGAGGGATAAAAAGTTGAGTAGTTTGCTACCACTCTTCTTTTTCTTTCAGAAAGGGTGACTGGTGGAAAGAAGTTGCCTCAGGTCTTAGACTTCATCAGCAGAGTCTAAGCAGAGAAGCACTGAGCACGGAGGAGTGCCCACCTTCCCACCTAGTTCCTATTCACCAAAGCACATTGCTTCCCAGCCCACAGGGTATGGCTGTGCCTGAATTACAAAACCATCTTCTTCAGGCCTGTGTGGGCAAGAGGGAAATGCAGCACTTAACAAAATATTTAGATACGCTTTGCAATCAGTCTATTTTTAATCTTTCCTTCTCCCTCTCTTTCTGTCCTGCCCCCTTCCTCATTTTGGTTTATTTCACCAAATAAATATGAAATGTTTTTCTTTCACACGCTCTGATAGCTTTCTTCAACTTTCAAATTCTTTTCTTCTTTGGAGAATATTTTAACTTAATCCAAGGTGTATTTTTTTAAAAAGAGGGAGTGGTCAACAAATTGTCGGTCATAACAAAATAAAGATTCACCTTGTCTAATACTAGAACTCTAACACCAAGTGTGTTGGAGCAGGTCTGCAGCTTTGCAGGTCCTTCATGGCCCCATCCTGACCCCTGCAGCGAGGTCAGCCAGATGACAGACCAGTCCTGTAATCCTTATCTTAGCCCCATGTCTGCGGGTACCGCTCAGACCCAGAGGCAGCCCGTGCCACCCCAAGGTGCTCTGCAGGCTGCAGCCCCGTGGCCCAGCCCTGCGCTCACCAACGTGGCAGACAATCCCTTTCCCAGGGGAGACAGCCCATAACAGCACAGCAACGCTTGGGAAAACTTCCACAACTGTTGGACTCGGCAGCATTTCCTGCAGTATGGGGAAAATGGGGCCCAAACTGAGAAAGGATTGGGATGCAGAAAGCTGAATTTTCACTGGGTTGGGATGTAGAGATGTGAAATATCTTTGATGCTTTTTCTGCTTTTGTCCAAGCATCCAGAAACTCACTTACAGATATGAATTTCAAAATTAAGGAACATTTCCTCTTCCTACTGCGCCACGGAGGCAGAAAGACCTCCTGGGTTCCTTTAAATCCAATTGGATATCGTTTGCCAAGGCTGGTTGCACCAAAGGGGGCATGTGAGATTGACAATGCTCTTCCATCCTCAGGCTTTAAGATTTGGCCCTCTAATTAATACATCCTTTTAACCTCAGTGTATGGGCCCACCTTTACAAATAGCTTGGCAAGCGTGTGAGCCAAAGAAGATGCTGACCTTATCAGCTAGGATGTGAACAGCAATGTGTCAGCTATATTGAAAATATTTCCACAGAGAAACCTCCTCGGTAACTTACTGGGCTTTCATTTAAGCTATCCGGTGTCCATCATGGAGGAAACGCTTGGCTGGGAGCACACGTTTGTAGTCACTGGGAAGAAAGGCACACTGCAATTTTGCATTCCAACTTCCAGGAGCTTACCCCTGCGCCTCTGCCTTTCCTAAGCCGGTTGCCCTTGCACATCCAGCTGCTGCAACTTCCACAGCTCTGTTTCAGTCCAGGGTTTTTTTGTCATCACTTCGCTTTGTAACGAGAAGTGCTGCGGAGCATAGCTCAGTGTGTGATGAAGGATGGGGAGGATGAAACAGCAAGAAGCTGCGGAAGGATGCCGCCTTTTACTACCTGCTCCCCTGCAGAGAGGCAGCTGCTGACACCACGAGGCTTCCTGCAGCTGCTCCGCTCCCCGTGCAGCGGGGCCCGGAGCAGGGCAGCACGTTGGGGTGCTTCAGGCAGCCGGCTTTGGGCGACTGCCCTTCCCCTGCATGTAAAAAACTGGTAGCTCCCCGATACGAAGCTCTCGATAATAGTTGCTCAGCAGTTGTGGGACTGGTTAACAACCACCGGTGGAGTTTGGGCTCAGCGAGCCTGAGGTCAGGGTCTCCTTCACCCAAGGAGTGGGGCTCAGGGTTGGCCACAGACCCTCCCATAGGTGAGAAAAGCCACTTGCAGCCATGGTCCTTGCCCCACAGCAAAGCCAGGAGCAGGAACGAGGAGGTAAAAGGTCTCCGCAGCACACATTGGAGGGGAAAGCAGTGCAGGGGGGAACATAGAACTGGTCAAAAGTCTTTGCACAGGCCCGTGGTGCATGAAGGGGAATGCAGGTGGGGAAGGATAAGGGTGATAGAGCTAGTGAGAGGGGTGTTGTGCAGCTAGGACATATGGGATAAGTGCTACTGGGCTTTTTTTGTTTTCTCAGGAGAATCATGTCTCAAATGCTGAAGACCTAATGCCTTCACTCATTTCTCCTGTCCACCCCAGCCATGCCTCTTTTCATCAGGGAATGTTTTTATGGCTCCACTCTACTGAAAAGACCTGCCCCAAGCAACAAAGCAGAAAAAAATCAAAGGAATACCCTAGGCCTGCTGAAAAAAAATTGCTTAAGACTAAC
The DNA here is from genome assembly GCF_929443795.1 of Astur gentilis. Classification (NCBI taxonomy): domain Eukaryota; kingdom Metazoa; phylum Chordata; class Aves; order Accipitriformes; family Accipitridae; genus Astur; species Astur gentilis. The sequence continues at coordinate 16,600,411 of NC_064894.1, forward strand.
CCTCAGAAAGGTTCCGGGATGAAAAAAAAAAAAAAAAAAAAAAATTACTGTAGCATTGCAAAAGAAAAGAAAATACTCTGAGAGGCAAGAAAAGTCTTTCTACCTCCTTCTTCTGACACATCCAGCTCCTCCGCTGGGCTGGCGAGCTGGGCAGGCAGAGGGCAACTCATTGAAAAGTGGTGCCTGTATTTTGATTGAGGAGAGTCTGTGCATGATTAAGAATCCATAGCATTTTCAGCTGTGAACATTATTCAGCTCTTATGTGGACAAAAAGGGACATTTCCCAAGGCCAATATTGGATTTTTGCATGAGCTGCATTCCTGCTGAAACCACACTTACTCTGAAGCCTACGTGATCTAGCTATTTTTATTTGGCTATAAGGAATTCAATGCACTCGACAGGGTGTAACATCTGTCACACATCCACATAAGCATTGTTTATTTTTATGAAACAAGACCTACGTTTAGAGTTACTCACTCTTGCTTTGCATCCTCGAAACAAGAATGTGCAAGGAGAATCATTGCACTTCATTTCCAGTGGTTTGCGGAGGCATAATATACGAAGTGGGCTTTCTGTAGCACATTGACGATCCTACCTAATTACACATACATGCAGAACTAGTGTCAACAAACTGAAATCAAAGTCTGCTTTGAAAAAAATCAGTGTTGTTACACAGAATAAATCACAGAGAATAGATGTGCAGCTGTATTCAGGTTGCTGTCTGGAAGATGGAGAAGAAAGCTGTGATTGAGCAAGGCTTCAGTTTTGATCCGGGGCTGCTGCTGACTCCCTCTCACCTCCAGCAACTTTGCTGGCTCAGTTTCTCCAGCTGTAAAAGGCAGACACAATAATGTTTATGTAGAGGTGTGCTGTGAGAGCTATTGGCTGTGTCCAGGCAAATGCTAATTTATTGGTGATGAAGTGCAGCCTAGATGAAGGTGCTACAGTATGCACCATTTGCAGTGCACCTGCTGATTGGCACTAGATAAAAGAGAGGGGGCTGCATAACCCAGGCACAGCCCAGAGGGAATGACCACAGGGATAAATTTATAAACCGGGCAAGTACAATTTTGGGAAGAAACATGCAGCAGCGGTGGGTTTGGAAAACAAGCATGGTCTGGTTTGCTCTGCATTTGCAGCTTTGTTTTTTGCTTATACTTTATCTGATTCTCTAGTAAGTGATAGTCTATTGATCCAAATTCACCTCTGATTAAGTTCAACATCCTGAAAGACATTCACCCACACATACACCCAGCAAATAACAACAAAGGAGCTGCTGAAAAGAGTACATATTTCTTAGACTGTACATGTGAATAGAAAGATAAAAAGTGCAATGTAAAGTGTGATTCCTTATAATTGGGAGACTTTGGCCTTTAACTAGATGCCATGTTGTGTTGACATCTGTCTTCCAACGAGATAATTTTTTGTCCCTTTTGAGCAGAATACAGCGCATATGATGGACTCCAGCAAGTTTTCCCACCTTAATTCAAGGAAGCAGCCTACACACAGCACTTCAGTTTCATGAACGTCCAGATTGTACATTTCTGGAGGAAGGGGGTGAGTACACACACACATGTGTGTGTGTGCGTGTACGCCTACACACACATGTATTTGGTTATGAAGGCAGTGATCAGTGGGCTTGCAGCATAGAGGTAGAAAGGAATGTGTTTGTTCTGTTATCCGTAAAAGCACCTCTTATCCTAATTGCATCTTGTCTGAGCCCTTTGCCCCTCCTTCAGGTAGTTTATAGCATTTGGCACAACCCTGACCAGGGGTGGGGACAGATACAGAGTTTGCCAGCAGTTCCCATCTCTCCAGTATGCATCTGACACACAGGTCTCTCCTTGCTCCACTTTCTTTTCCACTGCAGGCAAGAGAAGGACTTATTCTTTGACAGACTGATAGCAAATGGCTGCATTTCCAGTGCTTGATTACCTTTGCCAGTAAATAGCCCGTATTTGGACCGTACCCTACAAGTCACTGTGATGAGCTGATTGATGAATAAGCCCATACTGCACTCTGGGTAGGCCATATAAATCCCAGCCAGATCTCTTTTTCCAGCATAGGCATATAGTACACCTCGCTATTTAGCCTGAGGCTCAATTTATCAGTACAGCTTCAATTTACTGAGGCTGAAATGCCAGGTCAAACAAGAGGAGTAGTCGCTTCTCTGCGTTGCATCCTGCAGGGTGAAAATTTCCTGCTCTCAAAATGTGGGAAACTTCTTTTCCGAGCGAGCGGAAAAGTTGAAGTTGTACCTCCAGAGCGCTTAGGGGACGCGCAGGGCTGGAAGTAGCAGCACACAAGAGGAGAACCCCACAGAAAAGTGACAAGATTAAAGGATCTTCTCTCCCCCGCCCCCCTCTCCCATTCCTCTCCCTTCCCTCCCCCGAACGGGTAGCAAAATCAAAGTTAAAAATGTATCTATGGAAGGGACTGATGAAAGATTAATAATTAATTTTAGAGCAGCGATACAGCATTTTTTGAAATGTAAATTTGATGCGCAAAAGTGGCATATTATGATAAGCAGGAGCAACAAGGGAGAGTGAGTACAGGAGGGCCTGTTGCTCAGAGACAGGCTAGCGAGGAACACTTACAGCCGGCTTTATTTTTTCTCTTCCCCTCCCTCCCTCTCTTTATGCAAACTTATTATCTGAACTTAGGGGGTTTTGAAGAAGTTTAAGGGCTGCATATCTGAGGCACAGAGCCTTTAGAGCGCATCTCAGCTGCAGTTTTGCCTTGAAAGCTGAACCTCTAGTTGCGCATTGCCATCCAGTGTCTTCCCACACTTCATTTCTTCTGACCGCTCCTGTCGCAGTGGTGCTAAGCATCCGATTACATTGCTAAGACTTTCCCTTCTGCTTCTAATATTTGGATTTAATTTTCTGCCCCTTTCCACCCCGCTTCCCTCCCAAGTCCCCTCCTCCTTAGCTCAGCCTCTTTTGAACCATCTCCTTTTGTGCTTTTCCCGTGCATGGTGCAGGCTCTTTTACTCTCCCTTTTCTTTCCCCAGCCCTGTTTACATGAGGGCTTTGAGAGCAGCTTCACCGTGCGCTCTCATGAGAGTTGTGCAAATTGCACCAGTGCTTCAGTTGGAAGAGACACTCATCTCTGGAACCCCATGCTGTGCAAGAGTGCATCAAGGCCAAGTAAGCCCCTTGATGCTGCCTCACGCTGTGATCCTCCTTTGCAGAGTGTCATGTGTCAGGACAGTTTTCCCACAATGCATTCTTTAGTTCGATGTCAGGGAAAAAAAAAAAAAAAAAAGAAAAAATAATCTGCTGCCGTCACAAGCAAACACATTACCTGCAGGGCAGGGAGAGGAGCCAGGCTTCTTTCACTGAATCAAATTCGCTCCCCAAAGTTGCCTTTGGACATGTATTTATTAATTAGCGCCCAGGCGGTCCAGCCTCTGCCCCTTCCAACTTTTTGCCCAACACATGTCGGTTTTTTGCAAACAGTGGGAATTTTGGAAAGTTGTTAAGGAAAAAAAATCCTGTGCTTTCACTCCCTTACTTAGATTGAGATGATGGTTTTATTTATGCATATTGACAGACCTATGCTTCGCAAGTACAATTAATACCATATAAATCATTCATATCCCTGCCCTGTCATTTATGGGAATATAGCATAAACTCCTTATCCTTATCTTAATTAAACTGATAACGCGCAACAGATACAGCTCCCAAGCGCATCTGAAAACGGCACGGAGCACCGCCGGCTCTCTTGCAAGCACGCGTTTGTACGAGGTTTTCACCGCCCAGCCAGAGGTCACCCGCAGCAGCAGTCGGGCAGACGGACGGGCTCTGCAGCCCGACCAGAGAGCAGAAATGAAGCCCTGGATTGCTCTGTAGTTTGCTGGGAAGGTTTCCACGCTGCTGTGCGGTTTGATGCTTCTCCCACAAGAAACCCAGACAGCCACGCAGCTGAGCCTCTGCTGTCGGCAGCGAAGCTCCCACGTACACCTCCGTCAGGGGGCACAACCGGGCACCGCTGCGGCCCGGGGAGAGCCGGGAAGGCTGCCAGGGGGACGGGGCCAAGCGGGGAGAAGGAATTGGGGCAGGACGTAAGCGAAAGTTACGGCAAAGCAATCTGAAACCAGCCAGCTCTGCTGGGAGTCGGACGGGCACTGCGCCCGTCCTCTGCGCCTGCAGGACGGCAGGCTGGGAGCAAGCAAGGTGCTGCTGGCTTCTCGCGCCCTCCCAGCAGAGTCACGCACTGCCAGCGTTTGCCCTGTTCAGAGAAGGCTGCAAATTCCTCGGCGTAGCTCCCCTTCTTCTCTTCCTCCCCAGACCTCTGCCTCCCTCCCCTCCATCTCTCTCCACTACGGGCAGTGTGGCAAATCTCATTGTACAAGGTCAGCAGGGCGATGGGGTATGTGCGCGTCTGACATCAGCCGCGGAGAGGATGAGGAGAGGGGGCCAAGCTGGTTTTTGGGAAGGAGGAGGAGTGCTCCACCAGTGAAGCTGGAGCAAGAGGTAGGGCAGGGTAAGAAGAAATATTCCAAGAGACTACTTCTTTGGCTTTGTCTCAGAAAAGCATTCCTATTCCAGAGGAGCACTTAAGCATTTGCTTATGTTTAAGCACATGCTCAAATCCTATTGACCTAAACAGAAATGAAGCATATGTGTTTAAATGAGCATATGCTTAAGTGCATTCTTCAGACAGGAAGGATGAGGGCAATTAAGCACGTATCTATATGCAAGCTAACTATCTGTCATTTACGTTTAGTCATTTTAATGCATTTTGGACAGTGAACAATTCTGGCAAGGAATTTTTTACTAATCATTTCACAGCATTTGATAGCTTCAATGAAAAGACAACATTCCCTGTTCCTTTGAAATAAGGTTTTCTCCCTGAAGAAAATAAATAAATACATAAATAAGTAAATAAACTAAAGCATGGATTTTGTAATTGCAATTTTTTTTGAGAAGGTAACAAATAGCACTGGAATGTAAGCGGCTGTCTGTGTCCACTCTGGGTCATTTCACCAAAGAGAAACATCTTGCATAACCATGAAAGGAGACAAAACTGTCATTTAAGTCTTGAAACACAGAATAAACTTTTCCCATCCATTGTTCTCTTGTATATGTGTAAACGTTACCTTTAGCTGGCATGATTTGATTTAGACCTTCCCCACATTGCAGCTGGTTTAATGGAATGCCATAATAGTGTCACACGGTTATTCTTGAAAAACAGCTACTAAATGTTGATGTTACTTATTGTAGCAATATTTATGTGAGAATGCTGCAAATACTTGGGAAAAGGTTTTAAAGGTTGAAAGGCGAGTATAGCCATAAATTATGAGTAATGCTGCAGTTGGGAAGTGACATAAAGTTCAATGGCCTCAGCTTTCGACACTGTGTGTTCATTGTTTTGGACACTCATGTGACTGCATCTCAGCCAGGCGAGGGCTGGTTCTCTCCCTTGCTGGATGGGATTTCAATGCAGGATTGTGGATGTTTTTTAAAGTGATTCTCTAATGTCTATTGTGTAACTTTCTCGTCTCTGACACAAGAATCAGCCTAAAAGCCAACCTTAGTAGTCTGAGTGACTGAAACAGATAATGGAGTTCATATTAATGCTGGCTTACAAGATTAATTCACATTTTATTTCCTTATAGCACTGAACAGAGAAACAGAAGACAAAAACGCAGTGCTAACCAGTAAAGTAGATTTGGTTGTTTGAGGTTATTTACAAGGTCTTTGAACTGCTTTTTGGGAGCCTTCCACCCAGCAAAGTGGAGAGAAACCCAGAGCCAAAGCCAGCCCAAAGGGTCGCAGCACTGCTGGCACAGTGGAGTTGCTCTACCAGGCAGAGGACATCTGGGGCAGCTCTTGCCCCAGGACAGGGAGGGAAGGAAGAAGGGATGGAGCCGGGACAAGGAGCCTGGGGGAAGTTCTGCAGAGCCGAGCTGGCTGCTGCCGTCCCCTGCCGTGGCCATCGCTATTTGATCTCGCGCTCAGCAGCAGCCTGCTGACTTCTTTTAGGCTGCAACACAGGCAAAGCAAGCAGCAAAGCCAGGATAACCCTGCTGCTCACGACAGCCCTCAGCATCTTTTGCCTGTATCTAGACAAGCACAAGGGAAGCCTGGAATAGATCAAGTCCTGAACTGCGAGGTCACTCCAAACTGTCCTCAGACATACTGTGCCATCCTCCTGCTGACACTCTTCTTGGGCAGTGGAGGGCTTTATGCTTTAGGTAGATTAGTTTGGTCCCTTTATAAAGTTCATTTTGAAATGGAAGTTTCAGTTCTCCAAGAGTGGTGGCACGCAGAGGGGCCCCCAACCTCCCTTCAAAACTTTTAGACATGCTCTGGAGACTGAGGGGAGGAGACAGTTGTACCCAAACCAGTGGGCTTGCTTTGTGGGCAAGGAAGAGTCCACATGCTAAACTGTGAACAAACTTCAGAGAGTGTCAGTAGGGGTGATTAGACTCTGGTCTATAAAGTCCCTAATGACCATACCTGCAGTTCTCTGTACCATACCGTGTCCCCCATGCTACTTGCTGCCTTGTATCCCCTTCACCCTGCCCCTACCAGCACCAGTCCCTGATCAGCTCCAGCCAGAACGGAAGGTGCTTGCCGTTTCACCGCCGTTAGCTCGCTGTAGGAGCACACTGGAATTCAAGACACTGGGATGTAGGTACTACTGGTCCTGCAATTATAGCAAGATCTCCAGAAATGTCCACACCTTTAAGACAGCTCCACTTTTCCTTCAGTTTTGCTCTGCTACTGAAGTAAGGCTTCCAAATCTCTGTGCCCAATGGTATCAGCAGGTTGTCAATGAAGTTCTTGAGCAGTTCCCTCTTGCCAGGACCACATTGGTGACATCCCAGCAGCTGTGAAGTCCCCAGTAGGCTGTCCAGTTTCCAAAACCTCAGAAATTGTCCCTGAGCAAGTGGGATCCTCTTCTCCCCCACCCTTTGGGCTGGAGAAGCTCCTTCTGTTCAGTGGCAGAGGTGGAAAACTTCAGAATGGCTGGAGACAACCCTGGCACCTAGGGATGGCTCCACCACTGTACGAGCCTCCCTGGCCTGGCAACTTTTCCAGGAACAAGAGCACTTTGGAGATGAAGCACTGCTGCTCAGGGCTTAGAGCTTCCATCGGTGCCCTGTCCTTTCACAGTGTTGAATATTTTATGCAAGCACACATGGCTAACAGGTGCATGTATTTGCACAGTGTTTGTAACCCACATTGCTTATTATAACAAGTCTGTAATGGATCACTTACATTATTTTTTCTCTGATTTGAACAGTTTTGTTAATAAATGGGACAGCCTGTAGCAACATTCTCTTCTGCCAAGGCAGGAGGAATGGGGAAGCTGTACAGATAAGCTTTTAGCAAAGTTGCAAAATGTCATTAGCACATAAAACCTAAAATCACCATAAGCCCATAAAAACTTTGGTAAGCGAGCAAGTAAAGTCACAGTAAGCCTATAATCACATAAAACCTATAATAAATTGCTGTTGTGTAGTAAAAGCTGATTAAAAATTGATTAAAACAGTTCAAACTATGTAGGTCTCGCCTTAATGCATCACATGGTGTTTACAGTACCCTGACTTGCAAGGAGCCCTTTGTTTTCCTTGCCTCTCCATACACTCCCACAGTGATGGAGGGAGACAAGTTCTGCTTACCTGTACCAGACCTGCAAATCAATAACTTACAGTGTTCAGAGACCGTGCCAAGTAAAAATACTCTGCTTGAACCTAGCAAACACACAGGGCACATCAAAAGCACGGATGCGTCACTGGCCACCTTAGATGGCTGCCGCCACCACCACCACCATCTTGTTTTCAGCACCTTCTCCTCCTCAAAGACGCTAGTGCTTGTAGCCCAGCCTTCTTCCTGGCAGCAGAGAGACATTTGAAATACAGCTAATAAGCAATGTAAGGATCCCAAATATGAAAGCAAGTACCAATATCTTGCTGTATCCATTTCCTCAGCCAGCTGTTGTGGGGACAGACTCAGGGCAAGCTCTACATGCCAGGCGGTGCCACGAAGGCCCCTGTCCTTGCATGCAAATCCTGGGCTCCTATTCCAGTTCTGTGTGATGATATGAATTAACCTCGCCCTATTATTTTCTCTGCCTCCACCAAGAAGCAGCAGCCGCGATATTTCATCATGTCAGTCCAAGTCTGCCATAAATCAATCACCTACGTCCTGCTGACGCCTGTGTCTCAGGAAACGCTCCCCAAGTGCCAACCATAGGATGCTCCACTGTATAAATGCCGCTCCGCTGTGTCAACATGTCGCCCTTAACAAAGAAATAGCTCACACGAGATTTCCGTGATCTGTCCCATCGTGACCATGGGCAGCAGTAAGAAGACAAGTTCGCAAAGTTCAGCGTATGCACAGACCTGTGAGAGGGACTCTCGGAGCAGCCTTGCCTGGTCCCTCCATGCCAAACACCCTCAGAGATGAGGACTCTCTGCAGCCCCTCAGCTGCATGAAAAATAGATCCACCTGGGGTAATCGCCCAGTGTTCCCTTTAGAAACATGCTGTAAAGCAACAGCTGGTTTGTGCTGGTGGCCCCATGAGATGTGGTGCCACGTACTCTGGTGACCAGTAATAAGCTATTTATCTTTCATTTCTGACAGCTTTGTTTGCAGGTAGTCCCAATTGGGGGGGGGGGGGGGGGGGGGGGGGGGGAAGGTCCAAATTCACCAAATACGCTGTTTATTGCAGGTCTTTTATTCTGTCCTTCCTGCAAAGAAGATGATATTCGGACAGCAAAGTGAGCATGAAATCTATTCCTGAAAGTAATGCAGAGTATCAGAGTTCTAGGGCAAGAAATGTCTTTTCCAACGATGGTTAACTAATAATATCTCAGTAATGATAAATGGGGATTTTCAGAAAGTCTGTTCAGCATTTCTAACCCAAAATACAATTTGCAGATCAACTTTCAAGTTGAAGTCCCAAAAACTATCTCAGAAAAAAATAATTGAAAACACCTAGTTGCTGGTGTGATAGCTTTCTGTTAAGGAAACGCCTTGTCTAGGAGAGGGAGAGGCAAGGGAAGAAGGCAAGGCAAGGCTATGCAAAGAAAGGAAAAATATTTTAGAAATTACTCTATTCCTCACTAAGAATCTTTCTAGCTTTTAATCTTTAACTTCAATTTGGCTTTAAAAAGACTATGTAATCAATTTATTTCTGAGTTTTAAGCCATGTAGAAAATTATCAAAAAGATATTGATTCTAAAAGAAAATGCATGTAATTCAGCTGTGTAATGTTGAGACAGAAAAATCCAAATGTCAAGCTGAGTCAAAGAAGGATCAAGAAGATTCGAAGCTGTGGGAGTTTGTCTTTAAAGCTACAATGTCTTAGACAGACAATTAAATGAATGGCTGAAAGTGGTGGTCTGGGATGGGTTTGGAGGCTTCCAAAGAAATACCATTAGTAGCTGGCAAACTGTAAAGCCACCATTAAAAATAAGCTTGAAGTTGATACAATTTTCATAGAAGATCTATCCTAAAAAAAATTATTAAATGTGCTACAGAGTTGGCCAGGAAAATCACCTATTCCTTCTCGTCTGCTTCGTTGGACATCTACAGGATAACATCATGTGCTGCTTCCATGAAAGTTAAAGAATGATGTCCATAGGGCAAACAGTTGTCAAGTTATCTATAAACTCATTTCTTCCAAAGCTTTAGAGAGACAAAATCCTTTTGATTTTATTGAACGTACATTTCTATCTAATCTCCTGCCACCTTAGCATTACCTGTGGCTGCAGAATTGACCCCAGGCTTGAGCCAAGCTCTCCCTTTGGGGTCAGTTGCAACTTCTGGAAACAAGATGTAATGGCACTTCTAATGCCTGTTTGAATGAAGTGGACATCAGTGCACTGCATCAGAGGATCTTCAAGTCACATGAGATCCAAAGATCACTATTGCCAATCATAATTTAACTCCTTACCCTATAAATGCATATTATTTCTATCTCATCGTCATTACACACTCCATAACCAGTTAGAGCCTCAGATAAAGGTGTTGGGGGTTTTTGCCCTTAAAAAGTAGTACTTAGGCTCTGCTTCAGCAGGGCATCTGAGTTTATTCTTAGCTTTAATTTCAGACCATTCTTCAAGGAACATTACTACAGCTTAACAGCTATGGTGTAATTAAGAAACACATTGGGGACAAGATTCAGACTGCCAGTTTCACTTAGGAAAACCACAGGTTTGTTAGTCAGAGGGAAAAATTAGGAGTATTGAGGGAGAGGTTCCTCCTGCCAAGCTTTAATTGTCTAAGTATACCTGGAGTCCATATATAGCCCATGGCAAGAAGCAGACATCTCCACAGAGGAATTCGTGTCACTTACCTTAGAGAGCCATCTGGGATGAAATAATCAGGAGTTTCAAAATCACACTGTCTTATCTTTAGTGACACAGAAATGTACAGATCTAAAGAAAACAAATCTTTATGATCCCTCTCTCCTTCTGGTTTCTTTCCTCCTCAACTTGTCCATTGGTTTGAGGAGACATTCTGCTACAAACTTGATCCTTTTGGCCCTTCTCTCTTGTTCCTGCACATGACACCTTCCAGACCATCTATTATTCATTTATCTCCCCTTTCTGGGCTAGATAGGAAAAAATGGGTTTGTTTTAAGCAGAATCCATCCTTTTGCCCCAGTGGACTTCATCTGAATGCCCCGTCAGCAGAAGACAATGAATTCCTATCATTAGCCAGGCTCAGCTGGACAAGTTTCTCCTGGCACTTCCTTAGCTTCTTCCTCAGTAAAGATGGAAAAAACCACCAGATAACTCATTCATGTTCCGTATTCAAAATGGATTTATATGAAGAATCCCCAGTGTCAAAACGTTAAGGTCTCCATAGGCAGAATTCCCTGTCAAGAGTGCCCAGCAGTGCATGGCATTCTGGGGCTTCATAGCACCGGTTAAGCTCAGGCTTCTCCAAATAACTCTTTATATGCGCCTCTTCTTCACCTGTGGGCACAAAAGTGGATGGCCAACATACTTATTTAACCACTTTCTTGGATGTTACAAGGAAAACCAAGCAGTAGCTTTAGCCATTTCCAAACAACCTGATTAAAGGATTCAGAAATATTTAACTCAAGCTGCAGGATATTACACACAGCTTTGCTTCCCACCTTCTCAACAGGACCTAGAGGTTCAGTCCTACTAATTTCAAATACCTGCTGAGCTATATGGCAAAATAAGATCCTTAGCTGAGTTAATTCAAAACATAACGTAAATTATCTTTTTGTACAACATGCTAGCATTTATTAATTAATATATGTACACTGGAATTTTATCCAGGAAGTACTGCTTGGAAACTTATTAACAGGAAAGAAGTCATGCAGCTCTCCTTTAAATTGCTCTTTTCCTTCCTTGCCCTGTGCCACAACCACACAGCAAGCGTGAAGTTTAACAGCTCCTGAACATTCCCCGTTTTTTCAGTGCATCACAATTACAGATACACCTGCTCTGGATGACTCTGTGTCCATCCACTGTGGACAGGGCTCAACAGGGCTCTGTGTTTCTCATGAATCTCATGTTTGCAAATCAGGTGCGGTCAAAAGCATGTTGGGGTACCAGGGCCAGTTCATGGAAGGGTTTATACTACCTATAGCCTTGGTGTCTTTTTTTATTCTTTTCTAAGATATGGATTTGTGCTTTTTATTGTCCATTTTTGAAGTCTGTAACATTTTTAAGAGTTCATTGTTGTATTAAAACCCCAGTTGCATAAATCATGTAGAGATACAGAAGCAGTGATGAAAGTGTAATAGTAAAATGGAAAAAAAAAAAGAGGTTTAAAGAAAAGTAATTAGCACTAGACTGTGTCACATGACTTTTTAAAAGGTCCCAGATGTAACCACCAAAGTAGAACTAAGTGTGTAAGACAGAAAGGCTTGTGCACCATGAACTACTGAATCACACGAATTTCTCCCTTGGACTTACAGGTTGGCCTTAGTCTGAAGGTATTTGCGTACGATATGTCAGGCTGCCTGGACTTAGTGGGCTCCAGCACAAGTGGATTTGGGTTTATGCACAAACACGAGATCAGTAACAGCGCTCAAGCTCCTTAAATACTATTCCCCATCTATCAGGTGTACCACGTTTGCAAAGAGGACACTGTGGGCACAAACTGTGTGTACCTGAATTCGTGCGATCTTCAGTGAGTTAAAGATGCATTTATTTGTGTGGCCCTACCTCTTCTGTCTTCTTCCTGTGCTTCTACAGCAACACCTAGCAAGATAAACGAGGGCCGGGTTCCCTCGTTAAGCCTCTCACCTTACACTCACACAAGCAGCGCTCCCCACAGGTACCGGCTTATCCCAGCCTGCCATTGCCATGCTCGATACCATGCCAATGCCTTTTTCTTGCATGCTGGCTCCCCGCCAAAGGAGCAGAACTGCCTGCTGTGCTGGGTACTGATGCTGTAATCACCACATGTGCAAGCAAAAAGCATCCTCTTCTCTTCTCTTCTCTTCTCTTCCTGTTTTGATATCCCATCACTGGTGCAAACTTTACATCGCAATTAGGAACAGTCGTAGATTCACAACAGCAGGCAGTTTCTAGGTAGTACTCCTATGTAAGGGACGTCTTTCTTTCCAGGAGCTTGTCTGCAACGCATCTGTGGCTGAAATGCTATGGAGAAATAAGGCGGTAGCTCTTGCTCAAAACCAAATCCCCTCAGCAGCAATTATCTTACTCTTTGCCTGAAAACAAAGCCAACGCATTCAGAGTCTTGGCCATTTGTTGTTGTTTCAGCTTCGTTAGACTATTGTCTTCAATGATGCTTGGCTCTGCTTCCCGGATCTAGGTGAAGCTGGTGCACAGCGAAGACAGTTATCTCTGTAAGAAAAGATTCAATATAAAATCTCTGCCTTTGGCTTTTCTCAGCACTTGCCCTTTCACTTACAAAGCTTGTTTATGGTGCAAACGATTTACAGAAGTCTGACAGCAGTTCAACAAGGTGAAAAGCAAAAGGCAGAAGAACTCCACGTTTTTGTCATGTCACAAACATGATAGAACAACAAAAACAATTCCATTTTCTGCTTTCTCCTTTCAGTAGTGATGAAGTCAGATCTCTGAGGAGGTATTACTGTGAAACTAACACTTAAATATGTGCCTTTGAGGCTTTTTTCCCATTGTTTTCCCTTTAAAATGAAGTTTAAAAATACATTGGGGATTCAGAGGTATCTATAATTCTGTCTCTAGATTTCTGCCTCTCTGAGATTTGCTTCTTTGTGTCTTTTAGTCCAAATCCTTCTCTGGTGTAAGCAGGTGCAGCTTTCTCATCTTCCCTGATGCTGCACCTATACAGCCAGATGCGCCAAGCCAGATATTTTGGGAATTCATCCCCCACAATTACCTCCTTCCTTCCATACCTGCAGCTCAGTGCCAGGGTCTCTTGTCCCTTGGCCTCCGCAGTGATCCTCTTTGCTGGTGCGAGGAGCAAACCAGAAGGTGAGCCGTGACACTGTGCCCCAGCACCTGGGTCCCTCGCCTCCCTCACTGGTTCATGTTGACCAGTACAGTCATGTGCCTGACATGATGGTGTCCCACATGGGGGGAAGAAGGCATCTCAGCAGTCCCAAATAAGTTTTCTGCAAGTCTGGAAACACCTGCTTTCTTCAGCAGAACCAGCTGAAGAGAAAGTGATATCTGTCCCAGCCAATATACCAGGATGCCTGCAGCAGGAGGAGATACTACCCAGTTGTTACCCAGATTACTATTTTTACCCTTTTTCTTTCTTTTTACCCCATAAGCCTCAGCATCAATTTTATCCAGAATATGCTATGGGAAGGGGGAAGGGAAAGGGAAAGGGGGAAAAAGGGGAAAAAAGAAGATTGTTCTCTGGCTGACAGGCAGAAGCAAGTCCAAGCTGGTCTCTTGGAACATTTTGACCCAAAATGATCTCTTGTAAACCTGTGTGCCTGATCTCAGCTGAGGGACACAAATGCATCTCCAGATAAGACCTGGGCATGCCTCTGAGAAGATATTGGTCCACGACCTAGGTTTAAATGAAAACTCTTGAGAAAATCACAAATGGTCACTTACAGCTGCACTTCCACTGTTGGATCGACAAAGACCAAACCTGGGACTCTTCTCATACTTACCCCTCTAGTTTGTGTCAGAACTGTCTATCAGTGGGTACCCAAGAAGCAAGGCTGCAACCGGTAAAGTATGTTTTGTGTGACTGGCTGTTGGCCAGCATGCCACTCTGTCAATCACCAGTGTCTACTAAGGTCTTCCAAATGAAAAAAAAAGCAAACCAAGGTCTGTTTTCACAGGAACTGTGTGCAACAGTAGGATTTACTGACCAAGAAGATGGAATACACCAGAAAGAAATGCATTTCCAACCATGTCTTCGGTGCTAAGCCCCAGGAAAGAGTAAAGGAGATTTTTTTAAGATGTCAAAAAGAAGATGATGGTTTTAAGTTGGTTTCAATTTAGAGAGACATACACTGACTTTCTGTTGGGTTGGTTAATGATTCTAAGTAGCTCTGAGGCAAAATTAATGTCCATAATCTCTTGGCCCAAATGTTATTGTGGGCTATCGATCATAAGCCAAATGAGGACAGCTTCACACAGCACCTTAGTCTGAGGATGGTCTTTTGACTTCAGTAGATATGGTACACTTGAGTGGGCTCAGGATATTAGAAACTGCCCTAGAAAATGTCTGGTTCAGTGCAAATCTCTGAAGTTACTTGGAGTAAAAGGAAACAATGACACAAACATGAAAGGGCAGAATAATTGATCAAATCTCTCTGCTACAGGTTTCCTGGAGGATCTGGGCAAAACCCTTCACCGGCACTTAGTCTTCCCCCCTCCAAAATGAGGAGAGTAGTACTCGCCATCTGCTGAGATGGATTTTAAGAGAGGTAAGTAAGGAAAGTTCACAAAACGTGCTGAAATCCCCAGGTGACAGGGTTAGAAAAGTATTATTAGCTGCAGTCACCTTCTTATTTATTCTGCTCGAAGAACGAGAAGGATCACATTTTCAAAGGGATCTCAATTTGTCTTTCTGTTTGGACAGACACTGTTAAACAGCAAATCTCATTCGCGTGCCTTTCCTCACTTGGATGCTGTGTTTCTCCTCAATGGAAGTAAAAGTCTTGCAAATACATTTGCATTTCGTTGCAGCAGCTCACAGCTTCTGGGGCAGCCACATGCCAGGACGGGGATGAGGAGGGGAAGCGCGGGCGGGGGATTGCTGTTCCATGCCCCCGCTGCGCCCGGCAGAGAGAAAGGATTTGCTTTTCTCCCTTTTCCTTCTGCGGGAGGAATCCCGGGGGCGGTCTGGGAAAGGAATCCTGGTCACTGCTGGAACAGAGAGGGGGATGATGCTCATTCATTCACCACCCTCTGGGCAGGGTTAGCGCTGGCCGGCCTGTTACTTAACCCGTTGAGCCACAGACTTTTTCTCTGCTGGATTCTTTTCTCCCCGGTCCTGGTGTCAACTGGAAGCAATGTGACATCAAAACTACAACTGGGATGCTCTCCTCTACACCAGGCTTATGCATCCCAACTCCCCTGGCCCCACTACCTCATGCATCCCTGCAATGCCCTGCAGGTTTGCCCTGCATAGCCAGGAAATACTCATTATAATTCACACAGATAATACCCTGTGTAAGATGGGCCTCAACACATTTAGCATCACTCTCAATGTAATTCTAGTCTCAACCCAGCTGACCCATCAGTGATATCTAGCAGTGCTCCTGGCTTAGAGTGCTGCAAAGCCAATGGGAATTTCTGAATCTTGCTTTCTTAAGAAAATAAAGCTTGCATGGTCATGCTAGTTTTGCACGTACTGGTGCGTATGTGTGTGCGTGAATGAGAGAGATACTATTTCCCCTCTACCCCACCTTCCTTCTGAACTCATTGGCACTTTCAGCTCAACGCAACAGAAATGCACAATGTTCAAAGCCATCCTTCTTCCTAAATGTTTCATGAAGCAAATGGTAGAAGAGAGAGATCTTTCTGGTGCCCTAGCTGAGAAGGTGGCTACAGGCTGCACGTACCCACCAAGAGATGCCAGAGAAGTTACCTGCAAGGGCAAAAAAACCCAACCCCTGCATACACTCTGCTCATTACTTGAGCCCTGCTAGGCACCAGAGGATCCAGCCAGAAGACACAGTGCAATAGAAAATCAATTTTTGTAAATCTCAGTGCTAACAGAGCAACTTATTAGCTTTGCTTGCAGCAAGTACCTTTTCTGAAATCCTTTTCTGAAAAAAAAAAAAGTTGTAAAACCAATTTTTTTTGAGGGTGACTGTATCTTGCTACATCTGTTTTGGGACAAACTGGAGCAGTAGTACCGCTCTTTTCTGATTCTATTTGTATCGTTGCAACATTAATTGATGTATATTGACAAGACATCAGATTTCTCCCTATCTTGCTACTTTTCCCTGAATCAAAACTCCAACCAATCATTTTGCTTTAAATAAAATGCAATCACAGGTTAGTAGAATTGATCTGTGGATAAGATTGCTAGACTGGGGGAAAAGGTGTGGAGATATTTTCCTATGAATCAATTTCTTGGGCAAAAATTTAAAAAAAAAAAATGAGCAGCTGAACAAAATCTAAGGTCCAGAGTAATTTCTTCAGCAGCTGTAAACTGGCTAGATAGGCATAATTGATAAGTCATTTTATAGCTGCCAAAATGAGTAAGTTATATAAGTGAGTAACTTACAGAAGACTACAGGACCAAGGGACACATGCAGAAGAGCAGAATCATGACCTCGCCAGATGTTTTAATGCTAACAACATCCTGCCTCTCCACTGGGCTTTTTCTGTTTTGCAGCAGAAAATCCAGCAACAACTTTTTGTATTTGATATTAATAGATGCTAGCTTCTGCTGTCTTCATGCACCAGTGGTGGCATTTAAAGGTTGTAACACAAAAAGATGTTGGTGAAGGAAATGTTTTGGTTAGTTGATATCTGTGCATTGTCCTCTTCCACTGATAGTTGTTAGTTTCAGCTTCACAGGATTCTTTAACTCAGAACCAGTATGTTATCTTTTTAACCACTTATACCAATATGAGATCTTATCTGCGCTGCTATTTATGCCATCATCAATATCAGCAGTGAACTTGACCAGCTGTGTTTATTGTTACTCCTGTCCCTTATGGCTTTGAGACATATCTATTTCTACTATCATCTCAAAATCTTTGTAGGAGTCTTGATATTTTTACAGATTTGCTGACAGCAAAGTCACAACCAGGATCTTCAGCATCACGTATGCATTTTGAGATCTATAGCTGAAAAGAGATGTGCAAGATCTCAGTAAGAATAATATGTTGTGCTATCTACCAGCAATCAGATTATTAACTGAATTCAGCTTCAGCAGGAGGTATGAATTGTCAGGAACTCACTGGAGTTCAGTGGAATAACTGGAATGGATGCCATTGCAACAAACATGAAATCTGGTCCTATGTCCTGCCGTATTCTAGCGTGTTTAAACTTTAATTCAAAACTAATAGTAGTATAACTCATGATTTTGGTTAAGAGATTTTTTAACTCCTCCATTCTACTGACAAATTGTTAAATTGGATTTATGCACCAAGCTTGAAATGGATCATTCTGTTTAATGGTTGATTTGTCAAGAAAAGTACTGATTAATGTGCCATCTAGATCAGAAAGGATTTTGATATATTTTCCTTTGACAATCTTAGTGGGCGAAAATCAGGTACACGTCAAAATGCATCTTTTGCTTTCTTTCATACCTGCTAATTGTCAACAAGGCCAGTTGTAAGGTACAATCTCCTTACTGGAGTAAGGACTTATAATATGTGTTTCTCTCTGTATTTTGGTTTGCTGTTCCATCTGACCATGTGAAATTAACCGCGGATAGCAAAATGGCCAGGGGTGCCCATCTGACTTAGGAGGCAGGGCACACTGTTGAGGCAGCACGCACTGCCCCAACAACGCCTCTGGCCCGTAGGACAGTCATGGCTGCTCCTGCCCGCGGGGGCCGGGGGGCTGGGAAGTCAAGTCAATGGGAACATTGTCTTTGATGTTAGTGACTCAGTATTTCGTCTTCATGGGATACTTGTATTTCTGTGTTTCCAGAACTGAATAAGGGAAAATAAATCAAAACCAAATTTCAATTTTGTTATATAAAATATAATAAGATGTTAATGCACTCAAACTGTTTGACAGTGTCACTTTAAGAAAGCAAAATTCTAGCTAGCTTTCAAGTCCTATTAAGCTGTTTCAAGTTGTTCAAAAAATCCTTTTTGAAGCTTCTGCAGTAATTTTTGCTGCCTTTTTCTGCCGCTTTTTAATTATTTGTATATCCCATCTCTCTTCTCTGACCATCTCTTAGCTGATTATTTTGACTTGTCTTGGTTAGATTCACCCTACAATCTGATACTGCAACAGTCCAGGCAGACATATAATTTGATGTGCTGGAGTTGCTCCATTGACATTCTCAGAGCTAATGGGAATAAATTAAGTTCATGCAAAAGCTTTACATGATCGAGATCCAAAATACCCTGAAGTGCAATCAATGCCTCTGTGAGTGTTTGATCCTTTTATTTCAACATGGGTAATCCTACAGCTTGTTTGTGATTATGTTTTATCTGTTTTGAATTGTGCTGCTATTATTCAGTTATCATAAGTAAGTTACCATTGTCTCCTAATCATCTTGAATTATCACCTTCTCTTTCACCTCCCATCCCTAAGACCTTCGAAAAGGATTTGGAGGGGGGGGGGGGCACACGTGAAGGGAAAGATGATCGTGTGTTTGACCATCCAGTCACAAAAAATTTCCCTAAAGTCCAGTTTGATTTCCATAATACTGAGGCTGCATTGTTCTGAATTTTTAATTATTTATTACAGTCATCAGAGTGTGGCAATGTGACTGACCTATTGCTTTTTAATTATTTTGGTTGCTTTTGATACTATTAACCATGACATTTTGCTGATCCTGCTACATTCTTCTTTTAGTTTTGGCCCTTAGATCATTCAATGTCTGTGTCCATCTCTGTCAACAGAAAGTCAGCTTCTTCTTAAAAGATCACTTTTGTCCGACGGTATCTGTTGCAAAAGATGATTGAGTCTTCACCTCCAACTTGTGGATGAGAATTCGGGTTAGATTTTTATCTTTCTTCTGGCACGGTGTAGATTCCTGGCTCCAATAAAACAGTAGTGTCCTAAGGTTTTTTTACTCTTGCTTCCACATGAAAAGGGACATGTAAAAATTTCAATAAAGGGATGTCAACAAGACAAGCTTTTATTAGCAGTCCCATGCCTATTACAAAAACTCATTATTTTTCCTCCATTTACTAATTGGAAGGGAAGAGCTTCAAAAGGAGGCAGGTTCCCCAGTTACTCCTGGAAACCCCTGAGAGCTCGGTGCCACCACTCCCTGGCGTCTGTCATTATTCAATGCATGGGTTACACTCTCGTTCTGCCTGGGTCCAAGATTGTTATTAGCCCTTTCTACAAACACCTGAAAAATCCAATACCCTTTACAGAGGACTTTACCAACCACGTGGAAAAAAATACAAGAGCTGGAAGAAACGGGGCTGTGCTGGTGGGGTAGAACAAGCTGTTAAAAATCACTCCCATTTCCATAGCCAGCCACTGGAAATGAAAGCCAGAACATGATGCTTCCCTCTGGGACTGTGTGGCTGAGGTTGAGCTCATGAGGCGTCTCCTCCACTCTGGTTCACGCAGAACCACCACCTGGTCACAGAACCTGGGTCAGGTTTCCATTAGCTGTTGCTGTGTGTTCATTTAAAACGTGTCCTTTCAGTTTACATGGCCTTGCAGTCTTAGAAAAGAAGGTCTGAAGGAAAGATTTGAAAGAGGAAAAGGAGAAGGCCTTATGGATCAACACAAGGAGCCCCAGAAAACATAGATCTCCGCAAAGCCCTTGGGGTGGGACTTACCTAACCAAAAAGCAATGCTGCTCCTGCTCCTCAAGTAGCAGTGGAAAAGGGTAATTGTGCCCTAAAAGCGCATATTTTTCTGCCAGGAGAAGCAGACAATGAAAACTAGCTCGGAGGAAAATGCGTACCTTGCAGACATCGAAGCGGGAGATGTCACAGCGATGCCTGCTCTTGACGCATGTTTCCAAGAAGCAATATCTGGGCCAGAAAACAACTCTTAGGGGAGAGAAACCTTCCCTGATTGTCTTTCCCTGTTCCCAGGCAGGAGCCCTTTTGGCATTGATGTGGTCCCATTCACCCTGGTACAGTAAGGTTAACGCCATGCGATGGATATACCCGCTCTACACTGCCCTGCTCCACTGGGCTCTGAACTTGCCTGGTAGAGAGAATACGAATTCAGGCTTTGCTCATGTTCTGCAAACTGTTGATTAGTATCTTTTAAAATAATTTTAAAAGTAGTGTTCAAAATGCTGGGACCTTCTGATTTATTCTTTTTTGAAGGGCAGCAATTTAGCCCTAAAAAATACTCTTTTTAAAGCTAAACACCTGAACAATTGTCCAGAGCTGCCCCAAATTCTCCCTTCCCCTGCAGAAACTGCCTGAAACCTGGCTGAACCACGTACTCGTATCATGTAAAAGCACTGGCAGGACATAAAAAAACTTCTCAGACATAAAATGCTGCTGAGCTCTTTAATGCATTGACAATATTAATGATTGTGTCATGTCTAAATCCTCATTCCTTTAAGAAAATCGGTGTCTCAAGCCGATTTTCTGTGGAGCTTCTGACAGTGGGGAAAACACTGAATGTAGATTTTTAATTTTCCTTCTCCTAAATGTTCTTCCATGTCCTAGTACCACTACATTTCAGAACACCAAATGCTTTTTCTCCTCTTTGTGGCACGAATACTATTTCAAGGTGCATTTTTGCAGGGGAAGAAAGGGAAAACTTTCAACTCGGTCCTATCATCACTGCCAGCTCCATGTGTCTGCTGTTCTGCTGGAGAAAGCACATTAAAATGAACCCTCAGACTCAACAACTGTGGAAGGAAAGCAAGACACGAATGATGTCTGACATGGTTAGAGCAACGATATCATTATTTACCAGTGAGGTTATGGATGAATCATTATGAAGTGTGTGTTTTGAGCCATTTCCCATTTGTATATGGTGATTGCTGATAAAACATCAGCATCAGTGATTACTGCAATCCTTACTTGCAACACCATCTCCACACTACAGAATACCATTATTGTTCAATCTGAATTAAAAGTTGACGAGCAGTCAAGTGTAGAAAACAGGAATGCGCTATATCCCACTTAGCCAAAAAACACAAAATACCAAATTTTGTCTTATAAACAATGCATGTTCCTAATCTAACTGGATCAAGACTTAAGCTGCACCAAATGAAAAGCTATCATGTTTCATCACTACATAATGAACTCCAACCTGTTTCATTGGTTTTACCCCCAGTCCCTGCACAGAATCACATGGACCTCAGTACATGGACAGACGATGGTACATAGTCCCAAGCAATTATTTTGTCTTATATCCTTCTGTCTAATATAAAAATATATTGAATACATCAATCTTTCACAAAGACACTGGTTCCATTTTTCTAGGGCTTTCTTTATAGTAAAAGCACCTGGTCTAAAGCAGGGAAATGCTGATGGAAATTATAACCTACAGAACATAATTTTCTGACAACCTAGTATTGCACAACACTTATTGGATATCCATACACACACCCCCAAAAAAAAAGAAGGGAGAAGTGGAAAACAAGAGGGAGCAGTGTTAATGAAAACACCAAGGCATTAAAGCACAGAAGGGAAGAAACGGCAAGGAACTGTCCTGTGCTGTGCTAACCTTACCAGCTCTAAAACAGTTTGCCCATTTGAGGCTCACAAAAAAAATTGTATCGCTTAACCCACTTGGTTCTTTCCACAAATCTGTGTGAGCTTACCTGGCATTTTTCTAAATCACTTTTAAAGGAAAGGTATTTATAAATCTTATTATACCTACTTCCAGAAGGTTAGGGCAGCACACAAATTCTCAGATTGTTAGTGACAAGTCCTTTTTATTACTGAGATTTCCAAACTATGAAAAGATTTGACTGAATGCTAAAAGCATGCTATAGTCTTGCCAGATTTGTTTAAACACTCTCTTCTTGTTGGACCGTTCTCTTCTAAAGTTGCTTTCTGCAGTAGTTCTTTTTTGATTGTGAACACACACATTCCCTCAGAAACAATTAAATGTGAATCTGTTCACAACAGCCAAATGTTAGCTATTAATATTAATACAGAGGAAGAAAGAAAAAACTACTGAAGATGCTACTGCTAGGTTCCTTGCAGGTCTTTTGGTTTACAGGAATTCATAGAAGATGCAAACTATTCCAGATCTGTTTGAAATACAAAGGTTTTATTAAATTCCAGGAAAAAAAAGCAGTCCCAATCAAGCCCATGGGAATTTTTCCATTGGCTGTGCTGTGCCAGGACTTCAAATGGGTATTTAACCTGGCGAAAAAAATGAGTACAGACGATTGCAGGATTTCCTCCCGTTTGAACGTTCTCATTAGATGAGGCCTCAGTGACCTCTGGGTTGATGGGTTGTTCCAATATTTAATTGCTTTGACCTTCGGGGAGTTTCTTTTCATGTCCAACATAACCTTAGGTTTTTTTAGTTTAATGTGACAAATTACTTCATAAAAACAGCCCTGGATATTTTCATTAATTCTGGACAAATTGTGTTACACATAAAAGATGTCTTTTTCACAGATGCTGTAACCGTGCCAAATAGTCTCATAATTGTTCCTTCTTAGATACTTTGGTATATGTTGTTACATATTTAGAGTAATTGGTGTGCTTTATGAAAGTATATAAATGATGGTGTAATTCTAAGAAGGATAAGATCACAAAAGTACACAATTTTGACCCCCTACTCAGTAAACTAAGCCTTCCCAAAGGCCGATTTTCTGAAAATGAATCACTTATTTTCTTCTGAGAAGGGAGCACAGTCCCTTCCACGTTGCCACTGCAACATTGGCAGAGCCCCAGAAGCAGCCATGGTGGTGATGCAGAAAAGGTCCTGGCTGGCTCAAAACCAGCCCTGCCCAACTGGGAGCTGCGTCTTCCACATCTCTAAGAGCCTGAAGAGAGGTCCAGCTGCTCCAGAGCTCTGGAAGTGCCACCATCAGCTACTTTCCACACAAGTCAGGTAGCAACTTCCCTTGGCACCCCAGGCCAAAGCATGTCAAGAAAAGCATTTCAGAGTCAAAGCACACAAGCTTGTGGATGGTTTTCCAATTTTCCATTCTAAACAAAGAGCATGGAGTTGCCCTTGATGTCGCCGGGTACCACACAGCATGCCTCCACCACCTCTACCAGGCTGACACCTCTGTGAAGGGAGAAGGACCTGCTCCCTCACGCTAAATCCGATATAGCCAAATTTCCGCCTGCCGCAGACCAGCCTCTTCATCGACACAAAGTGCGCTTATGCCGACCTGTACGTATGGAAATGAGACGGTTAGCTGCGCGGTTTACACATGCGGATCCCCATTTGCAAATGTCACCTGTGAAAGACAGAGGCCACTCCAGAAAGTACAAAGCTCGGGATTGTTTAGGCAGAATGGAAAATGACACCCTGGCATTTACAATGGGATTTTTATTATCGATGTCACAGATATGATACTTGCTACTGACATGCTTGAATTAGAAGAGACAAAGTAAACTGTTAGAAAGAAGAGGCCATTGAACTAAATACAAGTGTAACCTGCATGCTTATATTGCAGCATTCGATTTCCTCTTAAAGTCTCAGGAAGAGGGCGAGACAGCAAAGGGGAGACCTGTGTTTCAGCTGAAATCTCTTGTGTCTACACAGGAAGGTAGGGCCTCTCCAAAAAGCAGACAAAGAGCCAGAGGCAGGCAGTTACGAGAGCTTTCGTTATGGGAGAGGAGCTTTGCAGTTCCCGCTCGCTTCCACCCCAATGTAGACCTCTGCAAAGTTGCAAGTGGGGAAAAAGTCAAAAATACAGGAGTTGGAAACATCCCTGAGGACTGAGCAGCTGATGACAGGTCAGGGCCAAAAATTATGTTTGTTATGTCCTAAGAGTACCACTGTTGGTAGAGGGTTTGGATCTCCAGATTCATAAGAAGCCAAGGAAATGGTCATCTCATGCCTCAGAGCCTGAAACTGGCCATAAGAACCCGTAGGCTTGTTTTCCTAGGAGAGGTTCGGATGGGAGCTGGGTTGAGAAACTGGGCAATCCAGGCAGTACTTACATGCCCATTCGCTTTTAGGATGTGTTGGAAGGACAAAGTAACTGGTGTCGTGTGGTGAAAATGGGAGAACGGGGAAGTTTCCGAACATGTCGGCCAAAGAGAAGAGTCATCGGTCCCTCTAAGCTTTGTAGCAACTGCATACAATAGCAGCGATGTTGGGAGCGAGTAGGTTTCATCTCTACAGGTTCTTTTTTCTTTTAAGGAAATAAAAGAATTTTAAAAGCATTTCTAGTATCAATTGCAGAAGACTGTGTTTGTGTTCAGTGTTTCATTCCCCAAGAAATTTGGTCCCTGAGGGTTTTTGGGATCATAGCTCAAAGGATTAAATCTATGACAGACTGACACAGACAGATTATGAGATGTCTTGGAAGGCCAAAAATCTGGTCCCTCCTTCTGCAAAGCTGTGTACAAATGAAAGAGCGCAGCTGAGTTATCTGTACTAAAACCTCAGTGTCTCCATCCCACTCAAAGAGGCTCTCTAAACCCTGTGCTGTCAGGAATAAGAAAGAACAGTGAAATAAGCCACTGTATGATTCAAATATTCCTAAGTGGTCACTGAAACACCCTCCTCTTGGCCACAAGACTGCATTCTTCAACTCTGTTTGCTGCACTATGAAACACATGAGGTCATTTTTGTCACAAGTCTTATGAATAGAGACTGGAATTTTCTACAAGGTCTTCTTTTCTTATCCCCCATTTCTCCCCCCTTTAAATACAACTCCCAGTCTGCCAGTACAAGAGGGTTCACTGTCTGGGAGTTTCCTGCCCATGATACCTATAGCCTTAGAGGGGACCTGGTGGCCCCGCTGGGTCTGCAGAGCAGTTTGCCAGCTTACCTGGAAGCAACCTGATCTCCTCCTCCTGCCACCCTGCCTGGTGTCATCTAGCGACAGCGGGAGATTTAGAAATGTCAGGAATAACAGATGCCATTTTCCTCTAAAACCAAAGTTTTATGTTAAGGAGGAGAAGTGAATGATACATTGCAGGTACTTATAGCAATTAGATGCTGCCTGTAAGAACATGAGCTCGTCAGGAGGAGCCGTGAGTGAAAGGCATGCAGACAGCTACTTGATGAAACGGTGTTCACTTGATGAAATCTGTACTCTCAGCATTTTTAAACAAGAACCAGCTCCTCTGGGGTGAGACCTTTAGCGCTCGGTCCAGAAGGAGCACAATGCAGGACTCTGATCCAGGCATCTTCCGTTGCTTGGTATCTGAAACTTGGAGCTACAATTTTCTATTGTTTGGGGCCTGGATTTGGGGGTTTCATCACTTCTCTAAGTAGAAAAGGAACCAATCGATCCCTGACCAACTACTTATGCTGTTTTGCCTTTTGCAGGATCATGCAGTATACGCCAAACACAGTATAAATGAGTAGTCCATATACATGAATTACTGGCCAGCCTATTAACAGTGCCTAGAAGTCATGCCTAGAAAAGACTTCTGTGTCCAACCACTTCTCACGCTTCAGCAAGGAAGAAGGGCGAGTCTTTTAGGTCACTAGGGGCACTCTGACTAGTCATCTCAGGCAATAGTAAACCACAAAACCTATTCCTTGGAATCAATGACATTTCCACTACAATGTTATGAACAAAAAAATACTTTCGATTGGAAATTCTTTGAATCGACTGTACATTTTTAAATAAATAAACCAATTCTTAATTATTCAAATTATGTACTTTTACTAAAATTTGGATTTTACTGGCAATATCTCTTTAGAACATGCTAGCCTGAAATAAATAGAAGCTCGAGGCCCAGTCCTGAAATCCTTCCCGACATGGGTGGCAGCAGAAGGTTAGGGCTACTTTTCAGAATGCAAACAGCACTTGCTATTCTGTGTTTCACTCTTTTAGTAACTCTCTGAATTGAAGTCCTGCTGGAGAAAGAAGGAAGCCTTACCTAGAGAGCATGCCCCAGCTGGGATACATTTTGCAAGTTTTGCATACCATTATGAGGACCTAAATTGAGCCCTCCTGCAGTAGCACAGAATAGGGAACTCCAGTGTAGGAAAAAAACACATTTAGATTCACCCAGATTTATATCCTTTGATCAAAAGCTGCCCCTTGTGCTTATGAGAATCTCATGTAAATATCTGCAAACTTACTCCTTTATCTGCTTTCATATTCCTCTGCAGAACAGCCTTTGCCATGTTATCTACAAGAACTGTGGTTTCTTGGGCTGCTGAAATCATGGCTCATACTGCTGAATATTAGTATCTCATTATCCTTGTTCTCGTTAGGGATGTATCTACCCCTTGTTTCAGAGGCTGTGACCATATTTTATCCCTTATTTATGCAATACCTATAAAAATGGGGTCCCCCTGCATAACTGGTCTCCCATCTGCCATGATAATGAAAAGTATTATTTTTATTACCACTAGCTTTTACTTAGCTCCGTCTTTCAAAGGACACTGCCAAGGTTGGTCCAAAGTTTAAATCTCACAGAAGCAGACTTTTACAAAACATATGTCTGAATAGAAACGTTGCCATTGATTTTTTTAATTGCAAGTGAAAACAGTCGTATTTGATGAAATAACCATTCCCCTGAACTTTCCGCCCTAAACCTAAAAACCTAAAAGTGAAAGTGACTCAAACGCAGGCAAACCTGACTTCATTGATTTCTATTGTCCACAGTGAGAAAACACAACCAGTAAACAGAGCAGAAAGAGTGACAAGTAAATTGGATTTTTAAAAATTCTTTCACTTTTAATAATGTTAAGGTGGGATTTGTAACACAAGGAAAGGCATTTGTTTGTTTGCAACGTAGGAGCTGTAAGGTGACAGTGTTCCTTTAAATACCTTCCCATTGTAATTTATTTGCTCCAGGAATGATGGCAGCGAAGTCCACACTGGAAATACTCGCAGCTCCTGTAGAAGTTAAATTTGCCACAAGCTTCACATCCTTCTTCGGAGACACCTTTTGCTTTCAGGTAATACCAAAGCAAGTCTCTTCCCCCACCCATTTCTCCCTCTGTGGGAGAAGGCACCCCCAATGCTTCCCAAAGGGCTGCCCAGGCATGCCCCGGCTCTCCCCCCAGGGAAGGAAAATGAAGATTCAGGCGGCTCAGGTAGGGCTGGGCACGAAGCCCTTCCTTCGGCGTTGCAGGGTTGTGCATCCAAAGATGAAAGCCCAGAGGCTTTGATGAGGCCACCTGGATCACCGCAGCGGGTGGGGAAATAGACTTTCCCCCTTCCCACAAGCAGAGGAAAACCCTGTCCTGCTGTTGGTCTTAATGGTAGTTTGGCTCTCATTTTGCTCACATCCAGCTTCTTTGGAAATCTGCCTGAGTTTTGCCAAAGAGGAGCCCGAGCCAAAGCGGAGGGAGGAGGTCAGGATCTGGCGTGCTGTGGTGAGGCACATCAACGATTTAAGTTGATCGAAACTGCCACTGTGGGATATGAATTGCTGTACCAAACTGAAAGTCTGAATCCTGTGCAAATTGTTTATATTGTTCGCGGCTTTTGTCATACTTTGCATATTATCACATTAAATGATGTTTTTGTAAAAATGTAAGGCTTTTCAATGCCAGAACTGTTCATGTCATAAATGCCTGAATAAAGCAACAGCAAAAATCTGTAAACAGAGGAAAGCAACTGCCTTTGCTTCCATTCATCAGCACGTCTGGATAAAAATCACCTTTCCTGTTTAATGTGTGCCCTCCATATTTTCAAGTGTAAAAATTCGAGAAAAAAAAAAATGCTGTGTAGCAGCTGGCCCATTTAAGGAGGTGATACATATTATTCAAATGATTACACGAATGGCTAAAGGTGATGCATTATTCCCTATTTTCATTTGTGCAGCATAGCTTCGGCATGGTGATGAACTATGTCAACCAGGAATCTTGGCTGCCTTCTATTGGAGAAAGCCCCTCAAAGATCTTTGATGTGACAACGAAACTGGGAAATATTACTGACTCACAGCCTTTAAGCAATCAAGAAGTGATCAAAGCAGTGACTCAAGAATTCAAGGGAAAAATTACATGCTCAGGGAAATGAGGAAAGCTTATTACCGACTGATATTCAACAGAACAGGCAACTGAAAGTCTAATTTTGTGAAATATGCTTTTAATTGGTATTCACCGACTTATTGTATATTACTTATGTAAAAAGCAGCTTTTAATTCCAAAAAAAATGAATGGCTCAAAATTCCAGTCATGAAAGTGTGGGGTGGAAACACTTTGTCCCATTTCGGCTCTGTCCCAACTCCTGTGTAAAGCGCAGGGCAGAGCGAAAGCCAGAGGTCTTCAGAGTTCGTAACCTCAGCCTGCGAGCCGCCAGCCTTGTGCAGGTTTGTCCTCTGCTGGAAGGCGAAGGGCTGGCGAGAGCATCTGGGCACCGTTCAGTGAAGTGCCTGTACCTGCAAATCAGGCAGGGCAAAGCCCCGGTGCTGCTGGCCCAGGCCACCGGCCAGCTCTGCCGGTAGCAGCACCCTCTTGACCCAGCACCTGGGGCAGCCTGGGATGTGAAGGCGAGACGGCAGAAGGCGCACTGGTTTCGGCAGCTCTCTTAAGCCACCCTGTGCCACCTGCTCCAGCCCATCGCACTCGTAACCCGGTAGGGTTTGGCGTGAAGGCACGCCTGCTTCCTGGGAAGTCTCAGATCCCTACAGTGTGGCCGTTCAGGTGAGATGGTGTGTGAAACGCAAAGGCAGAGTTCTGTCCTCAAACGCACAAGTGCACCTGGGGAAGCGCCGGCCAGCTGTCCAAAGTCAGTAGGATTTGGGCATCCAAACACTCCAGGGAGGCTCCTACAAAACACGCTAAGGTGTAGTTATTTTGCTGTGCTCTCCTTTGTTCTAATCAGGTCTAATCACCGTATTTCCCAGTTTCCCACCGTGACTGTGCCCTCACTGGGGTTGGGACAGGCCACGGGTGCTCACCACCACCCAGGAGCCCGGGCACTAGAGGCGGTCATCCAGCCTGAAGACCAACGGCAAGGGGACACGCTATGGAGCTCCATGCAGCTGTGGGCACCGAGTGAGTGCTCATAAGATAAGGTCACACTCCAGAGAGAACGCTTCCTTCGTGGGCAGATCAGAGATGGGATGGAGGAAATGTCTTTCACCTGATAAGCATCAGCATATTTTTGCCTTTGTTGAAAATACCAGTTTATTTGCCCGGCGAACTGTTCTCTCAGACTAGCTACGTATAATTTTCATGCGCCTCGATGAGAAGTCTAACAACTAACTGATTTTCTGGCTGTCCATTGATTGCTTGTCAGGCATCACTATATATAAAATACCTTGAATATGCCAATGATCAGGTAAAAATTGAAGCTACTTGTCTTGATGTTACATTCTATTCCCACTAGACTCTATTTTTTAAAAGATCTCAAATGCTGCAAAACGAGAATTGTACAATTTTAGTGAACGCTGAGAGGATGATCCATGCTGACAGGCATTCACTCGCTATCTGCCACAGGTAGCCCAGCATTAAGGTATAAAGCTTCAGGGCACTGAAAGGATTTGATCTAATCTTATATTATAAGAAGCATCCAACATTGTACATTCTCTTTTCCAACACAGACACTTATGTACAGCCTAAGGGCCCAATCCTGCTCCTCTTGAAATCAGTTGGAGTTTTTGCCTTTGCTTCAGCAGCGGAGGGAGAGGGAGCGACTTTTGTAAGGGCATTAATGATGGCTGGTCCTTCAGTCTTTCCATCCAAATCACTCTTTAACTGGAGAAGGTAGACACAGCAGCACTGGAAACACTACCTGCATAATTAGAGCGACCTGCCTTCCAGCTTTTTTCTGCCAGTTAACTTTGCTTCCGTTGCTCTTCCTTGCTGAAAAGCTGGAGGTGGGTGCATTGACTGGTGATCTGGGTTAAGGAAAGGAGAGGCTCTTTCAGCAGAGACAGAGTTGTGTGAACATCAAAAGATTCGGGGTTCTTCTATGAGTCATAAAAACAAACACATTAACTATGCTAGAAGGACATCAACACAGCATGCAAATACTCTCAATAACTAAATACTTCTTGTAAGCAGTTGATAAATTACGCTTATTGAAACAAAGCCTGAATGCAGAAGCCAATGATTAAGACTTAAGAATACCTTTCTTTTGCTTTCCCACCTTGTCAGCCAGTAATATGCATTTATTGTATTCCATCATCGCCATTCATGGGAGCGCATCAGACTTTAAACTGAGAAGATATGTTACAGATACTGTGTGTATCTGTGGAAACTGAGAAACATGAGGACTTAGCTGAATGCAGGTTTTCTCTGTCTGACCTTTTCTAACATAAACATGGGAGGATGACAAACCCTGGGACTGATCCCGCAATGTTCATATTGGTAATCCTTCCTCTTACAAATAACTCAAGTCCTTAGAAACTGGCTTCTAGCTGCTTGCAAGAAGCATTCATCTCTTTTTCCATCAGCGGGAAC
Source organism: Astur gentilis (assembly GCF_929443795.1). NCBI lineage: Eukaryota > Metazoa > Chordata > Aves > Accipitriformes > Accipitridae > Astur > Astur gentilis. Next base: position 16,630,931 of record NC_064894.1, read on the forward strand.
TACAGGGCTGGGGTCAAAACTACAGAATCAAAAAGAAAATATTGACCAGTATTAAGGACTGTATCAAATGCTTTGAATAGCTTCAAACACAGAGACAGAAATTAGATGTATAAGCTTGAAGAAAACAATCCAAGAAGGTCTGTTTTCATATCACATTATCCATTCCTGGCTGGCTGTAAGCAGCAGAGCCTGATCCTGCTAGGCCTTATTCATGTGGGTAATCCCTTTGACCCTAGTCATAAATACATTATTCTAGCTCAGGGTAATCTCCAAGTATCAATCTGAACTGATGCCTGTGCTCTTGAACACAAACGTACATTTTCAATTTCTTGAATCTCAGAGGTGTAGTAGTAAGCAGGCTGTCTTAACATAATATTTTGCCTTAAAAAAAATTATCCAAGCATGTCCCACCAGATCTGACTTTTAAAAAGAAAAAATCCAGGTTGCTCAATTTGGAAAGAAACTTTGGATTTGTTGTAGTTCTCTTTCCGTGAGCTTTTTTTTCCCAAAGGCAGACATTCATACACATATAATTCCCTCTTCTTGTCACTGGGCTTCTGGGTCAGTGAGCATTCCTTTGCTGTAGTGTTTTTCAGATGAAACTCCAAGAGAAACACTGTCCTCAATGATGGGTCGGATACAGAAGAGGAGGATGGGCAAATATTCCAAGATTGGCCTGGATTCTTGCCAGGAGCAGAAGAAAAGAGCCTTTGTGTTTGGACATCTGAAGGCCAGGCATAAACATGTTAGCCGATACTTAACACCCAAAGCCAGAGCCAAAACCGTTAGACACCCTGAATAATCCTCACTAGGCCTCCTTTGGGTTTCAACTGCCCATTACAATGGGGCGGCCTCCTCCAATTACCAAATGTGTTTCTTCTAAAAACATCCTTACAGGAACTCCCAAAATAGCAGCGATTAAAAGCAAACAGCCTGTAATTCATTGACATATGCAAACCTTTTAATGTTTTGCTGGAGACAAGTTGCAACTTTTTGTACCTACAAGACTATTTATGCATTTTTAATAATTACCCTTGTATATTATGTGATACAATTCCTTTAGGCATTTAGTTAAGAGAAGCAACAGAATTCACATTCAAAAGAAACTGTTAGTTTTGCTGCAAGAAGCGCAGCTAATTTATGTAGTGAATTTTTTATACATTTTTCCCCTGATTTCTCTTCCCTGCTGTCCTCTTCCCCCTTTCTTCTTCACTACATTAAGAAATTCTGATGTGCCTGCAGCAACATCCACTGGTGGGGAGTGTCTGCAGTGATGCCAGCCCCGGCTTCCCGGCAGTGGAAGCCAGTAATGTGTGCTGCTTCAGCAGTACGCGTTCCCTTATAAGCCCCGTTGGGAATCGCCTTACCCTAGGGTCCTCTCTAATCACATACCTTCTGTGAGCTGGCGGGTTCCCTTGTCGCCTGATAGACAGTAATCCCGATCCCATCAGTTCTGCACAGAAAACAGCACGAGGAAATCTTTCCTGCAGATCAAGAATAAAGATGCTTTCATGACCAACACAGTCCTGCGAGCTCTGACTTGTATTCAAGCTCAAATTCCCGGGTTGCTTGCATTTTGGCTAACGCCTCTGCTCTAATTTAGGGCGAGCTGATCAAAGTGCCAAGCGTGGAAACTCAGGCACGAGGCTGGGCACGGCGTGCCCGCCGTTCCCACCGCCGGCACGGGTACGCGCGGTTCGGGAAAGTAGAGCCTGAACTAACAGTACAACTCGTCAAAGCCACTTAGGTTGTAGCAACAGGCAGCGCTTGACCTGCCTCAGGGATAAAAAGTTAAGAGTTATTTTCTTCCTTATCAGACACAAAAGGACCAGATCCCCAGCTGTGTAGCTGCATTGATTTCACCCATTTATACCTGCCCATTTTACCTGCTCCTCCTTCCCTTTTTATAACAACAACCAAAGAAAGCCAAGTCAAATACTTTGGTGTTACTGCTGTTTGAGGAGGGATTTTCAAGTCAGCCATTGCAGATACTACGCTTAAGGAAAATCCAAAGAAAACCTATTGCTTATCATGTGCAGGTCACAGTTCTTGCACAGCAGCATTTCCCTTTGGCTTCAGACAGCAGTTTGTCAAATTAAGGACTCCATCTTCCCATTTTAAATTAGCAGGAGATAGTTAGGAACTGCCCACAATTAAATATTGATGTTAAAAAATAAATAAATACCAGCTTTTCCCTGTTTAGACAGTAAGGAGAAGGCTTTGCATTGAAAAACACAGGACACATGAGAATGTGAATAGTAAAAAGCTCGTAACAAAGAAGGATAAACCCGCCTTTGTGTGCTTACTGGATTCATTTATTTCTCTGTAACTGAGAACCTATACAAATAAATGGGATAAAAAGCCAACGTATACTTTGATATCATCTGTAATCTGCTGGTTCTTCAACCAAACCTACTGGAACGCAAAGGAAAGGGGCAAGATTTACGCAACGGGCACACCGAGTCAGCTCTTGTCTCAACAAAACTGCTCCTCAGCTCCTTGCAGTAGCACAAGTCTAGCACTAACAAAGCCACTTGCCTGGGTCTAGCAGTATTTCAGCTCAGCTCCTCGCTCGGCCCCAGCCTTCACTTGAGACTGTGATTCACTCTGGGTGAATCCCTTTATGGCGATACCAGCAGCAATACCAAGCCCTGCCTCGATGAAATTCCTGGGCATCCTGCTGCCTGTGGGGTTGATCTTTGGCTGCAGAGCACTCCTGCTGCCAGCGGCATGCAGGAGGTAGTTTCAGTATCTGGAGAAAAAAACAGCTCCGCAAGAAGGACCTAAGCCTGTCTCCAGTGCACGTGGCAGGACTCGGACTCTGCAGGGCCGTCCCTCGCTCTGGTGTCGGACTCCCCAAGCCTGTGCCACAGAGGATGCTTATGTACACGTGTATGTGCCCACAGCCCGCCTGCAGGGCTAGCAGTGGTGGGGCTGCCACGTGGCTGGAAATCCTAGGCAAATGTAGAAAATCTCCAAATTCCTCCTTGAGAAGTTTTCTAGGTAGGGGAAGAGAACCAACCACAGAGTAACCATCTTTGTGTGACCTTACATCCTTTGTGGGAGTCCTCTCCCGGAGTTAGGTACCTCCTCTTAGATTTCCTAGCTCCAAACAGGGCCAACGAATTTCCCAGCCAGGTTTATGGATGCTCTAGCTCGGTCTCACAGGAGGGCGGTGGGAGACCCTGGTTCCACCCTACCTGAGCACATAAAGCTACTGAATTGAAAAAAGTATTATTTCTCCCTGACCTCATCTCAGCCCCTTAGAAAAGCTTATTTCCTGTGACTTTACATGCCAGAGTGGGGGAATGGAAATGCAGCATTGTTTTAGTGCAGTGCAGTGACTCTCTGCTTGTAGCAAAGTTATTCCGAGGAGAAAAAAGACTTTGGGGTAAGTAAGGTTTACCAAAACAATAGCAGCAATTCACATAATAGTAACAATTCAGAGCAAAAGTGCAAGGTCATACCTGTTTCTGTCTCTGACACTTTGGGCAACATTCACCAACAAGAGAAACTGTGGAGCAGAATCACTGAACTAATGTCGCCTTTATTCATTTTAGAGGCCAAAATTATTGTCTCAAACCCTTCTGAAGCACCCAGATGCTCAGAGTACTTTGCAGTACTGTCATTCCACTCCAGGTGGATTTTGCGGCACCTGGGAGACCCAGCCAGGGCTGCCTCAGCCAGTGATGCTGGCTTTATCCCGGTGAGCTTGATGAGTTGACTTTGGTTAATGGACCAGACTTGCTGATGGCACCATCCCACCCACCCAAGTGTCACATTCCTCCAGAAACCCTTAGAGCTCGGTCACACGGCAGCTTAATGGCACAGTGGACATTTATTTGGGATGGCAACTTTCCTGCACGATTCAAGAGATATAAGGAGGTAATTATTCATGGGTTTCTCTGTGTGACAAAACTATTTAGAAGGGATTGCAGCGCGATCACGGGAGGAGCGCCCTCCTTCATCTCCCCAGCAAAATAGAGCTGCTACCCAGCGATATCGTAAGCCTCCGTATTTCTCATTAACCTTAGCATTTCCTTTCTTGCCCCCCAAAAAGCATAATGATGTAGACTGGCAGTATTGCTTCTGCCCTAATAACTCACTAGAGCTCCTGTCTTTTCTTTTGACCCTCTCTCGGGCCAGATTTAAGCCTCTGGTAGACTTCAGGCAAACACCTCTGTGAGAAAAGCAGGACTGTTGAGGAGGCAGGCAGGAGAGTTATCAAATAAACTTTCCATTTTATTTACAGTTCAGGAGCCTTGCAGAATGACACACACTTATGGTTTGGGATCACTAGCAATTATTGTAAAGGTGAAAGCAGATACTGCAAATTTAACAAGCCTTTTGTATGAACTAATTGCATTAGAATACATTAGTAAGGGTGCACATTGTAGGTTTTATGTTTCATTGGAAAGGTCATCCTAGATTCTGGTTGAATAGTGAAAGAGAGGAAACCATATTAGCAGTGTATCCAGCAAGTGTCTCTAGGATGAATTTCCTTCAGGTCATTTGCATTATTTGATTGTAGCTGAATAGTTCTCCCTCTGCTAAGCAAGTAGGGGAAGACCTACGGTGACAATAGGGGAAGTTCAAAGTCTTTGAGCCTTATTAGAAGGCTCATTTTCTGCACTCATTTTCATGCACTCGTTTCCCAGAACTAGGCTAGCAGCTGTATAATCAGGACAGCAAGTTGACATGCCTCCTGTAAAATACGAACCTCTCAGGGAAAGTTGCTGTTAGTTTTCAGGAGGCAAGAGGGTTCCTGCTTCTTCAGAGCCGTGACGTCCTGTTGTAGCACAACACCAAATCCTTGCTGGTCTCTGCCAACGATTTGTGCCTGCCACCCGAGCCAGGGCATGCCGGGAGGACGCGCGTTAGCGGGGGGGGTCTGAGCAAACCCAGGGCCCCCTCCAGACCCTGATTCAGCCACCTCGGGTGTCTCCGAACACTGTGCTGGGGACAGTCACTACACCAGCTCTGTCAGCCCACGGGGCTCCAGTGCCTTTGCAAGCCCAGGGATGGTGGCAGCACCGAAGAGGCTGCAGAGGGCACAGGGGCGGTAGCAGCAGAGCTGGCATTTGGGGAAGAGAACAGAAGCAGGGCAGCCGGCAGGATCCTGAAGGAGATGAAGGGATGGGGGAGCTGGGCCCATCGAGGCACAAAGTTTTGGTTCAAAGGGAAAACTCCTCTCCTCAGTCAGGCAGAACTTCTGCGTAACTATCTGCCAGTGCTGCCTCATCCCATGGCTACGGCAAGGGGACTAAGCGTCGGCCAGAAAAGGGCAGAGACTGTGTCCATCCAGACAGACATTTGGGACATTTGTTGATCTGACAGTACAAAATCTTCTGGTTACGCCCTGAATATCCCCCAGGATCTCCAGAAGAGTGGCTGGTGACCACTGGTTTTACTGACCCATGGAGTTAACCCAGCCCTCGAGACAACCTCACCATGTGGAAAGCAGGAGTTTGTGTTGCGCTAGGCTAAGCAGTGCCAGCAAGGCTAGAAGAGAAGCTAAATGGATGTACCTAATGACTCTCATCTTCCCCAGACCCCTCTCTACCGCGTAAGGGGCACAGACAGCACAGCACCCTCTGGGAAGGTGTAGTGGCATTTACCCTGTCGCCAGCCACCTTTGCTCTGAAAGGAGGTGGCTTCTACCCATCTGCCACCCCTAGAAGATGTAAAAGAGAGGAGCATATGGTTCTGAGAAAATAAAAGGTGCCGGTATCTCAGCTGGGTGAAGTTATTGACTTACTGTCTGACCTCCAGCAAGACACATGCCCTCCATCTGCCCTGCTCAGCCTGGCTGCGAGACAAGCAGAAGTGACTCTAGTGCAGAGACGCTGAGTCTGAGTTTAGCTTGTCAAAGCCGCAGCAGCTGGTCACCCCTTTGGTGCCGACAAGCTACCTCAAGGCCCATTTCGGCCAGCTCATAGCAGCTAGGTCTTCTCCTCCCGCAAATCCAAACTGGCTGTGAGGCTCCCAACAGCTTCCCAAGCCCATGAACACAAGGAATGTAAAATCATAGCACAACTGCTGCGAGGATGAGCTGGGATCCCCTGGGCCCCATTGCACCCCTTCCCCCAGCTCCATAGCCCAGTCCTCCAGCTGCTGCTGGGACTGCACGCTCAGTCCTTGCCTATAGCTCCTTCGTACAAATGCTTTCATGCAACCAAGGGAGGGAATCGATCCGCTCCGTAACGTACGTCACCTCCGGCAAGGTTAAAACTTCAGTTTGGCAAAGCCCTTGGGCATTTGGTCATGGGGACTCATCCTGTGCCGCAGCACTGTGCCTAACAGCACACTGGGTCGCGCAGCCCTCAGTGTGCAGAGGATGACTAAGCCCCGTTAGAAACCAGGGGCACCCCAGCCTTCCAGCACCCAGGCAGCAAAATCTTAACATGGGAATAGTAAATATCATCCATCCTTCATTAAGGCTGTGTAACAGCCCAAACAATAATTTTTACATACTCTACATTAAAAACATCGTACTTCAAATCTTAGTGTCCCATAATTTGCATTTTGAATTCCAGGGAGGATATTTGATGGAGTGTATGCCACAGCTCCTGTGTGTATGTACTATATCCAAAGGACATGGCAATCTAGCATAACATCAGATAAGTCCTAATAATAGCCATATTTTAAAGCCCATTTTAAATATTTAAAAATATAATCTGAAATAAAAATGAAGTGTGAAACGTCCGTATTAATAATATTATCATCAGCCGTTATTAAAGTCAAAGACTTGAGTTTTCATCACAGTTACAGTCCCGTTAATAGCTTTATCCTGACAAATGCACTGAAGATCTCTATTTTCTTCAGCTAACATTTTGGTCCACTTCATCATTTCTTTTCACAGGAAACTAAAAGCTGAAAGTGCTAGAAAGGGGGGGTGAAAACCTCAACATCCCACCGGGTCCCACTGGCACAAATGCCCTGAAGGCATCCCTGGTCCCTTCTTGGTGCCACTGAATCAGGCCCAGACAAATCCCATCGCTCACCCACCAGGCTCTGGATTCATTTTCTGCTCCCCCATCCTACACAAATACATGTATCTTTTCATTGTCCTCCAGACCCAAGTTTCCTGATAATTTAATAATCACGAGACTGAGATACATCTGGAACTTGACAAATATTTTTAAGCACCTTCCTTCAACATGACTGGTGCCTGCCACCTCCATCACTCCTTTCTTTATTTACTGCACCCCTCTTTGATCGTGGTTGTTCTGTCTAGTCCAGTAGGAAAGGAAGGGGAAAGTGCTCCCAACTCCTGTGTATACGACGTGGATGAGGAAGGGAGGATTTATGCTGGAGGTATGCGGGTTAAATATTAATTGTATCAATGTCTTTATACAGCAACAAAGTAAATACAGAAATTTTAACAATGTGTTTTGAAAGGTCATGAAAATACATAAAAACACATCAAATCAATAACAAGAACTTCAAACTACACTCAGAAAACCCTAAATAGCTACATATACGAAGGATAACCATTGGAAAGAACTTCATATAAAATCATTTCTCACTTCAGTATCCTCTCATGATCTGATGGAAAGATTTTTCTGCTCTGGAAGAAAATGATTTGTTTGTAATATCAGTCTAATACTATTAGTTATATCGATTCGTGTTAGACTATAGACTGGTGAAGTTTTCAAAGCCTTAGCATTGCACAGCTGATGAAAACCTCTCACTGGAGCTTTTGCCTGGGCAAGGTGCAGAGCAGGGTCCCCCAAGTGGTGTATATTTTGCCAGATTATGTTTAATCAAGTCATGTAATGATTACTATAGATTAACAGGGAGTGTTTATATTGCTTTAAATTGTCTCGATCTGTTGAAATAGTTTTACAGATACATCAACATCTTGAGCATGTTTCCTTGAACTATTCTACAATTGTATTTCTCATGCTATTCTCATATTCTTAGAAATGCAAATTTCAACACAATTTGGCCAAAGTCAAAAACAGAATCTGCTTTTAACTGGTACCCTTTAAAAAAGAGTCTTGGTTGAATCTTCCCAATAAGCTTTGGAACAGAAAATAGAATCGTAGAATTGTTTGGGTTGGAAGGGACCTTTAAAGGTCGTCTAGACCATATGGCTCCCACCTAAATTTTAAAACTCACCAATTGCTGAGTGTGGTTTGTTTGAGTAAATGCAATATTCTTGGTTAACACAAACACCTGGAACCTGCTTGCACAGGACCCTTCCAAAGGCAGCACATAATCATCGTCTCCCTTGTATAAAGGAAAAATGGGGGGGAGGGTCCATTTGCAAAACCTTTCTTATAACTTTCTCATAACTTTCTGCAGTACCAGTACAGCAAAAGTGCTTCTCAGGAAGATCTCATAGCTCTCATGCCTCAGAGCATGCACAAACCCCAGGGGTTGTACACGCTTTGCAGGCACTCTGCAAAGGTGATTCACTTTAACCTCAAAATTCATAAACTGAAAAGGCAACCCCATGTGTATCTGCTTCTTTGAAGTGTTTAGAGGCTTGGTTTGTATTTAAAAAAAAAAAAAAATCCTTAAAATCTAGAAGATTAACAAAATAGAAACACTGTTTAAGATGATGGATCATGTAAGGTAATCACTAAAGTCTCTCAGACTGTAAAATAGGATTACGCACTGTTTCCTTTTTTTTTTCTCTATCGGACACTGCGGTATCAACCACTGTAGTCCTAAATTTAGCCAAACACTGCAATTATCAGATGTATTCAGTTGCAAAAGCTTTTGTCATTTTTGTGGTTGTCTGACGGTATACGGTTCAATCATAAAAGGGCAAATGACAGGCGGGTGTAAGAAATGAATTTTCTTCTTCTTACTGACATACCAGGGGAAGGCCCCCTGCTGTAATATGGAAAATCTTTTATGCAAAAGAGCACAGCAACTTACAGTGCACCATCACTATGCAGACTTTTGCTTGGGTATTTTTTTCCCAATTCAGTTAAGGAAAGGGGAAAAAAGATGGCCTTAAAATCAAGTTAAAAAGTTCAAAATTGATTTTAGTGTTAGAGTATATTTATAGGTTTAAGGCTGTAGCGATTAGAATGCAGTAAAGCTCCATCTAAGTATGAACATGCCCTCTTTAAACGGCGCTGGTTTTCTGGTGATCCCGAGGCCATTGCAGTGAATAGTTTTTCATACACAGCTGAAGCAAGGTGAGAGGCAGAGAGGGATGCTGAGTCCAGCGGGAAGCGGGCAGGGCCATCCCGTGTTGTGTCTCCTAAAAAAACAAAGAGAAGGCTGTACGTACATTTTAGGAATGCATTTAGTATTTATACTGCTATTTCTGAGCACAATCCAAACATAAAACTATATATAGAAAAATCAACCTTCCTGAAGGATTTAAGTAAAACTGCCTTTGGAATAAATAAACTCTCCTTTCCTTTCCACAAGGGTGACTTTAACCCCTTCTGGCAATAAACAAAGGTCTTAAAGAGAGGGCAAATTTAGCGTTTGCCATTTTAAGGTCCTGGCGTAAAGTGGTCTTACTGCAAATAAGCATCACTCAGATTATCCGCAGTGCTTTCGAATGAAAACAGGAATGGCGTAAAGGCTTATTATTCACCAGAAGAGACACGAAACCTGCCCTTTCGCTCACGTACGCTGCTCAGCTGTATGAACCAAAGGTGGCAACTTCGAAGTGAGAAGAAGACCTGCCCGTTACCCTTTACGCAGAGGCTGGCGGTGGGCGCTGGGGCATTGCCTGACCCTAAAAGCACAGAGTCCCTCTGGAAGAGGCTCTGCTCCCTCCTCTCCCGGGCGCAGAGGCTGCCGGCGAGGCGGGGTGGGAGGCAGCAGCCCTGGCCGGCTCAGAGAGGCTGTGAAGAAGCAGGGTCTCCACCAGGACCCCTAAGCGTTGCCCAAATGCCCTCAGGAGGAGAGCGCTCAACAGAAGAGCGAGGGGGATGCCTCTGAGAATGGCTGAGAGATGGGGAAGGCATTGCCTCCTTCTTCCTCCCATCACTCCCCACGCCTCAGACTGCTGATGAAAAAGAAGATGGGCTGCGGTGGGATTTTTTTCCCGGGCTTTCTCAAGTCAGTGAGTCTTCAGCTAAAGGGAAAATGGCCAAAACCTCCAAAGTAAGCATATGACTGCAAAGCCTCACGGGCATGGCAGTGCCTCACGCAGCCCCGCTCCCCCAGGGGCTGGCCTCGCAGACCACGATCCCCGAAGGAGCTGCACAGGCTCCCGTCCTGGTCATGGTGCAGCTGCAAAGCGGGGAAATACGGTATACAGAGGGAAATACAGGCTTTACATCCCCAAACTACACTTCCCATCAGGCATTGGCACAGCATTTCCAGATCAAATGTGGGGTTGCTTTCAGCTGAAATTTTTCCATTTTAACCAAAAAAACCACCTATTTTTTTATAAGCATCTATTTACGTGACAAATTTTTCCAGGAAAAGCATATATGTTTTACTTCAAAAAATCTGTTTAGTTAATAATCCACATTTCTACTGAAAAACAGTCTCAATGGACAATCTCTTTGAATTACTAACAGAAAACTGAATAAATCCCAACAGCAAGACATACTATGAAGAAATATTTAGTTCCTTAGGAAAAAAAATAAGCCCTTCAATAACCAATGGCTAAAACTCAGCAGAACTGGTCCCAGCGAGTGCAAATCAGCTATTGATTTCAATGAACCTACGTCAATTTACCCCAGGTGAAGTTCTGGCCCACTGAGCTCAGGGAAACAAAATGTCACCTTTACTTTCTAAACACTCTTTCTCAAATCACATTCCCCTTGTAATAATGTGCAGCAAGTGTTTAGCTCAACATGCCTCTTATAGTTTCTGTTTGGGAGATGATTTTTCTTTTTAATTTCTCTGTCAGGCACACTTATTGAAGCGCACACGCTTTAGACAGATGCAACATGCAAAAAGGGTTTGAAAGACAGTGATTTATTTATGAAATTCCTGGTTGAGGGGGTGAGGTAAGCCACACAAAAATTTTAGCTGCTCGCTACTGTAAGACATATGTGTAATATATGTAAACCACGGGGAGGGAAAGCACTGAGAATATTTGGGCACAGTGCCTGCGCAGGGCAGAATTACAGTGGGGAAAAAAGGGGCAGCAGGTGGGGAGAAAGCTGTAAGGACAAGTTCTGCTCTGCCTTTAAATTCACTTTGCTACCTCAGGGCCAGCAGCATTTATTATATGGGCTTTATACATACATTAAGTTTTTGTTCTTGTGTGTTTTATACTATGTAGTCAACACAGCAATCAAACCTGAAGCTCCACGGTGGGAGCAGAGCATAAATTCACTAAAAGAAAAGTCCCTGCACTAAAGCGTTTCGCTCCTAACTAAACTCCTGTCCATGCCAAAATCCTGTGCTCCAAGTCAAAGGCATTTTAAATTGCAAATGACTCCTGTCAATGTGGGCGCACTGGAGTCCCAGGACTGCTGACGTTCACTGGGGACACAATTATTTGGCTGCACCAGTCCGACGGCCGCCCATGCCAGCACCCTGGGGTGAACGTGCTCTCCCTCGCCCTGGCGCTGCCGAAGGGGAGAGGGCTGGCAGACGCACGCAGGCAATGCCACTCCACGGCATTTAAGAGGGATTTCTCCCAGTCCGTCTCCCACTGTTGAATACCCCTATAACAGAGCCGGCTGAAGAGAAGGCGCAGCCTAATCTCTGGCAGCGGGTGACTGGGAGGAGGCAGCGGGAGCGTGCTCGGTTCCCACGCCATGCCGTGAATCCCCAGAGACTCTCCATACCTGCTGGAATGAAGGAATTGGAGGTCACCAGCGTGGAGAGGAAAAGCACCAGTTTACTGCAGCTAACTGGTGCAACAAAGCAGCCTGAATGATGGGAGAGAGAAGGATGCAGGGAAGAGCAGCAGGAACTGGGGCTGGAGAGACTCCCCTGGATGGTGCTGAGTCAGCCAGGCATATACCCAAACATCTTCAAAAGGCACATCCAAAGAAAAGAGATTTTTTTTTAAGCATTTATTGGTCCTGTACCTAGCCAACTTTTGCAGACTTTTCAGCTGAAATGGCATTGAGAGGGAATTGTAGGGGTGAGGTGGTAACGCGTGAACTAGCCGGTTCAGAAAGGACAGCCCGTGCACAGAGACAGGACCGTCAGACTGCTGGCACTGGCAAAGGTGGCGCAGACACTAAGATACAGCAGCAGCCAGGAAGAGAGCGGAGCTGCTCTATATCTTACTGAGGAGGAGAGGGAAGTTGTATTCAATAAGGCGGAGAGTGGGGCTTTGGCAGAGAGATTCACGGTGCGAGCTAAAAGGGAGAACCCTGATGTGAACGGCCAGCCAGAAAGATGATGCTAACAGGGGTAACTGGGGTACATTGCCAAAGGCAGAGGTCACCATCGCCACACAAGGGGAAAAAGCTCTGTTGATTGTAAAATTAGGTTCTGCTCCACCATCTGCTCCACCTTCCTGGCACACAGTATAGAAAACAACGTCAAACCCCCTCACACAGGGCACCAGTTCTGGCATAAAGCAGAGCTGGAAGTGGAAACATAGAGCCAAAAATTACTAAGCAAACTGTCTAACAGTGGAAGAGACAAGCCCTTGAGTCACCCAACCCTGCTCCAGCAGTGAGGAGCAAGGGCCCTTCTGCCCTCCAAAGGGAAGAGCAGTGACTTAGGAGGCTGCCAATAGCTCCCCACCAGTGAAAGGGGTTAGAAGAGGAGTCCTCACCTGCCATGTAAGAGCTATTGCTGGCAAGCTTACAGCGGAGGAAATTAAAGTTTCAGACTAGTTAAACCATATTTGTTGTGTCTTATCTTTCTCCCTGCCTGGTGGGAAAGTTAGATGGAGGGCAAGGCGAGGAGATGCCAGGTGCTGAGAGTTGCTATGTGGATGTACACAGGAGAAGATGGCGTTAGTCAAGATGGGAGATGAGAGGAGCTTTGGCAGTGCCCACAGAGTAAATCTGAAAAGGAAGATACGGCAAGCGTTGGAGAGAGCCCCGAGGCAGTGGGGCCGGGGTGGAAAAGAGACGAGGGAAGAGGCATGGAGAGATACCAGATGTAAAAGATAACAACCCAGTACAATTTTGCCAAGAACAAAGGCTTCTGAACCATCACTTTGAATCCACATGTCCACCCTCCACTAGTAAAACCATTAGACAGACAAGAATTAAGAGGAGAGAAATCATTCGCAAGCAAACAGCTTGCTGAAGACATGACATTCCTGAAGAAAAATGTACACAAGCGTAAGCAGCTTACAAGAGCGAGCTATCTCACCCAGCTCACCCCCCACGAACACTATTAAATCCATGAGAATCAGAACAAGGAAATTGTCAGGGAGAGGCTGCGATTAGCCAGGGTCTCGGCTAGAAAAATGGTTTATGAATTGTCATAAAAATTTAAAGCTCAACCTCACATTAGCTGCTGCAGTGTCTCTGCTCCCACCTACAGTACAGTTCCTCTCCCTCTATCTTCATCACTGACTGTGCCAGTACAAGGGGGAAATCTTCTGAATGTTTCCCCAAAATTAAATGCTGAAACAGCATACCATTATTTTTGATATTCAAATCTATTATTAATAAGCTATACACTACAAAAAGATTCTGAACATGAGTGATACGTCTCATAATTCTGACCTATTAACAGAAGTACATGAGTCTCCCTGGACCAAAAAAATAGTTGTTAAAAAAGATGAATCGCTTACTCAAATCAAAATAACATGACAGTTCCGTGAAAGATTTCAAAATAAAAGTTAATAAGTTAATGGATTCATTTTACTGCTCCTAAGACACAAACAGACAATGCGGAACAGTCAGTCATCTTCTTATTAAATAATATGAATCAACTACTCCATCATGTTTGTATTAAGCAACAGGCAATAATACGCTCCCCGACAGTGTATTAGGGCGGGCGTGCCAGCAAGAGGACGAGGCCAAAGCACATTCTTAATTTTCTCTGGAGTCAATGGGCACATACTTAAAAGTTTGGCATATACCTAAGTATCACCCTGAATGCAGAGGCAGGAGCATTGCGCCAGCTGAGGGCCACCATTTAAGCCACCAAAACCTTTCTGCTTTGCAATCGCTCCTAACCCTCGGGTTTGGATGAGACTCATCTCACCAGCTGAGCCGTTGTCCACCATGCAGCAGAGTGCTGGGACCCCCCGCTGGAACACCTCTCCCAGGAGAGACTCTTCCCTCCGGGAATACCTAATAGCTGCTGAGGCAGCCCAGGCGAGCGGCTTGAACGGGGCTGCTGGCTTTTCAGTGGTGAGAACGAGGGGAGAGAAACACCACGCTCAACCTGCGCTGGAGGAAAATATTTCTGAAAACTTTGATTAGAAAAAGGGATGGGTTTTCCAGTGTGAGGAGAGTAAAAATAAAATGACATTTCCCTGATCTAAAAATAATTCTTCTGGCTTCTTTCAAGTGCTGTAGCCCAAAAATATTCCAGCGGAGAGAGGAGAGACACGGGAAGAAGATTGCCTTTGGGGAGTGGTGGAGTGACTTTCCCCAGCCCCGTGGAAGTCCTGTTCAGGTTTGGCTGCATTACGTGGGTCTGATAATCAAAGTCTTTATCTGCACAGGAGTTATTTTAATAAGAACAAGGGGTAACAAAAAATCTTCTGGTTGAAAGTTGGGCTGCATTGTACAGGCATAAGGGATTCCGTTGCCCACTCAGAATAGATAGATGTGGGGGTTTTAATGGACGAAATCAGGTGCTGAAAGGATAGGAGACAAACGACTTGTGGTTCCTGCCATTTAAGCATGAAAGGGGCGCATGAAGAGGCATTGATTTCAGCCACGCTAGGCTGAAGGGTGAGGACTATTCACACAAGTAAGGCTTTGGAGGACTGGGCTTGTAAACTGCAGCCGCTTAAACAAAAGTCTGGGGCACCTTTTTCAAGAGTCCCCAAGTCTGGTTTTCTAAAGGACCTTCCCCTCTTAAGTTGCTTAGGATGTATCTACCCCTTTCCAGCAGAGCCTTGGCTAATAGAGGGACTTTGCCTGGGCTAGCAGGGGGAGGGAGGAGGGAGACCGTCTGTAAGGGGGCTGTGGCCAAAGCAGGACCTCTGCAGGCTGCTGGCGCGGAGCTGGCGGCACCAGCGCGGGTGCTGTGCCGGGGCCCGCACGCTATCCCACATTTTTCATTCCCTCAGGCACTTTCAAAACGGTTACCTTAAGCCTGCAGCAGGCTTTCAGCAGCGGTCTCTGAGGCTTTAAGCAGTTTCTAACTGTATTTATGTGCTTTATCCCTTGAGTAGGATAAACAGGTTAGCAATTAACTCTAGCTTCCTGACCTCTAGCTGGATAACCAGATCTCTAATTATATTTTCAGTGGCAGTGAATCTCAAGAGTTGTGTGACACTATCTGAAAGTTTCCACTCCTGTGTAGCATCTGCAGCTCCGTGTGGAAATTGGCAGCCGAGAAAGTATTGGCAAAACAGAAAGCCAAGTTTTCCCCTCCCTGGTACTTCTGCCTCCTCAGCCTGTCCAACCCTTCCACTCTGTTGCTTGGAAAAGACTTACCCTGATAGGTGATTCCTGGTATGCCAGGCAGCTCACGCTGAGAACCAAAGATTCTGAGAAGTATTTTGTTCAAAAAACCTTTTATTTCATAGGATCCTTGCGGTAGAGAATATTCACGGGAGTCAAGAAACTGGAGGCAATTATAAACCCCATGTCCTTTATAGGTTGTTTTCAATGGTTTCTCAATAGAGCACTATGTTGGGAGACAGCATGGTTTTATTTCTTTATACTGCTACAGAATTATTATTTATGAAAAAGAAAACAAGAAAAAAATTGTAATGTACCACTTACTGTAGGAGCATAACTGACCTTCGGAAAGGTGATATAGTTGGAGGGACAACTCTGGAACTGGCAGAGCACATCTCAAAAACAGAGTATCTGGATGGCCTAATGCCAGAAGCTAACGGTAACAAAGCAGAGCAATTTGGAAAATCAGCTTGCTGTCATCCTGTATGCATGTAACTCTTGAAATAAAACAGTGATCTAATATAAAGGAAGTATATGGATTTACTCTGACAGCAATGCCAAACATCCATTCTAAGCAAGTGCCACACATATTCTCTTTTTAAAAGTGGTAAAATACATAGCAAATCAGCTGTGTTCACATCTTCATAAGGAGTGGGGTTTGCACTGATTTTTCTATGTGGTTTCCCACTATCTGTACAGAAAATGCATGTCTGCTTCTGACCCCGCTTCTTACTTCATTACCCATATGAATTATCCTTTCTGAAGAGAGATGTGGAAGAACTGTTCAAGATCTGCATCAAACCAGGAGAAAAATAAACTACTTCTTACCTACATAGAACATGATACTTTACTGTAATAGAAGCTGGTTTGGATTCACACCACAAACACTTCCACACTTCAGGCTTCTGTGCTGCAAACAGATTAGTTTGGAGAGCTGCACTGAGTGTCCCTGCCATCAGGACAAATGGGCGTTCGGATGCTGGTAGACTCCTTCTCAAGGCAGAAACTGAAGTAAGAAGTGCACACTGTGAGATAATAATCTACAAAAGTAAAGGCCAAGAGAAGAAAATATGGTTTGCACATCAGCTGGAAAGTTAATTATACAGGTCTTAGAGAACCATGGTAAAGTCATTTTAGAAGTCTCATTTTGTTTCCCTCAGTGGAAAAGAAACAGTGGCAGAGGTGCGCCGATTAGTTCCTGCTGAGATTTTTTCCCTTCTCAGTGGCTTCCCTGCTTGTCACACCTTATCACCAATTCTGTGCAGCAGGGACCAGTGGATTACACACCCAGCACCAGCCAAGTTCTTACTTTGCCTGCTCTACCACTACCACTCCTCCAAACCAAGTATAATAAAAAAAAAAAAAAAAAATGGTTGAGTTGGTTGCACAGCACTTAGGGGCAGCCCCCAGCACAATTCAGGTGGCCAGTTACCAGCTCCAGGTAAGGTATTCCTTTGTGTCCCTGACCATATCACTTTCTGGGCTACCTTTCTACAGAAGGCGGCGGTGTGCAAGGGACACTACAAATCACAGCAGTATTTTGTGGACAGAGCAAAAGCAAATGTGCACCTGAGGCTATAAAGAAGGAGGAGACCAGAGAAAAGGAGAAGTAGCAGTGTTATCCCACCTATGCAGTCATGATATTTTTTCTCCCCACAAATTCCTTGCTTGGCCTGTCTCATCCACATCATGTTACAGCTTCTCCTTCGGAAACAAAGGACCACTGCATATGCTACTCCTGTTCTCTGTGTGGGATGACGCAGACCAGGCTCCAAGCTCCATGGGTGGCGTTTTCCACAGCAGCCAAGCATAACAACAGAATTGGGCTACAGAGGTCCACATCAAGAAGAGTATCAAGAAGAGTACAGAGATGTCCCATCTGGCTGTTAGAAGGAAGGGGACAAATGGCTTACCTAGTTAATTGGAAAAGACAAGACAAAAGCCAAACTGAAGAGGGCCAGGACAGAACTAAGGGTGAAAGAAAGAAACTTGTAACAAAGCTGGCTCTGGAGAAGAGGTGCTCAGTGAGCCATAGCTGTTGGAAATACACTTTTCCTGTATTTGTACAGAAAGAAACCAGCGTGACTGTGGTATGGAAAACAGGTAAAATGCATTCAAAGGGAGGTATACCTGAAGCAGTGTGTAGGAAAAGAGGAAGAGAGATACTGACTGAAATTTTAATTGGTCTTATCTTTTAAAGCAGCGAAGTAATATTTCTCATGGAAAGTTGTGGGACAATGACTTATGGAAGGGCCTTAATCTACCAAATAAAATCTCTGGAGGAGATACCTAGGAGTCGGTGCATAGAATCATAGAATTATAGAAACATTTAGGTTGGAAAAGACCTTTAAGATCATCAAGTCCAACCGCTAGCCTAGCACTGCCAAGTCCACCACTAAACCATGTCCCTAAGTGCCACATCTACATGTCTTTTAAATACCTCCAGGGATGGTGACTCCACCACTTCCCTGGGCAGCCTGTTCCAGTGCTGACAACCCTGCATGTAATACAGTTTAGCAAGGGATAAAATACGCTGGATGAGGCTGGACTTAGCAGAAAGACAAATGCGCCTATGAACTTCATGTCCATTCCTGTGTTGAGCAGCCAGCCGATGCAGTGCCTGCTCAGCTCACAGGGCACAGCCAGAGCCATGCGGCTGCCCAGCTGTCTCCCATGTAGACAGAGACAGCCTCACGAGGAACAAGAACGCAAGAACAAAATTGTTGCAGAGCACAGATTCAGGGCACAAACCATTCTGAGTGCTCTAAATAAAGCTTTAAAAGAAAAAAATTACTATACTGTATAATTTATACCTCAGAGAACAAAAAGATGGGGATGATTCTGATGTTCTTCAGATGCCTGAAAGACTCCAAATCAATCAAGAACAAATAAGTAGGCAGGCTATTCCAAGCTGAGCTTGAAGGGTAATGTGCAAAAAGAGCTGTTTCATGACTGAGTCTACCCAACAAGCGTGTTCTCATCTTTTCTAACCTGCTTCTAGGCTAAAAAAAGACCAGACATCCTTCCTGCTTCTGAAAGTTCTGCCCTGTTTTCGTGCTTAGCAGAGGTAAGAGAGGCTGAATTCTGCAACTGCCTGACCAACTGCAAATGCTTTTTCTGCTGTAAAGCAAAGGCAGGAGATCCAGTGGTTATTGTTGAATAGCCAGCAGTAATAGTGCATGCTCTCCAAGAAACTTCGTCATTTCCCTGTCCCTAGAATGCAAAATAATTGCTGCATGGGAGGCTTGGCTTTTTAATGGCAAGTGATATACATCCACCAATATTCAGATAGCCTGAAAATTAGTACTAACCTCTTGGGCAGTTTTAGAGATTGTTTTTCCCCCTTCCAGTTTGTGTGTTAGTTTTCAAAATCCCATTAACAAATCTCCTAGAAAACTAAAAGTGATCTACACCCAGATTAAAGCTAGCAATGAAAAGTGGCACTCATCCATTGACATGATCCAAAGACACCATCGCACATAATCACACTTTTAATGTATAATAAAACAATACTTCACACATTTATGGAGTGGAATAAAAACAATCTATTACTGGTGCCTTTTAGTTTGGTTTAGTTTGCTTGAGAAATGATGACTTAATAAGAGCCCTCCTCACAGAAAGCATGCAGGTCTGAATTAGAAGTG
Organism: Astur gentilis; assembly: GCF_929443795.1. NCBI lineage: Eukaryota > Metazoa > Chordata > Aves > Accipitriformes > Accipitridae > Astur > Astur gentilis. The sequence continues at coordinate 16,650,018 of NC_064894.1, forward strand.
TGAGACTGAATTTATGAAATAACCTTGGCAGTAAATAATAGCACACCTCAAACCGGGATTCATCACACACCTGTGTGGTAGGGAATGGAAGTCAGCTTCATCACACCTAGAGTATCAATCACTCCCAGGATGCAAATTCCATGAGATACAGAAAGATTACTTTACATAACCTGCAGAAAGTAGTTGAATCAATGTAATAAAAGCTTCACCGGAGCATTGTACAACCTACGAGTGCCCTTAAGAACACGCTTTTTTCATCATTTCACATATGAACAGCAGGATGGTATGTAGACGGATGTACTAGCTCGTAGCTGTGGACATACTAGGCTTCATTCAAAGATTTATTCAAAGGCTTCAGTAATGAGGATTGACTCTTTTGGTCAGAAGAAGTCTCTCCTTCCTTCAAATCAGCAGGAAAAATCCCATGGCCTTCACTAAGGGTGGGTCTGTATCCGACAGCCTCCGGCATTCCTCAGCGGTGCCCAGAGGAGGCTGAGCCAGCAGGACAGGCAGCCCCATCCATGTGTGTCTACCCTCCTGGCTGGGACTGCTGCGTTGGAAGTGTCCCCTGGGGATGGAGGTGACTTCGTGGGCTGCAGCCCTCCGTAGACCTGCCCCTGTCTGCATAGGCACCCAAAGGAAACATCTGCATTTCCAAGCAGCTCGGCATCCAGTAGCTAAGCTCTTCTGAAAATCCAGCCCCTGGGTGAGGTATATACGTAAAAGTCAAATGCTTTTAAAACATCAGTCCCGAGAGGCTGGCCAAACCCTTCTGAACGGCTGTCCTGGGTGGCCGTGCTGGGTGCTGGGGCAGGGGGAGCTGGCACAGCGCCGTCATCCCGGACGCCCACCGCTTCGCTGCGGTCTGTGCGGCAGGCAGAAAAGTAACCAGGAGTTCTGCTGTGGAAGGCAAACTCCGCAGCCAGAAGGAGACAGGCTGTCTTATTTTTTCCTTCTACTACATAATATAATACTTAGGTTCCATTTACTGTACGTACAGTCTCCTATTTACTCTGTTATTTGGTAAAACTGTGTATCACAGTAAACCCCTGTATCATGTCTATTGCAAGTGATTTCTGACACCAGGATACCTGAGGAAAAAAGATGCATATAAAATGCGTAGGGGAAAAAAATGAAGATCCCTTTTTCATTCTCATGGTTTTTACTGTCATCAAAGAAGTATAAACACATATACATAAAAACATAAATCTTAAAGCGCATGTTATATGCTTTTTATGTATTGAACAGAACTGTTTACCTTCGGTTTCTTATTTTATTCCTTTTGAAAAGAGATTAATATAAAAAAGTTTTAAAATGAGGCATTTCATTGCCACTTCTTTTCTATTGCACTATTTATTACTGCTTTGAGGCTGCAGAAAAGAAAAAGGATGCAAATGGCACTTTATTCCATAAGTCTTCGGGTCAGACTCAGCTGCCTACCGTGCTGATCAGATTTCCTTTTTTTAATTTTGGCAAGGGCTGGATATAACCCATCTTCATATTAGATTTTGCAATATAATCCTTGTTATCTAAGCCCATCTACACCTGTCAGCATACAGCTTTCAATTTTTCTTTTCTTGTCATTTCTTTCTTTCCTTTTTTGGTTTTTTTCAGATTCACACATACAATCCCCACCCTAACTGATGTATAAAACATCAGGGTGAAAGATAATAAACTTGTTTTGCCTGCATAAGCATTTTAAAGTGAACGGTTTCTTATTTTATAGGGGTATCTTTTTGCTAAAAGAAAAAACACTGGAAACAGTTAAAATGTTATGTTTAACACTGACTGACTATTTAGCTTTTTATAACTTCAAATCCTAAACAGCATGCTGAAGAATTACTGGAGAGGAACAAGAGCTCTTCCAGCGCGAGAGCAATCAGATTCAGGCAAAGCCTGTGCGGGGGCGCGGGGCCGGAGCGCTGGGGAGATCCGGGTCCCGCAGTCACATCCAGAGCTAATTGGAGTGACTGCCAGCCTCAGTATAACGCAACCGGAGGTCTCAACTCAGAAGAAAAAAACTTCCAGACGTGCTCAACTCGGGGCACATCAGATCACCGGCATCATCCACCTGCTGGAAATCAGGCACGTATCTAAATCGTGAGAGGAGCGGAGCTTTCGTCGCTATTACATTTCCATTGGGGCGGGGGGCCGGGGGAGGACGTGGGGGCTGCATTCCAGAGCACAACGGCACATTCATAGGAGCCTTCATTCCTCCGCAATAATTCTTCTTCCTATGTTATACAGAACAGTCATTTAATATTTGTTTCTAGGTAATTAATTTTGGAAATGCTCTTCATTAAAATTGAACAGATCGCCGTGCGTTCGGCTTGTGCTGCAGGAACCCGGGTAACCTGGGGCTTTTGCTGTGCAAAGATGGAGATAGAGGAGCTATAGGTAGGATGGAAAGAATGCAGATTTGTAAGATTATTTTTAATATGTGAATGAACTGACAAACCTAATTTTCCTCAGTGCAGCAATGGCTCGTCTCTACTTAAGAATTAGTAGAGGCAGAACAGTCTCTTGAATATTCAGTGTGCAACCAAGACTTCTGCCTTTGCTGTGCCCTCACGGAAAATTATGAAGCATATAAGGCCAGAAAAATAATAAACTTCTGTTCCCAAGACTTACTCTCGCTTTACCCACCTCAAATTGTCACTTTGGAGAATGATTGAAAAGCGATTGAGAAAGAGGAGGAAAACCAGCAGCCAAACCAGGGCCCTGGCTATAAGGTTGCTCTTGCTGCTCTGTGCCCATTCGCACGGACAAGCTGGGCCATCGGAAACTTCTCCAGCCTGTTCCAGCAACCTCACCTCTTGGAGGGCCGGGGAGGTCAGGGTGAGCACCAGCCATCCTGACAGGGAAAAACATAACATTAAGTCCGTGGCTCATCTACACTGAGAAGTTTTGGGACACCAGGGGAGGATAGCTCGATGTTGCATTACACAATGCTCTTCTCTATTCTCCCCAACAAAATAAAAAGGTGATGGTTTCTTTCGCTTCCCACCAGAAGACTGAGTGTAATGAGCTTGTGCTCCAGCAAATAACAGGTCAGATGTTCTACCCCTGGTGAGGGCTAATTTTCAATGACGAATGAAGTGTTCCACCCACGTCATGAGGGAGGCTTTGGGATGAAAATAATCTACACACAACGTGTGGTTTTTATCTATCATTGCCATATGCAATCAAAACCTTTTAAAAAGCATTTGGTCGTTTGATCAAACCCTTCACATGGGATCACTCAACTTTGGATGTCCAGTCTTAGTCAACTGGGGCCAGAAATGTGATCACACAAGCACATTTTAATTTATATACACAAGAGAAGAAACTTAATTCTGGCACGCTGTAACTTTTGAAGGCTCAATTATTCAACCTTCATACCCCTCAGACAGATGGAATTCAGGAGGAGGAAAACTTTATTACTTGTTTTAAAATAAATGTATCACTGGGTGGAAGAATTAAGTCCTCCACTCACAATTAGCTCTGTGGCACCATTCCTTGCTTGAAATAATGGCAGGAACAGGCTGTTGTTTTTTACGTGGTGCTCACCGGAGGCACATGGGACCACGTGCAAGGCTAGCATGTCCGTGGTTCCTTGCAAGTCAGAACACGAATGCTGAGAGGTGGCACTCTTGGATCCTATCCCCTGTCCCTTAGGGAGCCCTTTGGCCTCTCTCCCTCTAACACCTTTCAGCCTCCTATGCCCTCCTACTTTGGGCCCTGATGCTTCCCTTGTCCTCTTAATCTCACCCAGTTTCTCACCCAGACAATCTCTGCTGTCCCCTTTCTCCTCTTTTCCCTTGTCTGAAGCCCCATCCTCCCTCCATCTTTCCACCCTTCTGGTAATTCCCCCTCGCTGTACTCCAGCCTCGCCCCATAAGGTGAAACATGTCAGGTCACAAGAGAGTGACCCTTACTGGCAGCTCCCCTACCCAGAAACACAGAAATATAAAGTAACCACAGAGAGGGTGCAGGGAAATCCTCCTCCAAGCCACTCGCTTGGGATCTCTTTCTCCGTCCGTGATCTGGTCATGACCGGGTGAGGGGAGAGGCTGAAGCATGTTAAACGCGTATGGAGCCCACAAGGACTGTATCTGGCCCGCGCTAAACAAGCAGCTGTAAACTGACATTTTCAGAAATATCAGGGTGTGGTTAAAGGGTCTTCCCTGCCCTACAAAATTCTGAGTTTCTGTACCTAAGCATGCTGTGCTAGATCTTCCCAATAAAATAATTGTGATAATTTTTTAGGATGTTCAAATATATCGTTTTCCTTTAATTTCATTCACTGAAATGATTGAACCATGCAACTGACTGCTTCCAGGATAGTTTGCCTTGAGTCAGAGACTAGCTGGAAAAAAGCTCTTTCGTTGTTATAAGTTTGGCAAAGCTATAAACAATACCACCAGTCCCAGGCATTAAGTAACTACAAATCAGGCCATGCACAAAAAGCCTCATAGATTAGCTGTAAAACCATGATTTTTTCAAACAGCAGTACAAGCAGGTACCTGCAGTTAAGGTGGTTTAACTTTCTCATTGCACTTGCAAGGCTTCCCCTGCAAACTTTGCAACTTTGCAAACTCAAGAAGCTTTTCGTTTGAAATGAAATATAGGCTGCTTATATTTTCACTTGTCTCCTGGATCTTGATCTGGATGAAAACATCAAGCACAGAAACACTCAAATCAAGACAGATGGCAAAACTATATAAGCAAGAGGAAGCAGCATCTTATGATGAAAAGCACCAAGGAACGCATCTATAGGTGATAGCACCAGTGTGTCTGTCACGCTCCTCGTATCTCTTACGATAAAATTCCAGCCAATGAATCTCGAATCTGTGGTTAGTTATGTGCTCCTTTCCGCCGCTTCAGATAAGATTTCATGGGGTGACAAAACACGTGATTTAGGGGTAGCAATACTCAGTATAGCAAGAATAAAGTTCTGCTTCTTGCTCTGATCTTCTTCCTCCCTTGGAGTGTGTCTAACTTCTTACCTAAAGGTACGATAAAAATGTCGTAACATTTCTAAACCGGCAGCTCCCCTAACGCGTCCCGCTGAAGTCTACAGGGGTGCGCATAAACACGGACATCGAGGCTGAGCCAGCAGCTTACACGAGCAACCCCTGAGCGGTGTCACACCTTTCGGGGAGCAGGCTCTGCACAGACGCATTCAGCAGCAAGCGCACCTGGGTGCAGCCCCAAGCGCGCCGGGGGCTCGCTGGCAGCTCCAGGCTGCAGCGGGGACAAGAAGCACGCTCCAGCCTACCACGTTTAGAAGGCAGGGTGCCGAGGAGCTGGCCGGACGAGCTGCTTCCAGCCGTGCTGCGCCTGGCTGCCCCGGGGAGCGGAGTTAAACTCCCTGGAAGAGGGACTGCAAAGGGATGTCTCCCGAGTACGCTCCTCTCCAGTCCCACCCTCCTGCTCTCCAGGGCCGTCACAGTAGCTGCTAGGGGCACTCTTGCCTCTGCTGACTCTTTTCCCAGGAACTGAACCTATGCGTAACATAATATGGGCTGGCTTGATACCCAGAGGAGTTGTTAAGAGAAAAAAGAGACGTGAAAAACCAACGAGGCGGACACTTGTTCCTGTACTCCTATATTCCTGCAGCTTCCAGAAGAGTTTCCTGAATATGTACCTAATCCCCTCCCGGCCCACTTTCTAAACGGCACACCAACTTTGGCAACTGCAATGCAAGGATGCTCCTAACGCATCCGAAAACTTCCTGGGGCATATATTGCATGGAACTGATATCACTGCCAGAAAGATAGGGGCCAGCGGTCCGATAATAATAAACTGAGCTATACGGGCATAGAGATGAAAAGAGAGATGGAAAATGCAGAGGGCAAGAATCCCAAATCTTCTTTTTTTTAAAAAGGGGGAACATTTCAAAGCGAGTATCAGGCACCTGTTGTTACGTGCCAAAGGGGAAATCTCTCCACCAGATCCACAGGGCAGGTCCGAGATAAGCAGCTGGAATGATAAGTTATCTCTGTTGCGATTCAGGAAATATAGATGCTTCAGATGCTAATGGTGTGTCAGCAGGGAAACAGACACACAGCGGACTGGGGTTAAGTAAGCCTAGGAAGGTGTTTATTCATGTATAACGTCTGCAGAGAAGGTGACTCCCTACCTCGCTCCTGGCTGCCCAGAGGAACTGCTTGGAACCAAAAATGTGCTCGGAGGAGTCAAGCGGAAAGGTCAGGCGGGGCGGGGGGCGAATCCCAGCCGTGACAGCCCTCCCGTCAGCGCTGGCACTCCGGCCGCCGCGCGCGTCCCGGGAAGGACGGCAGCCCGTCCGCCTGCGCCCGCCGACCACCGACCACCGCGCCTGGCGTAACGCGGCCGGGCTGCGGCGCGGGCGGAGGGGACCCCTGCCAGCTTCCAGAGAGCCTGGCGTGCGGCAGCTCAGAGTTGGAGGTCACTCGCGCATCCTCTTGCACTGGGCTGGATCGACTGCAGCTGAAGCGTTCCCGGCAGACATTTGTCCAATCTATTTTCAAAATCCTCCCACTGCCACTCTAGGCAATCTATTCTTGTGCTTTCCAACTGAAAGTTAGAAAGCTGTTCTTAATGTCTAATCTAAATCATAAGTCAACTTGAAAATGACAAGCACGGTTAAAAGTTTCAAGATTTTTCCTAATAATAAATGTGGTTTTCATTTTATTTCTCTCTTGGTTGCTGCACATTCAGGGTACCTTCAAATCACTTTTTAAAGCATCCCTCTAGAATCATGATGTATAGAAACCATATTTTTTATTTTTCACAAGAGCTGAGATTGTCATTTAATTACATAAATCCAGGAGCAGGAGATTTAAGGAGAAAAAAAATGGTGATAAAGTCCTGTGAGAGATGCCAACACTTAATTTAGCTGTAAAAGGCGCTTTTTTTTTTTTTTTATCCGTATGCCTCACAGACCCATTGCCCAAAAATGTCCTGAAGTGACAGCAATGTCAAGCGGAAAAGACATCTCACCCATAACTAATAGAGAAAAATACCTCAGGTGTGGGAGACTCGTATTCCTATGTATATGCAAACATATTCCTTCATTTACCTCTCATCAAAATCCACTTTATCCCAATCATGTGAACATTGCCTTTCAGTAGACATTTCGCAAGATCCCATTCAAATAAGTTTATAGCAAGAGGGGTAGTTTCCTCGTGCCTCACCAAAGATCAACCCATAGAAAACGGCCACTTTGATCTGGTGCTTGAAAAATATTACTCAAAAATAACTGGACTCACTTTCTGCTTCAAGGTTGTCGAAAGAGCAGCCTACGGTTACTTACCAACCTCGATGCAAATGCAGAAACACAAGGAAAACACAAATAGGAGCTCTGATCTTTTACGTCAACAGAACCAGATATGAAGGAAAACTACGCTGCCGCAACTTCCTAGATACACATGGCTAGGCACGGAATTGTCCCTGGAGACAACCACGTTCAAAATTTACATCCTCAAAGCTTGTTATTTATCACTGGAAATGCCTAGCTTTTTAACTAGGGCGTCACATTAATTTTGCTAAACTTCAGCATCCACGGTGTAGTCAGCTATATCTGAGTTACTTACCCTAGGCACTGCATTTCATCCCAGAGCAGACACTTAAACACAGCAGATGAGCTGTGCCTCCCATCAACTGCAAATGGCCCCTGCATTGCAGACATCTGAAGTTAGGTGACATGATCGTCACCCTCACTGCCTGCGTCCTTCTCTCCAAAAACTCTGGAGAGGAGAGGAGAGGAGAGGAGAGGAGAGGAGAGGAGAGGAGAGGAGAGGAGAGGAGAGGAGAGGAGAGGAGAGGAGAGGAGAGGAGAGGAGAGGAGAGGAGAGGAGAAACTGCCTCTGCTTACCATTTTCTATCAGCAGGTTGAGGCCAGCCAGCATGCCCCTTCTGAGGTGCCCACTTATCAGGTTTGTAATTACAATAACCTGGAGTCCAGTTCCAAGATGAGGATTCCCTTGGAAAGCAGGATATCTAAATATTAGGCATAGGAGCTTTCAGCCCCCTTCTGGGTATCTGGCCTAAACTGCATTTCTAGTCTCTTTCCTGTACCTTCAGCAAACACGAGGGCTACCCTAAGCAATTTAACTAGTATTTTTACCACACCACATCTAACACCTGGCATGCAGCTACCATCTTTGCATGTCTCTGAATAAATAAAAACATAAATATTTATCCGTATGTAGCATGTGCCTTTTTCTTTATGGACATAATAGCACTAAATACACTAAAATCAAAAAGCCCTGTCTATGGTCTTGTCTTTTGCGGTCTAACCTAAGACAACAAATATGGTCCAATGCAAGGTCCAGGAGAGTTACATTTCCAGAAAAAAAGGAAAAATCACTTCTATTCATTGTGTCAACAATGTACTTATGATCTGAAGGTATGTAATTTCCAAATGGCCCCAATTTCCACCCTCAGCATGTCTGCAGGATATACAGTATCACGCTAAAAGACCTCAGCTGTGTCTGGAAGAGCTAGTTCTGCCATGGTACTTACACCATCTGAAGCCAGTCCCTCTCAGTCCTTTCCCCACTCCTTGTACTTTTCTCTTTGCTGCATCGTAGATGAAAATTCTGCCTGTGCCTGCTTTCACATCATGTCCGAACCCTCCCTGCATGGCTCAAGAAGTCCAAGACTGTTTTACCCACCCAGCTCTAGGTACTCCAGCTCTCCACACAGCTTCTTGCCTACTCGGAGTGCCTTCAGTAAGATTTCCTTTTGTCTTTCAGACAGCAGGATCCTCCTCCCAATCCTCAGACCCAGGTTCCTTCTTCAGCCAGCTCTAATTTCTTCACCAAACCATTCCTACGCCACTTTTCTCATTTTCAGCTCTCACTCCTAATCTGAAGGCCAAGTCACGGTTTCTCTCCCCCTTCCAACTTCCAGAGGTGAACCCGAATCTGTGTCTCCATCTTCTCTTCTCCTTCCTTTTTCACCCCGTTCCTTCCCCTCCACCTCCGTGCCAGGGAGCCTTGTTGTCTGGCCCGTGTGCCTGACAATAACGAGTCTCCCGGGAAGCAGCGCAGAGCAGCCGGGAGGGGAAGGTGCAGCCTGTGTGCATCTCCGGCAGCGCTGCGCTCCGTCACGGAAGGTGCGTGCATGCATTCAGAGAGGTGAGCGAATGAAGGTTTTTCAGGGAGGGGACAACCTTCAAAGATGCCTGCTGCTGCTTTGCTGCATGCATACAACCTGCTTGGTTGGGGTTTTGTTTCCAAACTCTTTTTAACTTGACCAAGTTGGTGTAACAGCTTTTCTTTGCACCCTGGAACTTGAATGCTGTGATGTTTGTTCTCACTCGCAAAGCTCGGGGGGACAACAGAATATTTTGGCCTTGTTGACACAATGTAGCAACATTATAACCAAGATTTTTTAACTGGGAGTATCAGGTAGCCATAACAAGAGGCAGCTCTCTCATTCCCACCTGTAATGACCAGGATGCATTCAGATAGGAGGCAAAGAAAAGAGCGAGGTCTTTCCTCCTACCCTTAAAACCAAACTATGCAGGTTTTTAAGTGTATTTATTTTTTCAGCAGCCATGAATATGGACCTCTTCCAAAATAATGTACGAGCACTGGATGTTGACCAGACTTTTCTGAATGTTTAGTGGATAAATTTGTTGGTTTAGTGTAAAAGATGGCTTCAAGAAAAAGGAAGGTAAGAAATAATGGGGGAGGAGTAGAAGAAGCCCTACAAGAAACATTTGAGGGCTGGTAGCAACCACTAAAGCCACCGAATTGCCCTTGAGTAGTCCAGCCTCACGACGATGCCCCAGCCCAAGAGGTTTGAACCAGCAATGCCAAAACTCTGGAGCGAAAGAACTAACTCAGAGACCCTTTTGGCCGCATAAAGACCTTCCCTTTCAAGAGGAGAGTGAGTTGTCGTGAAGCCATGGCAGGGAAAGCAGACTGACACAGGGTCCCCCAGGATTATCGGTGCCAAAAGCAAAAGCTACTATCAGACCAGAAAATGCTTTACTGACACGCCGAAGATAAAAATCGTGTATTGCCAACCACCCTCGCCACACATCCCAAAACGTGCCATATGGCTGAAAGTACTACAACTGATTTTGCCATTCCTCGGGTTCTGGTGTGAATTGACAATGAGTCTAACATATAAATTACATCATCTTTTAACTTTTTGTGATGTATAACATCGGACAGCTTTGTCTGGGACAATCCATCATGAACTAGTCTTGTTGACATTTTGGATTCTCTCTTCTGACCTTGTCCTTTCAGCACAGGCATAATTGTGCTTATGATAATTTTATTCCCAGTTAGGCAGCGATTTTGCACACCTTTGAGTTACAGAATAACTAAGAAGCCAGTTCTCTGTACGACTGCTGAAACGAGACACCTTGAACCAATTTATGCTGAAGCGCAGTCCGGTGGTGTAGCAGTAAATAAAAGTGGGTAAACTCACCTCTCTCGGTGTGCATAAGTAGGTTAACTCTCTTTAGTCGTGTTTACTGTTGACTATACCACAGGTGCAATCTCAGCTGGAGGTTCCCTATTGAGGAAACACCAACCATATGTTTGCACAGCAGACAACGGGGCGGGGGGGGGGGGGGGATGGACGGTGAGTGTGTACAACCCAGTCCTCATGGTATGAAGGGTCTAGCAGGCAAAGGGGAGGGATCCAGGCTCATTTCTGCCACCCAGCTCACATGCAGAGAGCCTCCCATTTCAGCCAGAGAGCTCTAGGTTCAGGAATCATCACTAATTTGTCCGTGCTTACATACCATCATGGGATTTTAGGGATTTTTTTTAGATACATAACAATTTAGCAGTCATCTAGGGTGATGGGCAAATCTTTTTTCTTGAAGAATTGACTGTTCGGTGTCATTTTAGTGGGAATACACAATTACTATGGTACCTGAATTATTTGAGCTGTTCCCTACGACGACTGATTGCTTTTCACAGGCTCTGTGTGGGAGCGGCAGAGAAATCCTTGCTCTTCTAACTGGTGTCAGCACCCCCAGACAGTCAAGCATAGCTGCAGAAGTGCAGCCATCATTTCACCTGTAGCAGTGCTCGAGCCTAGGTCCCTGCCCACCCTGCTCTCGAAACAAGAGAGTGATTTAGCTTGTTTCAAACCACGGGATTTACATGAATGTGAGAAAATATGCTGGACTCCAAATATTTAAAATTAAACTTTGAGATATCAGTCGCCACAGTAAAGAGAAAGGGACATCCCACCACATCCATGTCCGCATTTTCAGGGAAGAAACAGTTCTGTCAGCTGTAGCCTCCTTTCAATCTAAAACTTCCAGACTTATTAGATTATCATAACGAATAGGCTCTTACACTCCCAGTCTGATAACTGGGTAACTAGACGAGTGCAAGTATGTTTTAGACCACAACTTCACAACGTCACCCACTCACTTCTACCCTCTTCAACACATTTTTCAGCCCCTTCAGTTCTGCCACTAAAGCCGATGGGAGGAGATGGAGGGACAGACATCGATCTGACCAGCGGGAAAAGTAATCTCCTCCAGAAACAGTTGTAAAGCTAGAAGGAGTGGCAAACAGTGGGAGCTCTGCAGGCTGCTACGGTTTTTTGCTGCCTGCCACAATATTCTTTCGTGTTGTTTCTGGATCTGCTTCCTTTACATATGTTTTTCAACTGTTTCTGGCTCGAGGTTGTTGTTACTGGAGCGCGGACGTGTTGCTGGAGATGCTGTTCAAGTTCACAGACTTCTTGTGTTCTGCTAACTTCCACTGCCCTCGGCACTCTTGCCCCCCGTCAAACAGACTTTATTTGCCATCAAATGTAAAATAAAAGGTATCGGTTATTTAAAATAAAAGGCATTTGTTGTTTATCAGAAAGACTAGCTCCCTGGGGAATAGCGACTTCTGTTTAGCATTGGCCCGGCTGCGCAGCCTAGGCTTCATAGCTGAAGGTGAGATGCTTCTGGAGCTCAGGGAGGCAGCCCAAGAACAAGACAATTTCCTCTTATCGCCTTCACAGCCTCCTCACCTACTCCATTTCTGGAAGCTGTTACTTAACACAGCATTAAATGTAATTGGTTATCAATCCAGTCCAGAAAGTGAGCAAGAGACACTAATAGACAAGACATGGATGTTTTAGACAAATGCTGAAGCTCATGGAGGAGCAGTAACATCGCAATAACAGAAACTGAGTTTCAATTGAGTTGAAAAAGCAATTATCTGGTACTACGGAATGAAGTGAGAACAAGGTAAAATTTTATGATGATGCGATTCCTCTTTTTCACAGCTTTCTGGAGGCAGGGAAGGACTTGCCGTGACCTTTGCATTTAACTGTGAGGCCACCAAAGGCCACTCCAGTTCTGCCGCCCTCCTCCTCTCCCAAAATGGCCTTTGGCTAGTAACGCTTGGTTTAATCCTGGCTTCTTTGGACTTTTCTTCGGGAGCTTTCCTGGAGGCACGGCACAAACGTAGAACTGAGGAAGGACCGTCAAGGCGCCACCAGCATCCTCCTACCAGGCCGGGGATGCTGCTGGGGCCACTGGGGCCGTCTCCAGCCCGGCCGTCCTCCCTCCGCTGCTGCCACAGAGGCGGCAGCGGAGGGAGGACGGCCGGGCTGGAGACGGCCCCAGTGGCCAGCAGCCCCTGGCATCCTCGGCCCTACAGGTGAGCATCCCACATCCCCCTCCCATGCTCCCACCTCTCCTTCCTTTTTTTTTTTTTTTCCTTTTTTTTTTTTTTTTAATTTATTTTTCCCCTGCAGAAGTCGAGGTTAAAACCCTGAAACCCGAAGCCCTGAAACCGAGCCGCTTGGCCCCGCCGGTGGCACGGCCCCGCCACTCACACCCGTGTCCGCTCCGTGGCCCCGGGCGCCGTCGAGATGGAGCGGGGGGGAGGGTGGGGGTGCGGGGGTGCCCGTGCCCCGTGGGTTATGTGCGGGTGACCGCGGAGCTGGAGGAGTGAAGGAGCAGGGGAGAGGGAGGTCTCTCAGCGATTTCCTCACGGGCAGGAAAAGGCAGAAACCCGCGTGTCGGGGGGGGGGGGGGGGGGGGGGGCGGGAGCGCCGAGGTTTTCTTCTTGAGAGAAGCAATTAAACACAAATTAGCTTCACTCATGCCGAGGCAAGATCGCCCTCTCTCTCCGGGGCGGCCGGCGGGGGCAGCCCGTGGGGTCAGCCTGGGTGCCCGGCCCCCCCAGAGCAGCCCCGGGGCGCCGGGCGAGGCGCTCCCGCATCCCCACCCGCGCCCGCGCACCCTCCGCGCTCTCCCGCCGCCACCGGCCTCGCCGCCGCGTCCGGGGCGGTGGGTGAGAGAAACTGGAGGTGAAGGAGGGGTTGACCCGGAGCCGCTCCCCGGTCCCGCTTCCAGCCCCCGGGGAGCCCCCGGGGGGCCGGGAGGAGCGGGCCGGGGCCGGGAGCGCTCCGTGCGGCCGGCGGGCGCCGGCGACCGAAGCAGCCCGGTCTCCCCGGTCCGCATTTTAATCCTGAAATCTGGAAATGGAAATTGTTTGATGTATGAGGAGACGTTATCTAATTAGGGCGTAAGAAATTTAATCTTTCCAGCAGGCAGGTCATATAATTAATGTTAATTTAACGCTCAAATTCTCAGTCATTAATTTTTATTCTCTTAAATGTAGTTTGGCAGGGCCCCCTGATCCATGGCAATGGATTTTACTGAATGTAAGAGCACACTTGGTCTTTGGAGTGAATTACTGCAGCCCTTCCTATCCCAATAACAAGATCACATCATGTATGCATTATTAAGCCATGTAATTGAATGGTCCATAGTTTGCATATCAGACTATTAAAGTAATGTGTTTTGCTTTTCTTCCAACACGTAATGTTAAAGCCTTTGCGAATATTTGGTGATTCTGATAATTATCACCAAATTACTACAAATGTTCTCTTCATTAACGTGATTTCTTTCAAGCATTTTTTAAAAATGTGAATAATGCATTAAGTGGTGGCTTGTAAAGTGTTTTTCAAATAAAACTTGTCAACTACTATTCGAAAATGAGACACCCCCCCGAAAAAAAAAAAAAAAAAAAAAAAAGAGAGAGAATTAACAGTTGCAACGGAAGAGAACAATTCTCCAGTAAGATTGGAAAAGACGACTTGCCTTTTTTCCCTATTTCAGATAAGTGACTGTACACCTTTAAAGTTTCACTTCATCGGGAGCAAAAGTGCATGCAATCTAAAGAACTGTCGATTGCAGATGATACAGAACAGATGGAGGAACAAAGTTGGAGCTTTTCCCTTTACAGGGAATAGATGGGGACATAGGCAGACAGACAGAGAGATTGATTTGAAAAGATACTGACCTCTCTCCTTCAGCTGCAATTTAACTTGTCCTGGAAAAAAACCCAAGTGAAATCTGCCTCCTCCCCTGCCTGCCTGCCTGCCTGCCTCCTGCCTCCCCCCGCCCCAAGTTCGCACTGTCATCTGAACAAACTGCTGCGCCGATCTCAGAAGGTGAATAATTCTCAATTAACTAAGTAACTAACTTTCTTCTTGCCATCTTGAGTCACTCACTTAACTAAATCTTAAGCCTTCGAGACCCTTCATTATTGCCTTCCCCCGCCACACTATTTTCAAAGTTCAATAGCAAGGCAACAAAAAACACTGCTGCAAAATAAGAGTCTCTTTGAAAATTAGAGCTGTTCATTTGCATCGGAACAAGTTATTCCCCCCCCCCTTCAAATTATTTAGGCACCAAAAAAAAAAAAAAAAAAAAAGAAACCCAACCCCAACCCCCAAAGCAACCCGCAAAGCCCCACGCAGCTCGTGTCAGGACCAGTGTCACGGATGCTCTGCGGGGTGCGAAGCCACCGTGACCAAGTGAGTAGGCGCTGGGTCAGGTGTGGGGTCGGGCTGTGTGACTCGGGCCATGCCCGTTTGCTGCTCTGCAGCCAGGAGCGCTCGGATCCCGCCGGGCCCACCCCGCCGCTCCCAGCCGACGCCCGCCCGGCGGGGGATGCGCGGCGGCGGCGGCGGCGACGGGCGCGGTGCGGAGCGGAGCGGGGCGGCGCGCACGGTCGCTCCGCGGGGCCGGGGCCGGGACCGGGGCCGGGGGCCGGGGCCGGGGCCGGGGCCGGGGCCGGCGAGGCTCCTCGCCCCGCCGGGAGCCCGGGACGGCCCGCGGCGCGCTCTTATTTTGGTTGGGAGCGGACGGGGCTGCCGGCTGGAGCCGGGAGAGCGGAGGGAGGCGAACTGTGCTCCTCTGTTTGGTTTAGGGTTGGGTGGTTTTTTCTCTCCCTTTCCCTCCTCTCTCTCTCCCCTTCCCTCCTCACTATAGCAACCAACGCCAGCCTGACAAAAATGCACCCTCTGTGGACAATGGCCCAGCCTTCCTGCTCGCCTCGCTCCTCTTCTTCCTCGCCGACCGAAAGAAAGTTTCCAGCCCCCCCCGCCCCCGCCGCCACTTCTCGCCTCTTCCCCCCCCCGCACCACCCGGCGCTGGCTCCTGCGCAAATCCCGGCGCGGGGCAGCCGGGCCGCGCTCAGCCCCGCCGGGACCGGGGACCGGGCCGACCCCCACGCGGGAGCCCGAGGAGGGACACACACACACACACACACACACACACACACACACACACAAATCGCCCCCCCCCCGCCCCCCCGCCGGGGGCCCCGCTTCCCCCAGCCGCCCAGCCGGCGGGACGGGCGAGTTCTGCCCTGCCGGCGGGGGCTGCCCCCCGTCGCATTGGGCTGCAGGGGTTTGGGGGGCGGGGGGGGTGCGGGAAGGGGGAGAGGGGGGGCCGGCAGGACGGCCCTGGGCCGCCCCCAGCCCCGTCTCCGTGCGCGGGGCGGCCCTGCGGGGCCGGGGCCGGAGCGGTGGCGCCCGCAGCCCCGGCGGAGCTCAGCCCCCGGCCGGCTCCCGGCGCCCGGGCTCGCCTCGTCGGTGGCGCAAAATCGCGTCCCCCGCCGGGAAGGGCTTCTGCTTTGCACCGGGAGTGACGGAGCGGGGCAGGGGCGGCCGAGAGCCCCCTGAGAAGGCGCTTCGGGAGAGGAGCGGGAGCTGCGCCCAAAAGTGCCCCGAAAGCTGGAAGGGGGCAGGGAGCAGGACCGTGTCCCCCGGCGAAGCAGGGACACGATTTGTCTGAGCTCTTCCCGGGGTGTCTGCTTGTCTCCGTCAGACGTGACCACTGAACGAGACAAACAGAAAAGCAACTGTTAGATTTGTCAGAGAACGCTGGGCACTTCGGCACTTCTCTCTCTCTGCCTTTTTTTTTTTCCTTCCCCTTTTCTTTCCTTTTTTTTTTTTTTTTTTTGTTGTTGTTGTTGTTGTTGTTGTAAAATCTGTTGCTGTGTTTCGTCCTGCCCGCCCAATTCTCCGGCCAGCGCCGGCTTTGGGAAGTCCTGGCTGGAACCGCTCTCCCGCGCCGGCGAGGCTGGCTCGCCTGCCCTCTCCCACCACTTCACCTGCTTTCCGCGCCAGCAGAAACGCCCTGCCAGCGCCAGCGCGGGGCGGTCATCTCCCAGCCAGGCTTTTGAACGCTAAATTGCGAACTCCCCGGCACCAATCGCATCTGGGTCTGTCTCCAAGAATTCAATAAACAAGCTGTATTAACTCCAACCAGAATTTATCTCGTAGACTGATGGAATTTGTCTTTTTTCTTCTGCTGCTTCTGCTTCTTTTCCCCCCAAGGCCTCATATTCACCACTCAAAATTTAGCAGCCTGCCTTTGATAAATTACTCAAAGTAATCCCTGCAACAGCTAAGTCTGACTGGTTGACGTTGTGTTAGAAGTCTTCATAGCGGTATCTGTCTATAAAATATTCACTTGCGGACTACAAAGGGTGGATCATTTTTAATGACAAGATTCAGAACTGGAGGATGAAGGGAAAAGATTAATATCCGTGAATTCAAATAATTTAATTTCAAATACTGAACTTAGAACATTATATCCGACTAGTTTAAACAGTGATGCAGATAAAATAGCAGAGTCTCAGATGAATGAAGTGGCCGGAAGAATAGAGTCGCAGGGAATGTTGGAAATGAACATTAACACAAACTTTACGGGAACTTTTTTTGTTCTTTTTTTTTTTTTTTTTTTTTTTTTTTTTTTTTTTTTTTAAATTCTACACCTTTCTATCTTCCGGGATAATCAGTATTCTGGCAGGGCAAAAATGTGTACGATATTACACGTATGTGTGCGTCTATCTGTATATGCAGGGAAAGAGAGATTTTCTTTCCTCTAGAGATAGGTGGAGAAATCTATTTAGACGGAGGATTTTAATTTCAATGGGTAATGTGAGCTTGTGCAATCAAAGTTATCAATTTCTGTCCTTTTTGTTTAGATTTCTTAGTTAAATGTGTTTGTTATATCTACCCCGAGGAGAAGCAACTTGAAAGTGTAGCTTTTGACTCATCTTATAAATACATCCCTGAGGCTGCGGTTCTTGCAGCTTTAAGCAGTTTTCATTAAAGCAGCCAGCTGCCTCTTTGTGTAGATTGGATTTTTTTAAAGCAATCACTTGTGAAGCCCCGGCCTCAGTTTTGTCTCTCCGCAGGCCCTTAAAGTTGAAGTTTCATTCATGTCTTGGGTCTCTCCGCCGAATCAGACTCCTTGGAGCAGCACTGGAGAGAGCCACACGAAAGCGCAGCCTTGAATACCTCGTAGAGAAAGGTTAAAAAGGAAGCGGAGATCAAAACAATCCCATCTCACAAAAGGTGCATTAAATGCGCCCCAGCAATAAGCACAAATCTTCCAAGCTGGCCTTTAAAGGGAGCACCAGGAGCCTCACGTTTATTGCACCCAGCAATTCTCTGAGCAGCTCGCCGCGTCTTTGCACTCCTGGCGCATTTCCTCCTAAAACAACATCTAATGGGAAGATAATAGAGACGCAGAAAGGAGGCGCGGGGATTCCCCCCCTCCCCTTTCCTTTTAGCTGCGTGAGACTATCTCGAGGCTTCGAGACCAGAGTTGGAAAATGAGCTTTCCACCTCTGCAGGAGCAGGCGCCTGCAATCCGTACTCCCCTCCCTCCAAACGCCCGCCCGCAGCCAGGCGCGGGCAAGAGCGTGCTTTGGCGGAGCCCCCGGAGCCGGGGAGGCTGATGAGCGGTGGCCGGGAGCCGAGGCTCGCCGGGAACGAGCCGCGCTCGCCTTTGGCTGCTGCAAAGGCAGCTTGTCCTCCCGGCGTGCGCGGAGTTGCGACGCCGAGGGAGCCCAGCGCCTCGCAAGCCGGAGCCCGCTGCAGCAGCCCGGGGCGGGGGGCGGGCAGGGGACCCCCGGGAGAGGGGGTGGCCGGCCGGGGGGCGGCCGGAGGGCTCCCGGAGCCCCGCCAGCCTCCCTCCGCATGCACCTGATGTGTATGCAGCGCCTCGCCTCCCAGCCGGGAGAGAGCTCCAGTTAAGTGGCGCTCTATGTGTTTTATAGCGAATATTCTCGAGTAGCGGCACTGCAATGAAGGAGATATCAAGGAGGCCTGTCAGTTCAAAGCTTTTGGGGTTGTTTGAAAATCTTCTTCACGTCAAAGTAAGCAGCCCTAGTATTTGAACAGCTGCTTTGAACAGTGAAAAGGGCTGAGCTGAATCAAAACACTGCAGTGTCTGCCCAAGACGCCGCATCACCTTCAACCTGCTTTTATACGAGCAGAGAAAAGGGAAGAAAGGCTGGCGAGACCTCTAATCCC
Organism: Astur gentilis; assembly: GCF_929443795.1. NCBI lineage: Eukaryota > Metazoa > Chordata > Aves > Accipitriformes > Accipitridae > Astur > Astur gentilis. The sequence goes on from NC_064894.1 coordinate 16,668,591, forward strand.
GCGGGGTCAGCTCCGCCAGAAAGGGGCCACATGACTGTCTCTTTCACGTCCCCAGCGCCCCGGAGCCGAGCGGCGGCCGGAGCCGGAGCCCGAGCCGGAGCCCGCGGCGGGCAGCGGCGGAGCGCGGCGGCCGGGCGCTCGCTCCCCGCTCCCCGGCGCTCCCCTGCACGGGGGGAGCCGGGAGCGAAGGATGCTTAAGGAGCGGTATTAATGACAGGGCTAACAATGATGGGGAGGACGAGGAGGTGGAGTCTGCGGCGGCTCTGAATGCGCCGGCCGCGCTCCTCGCCGCTCCCAGCTGCGACTCCATAGGCGTGCGCTCGGCCGGGGAGGGGGGCAGGAGGGACGGCGAGGGGCTTTGCTGCGGGGCTCGGGTTTTGTCCGCCTCCTAATGCCGTGTTGCCGCTTCGGTAATTGTGCCATTACCGTTAGCCTTTGAGATCTGCCGCTGGGGCGGCAAGGGGGAAGAGGCACGCAGGACGGTGACCGCAGGCATCACCTGCCAGGCGGCCGGCCAGGACCGGGGCGGGGGGGGGTGGGGGGGTGTGTGCACGACCGGGGGGCAGGGCTGGAGGTGTTTTCCCCCAAAAAAGTGATGGCTGGAGCTCGCTGACCCCCGCGTCGCGCCTCCTCGCCGGGGCGAGCCGCGGGGAGCGCGTTGCTGCCGGCACCCCACGGGGACCGGCTGCCCGTGGGAGGCGCGCACGCCCGCGGGGCCGGGGCACAAGGGGCTTCCCTCGGAGGGTCAGCGGGGTGGGGCCGTGCTGGCCGAGCGCCCACCGCCCGAGACGCCCGCGTGAAAATCCAGCCCCGACAATGACGCGTGGCGTGGCCCCTCGTGTCGCGTCCACGCGTGAACTTCTGGCAGCGGACCTGGAGGCGGGCGGGCGGGCGGGCCAGCCGCCCCCGGCAGAGCCTCGGCGGCCCCGGGAGCGGGCCGGGAGGGCCGGCCCGGGCGCGGGGAGCGGGGCGGCTCTCCCCGGACGGTGCCCGCGATGCTCGGGCAGAAAGAAGCCTGCTGCGGACTTGCCCTGTTGTTTTGTTTCAACTCGCTGGTCTACACCTAATTGGGAGGAGAGAGACGAGAAAATGAGCATCAAATTATAAAATTCCTGGGTGCCCAGTCGTTTCCACACGGGAAACAAAAGGCAGAGCTTCACTTCAGAGGCACTGACTTCCCTCCCCGCCACACTCGCCGAACAGGCAGCATTGTTCTTCCCCTCGCCTGCACCTCGAAGAAAGGGGGGGGGGGGGGGGGGAAATCCCTTAGGAAGACTCTCCACTCTCTCTCACGGACAAAGTTTGTCGTCGCTCCCCCCCCCCCCTCCTCCCTCCCCTCCCACCCTCCCTCCCTCCTTCCTTCCCTCCCTCCCCACCCCCCGGCAGCAGGAGCTCTTGATACGCCGCTAAACTAACGAAACGAGGTAACTCCTGCTGCGCCCCTTGTCTCAGGGCACTGGATATCCTGTTTATGCCGCTTCTGTGTATATGTTTATGTGCAGGAGCCCATCCCCCCGCTCCTGCACACCCCCCACGCAGAGGAATATTTCCAGGCAAGGAGCCTTTCCAGCGCTCACGTTAAATACGATGATTTATAAACAACTCGCAGAAGAAAGCTGTTTCTTGTTAGTAGTAATAAATTCCCCGCTCCGCCCTATTGTATTATTTCGATGAAGACAGCGGGAGCCTGCGAGGCGCACCTACCCCCGCGAGCAGTTTATTTTCGAGACAAAGCTATGGCTTCCAGCTCAAAAACGGGCAGTGAACTCTTTTCGCGTCGGCCAGCCCGGGCGCTGCTCGTTCCTAGGAAATCCGGATCCAGTTCCAGGGTCTCCTTCCTTCCTGTCCGGGCCGCAACTTCTTTTTTTTTTTTTTTTTTTTTTCCTTCTCCCCCCCCATCCCCCTCTTTTTCCTAATTTTTTCCTCTCCTCCTCCTCCTCCCTCCCGCCCCCTCCCAACCCTTCCGTACCGATGCGGAGCCGCCAGCCCCGCTCAAGCGGACCCGCGGGGCACCCCGTCCCCCCGGGACGGGACAAGCGCCACGGTCACACCTCCGCAGCGCCCCGAGGTGCGAAGCCCCGACAGCCCCGTGCGCTCCGGGGAAGCGCCGGGTGCCGAGGGGCCGGCGGGCAGGGAGGGGGCCGCCCGCTCCCCACTCCCCGCTCCCCGCCCCCGGGGGCGCGGCGCTGCCCGGCCCCGCCGGCGGGGCTGGCTGCGGGGCGGCGCCGCGTGCGCTCGGCCCGGCCGAGAAAGTTGGGGGCGGGAGTCCGGACCCCCGCCCCGGGGGCAGCGCGGCCGGGCCCCGCGCGGAGACCGGCGGCGGGGAGCGGGGCCCCGGCAGGGCGCGAGCAACAGGAGCCGGCGGGCGGAGCGGCGGCGGCAGCCTCCCGCCGGCGGCGCGGTACGGCGCGGTGCGGCGAGGCGGGGCGGGGCGGGGCCGGCGGCGGAGCCCTCCCCTCCCGCCGCCGCCGCCGCCGCCGCCGCCGCCGCCGCCGCCCCCCGCCCCGCGGCCGCCGCTCCCCCGCGCCCCGTTCCCCCTCGGAGTTGGGTTCCAGAGGGCGGTCGTGGGCGGGGCGGGGGGCGGGGCGGCGGCGGCGGGGCGCGCCAATGGCGGGCGGCGGCGGCGGCGGTCGCCAGGGGCGCCCGCGTCCGTCAGGGCGCGGGGAGCCAATGGCGAGCGGCGGCGGGGCGGGGCGGCCGCGCGTGCCTTCGCAGTGGGCCCCGCCGCGCGGGCCGGGGGGGCGCGGGCGCCGCGCGGCGCCCGAGGCGAAAAAGTAGCTGTCAAATGCGCGGCGCCTTTAACCGGCGCGATCAGTGCGGCTCGGCGAGTCATGGCGACCGCAGCCTCCAACCACTACAGCCTGCTCGCCTCCGGCTCCCCCATGGTGCACGCCGAGCCGCCCGGCGGCATGCAGCCCGGCGGCGGCTACCGCGACGCCGGCGCCCTGGTGCAGGCGGACTACGCGCTGCAGAGCAACGGGCACCCGCTGAGCCACGCTCACCAGTGGATCGCGGCGCTGTCCCACGGCGGCCCCGGCGGCGGCGGCGGCGGCGGCGGCGGCGGCGGCGGGGGCCCCGGCGGCGGCGGCGGCGGCGGCGAGGCGCCCTGGTCGGCGGGCGCGCTGGGCCAGCCCGACATCAAGCCGGCGGTGGTGCAGGCGGGCGGGCGCGGCGACGAGCTGCCGCCGCCGCCGCCGCCGCCGCCGCAGCACCCGCCGCCGGGGCGGGCGCCGCACCTGGTGCACCACGGCGGCGGCGGCGGGCACCACGCGGCGGCGGCGGCGGCGGCGGCGGCGGCGGCGGCGTGGCGGGCGGGCGGCGCGGCGCACCTGCCGCCCGGCATGGCCGCGGCCAACGGCGCGCAGGCGGGGCTGCTCTACTCCCAGCCGCCCGGCTTCACCGTCAACGGCATGCTGGGCGCCGCGCAGCCGGCGCTGCACCACCACGGCCTGCGCGACGCCCACGACGAGCCGCCGCCGGGGCCGCCCGGGCCGCCGCCGCACCACGGCCCCGAGCACCCGCCGCCGCCCCACGGCCCCCACCCGGGGGCGGCCGGGCCGCCGCCCTCCGCCGCCGCCGCCGGGGCCGCCGCCGGGGCCGGCGGGCCGCCCGGGCCGCCGCCGCACCACGACCCGCACTCGGACGAGGACACGCCGACCTCGGACGACCTGGAGCAGTTCGCCAAGCAGTTCAAGCAGCGGCGCATCAAACTGGGATTTACCCAAGCGGACGTGGGGCTGGCGCTGGGCACCCTCTACGGCAACGTCTTCTCGCAGACCACCATCTGCCGCTTCGAGGCCCTGCAGCTCAGCTTCAAGAACATGTGCAAGCTGAAGCCTTTGTTGAACAAGTGGTTGGAGGAGGCGGACTCCTCCTCGGGCAGCCCCACCAGCATAGACAAGATCGCGGCGCAGGGCCGCAAGCGGAAAAAGCGCACCTCCATCGAGGTGAGCGTCAAGGGCGCGCTGGAGAGCCACTTCCTCAAGTGCCCCAAGCCCTCCGCCCAGGAGATCACCTCGCTCGCGGACAGCCTACAGCTGGAGAAGGAGGTGGTGAGAGTGTGGTTTTGTAACAGGAGACAGAAAGAGAAGCGCATGACTCCCCCGGGAGGGACGCTGCCGGGCGCCGAGGACGTGTACGGGGCCAGCAGGGACACGCCGCCGCACCACGGGGTGCAGACCCCCGTGCAGTGAACTCGCGGCGGGGGCGCCCGGCCCCTCCTCCTCCTCCTCCTCCTCCTCCTCCTCCTCCTCCTCCTCCTCGTCCTCCTCCTCCTCCTCCTCTCCTCCTTCCCCCAACTTTTGATTGTCCTCCTTTTTTTCTTTTTGGTTTTTCTTTGGTTTTTCTTATTATTATTGGTTTCTCCTATCTTTAAAAAAAAAGACAAAAAAACAAAAAACAAACAAAAAAACGCGCAAAAAAAGAGAAAAGAAAAGAAAACAAAAAGCGAGCGAGCGAGAGGGCGAGCGCGAATCACAGCAGGCAGACAGACAGACAGACAGAGAGACAGACAAAGCACCTGCACCGGACCGTCCCTTAGACGGCAGCGGGTGCGATGCTGGGTTTTGACCTTTCCAGGCGAGTGCCCGTGCACCGGAGCGGAGTGAGTACCGCGCGCAGGCAGGGCAGGCAGGCACCGGCAGGGCAGGGGCAGGCACCGGCACCGGCAGGGCAGGCGCAGGGCGAAGCGGTTCGCACAAAACTCCCTTGCTCGCTGGCGAAAAAAATAACGGCGCTGCCCGGCCGGGGAGGGGGCGGGAGGGGAGGTGGGGGGGGGGGGCGGCGAGGAGGGGAAGGGGGGGGGCGGGGGGGGCTCAGCCACCTCGGGTCCCCTCCGCAGCCCCCTCCCGCCACACAAAGGCAGATTGCATTGTGGAATGTCGCTCGGTGTTGGCACATGCTGCTGTGTTTATTTTCTGTGGATCCCCTGTAGGAATATATGAAAAAAAAAAAAAAAGAAAAAAAAAAAGAAGAGAAAGGAAAAGCTATCCCTTTTGATGTAGACAGTATTTAACCGTACCAATTTGCACTGCAAGAAAATCGAAGTTTACATAAACAAATTCTTTTTTTTTTCCTTTTTTTTTTTTTTCCCCTTCCTTTCCGACCTTAATTTTGCAAATGACTTGCATTTTCCACGGTGAGCGTTAGTCAACCAGTGACCGGTCTACAATATGTTACTGTGTTTTAGCCTTTGCTTTATGTGTATATGTGAACTTTTGTTATAAACAAGTCTTCTTAAATACGTGTAACGCTTATTTTCTCCTTTTACCGCAGCAAAAAAGAATGCGTATATCTGTATGTATGTATACATATGCACGCGTGCATAGGCGTACGTACATACACATATATATAATCTCTCTCTATATACACATATATATGCACCGCCAGCTTCCGTTCTCCAGAGACGTGACTCTCGTAATTGCTTAATATACGCCTTCAACGGCAAGAGTCGAGTTTGGAGAAGGGAGAATGATGCAAATCGACAAAGTAAACTTCATTTTCAGGCAGTGTGTCCGGGGGCCGAGGCGCAGCCAGAGGGGGAGGAAAAAAAAAAAAATATGTGCAGCCCTTCCAGATTGTGTCAGTGCGGGCGAGCGAGGCCCGGTGTGGGAAAGGCGGAGATGAAACAACACGTTTCCAGAGTTTCCCCGGAGAAAGCGGCACTTCCTTCAGAGGGAAAGGGGATTCTTTAGCTTCACCCCCACCCCTCCCAGCCCCCTTCCCTTCCCCTCCTCCCCCCGAGGCTCCCCGTGCGTGCCTTTGGCATCCCCGGTCCCACTGCCCGGGCAGCCCGTGCCCGTGTCAGCCCCAAAACTTTCTTTCATCGAGCAGTTTCGCATCAAGGCAGAGAGCCAGGGAGAGCCCGAGGAGCTGCTGGGCCCGGGGCGGGGGCTGGAGGGGGGGGCCGGGTGCTTACACCTGCGTGTAAACACACGCTGCCCCCTCCCCTCCGCAGAGACCGTGTGCGTTTCTTTTTCGCTTTTACTTTTCGTCTTTTGTTTGGTTTTTTTTTTCTATTCGTATCTTGCCCTTCCCCACCCCCCTTACCCCCCCTCCCATCCTTTGGTCAGATCGCGGTATAATTTATTGAAGGAAAGGACCAGTTTTAACTTGGGCAGCCTTGTGTCTTTCACTGGGGAATGAAATGAAGTGGGAAAAAAAAAAATGCCACTTTTCAATCCGTCTTTTCCCCCCCCTTCGTTAATAGTTTTAAAGTGCATTTCGTGACATTATGTTGATGGGAAACGGTTAACTTTCCAAAAAAAAAAAGAGTAAAAACCCACGGGGACAAAAAAAAAAAAAAAGGAAAAAAAAAAGCAAAACAAAAAGCTCTAAAGGGAAGCAGAGGAGCGGGACCTGGGAGCAGCGCATGTATGTGCGTGTGTCTGCGTGCGTGTGTTTGTGTACTTATGCACACACACAGCTATGCATATACATTAGAGGAACTTTAAACTATGATAGTTATAAATTCATAAAGGGATCATTTAGTCAGCACAAACGGGTGCTATAGAGACAAAGCATTTTTATAATCTAAAAGTTTACTTAGTTGAGTGTTGGACAATTATGGAGAAAAAACAGTGAAGCATTCTCTCGCAGAACTCTCCTATAAATATTGCATTCAGTAGCTAAGGCTTTAGAGTATGTTTCTCATTGTCTTTTAAAGCGCCTGTGACATTGGGTTTTCTTTCCTTCTTTCTTTCTTTCTGTCTCCTTTTCTTTCTTTCTTTCTTTCTCTCTCTCTCTTTCTTTCTTCTTGGTAAGACAGATGATGATTTCTAAGAGGCACATGCATTAGCCTTTTTCCTAGTTTTCCAACAATTGTTACAAAGATACGGGCACCAAGCTTTTCTCTTTTCTTTTTTTTTTTTTTTTTTTTTTTTTGGATGTATTGAGCTGCTTGTTATTTAAAGTGTTGAGGACTAGCGCCTAGTGAAGTGAATCAGATCAGGGCAGATCCAGTGGTAAAGGGAGGAAATGAACTTTCAGACACTTATTAATACGTGCGTAAGGTCAGAAAACGGAGTCGAGAGGATGTTTGAGAAAAGCCTCAAACTCCAAATAGGTTTACTAAAAAAAAAAAAAAAAAAAAAGTTACCACGCAAACCTTACCACTATGTATATATGTTTAATATTTGTCCTTTGAAATGCAGAAATAGTTTCAATGTTTTCTTTGTCTATTTTTCTTTTTTTTTTTTTTTAAATGCTACCCAGGGAAATATTTTCATATCATTTTTAAGTGGCCTGCCTCAATGTATATTTATTTCTTTTAAAGCAAACAGGTTCTGGAAACTGTTTTTCTGTAGCTTTAAATGAGTAGGTGAACAAAATCTATATGGGATGTAATTTTTTTTTGGTTCAGTCTCTTTAAAAATACTTTGTTTTGGTACATTTGGATGTGCTTGTGGGGAAAAATAAAAACGCAGAGATCCTTATATATTTATGTTAAAGTAATATTTTATTATCTACATAAAACAGAAATGCACAATACCTTCATAGTTTGTTCTAATTATTGAAATATCTTTATTTTATTTTTAAAGATAGCACAGATTTGCATAGCTCTTAAGATTTGGAGGGAGAACACCCCAGTACTTATACTGAGTTGAGTTCTGTGTAAAAGCACCGCCATTCCTTTATATTTCATGGAATTTTTGGAATAAATTTGATGCCTATACCGAGAGGTTCCACGCTCGTAACTTCCAGGGTCTTGAAGGAGAGCCTCGGGAGCCGGGTTCATTGTGTCTCTCCGCGGATGAACCGCGGCCGTGTGTTTCGAAGCATCGGTTTCTGTGCGGGTAGGGCTGTCCTGCCTTCGGTGCTGGCGGGGAGAGCTGCTCCCCAAGTTAGTTGCGCGTTCCGGCGGGAGGCACGGGGAGAGGAGACCCTCTCCTCCTTCCCTTTGGGCTATTTCAGGTCTGACTGCTAGGAGGGGGAGAAAAAAAAAAAAAAAAAAAAAAAAAAAGGGGCAAAAAGGCGGGGCTTCGTTTTGGGGAGTACTGCTTGAAAGAGGGAGGAAGGATGCGGCTGCCCAGCGGGGCGGCGGGCGCTCCCCGGGCCGGGCCCCGGGCCCCGCGGCGGCGGCGGCGGCGAGCCGGCGGGGCCGGGGCTTCCCCGCTGGACTTGTGCGGCTCCGGGTGTGGAACGAGCCGGTCGGTGTTAGCCGGGGGGTCCCGGCCGGGGACCGGCGGGGCGGGCGCGCCGGCGAGCGGCGTCGAAGCGGGCAGCGGCGGCAGAGGCGGCGGCGCGTCCCGGGCCCTTTCGGCCGGCTCGGTTTGCCAAGTGCGGTACCCCGCTCCCCTCCTCACCCCCCGCTCCCCGCCGTCCCTCCCGGCAGCTTCTAGGCTTATTAGATTTAATCATCTTTCCTAACTCCTAGTCAATATTACACTCATCCCGAACAGATTCAGCTAAATGATCTTATCAATAGTTTCGAAGAGAAGTGACAGAAAGAAGAAGTGTTTTCTGACCGCAGACGTGCTGACGGGTAAAATGCTGAAGCCGGCTATGGATTTAAAAGCCCTCGGTCAATAGCCGGCGGAGCGGGCGGCGGAACGCGAGCAGCCTCTGCCCTCTGCAGGACGCTCGGGTGGGCGCCGGGGGAATATCTCGCCTTTGACGACAGGGCCCCGCCGTCGGCGAGCGCTCCCGCGTCGGGTGGACGGGAGGTGACTCGCGTGGATGGGGCCTCCCTCGCCCGGCGGGGCAGGCCCGGCGCCGCGGGGATGGACGCCCGGAGCCGGCGGCGGGGGCGGCGAGGCCCGCCGCTGCCCGGGGCCGGGCCGCCGCCGGCGGAGACCCCAACCCCCGCGGCTGCTCCGCCGGGGCTCTTTGCCCACCGAGAGGCTGACCGGACGGGAGAGTCTTCTCCGGTCCTCCCCGGCTGGTCGCGGGGAGGCCGGCCGGCTGGGGGGACGTTGCCCCCTGTTCCTTCGCTCTCTCTTTGAAGAGGAGGAAGAGGGGGAAGGCAGCAGCCGTGGGATGCACCTTCCGCGGGTGGATGTCGGGGTGCGCGGCAGCAAACTGGGCTCCCCCACCCTCACTCGCGGCAGGGACGGGACTCTCTGTCGTAGATCGGGTGCCGACAACAAAAGCCCTGTTTCCTCGGCTCGCTCCCTCCGACGGAGGCCGAAACTGGAAGGCGGGAGAGGAGTGTGTATGCCGAGGCCCTGGAGTCGCGATCGCCTCCCCCCACGCTCCCCCCCGGCTCCGCGGGACTGAGAGGCAGCGGTCGGTGCTGCCCGCCCCGGGGAGCTCCCGCCGCCGCCCCCCGGCCCCGCCAGCTCTGCCGGGGAGGGGGGGGGGGCCGGGGCTCGGAAAGAGAAGCGGGGGAAGGGGAAATAATCCGGCAAACCCCCCCAGGTTGCGGGGCAGGCCGGGCCGGTACCTCGGCAGGTGATGCTCTCGGGCCGGGCAACTTGCGAAAGGCCCGACGGGGGCAGAAGCCCCGGTCGCCCCCGGCTCCGCCCCGTCGTTTCTCTCTCTTTCTCCCTCGGGTTTTGCTGGCGGGAGCTCGGGGTTCCCCCCCTCCCCGTGACCCCCTACTCCAGCGCCCGGTCCCCCGGGCGCTCTTCCGGGCCGCGGCGGGACGGGCCCGGCTGCCTGCGCCTTCCCGGCCTCCTGCTCCCGGCCGCGACCCCCAGCCTGGGGCCGCCATCCTCCTCCGGCTGCCCCGCTGGGGGAAGCCCCCCTGCCCCGGCTGCCCGCCCCTGCCTGCCCCCCGGGGCGGCCGCAGGCCCCCGAGTCGTCCCAAGGCGCCTCGTTGGGGCTTTGACGGCCCTTCGTGCCGGTGCCGTCGGTGCGGGCTTTCTCCGCGGCGGGAGGCAGAGGCCGGGGGACCCGCCCGGGGACGCGAGGCGGCGGCCCCCGGTGGGCGATGGGGCCCGGCGGCGGCGGCGGGGAGAGCGGCCGCCGGCGGGTGGGCGCGCTGGGTTTAGTCCGGCTTAAACCTCTGGGCTGAGGTAAAGCCCTGGGGAGGGTCGCGCAGACGGGGTGTCCCCCCAGCCCCAGCCCGGGCAGCGTCTAGCGGGGCAGGGGGGGTGGGAGCAAGGGGGCAAGGTGTCCGCGGCTTCTCGGCGGGTGGACGGGGCAGCGGCGGCCTTCTGCTGCCTCGGAAAGGGCGGCCGGGCGTTGTGGTCCGGCTTGGAAAACGCGGCTCTCCCGCGGCCTCTGCCCCTGCGGGGGTCGTCTATCTGTTTCGTCCTTGGGAAGGGACGGGCTCCCGGGCTGCCGCTCCGGCTTTAATCTCGAGATGGAAAAGAGGAACACCAATTTTTCGGAGTTGCGGGGGTGCTTTTGTGCTCGGGGCACGGCCAGGTTGTCGTCGGGGATGTAGGAAGATGCTCCGAAGAAGGCGAGTGCCACCTGGCCCGGCCGGGCGGTCGGGGCACCGGCCGGTACTTGGGGAGCGGGTACTTTTGCGGGGGAAAGGAGCGATAGCAAAACCAAAGCGGGCGTTAGCAGAACTGGTGAAATAAAAAGCAAGAACTCCTTCCCGGACCCGACTTCTCATCAAATCACAAACCAAAGAAGCGGGCCTTTTCGGCAGGCGAGTCCGAGCCGCAGCGCGTGGGTTTCCACGCCGCAGCCGGCCGCAGCCCGTGGCCTGGCCCACGCTCCAACTCGCTTTCCTCGAACCGCAAATCCCTCCCCGCAGCGGCCGTGTGAACACCTCCGGCACTCGGCCAAGCGTCCCGGCCGCGCCGGGCTTTCGCGCAGAGCCCCGGGGGCCGCGGAGGCCGCCCGTGCCGGCGGGGGACCCCCTTACCCTCGCCCCCCCCGCTTCCTCCCCCGGCCCGGCAACCGTCCCCCCGCGATGCCCGGGCCTCCCCGCGGGACGCAGGGGTCGGATCCTGCCCTCCCGTCGGCGGGGAAGGGAGAGGGACGGGGCGAGGGCAGCGGCGAAGGAGCGGCCGAAACTCTTCGCCGAGGCGGGGCGGCGGCGGGCGCTGCGCCCTTCCCCGGGGGGGCGGGCGGCCGGCCGGGAGCGGGGGCGCCGGGCCCCTTCGCCCCCGGGAGGGGGCGAGTTTGGCCGGCATCCGCCCGGCCCCCTCCGCGCGCGGGATCGGTCCCCCCCGCCGGGGCAGAGCCGCTGCCGGTCCGGGGCAGGCGGGCTGCCTCCCCCCGGGGAGGGCTGCAGGGCGAGGGGGTCGGCGGGGCCGGCCCGGGGGAGCCCACCGCTCCCACGGCGGGGCCGGGGGGGGGGTGCGGGCCGGCCCGGGGCCGGGCAGCAGGGCCGGCCCGGCTGCGGCTCTCCCGGCGGCCCCGCAACGTCCCCCCCGGGCGGGCTCAGCTGTACCGCTCCGCGGACCCTGCGGGGCGGGGGGGGGGCGCCCAGGTGTCATTTTTAAGGATTACAAAGAGAGCGGGCCGGTAGGAAGTTGGCGGCCCGTGTTTCTTCCCCTCCTCCTCGCAGGGCGGTAAATCCTGGCCGGAAAAGCCGGGCAGAGGCAGCTCGTCAAAGGGCCGGCGAGACCGCTCTCCCCCTCCTCCGCCTCCTCCTCCCGTCCTCCTCCTCCTCCTCCTCCTCCTCCCGTCCTCCCCCTCCTCCTCCTCCTCCTCCTCCTCCTCCTCCTCCTCCTCCTCGTCCCCGTCCCGTCCCGTCCCGGGAGTTGTGAGAGGCGCTCGTCTAAAAGTTAGGACTTGTTTTTAGCCAGCCTGACTCATTCATTAATTCCCTTTCCCTCCTCGATTCATTCATGTCTACAGTCATTCATTGCCAAGTCCATGGAGGCATCAGCTCCTTGGTCAGTAGGGGAGACGTACAAACAAGGATGGTGCTATTTATTTCCCTCTGCCTGTGGATTTCTAAGACGTTCAAGCAGGCACAATCATTAAACTAATTTGTATTTGATTGTTTGGGCGGACGGGGGTGAATTTTATTGCACTAAGCATTCAAGCACGCACGCATCGCTGATTACCAGTATACATTAAATAAAGTTGTTTGTACACATTGTCTTACCACATATAGGCAGTCTTATTATTCTAATTACTCTAATTAGTGCATTGAAATGTTTTCTACTTGATTTGAGGAGACAGTGATTAGTTCTATTACTTCTTTTAACTCTTATTTCATGGAAAACTGTTGATGCATGTTCCAATTACCTTGTTTTTCTCTTTAATATAGCGCGGGCCCAAAATATGATGAAATGATACCGTTGGCGGATAGAAAGATTCATCTGGTTTCCCCTTTTAAAAGAGCTTCCATTTTTTATGGACCCCCTCCGCCAGACAGATACTCCCAACCCCCCCAAAGCGTTCACAAATAATTGTTTCTAGCCAAAGCAGCACGTTTCTTCTTTACAGTGTCTTCTGCTAGTGCTTTGGTACTTTATGGTTGTAGCATTTACTATTTTTTCTTTCCCTCTCAAAAAAAGGGGAGTCTGAGGTTTATTTGATGCGAATCTTTTTCGTAAGTTTTAAATTAAGGTTACCATTAATTGATAAGATCAGTTCATCAAACATGTTACTTCGATAGGGAATTGTAATTAAAACCTTAATCCCGTTTGGGACTGACTTTTTTCCTTCAACACTTTCTTGAGGGATTTTTCCCCCCCCCCCCCCTTTTCCGTGGCTGATGCCGTTTGAAGCACGGCAGAGGTACGAACCGGAGCCCAGACCCCACCGGAGCGGGGAGGTTATTTCGCCATCAAAATACCCGTCTCCACTATTGAGCCGATAGAGGGTTTTGTGTCGAGTTTGGGGATGTGTGTGTGTGTTTGCCTTTTGTGTTGATGTGCCGGCCACTTCAACCCAGCCGCTGACAAAGCAGGCGGCGGGGACGGAATCTCGCCTGCCTCTCACGTTACAGACAGGGAGACTGGCTACTTCTCGGTCATAAAAACACTGCTTTTATTGTTGGGGTCTCCCCCCCCTCCTCTTCCCGCTAGTTTGTTAAATAAATACCAACGGGGGGTGGGGGTGGGAAATACCACCCCTCCAACCCCCCAAAAAATAGGAGGGGTGGGGGGAAGGAACGCAAACCGTCCCGTAAATTCTTAGAAGAAGTCCAGGTCTGGAGGGAAATCTATGGAGTTACATGGGTAAATACCGGGCCTAGGCTGCTTATACTTTTAATATTTAAACTGGGATTATAGGGGATCTACGGACGCCTTCCTAACCTTTGCCAATTGCCTCTGCAAGGAGAAATCCCGCAAGACGCACAAAGGGGGCGAGACGGCTTTCCCCACCGCCTCTGACAAACGATTCCGCCGCTGAGGCTGCCCGGGGAACCGGTTTCCCCCAGGGTCGAGGTGGTGGTGGGTGGGTGGGGGGGGTGGACACGGACACGGGAGGGGGACAGCGGTCAGGTTTGGGGATGAGAGGGGGGTCTTTGGGGGGGGGGGGGGGGTCCATGGAAGGCGACGCTGGCCCCCGGCTCCGGCCCCCGGCCCCGGTCCCGGCCCCGGCCCCCCCCGCCGGGGGGGCCGGGGCCGGGACCGGGGCCGGGGGCCGGAACGTGGAGTGCGGGCGCCCCCTCGCGGTCTCCGCCGCCACCGCCGCGGCGGGGACTCCCCCGGGAAGGGCCCGGGGCGGGGTGGGGGGTGGGGGTGGGATTGGCGTTCCTGCCGCTGCCCTCCGAGTTTGCTGCGGGGTCTAAGCCCAGCGCCAGGTATCCCGCAGCCCCCGCCTGGCAGGGGGATGCATCCCTGCACACCTCTGCCTTTCCCACCCGGCCCCCTTCTTCTGGGGTGGGGGGGTGTCTCAAATCCCCCCGCTTCACCAAATGGCTTCTGTTCTTGCTGAAGTCAAAACCACCCCAGATGCCAGACCATCACCTCCGGAAAACGTCCCCCCCAAACCCCTTCCCCTTGGGGTGAAACCTCCGTTTCCCAGGAAGAGGGAACCAGAGACGACCCTGGTCTCCCGCGGGGCCCTTTGGTGGTGGGCTGGGTGGTCTCTCTTTTCACCCACCACCACGACACCCTCCCCAAGCCGCCCAACGGCTGCCAGGGGTTCGTCTCCTCACAGACCCCAGCAGCAGCACTGGCTGGGAAGACCGTACAGGTTTACATCGTGGGTTTGTTTCAGTGCTAGCGGTTTCGTAACTACACGCCGTGTAAGTAGCGGTGAAAATGTTAAAATATTGTGAATATCAAGAACCCAAGCCATTCAGACATTCTGCTACAGTAGACTTCAGTGCACTGAAAACAGATAAGTGACATATCACGATCTCAGAGTCTCTTGCTAACTCAACAAGAAAATTGAGCTAAAACAAACAAAAAACCCAAGAAAGATTAAGTTTTAGAAAGAAATGAGCGTACTGCACAGAGGTAATCACACTACAGGCAGCCAACACTGTAGCACTAAGCAGACATGGGAGAAAATAACCTGTTTCCCAGGACCTGTTCAGATAACAAAAATAAGATGCTATGCATACAGCTGGAACTGGAAAGGTAAGCAGTGGCTACGCCTTCCACTGCAGACCAAGCCTGTGTCAGTCCTCGCCGTGGAGATAGATCTGTTTGCAGTGGGCAGAAAGCCATGATGAAGGTTCAGCCTCTAAAGGGAAAAGCTGGCTTTGTTTCAGGGACCTTTCCTAAACTGGCAGATAAGTAAGGATTGATTTATTTGCTAATAGGTCTGGGGAGCTGGATAACATTGACCTTTTGCATACTAATTTTGCTGCACACCCTCAGTGTATAAATCATATCCCAAACCAGACAGCTGTAATTTGGGGTGGAATCTAGGCCCTTAACTTAAGCAGTCCCTTACTAAAATTATGCCTGTGCGGCCCTTTGAATTGGGCAAGAAAGAGGATGGACAACCCAGCCTGCCCACATGCCTCGTGTAGCCGACTAAGGGCGGGAGGTTTTTCGGGGGACCCGCCGAGGGACAGCCGGTCCATTCAGCTTCAGCGCTGCCACCTCTCCAGCTGACCGCTCAGAAACACGAGCCCACCCGCAGCAGGGGCTGGGCCACTTTAAGTTACGTATCTATAGGGGTAGGTTAGATTTCGCTTCCCTTCCCGCTGGCTCGACCCACAAGGCTGAAATTGATCTCCCTCCTCCCTGCCTGGCCCAGCACCGTGACTCCTGCACTCCTGCCACTACATCTCCAGGGAAAGGGCAGAGGGGGGCTCACCCACGGGACCAACCCGTAACCCAGCGCCTAAGCCTCAGCTGCACCTCCAGCTCCCCTTGGCCTGAATCCAAGGCTTCCCACACCCTAGTGATGCTTTTACCACCAGACTTGGACCCAGGTCGGATCAGGTTAGCTGCAGTAGGTGTTCAGCACCTACCAGTCCTAAACGCACAGCCTGAACACACGGCCACAGGCTGTTACAGGCCGTGGGAAGCCCTGTCGTTTAGAGGTCCCAAACGCTTTCTATTTAAGATCACATTCAGCAGTCTCCAGAGAGACTGGGGTAAGAAGGACGCGCTGCGCAGTTCGCAGGAGTCCTTCGAGGCAGTGGCTGTGACAGCGGCAAGTGCTGTAAACCACGAGTAACAGCTTCATGGAAATGCCACAATCCCAACCTGTTACCCAATACAGAAGAGCATCCCAAGTGAATACAGCCCGTTTTCTCATTTCTGTTAGTTTTGAGACAAAAGACGGCATTGCTATTTCTCAACCAGAGGGAACAGCCTCTCTGCCTTCCCTGGACAGATCCTGCTGTTCTGTGCAAGCGGGGCCATCACAGGTACTAACCGTGTGGCAGATGGAAAGACGCAAGGAGCTGGAGTCCCCTCACTCTTCCAAATTTAAACTCATCATCTGTAGGAGACTGCTGGGAAAAAGTATTTTTGTAAGGAGACAGTGTTGTCCTGAGGAAAAACATATGCTAGGGAACAAGGTAGTTGTCATGGTTTAACCCCAGCTGGCAACTAAGCCCCACACAGCCGCTTGCTCACCTCCCTCACAGTGGGATGGGGAGAGAATCAGAAGGGTAAAAGTGAGAAAACTCAGGGGCTGAGATAAAGACAGCTTAATAGGGAAAGCAAAAGCCGTGCACACACGCAAAGCAAAACAAGGGATTCATTCAGCACCTCCCCTGGGCAGGCAGGTGTTCAGCCATCTCCAGGACAGCAGGGCTCCAGCACGCCTAACGGTGACTTGGGAGGACAAACGCCATCACTCCTAACATCCCCCCTTCCTTCTTCTTCCCCCATTTTTTATATGCTGAGCGTGACGTCCTATGGTCTGGAATACCCCTCGGGTCAGTGGGGGTCAGCTGTCCCGGCTGTGTCCCCTCCCAGCTCCTTGTGCCCCCCCAGCCTCCTCGCTGGGGTGAGGAGCAGAACAGCCCTTGGCTCGTGTGTAAGCACTGCTCAGCAGCAACAAAAACATCCCTGTGTTATCAATGCTGTTTTGGTCACAAATCCAGAACATAGCCCCATACTAGCTACTGTGAAGAAAATTAACTCTATCCCACCCAAAGCCAGCACAGTCGTATGCTTGCTCTCTTGCAAAGAGGGAACTGTACATTTTTACTTAGTCTCTTAGAGCATTTAAGGAAAAAAATCTATTTATTAACAAAACTGCGCTCAACAATTTCAGATGATACATTGTGGTAATCATGAAGTATGGTACAATACGTGCCACAGATCAACTGCTTGCACAAAGGTGATCCATCTACTGATGCGTGGCACTGAACTCCTCCAGTCCAGAGCCACAGTTGAATATGGCAGCTCTAGCTGCCAGAGTTCAGGTTCAGTTCCTGCCAACTGAAAGACGTAAAAACTGCCTAAGGACTGTATAGGTAAGGGAAACGCAAAAAGGTGGGTCGTCACGCCACCCCCTCGCAACTGGCTTCTTGCTATCAGGTGACAGATAGCACCTGATCATTAGCTGGAGATCATTAATCTCAATCCGTGCCTCCTTTCCAAAGATTTGCCACTTTGAGCAGTGGAGGCACAGATGCAAAAGCCTCTGCGCCTTTTGGAGAGCAGCAGAACACCCATGGATCAATACTTCAACTTGAAAGCTGCTGTCATTCTCTGAAAAGACTGAATTATTTAAAAGCATATAAAAAATATCAGAGCGGCATTGTAGATCTCTAGGTTCGTTCGGTACCCACTGTATTTTGCTCTTACAAATCCTTTCTCTTAGCCAATTCAAAGATAACGATTTACTTTTGCATAACATTTAAGTTCTCCATTAATCTCATTACTATGAGACATGGTAAATATTACCTGATCACGCACAGATGGAAAGTGAATTACAAGTTCAGTAACTCGTCCCCAGGACAATCGGCAGGCATAGCACTGACAGCAACACGGTCCAAGATGCCCACCTGAAGGCTCTGGACCTACCCACCACTTTTTTTCCCTTACCCGACCACTTAAAAAAGATGAACGTCTTATGCTCAACACTAGGTAGCGGTTGCAGACCTTCAAGAAAAGATATCTGCTGGAGGAATAAAGTTACTGCAAAGCATCCTATCAAGTCTGTCGTCAACGCACTGCATAGAAAAAAACAAATATACAAATGCTGAAAATAGCATGTCATCACCTTCAGCGAACTCGATAGTCGGATAATTTGCACACAAACCCTTTGCAATTACTAAACAGAAGTGACTGCAAAAACGCAGTAAAGATTTCTCTAAACAGATTCCGCACGGTAAGGTCTCTAAAGTTCATCCCAAAGCACGCTCGTTTTACATATTTTCAAAATGCCCAATTAAGCAGTTTAGCATGCTGACATTTTGCTGTAGTCACTGCAAGGGAACAGCTGCTCCCAGCAGCAGCATCCTGGGAACAGGTGCTGGGAAGCGATAGCAGGCACCAGCCCTGACCATCTTCAGCAGCACCTCCAAGCAAGACCGAGAGATACTTGCATCAATCGCACTCTCTTAGATGTAATGCAACTGCTTCTTATTTTAATTCCCATTCCCGTTTTCATTAGCGCTGAGCTGCTTTTGATAAATTTTAGCAACGGTTAAAATGACTAATTTAGACAGGTTGCTCTTGATCCTTCTACGAGAGGCCTCCTATGCTAAATGCACAGCTGCCTACATTGTCCTGTTTTCTATTGGATAGCGGTACTAGGAAAAATAAACTAAGCGGGTTGCCAATCGCATCTTTCCGTCACGTTCAGCATGGTTTTTAAATATAGGCTGTTTCATGTCTATTATCTTCATTTTTGTAATTTTTTGCCTCCGGTGGACTTTGTTCAAGCCCTGAGCTTGCGGCCAGTTAACAAGGCCAATTCTAAGCACAGTTTATCCTTTTTACAAAGGAACTATGCGGACAGTATCATTGGGCTCCAACCGCAGCCGGAGACCCACTGGCCTGAAGTTTGAACTTAAATTTTTTGTGCATTTGCATCCAGAGAGATAGACATGACCTTGTTACAAAAACGCTGCTGCACTTATTTTAACTCCTAAAGATGTTTGGCCATTCAAAACCGCCTGGTCACTGCGTCAGAGCATTCTTATTTCTAACTCTTCAAAATTGTGAAGGAAAGTGTTATGTTAAAATCTGTTTGTAATAATAAATGCCTGCATTGTATATGATGACATTTGATATTACCAGTGAATAAACAATTGCAGCATGCATGGCATCCGATCTACGGCATTCTGTTTAAATTCAATGAAGATTGCCAATTGCATCTTAAAGTAACAGAGACAAGTTAACATTTTTTAATGTTTTCACAGAACACTAAACTTTCCTCCATCCCTCTGGACATATAATATGTACAACTACGTGAGTACGGAGAACACGTAGCTGCTTTCACTTGCCTCAATAATAATGCACTCCTGCCAAACAATAATGTAATAAAGTGTATTACAGGCTCTCGGGCATTAAAGTCTGGAAATCATGAAATATTTTGAAATCTGTCTTTATCTGTGTGTTTTTTAAACCATTTGCATGATCAGAAGCACGACACAGAGGAACAGAGACACCTGACAATTTTCAGTTATATGTGTGAATTTTCAATACTGTGAAAGCTGCACTGAGAAACAGGTATCTGTCAAAAACAGGGCAGTCAAAAATGACGTCTGAAACTGTACTTAGTACGTGTCAAAAATCAGCTGTATTTTTTTTTTTTTCCAAGATGCACAGCAGCCGGGTCCAGTCTTGTCCTTATGTTTCTTGATAATCAGAAGCACCAGTAGTTGTAAATTGGTGCTAGAAGGTAGTTTTAGCACGTTTGAAATGATACTGGCCTAAGGCAAAGCTGTGCTACAAAGGCACATAAATGAGGCTGAACACTTCTGCAGGTACTGGAGATGAAAAAAGAGTCTTAGGTAAAGTTCTCTTGAAATGCAAGTTTACTATTTGTTTTAGTAGGAGCGCTGTCTTGAACAATTAACAGTATCAGGTGAACCTAACAATTAACTCCGTCTAGAAGAAAATGGGCACTCATCAGACCAATATCAATTTGGTAGTAATTCCAAACCAATAAACAAACTTCCTAGACAATTCACCAAAACAGGAGGACAAAGCCTAGCAAAGCAGTTACTCGTTTCCAATTCAGTACTCAGGTTGTTCTGGAGAAGTCGAGCCCAACCCATCACCTGTCCCCTTCTGGTTCCCATTTTCAAAGCTGCAGAACTCTGTAAAATCTTTGCTAAATTTAGAGTTTATCATATTACTTGAGTTCCACAACATCCAAACACAACTACATCACTACCGACGTAATTAAAGGGATTAATACATTATGGTAACATGCCTTGCACTAGAATAGGAAATTATTCTTGAAAGAAATTCAACAATTATCTTTTTCTTCGTACATTGTAATCTCCATATTCTGCTTCATATCCTGTCTGTCTGTACCCATCTGTTACCTCTTGCTCTGCACCTAGATCACAAACTGTTTCAGGCAGCGAAACATTTATTTTGTGTAATGCACCTAGTTCCATGTGCTTTCACAGGGCTACAGTAAGGTAAACATTAAACAATAACACACTTAAAAAAAAATTAGCTCACAAATTTGTATCTAAAAACATCCAGGGTAGCTTATTTCAAAATGATCACTGATAAAAATATGCCCAAACTGCTCCTCTGAATGCATCATATTTTGTGTTTTATTACACTGTTTTTTAAAACAAATGTACAAAAGGTCAATGAATGTAGACAAATAATTTATTTTTGTTTTATTTATTCATTATTTTATGTACACTTGGTATTTTGCAACACAGTCAAAGGGAAATAAATTAAGAGCAAAGCAAAATAAATATTATAGGTTGAATACATTTTAACACATTTCTGTCATCTCTGAATGAGCAGACACTGACAACTCAGTGAGGACATGAACTTCAACTCCTTTATACTGGCAGCAACAGAATAAAACTGTACCACACAGGATTGTGGCATTTAAAATGATCCAATGTGTCAGAATAAAACAGGCTTAATTTACTAAATAGAAATAATTGGAGTGTAAATATGTAATCAACTTCAAGATAAAAAGAAACTACCTTTAAGTTAGCAATACAAGGCATTGCATGATTTCTCCGTAATAAATTAAATAATATATAAACATAGGGCTAACATCTCTGTTACGAGTGTTCAAGTAATACCCTTATTACCTTATACCACAAATACACATCAAGTGATATGAGTGAAAGGTATTCAAAGAAATATCTGTGCCTGAGCTGTGTCTGCATACACACAGAGACCTTTGGGTTTACACCAAGAGAGAAGAAGCAGTAATCAAATCTGAACAGAAGTAACACACTAAAAATGTACCTCCCGTTTACTATTGGTCAAGCAAAATACCGAGAGAGGAAAAAACCCCTGATTTTGAAGTGTAATCAAGTACTTGCATCAGTATAAAAAAACCACACATGCCTTAGAGGGGAATATTAAAAACAAATATACAGAAGATGCTAAGGTAAACACTGCTAGTATACTGAGGAGCACAAAACGAAAAATGGAGTTAATGCTGAATGCATAGGACTTACTGAATGACAGCACAGAGAACAGATCTGGGATCTAAGATTGCACATACAGGCCCAGCTCTTGGAATACTGACTCTATTTAGGACTGCAGCGGTGCAATGTAGTGGATGTTAGCTTCGTGGGCCCACGTAGCTTAAATCAGGCAACAGTCCTGAAAAACACATCTGTGAACTGCTGCCCCCACCTCCCACTTTCGGCTTTACTAACCACTGCCTTCACCATGCTTTAAATATGCTCTTATTAGCCTTTCTCATCTAAACCTTCCAACGTCTGTTGCTCAAAGGACCTTAGTTAGGGAATTTATCGAGGCCAGTTAGGACTTGCACGTTCCCGTATGTTCACAGCACCAGTTTATATTTTAGGGCTTGCATCACCATTATGAGGTGAAAACCACCTCGGTTTGGACGTCTTTGCGACACAGTACTGAGGTGAAAGGAGCCTTGGAACACAATCAAGAGTGGCTATCCTCGTCTATGCTCATTTGAATTAAAACATTTGCACAACCTGCACGTTCCCACCTGCTGCTTGTTATTCTTTTCACTGAAGTGAAATACCCTCTTTCTTCTGCTGGCTTTAATACCCAACTTGAGAGGGTAAAAAACCCCCCAAAACCCAAACAACCTTTAAGCATTCGACTACTAGAGAACAAAAGGTTTCTTAGTTTTAGCCAAGATATTTTGTAGGGAGCAATCAGATACAGTTCAACCAACAGAGCAAAGACAGTGGTGGCCTGCGGTGGAAGCAGAAGAAGCCGGGGGCTAAGAGGGAGCACCAAGGGGTAAGCAAGCTCTTACTCGGAATCCACACGTGATAGCTAGGATCGCACGTGTAGTTCAGGAACCGAGTTTCCAGCAGAAGTTTTACGTGGTCTGTGTGGACCTCCGCTTCTCCAGGCGTCACTTCAAGACCTCAATTTAAGATTGATCTCCTGATCTGAATTACCCCGTGGAAGAGCCTATCTACCCAGAGTGAAGGGACCCTAGGAGACCAGTTTCCTAACTTTAGTACCTACCCTAGATATTTAAAATTAGATGATACAAATATCCTCCGGCTACAGAAAATGTGCTTAGAGGTAATTATCCCTTTTGTCCTTCTCAACTTGTTATTAAAAAAAGGCGTAACTTGCTTCTGGTGCTTACTGGCATAGCATGCATAGCAGAGCTATTTACAGATAGTGTCCGGAACTGTTCCCTCTACTGCTGCTCTTCCATCTTTTATATAAATTAGTCCCTTTAAAAGGTAACGCTGTAGGAGTTCATTGTAACATTACTCAAACTCGTATTGTTGCGGCAGAAAATGGAGCATACTATTCAATCATAAATACAGTACAAGTATTTTGTTGCTGGTTATTTGGGGGGAGGCAGGGAGAGACCTATGATTTTTAAACGAAACCAGGTGCTGGGTTCAGGTATTTAAATTTGAACGCCTGGCGATGCCATTCCTTCTCATCCGCGCATAGGAATAAACACGAGCTGGATATTTCCCCAGGCAGTTCAGGCACCTCACTTGCAGAGCTGAGGCCGGTCTCGGCACAGCCCGGTCCCAGTGCTCAGGAGAGGAATGCAAAACGCCACAAGATGCTCCAGAGCTGCAGTGGCTCTGTGCTCACTAGGAAGAGCCAGAATGAGACCATCACATCAATTCCACTAAGATGGCTCAAGGGACAGCTGGTAATTAGGACTTGTCTGTATGTGAAAGTTAAATCAGAAAGTGCAAGGTCCCCCCGCGAACACAGCAATTCCTAGTTATTTTAGTTCACTAACTATTCCAAGATAACTCCAAGCACAGACTAGCCCTTAATTTTCAAATCACAACCAAACCAGCTATTTTTAATTTGTCTCTATTAGTTTCAGAACAGTGTATATGTGCAGAAATCTGTGGCACTGCCCTGAAGAAAATACATCTAAAGAGACCAATGTCTGATAGAGAGAACCCATCTCCTGGTGGTGAGCAGAGGACTGTACTACTCAGCAGCCCCTGAGAATGGTACAACAGTAAATAAATACAAACCAGATGAGAATTCACCACAATTATACACAGGATCTCCCTAAAACGCTCAGACAGTTCAGTGTTTCATAAACTTTGTCCTCTTTTTCACCTGAATTCAAATTTTCATGTTTTGACACTGTAAGCTGTCAACAGCTATACTCAGTTTCCAAGAGAGTAAGCAGAAACAACTGGCACCTAAACCATGGTAATCCCAATTTATTGTAAGATTTATGTAAACAAATACTAAAAATATGCAAACTAAACGGTTCCTAATGTATTATAGACAACTCGGTTTCTAAAGAGAAACTATTGTTTCAGTACCCAAGAACAGGGATATTTATCTTAGTCCTTGGTCTAACTTTCACACTTCAGAATGACAATAATACTCCTGCAAACTAATCATGTGTGTTGTACATTACAGAACTGTATGTCGAAAACATTACCAAAATTTTATTTTAATAAGTTACACTCAGATTTTCCCACTAACCTAAACCAAGAAAAATGTTACCTCTCAAGATAAAGAAAAAAAAAAAAGCAAATGAATGGTTGTGACTGTTCTCAACATTGCAGGTTTCTTAAGATAGGTACTATTTCTTTTTCCCCTCCCTACCACCTTCAGCAATCAGTAGACCGAAGCAAACAGAACAGCCAAAGGGCAATCTCCGATCCCAGAACCACGGCATGGCTGAGGGTGGCAGGGACCTCTGGAGCTCATCTGGTCCAAGCCCCGGCTCAAGCAGGACCACCCAGAGCTGGTTGCCCAGGACCATGTCCAGATGGCTTTTGAGCATCTCCATGGATGGAGGCTCCACAACCTCTCTGGGCAACCTGTGCCAGTGCTTGGTCACCCTTCCCGTAAAACGCGTCAACTTGTGTTGAGATGGAGTCTCCCGTGTTTCAGCATGTGCCCGTTGCCTCGTCCTGTCCGTGGGCATCACTGAGAATCTGGCTCCCATCTTCTTCATTCCACCCCCTCCATCAGGTATTCCTATATGCTGCCAAGATTTCCCCTGAGTCTTCTCTTCTCCAGAGCCTTCTCTTTACCATTTTTACCCCAAAACTGCAGTTTATTTGTCCTCAAAAAAGGACCAATTGCAAAAAGCCTAAGCAGTTAAGTCTTATGCACCTCTGTGTGTGCATGCACAAAATCATTTCAGAGTTTAACAAAAAATGCAGCTGGGCAGCGGTAGGTGAAGAAAAAATATTTTTATGTAGTTCATAAAAATGAAACAACGAGACACCAGGAATTACTGCAGAAGCATGTATATGAAAGGTCAATATTAAGAGCATCTAAATGCTAAATCTTGACTGAGAAGTATGAGCATGTGAAATTATATGGGAAACTAAATTTCTGGGAAAGATAACAGCTGGTCTAGAACAATGCACTTACTTATGTCTAGAAATAGCTCTGGCCACCCTTTCATGAGCTTCCAGATAAATCTGGATAAGTCCCCTTTGTTTCTGTTCTCAACTTTCTTGACATTTGCATTTCTTCAGTACCCAAGGAAAAAGAGAGAGCTTTCAAATAGTTGAGGGGTTTTTTTATTTGTTTGTTTTTAGAAAAGAGGAACAAAACATGCAAGAGAAAAACTTAATTCCTCACAAAGGATCCCCTTCAATTTAGGATCTCTGTTCTGTGCCTTTTATCATTCTTAAAAGGAAACAAGACAGGGAGAAACCAGAGTTACATAACTCCAACTAAAATAACAGTACTTAAGTCCATTAGCTAAAAAGGAAAATCTCACCACTGCTTGCTATCACTGAGGCTGAATCTTCTTAAAAAGAGCCACCTCTTGCCAAGGCCCTTCTTTGAAGATCGTGAGGATCTGTAACACACAGGACTCATGCCTCAGCCCTTGCTAATGTTAATTATCACAACCTGTCCCATGCTTGGTAATATTTACTAAAGAGCCCTTCTTGGATTTCATTATCAAGTCAGAAATCTAAAATCACAGAAATCATCATCTCAGTGAAGGACAAATGCCTTCATTTGGGAAAAATGTTGACTGTGTCCACCACAGCATATACAGATGCATTAAACCAGGAATTCCTAGCCTAGTAATTTCAAAAGCTACAATTTATGGAATCATTGCAAAAAAGAAATAATGAACATGTAAATCAATATATAAAGTCACCCCCATACTCCATATAATAAAATGCTACATTTTATCTAGTTTTGTAAATTTAGTACTTTTGCAGATGTGACGTGGGAAACTTATCCCATGAGATGCAATAAATACACACAGTAAGAACCAGGACTAAACACACAATTTTTGCAAGTGCACAGTGGGTAACATTTCTGATGACAGAAGAGCAGTTAAACTAGTCATAGTCTTAATTATAGCAACATGAAAGATTATCAAAATAGCTGCAATACATTAATTACGTTTGCCCGTTAATTTCATGCATTAACAGAACTATACATATAGCCAGTTAGGTACATCAGATTTCAGAACAGGGAAGGGAGATGCATTGCCCCCCCGCTCCCCTCCCCAAACTCACCAGGCATTGGCAACGACTCAGGGGCAGAAGTAGATTCTGGCATTTAAAACACTGACTTTTCAAGTTGTCAGCATCTCTTTAATTTGCTTCTTTCTAGATAGATTTTGGAGGGTTTTGAGGTTTGGGGATGGACCTTGTTCCGGTCTTGTTTTTTCGCTATTCCAAGACAGGTAGAGTACAGCACTGGATGGAATTAATCTCAGTTTAGTATTCTAAAGCCAAGTATCTAACCTGAGCTAAATCACAGCTTCCACAGTCTCCAGAGAGGCTCTCCAGAACATGATTCATTCTACTTTCTTTAAATATCTATCTTAGGAGGAGATTAATAGCTCTCTAGAGGTGCCCAGATTCCTCCCTTAAACTAGATGTCTAACTTTCAGAGAGCTAACATTCAGTGAGATGAATTCCACTCACTGTGTACCACAATTACTGGACATCTTGTATCTGGAAAAGTTGGCATGAGAGCTCCAAGGAAAGAATCAGGCAGTAAATACAAGGGTCTTCCTGGTTTGGGTTTTTTTTTGGGGGGGGTCTGAAATTTGGACCTCCAAGTACATGAGGATTATAAGGTCCGAACTCCTATGCAAAACTGTTCTTCCATATAAATCCTGCTCACTAATGTATTTAATCATGTGCATGATTTAAACAACAGAAACCCCATCCACTTCCATAGAGCTATCTAGCCAGACAGCTCAGAATTATGAATACAAGCAAGTACACTATTGAATTGAAGCCTTCGAGTTGGGAAGATGCTTTAAATGGTAAAATTATCATACCAATTTTTAAAATGACCAAAAGAATGATGTATCTACCTACATGCCATCCCACACCAATTTCATACAGATAGTACTGAAGCTCCCCTTTAGCTTAAGAACAGGAGCACTTCAGAGCAAGCCTCTTTTTTGGACATGTTAGCAATGTTTTTTTAATATCTGTTGCCAAAGCACATCTTTTACAATGCTTAAGACAGATAGACAAGATCAAAGGACAAGATAAAAAAAAATGGAATATCCTTAAAAGCAGAATTTAGACAACATGGCTGAGGGACGGTCTAGTGTTGGAGATGACGACCCAGTTCCAGAATAATTAAATTCCTCCAACTGAGGAACTGCCATCATTCATTTTGGATTAATGGAACTAGAGTAAGTTTCCCTCTGTATGACTGCTTCACAAGGAGAGAGTCCACAGTAGTTATCGGACTTTGCATTCACGCTCTACCATACCCTGTAATACCTTTCACGTTTAGACAAACCAAAAGGCACTTTGGCAAAGCAACACAGGAAATCCAGCACACCTCCTGTCCAGGCTTTTCCTGCTGCACGGGTGGAGAGGAACTCAGTCTCCAGGTACAGTAAAGCAACAGTTGAAAACAGAACTGCTATGGAACATCTTTTGCTATTACATTCACCTCACAAAAGTAATTCCTACATGAAAAACTTTGAGATTTATACGTATATGTATAAGTATGTACACACATACAAAAAAATTTCATAGATACACACAAACATATGTGTGTATATATAATTTATACATATGTATAAATAGATATACACACATGAGTGTAAAATAGCAGAACTAAAAAGACAGTGATCTATTCTTGCTTCTTTGTGACGTATAAGGAAGGTCTAAAAAAAGCATGTTGTTTTCTTTATCCTGGAAATATTAGATATGTCGAGTCTGCTCTATCCTCTCTTTGCTGGAAGATTTCTTGGACATATAAAGCCATAGCTAAAAGAGCTTCTTACCCACTGATTGAAGGTTGAAGTCTACAACTATAGATGGAAGTCTTTCCCAATTATTTCTCAGCTATTTGAATTAATTATGTGTTACCAATAGCTAAGTTTTAAATAGTCCAAATAAAAAGTAGACTTCCATTTATCTTTCAAGGGACAATAGAGAATTCCTGACAAAACCAATTTCAAACAGAAGGCACAGCATAAGAAAAAAAAAATCCCTTACTATGAACAAAATGTCAATTTAAACCTCCTTTATACTACCTAAAAAGCAATAGAGAATGAAATCCTTTACACAGACATGATTACAAAAACACTTATTTGATTCATGGATGCTGTGGAAGTGAAACTGTATTATTTACCAAGTTTACCAGTTTGAAGGCACAATGGCTACCACTTCATCCACATCCCATTCTATTTACAGAATCTGTAATCTGTATCTAAACAAACAAGAAGGATCTCTAAGAAAAAAAGGAGATAAACACAGATGCACCCTGAGAAGTGAAATTTCACAACAAAGACATTTGTTTTGAAATACTGTTCTTTGTAAACTCCCATTATCTGAACCTGTGTTCTCCTATAACTAGAACAATAATGTTTAATACTCAAATACAATGAAAAATATTACTTGTAGATAAAAAAGTCAGAAGTTAAGTTCCCAGAAAAATAGATCAACCCAAACCTGATTGAAAGAAATGAGGTCTCACACAAAATCACACGAAAGCTCACATCTGTCAGTGTGGAAAAAAAAAAGTAAATCAATCTAAAGATCTTTGACAATGTCCAGTTTTCTGGGGAAAGAAAAAAAAAAAAAGGAATGGCATAATCTAGTTGGAAATCCCATAGTGCCATCTGTGTGGAGGAAAAATCAAAAAGCCAACTCTGCATGCCCTTCTTTGGATCTGGAATTCCCAAAAGATTCTGTAAAATTTAAAAATCTGGAGAGAAAGGTCCTTCTATAAAATCAGATAAATGTTCTGTAGCTGTTTCATGGCATGGTTTATAAAGTATTGGCACCAGCACAAAGAGTTCAAAGTGTTCATTCAGGAGTCACAGAGATCGTCAAATCTTTAATGATTCGTAGCAGTCCTCTAGTAGCGGTTGGTTATTTACTGCATAAACTGGTATTCTTTGCCAGTGATCTTCGGTGCAGTAATGTACTTCGCCAGACAAAATATTTTTCTTCTTATTCCAGTAGGTAATAAGTGCCATCAATACAAGAACAGTGGAACCAATATCAAATGACAGGCTATATTTCATGGTCCATATTCATCAACAATAGCTAAAAGGTAAAATTCTAAACTGCAGCTGTACATAACAACATACAAGAAAAAAAAAAAAAGAGAGAAAAACTTCATCCAAGGAAGTGCAAAAGGAAGAAACCTCTAGAATTTGTCCATCAGTGTTAAAAAGAGAGAGTGCAATAGTACTTTGACCCATCACCTCTTGGAAAAACAAAAAAAAACCAAAACCAAAACAAATACAATACTAAGGTTTGGTGATTATTAAATCACCAAATCATATTGCCCTTGTTTCAAACCTACTATATTTTCATTGCTGTTTTACTGAACAAAGATGTTTGGTTTTACACTTGACAGTAGATTTGATGCCAGTGTAAGGGACAGTTGCTAATGCATTATCCTAAGTTCTATTTTTTTATGGTACTCTGCATGATAACCAGATCTATCACAAATCAAGTCTTGACCATGACAGAAATTTGAAAATAAAATTGCTTTGGAGTTTTCTACACATTACCAGTTACAACACTAAGTACCTGACTCAAACTTTATATCCAATACCAAGAAGCAGATGCCAATTTTCTCTTTTGTTTCTGCTCTAAGTTCAGGTGAAAGGCTCTTGCATTTATCTGTTGTGTCGCTTAGGCTGGACTGTAAAACATCACTACATCTATTTCAGGTGGAGGAAGGAAATAAAAAATATATCAGGTAGAATTCATTGCCAAAAACCCCAGACGACAAAGTGTCTTTTCAATCCATTCTTATACAAGCTTAAACAGGTTTTCCAACAACTGATTATAGGCCAGATCATAAGATCTTATGTTGCAGGCCAAACTAGAATGCTACAGTATCTGTGTATGTATATACAAATAGATCTGTATACATCTATATATACACACACAAACACATATACATAAAGTGGAAGCACCCGTCTCTTTCTCACTGCTAAATATTGAACTTCTGCTTTCGCCTGGATATTAACATAGCTTATTGTGTGTAACACCCTATAAAGGGACATCTAAGACAACATTATTAATTTTCTTCTCATTCAAGCCACACATACGGCTCGTATTTGAAAACATGCAGTGCCACCAATTAACACAGAGTAAAACAATTCTTAGGTACAATATCAACTCTTTAAGAAATGCATAATATATTTAAACATATTTTACCCATTTGTGTAGATAATGAATACTTTCCACTGTTTCATAGGGGATTTCTATTCTTCTCAAAAAAAGTCAGCACAAATTCACAGGAAACAACTCTGTCAAACAAATTCCACAGCAGCATATGTAGGGAGTCACTGGGTGAAACTCTTTTTTATGAACACATTAGGGAAGTTGGCATTCAGTTCTAGGACAACTCTATTATCAATCTGTGAACAGAAGGACACATCGAGTAAAGAAAGATCTTTACAAGACTCCAGCAATTTTCTTAAAGATGCAGGGCTTACCATCCTCGTCCCTGTTCAAAAAGAGAAAAAAAGAAACGAAACGAGTTGTAAAGTTACTGAGAATACGATAGCTTTTTTTTAAAGCTGCTAATACTGTGTCATGAAAAAATGCTGCTACAATACAATTATTATTTAGATGATTTCAATTAGATTTCAAATGAAAGCTTCTCAGAGACAGTGCAAAATTTTCATCTTTAAGAAGCTTATTCTATTTTCTTAACAGCTTAAGTAACTCCATCATTTTCTACTGGGGGGCAACTTTACCACTTCAGGGGAATCTCTAACTAGAGAAGCCAAGTACCCAAAGCCACAAGACCTCCCAGTGACCAGATGCTGGGCTTTGGCAGCAAGCGACACAGCACGCGACACTCATGCTCTCGTGACTCTTCTGGTGACTGCACTGACCAGCACGGCACACAAACTATTGTGGGCTACTCCAATTCCAAACACATCAGCAGGGCTTCTAGGACTCTAGAGCGAGTGGGTATTACGCACACGCAGGAGCAGTTGTTCAAGAGACTAGGAATCATACCTATATATGCGCTAACTGTAACAGAAAACACACTGTTTACCCCTGCTGAAAACGTGACCACAGTGACTGAACTCCCAAGCATCACACAGCGTCAGATCAAGCATGGGATTTGGTCAGAAATCAAATAAATAGGTGTTTATAAGCATGTGTCCACACACCCATTATAGGTGATGGAAATCTAGTCCGTACAGTCAACGGGGCACAGCACATGATTCAGCTGACTGGGCACTGGGGTATGATTCAGTTGCCCAAAGTGCCTAGAGCCCCTTGGCGTTCCTTACACGGTGCAGGACATCCACACGGAGCTGGCGGACAAGACACTGGACCCCGAGGAGGAGAGCCATGTCTTACTGGAAGGGCTGGAAGGCAGGCAGGTTACTCTGGGCAAGTGAACCAAGCCTGGATGTCTGCCGTGGGCTAAACAGCTCATCAGGCTCTCCTGGCTCTAAAAGGAGTTTATGCATCCAGCATGACTGCAGACACCTGCTGGTAGACACATCAACTTATACAGCTCTGTCTTGAGCTGAATTGCACCCCAAAAAGCCATCTAGTCCAGGAACTTGTCTATGGCCATGGCCAATAATGTTTACACACACACAAAAACCAAAAAACCAAAAAAACCCACAAAAACAAGAGCAGGTTTTTAAAGCAGCTTTTCACTGGTGGATCTTCAACTGCCAAAAATTATCAGTTTAAGGATTTCTGAAGCTACCTTTCATGAGTGCTACTACTTGTCTGTACTTCTTTGCCGCCTTCATACAAGTTCTACGGTTCAACTATATGTTAAAAAAATTAATAAAAATCAGCCTTAAACCCCCACTGTCTATTAATTGCAACAGCTAAGGCACAATGAATAACAAAGCAGCAGCGAGAGATCATTCCCAGTTCACTATTTCCACATCATTCATGGTCCTATGGACTTCTCTTCTGTTCCCTCAAGGCTGCCTGTTTTCCAGACTCTTTTGCATCTCAGATGACCCCTGTTGTCTTGTTTCTGCACTGGTTTAGTATATTTGAAATTAGATGACCAGAACTATACAGTGCACTGAGCACAAAGTAACTGTATAATGAAGTCTTATAGTGTTTTCTCCATTTCTTTCCTAAGAAATCCTAACCTTCTCTTTGCCCGCTAAAATGATGCTGAGCAATGAGCTGATGTTTTCCAAAAATTGTCCACAGGATCTCCTTCCTACAAAACAGTAGCTAATATAAAGTGTCCTTTCCCCCCCACCCCCCACGTGCTTAGTTAATGTTATTTTGCCTCATACAATTACTTTGCACTTGATGCAACAGTTTTCCTCCTGCTTTATCATCTGTTTACTAAGTTTTGTAAGATCATTCTGCAATTTTTCAGTGTTAAGTTCTTCACCTTAAGGTTTCTGTACCCCTAATACCTGTGTATTACCCTCCGGTACAGCATTATTCACCCCTTTGCCTAGATTACTTATAAGCAGATCAGTACAGATCTTTGGTGACCACAGTCGTGACGCAACTTCATTGCGAAAAGAGATGATACGTTCTTGTCCTCTGCTGTCTTTGAAACACTCATGATCCAGGAGAAGACAGCTAAGTTACAAAAGCAGAACAACCCTGGCTAAAGCTTTTGAAAATCCAATCCCCTGTGGACTGGATCAGTGCCCACCTTCACCAAGAACTCCAAGGAATTCTAAAAGACTGGAGACGCATAACTATACTATCCTCACAGGGATGCAGCTCTCTTCAAAATACTGTAACAGTTTTCACGTCCACTGACTGACCTTCTTATGGTTGCAACTGGTTTACACAGAGCAAAAGACGATCTTACTGTTTTGTAGCTTCTAACCTGCAACCTTCACAGAAGATTGTGCCATGTTTGTAACCCTTCATTCCTCTAGTGCCGAGGCCGATTTAAGTGATGGATCACACGACAGAAATAGGATTTCCACAGCCCTGTATTTGAGCTCATTTAGAACCGCTGCATAAATACCATTTAGTCCTAACAATTTATTATTGTTCAATGTATTGATTGTTCAAAAGCTTTCTGTATTGGCATTCCAATTTAAGGCAGCTTTCCAGGCTAATCTCCTGGAAAGAATGGCTCTGATGTAGCAGCCTACTTGATCCCCCTTGCCATGAACACTAATGGACAGACAACAGTTCTGCAATGGCCTTCTTGTATCCTAGGGATCCTTCACATCTGGAATATCCACCAACCTCAGTAACTCTCCTGTAAACTTCTAACATATCTGAAACACAGTTCTAGCATTTAGCTTAAGTCAACAGTTCCTTAATATCTCATACTGCCTTACTGTGATTTTGTTTCACTT
The DNA here is from genome assembly GCF_929443795.1 of Astur gentilis. NCBI lineage: Eukaryota > Metazoa > Chordata > Aves > Accipitriformes > Accipitridae > Astur > Astur gentilis. Next base: position 16,701,183 of record NC_064894.1, read on the forward strand.
ACTAGAGTTCATCTTTCTATTTTCCTTCCCTGAACAGGATTAATTTCCAGAAAGATGCCTCTGTTTTCAGCAGTCTCCTGTACGCAGTCTCCTGTACTCTTCTGCGTAAACAAGGGTGTATCTAAGCGTGGTCTTCACTTCTTCTACGGTAGGCTCTCAGATTAGTTGCTTTGGGGCATCATTAACATCACTCAAAAACAGTCTTTGCTATTATCCCCCCAAATTTTACCTCATCCACACGGAGCTAATCAAAGCTTGTCATTATTATTGTGATTGTTAACTCCCTTATCATTATATGATCACTGTCACCACAACAGACTGGTGCTTGATGTAACAGTCCTTATGGCCATACACAGAAATTCTGTAATACGCTTTAGTTATTCACTTCACTTGACCATAAATTTTACCATAGTACCACTGTTCTAGCGTCAGGATCTGCTCTGCCATTCCAACTGAAGCTCTAGGAGCAAAACATTATGCTACTCATCTTTCTTCTACCAAGCCTTAAAATTGCTACTGCATCAGTACCTTCATTTAAAACCAGTCTCATTTATGTATCACAGCTTTTACGCTTCAAGATCCAAATGTGTGTTTCTACAAAAATGCTAGATCTAGATGCCTAGCCACAGATTTTTGTGTAGGATGTTCTTCATTCCTTCCTACCTGAACTTCGACAGTTCTCCTACCGTTTCATCTAAGACTAAGATTTTTAATGGATTTGTAACTAAGTAGGACATCCTAAATTGCATGTTTTACTGCACCTGTTTCTTTTTTCCTCCTCAGACTTAAAATTTCGTGTTAGGAAATACCTTTTTTCTAAAAGCCAAAAAGGCCAGCAACCTGGCTGGGGTTTGGTTATTCACACCACGGGATAAGCAAACATCATCTGCAGTCTTTCTTTTATTTATACTATGTACAATTAATGATGCATCTTTCTTAAAAGCACATCCAAAAGCATTTCAGAAGTGTAATACAGCATATTTTCCTTTGCTTTTGAAAGACTGACAATGTATCCTGCTAGTTACCTATACAGCGCATTTTTCTAGAGTTTGGAGGCTTTGGGACCTTTGTTATATACTACAACTTTCCCTACATGGAGTAATAGGCCATTTCTCAGAATAAATACATAACCAGTATATTAAAATCTGCTATTTAATTTTGTTGTTCAGTTTCTTTTCTGTAAAAATTCTCTTTGTAAAAGGCACTTTTGAGTAATGATTTCTTTGCTAGAACACTTATGTTTATTAGCTGTAAATGATTTCATTTATAGCTATCTTATATCGAAGTCTTCAAATTCTAGAGCTGTTCAGGAGGCCTGTGTACCATGGCTATAAAAATTGCCAGAGCTCTAGTTTCTAGGGCAAGGGATACTACTACACACCAAATCATATTTAGCAGTAGAGACCATGAAAATAACTAGCACTATTCCCTCAAACATTAACTTTTCTTTTCCTCCCCTAGACCAGCCAGATTAGCCTTTTATTCTTCACATTTTTCACATTCTTTGCATTAGTCTTTATATTTTATTCAATCTACACACAACTCAAATTCAAAATTTTAACATGCTACGCATTTTCATGTTTGAATTGACTAACTACGTGTTGATGCTCTCAAGATAAAGCTGCAAATTTTGACAGCTGGCAAGGGGGCAGCTGGGTTTTCTGTTGCTCAGGAAGGTGTGGGAGGTGTTGGTATGTAGATAGGAATACATGAATTTTGTGGTAACAAGGGTGTCTACTTTTCGCTACTCTTTCTGTGCAGGACAGAAGCACTTGGGACTTTAGGGGAGTGAGGTTAAGAAGAGTTATTCTTCATCCTAGACAGCAGCTGGTAGCCCCACAGCAACAGAACTAAGCAGCTGATATGATGTACAAGAGAAGCTTTTGGCACCACCACTTCAGGTTGTCGTCTACTTGTCACATTGCTCAATGCTGATCGCAGTTTGAAGACTGGATTTTAACTACAGGCCGAGAGGTGTCCACTTAACTTTTGATAGCACTGGATTACGTACTCCATCACTACAAAACTGTCAGCTGATCACAGCTGGATCATGCTACCGCGAGGTGGAAACCTGCCATGTCAGTCAGTGGAAAAGATGTGGGCAGAGAAGAAAATGATACTTGTAAGCAGGCAGCTCAGTATGGAATGGGTAAAAGAAAGCTCTGAACTCATATACTCAGTGACACGCTTACAACGTGCTTCCTCTTCCAAATTGTATTATAACACAGCAGATGCAGACCCAACCCGTGATTTACTGATATTTTAAACAGAAATTTACTTTCTGAAGTACATTTTACACACCACGAACACAGCCACTCATCATACAATGCTTTACATGGGCCAGTAAGTTTATGGAGCCCTTGAAAACTAGCAATTTTCATCTTCTACAGAGTCCTCTGATTCTGCAACAAGGAAATTGCCGAACGACAATGGAGAGGCTACATAAAGGACAGATGGGTAGCAAGCTGCAGGACCTACCACCTGAAAACAGCATCCAGGGTATATAGAACATTCATTTTGTAATACTTAAACGACACACAGCTCAACAAGATTTCTTTCAGAGGCTTAGATTCCTCCAGTCCGGATGCTATTGTGAGGATAAATAATCTATAACTGAAAGAAGAATTTCTCCCTGACAAGTTTGTAAGTTCTAACAACTGCAGAGAGAAACCAGCATGGTATTGTCAAGGCTGATGACTACTTAGGTAAGTGCCTGTATACAGCAAAAAACCTCAAGCTTTTACACAGCTTTGTTGAAGCGAAAGAAGTTCCCCTACAGCACGCACTGCTAACCTAGCAGCAATATTTCTACACTCTTTACAATGCATGTACAAGCCAGACATTTCTGTACTTGGGAGATGACAAAGGATATAATGAGAGCACCTCTCGTTCATTCACATCACAGAGAAGACCCACTGTTCAAGGTTACTCTTGCAAAGCTGAGCACTGACCTCAGGCCTCTAACAGCTTCAGACCTGTTGTCACACTTCTTCAGAAGGACAAAAACATATTAAGCATTTATGTAGCTTAGAGTAACAGGATGGCCCTACATCAGCTGCCAAAAGTTAGAGCACATACAGAGATTTATGACTTTGTTGGTACTCCTGCACTGTGAGACGCTAGCTCTTTAGTTCAGACAACACAGACTTCTGCACTTACATGGGAACACCTGGCAACTCTACCTCCAGATGACCCAACGTTCTACTTGACAACTCTTTCTTTTAACCACAGACTAGAATGGTTCCCACATTCAAAGAAATGAACAGAGTTTCCTCCCTGTTGCCAAAAAAGCTGGGTAACTCCTTCACGTATATCATGTTACCTTGTACCGACATGTTTACAGCAGAAGACAACCTTTTTAACACCCTACTAAGTATTCCTCTGAAAGAAGAAAGTGAGGTCTGGAAGGTGGATATTAAGGGTTTTGGTAGCATCTTGCAAGTAATTCAACTGGATATCCCCTGGAGAACATTTATCTGAACGTGCAGTCTCACTGGGAAAGGCTGACTCCAAATCCACTTGGCTCAGAACACTGGTAAGCACCCAGGGAACAGAACAAATTCCTTTTCCACGTTCACATGTTATTTTTTCACAAAAACATCAATAAGATGTCAAACTGAATTCAAACGTGAATTCAAATGTTAGAGAAGTATGGCAACAAACCTTCACTGCCGGCAGAGAGGCAGCAGAAGCAGCAGACTGTCCACAGGCTTAACGCGGCCAAACTCTTCCTGGGGCAGCCTCTGGTGTAGTGAAAAGGTCAGACCACTTTGTGGGCAGACACAATGCCATTGTAACAGAAATGCATGGAAGTGGGTGGTCAGAAGAACATACGTGTTTATGAAAGACCTCATTCACTGTGCTGTTTGGAAATTTTTCTTGTCTGAATAGGGAAATGCGCTCTTGATAATCTAGCTAAAAAATAGATTCCCTTAAGGATACGCAAAACATGTTGCCTCCTGTGGACATACACATCAAGTCTCTACAATTTGTACTAGGTAGAGTCAAGTTCACTCTCCTTTCTCTTGTTGGTCAGAAGGCAACTTTCTCAGTCAGAGATGAGTAAAAGCGTATTTCATTATAAAAGAGTGTGCTAGCTATACTGGAGTGACAATCTGAAGCTATGTGGTAAATCTTTTTGCAATGAGAAACGCTGATAGCCTTAAACTTGCTTGGAACATTACTTGAGTTGAGGGCTCTCAGTTCTTTCCAGTATCCCTCTCAAACTAAATGTAGTATTTTCATTAAAATTATTAAATATTAAAAATGCACAGTATTCCCTTTCCTTTAGATCTTCCTTTTTCAACTAAGCCTGTGAAAATAAGTCAGTAAAAGCATGAAGAAATTTCTTCCACATTGATGTCACAAATATCCCTGCTGTCCTACATTACTTTAAAAATAAAACCTCGTATTCCACCATCAAAAGAATAAATTCAGTATCACGCAAAACTACATTTCTCAAAGTCCTTACTCAAGGGCCCAAAGTATATTTACTTTAGATTTCTAAAAATATTTTTAGCTGTAGAAGCTGCAGAGGATTAGAAATTTAAGATTAGCTATGCTTTCTGCCCTTCACCACTTCTTTCCCAACTTACTAGAAAGTCCATTTTAAGTTTTGCTTTTAATTACCTTTTCCTCTTTAATGAGTCAAATTCACTTCCTGGTAAAAGTGACAAAGAAATTCAGTATTTCTTGGTGTATCTGTATTGTGCAAAAGCAGAAATCTGTTTATTGATCACAGACCTGCACTATACATATGCTTTGTCACACTTCACAGAAATAACAAACAAAAGCAGAAAGAAGAATAAGAAATTGGATCTTCCAACAGTCAAGAGGAAAATTTCAGTTAAAAAACTAATGGTCATGAAACTAAAATTATTGAAAAATCTTGCACTTAAATCTCAGTTTAAGCAATTCATACTAAGCAGTCAAATTACATGGTTGGTATAAATCCACTGGATTCTGAGTCAGAAACTCACTGCAGTGAGTAAAACCTCCCTCGTTTTTTTTCATATGCTAAACCATAATTTTAAGAAATATTTATTTTAAAATATGTCCAGAAGACAGTTTTGTCTTAAGGACTCCTTTTTAACTGCAAGGCTTTTGAGACACAGTAAGATAAATAACAGCATTCCTCCATTTTCTTACCCAATATATCCAGTTGCCGTAAACGCGTACAGCTAGCCGCAAGCTCCTCAATGTCTGTGTCACACACAGACCTGTTGGCTGTAAGAAAGAGCTTTTGCAAGTTTGGGAGTTTACGTGCAAGGTTTGTGAAACAGCCCGTACTGCTCTGTAATGTAGGGCACCAGCCAAGATCAAGTTCTTCCAAAAGCTGGCAGCCTGAAGCCAATTCTGCTATTCCATTTTCGGTTATGTTTTTACATCTCCACAAATCCAGACTGCGAAGCTTTTTGCATTTTGCTCCCATCATGCTTGCTATAAGATCATAGTCTTCAATCTGCAAGGAAAGCAAACACTTTGTCATGTATACCATCTTTCCAGACATACATAGGTGTTTCAAGATTTGCTTGCTAACACACCTACGGATCTGTCTTAAGCATTTGTCATTTCTAAAGAGCTCTGAAAATTATTCATTGTAGAGTACAGTGAGGTCTACTTTTACAGAAGACAAAAATAAAATAATTTTTCTGTCAACCCCAGACATAGGTTCTTTTAAATTCATTTAATACTAAGGATCAGTGAAAATGCAGTGAAAAGTTTATTCTCTTTGAAAAGCCCTTCTTTTTTGCACAGTTGTTTTTCCTTTAAAAGATAAAACTGTTTTTATGACCACAAGCACGGCAACCATAAGCACGTGCAGACCGAAGACTGTCCTTATTTCCATTCTGGGTTGATTAGTTGCCGCATCCTCTTACGGAAGTCTTATTAGTTACCTCGGGCACGCCAAAGGGACTGAAACAGGGTCCCACCACACAGGCAGAAGGAATCAAATCCACCATCGGAAACCACAGGAAGACAAGGACTGCTGGAAAAGCCTAGTCACGCTGCCTTCCTCTTCCGTCCATGAGTCAAAGCAGGGAAGGCTGAGCCAATTCTGCTTTGTCCCTTCCTTCCTGACCCAGGAGGAAGGTCAGCTAAGTCTCCCGAGGGGTGACCCGGCGTGCCGACCAGCGGGGACAGCAGCAGCAAGCCAGAACCCCTCCACGCACAGCTGTGACGCGCACGTGCAGTACAGCTCAGACGAGTGCCCTGCAGGGACTGCTGCTGTCCCGGCACTCTCTTTCTTTAAACCAATGAGCGCGCCCAGCAAGTCCGGGACTCAAACAGCTTTTGCTGAAAATATTTCTCTCGTGGTTACTACTGCAGGGTCAGACACAAGCATTAATCAGCTAGGCACGATGACCTGGTCTGAATAAAAATAAGTCAGTCTTGATTATTAGTTTTGGAAAGAAAAAGCAACTACGCATATAAAGAATGCCCCCAAGTTTAGGAAAAGGTTGAAGAACTAGGAGAAAGCCTACAAGCTATGTTTTAGGCCTGCTAAACTAGTACGTAACCCTTAAGTATATGACTAAGCTGCATTCCTCTTGGACCTTTCAAGAGAGTATAGTACAACATCAACCGAGCATTTAACACGTCTTTGTGAAACATAAACCCAGACTTCGTTCCAAAGCAAGTGTGCACGCACACACACACACACACACACACACCCCGCCCACGCACGGTGTAAGCACTCACCATGACACAGCTGCCCAGGCTGAGGTGCTGCAGCTCCGAGCAGAAGTTCAGAATACTGAGCAGGGCTGTTTGCTGCCACAGGGGAACACATCAGAAGAAAATATGGAAAGGGAAACAAAGAGAAGAGGTCAATTAGACATTAAAGGCTGTCACCGCATTTCCTGAAATACAGCTCAAAGCTCTGTTACAGACACCACAAATGCCACTTAATGAGTCCCTGGGTACCCTACCCATTGATTGGCTTAAAGCAACGGTAATCGTTACAAACCTTGATGCAAGTCACTTTGGATGTGGTTTTGCATTGCCCTGAAGATACCTACATACCCATGACCTATCCGCTCATTTCCCACAGGAAAGCTGCTGAAGAAGTATGGCAAGTTCAAATAACAGGCAAGATCAGCCCGAAAACGCAGAGGGCTGGCGACATACCAGAAGAACAGCGGAGGCTCTGACATTCGCCGATCCGCTGCAGCCTGATGGAACTGCCAATAGAGCTGCGCAGCATCAGGACCGAGCTGGGGACTTTAATGTCAAAGGAGTCTCCGTGCTGACAAGGATGCTGACAACCATTGAGCACCTGTCACTACTAGCATGCAGACTGAAACAGATATAATGTGTATTTTACAGTCGTGTTCCTGCCATTTAACATGGCCATTCTTTTCAGAAAGTACTGCGCATTGCTCAGCCTGAAATCGGACTGGAACATCAGATGCATCTTACAAAATGTAAAGTACGCGGCTGTTCTGTTCCACAACAGGGGAAACTTCAAGGGTTTTTATTTGTGCTTCTAAGATACAGAAAAGACTCTTCTGCATCGTCTGTAGCCATATTTTGCTTTGTAGCTGGAAACACACACTGTGCAAAAAAGAACATAGTCTGGGATTCACATCACAAATAGCTGTGCATCATACTTAAAACTTTCATCACTGTTAGGACTTTGTAATCTGTACGAGCTTGAAAATGGGACTTAGTTTCACAATGTATTAACAATAAAAGTCTGTGGGTTTCTACAGGATATACAACAGTTTCTAGCAGAAAAAACCCAAGCAATATACAAGGGACAAAATAATCTACTGCTAATAAGTGGAATTCCTACAACAACACTAGTCAACAATATTTGTACGCATGGGTATTATAATTTATACTGGTTTTTTTAAATATAAATTTACTTGTTTTCAGAAAGTTTACAGTTAAATGCTTTACTTAGTTTCCTCTGTTTGTTATATTCCAACGAAACTTGGCAGGAACGTGACCCTTTGTCATACCGCCATGAAGAAGTATCTGATCCCTTGCACTGAAAGTCTGGCAGATACCCGACGGGGACATAGCATGGGGTGTTCATGGAGACCATTTCAGACATCTAATTTAGGTGTCTCCAGGGAGCAGTTAGAAACACCCAACACTTGAGATGTATAGAACCTCAGCTTCCAACTTGGCCTTCTAAGATTTGATTTCCCAAAGGCAGCCTAAAAGTAGATGCTATGAGTAAGACTTCCTCACATGTATCTTTGCAGAGGTCTTAAAAGTCACTGTCCGCTCACTTGCTTTACTTTCATTCATGTTTTTAAAGAAAAAGGTAGCTAGGGAATTAAACACAAGAGCATTAAGACGTCATTATTAAAGAGGTAACACTTAAGAACACTTTAAAGCTAGTAAATGTGTAAATATCCAATACATTTTAAATAACATGCTTAAGCAAATGCTACATTTGGATCATTAACCCCAAATAAACAAGTTACTTCAAGAGAATGAGACATAGTCTTTACTATTTAACTTAGGGAAAGCTATGAGCTTTAGAACCTACTCAGGTGCAGAAATTAAAAGCTAAATCCCCAAACCCCACTCTACAAACCTTAAATATCAGAGCTAAATAAATCAGTCCCTGACTGCACACACAGTACTAAACAGGGTTTCTGCAGGTATTCAGGTGACTCCACAGGAAAGCTGAATACTTTGCTGCATTCCACCATGTTTTTCAGTAACGATTTCCAGACTGGAATTTAAACACTGGCCTGAAAGGTTGGCAAGCAGCAATATCTTTCCTTAATTGACACAAACAGTGCAAAAGTGAACAGTCACTCTGAACAGCTTGTAGGATGTGAGATCAATTCCACACTCCCTCTTCTTCAGAGAGGAGTGAAATAGGTAGGAAGACAGATATTCATAGTTATCTTGATTAGATAACTGAGCTACTTTTGTTAACTTGAACAGGAATTTGACACATCTCAGAATACCTTTTTTAGTCGCTCTCTAATTTGAGACAGTCCTTACTGTATTGATGTGCACTGAGTCCACGTTTTCAAGGGTCTTTTCACAACCTATAAAACCTAAAGTATTATTTTAAACAAGTATTTAAAAAAACAATCAACTTTAAAAAAGCACTAGGAATGTGGGTAATAGAAGGGAGCTTGGTAGAACACATTGTCATACCATCACAAATCGTGCCAAGTCAAGCCCAAGAGTAAACAACTGCTTACTCAACATTAATTATACCAGTTATATCAATTCCTCTTCTGGGGCACATACATGCCCACATACAACTCAGATTTCTTTCAGAAGCAGTGTCTGTTCTTCTGTAACTGAGGTGGGGTTTGCATATGTCAAGAAAGAAGGAACGTCCTTTATGCATGCCTAGTTGTGTCACAGTCAATTGAGAATCCATGTGGCAAAGGACATGAAAATAGCAGGAGAGAATGGCAGCTCACAGAATCTATATCCACTACATATAGAAGGACTATCATTGTAATAAACTGTCTGTTTCAAGCCGTCTGTCTGTACAATTCACCTCTGACTCGCAATACAAGATGAGTGATAACACTCCTATTTAAGCAAAGGAGAGGAGCAAAGCAATCACCCGACCTTGAAGCTGTAACACAGGCCAAACTTCAGATATTACCGAGAGACCACCTAAATTCTGGATCAGGAAGCTTTAACCTGAAGAGAGTCTAATTTCACTTTCTCAGCCAGAGACAGTTAAATCAAAACTACCCATGTAATACCATTCTTGAGCCTAGTAGCCAAGAGTTTGGAGACCTTTTGAGTTTTCCTGAACCAAAGGTAAGGTTTGGCTTTGAACCTGCTTCCCTTTACAGAGACTGAGAAAAGAGTGGATGATTTAAAAACAAAAACAAAACCAAAAACAACCCACCAAAACAAAACAACCCACTCTGGAAACAAACTTAAGGTAAGAATTACTTTTTCTTTGTGGAGTAATGTATGGCATGGCTTCAGTGGTCTAAATTTCTTCTGCCATCCAACCCAAAACAAAACCTACTAAAATAATCACTTTTATAAGATGGCACAGACAACAGGAAGAGTCCAAAGGGGCCAAATAAAATGATGTACCCTGTCCTCCATTCCCAGGAAAGGTGTTTTCAGAGGAGGAAAACATACAGTGCAGGAGTTGCTTTAAGAGAGAAGACTCTGATGTCAAACTGATCAGAAGGATATGATACTGCTGCTAACCACAACCTTACAGAGCAGATGATAGAAATATTTTAGGGCATGGCAGTTAGTCCTAAACCTCAGAAAAGGGAAGCAGACTGCCTGAAGAGTCTCTGAAGTCTTTATCAACAGGTCAGACAAACATCTGTCTGAAGGGACGTCAAGAGAGTTGATCCTGCCTTGGACAAGAGAGGAGATGAGATTACTGTTTAACATCCTAACTTAGTCCACATGAGACCAGTGAGCGGTCTGCCGGAACATGAAAGTCCTCCACTCTGTGACACAGACCAGCCTGGAAGACATTTATGCGCTGTGTATACTTCAACTAAATAGCTGATATTGGACTAACTCGTATCCTACCTGCCTTGTAAAGAGCTTAGACATCACACATAAGTTTTGACTTAGGTGTTTGCAAGAGTGTTGCTGGTTTGAACAGACCACCCACCAGTGGAGAAACCAAATACTGGTGCCAGAGTAATACACTTGGCAAGACTGAGTCTTGCTTGACTTGTTTCAGGATTTTTTTGCATTCATGATCCAGCAGGAAACGCAAATAATTTCTGATGTTAGTATGATGAGGAAAGCATCCAACAGAGAGCCCGAGCTCAGTATCTGTTCAAACAGAAAACCCTTCTGTCTGTGGCAGACGTGTCTCACCTGTGAAAGATGCACTTTAAACATTTGACCATTTACTCATTGCAGCTTCATTGTTAAGTAGTCCGAGATTAAAAAAAAAACCAAACACAGAAGTTTTTAAAAAAATACCAATTATGCACTATAATATGGCTATCACATGAAGGCTGCACTATAATAAAAGGCATGAAAATAAGTGCACCACAGCGTGCCTTTGGAGGATTAAAGGAAGAGCTTAAGAAAAACAACAAAGTTTTACTTTTAGGGTTGGGATAGGGAAGAAACAGTCTGCACCTTTTAATAAACTTTCTTTTTATAGAGAAATCTTACAAACTACTTTTAAAATTGTTACTTCTGTTTGCTGGGAACAAACAATGGGCTGTTTTTACCCCCCTTCTCAGAAGAACCATGTCTGACAAGTCAGGAATTCTTCCAGTGTCTCAATGAAACAACTTGAGAGCCTGAATCTTTTACAAGATATTTATTCTCCTGCAATTTTTTCTTCACAATTTTCAATGAAATGAATGCTGAAAGTAATCTTAAAGTCTCATTAAAGACTGCTGCCTTCCTTTTTTAAATATGGTTTCCCTTGCTTGCTCTGATTTTAAATCACAGAGTTACTAATTCTCCAGTTAACCTCTTTGCTCAAGAAAAAAATTAATTATGCAGGACTTAAATTTGGGGGGTTTAACATTAAAAATTTAAGTTAGGTGTAGAAAAAAAATTTCTTTAATACGCCCCCAACTGCATTACATGAGATGACACCCAAAGCTGTATTATTTTTTCTTACCATTTCCAAATGACGACCTCATCTCTAGTCCTCTCTGCCCTATCCCCCCCAAACTCTGTTGTCTCCACTTACGTTCAAATACTTATATAACGTTAGTTGCAGACAGATATCAGATAACATGCCTACATTTGCAAGCTCACCACAACAAGAATATTGCATTTTTCCACAATATCAAAGAATTAATATAACAATGTTCCTAAAGACCACAATTTCTTTTTCATATTTCAGTTACTTATCTCTCCATCAAAAAATACATCTTGAAGAGTCTTTGCAGTGAGTTGCCTTTGCATATACATTTATGAGGTTGTTACATTTAATAACAGGTTCTAACACAGTATTTACCCACATTTCTAGGTCACATTTTCATCTTACTCTACAGATCTATGTTAAAATATTGTTAAAAATATTTGCTTTTAGGTTAGAATCAGGGTCTCTAGGACTATATTAAACAATTGTACTGGATAACATATTTAGACAAGCTTATTCCACAAACAACCATCTTCTCATAAGACAAACAGGAAAAGCATCAAAACATTTGATCAGCCTGCTAGTAACGAACTGCGGAACCCTGAATACCTAGTACCCAATCGCCAGCTGCCACATGCTGTTTGTGTACAAATCAAATTTACATTTCTCAACACATTTAGCTAGAATTTGATAGAGCAATTAGGCAATTACTATAGGACACCAAACACTCAGTATAGATTTGATACCATGCAGTTATATTTTGGGACCCTGTTTATCTGATCGAGCACCTGACGATATTATTCTATCTAGTAACAACTAATAATCTGAGTGAAAATCAAAGACAGAAAATTCAGCTTTGCCTGAATGAGGAGGGGTAAATGTGGTAATAAGGAGGTAACTCTGCAGGGTACTTGAAGTATTCTGTCTTCCTAGTAAAAGTCATAGTCAATGACTTTTGAATGAATTCCTTAAAATTCTTGGAACCTGAGAAGCAGACAGACAGAAAGGAGAACTAGAGAACTACAGACTAAGGCCAGGCCAATGAAATCTTCCATGTTTCCCTCAGCCCATCAATCACATCCATATTCTCAGAAGCTGAACCTTCAGCTGCACAGGAAAGTTCCTCTGTTCATCATCTGGGCAGGAGCTTCCCTTTTGTTCCCAAAAAGTTTAAATTTACAGCAAGGGAGGTTGGGACCAGGTGACTCAGCCAAACAAACACACGACTGTGGGAACAGATTAGTTCAAAACATCTCAAACTCCAGCACACACACCGTGAATACTCTGCCGCTGCGGAGACAAACGACCCTTCCTGCGCAATCGCCTTATCCTGCACACAAGTATTACTGCACACACATTACTGTGTACAAAATGACTTTGGGAATTTTTCTTATAGGTAACGCAAGGCCTCCAGCATGCCACAGACTAGAATTATCCTGTTGGAGACCCAAGTGAGACACACCACACGTACAAAAGACATGAGAAGTCTGAAGCATGTTTTTCTGCACGCAGTCACAAAGTAAAGATAATACAGAAATTAGCAAGTTAACATGCCCAACAGGTTAAGAACTCCTTCCTTAAAATAACACTAAAAAAGATCTGCAAAGTTATCACAAGTAGAACCAAACCTCTTAATGCTCAACGTACATGCATGAAGAACCTCATGGTAAAGCCAAAAGCAGACTATCAAGACGATGGGAAAGCAGATAGGAAGGAAACCATGACTTGCTTTAAGAAAACTACAAACAAGCTCTTGGCAAATCAAGAAAAGAAATCATGCATGTGGTACTTACCACTTGACACTGAGATAATCATCTCACACAGGTTATTTATTGGGATTGAGTAATCTGACTCAAAAGGGTATATGGAATTTTTTTTACACAACAGCCTGGTTACCAGAATCGAGGCCAAACTTTCTGAAGGGCAGACTAGCGAATACAAGTTTATCCCCTTCCAAATTACACACCGACAGTTCAAACCTCCTTTGGTAAGACCCGTCCTACTTAACAACAGTCACATCCTGCTTTTCACCAAGGATGTGTTCCTGAAAAGTGCAATGGTTAGTGATCCCATGGGCAGCAAAGTAGTTTTCCCCTATAAGAATTAACGTAACAGTGGGGACACGTGCAGGGACCTAAGAAATACACACTGGTTAGTACAGACAGGTCACACGCATGATGTGATCATCACCTGAGAGATGTGGTGGCTTTTATGCTGGCTTTAAAACATCATCCACATCGTATGTGGTCTCTGGGTATTTCAGTGGTGTGCATTAAGTCCCTATGTACATGTACCCACTCTGAATTCTTCCAAGAAATATTGCTTTACCTCTAACCAAACTCAGCTGCTTCATCTGCAAGACCGAACGCCCGACAGCAACCTCCTAAGGCTAACACCCTCACTGCCTCCTTCGGGGCAGTTACACCCCCATCGTCATCACTATCCTCCTCAAAACCAGACAAACCAATCCAAGGTGAAGGATGGAAAAACAAGGCAGTAATGACAGCTAGCAAAGCAAAAGACCAGGTGACTGGCAGCGGAGCCCGAGCCACGGCCAAAGAAGTGGCAGAGCAGAGCACTGCTGCAGCTGAGCACGGCCCCACCACCCGGCAAGCAAGCTGCCCTCAGGCCCCCTCGCCTTCTCGGGCAGGCACTCTCGCACAGGGGCCGGTAGGAGGAGTTTTCCTGCCGAGCCCCACGTCTCTCAGCACCAACCCTTCAGCCAGAAAAAGGCTGCTGCGGCCTACGGCCGAGCCTTTGGAGAGAGCCCTCCTCAAAAGCACCACCAGAGGAAACATCCTGAGCTGTCCTCTTCCATACGGCAGCGTCCCCTCACTTTACTGCAAACTGACGTATACAACCTCTGCCAAAATATTTCAGAAGATGAACCAAATTACTTCTAATTTCAGGGAAAACAACTGAGACTCTTAACTAAATGTTAACTCTGCCTTAGGACTTCCAGAAATGCCTTAGTGAATAACAACTGCAAGGAATCTTGATGGCAGCACATCACTTGATTCATTTTTTTAAGACTACAGCTATTACTATATGTGACTAAGGTATCTTTGGAATGGCAATTGATTTCCATATGTAAAACTGGGTAAAAGGAGGTTCTAGTAAGACTCCTTGAAAAATAAAAAAAACAACCACCGATGCTTCCCCCACCAGTAACACCGCTCAGCAACAGAGAGAAAGTTCTTCCCTCCAATTTTGGCTTCTAGCAGCAAAAATACTGCAGAAACATTGTTACTGGTGTCTTCCATCAACTATTTGAAAATATACTACTATAATTTATCACAGTCTTCATGTTAAGCCAGTGAAGTTCTGTTTCACAAGTACCGCACCAAAAAAGGTTTTACCATATTAGAACTACCTGTGGCAAAAAACCCCAACCAACCGAACAACAAAAACCTGAGATGAAAGCAGACAATTTTATTTCAATCTGAGTGCCACTATTGCTACAAATATTTGTAATTACAAACACCTCATGCAAATGTAAAAGGTAATCTTGTTAAGATCGTCAAAAGTAATTCAAAATCTATATAAATTCAGAATACATTTTTTTTCCTCCCTTTGGCATTATATAGCACAAAAAGAAAGCCAAATATCAACTGTTTGGGTGTGGGGGTTTTTTTGGCACAGTCTCTGAAAGAACTATGTCAGAAATTACTTGGCATCTGCTATTCTAATACAGTGATTAAAAAACACATCAGATGCAAAGCCAGAATTCTGTAAACTTCTATTAAAACGTTCATTTTGAAAGGTACAACAGGGCAAATCAATATTGCCTATAATAAGATAAACAAACGTACTTCATGAATTTCAAGGTATTGTACCTCAGCATTTAAAAACCAACCTACAATAGTCCCCAAAAGCAATTATTCTCACAGAAAGAAGAATGTAATACATTAATAATGCAGAAACAAAAGGTATAGTAATGATGAAATAAAATTCTCATCTAAATCTGCTCCAGTAAATAAACTGTTAAATATGCATCCGGTCTTTTATTTTTCCCCTCCCTCCAGCCCCAACGACATTTTAAGGCATCAAGATCATTTCAGTTATATACTTGTTGGGTACTATGATACTTTGAAACAACTATGTTAAAGATATGAGGGAATTTGAGAGGTTGACAGAGATGAGGTGGTATGTGTGCTTATAAACACGAGAGTCTTTGGTTTAACCAGTTAAAAAAGAACACAAAATGAATTTTAGATACTTATACAGTGCTAGCTTTAGTTTTCAGGAAAAGTTTTCATACCTGTTGGCTTCCCAGAAAGCACTCATTTTCAGACTACTTCTAAGGATAAATACTTATCCTCAGTATCTTATTTTTGACAGAAAGAACACATCCTGGGACAGTACACGAACATTCAATAACACACAAAATACGTAATATACTGTTTCTGGAAACTAAAATTGAATCCAGAGGTCTACAAAGCTATCCAAGTTGTTCACCTTTTTTTGGTTTCTATTTTCACTTCTCCGTATGTTAGTTTTCAGTTAAATGAAATGTTAGAGAAAATGTCAATTACAGAAAATGGCAGGGAATCACATGCCAAATTAGAACTAAATGGTGGCCAAATTTGTTTTATGCTGATGTCCTCCAGTTCCCTGAGCTAACTGGTGCCACTTCATGAGGAAGCAAATAGAAGAGGTCACCTCATCCTTTACAAGGTAGTTTCTGTGGCCTTTAGGAAGAACAAGATACCCATGTAGTCCCAGACAGAGATAACCACCGAAAGTCTCCAGTCGGTTAGTTCACAGAAATGCTTATACCTCTGTGAGCAAGCTTTCTTTAGCAATCCTTTCCTCCACTTTTTCAGAGGAAAAAGGCTGAGCTTTGTAACTAACTGAACTTCCTGCAACTTCGAAAAGCATGTTATCAAGGTACAGTATTTCAAGTCCCTATACACGGCCCTACGTACAGTACCCTATATAGTACCATACAGATCAGAGAATCGCAAAGTCTTCTGCGTATCTATCCCCATACCACAGCTACAAAATGAGAAAGTTGCTACTACACGAATTTTACTGATGGGAAAAGCGTGGCATACAGAAACGGTGCATCTCACAACCGGCCATTGCCCCGGTCACAGCTCAGGAGAACAAAAGCTCATAGGCTAAGTCAGTCCTCAGCTAGTGCCGTCACCACCAAGTCACGGAATCACAGAAGAGCCGAGTGTTGGAAGGGACTTCTGGAGACTGTTTAGCCCAGCCCGGCTGGCTCCAGCTCCGCCGGCCTCTCCAGCCAGACTGAAAAAAGCCGTCAACAGATGTAGGAGCCAGTCCCTTCACACCTCCTCAACTGAGGTTTGCAGGAGGGGATAACCCCCCACCCTGCCCTTCATTACCACAATCACAAGTGTATTTAAGTGATGCCTTCTGGATAGAGACATTAATGCAAACAATTGTCATGGACAGATTCAAAATAAACATGGCAGGAGAAACATTTTCCTGTACAGTATAAGCTGGCATTAGAACAGAAAGTCTGTTCTCCCTTCAAGCAGCCATCAGCTATCACCTTGGAAGATACAACGTGGAAAGAAACATGATGAAAAGTGTGAGAATCGGAATATATTTGTTAAAAATCAGCTCCCCCCTTCCTTCCTCCTGCCCCCACCCCAGTGTACTCGGATTATTGGACTACCTTTGAGATGAAGAACTGGACAGTGATCAAACTTTTGCCTCCAAAACTTTGTGACACAGGCTTAAAAACAGAAGCGGTATGAGCATCAGGTAAGAGAAGAATGAGAGTACATGGCAATGAAAGTGGAATGAACCTTACTATTGAGTGCAGATGTAGCCTTTCAAAAGTCAAAATTCTTGCCTCCTCACAAACAGGCACAGTGTAATTTGCGAGCTGGGATTCAGGACGTACAGGGGCACCTTTCTGTTCTCCACAGCTACTTGGCAGCGCCAGGGACACAGCAGGGACTGGGACACAGCAACACAGCAATTACTGAATTAATTCAATGAAAGTAATAGTCTCTGTAGTTAATTCAATTACTGTATTTTGGGTTTGCTTCATTTGGTCAAATTACACCCTCCCTTATGTCTGCAAATCTGTTTTACACCTTCATTCTTCCCCCTCACTCTTCACATTACAGGCTCAAATGACCAAATTCAGCTGATGAGCCTGACACGGGATCAGAAGGGCACCGTCAAGGCCCTGTATTGCATGATTATCTGTCACCAGCTCAGCCTCCTAACAAGAATCCACTTTCTAGCTAGAGGTTTTCACTTTTTTTCCACTGTTTGCTTGCAACTCTTAATCCTAAAGATTTGTACCCAAGCCAGTGAAATTTCATCCAAGCTGAAAAACCTCAGACGACTCTCAGAAGTGTAACACGACCCGTAACAGGTTATTTCTGAAAACTCTGTAGAACAATTTTATGGCAGCATTAACTCTTTCATTGCTCATAGCCTAAGAAAATAAGAGCTGTTACATTTACTGCTAAGATTCTTATGCCTCTTCTTGGTATCTAAAGTTTCCAGTGTCCTCTCATACAGCTGCCCAAGTTCCAAATTTGCTCTTGGTCAAAGGTATCAGAGATAAAATTTACAAATACAACACTTGCTTTAAAATGTGTGCTTTGTCCATTGTAATATGATTTAAATGTAGTTCATTTTTTATTTCAATTATAATTGTAATACAAAAACTTTAAAAACCTTTTCTTCGCACATTATAAAGAATCCAGAATGTCATGCAACATGAAATACAGAATCTTACATTAAAATGTACACCCATCAATAAGGAGACTGTCAAGTTCTCCTACTGTAATTGTGGCTTCGGTTACTTTAAAATACAATTTTGGCTACATTACTTATATGGATGGAATACTTCATGATAAACATTAAACCAAGATAATATTCATACTCAAACCATAAAGATGTGCACTGTCAATTACAGTATACAATAATACCTCCATTGTTCATTGTATTCTTCAAATGTATCAATGCCAACAAGTGTTTAAATTATGCTGTGAATACACTCTCAATGAATAAATATTAAGGAGTCATGTATCAGTAAATACCAAAATCACCAGCACAAAAATCCCACAAGTATAACAGTGGTCTTGAGCTAGCAGATATTACATTTATAAAAACATTGAGATTAGTTTCTTAAAGCAAGTTACAAATTATTTCAAGCACACACATAATCGAACAACCTTTAAGAATGGCACCTTTAACAACGAACTTGAAGCACTAGAAAAATGAGCTGCACTTAGTGGGGAGGAGTATAGCAATGCAGGACAATTTATATTTTTTTTTTTGCTTGTTCAGCCTGGAACAAGTTACTAAAAGTCACTGGACTTTCCTTCTTGTAACAGAGAGGTTTGAATAATTCAAGGGTGTTGGAAGCTTCAATTCAGAGGTTTGAAACTGATTTTGTACACAGAAACTTGCACTCAGTAAGTCAAGGAAATAACATTATATATGGCCTTAAGAATCAGCAGGGTTAGGACCAAAGACCGTAAACAGCTCCAGATGGTACAGCTATCTTCCAAAACAGCATTGCAGTGCAGTAAGTAGCAGAACACCAGAGTTGTCCATTTCGCTAAAAATGTACACTTAAAAATTGGAGCTTTGATTAGAGAGACAATGAGAATATGTTTAAATACAAAACCTATTCAAAGAAAACAGCTAAAATAACAAGAAACCGTCATAAATGCTCAGATGATTACATATTACATTGTCAATTTTATTAAGCCTCCGTTTTCCTCAAAATCTGTTTTTCTGTATCTAACACATAAAAGTCATTAACAGTAGTCAATCTTCTACAAGGGTATTTTCTCAGAATTCATCCATTAGTGTCACAGTAATCATATAAACAGAAAAAGTACAATAAATAATTTAAATTTATAGTTAAAAGCAATTTTTATCTTTTTTTTGTTAGCATTAAAAAACAATAAAATAAAAGGCAAGAGTACCGCAAGACACAGTCTGAGTAAGGAAATCCTACCCCTGGGCAGGTGCATGTGAGTTTGGTTTTATTTAATCAAAATACTATTTCTTCTATTAAAATGTTAATGCTGTACTTTATAAAGCATCATACAAAACCAGAAACAGCTTTAACACATACTGATAAAAAGGATGGAGAACGTTCATCCCATATCCTATGTTATTTAATCACATGCCCAAATTCACAACTAAAAGAGCAAGTTGTGCTATCTACCTAGATGTGCTACAACACTGCATTTTCAACAAAGACTGACAACTGTGGAGTAGGAAAATGACCCCTTTTTCACTGGCATCACAAATAACATGCCGAGAAGGGCCCTCCTTTGAAAGTCAATTACAGCATTAAGTCCTATTTTGCTTTTCCTGGTCTCTTTAGTGTTGCCCCTTTTAAAAAATATGTTCACTTAAATCAACCTAAGTGTTTACCTTGGTCAGTCATAACAATAAATTAATCAGTTTAATAAATTAAACAGTAAATCCCTGTTTACAACCATAAAAGGCAGTCTCCCTCCTAATTTGATCTAATTTTACTACGCTTCAATTCCAAAGACTGCCTCTAATTGTGCAGTACAAAAAGAATATTATGATATTCCATTGGAGAACTCATTCAGGTTAACTTTACGGATTTGTTCTCTGCATATTCATTCCCTCTTCACATTTTGGCAACTACTTCAATATTTCCAATATCAGAAACATATTACCCCATTTTTACATCAAGGTGGTTAACACAGGATGAACAGGGATGCCATCCTTCTGCCACAAAAAATGACAACACACTGATAATTAGGATAGGACCTGTACATTTGCCATTCTAGAGTATGATGTGAGAAAAAAATTTAAATCAAGAGACTTGGTGCTTTATTTTGTTTGTTCTTTGGTTTATTTTTAAGAAAAAAAGCAAACCACTGATTCATTTAGGAAGATGATGGGCTAAATGGAATGAACGAATTTTTCTTTTGGTTTCTTTTTGGTTTTTTGGATTTTGAGACAGAACTTTTACAGAGGACCATAACACATATCAGCTCTGTTCTTCTCACCTTCTTTCTTTCTCTTAATAATCACATATTTGTTATCAGTCAGCAGTTTTCCTTATTAGATTCACAGCCTCAGACTGTTTTCTCTGAGCAGGTCCAGTTGGCAACAATACAACATCAAGCTCTTGATTAAACATTAGCATTGTTCCATTGTTCGCTCCTTAGAAACTCCAACAATGAAGATGCAGTAGTAGCAGAAATTTCACCAAAATCAAGAACACTACTGTATTACAGTTCATTGACAAGTTTCAGAGAAGTCTAAATCACTTCAGAGCATGCTTGATCAATCCATCCTGCCTTTTTTGCATCTAGATACCAGTTACTACCCTAGCATCTCTGTACCAGCTGAAGAATACAGAAGGAAAGGCAGCCTATTTTGTACAGAAAACCAAAGCTTTGCATTAAGAGACACTAATGTTGAGAAAGGTAATGTTATTTCTACAAATCTGTGACTTTTGTAACTCTAATCCTCTAATTCAAATTCTATGCTACCTTTTCATTCTTTCCCTTTTACTTTTCCACCTGTGAGGCACAACGTATACGTTAAGTGGTTTCATATTTACAAATAACACAAAAGCATCCTCACCAATTTACCTATTTAAATTTCTAGAAATTTCTCTTCCATGGTTTGTTAGGAACAGTGCCTTTTGTTTATACTTATGTATAAAATAGAAGCACAATCTTAAGTAAGCTTGATTACGAATCAATGTTCTTGTCAGGTACAAGCAGATGCATGTCCATACACATGAAAAGCGGAAATGAATCTTCACAACGTAAGGGCTTCAAAGTCAGGAAATCTTTACCATCTACTTTCAATCTAATTTCAAGCTCTGTTCAGCAAAATGATAGCTGAGAAGTGACAGTTACCAATCATTTTCAGAGTATACCTCAGCTGCTGCGCTATTACAAGCATGAAGTCTCAAATTTTAGAAGTTACCTGAGTAGAATCAAGATGATTATGATCAATCAACAGTAGAAAAAAATAAAATTATACAATCTTTACCTCTGACACAATGATCTTTCCTGGATCTGAAAAAGCCTTGTGAATTAGAGCCCACTGTCAAAATGAGGTTAGGAGATTTCTCCAGGATTTACAGAAAGACTAGTGATCTAGAAACAGAACAGCCACTGATTCAGCTCTACACAAAAGGCACTTAAAAGCAGGGCTCACCAATTTATTTTATTTTCTAGTTTGTAGAAAATAATAATTGCTTCAATACACAGAGCAACTACCGTAAAGTAACAAGTTACCAAGGGGCACTGGCTTCATGGTGACTGCCTGCATACCCCACAGCAAGTGCCCCCCATTCCAGGGAGCCTACCCTCTAATCTGACTACCTTGCATTATGAAATCACAATTACAGATAGCTAGCTGGGACACAAACGTACATGTGATTTACCAAAAAAAGGACAACAAGATGCAACTAACTTTGTAGCATGTGTGTTAGGTGTGAACTGCTTATAAATGGAATGAGGTACTGTAACTTCAGGCGACCCTTGGACATCTAGGAGACAGAACCTACTGCTCCAGCTTCAGTTCTTCTATTGCACTACAGCGTAACAACCCCACACAATCCAGCATCACAACCTCACTTCTGTGTATCAAAAGCATAAGCAGAGGTAACACACACAAGAAAATTCTTCTTAAAATGTTCACCTGGAGCTAAAAGCTAGAAAAAACTGCAGAGACATGTTCCCCCCCCCCCCCCCCCCATTTTGGAGGCCTACTAAGCACTAGTGTTTGCAACAAGAGAAGCACAAGTATGAGAGCTTCCATGTCAACCAGAGTAGTACAGCTGTAATACATAAGTAATGTAGCTAGTGAGAAGGAATGGAATTGGTTCTGATTCAAACTGCTGAATTTACTAGGATACAGCATTTTTAAAATGTAGTAAACTACAACAGTGGAGAAACCTATAGCACGTAAAACCATTCCATCTTAGATAGGAAATGTGTTGCAGCAAACAATAACGACCCTGATTTGGGCAGTTCAGTAACTGTATAAAGAAGTAATTTTTACACTGTAAATGAAAAGTATTTTAAAATTTGTGTTCCATGTCTCACATACTACTACTATACAAAGACAGTAGGAATCTAGTAATTAGCAAGGCACTCTACAGGAAAGAATGTTGAGAATTACTCTAAGTTACTAAACATGATAATTTCCCAATTATATTGCCAAATACAGTCTGACTGGAATACACTTCAAAACAAGAGAAAAGATTTCACATTTATGATTTCACTACATTGCTTAAAACAGCTGGTGAAAAGTCACCAATTTTCCATGCAAGTAAAACATGGAGGCTTTTTATTTATTTTTGTTAAATCCACAAGCTATTTAGAAAATAAAAATATCCTATGGCTTTTGAAACTATCTTTGAATTTTCTGAATTTACCTTTGAATTTACATGCAAAATTCTAATTCACTTCTTCATTAATGGAAAAAAAATTACAACTTTATCAGGATTTAAAGTGTTTATTGCAAAGGGTAAAAATACTTGTTCCTACCTCCACTTTTGTTCGGTAGAGAATGAGACGTTTTAGGCTGCCCACTTTGGCTATGTGGTTGAAAGCCTGAGGTGGTATTTTATCACATGATGAGAGATTTAATTCCTGAAGATTTGGACACATTTCAGTAATGACCTCCAAGCATGTTTCATTGAGGAAATGGCCACAAGACAACTCTAGACGTACTAGTTCAGAGCCACAAACTTTCAAGAACCTGCAAAAAACACATTTTAAGTGAAAAATAAACATACTTTCAGGTGAATACTGTCAAAACCTTATGCATGTAAACCAGGAAATAATTCCTTTCAGCAGTGAAAAGCCTACAGACCACAGCTCTTATGTCAGCTCAGTTAACTAACAGAAAACATGATTAGGTTAAAGTAAATTAATCATAACCACTCTGAAGTTACTTCTGAATCAAATCTGTACAAATCCAGAAGAGACCAAACCAATTAGGTGTTGAGTTAGAGAGCAGTATTAAAAAAAACCAAAGGTAGTCTGAGAATCAAGGCTGTTTCATCAACATTGACTTGATACTGTATATAACCTAGATATTATACAATGTTTTGTACAAAGAGATATTTGAGTACATTTTAAGAAACACAGAAGGCTAAAGAATGCTGTACATGTCATAAGGAGGCTAATGTCACTAAAGCAGTCTTAAAAAACAATTCTACCTTGAAAATTAATTGCAAAAATCCTTGGGGGTGAGAACAGTATAGAGAGGGTTTTTTATTAAATTATCATCAGTCTTGAAAACTGTTTCAGTTTAGAAAGTTGCAACACGCATCGTTCTTGCCATTTACTCTGAGACAATGAAGCAAAGTACAACACAGATAACATTTGAAATGGTTTTAAACGGTCCCCAAAGCCAATTTTGACAATGGCCTGCAAGTTTCCACCAATAATTTCATATTTATCTTTATCTCAGAAAAATCTGCAAATGTCAAGATGACATTAAACAAATAGTTTTAAATGGATGAACTACTCAGAAGTATTTTAAGACTTTCACAAAAACATCTCATTTCTTTCATTAACAAGTAAGTCGAAATCAACACTTTGTAGCTGTTCTAGAACACAGATTGCTAAGGAATATTTCATATGACTTTCGTTGGAATTATAAAAATTGAAGACAAAACATCCAAAATTTAGAAACTTTGATGGTCTCTGCATAAATTACACCTTCTGTCAGATATCTTGTGTCAGAAATTCAAACTCTTATACCTAATCCAAGCTTTAGTTAAAAACACATAAGCTTATATCCCTTTTTGTTGCAAAGATAATGTTCAAACTGTAAATAAATCACTAGGCTTGTAAGTTTGATATTTAATACGAAACTCCCCCCCCCCCCCCCGCCATGTTTGTCATGATTTTGTTATACTTTAATAGTTTCTCCAGTAGAAAAAACTTAAGTTCCTAACCTATGGGCTGCAATGAGTTCCTCTTGTTACTTCCTACAATAATGGAGCTACTTGTGAGAAAACATGAATTAGTTTCTCAAAATATTCTGATCTGCTCTATTACCAGTTCTAGCCTACAAAAACCTTCAAGCAGACAAAGTAGCTTTAGATTCTGACACTTTCACTGCAGTTATTTAGTATTACTTCTTGGGTTTAACTGATAGAATAGAAATAAAGGCCAGAGAGACACAAGGCTTCTCCTTGCACAAAAACTCCGATTGCTACAACTAAACAGGTATTAACCTTCCCAAGACTTTGCTCCTCCTGAAACTTAGGACGACATAGCTGCTGGTCTTAAAAGCAGACACATCCAGGGAGGCATTCCTCAATGACACTAACAGTAGCACGGGACGTGAAGTCCATCTTTCAAGATCAAAGTTTTCAAACCTTCTCCTTTCCTTATTTTTTCATCACTGAAGTCATACTTCATCACCACCTTTCTTTATTCCTTTCATCTTGCACATTACGCAGCCTTAGTTTGATTATGCAGATCCTACACAATACAGAGGGGAAGGGAGATTCCAGGGTGGCATCTCCATCCCTAGAGATTTCCAAGAGTCACCTGAAACCTTGACTGACCTGATCTAGCGTTGGGGACACTGGCACTTCAAGTGGGAGCTTGGAGTAGACGACCTTCAGAGGTCCCTAACATCCAACATTTCTATGAGCCTACGCAAACAGAAACAAAGAGAGCGTCTGAGACATGAAAGGGCAAACATAAGCCCCAGAGCCACAGGGGTTCTGCCAAGTATGGCCTTCAAATCTACTCTTCCGCTATTTTTGTCTAGCTCTGCAATCTCCCTCTAGAATATATTTTAGCTTGTAAAATCAGAGTTTAATCAAACACCAAGAACTTATTTGCCATTTTCATGCTGGATACAGAGAATTCACCTAGACTGGTAAGCCTTCTTACCCGAGTGTCAGAGCTGAAACGACATGACAATTCACAACAATTAACATCAGGTATTTAAACATTAAAATGCTATTTTAGACTGGCAACAGAGTTCAACACTGCCATGGAGAAACACAGGATGGAAATCCCCTGGAAATCAGAGTCGAGCCATATGGATTCGTTGCTGATTACCGATTAGCCAATTCCTCTCTTTAATGAGTGGTTTAACAATACATTCACACAGCTTCTTTCATCAACAAATTATCGGGTTTGTTTGAATGGTGGTATTTTCCATAAAACCTTGTCAATCGTCACTTATTATACCTCTAGCTTTTAATTTGCTAACGGATAAATATTTTATGAATTACTCCATTACAATAATGGATGTTAGGTTAACTGCCATATAATTTAACAGGGTTTGGCTGTTACAAATGTTGGTACAGATCAATGCTTTTCTCCTTCTAGACTTAAAAGTTAACATTACCAAGTCAGGGAAACACTCAGTTAACCCCCTAGACTTGGAGAAGAACTCCAGGCTCACCAGCTTGAGGACTTACTACCCTCATAACATTTTATTTACATTCATTACACTTGAAACACACAGGCAGAGTGAACACAGCAACAGCAACGAGCATTGCACTTCATGGCTTTGGTACCTTTTTGTAAAAGGTTATTTAGGAGACATTAAACAGAAAGGCAAGGGGGATATGGCACATGCAGCAGGGTACAAGAATGAGCTCACAGGCATGAAGTAAAGAGATGAACAGAAACAGGAGGAATTTGAGGCAGTCACCAACCAGCACAGGACAGGGAACATTAGGCAGAACTGCAGAGTTCTCTGAAGGATCAAGACACCCCAGTCTGTGTTTGCACTTAACAGGCTGCTCAGGACAGAGATTTTTGCTAACGTCTTTCTACATGGATCTCCAAAGCCATACAGCAAGGTACAACATGGGTTCTTATGCTTTCAGAACGAACGTGGCATGGCCTTCATACTTCTGAGACTTAACAGACACTGAATGCCTGGCTATTTTCAAATGAGCTAAGTCAGAAACAACCCCCCAAAAAGCACCTTCTACCCAAATCAACATATCTTCACCTACCTCTCCTTTAATCACTGAGGATTGACTGGTTCCTCTTAGTCTCTCCTTTCTGCACAGTCATCCATCCCTTCAGTTTTGCTTTTATCATCAATATTTTATACACACCATTTCTGAAGTCATTTCCTTCATCCCTTCATGTTTGTTATGAAATATGACTGCCTAGACAACCTAGAATAACACGAACATGTGCATTTATTTTGCTAGACACTGGATTGGGCCTTTCTCTCTAAATTTATCCTTGTTCTAGACTGCAGTATTTCAGGGTTTTTTTTGGCTGGTCTTTTTTTTTTTGGGGGGGGGGGGGGGGGCATGGTTGTTTGTTGTTTGGTTTGGGTTTGGGGGGGGGGGGGGGGAGGGTGTTTTGGTTCGCTTTAGAGGTTTCTTGTTTGTTTTGTTCATTTTCCCCACCTTCAGCTTCAGCTTTTGGGAATTAAGTTAGTCCTAGTGAAATCTTTCTGAAACACCAAATATATCTACTAGCAGTTAAGACACCCTTTGCTGATGTTAATGTTAAACCCGTCATGATCACGGTCCACTTCGTCTGTTAACAACTTCCAACCTTGTAATTCATGTCTGTATCATCAGCATATCCCATGAGCCAAAGAAGATCCAAAATTAAAATATCAAGATACAAGAGACAGCACCCTTCATGTCAGAACCGGCTCCATAAGTCCTCCCAAACAAAATTTGCAAAATACCTTTAGACATATGCTTATGAGGGAACTGAACACATCACATTTGATCCAATGGTTTCTAATGGAACTGCACTGGATCCAAAACCTACACTTCACTGTTAGCATAATGATCCCCACTTACTCGATATCCCATGGTTCAAAGTTACTGAAAACTCTACAACAAACAGGGATCACAGTTCAGTTCTCTCTCATCTACTCATCCTTCCTAAACACAAACAGCTACCTAGTTTTACGTTCCTTTCGTACAATTATCCCAACAGGTTTCAATCATGCTGATTTTACCAAATCTATTTTCAATCAAAATCTTACATACTAATTTTTTAGTTATTGACATATAAACCACTGCATTTGGTGTTCAAGGTGGGGTGGGTGGGGGGAAACAACTTCCACTTATGAACAACTAAGTTTGGATAGGTTTTTTTTTTTTCCTTTAGCACTTTCCCTTGTAGTGTTGCCTTATGCTAGCATCCAGATCAGGGATGTTACCTCCATTACTTGACAAATAGAACATTGCCCCATTTGCCTAGCCTTCCTTGGTATCTCCCTCCTAGAACCAGTATTTCATGAAAACACCCATTTCAGTTTGCTTCAAGCCAACTACACACTCACTCTAGCTACTCAGGTCTCCTGCTTTTCGGAGCCTGCCACCAGACAAGAATACTGTCAAAAAAACCACTTGGATTTTATTCTTCCTCATTTCACTACTAAGATCTTGAGGTCTTCTCTTTATTACTGTAGTTCTATCTATATGATTACTCGCACAAACTCAGCAGAGCACTTCATAATCTCAACCTGTGCTGCAGTTACAGTCTTGCATTTAATCCAATGACTTGTGGAATTACATTTTAATATACTTCTTAAAGTCATGTTCAGATATTTTTACATTCACAGTGATGCTTTTCCTTTCAGGACTGCTGTGTTACACAACAGCAGCAACATCTAGTACAGATAATTGTAATAAAAGTGTTAAGATTGGTATGATTGGAGAACAAATGGGTACATACAGGTGTAGAAGCATGAGAAAGAACAAATGGCAATGCAAGGGCTGGTAGAGCGATGTGTGTTGGTAGAAGTCAGATGAGCAGGTCATCAAGATCCTTGAACATATATATGTGCAGTTTCTCAGGACACGCAGATTAGGAGATGAAGGACAGAGATGGCTCAGGATAGTGAGACTACACGCTAGACAAATTGCTTTGGACACACGTCTCAGTCGCCTTGGTGCATGCAAGTATGCATGCTTGAGAGTGAGACCCAGTAAAATAATTTTGTTTTTAAAATGAAGCCACCTTCCCTTCCTCTAAGCTATTCTAATTGTTACAGTGTTATTTTCTTCTCTAGCATGTATTACACTTTTTTTTGGTCAGCAAAGCTTAAAACATTGCATTCAAGTAAGGAGAATATTAAGTCTCCAATCTTGTGCTTTTCTCAACACAGATGAAACTATTTCAGTAGAAACATGCAAAACAAACATTATTACTTTATCTCGATTACAGCAACCCTAGGTATTATTAAAAAAATGTGGAAATTAAAGTCAGAGACAAACATGATTTTTAAATTGAGAATACCCGTAAAGTCACACATTACTCGAACTTTCTGTGACTATTTGATGTATGCTTCAGTAATTTCTATGACCTTCCTGCTCGTTTGATACATAGCAAAGCCTCATCAAGTTAAACACTGTCAAAATACACCTCTATTAAACAGCAACTAAAGCCTTTAAACGTAAACAACAATAAAATTGTTAAAGAAATATTCCTGGATGTGCTTGACATGCAAACACTGCATCACTAACCTGAAAATAAAACACTATTAATTAATTTTCACAGTTTAAAATGTTAGAAGTAAATAAAAATCCTAATACCTCAGATAGTTAAAGCAAAAGAGTTTAAACAAGCTAATGATATTATCATTGATACAAAGAAATCTCCATGCAGAACTCTGTTTTTAAATTGTCATCGTCCTTGAGCTGTTTAAACCTCAGAGCATTTATTCAGCTTCTCGGTATTTAGTATACCTCCAATCAACTTGCCTCACTTTTCCTACATAGGTCTTACCCTCCCACGCTGATATTCCCCTGGCATGAAGAAATTCACCATACCTCTAACGCCAAGAGAAATGCAGCGCTGCTTATGTAATGCTTGCTGTGAAATCTTTGCTTATTCCCTGTCACTTTGCATTCCAGACACTTGAGACTGCTCAGATACTCATTACATTTGTCTTTCACTTTTCCGTATACTTTTAGTTCAATCTAAATGATAAAGTTTAGTTAATTTCTGTTATATGCTGAAATGAAAAATTTATGATAGTCATTTTTAGCCCTAAGGAGCAGACGTTATCAATAAGTTAAAATACCTTCAGCTTTGCCTCGGGATGTTCATATGCCCGAAGCATTTTATCTTCTCATGATAATACAGTATTTGCTTCAGTCACATTTCTTAAAATTACTCTTTTAAAAAATTTTCTACTTTAATACATTTTTGCAAGAAAACATAAATTTTAAATTATTTTTTACCATCATGTCTGTATGAACCTTTTAAAGCAACACACAAATTTACACAAGCTACTTCTTTTAAGACTGTCATAAGAAACCACAGATAAAAACATTTTTTAAAGATATTTGCCAAAATAAAATTTGAGCAAGAATAGCATTTAAAGGTGCCCTGGCTTGCAAAAATCATAACCTAAATTGTATAGTTGTACCAATGAAATTAACTCTACCAGTTTTGAATTCGACAGTGCCAACTGTAACACCAAATGCTGAGAAAAGTGCAAAAATAAAGAAAAAAAAAGAAAAAACAGGCCCTGTAAAAGTGAAATACTGTTATCTATGAGGATAAGGTATTTCGGTTTTAGCATTTTGCCGTTTCTATTCTGCAGCAATTTGTAGTGTTTGTGAAGTTATTTACAAATTTCTTTTAGCAAATAATGTTTTTTCTCCTTGAATTGACAAATGTAGGTTGGCCTTCTAAAAACAGTATAACAGAGTCCTTCAAATTGTTACTACTTCTAGGCAGAATTCTCTACACCTCCAAGTAGTTGGCTTGACAGCCATTCCTGGTCCCTTATGCAGCAACTTACCACAAAATTTATAAACCTGAAGTACTGGAACAAGCAATTTAGGTTTGTTTCAACTCAATCTCAAGTTACAAGAAGACTTTTTCACCAATTAAATCCAAAATAAAAGATGCAGCTTGGTACTCTATAGGCACACCTCATTGCCTTATTTTACAATTTCCTTTGCAGAAAGAAATAGAGAATACCAAGACCAGACAGGGAGCCAAAGAGAGCAGGATAAAGAGAAGCCAACAAACTGATTCAGAAATGTTCATGCAGTAGGCAGCAAGAGAAGATTTTACGCTAATAAATGTAGTGATACGTCTTCTACTGGTACATACAGAAATATGTATTTAATTTCTGCAAAGAACAATTACAGTCTGAAAATCTGATTAAGTTTTTAGTAACAGTTAATATCAGCAGGTAACTGATAAGAGCAGCAATGCACTCTCCCCAGCCAACTGAGAACCTCCTCTGCAATACTCATATTCTGAAGAATAAACTAGAAAGAAAATTTAAGTGTGAAACAGAATTCCTAGAAAAATCAAAGTTCTTTGGAAACTCTGTTTTGCATAATGTCTCCCAAAAGTCAGGCTGAGTGAGGAACATCTAGAAGTTCAAAAGGAAAAATTGTGGGAGTTCACGCCCCAGATGCTGCAACATCCATGTCGTGGTGGTGGTATCGTAATGACAGCCAGGGCAACAGAACTAAAACATTACTTAACAGATTGCTCCTTTGAGGAACAGTATCTCTTACCAGGAAGCTACTTTTTTTTTGAAGAAAGTTACATTAATGTTTTTGAAAAGTAAGTGTTGTTCTAGTAAGTCTCCTTTATTAATAGATACTTCCACAGCAAATGAGCAGCAAATTTTCCTTTCCTGGAGGCCAGCAAATCTGACAAACATGCTGATGAAGAATGTCAAAAGGAAAATTTGTGTTTGGAAATTTTACTACAAAAGACACTTGTACAGAACTGAGTTGCAAAATTATTTCTGTATTAGGTAAAAGAAAACTTTCAAAACAAGACCTAGTTACAGTGGAGAATTTTTGATTCAGAAGTGAAAATTCTGAGCATAAGTCACACCTGAAAATTATTTACCTTACAACTTTGTTTCAAAAATTTACGATTGAACTGCATCTCCCATTCCCAGACTGCATGTATCTCTTCCAAGAAATACTTTTTCCTAGAAATACAGATAACTTCACAATTGTATCAATGTCCAAGAACACTTTCCCCCTTGTTACAAATAAATATCACCTGTTATAATGAATATAAATTGACCATGCTTATTCACAGATTATTAATAGTCAAACAATGAATATTTATTATTTTAGAAATGCTGACTATACATAAGTGCTGCTATTAGTTCAGCACTGAAGGAAAAAAAAAGTCATTAGCAATAAAGCCATTTTCAACTAAGTGGAAGTCAGAAATGCCAGAACTGCAAAGTTTGTAATTCTCTGAATTTAGACATTCATTTCTTTCAGGACTACAAAAATTTTTAGCAGTACTGCATGTTCAAAAAAAATCATGAAAGATGCACATACTTTTAAGTTTTCAAATGACAGATTTAATAGCTAAGCATCAGAAACCAAGCACTTAATGATTTCAGAGTTCAATTCTCAATTAAAGCTTGCATATTTATTTTCTGCCTAATGTACCCAATATGAAATCCAAATTTAGAAGAAATGTTTGTACCCCATTCAACTAGCTGATGTGTATCGCCTTTTTCTACCAACAAGCACAAAGGAGCATAGGGCTCCTGGATTATACTGGAAGGTCACGAAAAAAGGAAGCAACATTCTCATCTTGACAAAATATTTCTTTAAATTATTTTACTTCCCCAGGGAATGCACCCAGGCACCAAAGGAAAGAAAATGTTCGAATACTTGATTTAACCTTTTCATTCAGAAAACAAATGAGAGTTAAGACAAATTTTTTTAGATATATTAAACATTTCTGTTTCTTATCAGTCAAGTTCTGTTTTCACCTGCCATTGCTGATTACCTCTTAGTTGAAGCAGCAATTTTTTGCTTAAATGAAATGCATTGATAGATGCTGTTTAACTAATGCAAACGAGCAAAGAAGCAAGAAATGATATGTTAAGAAAGCAGAGAACACGGCTGTTATACAGAGAAGAATCCCTCTGTATTTGCTATTTTAATGACCTACAGCACAGTCGTATTTTCAGCTCAGTGGAAGATGCACATGCAAACCCCCTGTTTCCCAACAGGACTAATGTTTTAAATCATTTTTATGAAAATATTTGCATTTACATTGCACTCCAGTGATTACTTAGGGCCCATACCTTGTAAGCATGCACTGTAATCAGTTTATTACTGCAGCCATTCTAATACAGTCCTACTGATGACTCATTTGTACAAAGAACAACCGCAAACATTTTCTCCGTGAGACAGACTTTTGACAGCTTGGTTCTAGTGGAGTCTTTTAGAAGCACAGGAGAAAGCAAAACACTGCTCCCCCTGGAAGAAGCCTTTCAGTCACAGGCAGTTTGGCACACGCAGACTCTACGTATTGAAATGGACTTCCACTGCTATATCTAGTATCTCTTACTGTTTTAGCTGTTGGTTTTTTTCTACATCATAACAATCACACCCTCTATAGCAAATCAAAGACATTTCTTGTCTTTTAAAAAGGTTCCAAATACTTAGTGAAACTACTGTGCAAGCAGCTCTGCAAACAGAGCTTGTCAAAATACTTCTGTACATTTAGCACTGACCTGCTAAATCCAGAAACAGAGATGGCTCCCCTGTTTCCAGTCCAAGATAAATTCAGCCACTGGATGAGAGTGCAGCGAGACTGTAGGTATTCCAGAGATGTGTCATTAATCCTTGCCCAGTAAGGTTGTAAACTGAGATGAATGTACTGTAGAGGATCACAGCAATGTTGATATAGCAGCTTACAAGTTTGCGCTAGTCTACACAGGTCTGGTACTGTAAGGTGACTCAAAATCAACTGGATGAGCTATATTAAAAACAGAAAAAAGTCACAGATGGTCATATAGCACTTGAAGTGTTAAGGGAAGACTGCAGAAGAATAAGAAAAGATGTTCTAACTTCAAAGAAAAGCAAATCCTTTTACTTAAAAGTAACTTTGCAAATAAATCATTGATTAACTACTAAATAGGACTGCACTGTCTTCTCAATTTGACAACATATTAAACAAGAAAGGAAAAAACAGATCAGCATATGAAAGTGACAGGAAGCTTTCAAATTAGAAGTTTCTTTACCCATGCTAATTTAAACAGTGATATATATGTAAACACTATGTTTACATATTTCCCTTCACAATGTCTGCACTGCCATTGATCAGAACACTGAATTGGCATCTTCTTTCTTCTCTAGATTTGGTTTTTAAGATGGTAGCATATTTGCAGAGTACATGGAAAAAAACATACTACGTCCCAGTTTCCCCACACCTTGAACTGATTTTAGATTTACTCCTCTTCTCCCTGCTTTAAAAATCGGTGTTTTGTATTCTACCTTATAACCTCTCCCATCCATGCCAGACTACGCAACTAGGTAAAAAATTCAACATATTCACATCTTCTCTGACAAAGTAATCTCTTCCTTGCTGTAATACTTTTGAGAGCACTTCTGTTCTATGCCAGAGTCAAATCGGAAAGGCAAAACCCCTTTTTACCTCTGTCAGATTGAATCATCTCAACTTCAGAATAATCACCAGCCCTAGTAGTGACTAGCACCACTACACATATTTTTGTAATGACTTATCTCACACTCAGAAATTAAAAAATATCCCATCTGCTATCATGGTCTGTTTTCCTTTCTAAACGAAAATAAACACACACAGACACATAAATACTCGCTTTAGGAAATAACAAAAATGCTCGACAACAAAAAAAAAAGTCTCCTTTAGCTTAGAAACTGACAGAAAATACACTTGAAAAATTAAATCTAAAAAATCAATGTTTACTTTACCAGGGCTGTCTTTAACAGCTGTAAGTACCTGCACTCAAGTTATGTAACTAAAATTGACTAAGTGTTTTCAAGCAGAGTGGGAAACAGTAACTCACTGAAATGAATCAGTGTATATGGAAAAAAACAAAACATCCAAAACAAGACAAAAAAACCCAACACAACCCCACAAATCAGCTTAAACTGAAGAGAGTCCTGTGGCCCTTTCAAAATACCTTAATGTCTTATATTTCATTTTAATGTCTTATAATGATTCATAAAACAAAACTGCCAAAAATCAGAATAAAAGGCTTGACATAATGAAAATGAAGCTTTTTGTGAGATCCAAACAGATTGTACTTCCAAAGTACCAGTTTATTATGCAGCTAGCTTCCACCTCCCTTCCTCCCCCCTTCATTTTTGGAAGAGAAGAAATAAGAAAACAATCCAACTTCCTGCAAAATGAAAAATGTTACTTCCTACTCAGCTCCAGATTTAGTATTTGGATTTCAAACGCGATCTACGACTCTTCAAAAAATTTAACTTCAACTCCAGTGCCAAAATACAGCGTTTGCATATACTCCAGTTTCTCTCAAGCTTGATTTCAAGCCTTCCCTCTTCCCTTCTCCTTGCTCCTCCTTTCCCCTAAACACAGCCCAAGCTTTTTGTCCCTGCAGGTGCCCAGAACTCTCACCTCAGCTTGATGCAGAGGATCTGCATAGACATTTCAATGTGACAGCAATACATATATAAAATGTATACACATACATAATAACTGCAGTTAATATATTATAACCAACAAAGTTCACTCCCAACTGACATTCATGTTGTTGGCATTTTGGTATCTAAGAAAGTAAAATAACTAGGAGCTAACATAGATATAATCCCAAGTTAATATCTTGATTTTTGCTTGGCTCAGACCCATACTTAAGCTTAAGAGTTGCTTAACACAGTTTTGTTTGTCATTCTAATAGTAGATACCTAAACATATACCTATTTTTCTAAGACCATCAATTCACTTTAAATAATTTTCAATATTCTGAAAGACACCTTCAGACTGTTTTGCAATCTTTAGATATTCCACACTCTGTAAGCCACCTAAATATCTATTTTATGAATGTCTTTTCCCTCAGATTTTTCCATGCTTTTATTAATAAGTTTTCCAGAGCAGAGAGGTCAGCAATAAAGGCTGCACAGTTAGCTGAATTTATGTCTAAAATTAATGTGGCATAATAATGTCTGATAAAAACAAAGTAACACAAATTTTGTTCACTAGAAAAAAGAAGTTATTTTGTAACTTCTGAGCAGTAAAGATAATGGTGAATGAAACTATAAATGCCTCGCCAATGTCCCTTTACACCAACTGATGACTTCAATAAGTATTTCATAACATACGGGATGTTGCAGTCTTTCCACACCTGACAAGAAATCTCACAATATGAATGTCTTAATCAGAAAAGATAATCCTTCTTTATTTTTTACTGAAATTATGCTACTTCATAATATCTAGAATGAAAAAAATACAACAAAATGTCACTACTATGACATTAAGAGATGAGGTACTTTTCTTCTGGCTTTTGATTAAACAAAGATAACAGGTTCCAAACTTACAGGCTAATAACCATTAATCGTCATTAGTCTGGAGTCTGATGTCTGTCAGAAACTTGTTTTTTTTGTATGTGTAGCCTAGCATAAAGTAGAGTTTGATACCATAATAAGTATGTGACATGATGTGCTGTATTGTGCTACACCGTGTTCACAGTGATTCAAAGAATGCTGCAGAATTGAGTATCTGCTTTGAAAACTAATTTCATAACACAGTTTCTCGCGAACTGGTTTTACTCTGCATTTATGAAAAAATATGACAACCTTTATTGTTTTATACTTTCTTTTAAATCAATCAAGAAAACCCAAAAATTATTGGAAAAACAATACAAAGGAGTATAAAGAGGAAAACATAATATAATTTATACAACACTGATCACCTTTTTAGGCTATGATGGACAAAAAGTACAGAAGTACTTTCTCTCCCATTTCCAAGGCAAACATGGCACATGCCAGCTTTAGAGATGTGGTGAGAGCAACAACCACTACAGTGAAAACCTCCAAAAACTGGAGGTTTCCAAATCATAATTCTCCACAACAATTCAACAAACAGCAGTATACAAATCCATTGTGTGCTGTTTGAGCACAAAATAGATCCTGATCCGTGTGTTTTATCATCATAGTCCCTGACTGCAGCATCTTACATATATGCATATATTTTGAATTACCAATTAAAAAATATAACATCTTAAAAAAACAGACATCTCACCCAGTGCAAAGTTCACTTATAAGCTCAGACAGGATCTCCACCACACTCTTCAATACATGGGGTAAAACTTTACCAATGGTGTAACTCCTAATAGTCCTTACCTACCCAAAAGTTTCTCCAGCTTTTTTCAGCTTTTTTGCTGAATAACAGCAAGCAATAACCATTTGTACCCAATAAAACGCTTTCTGTGAGTAGAGCACAATAATGCAGAACTTGATTTGGCCAGAAAGTAATGCTTGGATGCTGATCAAACCTAGAATATCTGCACTTTCTACACATTTCCTCTTTCTGTTCTTCAATGCGAGTCCCTCCAATATGAAAATACATACAGTGCTATCTTTTGGGTTCAGCATGAGAAGAATGTTGATAACACACTGATGTTTTCAGTTGTTGCTCAGTAGTGTTCAGACTAAGTCAAGGATTTTTCAGCTTCTGATGCCCAGCCAGCGAGAAAGCTGGAGGGGCACAAGAAGTTGGCACAGGACACAGCCCAACAGGGCAGTTGACCCAAACTGGCCAAAGGGGTATTCCACACCATGTGATGTCATGTCCAGTATATAAACTGGAGGAGTGGGGGTGGGGGATCGCCGCTTGGGGACTAACTGGGTGTCAGTCAACAGGTGGTGAGCAATTGCCCTGCGCATCATTTGTACATTCCAATCCTTTCATTATTGCTGTTGTCATTTTATTAGTGTTGTCATTATCATTATTTTCTTCTTTTCTGTTCTATTAAATTGTTCTTATCTCAACCCAGGAGTTTTTCTTCTTTTCCTGATCTTCTCTCCCATCCCACTGGGTGGAGGCGAGTGAGTGAGCGGCTGTGTGGTGCTTAGTTGCTGGCTGGGGTTAAACCACGACAAAGGCAAAGAGAGAAGGCAGGAAGGAGAAGATGGTATTCTGGGGCTTTTGATATTCCTCAACATAGTTTAAGAAAACACAGTCCTTAGTTGCACAATCCTATAGCTTGAACCAGCAAATGCGTACACATTTAATAGTACACATGAACACATGAAAAGTGGATCTTGCAACTGTTTCACAAAAACAGAACAATTTAAGTCTCTCTTTTCTTTATTCTACTCCCATAACATGCTTTGGCAGAGAGGGCTTTACATCACCAGGCTATAGGCTCTGATCCTCTCAGCAATGAAAGGCTGTAAAGGTTCTAAGCTCCTTCTTGATTCAAAGAACAGAAAAGGATCTTACTGACAGACTGCACAATCAAATAATCGAGACTCCAAGAGGACTAAAGCTGGAGAGATCTTCTCCACATGCCATTGCTCACAGCCTAGTCTGCTATAGCAACTGGCAGTATATTGGCCATTAACTGAAGGGAAGAATCTTGTGCCATATGGTTATTAGCTGTTAAGAGAGCTTCTAAGACTCTCATGAGCTCCTCTTTAGAAAGCAAGGCATAAAATTTTGCAGATTATCTGAAAGCCTACAAATATTTCTTCTGGAAAGATGCAAGAAGTTTACTGTTGAGGAAAAAAAAAGTGTGTGACACTTAAAAATGCTCCTGCTTATTTCTCCGACTCTTCCATCTAAGTATCATCTAAGGGATGCAGATCTTGCATTCAAGACCCATTTTCCTGGAACATAGGCGCCAAATCCACATTTAGCGGTGAAATTCGCTTCCCCAGTAGACGTGAACAGCTCATAAATCTTGTAGGCAGCTTTAGGAAAATTTGGCTTCAAGGAATGACAAAGATTTCATTTGTATCTTTTTATATCAAAATTTATATTAGAAATATCTTTTGGACTGCAGCATGCAGGA
The DNA here is from genome assembly GCF_929443795.1 of Astur gentilis. Taxonomy (NCBI): domain Eukaryota; kingdom Metazoa; phylum Chordata; class Aves; order Accipitriformes; family Accipitridae; genus Astur; species Astur gentilis. Next base: position 16,739,458 of record NC_064894.1, read on the forward strand.
TTTCTCCTGACTCTCCTCTCTGAAGAACAAAAGTTAGGTTCTTGGTACCTGGCACATCTTGGTGAGTCTCAAACTTCACAACAGGTATGCTGTGGCAGGTATTCTTCACCTTTCTCAGAGGCTTTTAACTTGTTCAGGCTTCAGGTCTCAAGCATTCCTGCAACGCCAACTAAGACTAAGGCATTCCTCCTTCCACTTTACAACCAGCACAAGTTAGTCAAAAGATAACTGGGAAGAAAGACAAGGATGTTAAGTGTCTCCTAGAAAACCCTTCCTCAATTTTAAGGTAATTCTAGAGAACAGCTACTAAGGGCTGGTTAACACCATCCATGAGCAGGGAAGGAAAATTATCTCACTTAGGTCATCCAAGTTTTCACACTTTCTTCTAAGGAATTCTGTGCCCCAGGAGTCGAGCATTTTTCTCTTTTGTTGGCAGGAGCAATCTAGACTCTTACAATGGTTTTAGAGCTCACACTGCAGCAAGCCATTCCTAATGCCATTTTGAGGAACAACACAGTCTATGAAAGGATAGTCTATGGAAGTTTCAGAAAGACAAGGAAGGCAAAACAAAGGCTGGAGGAACTGCTGCTTACTTTAAGATTAGCATAGAAGACCATTCAGCTTGTGTATTTTGTGAATTATGGAGGGTAGTATGAAAAGCCTGAAACAGCTCAGATAAAGAATAGGCATGTGTATGAAGACTTAGGACAGTTACACGTTCACAATCAACATGAACATATAAAAAGATACAATTTTTCATGTAGTGTATCAATCAAAACTGGAAGGAGTCAGCAGTTGCTTTACTTCATCATTACAAGGTTCGAACACTTCCCAGAAAAATCTGACACTTGTCAGTCTTGAAGACAGCATGCAGAGTACTGTTCCCATAACTGATGCGGTAAAAAACTGTCATACTACAAAGTGCAACATTTTTGTTGTTCTGATACCCAAACCTTCCAGCTGGACCAAGAAAGTAGGGGACTGAGATTTCTGCTGTCACAAAACCAGTCCAGAAAGTCTCCTGTAGTTTTCTGATAAATATTCCACCCCTATTTTCAGTTTCTTTATATCAAAGCAGAAGAAAAAGAATGTGCTTGGTATTGATAGACCATATAAATACATTCATGAAACCAAACTTGTTAAAAAATGGATAAAAAGGGAAGCTGGTACACAAACAGGAAAGCAGAAAAGCACAATAAAGTACATGGAGGTAGAAGTTCAGAGGAGTAACGGGACTACACAAATACTTCCTAAATTATAATCTGAACATGCATAGTCACATGGAACAGAAGAGAGATTAATCAATCTCTCTGGTAGTCTACTATACTACAAATCAATTTATCCAGCCTTTTCAAACAAGACCTCCTAGATTTAAAACAAGTTTTCTCTACAATCAATTTTTTTGAATGACTAAAACCAATACATTTGCAAACTTCAAACAGTTATACATTTTAAGATATTCTGGAATCAACTGCACCTTTGCATATGCCAAGTACTTTCTTTACGTCAGGACTGATGCACAAGCACTGACAGTGTATTAAACACTATATGGACTCTGGGGGAAAAAACACCACTAGAGCCAACTCGGGGTGATGTTAATATCCTCGTTTATTATTCCACTGCAGCAACAACAACAAAAAAACCAAAACAAACTCGAAAACTTAAGAAAGAAGATAAATACACAGGAGAAAGATGGGGAGGGTTGTTACATTCTCTTCCCCACTCTTCCTCTTTACAAGCACAGCAAACTTGTGCAGGTTACTAGGGCACACAGTCACCCAACCATGGCCTTCATGTGCCAAATTGGGGTACTTTGAGACAAAGGATGCAACAAAACCAAAATATTATTTGATCAGATCATGTATTTCTGAAAGTGCCCTGCAATTGGTGACAGCATCTCTCACCATCCTCCCTTTGCTTTCAGAAGCAACTCCGATTCAAGCCACAAGCACTCTGAGCATTTGATGATTTACCGCAGGAAACAAACACTTGCTTGTTTTGCCAGACTGCAGTACACTGAAGAGCAGGAACAATCATGTCTCTGCCCAAGACCAGAGTTCTGACCGGCAAGTAAAGGCTCCTTTCTACTATGTGCAAACCCAGTTTATTTTGGGAGAGGTGAAGACAATGATTTCATCTCTCAATTCTTACTTTAACTAGGGCACTAGCCCCCATGAACAGCTATACCCCACTGAGAATTTCCTGGCCTGCACACAACATTCAGCAATCATACTTCACAATCTCATCATACTGGAAATTACAGGAAAGAAAATATCTATCTACACTGACTCTGAGCAGACTTGCAACTGCCCCACTGCCAGGGGATCTGAAAGGAGTAGTTTCTTCACAACTGTTTTCTGTGCAAACATCAAAACAAGACAGTGTACAGAAGTCCAGCTATAAGACTTTTTACCTCCACCATGATTCAAAACTTAGCTGGATGGAAGAGGCTTATTTCATAATAATATGAAAATATTATGGCCATTTCAAGAACAAAGTTCTGGGTTGTTGTTTTTTTTTTTTTTAAGAGAGATAACAGGAAAAAGCTTTTAGCCTATTACACACTATTTTCACTTACAGATCTTGATTCAATCTTTTCATATCTCTTTTATATTATCTTCTTCATCAAGCATGAGGACTAAGACTACTGGAAAACTGTCAGAAGCTTCTAAGTTCAAGAGCTAGAAATTCAAGGCTAGAATAACTGATGTAAACACCGTGAGTAGACAGATTCTTGAGAAATAGAAGTGCAATAACTATGCAAATACCAGCAAAGTGGCTTGCTAATATCCATCCATGGAAGTAGACAGACTTACATAATTCAGGCATAACTATACAACAGCTGCAAGAGATTCACAAAAGAATGCAAGCAATTCTAACTAGAAAAAACAACAATCTTGACCAGTACCCTATAAAGCACCTTGGCACCCTTAATGACCAAGACAAATACACTGACTATAAACATGCTTTTCTTACCTCATAAGGCAATTTATCAAAATATCCGTTAGTTGGCCATTCCCTGAGGGTAACAACGCTGAACTGCTTATTAAGGGTGTCCATTCCACAGCCATATTTTTCTTCATCCTCATCTTCATCAATATCATTCATATCAATCATCGAAGCCTTAAGCGAAAGCACAGGTCTCTCCTTCACACCATGTAGTACTACTGCATCCAATTCAGTGTAATAGTCCAGAAGAGAGCTGTTCACTTCCAGTCGGATTAAGTTTGTGGGAAAGTTTATCTGTTTGATACAAGGTGTGAACTGCCGAGCCTGAGGACCATTCACCTTTGTAGGTGCCTCAGACCAAAGGATTTCCCATCTGTGAAAGAAAAATTGCACACACAGACAGTATACAGATTAAAGTCAAAGTTACTAAAGCAATTCCTGAACACAGTAAGAGCGCTTCTCTGTCAGAAGTATTTAACAAATGAGAAACATGGTTGAAAAGACAAGGAAAATTGTTTCCCTAGATTTGATAACTATCCTAAGGATTAATTTAACAGGGCACACTAATTCATGACCTTAGCATATTTTCTCTGCATTGCTAATGAACAAAACAAGCTGTGTACTCATAGTCAGGCACTTGTGTTAGAGTACTGTTACACACATGCAAGTTGTTCTAACACCTCACAGGTAAGGTATTCATAACAAATGGATTAGATGTCTTCACAACGATGGTGTGTTAGTGTAAGTATGCAGGGAATAGTCTTGCCATGTAACCTAAATAAATACACAGTCAGCTCACCTCTTATTTCCCACAGAAGGTTTTCACAAAAAAATGAAAAAGAAAAAAACCCCACAGCTCAGACTCTTTAGCATCAAACCTGTTCAAATTGCAGCATTGCAAATCATTAAAAAAAAACCCCTAAACTTTACTTTGTTTATCTGTGTAGGCAAACAAATTATGACTTTTAAAAGTAATTCACTGTCAAATTACCAAAGAAAATACAATCTTCCAAGTCATTTTTGAAAGGGTCCTTTGCAAAAAACATTAGAATTTCCAAACCCCTAAACTAAAAAGTTTTCTTCTCTTTGGTCCAGTGACAGAAGGAGGTTCAAGGCACGCACAGAATTTCCATACATACACCTTTACTTTTACACACATCCCTCAAATCTCCTCCAGTAAATGACAGCAAAACCTGCTGCCAATTGAATAATCTGCAGAATCAAGTCTTATATTTTTTAGGTCTTCAGTGCTCCCTGACTTACCAAAAGGCCTGAAAACAGAAACATGCTCTTTATATCTGCATGGGTCCTCATCCAGTGAATGGATTTTAGAGGTCCTTCGGTCACTTATGTCCATCTTTTTCCTCCCTCAAGTCTAGTCAATTCCTTAAAGAAGGATGCCTCCATTAGCCACTGCTGCTACTCCCTTTGACAGTTTGCTTACAGCCATCTCTGTACCCAGTGTGCATAACCCAGACACTTCCACAGCTACTCCATCTGTTTCCGATCACCCTAGTCCCAGCTTCAAGGATTTCTGAGGCTACTTGTCCTGTCACACAGGTCTTAGAAATGCTCTATCTGCTCCCTAGTACCTCAACATCTTGGCTTTCCCTACCAGATACCACTATTCTGAACTTACAAGTATTGCTCAACACTGACATGTACTGCAGAACACAAAGGGGAAAAATATTAATTAAAAAAAAAATAAAAATCAACCTTTTTATTTTTCAGAACCAAATGCTTAAACTTTGTTCATCATGACAGAAAGTAAAAAATATATAAGGACTTTCATTAAAACATAGCATACAGTATAAATAAGGCTTAGAAGCTTGGTATTTGCTACTATTTCAAGAGTAGGAAAATTAATCCACATTGGCTGAAACTTCCATTTCACAATGGACATTTTCAGGTATGCACAGGTAAATTTTCCTATCCTACATTACGCCAGTCCACAAATACCTTACAGCGGAACGGGAGGCCTGCAGAAGTCTTCTGTCAAAGGAAAAAAAAAAAGTCATGAACTAAAAACAAACACGCAGGAGCTGTAAATGTATGGCACATCAGAAAGTACCAACATAGGAGGGCAGACAACTCTGCTCTAAGGTTAACAGTTTTTGTTAAGAGACACTTATTACTAAGAGAAGATTTCATTCGTTTAGGAAATGTCGACTCATGGCAAAAAGTAAGAGATGTAGTCCCACTCTCACGCCCTCTCATATAGGTCGATTCCCTAAGCAAATACTTAATGTTGGCACTGCACATGACCTTTCTTGAACACATCCAGATCACCATCTGACATTTTGCTTAGGCACTTCGATATACCTACTCAAACTATCCTTAGGGAAACTCGAGGCTATTTTTTCACTAATTTAGCACACACTGGACCATCAACTTTTAACAGAACGTGTCTCAGTTATTGACTTCTCCTTTGGTGCCCTGGAGAGAGGATTATCTAGCAGTAGCAGAGCTCTGGAAAAAAACAATGCATCTGGAGGTGTAGGTTCATCAAACTGCAGAGCAATAACCTCCTTCAGCAAGCAGTGTCTCTAGTTTCCAGTCTTTGTAATAAACTAGAGAAAAGGAAGGACATGTAGCATGACTTTACAGTCTTGCGAAACTCCACATTACATACCAAGTGCTGATGAACAAGACCACTGGTGAATGTCTCCCACTGTCCTTATCATACTGTTTTCCATCAACAGCACACCAATATAACTTTAAAAGAGTTAGCTATTGGTTTAACTGGAAAACCTCAAGTCTGTCAGGTTGATTTGATGTTCTTCTCTGCCTTGGTGGCACTGCACACAAGAACAGGCCATAGCAATTGCTCTGAGTCAGGGTTGGCAAACTCTTCCTGAGTGTAGGCGTACTCTTAATACACCCATTACTACTACTGGAAGCAGTCTCTTAATCTAGGATCGGCACTTTGACACTTACGGGCTACATGTAATCTGAATGGGAGTGAAGACTCCACAGTTGGAAATGGACCAAAAACCTCTAAATTTCCAAGAGGCTTCAGTAAGAACTGCATTATTTCTGTTCTGGAGCATTTTTTTTTGTTACGGTCATCCATTTCAAAATCCATCAGAAGAAAGGCATTTTGACAGTCAGTCCTGGTTTGAGAGTGTGTACCAAAATCAGCTTCCCCAATAAGGTTGTCAGCATTTGTTCCAAGCTTAAGATGTTTGATAAACTACTTAACCCAAAACAAAGAGAAACTGAATCCCAACAAATACCTGTAAAGAAGTTGAAGGAATTTTCCTCCCCGTCTCCCCTTTGAGTTAATTAGGTAGCTCTCAAAAAAATCAAGCAGAATCAAATGACTGAAGGTAGGACGTTTTCTGTCCTCAGGTCTTGCAGATAATACAGTAACAGCTGATCAAAGATGTTGTAATGAGAGTGCTTTGATAAGAAGGTTTCACCAGCAATGTGCTAGAAAGCCTCAATCTTTACACTGCCATGCAAAGCCTGAATGAGAGGCAGTAACATCTGTATTCATTCTCTAGTGACTGAAGAAAATGAGGACTTTTAAGTGAAGTTTTTCCATTCAGCTTTAATGGACTCAGTTTTTCCATTAAATTTCTCTCTATCTCACGAAGATAGCCAGGAACTCGTTCTGCTAAAATTTCTGATCCTAAAGACTCCATGCACTTATGTGGTAAAAAAAGAAAACAAAATTCCCATTCTCCCTCCCTCACCATGAAGGAAAATACAGTCTAGTAATTTTTAGGCCGAGAAACATACTTGCAAGGTTTGTGCCAAATGAGAGCACATATTTAATGCTTGTTTAATTTTTTGTTGACCTAATGTTGTTAGAAAGCTTTTTAATGGCTAAGGTAACATCTGAGTAGACCTGGTTACTTCTGAAGAAAATATATAAGAATAAAGATTCTTTGGAAAAGTGGCTCCTAGGAAAAGTAATCAGATTTCTCTCCAGCAAGACAAGATTAAATTTTGCCTGCAATCTGCTGAGATTTCTTGCACTGTAAAATTGAGATTGGTGTAGAAAGTGAATAAAGCACTATGTGCGATTCAAGCACAAAAAATAAATGCCCTGTCCCAAGAAACTTATAGCTGTGTTAAAAGCCAAAAGAAGGGAAAGTTTCAGATAGACCAACAAGGAGAACATAAGGAAGATGTGACCACACCTTTGTTGAAATTACAACTTCTGCAACAATTATAATTATGATATGTGATTATAATACATCCCATTTGCTCTTATCCAAGCAAGTACTCTGTAAATAATCTGTAAGCTACCTACAAGTAAATGTTTCCTGCCTCTTAACATGCCAGGGATGCTCCAGCACACTAGGTTCAACACAACCTGGAAAGTGCACCCCTGACCACAGCTGTCAGTTCATAAATATAAAAGGCAAGGAAGATATGAGAACAATTTTAGAACCATTCAGATGAAGGTGATAAGCAGAGTTCACAGCAGTCTAATAACTTATGGGGGAACATGCAGCAGATGTTCACTTCCACTTTGAGAGTTGAATTCTGAAATACCAGAGTGAGCAGACAGGACTCCAAGAATGCTCAGGGCATTTAAAATAGCAAAAGATATTTGAAATAACTGCCCTGTCCACATGAGCTTTTTTTTATGGATTTCTCAAAAATGACGGTGTCCCATGAACCCAGAATTCATTCTTCTATGACAGTCATCTGGACACGAAAAAGCTGTTTTCCTGATGATGTCAAAACAAGTTATGAGAGGCTAGAACTTAAGTTGCGTGTTACACATAGGTGAGATACAGCCCTGAAGGTCCCTTATCACACTCGAATGTGTTGATGGTATCAGCAGTGTTTTGGGTGCCTTCAGCTGAGAATCACAGGGAACAAAAGGTAGAACGAAAGAACCATCTGAATGCCACTCTACAAGCAAGAGAGGATATTTTACATTCAGTACACTGCCTTTCTAGTTTGAATCCCTTTATCAGAAGGGACCATTTTTTTTTCATCAAATATTTTGGTCCCTATCCTGGGTGCCAGCAAACAAATCTGCAACATTGGATTAGCACTGTATTGCATAAGTACAATGAACTTCCTAATGGAATGAAAGGGAGCCTTTTACTTTGTCCATCTTCCTTAGCCTGCTCCTCTGGTTGCAGCAGCTTCTGCCTCCACAGGCTTCAAGACCTTCAGAAACAGAAAGGAACTTCACATGCAACAAACACAGCTAAGCTAGGAAATATTGAGCCAAACTATTAATCTACAAATCAAACTTGGAATTTTGCTCAGAAGAGCATCTAGCAAAATTCTAAATTACATGAAAGAAATGAAATTAAATAGAAATAAATAGTGGGAACACACAATGCAGAATGGAACTGCTCCTAGCCAGTCAAATGATCATGGTATCTCACCTGTGAGAAACAACCTAATCAGTGTTACACTTTATCTGTGGAAAACAAGAAAAAAAAAAAATCATAAAACAATCTCCAATCTACTACAGAAGCAATCATCGCATAGCAGTAAGGACATATGCTATGAAACATCACCCCAAGCACTGCCATACATCCCAGACTAGTTAGGAATCTCTGGTTTTGAGCTTTTATAAAAGCACATGAATATGTGGTGTCACTATAACGCACATGAGATAAGAGAAACTGTCAAATTAAGTTAAAAAAAGACCCCGACAGAAGAACAGGGACCAACTTTTTCTTTTATATTCCAAATTTAAAAAGCAAAGTTATTTTTGTAAAAGGAAGAAGTTGGAAAACTTCTGAAAAAATTATTTCTGACTTGAAAGCTCCCATTTAAACATACACAAACTCTTCTGTGACAGCAGCTAACTATTAGGAGTATCAAAATGTTTCAAAAGGGCTGACACCAAAGAAGCCATTAGGGAATCGCCAAGAGTAAACCTTCCAGGTAAATGAGGAGGAAAGAGACAAGAAAGAAAACATTTTCCTCATCACAGAAGCTAGCTATATCTTATCCATCAACCCAATACATGACGAGAAACAAAGAAAATTCTCTTGGTTGGGTTCAGCCGCGCCGCTATCGGAAGTGGTGTCCCCATCACGTCTGTGCAGAGCTCTGCCTCTTCCACTGGCCAAAGAGGGACTCGTCGTTGTCCCCAAACCCTGCGTACACAGAACGTGCACCACAGTGCAAAGTCTCAAGGCTACACTAGTGTAAGCACAACACAGTACAAAAAAGGGAGGGATTTCTTCACCACATAAAAACTGAGACTATATGCTACAATATTCCCTTAATCCCAGATTATTAATTTTTGCTTGGACTTTCTGCACTCAGATAATTCATGTAACAAATTTGTACATGGATACTAGCACATGTTAGTATAGTTTAAGAAATTCTCACCAGTCAAGGTGTGAGTGGCACTGAAGAAAAGCACAAAAGGTCTCCATGTGTAAAGACAGTAGTTTCTCTGACACTTAGGATTTTTAAAAACTGTTTTATGTGCAGAAGAGTGATGTAATTTCTTCTGTGTTTAAAGCAGCAAAAGATATGAAAGGACAGAGAATCCTCAAATTGCTGGAAGCTGGTTAAACCATAATGAAAAAACTTCAAATTAACTGTCATGTTTTAAAAATTTGAGCTATTTAGGAACAATTACATTCTGAAAAATAAATGCTGATCCCACCTCTAAAAAGACTCTGAATAAAGCTGATCTGAGACAGTGTCATACAAAGCTGTAACTGATAGCAGTATTCAATCCACCAGTAACAGAGCAACATGACTAAAGACCTTTTTCTGAAAACCTGCATAAGTCTTTCTTCCATGCAACTGAACCATAAAGTGAGCAACAGAGCAACACATTGGCCAACTATGTGGACTATTGCCATTTTTCTAGAAGAATATATAAAGTGCTCTTGAGCAAGGACTGCAGTACACCAAGTCCTTACAGAGCCTCTTGTAGGTTAGAAGCTTTTGCACACACCAAAGTCTTGGATGAGCTGATGTTTTAAATATTAAACAAAGAGAAAAAAAGATTCCTCAGCTGGACTAGTATAATCCACTACACAGAACATTTAAACAAGTCTCAACAGACTTTTTCCTCTCAACAGTTTTGACTCCACCATTAATTTGGCCTTTTTTTAATATCAAAGTAAGAACTGGTGAAAAGGAACCTTTCTAATGACCTACCCTTTCTACACTGGTGTTCAGAAAGAAACAGATCCAGAGTCCGCAGATAAAACAAAGCAGCACTTTAAGGTTTTTAGGTAATAAGGTGATTTAAAATTGAGTATAAAAACAGACAGAAGAGGAGAACAAGGTTCTAGGTGCCTTTCAAGTAACTAGGACATGGCCTTTTTTAATAAAAGAAAATAGTACAGCAGTTCTTCAAGTCCAAAACATCAGTTAAACACTGAGATTACCAGCAGCATTCCACCTTCGAAAAAATAATTCTTAGTTGACATCTCAGACAATTTTTGGACATGAAAACAAGGGACCAAGAACTGAAGCAGAAAAGAGACCGTGTTCTTGCAACTCTTCATACTCCCCTCATAAAGGTGAGCAAATGAACAGAGAAAAAATACTGCACACCTCATGTAGAGAAAGCGTTCCTTCATCTTGCCTTCAAGACACCATGCATAAGACATGTTTGCCTCTTTCAAAGAAAGGAGGAGACAAACCAAATGTGCAGCTCTGAACAGACAAGTACTGCTGAGGAAAGGTAAGCCAAAAGAAAAAAAAAAATGTCCCTCTAACACTTCTCTAGCATAAAGACTGGCAAGTACTGAAGGTGCAGCACTGACAACTAGTTCTGAGGCTCCCTTAGACAATCTTCTTCTAACCAAAAATGCTGTTAACTTAGGTAGGCAGAACAGAAGACACTCTCCTGCCTACACATCAAAAGCAGGGTCCTACAGAAACTTCATCCTTTCTTATGAAGAAGGGAAAGTCTGAGCTCTCACTTTAACCACACCCCAAGAGAAGTCATAAAGCACATCCCAGTAAATTTTATACTAGTCTTTTCACTTCCGTCTTTTTTTATCTCTCTGAACAATTTTCTCTTTTTTTAGTGCACCTTACTAAATAGGTCCTTCAGTTAACATTTCTAGAGTTTTCCTTCAACACTTCTTGGTCTTTACACAAAACTAAAGTGTATTGTTTTAAGAACCAAAACCTAAACTTACACTGCCAAAGTGTGCGTTTTAAAGGAATACAGTATTTGTTGGCATATCTTTTTCTACAGGATACATTTTGTTAAGTCTTTCTTCTGTCGGTTCTCCTTTCTTTTATGGGTTTGGTATAATTTCATCTCTTTTTGATGCATATGGAATACTTTGATTGCATATACTGATAGTTTTTCCCAATTTTTTCCCCACTATGTGCTTTTACCTGTTCCCTTTCTCCTTCCATTTCTATTTCCTCACCTCCTCACTAAGAGCTCCACACCTCATACACAGTGGTTTTTTTACTATCTTACCATTCCCCAGGTCCCCATCTTCCTGCACCACCACCCCCCCCCCCCCCGCCAACTGGAATTTCATCAGGAGTTCCTACCATAAGGAAAACCAACAGGATCAAATCAGCTTCTTTTAGTCTATGAAGGTAGTGTAAAAATGAAGTGCGGCTCACACCCTTTGATCAAACCGAAAATAAAGATCAGAAAAATGGCATCATCTTTTGTCCGACTGTTCTGTGCTTCTGTTTTTGGCCTCATTTCCATATGAATAGTTATAGAGCCTGACTGTACTATACATAGAGCCTAAAGCATGCAGAGAGAAGAAGGAGTTTATGGCTACTTGAAGCAGGATGATACGGCAACCATGAATCCTCTGTCTCTTCTACACAATTTGCTTTTCTTATTGGAGAAAGAGAAGAACTCTGAACTGCCATTTCAAAAGTGATTTTTGTACATATATAGTAATTATTGCTCATAAAAATTCCAACACAAAAGCTACCATTACACAAGTCAAATCTGATATTAGGATCTGCATTAATTCCTACAAAAAAAATCCACAGCTCTGAAGTTGCTATAAGAACATGTCACCACAGTTTTAAAAACACGCAGAAATAAAGAAAACGTTAGTGGGTCAGATACAAAGCAGAGAAACACTAGGAAGTAAAGTTCGCTAAACCACATTATTTGTAGCATTTAACATCTTACAGGAAAGCATAAAGGAGAAGAAAAAAAAAATTACCTTACTTCAGCTGGTGGATTTTGTGAGTAAGGATTTGCAGAGCATGCCAAAATCCTGACCACAGCTCCCGGATGATACGTTTCCAGAATGTGCACTGCAGTGGGATAAACTGGTTCCTCATAAGCAAGTTCCACATAGTCCTGGCTACAGAAGGTGGGTGGCGTCCTTGTGAAGGGCAGCCGAGCGCTAGGGCAGCGATCCCACCAGGTCCCGTAAGTTCGAAAGACGGCCGTCTGAGTAAAGTCACCAGAACTAGGGTACACATTTGGAATACCTGCTAGGTTCCACATGGTATAGGACATGCTGTTTTCACTACCATAGTGAGAGCTGAAATCCAACACTTCTTTGGCATACTGAACTATTTCAACGTTGATAGGTAAGGCTCGGGTGTTTGATTCAATAGCCCTCCGGCTGTTCATTTCTCCTCTCGTCGCTGTCCTAGCTCGGCGCCGAAGGCACATATAATAAAACATGCTCAGAACTGTTAACATGGGAAACACTGGTGACATCTATGTATGACTTAGGAAGATGAGAAAGGTCAGGAGTCCTTCATAAGGTGCACTAACTGCTTGTGGTGTTTTGGAAAAGAGCTGATGAAACAGAATGAATAAACACAGTGAGCAGACAAAACATTCTTAGAAAGCAAAGTGTACTCTTTCAAATATCCTCTTAAACAAAGTACTGCTACTAAAATATTAATAAACTATTACATTTTATTTTAAGACAATTATTTAGTTGGAGGCTACTAAGTGTGGCTTCCCCTTTACTGTGTTTAAAAAAAAAGAGAAGACTATGAACAAACATTAGCCAAAACTAGCCCTTGAGCAACAAAAAAGACTAATGGTTAAATTAAGCATTATTTATTTTCAGGGATTTATTAAGAGAAGAAAATCTTGCACTGACTTAGGGAAATGAAATCAAGTATGAAATGAAATCTGTCCCTTGCAGTAAACAACTGTAGAAGAGTATCTGAAGGTACAGCTAAAATTATCTGTAGTATAATTTTGAAATACTTGAACTAAAACTGACTTTTAAACAAAGTACTCAGGTGCCTAGTCAGGCTGCAGCAGTATACAGCTCAACAAAACCTAAGTTACTTCAGTGCTTCTATTTTGCAGTAAGACTGCTTCCAGACCCAAATTAGTTCATTTAAAGCTCGCTCAAGTATCTATATTATAATCTGGAGATTAAACACACCCTTCAAAGACAGCTCATACAGAAAGGTGGACAGCTACTCCAGCGAACTGTTTCCTCCAATTTGTTTCCCTAATTTGTGAATGGTTCTAAGAGTGAAAAAGAGTAAACTTTGGGCAGTTAATCTAAACCAAAAACTTAACCCACGTTTCCTGTTATCAGAGCACTAGTGTGAAATAGACTCACAAAAATACCATCTTTACCCTTTGAAGTTGTCCATGACAGCATTCACCAATGATAGAAGGGTCACCAGCCTCCTGAAGGATGCTCAGAATTCATTAATGACATCATCTTCCTTTAAGCCAAGGAACAAAGTAAGTTTTCAAGAGAGTCCTGGCACCAGAAGCAGAAGTCTCCATAGAAAGCATTTTACTTCTGATAAGAGAAAATATTTTCATTTATGTAACAATTCAGATAAACACAAAACATACCAGATCTGTGTACTGCCAGGCCACCTAAAAAAATCAACACAAAACATACTAGTATTTAAGGATACTGATGTGTTTTACACAGCCTACACCAAATCACAAGTAAACCAAACAGGTTTAACAATTAGAAAGAGCCAAATTAAAGGTAAATCTCTTTACTAAAATTTTCTATTTACAATAGTGAAGAAATACTGATAGCTGAATGTTGTCTTCAGGACACAGAAGGGCTGTATCATATTCTCTACTAATAAAGATCCTCTTACATATGCTTGTCCCATATTTAGCAGCCACTCCATACCTGCGTGATATAAACTGTTAGATTTACCAACACACAACGAAATGCGAGACGTATTCTCCGATTTCCGCTAGCAGTACACAACACACTAGGGCAGTAACGCAGCACTCCAGAATTCACATCCTCCAGTACCACAAACTGTTTCTCACAAACTGGCCTTCCGATTAACTTGTTCATCAGCTTCACGAGGGAAGAATAAGGAGTAAAGCCCATAACCTGTTAGAGGCCAAAACAGGGATGACTATGTATGTCTCAAAATACAATAAATGTTTCTTCAACAGCCTGCACTGGAGTTGCCAGATAGTTTATCACAGGATACATACTGTGGTAATCACTGAACCAACAGAAGTGACTCTTCCATTGCAGAAGACGCATCAAAAAACAACTAACATAATGCCTCATATTGCCTGGCAGACAAACCACATATTTAATGCTTGTAATCGGTACAAGTGAGACCATACTTAATATTTGGAAGCATAAGGTTAAAGTAGGGTAAATAATTAGACAAATGGCGATGAAGCAAAGTGACTTTTGTATGCCTCTACATAAATCCACTGTGTGTGTTTCTTGGGTAAATTGCTTCTTTCCCATATACACAAAACGCACGTAGATGTACAAACAGCTCTTGAACGTTGCCAACAAGAAGGCGCTTGTGGTAACAGATAAGGACAGGCTGCACTATTTGACCCTCTTACTTGTGACAGCAAGAAAGTTTACCAACGAAGTGTTCACTTCTCACTTTCTTCCTCTTCTATTATTAGCTTTTTGTTTAGTTCCTGTCCTTCATTCAGTTTTACATGTTGACATAGCTATCAACAACACGAATTACTCCTGACATTCAGTGTAGAAGGGAATGCATAAGACAATATGCTGGATCCACTTCAAGCTCTCCTGGAATGCCAAAATGCAACAATGTCACATTTCCCCCAAACATCCTGTTCAACCACCTTTTAGAAAAGGCACTGGGAAAAAAGCAGCACAAACCCCAATCTTTCCTCCTTAAAAAAAACCCACCCAAAAACCTACCAAACAAAAAAACCCCACAACTCCAAACTGAAAATTGTTATTTTATCTTTTCAGTGAGGAGCTGCTGTAAGATGCAAGTGAAGATTACAAATACATTCTCCTTTTGGATTTTTCCCTCTTAAAAGTAAATATCTATTTACATAATATGCCAACAGACATTAAACTTCAACAAACTTACTGCTGTCAAGCCCTGGAATCACGCGTAGGTAGACGAGCACATACACCAGCTTCTAACTCAAAATTTCACTGACTAGCATGGTTTGAAGGCTGCTCCATGGCAATTACGGCTTTACAGAGCTCAATTTCAAGAATCATTCAGCCTGGGGTACTTCAAGATCAGGTACGAATCACTTCTCTCACATACGCATCCTACACAACTTCAGGTCAGCACTGCAAACTCCAGGCTTCCTCTGGCCACGTCCCGGAGCTCTTACAGCACCGTTGTCAAGCCCAGCTGTGCTCCCTATCAGCTTGCCAGAGAGAAGCATAACCGCCGGCTGGTTCAGAGCTGTACGTCAACTAGCTGCCCGGTTCAACTCACGTCTAACGGAGCAGATAACTTGAAATCATGCTGCAGATTCTCCACTAGCAGAACCATTAATTTCATCACCAACTTGATGATTTTCCCAAAACCTGTAAAAATTTGATATCTTTGACACTGATGCCACATTGTCAATTCTGGCTGACATTGGCCAACCAGCTCAAAAATAAGTAGGAAGAAACAGGGAAGAGCATACAGCTTTCATAAAAATGTATTAGTCTAAACAATACAAGTGAAGGTAAATTACTTCTAAAGAGTTAAAAGCAATATAGGATTTAGTAGTTTGTAACAAGTAAGAGGTAAGAAAAAACTATTATAAAAGAAGGATAAACAAGCATCAGGACTACAATACAAATAGGAACTCTTCTTTTGGCATTTTAAAAGAAGCATTAAGAATTGTGCAGAGTTAAAAGAACAATGAAAAATTGCTCAGGAGGTTGAAGGATAATAAGCTAGTGAAAGAATTACATTAAATACAGATCAGTAGGGCTGGATGATATAGAGAGATTTCTTCAGCAACCACCACAGGTCAAGCTGATTTCCAATTAAAGGGATTTAACTTTGGGAAAAAAAAAAAAAAAGATAAAAATGCAGACTCAGGCCTATGCAAAGTATCAAGATAAACAGCTCTGGAGCAAAGCAGTTCATGTACATGCAAAGTTTATGTGGAAAACTGCCCCCGTCCCCCAAACTGCTTGATTATTTTTAAGAGATCTGCATTTTGGCCTACACAACTATACCTTCCAACCTCTGGCAGCATCTTTAGCCTGTTGTATATTGTTCATTTTCTTTCGTACAGGTATAGTTATGCTAAACTGAAGCTTAATAAAGGTTTCTTTTAAATATATCTTATTATCCTCCTCCCAAGCAGCAGCCTTCTACTTCTTTTACTTGGTTTCTTTCATGTCATAGTTTTTTTCTGTCAAGATACCATTAAATGGACTGAAACGGCGCTATTAAACACCAGGACCTTCAGCAGCCACCACAGACTAGCACAGAGAGCGTTAAGGGTTTGGTTAGAAACAAAAAGCAACACACTATGAAGGTACAGTGAGGTTGTGAGGTGCTGTCCCACGCCTACGTGCCCATTTTGCACCTCCAGACCGGATCCCGTCCTCGGCCCCTCTCGGGACCGCCTGAGCTCTGCGCTCCCGTCCCCTGCCCCACGCAGACCCATCCCCCTCTGCTCCAGGGCCGCCGCTCCAGCCGGCACTGCTGGGGAGCCAGGCGAGCCCCGGGGCTCGTCCAGCCCGACGCCAGCCGTTCTTGCAAGCGTACTTCTCAGTCCGCTCATCTCCCCGAACCAAGTGGCTGCCTGCTGACGTGAAGTCAGCACTGGCTCCGGGGGGCTGTCAGACTGCAAGAGCCCCAGGTCGGACCAGCTCAAAGGGCCATGGAAATGTTACCTCCAGTGTTACAAGACAGACAGGACTCCAGAGAGCCAGCTCGGACTAGACCTGGAATAAACCCTTCCTAGGGGAGACAGATGCTACCTCCTTTCAGAATATGTTAGAGCCCATCATATTATTTACAATCTCTCCCATTCAGATCATTATTTAACTGACAACTATTCCAATTATATGGGCAAATTCCCTTTTCCATTACGATTAACCTTTCTTCCCTTCGTGCTATACAAACAGAAGGCCTTCTAAGACTGTAATTCACTAGCTCCTTCTTTCAAACACAACAAACCTTGATAAAGGAAAAAGTCTTATGGTTTCTGTACAGATTTCATGGGAACAGGCACTAATTAAACTAAAGCATTCAAAAGCACTACATCTCTTCAGTCTATTTTGCCTCTTTTTACAGGGAGTTTATGTACACAAATCTATTTTCCAGCTTCCAAGCAACCCATCCCGCTAATGATTATTGGACCTATTAATTTTAGTTGTTTTTGCAAATGCAGCTCCCCAGTATTCACAATTTCATCCCATGAGAGCAGAAACAAGACATAGTTACATAGTCATCCACCAACCAGACTGCTGAGAAAAGGTGGGAAATACACAGAAAAATACTGGGGATTTGGAGGGGCTGCAAAGTGAAGGATGTGTGTAAAAACATAACAATGGATATTAGACACAGAAAAAACCAAAAGATGGCATATTTCATCCCTGAGCTGTCCCTGGCAACGCATGTGTTAGACAAGAGCTCGTACTATTTCAAGAGAGCAAATGCTGTATGTAGAAGTCATGTCTACACCAGGTTTGATTTTTAAAGCCAGAGAGGTAATAACTCCTCTTTACACCAGCTTCGCTAATCTCACACTTGGGAGTACTGTGCAGAGTTTTCTTTCATTTGACTATAAAAGAAACGCAACATTGACAAATTACAAAGAACGTATAAATGGCAAAAACAATAGATTATATTATCTCTGAAGAAAGATTAATGCAATTTAATACATGTGTCTTGGATAAAAGATGGTAAACGGGAAATCTCTTAATTATCTTTGCACATTAATGCACTGAGGGAATACTGGGTCTTTACGTTACAGGCTAAACCAGAGTATTTTTACCACAGGTTAGCATCTCTCACTGTTAATTACCTAGGATTACACCAACATCTACACTCAACTTGTCGAAACTGGAAGCTGATATTAATTAAAAATTAATAAGCTCTTACAGCATACTTTAAACTCGGGCCCTGCTTGCTATGTTTCTTCCTGCGATCTGCGCTGGCACTAAAGACACAGCCATTTTACACATTTGCAACTTATAAATTTACAGTCTGAAAAAAACTGGAACGTTACGACAATTCTACGTATTTAAATCTTGCTTGCGTTGCCATCGCGGACATCAAAACGTGCAAAATCCAGCAACTTCAGATCACTCCACTGGTTGCCTGCTCCTTCCTGCTAGGACCAGAACTCACTGCGTGGTTTAGCATCGCAGCGTCACGGGGACCACCACTCCTTGGGCACCCATCGCATGCTGGAAGGGACCACCCTGCCTTCCGGAGCTTGTCTCGGCACGCGACGGAAACCGTTTCTCGATGCGGGTAAATCCTCGGGTAGCCCCTTGTAAAAACGACTCATTCTGCACAAAGCCAAAAGACACCGGCGTTACCCCACCTCACCTCGGCCAACCGCCCTTCCGCGGTGGCGAAACCCTCCTCCTTGTGCCGAAACAAGACGAGAGGAAGGTGCGTCCCCGTTCAACGCTACTTTCGATGAGCGACCCGAGAGCATTCGCGGTGCCCTTTTCCCCTCGGCAGCGTCCTACCACCTCTCCGGGCTGCCAGGCCACGCCGTGCCCCCCGCACGGATGGATGGACGGACGGACAGACGGATGGACGGACGGCCAACAGCAGCGCCCCGCGCACCTGCCCGCCCAACACACAAACACA
This sequence comes from Astur gentilis, assembly GCF_929443795.1. Classification (NCBI taxonomy): domain Eukaryota; kingdom Metazoa; phylum Chordata; class Aves; order Accipitriformes; family Accipitridae; genus Astur; species Astur gentilis. The sequence continues at coordinate 16,758,346 of NC_064894.1, forward strand.
CACACACACACACAAACAAACTGCGCACTGCTCGTCAAGCCCCTGCCCGGCCTCTCCTGTGAGGGGACCGGGCACGGGGTGACGGGGTGTAACTGGTGTCACTAACGCGCCGGGCAGCGCGCAGCCCTTCGCTCCGGGGCAGGCCCCGGCGCCCCCCGAGCGGGCCGGGCTCTCCCGGCGCAGGGCCCTTCCCCGGCCCGCCCGCAGCCCTGCCTTGCTCCCGGGGCCGTTCCCCCGCCGCGCCCCCCGTCATCCCGCCCCGGGCACCCGCGCTCTTTGCCGACGGGGACCTTCCCTGGGCCGGGGTCTCGCCGGGGCAGCCCCACGCCGCGGCAGGCGGGACGGCCCGGTGCCGCCACTGCCCTCCGGGCGCCCTCACCGACGCGCGGGCAGGAGCCCGGCCCCGGCCCCGCCGACCACCGCCTGGGCGCCGGCCCTGCGGCCCGCTCCCCTCCTCCGTCGGCCGGGAGCCCGCGCACACCGGCACCCGCCACGCCGGGCTGTCTCCCGGACGGGCTGACCGGGCCGGGGGGGGGGGGGGAGGTTGGCGCGGAGGAGGAGGAGGAGGAGGAGGAAGGCGCCCAGCACCTGCCGCCCTCCCCGAGGCGACCCCCTCCCCGAGGCCGCGTCCCGGGGGGAGGGGCCCCGGTAGGCAGCGCGGCTCCCCCGCCCGCCCCTCCTTCCCTTCCCTTCCCCTCCCCTCCCCCGCCCCCGCCCGAGCGGAGCCGCCACCCTACCCCGTCCGGAGGGCGGAGCAGCTCGGGCCGCGCGCCGCCGCCGCCGCCACGCCACGCCACGCCACGGGCCGCCGGAAGCCCCGCACGGCGGCGGGGGCGGGGCGACGGAGGAAGAGGCGCGGCGGCGGCGGGGCGCCGCGGGGGCGGGGCGGCGGGCTGCGCGTGCCCGCGCCTCGGGGCGGGGCGGGGCGGGGCCGGGCCGGGCGGCCGTTGCCGGCGGCGCGCGCTGCGGGCCCAGAGTGAGAGGAGGCCTCGGCCCGGCCCGGCCCGTCGGTCCCGCCTTTCTTTCAGTCGCAAACTCAAGCGAAGAGGCGGTGGAGGGTCATTGTTTGGCTACCGCCTGTGACTCGAGCCCGCCCCGCCCCGGTGTGTGCCGGTTTACGGCTGCAGCCGCGGAAGGCCGCGGTGGGGCGGGCGCCGTCAGCCGCCCTCTGGTAGCCCGCCTGCCCGTGGCAAGCCCCGGCCTGGTTTCTCCCGAAGATTCGTGACAGGCGGCTCGTAGGTCTCGCCCTAGCCCCAGCCCGCCCGCGTCATGCTTTCAACGTGGTGCTTCGAGTCCCCGGCGTGTCATAAGGGCAGCCCTGATTTTAATTGATCCTAATGAGTACTTGCTCCAGCGAACTGAAGTGGCTCTTGGCTCCCTCGCTGGCATACTGCGAAGGAAGTGTCGCGTTCTGCTTCCATAGCCTTTGATTTGGTACGCGTGCCCAAGCATGGGTGCCTTCTCTCTCAACCGCCGCTTCCGATCCAAGCCCCTGTGATGATCACCAACGTTGCTGTCAGCCCGTCTGCTCTCCTCGTGCCTCGGGTTGTGGTCCGTGTGGGATGCTGCCTGGGACCGTTCAGTTACGGTAGAAAACCACGAAGCTGACTTGGACTAGGTGGCCAATTCTATACATTTGTAGGAAATTCCAAATGCAGAAATCTATAAATTTAGGATAGAGCGCTTCTCAGTTGCTAACCACAGTGGCAGACAGGCCACTGCACAGCCCTGCTTTCTGCAGGCAGACATGCCAGGGTGCCCAGTTCATAGGCGATTCATATACCTGCATGCACATACAGAAATACACATGCATACATTTTTTTATATGCATAAGATGCCACTGTACCATTTTAAAATAACAATTTAAGCCCCAACTTTTAAGGCACTGCTCCTATCTATGGAGGAGGAAGGTAGGCTTTTCATGTTCCAGGGCCAGCGGTGTAGCATGCCTTTCTGCATCATTCAGCCTCACTTCTACAGTCAGGTGCTAGCTGCCGAGCGCTTATAAAGGTGTTTTCAATAACCACCTTCCCAGGCAGTGGCCACCTCAAAATTTGAATTTGTAATACACAAAAAAAAAAAAAAAGAAGAAGAAAATAAGACTATGAATAAGTTTGGTGAGTCAGAAAATAAGTTAGGCATGAAGCTGAATTTTTGTGGTTTATTTTCTTTATGTTATTGTTCTCATTTTAGATTTTGTGCATATCGTGCTATCCTCCCTTTCCAAATGAAATTAAGAGGAAGGGAACACTTGGAAGGCACAATTTACCTAACCCATTTAAGACCTCTACTTTAGCATTAAATGTATCACCTAAGAACAGGAACCTAGAAGTTTCTGTCTATTTGCTATAAAGAAAAAGCAGGAAACTATTTGAGATAGCTGTACAGATGTCTACATTTGGCCAAATCATTCCTATCCTGTGTTTATTTTAAGACTGTATTGAGATTGAGTTTCTGCATCAGTGCAGAAGATAGACGGGTATGAAAAGTTTTTCTTTCAGTCTGCTCATCTGCTAGCTCACAGAGGCTGGAATTACCACAGATTCATCTTACTTAAATTTAGCTTTGTAAAAGTTATTTCTCTGATCTAGTCTGCTAGGCTTATTCTATAATCCATGGGGAGACATGGATACCTCCAGGTGATCCAGCCTATCCCATTCACTCCTATGACAGGTGCCGAAGACGCACAGAAGATACTGCCGTTTGGAGGTACACCTCTCTCCACTTAGCACAGACCATCCCCAAGCTTTCAGACAGCAAATAGGATGTGCTGTGTATGAACACATCCTTACCAAGCTAGACAAATTACAGAACCAACTTCATCGTTATTCACAGAGGTTGTCCGACAGCAGGTAGCATTTTAAAACTGCAGAGAGACTAGTATTTATTGAAGGGGAGAGAGGACATTGGGTGACAGTGTCCTTTTTGTCTAGGCTGCTGTCTCGCATTCAAGCTATATGCATTCAAGATGTGCTCCAAATTACTGTCAAATTGTCATTCCGCAGCCTTTGTAAAAATCAATTGATGATCTGTTTTTATTCAACAGTTATCCACATCTGGAGCTGATGGATAATTTCCAGTGAGCTGTGCCACATAAACACTTTATACATATTTCTATACACACATCAGCAGTAAAACTAGGCATAAAATATGTTCCAGAAATGGTCCTCCATGTTGAAAGGAAATACACTGGTAGAACAGTACAGGAAGCCTTCCATTTGTAAAATAACAGTGAGACTTATCTTCTGTGTGCTAATCAAACTTTGTAATTGCCAAATTCATGTCTTAACAGCATCCTGCTCCTCATTCAGCTTTTGCTCATTATGGTAAGTGGTCCTATGGCTTGCTCAGTAGGGGTAAATCTTACTGAAGTCAGTAGGGATACTGTTACTTCAAAATTAGTTGTAAATAGAAAAGCCATGTAACTGGCATGGATAAATGTGATTAAGTTATGTCTGCGTCTATACAAAAGGCACATAAGGGAATGATATGGCTAGTGACATTTCAATTACCTTTGACTCCCAGGATGTGTGGCTGGGTCTTGGATCCACGGCCAGGTATTTTAACTCACTTGTCACCACAAGACACCATTGTGATGACTGATAAAAATGTCCAGAGGGAAACTTTGCGTAGGAGGAGGTAAAGATGCCACCACGTCAGCTATTGTGTCTGGTGGTTGGAGCTCCAAGGCTCTTTTACGTTCTGCACCCCCAGAAGATGTCCAGATCCACTCTTCCAGGCAAGGTGGTCATTGAAAAAGCACATGTAGCAAAGGGATTTTTAGTGAGAACAAAATCTGCTTATTAACCAATGAAGCTTGCCTGAGCCTTGGGTAAAGAGTTAGGAGCCAGCTTCACCTGAAAACACGGTAACACTTTAGTTAAGTTTGCAAAAAAAGAGAGGCCTGTGTTGCTATTTCTAACATACTGGTTGAGAAAACATTTTGTAAATAAACAAATCATGCAAAAAACTACCTGGCTTGTAAGTCATCAGTTCCTGCTCCCAGCAGAAAACTGATCTGAATTTTGTTATCACTTTGCAAAGCTTTGTATTTTAAAGTGTTAAACTGAACCCCAAAAAATAATGAAATCATTTTAATCAGTGAGTTATTTTTAATACAACAAACTTAGCCAAGTGTTAACTGCAAAGCAGCACTGAGTGCGTATGCATAACACTGTTGCCATTGGTGTGAGTTGTTCTCTCTGGCTTCCTCTGCATCCCAGGATATTAACCCAGCACGGGAAACACCTCACTGCCTCTTGGGCCAGCATTACTGCTTTTTGATATGTGAAATTACATATATTCTTTGAAGTGGAAGCGAAAGTATACTAAGTCAATGAGACTCCTCACTGAGAAAATTTAAACATGTTTGTAGGTATTTCCGTGAGCCAGGCCTAGCAAGTCATTGGTTTCTGTGTCAGCTTGAACTCTGTTTTTTTCCAGAGGAAATTTTTTATTCCCTGTGGGGCTTTTTTGACATGTAACACTATTTTGCATAGCATCCTCTCTCTGCTATGCTCTGTGAAAACACCATATTGCATAGTTAATCATATTCGCTGCATTTTACCTTTATTTTCCTATATTTTTATTAAAAGATAAAGAGAAGAAAGTGCCACAGTACAAGTATCTGCTAAAATTTTATACACAATTAAACTACTGCAGTGTTTTGTCTGTGTTTCTGCTGCTTGGCACTGGTTCTCAGGAGATCACACAATTTAGACTATAGACTCACTGGGGCAAGGGCAATGTCTTGCTGTGGCTCCTGTGAAGTACCTAGTATACATTATCAATTATATAACAATAGCGGTTTCAGCATTTGAGTGGCTAAGCACTGCCCTTACTGTGGAAGCACTCTGCATGATATGTAATTAAGCTTTAAGAAAAAAGCATAAAGAATGAGAAAATCCCAATTTATCAAAATACAGTATTACCTGGACATATCGTGGTTAAAAATCTTTCCTCTTTCCTTTTCGTCTTTCTGCAGAAATATGAGCAATAATCCTAAAGCCTGGAAAGGATGTGCTGACTGAAGTCTTCGTGAGGTTTTTAATGAGGATTAGGGAATCTGAGATAGTAAAATCTACTGTACACAGGGAGGTTGTTGTGCAAGAATCTTCAGACAAGTTTTAAATCAGAATCCTTTGTCAGCAGCAATAGGATCCAGTAAGGATAATATGCTAATTTTAACCAGCAATAGGCTTCATATAGGGATCTAGAGAGACAGAGGTAGATACAATCTTATTAAGCTTTTGTGTTGACACTGCACAGCTTGTTACTGCATTCAATTGAAATTTAAGAGTGGGAATGTAAAACCTGTATAACATTTTAGCAAGATATACAGTAACATTGAAACCTGAATAACAATTGAAAGAGTAAGTAGGAAATTCCCTTAGCCCTTGGGCTACCGCCATTTTTCTATTCCAGCAGACAAGTAAATGCTCTAGGTGTCTATGCCATAAAAACTTTCCCAGAGGCAATTCTGGCAAAGCACCAACTTTCTTCAAACCAGACCCGTTGCTTTAACCTTCTGAATGTCAGATTTCTAAAGCTAAGTGCTTCTGGTGCACTGTCGGCTGCTTCTAGTCTCTAGGCTTTCCTTGCAGCCTGCTAGGAGTGCAGAAGAGTATCACAGGCATGTACTCTCAAGTAACAGGGACAATTGATTCCTTCTTCATAACAACTAGAGAGCTGCAAGGTACCTTTGCACAAGGTCTTTCTGTAATTTCATGATGAAAGGAAAGTTTTAATAATTAGCGGGACTCTGTTTTATCAGGCTTATGATATTGATTGGGAGTAATTGTTAATCAGCTCAAGTCTCCTTTATCATGCCAGTACTTTTTCTTTAGAAATATATCAGCCATTTTATATTTTCTTGCATAACAGCTGTATGAACTGACTGGCAGCAAGCAGCAGGTGACTGGTAGTTTTGAGATAGACTTGTGTAATGTCCACACTGTGCAGTTTTTTGCACAAAAACCAAGGGAATAGGTGCAGCTGCAGTGCAGTACTTCAGTGTTTGCGGATCTGAGCCATATTGATTTCAATAGAGAGATGTCATTTAGCCTCACAAAGAGACATTCTTAGCCTTTCATCAAGCATCACATAACTATTTTAAACCCTTTATAATATGTTCATATGACCAGAGATATTTTTATAGGTCAGTTGTGTTCCATAGCTACAAAACTGCCTGTGGCTCATCTACTGCCGCCACATTTCACAATGGCATGATCAGTCAAATCACAGCTTAGCACAGCTGAAGACTTACAGATGCTAAACAGTAAGGTGATTCCACCCATGGGTTAGAAACCTGGAAAACTATGAGAAGTACTGTGAAGTTCATATCGCTGTTCCAGTCAGATCAGTGTGAGCATTCTAATCAATGGCAATGAATGGAGAAGTGGGTGGTGGTGCAACTGATGTCTTAGGCTTCCAACGCGATGGACCAGATGTGCAAGTTTTCTTTCAGAAATAACATGTGCATCCACTGCATGCAGAAAAGCTGCTTTCAGCCATGTAAATATGACAACAGTAAAACTTATGCTTATTTAGTACCTTTCTCCACTGCTAAAGATATCGGGCAAGTATAAAAAGTAAAAGCGATGTATTAAAAGACAATATAAGAAAATGTACCCATAAAAAATTAAGGAGGCTTTAGTGCTTGCTGTGTTTTATTAAAAAAAAAAAAAGGAGAGGAAATATACAAAGCACATTGCAAAGCTCATTTTGTGATGGTACAGTTCAGACTATGTATTAGAATTCAGCATCTTATTTTGTGGCCACCTTCTAAAACAAAATTATTCCTGAATTTTAGTGAAGGAAAGTCTGGGAGCTCTAAGTATATGCAAGCCCTGACAAGTCATGGGAAATCTACCACAACTTGGGCAGTTAATGACCTAATGACCTCTTGGTTAACCTAATGAGTCTTCTTCAGCAGGCAAGGGCACAAAAAAGGAACCTATCTTCTCAAAGAGATAAGGTCTATTCATCAGCAGAAGTTTAGTCCTCCCAGAGTTGAGGATAAATGGCTTCAGGTCATGCAGCTGAGTTTGTCATTCAAGCATTTTTCCAGAATGTAGAGCAAACTAGGAGAATGGACTAAGAAAGGGGGCTCATACTGCTAGGGTGGGTGTGTAAAACTGGCAAGAAGTCTCTAGTTGTGTTCTTTCTGCTTTTTGTTTCCAGCAGATAATGTGTCTGAAAATAGACTGTCACTTCCCTAAATATATAAGCTTTTAGCAGCCAATTTCAGGAAAGACTTAATGAGCTTCAACGTCTGACTGGAAGCTTGTAGCTACCTTCCTTTCTCTGCTGTACCAACAGCTGAAAGTTACACTGTGTATGCATGCTTGTAATACGCGTATGTGTACACACACACACACACTCCCACACACACACAGCCTGCCCCCATTGCAGGAAACACTTTTGATCTCCTTAATTTGTGAAAGTCCCTTAAGTATGGATACAGTGCAAACACAAAATAACACAGCCAGATGTCTGACTCGAGCATTCTCTGTTTAGGAATGACTTTGCTACAGCAATAGAAACAACTGGACTAAGTCACTTCTCAAGTATGCATGGATACCATGTTGGCATTCAAACAATCAGAATATAAAAGCCAAGAATATGGGTTTTTTTCATTCTTGTCTACTAATTATACTGGAATTTTCTACCTTAGTGGGCAGGATGCTCTATTTCTGTCTTACAGCTAGTCAGAAATAAGCAAGCTGTTAGTTAAAAGTCGTTCTCCAATCTTAGTATAGTAATTAGCCTTTGTTTATTTAGTAATTAGTTCTTAGTTTATTTAGCTAGCTCCCTTCTATTTTGCATGGTTTTGAAATGATGATTTGAAATCATCGTATTTTCTTGAAGGAATTTGGCTGGTTTCCATAGTTGATAAGTAGGCTTGTGATCTAGGTAATATTTACAAAGAGAGGGTGAATAGGAAACAATATCAAGCAACATAGTGTCATACTAGTACACAGAGGAATTGTAATGGGCAGGACATCTACATATAAGTTCTCTGTGCAGCATTGCCAGGGAGAAATACAAGGAAGTAGGAGTAAATGCTAGCTCATCCCAAAGAAAAACTAGGCATCATTTTAAAATAATTCCTTTTCCACATCCACACATCATTATCGCTTTGGAAAGAGGACTCAGAGCATAATGGGAGGTGATGGTTCCTAGCTATAAAATTACCAGCGCTGTGAAACTTTAAAGACACAGATGCGTTCAGACTGAGTTAGGTATGATAGAGTCACGCACCATTAAATCTGCATGGTCTGTGATTTTATCAGCTGTGGATTGATTCCTGGTATGTTAATGAAGACCTATGTATAGTTTTCTTGATTAACTTAAGGCTTATAACTTGTTACTTTAGCACTAAACAAGATTTAGTTTTTTGAGCTGTTGCATCTGATACCTCAATTATTCATCCTGGGAATTAATGTACAATTAGCATGAATTCCTGCTCACATGGAAATAGATGGTTATGTTAATTTGGATGCAGTTGCTGAAAGAATTCTGAATAATGAAAAGTGGTATTAATATCTTTGTATTGGATACAGTTCAGACTGGGTAAGGAACATTTTTTTTAATGTAGAAATGTCTTCACAATTTGTTTTATTTATTCCATTCTCCCTTCAGTTTCAGGCTGTTCAGCATATCTGCCAATGGTTTCACGTAATTCTGACTGTTGAATAGGTTTTGACTACAAATATATATAAAATATTTGGCCTACTGCTGTACTGATTGGTACAATTCTGAACGAGGGTAACTCCTTTGAAGTAACTGGAATTACCCCATTATAAAGTCTATTAAGGAAGGTCATAGGTAGGTCAGTTCTTCCTGGAGCTTTTTCCTCCGACATATCATGCCTGAGATTTGCCAGTCAGTTACTGGTACTGTAATTAATTAGGTCATCCAAAACTAAGGAAACAGTGTGCAGTTGCTAAGATCACTGGAATATGTTTTTCATGGCAGAGCGATTTCATTCTTAGCTTTTAAATACAGCAGTTTCGCCAGAAGAGTAGTGTTTGAGTTGAATCTGGTTTTTTTATCTATTGATGTCTCTGCTTCCTGGCACCAAAAGCTTTCCTTACTGTTTTGAGGACATAGCTAGGGATCATCAGTCCAAGCCTGAAACTGCAGTGACATCTGCAGCTCCTGCACGGGTTAACGAGGCTCAGGATGCACAGAAAACTGCTTATGTGCATGCAGCTGCAGCCCCCTCGCCTCCATGCGGGGGACACCAAGTTCTTTGGAAAAACTGGCAAAATGAAACAGGTTTTTTTTCTGCCTGCTGTTAGCTTCCAGTATGCATTAATGCAAGATATTCAGCATTGTTAGTGAGATTTTTCTCTCTTCTATTATTATCACCCTTTAGACTGAGTGTTGTCCTGTCCCTGGCTTTCTGATGATCACTTATTCTGGGCACATAGTTAGTCCTGAAGGTGGCATTGTTATTGACTGAACATACTAACTGCTTGAGAAAATGTTGATTACTTCACATTCCTGAAAATTAATCCTGAAACCTTCCTGAACTATATTAATCAACTCCTTTAACTTTTTCTCCAGTGGAGAAGGTGGAGGCCAGCAATGTCATTGAAGAGCAGGTGCTCCTCCCTGCCTCATTAGCACCTTGCCTTCTTCAGTTGCAAAATCCTCAAAACCAAGAACGCTATTTATAGCTTTTACAAAGCTCCGTTGGCCTGTCCTGTCTCTGCAGCTAACCATTTGTCTGCCTCTTCCACCGTGTTAAATCAGCCCCTTGTGACAGCACCCTCAAGACCTGCAGAAGCAGCAGCTCTGGAATGATGTGGCAGGTCTGAAGGAGATTGATGGCAGCTAGAATGGTGGACCGATGGGAGCATTTAAACACACCAGCTTCTGAGAGACTGAGGAAGAAATCAGGAGCATGAGGATGATAAAAGGGGAATATGGGGGCATAGGAGGGAGGAGAAGCAGGGACTCCCATAAATAAGAGCTGGCCGGATCCCAAGACAGGAGGGTAATCTCAAAATGCCTATAAAGAGGATGCTGGTAACAAATGACTTTTTATTTTTTATATGTGTATTCAGACTACATTAGGAACAGAATGCAAGGGAGCACTTGCATCTAATAATAGAAGCTATGTTAGAAAAAAGGGGGAACATTTTCTTCCCTGTATTTGCAATAATTATGTTCTGACAGTCATCTTTGCATGATGTCACAGAATCAAATACTACTGTTGGATTATTCTGTGATCAGCAAGAATGTTTGTAGTCCTCTGTCTACAAGGTATATCTCACCAGATGTCCTTGTGGTTCCGGGATATCTGTGGAGGATTTTTCCTTCCATGTGCAAGGCAGCACAGCCCTCCACACACCGTATACCGGAATTAAGAATCATTATTTCAGGTTGGAACAGAAAATTCTGTATTTCTAATGACAGTGGTGATAGTCACGATGACAAGTGCTTTTTTATGATGTTAAAAGGCAGGAACCTTTAAATGTTGATAGCAGAGGTATGCAGTACAAGTTAATGCTGTGGTGATCCATTTTCAGCACGTAGGAAGTGTCTCTGTACATACTTCTGGCATACAGTAATAGCTATGCACACAAGTGGAAAGCAGATGCTTTAGGTAGTAACACCTAGGTCTGCTGCAGCCAGCTGAGTGACCTTAAATATCTATCACCTATCTATGCATGCAGATGCTCTCCCATCACAAAGGAGGATTAATGATGCTACTTCACAGAGCTAATGAGAAAATGAATCAGTTAATGTTTGATTCACAAGAGCCATAAAGCATTATATAGACATTGTTTGTTTTTAATTCCTCCCTCCATCATGCTAGCTAATAAGCAGTATTATTCATATTCATACTATTATTAAAATCACATTATATTTCCCAGATAACCCAAAGCATCTTTCTGATATGCTTTTTCTTGCTCCTTTTCCACTTAGTATTTCTCTTCCAGGCTACCCGGATTGCAGAATGTCAGTTCAACAGTATGCATAGGTTAGAAGATATAGAAAGGTGGGATCATATCCCCCTCCTGCCCCCCAAAAGTCATGATCAAAGAGCTTTATTCTCCTCTTACAATAGCTAATGATATCTCATTTTTTCTCAGCCTCAGGATCTCATTCTTGAGACCCAGTTTACTATTCTGGATGGAATAGGTTTAAAGGATCTGACTCAGAGTTTGTCCTGCCACTTCTATAAAGCGGGAAAAAGGAGCATTCTCAAACAATCAAAGTGTACATTCCCATTTGGATAGAGCATACATGCTGTTTCCATCCAGTCCTTGCACCAACTAACAGAGGTGGAAAGCCATCATCAGCAAATGATGTGGAGCATCATTTAATCACCTGTAATTTCTTTCTTGTTTAATACCAGAGGACATATGATTTTGTAAATATTTATATAGGGTCTTAGAGCCACCTATATAATAAATGGTTCATATTCAATAACATCAGATCACCAACACAAAAGCCTGTGCATGTTAAAATTAAAGGTAGCAACAAATACACACTCCTAATACAAATAAGAGTTCTGATTTTTGTTCTTGTTTGCTTCTTTTTAATTTGTTTTTATTTTTTTCCAGTAATATTTCTAGTTATCAAACCCATACATTCCTCAGACAAATAGGGCTATATCCTGTACTAATACAAGCATAAGTGTCCCAGGAACATAGTTTCAGGGTGAAGCAGGTCCTGTTTAGATGTCTCAAGCTGCTATTGTATTTCCTTTAGGGAAAAAAAAAATAATAAATCACTCTTTTATTTCCTTCTGTTACATATTATTAGCCTTCCCAATGTGAGATGCTTTCCTGAAGGAACTAAGACAGCAGTTCATTTGAAGCCTCCATTAAAAACATCTTTCTACAGTACTGTGTGAGTCTTCCCAGTCCACCCAGTTAGAGAGTTTCTTTTTACTTGTGACTTTCCATCTGGATTCAGAGGATTCTAAAAAATCCATTCTTACTCTTCCAAGGGTTAAATTTCTGCTAACAAATATGGACTATTTGATATGAAAACCATTATTGTTTGATATGTCAAATAAAACATTTGTCAATCAAAAGTCTTTAAGCACTGGGCTATGTGACATTTACTCTTTTATAAACCGACAAAGTCCCTGGTGGCATGCCTTTCTTCCTCTCATTTAAATAGTGGTAGGAGAACAAATCACACTTCAGGGCAAGTTGATAACTGCCAGTCACGATTTCTGCCTTGTTTACTATAATGAGGAGGGTAATAAATGCATCTGACCATTTCAGCTGGCATTTGCATAGATGAATGATTTGTCCAGTCAGTCGCTCTCCAGTGATTTGGGCCTTTTTGTCAGCACAAAGAGCATTCAGTCTCCCTGGAATTTACAGCAGCCAAGCTCTCATTAGCAAACATCCTTTACCATGAATGATTCAAATAATTACCACTGAAATAATAAACTGTTTCACAAAAACATTTTATTTGATGGCTCCAAACATCAACTTTTCTGAATTGTTGACATTCAAATAAGCCAGAGAGCTTTATTGTTGAGCAACAATGATCCCCTTGTAAAAGGGTGGGCATTGTTTTACCTCCAGCAGACCTTTAAACTTGGCCAGATATCAAATGCGTCCCTCAAACAGCTAGCCAACGTGCTGGGTAATCGGAGGGCACGTACCAGATGGAGCTATAGTAAAACTGTATGTTCAGGCTCCCAACTAATTTTCACTAGATTTACTTAGGATATTGTGAGAGTAAAATTCCAGACTAATTAGCGGCAAGTTATCTATTTGTATCTACAGGAGTTGTATAATTATTAAATGCTTCTGCTTACACTGAGCTCTCAGTTCTGAGTTCTCTTCTGTAATGATATTCTATGTGTATAATTAAGTGTTATTTGATATAGTTTTGGAGTTCAATCAAATGAGCAAGCAACAATTATATCCCATTATGATCTCCTCTAGTGTCTGGCAGTAGGAATGATGTCACTGCATTTCCAAACCCATAGCATGAGGCAAAAGGAATTTCCTGCTATCATTCTCCTTTACCCTTTCTACCATGCGTAATTAGAAAAGTTTTATTACTTAATTTAGAGTAGGGCTATTTACTACATAGGTTGCAGGAATGTATTCCGTTTTCATTGCAGCATTGTTTGTATGGGTATGTGTGTGAAATTATTATCTTAATATCAACCAAACAGGATTCAACTGCACATTTTATGCTTCTCTTAACTGCAAGGAAACAAAACACAACAACAGAAGGGGGAAATATTTCACTCATCCTAGCACATTCTTCACTGCATGATTTCACTTTCACATTAAGGTAGGGTAGGTAACAATAATATCAAAAAGCCTAATACCTGAGACCTTGATGTTTAGATGTAGAATAACCAAGCCCTGATTTTCATTTACAGACCCTTTATATCCCTCTGGCAAGATAAATTTCTTATGTTGCCAAGGAGAGGTAGAGAGCTCTTAAAATATGTGAAAGTCAGGCCAGTAAAATTAAATACATTAAAACACATGACTGTTATTTGCAAGCTATAAAGTGTACTCCTTAAAATATAACGTCTGATAATTGTTCTGAGCCAGGAAGGCAAATATTTAGAACCCAACTTTTCATACTTAGGTATTTGCAGTAGGAGGCACAAATTCTGCCTCATTTTTATTCACCCAAAGATAATTGCCCATTACAACACCCAAATTTGTGACTATATATCCTATTTAAGCACCAAGCTTTGTGAGCTGAATTGTACACTGTCTTTGAGCTTTTCAAGTTTGTCCGTGGGCATTTCTTCTTCATCCAGCCAAGGCCATTCAAGCCTGGCCTCATCCAGTGTTATTTTTTGTTTCCTCCTGCTGTTTCTCTAATCTGTAGTCAGTACCTAGATGAAATAGACTGTTTCTCATTTTCCTTTTTGGCTTCTCAGGTACAACATCAGAAGGAAATTAAGAGATCCCTTAATAATTCACTTTTGACAGATGTATTTTTTTAAAATTTGGTGTTGACAGAGCGAAGGAACAAACAGAATTGGCTGGAGCCATGTACAGATGACCAACTGCAAGAACATTTTCTACACCTCCTGGGAGTCCCATGTTCTGACAGACTGAGAGGAGCCTGCTATCTTGCGGTGAAGAACAGAAAAAGCTCAGTTAAAAGCAATACTGCTTTCCAGAGCAGTCCATTTTATATGTCAACAGGAAGGCAACCTGCACACTCACATCTCATTCATAGTCAGCTCTCTGCAGGCTTCTGCAGTAAGTAGGTCACATTGTTACTGTGTTGCCAGCATGCCACAGGTGAATGTGCTGTTTCTGCCACCATCAAGCTAGACTTTAAAGTCAACTGGATTAATGAGTTATTTAATCTCAAACTGCATACATCTTAGACATCACCACAATTTAGACAGCAATAAAAAAATGGCTGGTTTCGATGGGAAAAAAACCAAACCAGAATTTAAGCCAGAATTTGGAGTGGGATTCAGCTCCAGGTATAGATGTTTAGATGTCTGCATAGGAGGCAGGTATGTAAGCTCTTGTCTCAATAAATAGACACCCTGTCAATACTGTCAGTGGACCATGGAGAACAAATTCAGGTCTCCATTGACTGTACAGAGTAGATCTCCACAGGTAGATACCTTGATCACCTGTAGAAATCTCCAGGTAGACACCTAAGGCTCAGTTTAGTTACCTAAATATAGGCACTTGGTGTTATTTGAGATGTTCTGTGGTATCTAAGGCATCTGCATAGGGCTATGAGCAACTTGCACCCCTCTGGACCAACTGCTGGAGGCTTAGTGCAAGCAAGATGCCACCAAAACCCATGCCTGCAACTCTAAACAAAAGTATCTTAATATTGATCTGAATCCTTCCTCGGGTCTCCAAATCCAGAAATGCTGAAAATCCCAGCTCTGACAAAACTGGAGCACCCTGAGCAGAGTTGGCTTTAGGCGTAGGTGTCTGCCTAATTCTGCACACTGCTGCTGGCAGGAAAAGAACGCATAGAAGGCCATTTAGGTATGCCTCAGCTTCTTGGGCATCTAACACCTTCCTTGCATCTCCCCACTCATCCTCCTCTGCTGCTGCCATTTTACCTTGAAGCAGACCATGAGAATGGTCCCAGTAGAACTATTTACAGACAGAAGGTTTTTTTATTCTTCCAGCTCACCTTGTTGTGCTTAGACAAGCTACAAGATTTAGCTCATCAAGCCATTACAATTCCTTGTAATTGTAAAATGCAGCTGTAGTCCATTGACTAAATATTTTTTTTAATTTCTTATGTAATTTTTTCTTTATAATTAGGAGACCTCCTACATTACTTATGACAGTTCTTCACTTCTGCAACAGATAAACATAGAAATACTATGTAAACCTAGTGAAATGAGTAGATCAGGCCAGTAGTAGTAGTGGAAGTGCCATCTGTAAGTACTGGTACCATAGATTATAAGAAGTTTCTTTAGATCACCTTCTGTATTACTGTGACAAGGAAGTCCCAATTAACACTCATAGCACAGAAAAATGCAACTTTTTTTTTTTTTTTTTTTTTTAATCTAATACCCTGGCAAGGCTTTTACTGGTAGATTTAGAATTCTAAACAGAAAAGCTTTCTGTAAATGTGTTTTGTTTGCAGTTATATTATCTATAGCAAAATTTGTTAATTGAAAATGGACTTGCAAAGTACCTGAAAGCTGTCAATCTTGAACTGTTGTTTTTAGAGTTTAATCCAGCCTATTTCAAGTCATGTTTTCGTGAAGCAGCAATATTATGCAGCCTGTAATTTTATCACAAGCAGGTATCAAAGCATTCTCTGTCCCATGTAAAAGGGATTGTTCTGAAGATACAAAGTGTTACAGAACAAACTACCCAACAAATCTGTTATATGACTTCTCAAAGGGAAAAAATACCAATATATGTTAAGCAATTTCCTATCCTTTTAATTCACTGGGGAGGTTCTTCTTGAAAACTGTATAGATAATCACTTCTAGTTATTATGGCAAAAGTAAACATTACACTAGAATTACCACATATTATAATATCCTCAATTTCAGACAAACACACCAGTTAGTTAATTTTCAGTTATGTCCAGAGTGAGTTGTGAATTTTTTCTGACATACATAGTTTATGCTGTGGTAAATGCTCGAAGGACTTAAGGTGTAAACTATTGCACAGAATGTGAAGAATTTCAAGGTAATGCAGCTTTAGAATTATGCTCCAAATAGTCCATTGTATTACATCTTACTTTGTGTCTGGCTATTTGTACTGGACGTTCACATTTTTATCAGTGTGGTCTTTTCCTGAACACTCTGGTCCTTCTCTAGCAGTATATTTAGAAACTGTTAGAGTTATGAATACATCAAGTACATTAGGTGACTCTCAGTTTTGTGAAACCGCTGTCTACTTGACCTCTTTGGCAAAGCTTCAGCTGAAGAACCAAGGGAAAAAGGAGACAGTTCTCATAAGAAGCAAACACCTCTCTTTCAGGATGGATGCTTTCACAAATGATGTGTTTATAACCAGAGGCAAATGCTCAGCTTGCCATCTTCACAAAAACAAACATCAGGGTCTTATGATCTAGGCAACAATAAGATTTTAAAACCTGCTTTCTCTTCCTCTGTGGGTAAGTCACAACAAGTGACCATTTATGAAGTCTGTCCTCGGACCTCATGAGGCTGAAGTCTGTGTTCTCTGTGTGCACAGATTTACTGTTTAAGAGCTAAAAAAAGCTCAACAACTCCTGAAAAATAAATAAATCCCAGCTACTGAATTCCCTTGTAAGCCATGTCCTCTGAAAAGCTTTGTCTGACTCCTCCAGAGGTGAGTCATTTGGCCTGAAATCTTTTTGTCAGTGAGCCAGATACTGGTTCCTGCCTTCTTTTATATTCCTCCTGCAAAGTAAAAAGCCTGTCATGATCTCTGGCAATTCCTCAGGTGCAAAAACAGTAAATCAGCCCCGTGGCTGTGCCTTTACCACAGGGCAGGTGCCCTCAGGGGCCCTGCTCGAGAGCATCACAGCTCCCTTGCTTCTGTGCAGTCCAGACCTTGGTGGGATGCTAAGCCGGTTTAGGAGCTGGGAAGCACTCTGTGGTGCTACAGTCTCAGCATTTCCTACATCTGTACTGCTCTTATGCCTCTGCCATATAGTCTCGGCTGAACAAATGTAGCCGAGAGAGGGAGAAGGTGGCTCATGGGTTGGAGAAAATGTATTGAATGTGCAAAGTGTGCATAGTGGCACAGACCATAACCAGTGTGCAAGGCTGTGAAAGCAGAACATCTACAGGTGGTGGGGAGAGGAGAAGTCCCTATGGCCCACAGATCAACCAGAATTAAGAAGGTGACAAAATCAAAATATTGTTTATTTTCTTTCCAGCCCAGCATCCAATACTTTCTCATCAGCTTCTAGAACATTTAACCTGACTCTGGAGTCAGAACAGTACTGGAAAATAAAAGAGGAGCTATGTAAAAAGCTTAACATGGAGATATTATGCCTGATCCTTAACAGTACAAAACCTGATCTATAACAACTGAAAATGCAGCCTATTAAGCCTGCAGAGCCCTTCAGCCTCAGAAAGGTAAGTGCTTCCAGGGAGTGCTCCCTATCCAGCACCAAAGTTACAGCTGCTCTACAGCTGCACTAGCTGTTTTGCGGTGGTGAGAGCGATGCTCTGCCTTTCCCGGACACAGCACTGCCAGCGCAGGTAGAGCTTCTTCTCCTTCCCTCCTGCCTGCCCCCTCTCCAGGAGAGCAGCCGCTGCTGGGCTTTCCCTTCAAACCTTCCCCTCCCTCCGAGCACCTACACGGCAAGCTCCGTAAGTTTGACTTCATTTTGCAGGAGACAGTAAGGAGTTAAACTCCCACTGTACTAAATGAAACTGTATGAAAAGGATGTGACTCCCACATATCCCAAACTTTCAGATGCCGAGCATATTTTCTTGAATGAAAGCCCTTTTGGTATTTTTCATTGAGGGGAAAAATGCATTTCAGAAAAATCAAAATCAACAAAGAGATTACAGATAGCAAGTATAACACTGCACATATTATAAGGAACAAGTACAGTAAACATGGATGGCTAATTAAGGAAATTCTTGAGAGTGTCTTCAAACAGGATTTCTGTATACATTTCCAATGAGCCATCCTTTAAAGGCATCGCATTCAGAAAGAGTAATGGACAATCTTGTTCTTTCCTACCAGAACTGCTTTATCAAAAAGGTAGCTTTATTTTTATTATTTACTAAGCTTACAGTAGGGCTTAGAGATTCCAGCTGTTAATCTAGCTGCTTTAAAAAATATCATTAAAGACAGGTGCTGACTCAGATTTCTCAGAAAGGAAAGCAGAAGGAGATGCTCCCTTCAGCTCTCTCCAGATCACCCACACAACACCTGGATCTCTTCTTGGGCCAAGTGGTGCCTTTGCAGATTTTGATGTGATCATGACTCCCTCCATATATTTCTTCAACTTGAACTGCTGGAATAATATGAAACCTGCACTGCAACCCACTAGAGCAATGTTTTTACACAACTGAGGGCTTCACATAAAATGTCCTGGAGGGTGATGTGAGGGTCCAAAGTGGATGAGATAGTGCTGGAAAACTATGCCAGGCAGAAGGAGCCAGACCTAATGCAATCTCCTCAATACTGACTTTTAAGAACAGACCTGGGAGTGAATTGAGCAGAAAAGTTACCTGTGCCTTGCCTGTGAATGAGTTGTCTGCAGTGACCCAAACCAAAGCCAGGAGTGAAAAAGCAATTAGCAGGTCATAACTGGGGCCCAGAGTGAAAACTTCTTCTCTGGTCTTCATTCATTTAGTAGTATGGACAGACTCCTATAGACGTGCAAGAAGTTGCTGGGATAGGGCAGAAACTGAAGCTGCATGTCCTGAATCTCAGCCCGGTTACTCAACCACTGGATAATCTCTTCCTCATTTTATTTACTGTGAAAAAACACCATTTAAAAAGAAGAAAAAAAAGTCAGTTCTAGTTTCTTATTTAGTGTCTAATGCCCTCAACGGAGTAAAACTCTTCCCCACTTGCTGCCCTCACCACTTTCAGCTCCACATTTCTGTCTTCCAGAGTTACAGCAGAAAATCCATGCACAGAATGCAACTCCATTTCTCATATGCCAGGTATGATATTGTGACAAAAAGCAAAGTGCTAGTCCTTCCCAGACATAAGAGACAGGGACAAGGGGCACTGTGAGGACATTTTAAGTAGGATATTTTGAATAGGGTTTGTCTGATTACTCATCACAAATTCTGAGAAAGAAACACAAATATAAACTTCTGAGGAAAAGAACCAGGGCCATCTAGAAAAGAGGAAAGTGTCATTTTCAGAATCTAATGCATTCTGAGTATCAGCAAACATTTCTACTTATAGGACAACTTCGAGAATTTAAACTAGGGCGGGTTTACGTCTGCTCCTAGCCTCTTTGACTCTAATGAATATAAGGTCCATCTAGCTCAAGACCCTGTTTTCAGCACTGTCCGAGGGCAGATGGCTACAGAAAAATATGAGAATAGAGAAAACACAGAGTGATATTTCCCCAAAATACTCTCCTAGCAACCACAGTTTGCATCTCAGGGGCTTTCTGAGCCAGAGAAAGTGTTTCATTTTTAACAGCCCTTGGTGGATTTCTCTTCAATGGATGGCCCCAAAACAGAAACAAGAAACAGTCAGACACTACATTTACCTGTCTGAATGCAGGTTGGAGTCAATGGAGTGAAAATGTCAAGAAAAATTTAAGTTCATTTTTCCTTGTATAGAATACACTCTTTTTCATGCTGACAGTATCACAGTACGTACTCAGCTGAAATTTTAAGTATACTTTGTTAATCTCCATTATCCAGAAAAGTCGGACTCTAGTAGTATAAATTGCCAGAGCTTTCATGAGGTCAGTGAGCTTTCCCACTTACACCACCAGAAAATTTGGCTTACCATAGCTTCCTCTGCTTGAGATTCTCACGATAAACAAGGCTGTAAAGAAATATTGCATGTATTCTTGGGTTGCAGATATAAATGATGGAGGTTTTTGAAGAGAACTTGCTCAAAAAATGTCAAAGAAAAAGAACTGCACGCTCTATGTTGTATTTAAAGAAGTTAAAGAGTGTCTTGGATAGCCTTGTATGATGTTAGATAGTACAATTTCATTCTGTTTAAGAAAGTTTGCTATCCAGCTTTATCAGACTCCATAAAATTTCAGGATGATATTTTAAAATCTATCTAAAACAGCAAGAACACAGATATGTGCAACACCATGAATATAAATGCAAGCCATTTAAAATATATCTAAGCGAGCAATCCAGGAACAGTCTGATCATGCGGGAGAAAAACAGATAATCTGAATTTGTCTATATCCATGTCTCTCTGTGTAAATATCTATCTATGCATACTCATAAATATTTCATCTGGATCTAGTTTGAATTTGGATTCAGCTCCTAACCTAGATAGGCAGAGTTCACAAATTGCCTGTTCAGTGATCCTGCTTTGTTTTGTAAGTGTGTAAGGATGTGACTCTCACAACCAATATAGAGGCAAAAAACCTCAAAGAAAAAAAATACCTGAAGGACAATACCTTCGGTTCTGAATAGTCAAACACCCTAGATTCTTGCTGCAAGGTGCATTATGAAGGGTAGTCAATTCACTGCTCAATTTCATATTAGAGGGATTGAAGTGAGGGCCTGGATTCTAAATAGCTATTTCTATTGACCTTTGCAGGAGACCATCCAGGGCACTCAGTTATAATGCCATTGAGCACCTCCCACGGCATGTTTGTTCTGTGCTTGGGAAGACTTTTCTTAAATCAGAAGCAGTATCCATAAGATATTTTTATCTCCAGAGAGGTATTTTTTTTTAATACCTAAAAATTAAGAATACCAGTGATGGTTTTCTATTTGCTTATATAAAATCAGTTTTCATCAGTATGAAATAAGAGAGAAAGAATTCTGGCCACATATCCTTAGCTCATCTTTTCTATAAGCTTTTTCTTTAAAACATTATATGGTGCAACATATATGTTCAAACATCTGGATACAGGAAATACAATGTTTTTGCCTATGAAAATAATTTTACGGTGAAAATCACTGCTTTTCTGTATTCTGTTGATTCCAAACTGGTTTAGGCTAAGAAGAATTATTTGAATTTCTTTCTAAAAGGTAACTTTTCAGGTAGGTGTAAAGATCTTGAAAGCAAGAACTTAGCGATAACTGTCTGCTCAAACATAGTTATAGCATGCTGCTGCAATGTTAAAGCAAAGCCTTTCACCCCTACACGACCAGCCTGACCCAGCCAGGCAGTACCCGCAGTGCTGCCCTCCAGCATGCTGCCTTGGCTGAGCTAGCGCCTGCATGCTGTCACGCTCTTACCCAGGCATCTGGATTGCCTCAACAGGAGAAGGAAGGACCAAGTGGAGGTGACTGTGGCTTTCCATTGCTTCAGAGGAAATGGGGGCTTCAAGGCTCACCGTGGGACCACAATGCTGCTTTAGGCAATTGCTCCTCTTGCCTCACTGTTCCTTGACTGTGAGGTTGGAATAAGAGTATCTAAGCATTAGCATAAGATAAATAATGATCATGCTTACATGCTTTTCTGTTTTCTCAGTGATATGATCCACCTGAGAAGTTGGAGCCACTCAGGCTGTGGATTTTGTTTGGTTTCTAGGGAAAGGGAATGTGATGCACAAAGGCTACCTGGAAAAAGGAATATAAATTCCTTCTTGTTGACTTAAAGGGAAGTTCTGTTAATCTTGATCCTCATTAAACAAATTTTTCCGAAGACTTCCAGCAGATCTATTATTTATGGATCACACAGATGTGTAACAGTAAGCAAAAGTATCAATACCTGAAAAAAAGTCTTAATTTTGTCCTCAGAGAGCTTCACGGAGAAAAGCACTTTAACAAAATTGCCCAGTTGTCTTTTTAGAGACCAATCTTTAATGAACTTTTTTCTCTTCTTACACTTTAAACCAATCAAAAACAGACTGTGTGAAATGCACCTCCTGTTACATAGTACTACCAAGTTCTTGAGGAGCTGAAACGACAGCATGCGTAGGTAGCCACAGCAAAGAGAAATCCAGGCAGATATGCACACAACACAAATTTCACAAATTTAGGTCCCGATTCAGCAAAGTCCCTAAAACATCAGCATAATATTAGGGATGTGAATAGTCCCAGTGAAGCTAGTGGAATTATGTTCCTTCTAGTTAAGCGCCCTATTCTGAGGCACATGTGCACAAACAAAGCCATATAAACCCCCATCTGTCTTTCAAATAGCTCCTGTTGACAGCTGCTGAATGTGGACAAGTATGTCCAATGCCATTCTGGCTTCTGCCGGTATTATTGCTTGTGTCACCCCGGTGTTAGGCCAAGGGAGCACTGGCAGCTGCTCTCGAGGGCCAAAGGAGACTGTAATGAACAGGAGGGAAGCATGCAGAAGGGCCACATGGAGCTGTAAGGAGCAAGGGAGAGAGATGTGTTGGCTGCAATAAATCCCCTCGCTGGAGCCATAAAACTTGGATTTTCCCCTTAATAGGGCTCTCAGTTCCTCTGTAATGTGATCTGAAAAAAATTATAGCATTAGAGATGAAGGAAAGGAAGCTTTCTGAAGATCTAAGCTGATTCAAACTAATTTGACCAGACTGTTTCTTCATTAAGACAATATTCTCTTAAATCCTTGAGAGAATATTGATTCCAGTATTCTGTTCCTTTTAAAAGCATACAGCCTCTTCCTGAGCTCACCTACGTACTCTAAGAGAGGAGGATTGGAGCAAAGACCTATCGCAGTAATCTGTGAAGAGATACTTGCTGTAGGGTTGTAATTCACGACAGCACGGAGCAGTTACACAGGTGCCTCTAGCATCCCTGTCCCCTTAGGGAAGAGTTAGATAAGGCTCCAGGGCCTCTACACTCAGACTCAACCTAATCTTAAGATTGTAGATATATCACTTGAATGTATAGTGTGAAGAAACTCTACCCTTGCTGGATTACCCTTATTTTCAAAGGAAATTAGGTCTGTCTTGTCACGCTTTGTATTTGCATGCACATCCGCATCCTCTCTCCACTCCCCAGCACCATCTGAACTTAAACCTTTGGCCAGTTTTGACCAAATTTGACAGAGGGGTCTGAAACAAAGGCAGGCATGTGCGTTCAGTCCTTCGACACTGGAGAATCCACGTGGCAGAGGGAGGCTGGGGGTGCCCAGAGGCTCGCTCTGAGCAAGCCCCTTAGTAGACACGAGAATCCAACCAGAGACACCCACTGCTCCGTAGGACACCAGGCTCCCTTAGCCGCCCTGGCCAGGGAGCCACCCTGCTTCCAAAAAGGAGAGCAAAGCACCAGTTGGAAGATAGTAATACTTGTTACTTGAGTTTATTTTTGCTGTTAAAATCTTAGCACTTGTTCCAGTTGTACCTTTCTAAGGTAGGACCTGGGATCCACCTGACAGTGCTGTGCAGCCTGCCCACTGAACAGCCAGGGGGAAGATAAAAGCAAGCATATTCTGCACATCAAGCTGGTTCAGTTCCAGCACCGAGCGTGGACCTGCCTGAGTGCAAGTGGAGCTGTCAGCTTGTACAGGCTTCACTGTCAAGGGCTGTGTCATCTGTCAGTGTCGGTTCCAGCTCACTGTACCACATAGAGGCGATGCACTGGTGCCTCCCAATTGATAACACGCTGCCAGAAGCATGTTACTTTCTCATCTGTCTTCTTGTAGCTGTCAAAACTGGAATCCATTAATTAGTTTGTTCTTGCGAATTTTAGTTGTTCTGAAGACATGTAAATTTCAAAGTAAGACACACACGCGCACAAAAAAAAAAAAAAAAAAAAAAAAGACCAACAAACCTCCAGGAAGGTGCCAATAGGGGGTTCACGAATCCTAAGTGGCAGTTATTATGAACGGTAAGTGCTGGCTACAAGAATTCTGTCTAAGTGAGTATAATGATGTGGCTAGTTTCACCACATTGCTCTTAATGAGACTGAGCTGCTTACAGGGGGCGAGATGCAATGACAGCTAAGGAAAAGGAAGAAAACAAGGCACCAACTAGTGAAGCCAGCTGGGTGAAGAAGGCTCTGCTCATTTTTTGTGTAGGGTTTTTCTTCTGTTTTACATGTTACTTACCGAGAGTGGAGGAAAAGTTTGACTGAGCTTTATTTCCCCATATTTTGCATCTCATGAAAGAAATGCTGTGATTTCAGAAGGAGATTTTGCCAGCTCTGTGGGTTTAAGATGAGATGCTTCTCACTCTAGCACTTGAATGGACAGTGCTATCTCTAAACAGAACAGCAGTTCCATTGAAATTTCAAATATTAAATATGTATATTTTTATTGTACATGGGTACTTGCATATGCTCCCTCACTTTCTCAGGGTGTCAGCAAAGAGACTGAAGGTAAAAGTTTCAGAAGCTTCTAAAGTGAGTCTTCAAAAGCGAGTAAGGGATGGGGGAGCCTGCACCAAATTGAGAATCGATGGGACCTTAGTTCAGCTAAGTATGGTGTAGCAATCCCTGAAATGGCACCACATGAGCACAGCCTTGAAACCGACCTCACCAGCAGGTATCAGAAGAGCTTGCTAGCTCTGCCACAGCCATACAGACACCACCAGGCAGTGGCAGACCCAGGCAGATGCTGCCGCAGCCTGAGCTGGAGCAGCCATCAGGCTTCTCCACACCATCGCCAGCATGCGCTGCCACATGCTCTCGTGCTTCTAAGCTCAGTCTCTGTCAAAAATGGGAATAAAACTCATGCACCTCTCAGTATTTCTGAAGTTCCCATTGTAAGGAATCTCATGTACAAGCTAACTTCAACTTGGGTGTCTCACTTCCCACAAACCCTGTAAGGTAGTCTACCTATAGGAAACCATGTACTAAAAGTTTCAGTACTGTAATTCCTTCTACTAGAAGGGCAATTTGCTAATGCTCTGACTAGACATGTTTTGTTTTTACATTTTCTTTAAAGAAATGTCAGAATGCTTCCCTAGAATTCATCCTCAAAATAGCCACTTCTCTCTGAAAAACTAAGATATCACCTCCTTTTCGTCCCAAATTATGCCAACCAAGGACATACAAATATATTCACCCAGTGTAGAAGGTGGGACTATATATTAACAGATAAGACAAACCTGCTTCCAGGAAATCAGATCCTTTCTTTGCTTTTGCACTGGTTACAGAAAAGGAAATGAAGCCAAAATTTGCAATTCAACAAGGTTACTTGGGTGTCACTAAAATACCTTTCATCAACGCTTTATGGCCATTGTACTTGGATATCTTCATTTGCATGCATTTACCTCGTGTGGCAATGCACACTTTCCTAGGTATGTGTACATCTTTTTTAATATCCATTGAAAATTTGGCTCAGAATCAGCTGTTTAGTGGTTTAAGTTCATTCACTCACACGGGTAATCCATGGAAGAACAAGCATTTTAAATGCTCCTCAGAGAAATAAATAGCTGTTTTATGTGTGTTTTGGGTATTTTAGGTACTCACATAAAGAAAAATAAATGCCGTTTATGATCACTGGTTATATACTTGCAATAACCCATTTCTGAAGTCCTGAAATCTCATGGCCTGGCACCAGTATCTCAGCGCTATGTGGAGGAATGGAGCTTTATGCTTTTTAACAGTGCTTGAGCTCTCTCTGTTTGCTGTGGCCTCCACGCCACCCAAATCCTGCCAGAACAGCAGTTTGCACACGCAGTTAGACCTGGGGCTGGAAGCAGGGGGCTAAACCCGAAATATTTGAACTGTGCCAGGAAGGAAGGGGCAGGCGGCTGCGGCCGCCTCGGCCCTGCCCTGTCCCTCCGCTCTCGGGCTGTTGCTGCTCCTCTTCTCCTCGCCAGCAGCCCTGGAAGAGAAGGGAATTGCCCACCTGCCCTGGAAGAGAAGGGAATTGCCCACCTGCCCGTCCCCGGCAGCTCAGCCCCGGGCAGGGTGGGTGGCAGGCAGGCTCCTTCCCAAGCTCTTCGTCTGCTTGAAAGAGGGACCCAGAAGAGGCAGCAGGCGGCATCCCCTGGTTGGGGGGCTGGGGTTACCCCCTGCAGATGGGAAGGAAGCACCAAGCACAGCCGGGAGGCCGTGAGCACCAAAAGGCCTCCCTGCGGGGCTGGCTAAACTTGGCCTGTTATAAACATCCACATTTTTATGCACTGCAGTCGTGATGTGGGGCCTCCCTATTGCAGGTGCTTGTAAAAATAAGCAAGAGCTACTGTGGATATTTATTGCCTTATTTGGGGAATCTCATCTCTCAAGTAGGAGCAGCAAACAGAGCCATTTGAATACAGCTGCTGGCCGTGATGCACATGAAATCAGAAGTGTTTGGTGGACAGGCTCTTTCTAATGGTAATAGCAAAACAGGGCTTTCTGGAGAGGGATGGGGCAGAGGTGCTCAGGAGGAGCGGCTGGCTGGCCCGCAGCAAGCAGCAGCCACCTGAGGGCCGGCTGCTTGGACGGGAGCCCCCGGTGCTGGTAGGTGAGAGCCAGGGCTGTGAGGCTGCCTCCACAGCCCTCGGGCACGGCATCGGCACAAGGGCAGGACAGCTCACCTTGCCCCCACAAGGAGAGTCAAGTTTGGAGAGGCTTCAGCTCTCAGCGAGGTACCACACTGTGTCCGAATAGGCTTCTTTGCATTTGGGAAGCCAGACGGTCATTTACAGTGTAAACATCCTTTCATCCCGTTAACGGCCACTCACGTCTCCACCTACATCAATCTGTGGGGAGAGAGCAGGACTGAGCGGGGAGAAGGTCAAGAGCAAGCCTGGGAGGAACGGACATCACCTTCCAGCACTGAGTGCAAACTTTTGGGCTCAGTCGTCTCTCCCGAGGGGCCTGGCTGTAGTTTGGGATACTCAGGCAACGTAGCCCCAGGGACTCTGCTCTGTCACAGGCTGCCATAGCCAAACCAGGGACACCAAAGCTCCATCCCCATGGACATCCTAGGGCTTCCTGTAGGTCTCATGGGGATCCTGAAGTCTGCGACCATCTTCTTTGTCCAGAGTCAGTGTCAAACTTTACCTCTCTGTGCAATGGAAGATTGTAGAGAAATACATGCTGGAAAAACCCTTTTCAGTGGGATTTGTCCCCAGGACAGTCTGCGACATGGAAACGATAATGTTTACGGCTAGATTAGAGATAATCTCGTCATGGTCAAGTTGTATCGCATAGGTCAGCTACCAGTGATATAACCAGTTGTTTCACTGTAGAAGGTGGAAACTAGATTGCCCTAAAACAGCCCCACCTCGCTTCCCCCAAGCATACAGAGGTATACGCACCCAGCTGTTTGTAATAAAGTCCTTCAGGAGTACATTTGCCTATCAATACTTAAAGAAAGCTTCTGCTTTCTGCGGTGGATAGAAATTCATACTTTTATTCACACATTTTTCTTAATGACCTTCTGCCATAAGAGCAATTTGCTTAGTCCACTCCAGGTGATTTTGCATGATTTGCAAATCTAATTTTTATCTCCACGTCTCACATTTGAAAATCTTTTGCCACCGTATTAATTTAACATTTTTATCTTTTACCCACCAAGACAGCTCATCGTGACCTTTAAATTCACTTACAAAGGATAACCCATTGGTTAATCTGGACCAATTGGCCTCAGTTACACACTTGGTGACAAACCATTATTTCTACCCCAGTTCTTTAATTGGCCAGAATGCTCTTTTTTATCAGATATATTAGCTGTCAGAAGTGCCTGCTAGCCTTTGCGTACTTCCTGGATAGTGTCCAGGTCATTAAAGCAACATCTTCTGTTCAAGTCTGGAATATTTATCCTGTGCCAAAATCCTAACTTTTTCCCTGCTTTTAATTAATTAAAGCCTGAAGAATTCTGGATGGGTCATTCTACAGGTGAGCCTTTTGAAATGAGAAAACTGATACGAAATCTTTCATGCTTCTTTTTCTTTTACTCATTCAGCAGTTTCACTTCACAAATCACAATTTTATACTAGTTAAATTTCATCTGGTTGAAGTATTTTACTTTTATTTCCGCCGAATTATTTTGCACTACAATAAGGAAGGCACAGTTTCATGGGCAGGGAGGAATAGCGGGAGCTGAAGGGGCTGTAGCCCCCAGCATATGATGGGGGAGCAGCTCCACCTCTCCGTAATCATGCCCCTCATCTCTCCAGGGATGCAGTCTCATCAGGACTGCATCCTCTGAGGGTCAGGACTGGCTTTTGGGAAAAGATACCACCCCACAACTATGGCCAGAGCTCTCACAAACCTCTACAGACCTGCCTGCAGGGAACAGCCAGGCAGCTGAGTCCCACCTCACCTGCTGTGGTGGAACAAGTGACACACCTCTTCAAGGTGCTTAGGCACTACTTGTACAAATAACATGCATGACCCACATCCCTTTCTCTGTGTAATAGTCTAACAGAGATGCTGGTAACATTAACAGTCCTTCATCCCTTGCACTAGCGGAGCAGTAACATCAACATTTTGACTGCCTTGGTGCCATAACTATTCCATCCACTAGCCAAGAAGACCTGGTTAAAACAATCTTTTACAGTGAAAATTTATTTATTATTTTATACCACTGTGTTTATTGCCATTCGTACTCTGTATTCTTCATCAGTGACTCACCACAGAACCAAAGGATTTCTTGAAAGGACACATGGTAAGTGTGGTGATTTCTTTATATCTATGTAGTAAAATATCGTTCATTAAAGACATATCTTGTAATGTCTCTTGATATCTCCTTTATGCCAGTCTTCAACATAAAATTCCAGAGTTATCCTATGATAAAAATGGATTGACAGCTTTCAAAATCTCGTAAATTTACTCCAGTTTTGTCAATGTTATGTGAATTCGAAAAAAGACCTATCTCGGTGAAAATCTGTTTTGTTACAAATACTTGCAGCTTCATGTTCTTCCACCTTTAATATTAACACTCTATGAAGTGTAAAACTAATGTCTAAAGGTATGCCAAATGGAGATGTTATTTGAATGGCAAATGATGAAAAATTAATGTAATGCTTCTATTCTTGCTTCATGCTTTTGGCTTATGAAGCAAAATCAATGTATTTTTAAAGTAACTATTTTTGCTGGATCTGTGCTTTCTGTATATGATCCTTTTCCTATTTATTTCCTCTTTAGATTGGATGATCTTTGAATAGTTGAAGAACATTTCTGGGATAGCAATGTTCCTGCTTTGCTGTTTGATCAGGGATCAAACTGCACTTTTTTCTGGATTTTACCCACAAAAAACCTGTTTTGCAGGCAAAACAACAACCCTTAGGTAAAGTCACGGGAGCTGCATGACCTGAGTGAGGCATAAGGGCTCTACTAGATGTGCTCCCTGTTGAAACCCGCAGTGTCACCTATCAGCAAGCCCTCCAATCTCCAGCATACAGTGTGTTTAAATGCTGTGTAAATATAGCTTTCGCACTTCCATTTA
This sequence comes from Astur gentilis, assembly GCF_929443795.1. Lineage (NCBI taxonomy): Eukaryota > Metazoa > Chordata > Aves > Accipitriformes > Accipitridae > Astur > Astur gentilis. The sequence continues at coordinate 16,787,691 of NC_064894.1, forward strand.
TCTTTGTCTCGCTTCTGCCGCGGTGCTGCCAAACAGTGCTGGAAGCCACGGCGGGGCTGAGCGTGCAGGCTTGTACGGGAGCACATCTGCCAGCGGGCTGATTGAAACGTTCAGGAGGTGAACACCGGCCTCGCTGATGAAACGCAAGTCCTGCAGTTCACGGAGTCTGTCTCAGCCGGACTGTGATAGGCTGCTCAGATTTTTAAGCCTACTCTGTTTTGCACAGGCTGAGGTCTCACGTTTGCAAAAGGTCAGAAGATGCAGTTGCATAGATCCCATTCTGGAAGAGGCCCTTTACACGCATTTATTCTCAAGGAACAATTTTGCAGTAGCCCAAAAGAAACCGCAGCCTGGTCATGGTTGGTTTTTTTCTTCCATATCTTGTTGTAAGTCTCTCAGAATTGCCTTTCATTTTAGCATTTAAAGCTGGTGCAGACATTTTTTCTGAGGACACGGAGTTAAGGTCTGTTGTGTTTTCTTCTTTTGTTAATGGATAAACAGTCTACCTGTTGCACAACCATTGAATGAGACTATTTCAATGGCGGGAAAATCAAACTCTGGAAAATAGGTTATGCAACAGCTGAGACTGTTTGAAAAACCCTGAATTTGAATTCCTCATATTTACCTGCAGTAAGCATTACTTACATGGCTGCATTTTTGCCTCAAGACTGATGCTACAGTCAGCCAACAGATTTTGAAACAAGCTTGTGTAAAAAAAAAATAAATGCAAGTCTCTGGATGACTTCTGCCTCTTCTGCTGTGGAAGTGGTGGGTAGTGATGAAGCAGTGGATCTCAAGAAGAGATGGTTTCCAGGCTGTGGTAGTCTTTTCAGTCTTCTTTGATGCCAAGCGTTGAGAAAATTAAGTTTGTGTTTGGAACATGAAGACAGACCCATGAGGAGCATCTTGCAAGCCATGAGAAAATCAGAAAATTTGCCTTTGGACGAGAATGCGAACAGCATTTAGAAAATACAACAACATATAGAAAATAAAGCATGCCAAACAAGGGAGAGGAAACTAAACTGCACGTAGTTGCTGAGATAGTTGGTCGTCTTCACCCAATTTGTTATGTACATTGGGTGGGCAAGGGAAAATTATGCTAGAGTATTACCTAAGTTTTGAATTCATAACTTAACGCTCCTTCATATATTCTCTTTGGAAGCAAAATGCATACAACACAAATACTGTAGCTCAGTGGTACCCAAAACCCAAATAGAGAATGAATAAAAAGAAAATTAAGAAGTCACAAGAAAATCCCCATATCAACATGCTTAATAATTCAGTTTAAAAAAACCCGGATTCATATACTAGAGGGCATGTATTAATTGCAGCTTTTAAAAGACCTATGCTTGAGAATATTCAGAATAACTGCAAAAAACCAAATCTTGTATAGAAAAGTCAAGCATCCTGCCAAATTTGAAGGCACTGCTCCAGAGCATTGCATGAGAGAGTTCCTCAAATAAATGAATTTTTTTAACATAGGAAAACAGTCATTCTATTAACCTGTCCTCAGAATCAGCTGAGTCATTTTGAATTGAATTCTTTCAGCTCAGCCATCCTGAAATAAGCCATTGAATGAAAAATTTCCACTCACACGGTTACGGTTTGTCAGATGAAAACAGAATCTGTCCATAGAGAGGATCAACATACCCTAAGTGTAGCTGGGGCTTACGCTGTTATGTTTCTGCAGGTGGTGAGTACTCAGATCAGGTCCACCCGGCTGTTGGGATACAACCCCATTGTCCTGGTTCCAGCTGGGATAGAGTTAACTGTCTTCCTAGTAGCTGGTGCAGTGCTATGTTTTGAGTTCAGCATGCGAAGAATGTTGATAACACACTGATGTTTTCAGTTGTTGCTCAGTAGTGTTTAGACTAAAGTCAAGGATTTTTTGGCTTCTCATGCCCAGCCAGGGCACAAAAAGTTGGCACAGGACACAACCAGGGCAGCTGACCCAAACTGGCCAATGGTGTATTCCATACCATGGGACGTCCCATCTAGTTTAGGAACTGGGAAGTGGGGGCGGGGGATCTCCGCTGGGGGACTGGCGGGGTGTCGGTCGGCGGGTGGTGAGCAATTGCCCTGCGCATCATTTGTACATTCCAATCCTTTTATTATTACTGTTGTCATTTTATTAGTGTTATCGTTATCATTATTAGTTTCTTCTCTTCTGTTCTATTAAACCGTTCTTATCTCAACCCACGAGTTTTGCGCTTTTTTTTCCCGATTTCCTCCCCCATCCCACTGGATGGGGGGGAGTGAGTGAGCGGCTGCGTGGTGCTTGGTTGCTGGCTGGGGTTAAACCACGACAACCATTCAGTCATCATCTCCAAAAGGGCTTTCTGCTAGAAGCTGAGGAACAGTGCTTTAAGTGGTGGCACCTTTGCTTTCCATGGAGCTGAATGTGGTGCTGCATCTCTGAAATGAGAGGTGGGGGACTACAACTCAAAATGTCCATTTTTAGCACCAAACACAGAACTCAAGTTTTGGCTCAAAACTAATTATTCATTATTTCCACTACACAAGCTGATCAGAAATTGAATTGAGGAGACTCTTGTAGGCAATTATAAAGTATCTTCTAAATTATCTTCTTGCAAAGAAAGGGAATAAATCTCCTTCGGTGAAAGCAAGATAAAACCAGGGTTAATTTTATGCCAGCTGGGTCCACAATAGTTTACTCTTCTGCTTGTCAGCTGAACTGCTATGTTATTTGTAATGTATTAGTACTGCAGCCTCTCAGGATATGTATGTGCTATGTGCTGGTATTCCAGCACTGCGTTTGATCTAAAACCTTCTTTGGATAAAACTGGCACTAAAGGTAGGAGTGACAGCAGCGTTTGTCAGTGCCAAGCTCAGTGTCTACAGCCTCCTCAACATTGTTAACTGTTGAGCTCTTGGCTTGTTTGGCTGCTTTTTAAACATGTTCAGCCTATGAACTCTTCTGGATATCAAATTGCAGCCGATGATCTGCTGCTTGGAGCTGGAAACATTTGGTGGGATTTTACGGAGACCTGATGTAAGTATAGTACCATGGAAATCAGGTGCAATTCTCTGACTTTGCCAAGAAAACAGCTTTAAAACCTATTGTAAGGCTGGGGGGGGGGGGGGGGGGGGGGATGCAATCTGGGGACAATTGTTGTCCATTTCTCCGTTTGTCATTTCTGATCTGTATTAATATTCATCCTAACCCGGCCCCGGTGGGAAATTACTATGCATTTGCTCTAAATCGGTCAAAACTCCTGAACCAGCCATATGGTGTGAATCCCTGTTTGTCTGGTAGCACAGAGTCTATCTTTCACAGCCCTGATGCACATACAAAACTGTCTGCTTTCACTGCTTCATAGCAGTGTTGTAAATATAACTGAACTTGTGAAAGAAACAAGGTGTTAATTGATGGTGTACATATTCGCCCTCATAAACGTCTGCTCCTAAACTACTTTTCCCAGTTTCTAAGGAAACCCTTATTCCTTAAAATGGCTAAGGTTCTCGCTCACAATACAGTTTAAATCCTTAATCATCTAAAGCACTTTTCCCTGTGAGGGGAAAGGTGTAGATACAGCCCATCTGTATCTTCAACAGTTACTTTGAACTTGGAGGTAGGGAAGATTTTTGTCAGCGCTGACTGTAGGAAACCATCAATTAGCACATTAAGGGAAATGTGATACTGTTTTTTCAACTCCAGCTCCTGACTTTCTTAATTAAGACTGTGCTAGACATGCCAGAAGAAGGGGTCTGTGTGTCTGATCACGTGCAGGCAGTTAAAAACGGTTGCCTGTGGTTGCTTCACTCGTCGCACGGGTTCATTTTATAAGGCTATACCGAGATGGGTCGGCGTCACGTAAAGGCAAGGCCGTCGCCGATAACCGCAGTGCCTTCCCTTCAGTCGGGGGTCGCGTTGCTTTGCTTCCCCACCGCATCCCACCAGCTGGGTTGAAGCAGAGTTATCAAACCCAGGGGACCAAAGCTGGGGGCCAGCTGCCTGTTGATGCATCCCGGGACAGTGGATCCTCCTGGGTTTTTTAATAAATTGCACTAATTTAAATTAACTCCCTAGGCTAATGTCCTTTTTCTACAAGAGCAATTGCTGTATTGGTCAAAACAAGATTAAGGTTTGTAAATAAGAGCACGTGTCTATTATGCTATGCTTGATTTGCATTTAAAATTATATGGGAACCTCTGTAACTCAGAGAATGCAACCACTGTAGCAAAAGCCACATCAAAAAGAAGCAGCCCAGATCTGAGCAGACCTGGTAGGATACCTGAGCTGATGAGTATGTGAGTCATGTGCCTGCTGACTTACACTCTGCAGTGCAGCTCTCCGCCTCTCTCAAAACACTGCATGTCCTTCCAGCTACTTGGACATGTGCTGATCCCTTCCCTTAACAGGGGCAGAGGGAAGGATGCTCAGGAAAGCCACTGAGGGCTTTTGCTGCCCAAAAGTGACCATTCCTGTCATATCAATCCTTCTCCTCACAAAACTGTATGACATACAGTCTAAGAATCATATCTTTATTATTGCAAGCAAACCTTCAGAAAAAGAATACGAAGAACTGTGATTTTTGTATTTCCAAATCATTTCTGAAGAAGCAGACCCATGGGTCTGCCAAATCCTTGGCTTTGCTAATGCCCTGAAGCTTCCCAGGGCCGTACAAGGGCGAGCAATGCCCGCTGGCCCTCAGAGTCCTCACAGTTTGAAGGCATAAAATGCAGTGCCCTGTATTTCTGAAGCACAGAATCCAACTGGCATTGCTTCATTATTGCCATGCACTGCTACTCCTTCCCAATGCATTTGTAGATTAAAAAGGAAATAGGTAGCATGTTATTTTTGCTGGGACTGTGTTTTTCCCCAGAAAGTAACAGGAGTTTTCCGGACTGCTTTGGAATGTCTGAGTCACTGCCAAGAAGGTTACAAAACCATGTGGATAAACCTGCCTGATTGCAGGTGGACAACTTGTTGTTGTTGTTATCAAATAACTCTCCATCAGTCCTGTCTTTCAGCCTCCCCACTCAACAACTGCCTTGGTAGAAATTACTGAACACATTTTCACTGCCATAAAAATTGGCCAGAGCTATATTTCTGGTTTCCAAGAAAGCTTTTGACAGCCAACCATGATACTTTATGTAATAAGTTGTCAGCATACTGTGTATCACCTAACGCTGTCACTTGGCTTAGGTCAAAGCTGTCAAATTGCCAACAAAATATTGTTACTAGAAGCACTAAATCTTCTTTTCAGCCTAGTCCTGTTGGGGTCCATCAGACATAGTCCTTGGTCTGTTATTGTTTATGCTGCGTATAAATGACCTACTGCATGAATATGCATGAAAAACAAAGCTTACATATATGTAGACAACATTGCCAGCAGATGCTGCAGTCAGATTTCAAAAAGATCTGTGAACCGGTAGGGGAGGACCGCTTGTGGTCTGCTTATGGTTTTAAAAGCACACGTACAAAATGTTTCAGATCAGGGTCCAGACTTCCAGCTTCTCCATCATACTTGCAGGTTACATTTACATAGTACATTAAATGAGCATCTGAGTTATCGATTTGACCCTTTGACTATAAAAGCCTCAGATGAATTGTGAGAAACTCATGCAGCCCTGGGGTGAGAGGCCAAACGAGGAGAGGTGAGAGAGAGACCTGAGAGGGGGATTTGGGAGCTGCCCTGCCTGGGATGCAGCTATGAACTGCCCTGATGCAGCTGATCTCTGAGGACTTCTCCTCCTCTTTTCCTTTCTGCTGGGCTGTGGTGTAACTTTCGCTCAGCTGACCCTAGAGGTGGGGAAAGGAGGGGAGGAGGAGGGAGAGCCGGGAATCAGGACAAGATCTCAGCTGAGGGGTTGAGGTCACAAAGCCTGAACTGTGGGTGCGATGCTCACAGTGCAAGGCTGGCTTTGCTAAACAGAAACAATTTTGTCTCTGTTATATAAAAAGAAGACTTAAAGGAACCAAAGCCGTGCATTGTCTTCTCTTTTCTCAAATATCTCTAATTGGCCTTTTAAAAACACAGCCTTCCTAAAGCACTCCACACAAACAAGTAGTCTCAGAAGCGCGGAGGTGTTTTAAGGATGTGCACACGTCCATCATAGCCAATACACCCCGCAAAGAGTGCAAAACAATATTGTGCTGTCTCGCCATCAGTTTGACAACGAGTACAGGCAGGTGAGTACCAGTGCCAGCGTGATTTCTTCTCAACCCCTGAAACTCTGGCTGTCTGCTTCTAATTTCGTGTGCGTTGGTACTGAAACTTTATGTCGATGAAACCCCTTTACATTAGTGGGAGTAACTCTCCTTTAAACCGGAATGAGCAAGAACTGAGTCAGGCTCTTGGAGAAAGTACAGCAGTGAGAAATTCTTACATATCATAATGATGTATCACATAGGAAGAGAAGAGAGCAAGTGAGCCAGAAATTCAGGCCAGGAGTTTCAAAAGTAACCAGTGGGTTGAGGCTCCTCAATTTCTAGATGCCTGGCGTAAGGCTCTATAAAAGGTCTCGGTTTCCTTAATGCTGAGCGTTAACAGTGTCTGAAAATTAAGTTCATTTAAGACATCAAAATTCAGTACTGAAAGGCTGATCTAGCTTAAAAAAACCAACAAGCTCAAGCACCTTTGCAAATGGGATGAGCGGGCTCAGCGCATCACCTCACACCGGTTCATACGCCCTTGCAGAAGCATCCTCCATCTGACATCTTTACACTCCTGGTCACACCAGCTGTATCTGTACCGCTAAATTAAACAGCTCCAGGAGCTGTTCTCTGGCTCTGTGGCTCAAAAAGGCGCAGGCTCACCAGCTGCACGGCGCTAGGCTCTGGCTCTCCCTTGGGCCCTGTGGGATGCTCCTCCAGGCCTAAGGATATAAACGTGGCGTTCCGGCTCTGCCATGGCTGTATTGGCGCTGGATCATGAGGGTCTGCAGCCCGTGACAGTGGAGCGTTCTCAGCAGGAACGCCAGGCTCCGTACTGCGGCCGCAGGGGCAGAGGCCTTGCAGAAGGACGGAGGGACCCACAGCCGCGTGCCCTCGCTGGCGGCCACAGCCCAGCGCGGGGGCCGGCCGCGTCCCGGCGCTCCCCGAGGGAGAGAAGCCGGCAAGTTTCACGGCCACGCCGAGGTGCGAGCTAACAGCTAAGTAGCCGGGATGGCCAGCAGTCAAGCTTGCTCTCTAGCCCTGCTTTATTTAGCAGCACAGACGCAGCCTTTGACAACTTGATTTTTGCCTCGAGAGCAAGCGCCAGGCTCACGGAAACGTCCGCGGGCTGCAACGTGTGACGGCGGTTCCCCGATGTCTCTGCCCACGCAACCCAGGCGTGACGTGGCCCGCGGTCCCCTCCGCGGCTGCCCGCGGCCTCCCGGGAGCTCAGCCTGACATTTGCGGTAATTTGTGCCTAATCCTGGGGTGGCTTGAGAGATGAACAAAAGGATGAAATCATCTTATCTGGCAGCTTTATAGATGACTGGGAGGAAAAGAAAAAAAAAAACCAACTCCGAGTCCCGTTTTTCCCTTCAGTGTAAAGCAACTGCTGGGACCGTTTACAGATCTATACATTTAGGGTCTTACTGCTTTGGTTAATGATTTGATTTAAATGGCAGCAAAGGTTCTACCAACTCGACACTATTGATTATGTGGTCAATAACTGGATACAATTATTGTGCCAAAATACATTCTTATATTAATGCTGATGTGAAGGCATTTCGAAATATAAAGTGGCAGTGGATATGTTGTGACTCAGAGCAGAGAATCAAAGTCACAGCATGGGATGGCAATAAAGAAGAGAACACAGTAATGAGGAGAAAAGTCTAAGAGAGAAAAAAAGGCAGCAGTTGACAGACTCTTTGCAAGTTAGAAAACAAGCAGTTCTGAGAGCCGCATCATTAACGAAGCCTACTTTACTATGAAACTGTGTCCTATATTCCTACTCCTCTCCTCCTCCCCACCAACCGTCCCAAATCCTCCCTGTGGTCCCTATGGCCTCGATACCTTCCCACAGCATCCTCCCCTCATCCCCTCGTCCTCCGCCTCCCCCAGCGCTGCCATCTCTCTGCCGTCCGCCCCCCCGTGCCACCCCAGCAGCAGCGTGCACCCTGCCTGGTCTGAAGGGATGAGGGTGCCGGCCGGCCGGCCAGTGAGCACCTCTTGCTTGGCCAGCTGGCAACCAAACCCCACAGATGACTGCTGGGCTCAGGCTCCTGCTGCTGAGCTCCTCCCTGAGGAAATCTCCAGCACAGCCTTTCCTTGGATCCCTCTTCCCTTTGCAGATGCTGCTTTTCACAGTTTCTAATAAACTCACATATCTGAGAGCTGCAGTTGGTAAAACTTGTTTACATCAGTCATCAGCGGATTAAAGAAAAGATGAGGGATGGGATGGGATGGGTGGGATCGCAGGCAGTACAGGTTTAAGTCTTTTTTTTCCCTTGCAAAACTGGAAAACTGGATTGGAATTCCTGTCCTGTATCTACTTTTTCAAAGAAGAGCTACAACAAACAGCTGTGACCAAAAGCCTCAGCTACAGATTCCTTCAATGCTCATTTTCCATTTAAAGAAATATGCAGGTTAGCTACATGCTGGCATAATAAAAAGACCACATAAATAAAGACCAACAACTAAAACGCAGCCTCAGTTTCCATCAGCCATTGGTATGTCGTGGAAAAAGTAATGCTGCCCTCTGTAAAAACTGCAGCTAGCTGCGTGTACAGCTCAGTCCATCCGTGTACAGCTCGTATCTGTATTCTTCATTTTAACTGCAACCTGCAGAGTCGGGAGGCTCCCACTCTTTCATCCCACAGTGTCCAGGGATAACGGAGGCAGATAAGGTGCAAGAAATAACCAGCAGGTTTCAGCGTTCACAGCAACCTGGGATTCTGTGCAGGACTGCTTGATGGCGTAATTAAAAGCCTAATTCAGAGACCAGAATTAAAGTTCAGCTGCCACTTTTACCTTTTTCCCCCTGCCTTTGAACCTTTAATTTTGCTACGTTAATAATCTTCTAAGAGAATTCCTATGGATTTTTTTGTATTTCTTTAAAATGACAGGAATAAACCTATTCTGCCATGTACCTAGATCTGTTAGCACCAGGGCACCGGGGGCTGTTCAGGAGGTACAACCTGAGATCGAACTTTCTGCCTCATTTAATGTAAAATTTCCTGACTTATATGGATAAATTCCCTGAGTTGTATGGATAGAGCTTGGACACAGGCAGTGACAAGCATCTCTCTGGCAGCTTAGCGGAAAGCTTTCCACGCAACTCCAATAATCATTGAGAAAAGCAGGGTGTGATTTACATACTCCTACACTAGGCATTCCCACAGAACCGCTAGGCTGTGATCACAGCACATTATTAAATGCAGAGAGCATGCGAAAAAAGGACATTTTAAAAAAACAAACCTCCCCATTTTTTCGAATCACAGCTAATTTCCACCAGCTGACAGGAAGCACATTTTGCTCTCCTACACATCCTCTTTCTCAAAAATGTCCAGTTTCTGTTTGTTTTGACAAGTTTGGTCTCATTTGAAAAGGTGTTGGGGTTTTTTAAAGTTTAAAAAATGCCTAAGCCAGCTCATTTTGCAAATAAATGGATAAATAAATAATTACAGAATTGAGAAAACACTGACAGTTACAAAGGAGGAGGTAAAGAGAAACAAAATTAGAAGCAGGTGACAAGGTGGAAATGGCTATATAGTCATGACTGTAGGCATTACGTACAGCTTTGTTTATGAACATGTTCAACACACAGGCATATCACACGTTTGGGGTAATGATGGCCATATGGCGGAGCGTGGAACTGCGAGGAAAAGTCCTGGAGCAATGACAATATGAGTAAATCATGCATGTGTATTTGACCACCTCATTGACTCCCTGACCATCCATCCATCTCTACTGAAGCTCTTGAGATGTTCCAAACCTCTAAACAGATTAAGGCTTTTCTTCTAAACTAACCTACTCGAGCATTTCTTTTGTATTTCCTGCACAAGCATCGGGACAGATGTTTTATATCATTGGGAAGGAAATCTCTCCTTTCCAAAGATGTAGAGGTTATCAGAGTCACAGAGGAGGCTGAGGCTTCCTCTGAGCCTGGGAGGAATGTGAGAAAATGGACTTTCAATGCAGGACAATTTTATGTGCTGAAAATCTATTGTAGGCCATTTTAAAGCAGCTTTTATGGCTTCCTCTGAGTTGTGCATCCATATTATTTGCTTCCTGGCTAAAATATGGTTCAAGGTTATGGATCCACATTGAAGTTTAATAGTTACTTCAACATCAGAAATATTTGTTTGACTTGTATCTCCCAATGTCATAGAAGTTCAAATACTGCTGCAGCAATATTTTAAGGCAGAAAACCGAGTTAAAAATTTGAGGCCAAGAGGTCAAACAATCTATCATTTAAAAAAAAAAAAAAAAAAAAAAAGAAAGAAAGGAAGTTGAGCATCTATTTCTTAAAAGATATTCAGAAGACCACCAGATCTCATACCGGAACTTGCTCTTTAGAAGATGTGTGTTTTAAAAATGCAAAAGAAGAATCTTAATCAAAGAAAGCTCAATTCATTCCCTTCCCCCCCCCCCTTTTTAAAGAAAATAAAATATGGAAATACGAATTGAAGAGTGTGTCTGTGAGACAGTGGAAGATGCTACCCAAGGGTGTTCGCTGTAGAGAGGAGGATAGCTGTATTAAAATGAATAATTTTGTGGGGAAAGGATAGAGAGTTGTTGCTGTAAGAAAAAAAATCTTTTTGATTGACATGAGAAATTGCTGCCACATGAAACAGTTCATCTTCTTTGAAGGGCTCTTTTGTCAGGGAGGTCAGGTCAAAGAGGTTTGAAAGGTCCTCATCAAAGGAAGTTGCCTTTCTAGGCCCAGTGCGTTCCCTTGCTGGAGTAGTCTTGGCTTCAGGAACTGTATGGAGATGTGGGAAGCCGGGGGATGGCAGCTGCATAGCTAAGCAACCGCGGCTGGATGAGCCATGAATCAACACTGTCACCTGCTGTGGGCAAGATAATCTCGCCGCCCCGGCTGGTGGAAAACTGCTGCACACGGGCGAGCGCTCGGTAGTAGTTGTCTGCCCGCAGCACGGCGCTGCTCGGTTTGTGCGTCTAAGCGTGAAGCGGGAGGGAGTCCCTGTGCTCACCGCCCTGCGCCCCAGAGTCAGAATTTGGGTTTGCAGCTGCAATAGCAATGTAAGCTACGCGGCGTGTCCGAAAAAACGGAAATCTCTCTTCCCCCCTTTCCTGTCTCAGTGCTATTCCTCATCCCTCAGGTACCTCTGGTCATCCGGGAGTGGGAGAGTCCGGGTTTTCCCCTCAGTAAAGGAACACTGTCCTCAGGGAGGAGATGGCGCCTCTTTGCAATGTGAAGGAGCAACACGTGTTAAAAACTAGCCCTAATCCTCTAGTCCAACACATCTCTGCCCCAGAGTCACTAGCCACTAGCCACTAGTTTTGTAGATGTCCCCCACTGCCCCACTCGATGAGGGAGATGCTGAACCAACCAAACCGAGGGCATGGGCACGGCGTCTGGGTGTCACACCCGACCGGCGAGCCAGGCACCGTGCTGCCGTGGGCTCAGCCGAACCAAGTCAGCGCTTCCACAACCTCTGCCGGCGCAGCTGAGGCCGCCGCAGCGATGCTCTGGCTCCAGAGCGGCCAGCGCACTCCGGTGCTGACACAGCTCCGGTTCAGCGCGGCTGCAGAGTACAGGCGGCTGCGCTTGTCTTTCCTGCACCGCTTCCTGCATTCTCCGTTTTCTTCTGAAATCTTCTTCCAAGCTCTTGCTCTTGCTTAGTTTCCAAGAGACGACAGACCAGGATGGCAGTCACAACCCGAGCTCTTTCCCTTCTGCCCTGCAACTCATCAAAATTCAGGGAGAATTCGCCTCCTCCTTTTTCCCAGTCACCCGGGGATGCCCCACGTGCTGAAGGAGAGTCCCGCTCCCCACTTCCATGCCGCTCCCACAGCCTCCCGCTCTGGTGGGACCTGGTGTCTCCCTGCAGAAAGACAGTACAAGAATTAGCATCTCATTGAGATGAAAGAAGCAGCTCACACCTCTCCCAGCGATGTGCAAAGCCCAGCCCCTGGTAAAGGTCAGCTCATTTTTTTTTTTCTTTGCAGGGTAATTTTCTAGGAAGGCTCAACAATTTGGGGGCTTCTGTTTGTTCTCTAAAAGAGAGCTGACCTTCTGATATAGTCGTACGACTCCAGGCTCCGCTTCCTTGGGCAGGAATTTTGGATGCTCGGTGCCTTAAATCCTCGCTCGGCTGATTGCAGGCAGGTTTCACCGCTGCTCGCTCAGCCACATCTCAAGTTATGTGAAAAATCACCTTTGCTGATTAGGGCAGGGCTTTCCTTCCTGATTGCATTGCCCTGTTTACTGTCATTGAATTTTTGAATCGAGAGGACGTTTTGTTTGTTTCTCAAATTTTAATTGCCGTATGACTTTCCTCTTCTTCACTAACCTGCTTTTACGTTTTAACAAACAGTTCCAGGGGTAATTGCTGAATTTATATATTCATGGAAACCCAGCAGATATGTACGTTAATAACACAATTTGATATTTATGAAGTGCCACTTTTCTATAAAGGTAGAATTTCAGTTAATTATCACCAGGCTGTTTATTAACACTTGGAAATGGAAAAATAATGAATGGGCACATCGTTGATTCATTAAAATGCTTATGATGAGTTGCCCCATTCATAAATTAGCCTTGCATTTCACTTCAGCGAAGCGCTGTCTGGACTGGTGGGCTTTGAAGGTCAATTGTACTTTAACCCATGGCTCCCTGCGAATGGCGAACATGTCGCCTTGGACTGTGATCACAGTGACTCTTGTCAACCAAACAGAGTCATCCTGTGAGGAATTTGGCTGGCAGGCTGTGTAGGCAAAGGAAGAGAACTGCAGCAAGCACCACTGTTCAGGAGATAATTCTCTTCCACTTGGAAGCGGTGCATCCGTCCCTATCAGACAGTGAGGACTGATGCACCGGGCTGGGAAGGTGCTCCTGCGGACGTCCCTATACATCTTCTGAAATCAATGCCCTTCCCTCCCACAGGAACAGCCAAACCCCAAGATGTTCTTGGGCAAAGTGCTCCCTCGCTGCGGACCTTCTCATGAGAAATCACCGCCCTCCCTGCCCCGACCTGGGCAGGGCATTTTAATATAGACACAGGGGACAGAGAGAAATTCGGAGCAAGTATCTGAATATTTGGGCCACCTATTACCCTTTTTCCATGGGTCACCCCTTTCCCATCCCTGGGAGGACTGTGCCGGGGCACACAGAGCCCTGTGGGAGGAAAGGGGCAGCGGGGGCAGAGCTGGGATGGAGAGGCTGGGCAGAGGACACCTCCTCACAGCCGTTTGCTATTCAGCGCAGCGCTGAGAAGACGCTACACCGGAATGAGAGCTCGTAGAGACGCTTTTTTCCTGAATTGCTACAGTCATTAAAATTATCAAGGACTTCCTCCCAGGATAATGTTCGCCCTGGTGTCAATTTAAAATTGCATATTTCATTCTGCCCATCCCCAGCCTTCCTTGCAGCGCAGGCTGGACGCTGCCTGGTGCCGTTGAGGAATCACTGATAAGTGCCGCCCCGGGGGCAGCGGGATGTTCTCTGCAAAGTTTGCTGGATGCCTTGGATACCTCGGCACAGAGGTGCCATTGACATGTCAACTGTTATGAGGGCAATGACCCTGCCAGATGTGCTAAACACAACAAAAATTAGAAAGCAGATGCCAAAACATTCTATGGTGTTTAAGTGGAGAAAATGTCTTCGAAGCTGTCTTGAGCCAATGCCCGTTTCCGATGAGTTTGAAGTAAGCCACAGCCACAGCTGGAGCTTCAGAGAGACCCAAGGTGTGGAAATGGCACAATGAATAGCTAACAGTGGCCATTTCCAGGACCAAATACACACCAATATCACAAGCTAAGAGAAGGAAAGCTAACGCAGCTTAGCATCATAGCTGCAGGTCTGGAGATGAGCCACCTTCTCACTGGCTGGATCAAGTTCTGCCAGTACCCCCAAGCCCCCAAGCGTACGCCCAGTTCCCCTGGGTGTGGTCAGCTGTAACGTTAACTAGGTGTTCCTGTGAGTATCTTGGCCACTAAACCATTTTCAGAGGATGCTATTCCTTTCTCATAGCATAATCTCTATTTGCTTAGGTAATGAGGAGTACAAAACTTGCTTGAGGAATGACTGCAAAGCGAAAGAATGAACCTAAAGGGCCGCAGAAGGACAGATGTCGTTATCTAAACATGAAGCCACCTATAAGCAAGGTGGGTTTTCTGAAAAACGGATCTACAGTGACCTTGGATGGGACCAATATCTCTTAAGCGTTCACGCTGCACAGACTTGTTCAGAGGTAAGTCCAGGCTGCTAACATTAGTTACTAGGACTATATATTGGCTTATTTTTCCAGTGGCACGTCTGAAAGCAAGAATGCAAGAATCAAGTTCAGAGGGTTTTTTATCTGTCTTTAAAAATGCATAAAGTTTTGCTTCAAGTGTCACTGTTGGAGTTTTACTATTATGCTAACAATCCAGGCTACCTGCTGAATGCAACGGGCTACAGGCTCCATTTGGGGATTTTCCCTACTGTGAGCATTTTTTCATTTCTTTTAAAATAAAATACCATTCTCAAGTGCCCACCTTGCAGAGTTTCGTTCGTATTTTTTTAAATAAAAAGAATGTTTAGAGAAATTATCTCTGCTTTCATACATGTTGATATAAAGTCAAAGAAAAGTATTTCTGCATTTTTTTTCCTTATCAGCTACAACTAAAATTCAAAAACCACCAAACTTTTACCCAGTCTAAGGTACACCCATTCTTCTAAGCATGGTGATCCTTCATGAGGTAACCAACTGAATTTTAAGGTACGTGCCAAATAAAAGGACTAGCAAGGACAAATTAAGGTTAGCATTCGACTTTTTCTTTTGAACTACAACTTATTTTCTTGCAAAAGTACAACATCAGTTACTGCAAAGCACTTCTTTTGTTATTGATTGGTGTGATATAATATATAAAGCTGCTGCCTGTACCACTCTACAATAATTAAAAGTACTTCATCATGCAGCTTTGAGATTTATTTTAAATGCACAAAATATGTTCCTTATTGTGATTCACAGGAATTTACTGGTCTAATTTCTTTAGACACCAGCAGGAATATATATTGACTCTGGTTTATTTATAAACCAGCTATTTAAATTACCAAGTTATTTACATTGTTATTGTCTCCATCATTTAGTCACCATTTGCAAAGATTTCACATTGCTCTTAATTTGGCACTCCCTAGCGCTAACAGTACTTATGGGAGAAGGTTATTTAGAAGAGAGTCAAGCAAACTGTCTTGGTGCGGGTGATCTCCTTCTTGCCCGAGACAGGCTTGTTCTCTTGGTGACCTGCTTTGCAAGGGGACAGCATGCAGAACTGAGCCCCGGAGAATGTTGCAGCTACATATCATCACAATACAAGAAAGAAGGAAGGCACGTTGTGAGGAACTGTAGATCCAGAGGGTTCAGTTGCCTCCAAGGTCTGGATTAAAGAACCTCTGGGGCAGATGTTTATGATATTGTCCAGCTGTAAATTGGTCTTTTGGGGAGAACGGGGAGCGCCAAGGGAGGGACGTGGTGGCCCAGAAGTCCTCCGAGGTCCTGATTTGGTGCTGGGGTTATGTGAAGGAAGGAAGAGGCGTTGGGAGGACTTGACTGGGTTTCGTGTTAGTCTACCGGCAATATGTGAAAAACAGCGAGACCACAAGGCTCTGGAACTGCTGTAAGAGCAGATGAGGAAAACAGTTATTAAAGGAATATTTCATTCCTGAGGGTGAGGACACTACCTACTCCTTCTTTTCATTTCTAGCAGCATTTTTTTAAAAAGTCTTAAGCACGCAGTACACTGCTTATTTTCACAGCACTCGCTCTCCCTTTCTTCTTTTCTTTTCTGCCTTAAACTCTGTGTGTAGAGGATTGAGAATAACAGCTATTATTTACTGTGCGGCTTTTATCCCGTGGCTGGGTCTCGCACTGAAGGGCCTCCCTGAGTATCTCCAGTCGAGAGACAACTGTCGAGCAGACCGTGATGAAGAGCAACCCCGGCGGCCCCTGCGGGGAGGCGGGCGGCGGGTGCCCTGGGCGCGGGGACCCCGCGCTTTCAGAGGCTGATGGGGAGAGGGGTGAAGAGCCCTGGAGAGCCGGCCAGCCCCGGCGCGACGGCAGACCCGCCTGGCGCTGGCGGGACCGGGAGACGGCGGCTGACACCGCACCGAAAGCCTTTCAGCGCGGATGAAAGGGATTGCGGCTCAAGTGTTTGCACGGGGCTCCGTTTTCGGTTGGCTTCGGGATGACTGTTGGCTGGGAGAGCCTGGAGAGGCGACTCGTGTTTTAGCTCAGGTTGACCCCAGCGCCGTGGCGACTGGGAGCTGTATACAACCATACCACTCGGCTTTCCTTTCCAACAGCAAAAAACAAACGGATTCAAAACACCCGGGGGGGGCGGGGGGGGGGGGGGGAGGTAAAACACAGGAGTTCACTAGCACTGAGGTTTATTTCCCTCTAGATGCTTTGAGAAGGAGTCTCAGACAGAGGTACGAGCACCGCCAACCCCACGCCAGCCACATGCGAGGGCAGCGTGGGAGCCGCCTGTGGCTTCAGGACACGGTTGTCCAAATTTTGCCTTAAAAATGAGGCTCGGCGCAATGCCGAGCCAAAGGTGCCTGCTCCCCCCCTTCTTTGTGACTGCTGCCATGATGAAAAAAACCACCACCAACAAATAAACCCTCTGAAAGAGTGTGGTCCCTTCTGCAAGGAGATGATTACTACTTTCTGAAGGAGGAAATTACCGACATGCATGCTGCTTTGTTGCCTTGTATTTCTAAATAGCCCGTTCCACACAAGGAATGAATCCCTTTCCTTACACAATGCAGGCAGATTTGGGATAAGCAGAATTCTAATTTTTTTTGGTGGGCTTTGGATCATAGCATTGGAATCTTTACATTCAGAACAGTTTTAAGGGAACTGAAAAAGTTTCAGAGGCATGGGTCCGTTCCCGAGCCAAGAGATGCTGATCCAGAAATTTTACAACACTGTACTTTCTCTCAAGATATCCAAAATGCCATGAATTATGTATCCAACCTTGAAATGTTGTTAAAAATATAATAGAAAGTCACATATTGTGCATATTTAAGTTTTTTTCAATACTCATACTTCATAGTTTTGAGCCAGATTTCTTCTCCTCCATGACATTTGTCCACACCGAGGACTGAGTCCAAAATATGCTTAAAGGCAATTGAAAGTTGTTTGGAATTTTTCTGATTCAAAGCATTTACTTACTGTGCAAGTTGCCAAAAATCTGAACAGTTTAAAAACACTGGGCACCTCATTTTCAGTTTTTCTCTGCAGTCATTCCATTTTTTTTCCTCGGAGCTTTAATATTCTTACAGGTTTTATTTAATTTTCACATCATGCATTTCAAGATCATTTTCATGGAGTGCCTTTAATAGATATTGTTTTAATTCCCAGCATACAGTTCTTCATAGTTATTTATTGTTAATGTTTCCTCTTGGACTAAACCCAAGAAACTGAAGAACTTGGCTCCAGAACATGGCAGACACATAGAGGGAATGCTCTGACAACTGAATTTGGGATTTAATTGGCTTGTAGCGCTAGATGCTGGGTTTGAAATGTATTGACAGCAAAGGACTGAAAGAGAAGCCTTGAACAGTACAAGCATTATTATGCTGATAAAATGGAGAGCAAAACGAGTAATGACATTTCTGTTTCTGGTCGTTATCAGCCATCCAGCCTCCCCCAAACCAGCAGAGGAAGCTGTTCTTCAGTAAATCTTCAGCTGGTGTAAAGCAACTTCTTTTCAAGTCAGGGCAGGTATGCCATTTTATACCATCAACGCATGTTCACTGCCACATTTGCAGAGGAAAACCAGCTAGTAAGATAGACATTAGGACTGCATCTGGCAACAAAAGAGAGTCTCCAAACCGTAATGACTGATCTGAGAAAGAAGTATGAAGAAGCTTCATTTCAACCCACATGGCCAGCAGATACAATCACTCACAGGTAGGACAGAGGATAATGCCTCCTCATTCCCTGAACTCTGTAACTCGTGGAAAGATTAAAAAAAACCAAAACAAAACACACAAAAAAAACCCCAAAAAACCCCAAACAAGCCCCCTATGGCATTTCAGGGGAATTCCAGAAAATCTGTGCTTAGAGGACCAGTAGCAGTCAAGGATCCCTGTATTCTTCCATCTTCCCTTTAAAAACCTTTTGTATCAATAATAAAGATAATTCAAACATGGATAGATCACATTTTACACTGAGAAGAGCTAACTATGGTGAAGGAGGAGACAGGAAAAAATCTATTCTGATTTTTCAAATCATGAGAAAAGGAGACCTTGTATCACACTAAAAAAAGATTTCATTCGCACAGGTATTGAAATCCTAACCTTTCCTGCTCTGAACCATATTACTCAGATGGGAGGATGGAGGGAGTGGGAGAGAGGCAGAAGATGAGGGGAGCAGATTGCCTTATGTCATCAATTTATGCATTGTAGATGAAATTAAAATACATACTTTTATGACACTAAGTGCTAATTCTTCAGATCTTAATTGATGCAGGGGGTGGATTTGCTTGATTAAAGACAGTAAAACCCAAACCAGGGGAGACTGCTGCTTAAAAGGAGCATGCATGTTATGGTCTGGAAAGGAACCTGAGAACTGGGAAATTAAATATACTACTATATTTCTTAGAGGAGATAAGCTTATCCCTACTTGGAATGTATTTAATTATTATCAAATCCATTTTCTCTGAAACTCTAAGTTTCAGTAACCTTTCACATTGAAACAATACCTACTTGAAAGAGTTCCTAATGCAATGAGTGTTCTAGTGCAACGGAAGCAAACGTTACAAACCTCTCTCAGATTTAGCAAATTACTTATTTGTTCTCTCCCTTCTAAATCAAATTGATGTGCAGCATTTCTGAGAAAGATATTTCATGTTGCCTGGATTAGTATAGGTCTACAGAGCAGACTGCCTTTATCAAATATGAGATATCTTAAAAAGCAGCTTTTATTTCTGCTACAGGGAGTGTTTACCAGTCTGCTTTGAAAGAGCATGTTAATTCACTTACACGTGTTGCTAGAAGCATTCAGTCTACCTGCTACTGCTGTTTATTATTGTTTTATTATTTTCTTAGCCTTTCTTCTAGATCTCCATATAGGTGATACAGTATGTATGCATATGACTATATAGTCAATTCAGCTGTGATGACACCACAAAACAGGTTAGAGCTTTGTAGATTTGGAGACTTTTGTTTCGTGGCTAGTGAGGCGGGTGAGGACAGTACTGGCTTGCGGTGCTTCTTTGTCATGCTGGCATTGGCCAATGCAGCAGATGGATCAGTCCGTAAGCAGAGACCCTTTTGATAAATCCTAGTCCTGGTCTGGGTGTCAGTGGGGAACACAAAACTCCTGTTATGCTTAGACTTTAGGATTATATTAGAGAGGAACATAATAAATTTTTTCATCTGTCTGAAATTTCATATCCATAACTCTATATGTCAGTGCAATAAATGAAAATCTGTTCCTACAAAACCTTTCCCCTTGGCTTTAATATGTGTGCAATTTTTTGCAGAAATCTGGGTCCATAAAATCACATTCTGTTTCACTAACTACCTGCCCAGTGTATCGCAAATGAGATCCTGACACTCCTGTGGGACAAAGTTCTTTTGCAGTCAGTAAAGGTGCAAGTGCATGAGGAGGGTGCAAGGCTCCCTCCACTTCCCACACCAATAAACTCCACTTTCACCGTGCTGGAAGAGGCTGCGTGTGCCATTTGCTGCTCTGTCGAGACAACGAGCAGCAGTGCTGGTCCAGCCTTCAGTCTTTGTAATGAAGACACTTTCTCCTGAAACTGGAGTAAATTTATTTCAAGCAGAATCCTAAATAGTCTTTAGATTATAAAGTCATGCCATGCCAGGGACAGATTTGAACCAGTAACCTACCTAGAAAAAGGCTTTATATCATGTGGGTTTTCCCTTAGCAAATAAGTCACCTACAGCCCAAACATTGGTCCTTGGATTTAAAAACACTTCACTGCATATTCATAATCTGCTTTTTGTATATTTATGCCTCTAATATTTGTAAATTCTTATTATGCATCCCTCTCCTACCCTTAATCATCACCTACCAAAGATAACTAGTTATCTTTCCCCTTGTAAATGAATTCACTCCATGCCCCTAATTATTTTTGTAGGTTTCGTTGCTCCTGTAAGACAGAATCTTATGATTAAGGAAGTGCCTTAAATGAATTCATTCTTTCCTGAATTATGTCTGTAACAAAATCCTTCTGAAAGGGTCTGAGACTTTCTTTTTACTTCAGGTACTGCTCTACTGTATATTCAGTTTCAGATTCTATAGACATTTTTATTCTCAATTTCATAGCTAATTTGCCTTTTGCCATTCCTGATAGTTCTGTTTAGTTACCACTTCTTCCTACTTTCTCTGCTCTTCAAAATATCTGTATTAGGGATAAATTTCATCAGCAACATTTTCTTTTTCCTAGTTAAATATGCATCACAATTAGGGAAATATGTCTTTGTGCAGGTCACAAATTTTATTAATTGGGATTCTTTGTGTATCTGTGTCAGACAGAGAAAACCCTCCATCTAGAAGGAGGAATTTGTTTGCCTTCTCTGCTGTCTTTTGCACCTCAATAGGTTAAAACTTACACAAGTGACAGGAATCACTCTTGTACCTGGCTCCACTTTGGGCCCCTCTTATAGCTGAGGTTTTGGAAAGGGTTTGCTCATGCTTCTGGAGAGTCAGGACAAACCCCAGGACTCCTGTAAGAGCACAATCCTTGGAAATACGACATTTGGCTCACTGGATACATGACATATATGACAAATACAACTCACCAGAAATATGACATTCCCATGGCAAAACAGATTTTGAACTTCGGACTTTTCAGAAAGCTGGCTGTAGTCTTTAGGTGACTGCTTATACCAGAACACAGGAACCAAGTGGTTGCAGAATCCTATCACTAACCAAAACACTTAAGTACTTAATCTCCAGAGCAGTTTTTCTGGTCATACTGCAAATCACTAGAGTATTCTGATTATTTGAAAGGCTTCAGTAAAAAGGAAAAACCCGATGTTTCTTCGTGGAAATGAGAAAGTAGTGTGTTGTGGTTAGTTCTGCTGACCTACAAAGCAAATGCACAAAGGCATGGGATCCTTCCATGAGGAAGTAAGTTAAAAACCGAAAGGGTCTGCTGGGAAACCGACACAACTTTTGGCATATGTTTACTGTCCTCTGCAGGTTCTCACGAGGATCATTCTCAGGCTAGTACAGTCACAGCCTTTCACAAGCACGTGTTCTCATGCGCAGCCCACGCGTGTGGGTGCTGAACAAGGAACCTGAGGTAGTTTTGAAGGAAAGCTCAGCTGCCCCTTATCACACAACCACCTTAAGATTTTGCTGTCCCAGACAGGCAAAATATTATCTTCCCCAACACAAAGGCCTCACTTACTTTGCCGCTCGTTGCTATTCATCCTCGTCTTCTTCCAAGAAGCAACGACATGCTTTCCAATTAGTTTATAGATCCAGTAGCTACGGTTCCATTTCCATGCATTGCACTCTATTTGTCGCTTAAATGAACGGCCCTATGGAGACCACAGACCTGAGGTACGACTGGCATTCAAAACCAAACGTGTTTAGATAAAGACTGAAGGAAAAGGGATGAAGGAAACACAGGCAGTGGTGGGGAAGAATGAAAGAAAAAAGATTAGGATGAGGGAGAAACTTAGAGAAGGCACCTGATTTCATGATTTAAATTATTTTAAAGCTATTTGTTTGTGGTTTACACAGACAATTTGTGGCAACTGCACAAGAAATATTTACAGGAATTTTGATGCTCAACTGTTACAGTAATATGAAAGAACATTGATCCAAACCTGCTATCCTGCTTCAATAGATTTGATCCAAAGCTTCTACATCACATCAGCCAGGAAATTTTGATTGTGAGAGGGTCAATTATATTCATCAGCTCTTGCTTTGGCTTCTGAGAGGGACTTGGGGTTTATGAGATACTGGGAGCCTACATGAAAGGCAATGGCAGTCCTACAGTACCTCCTCCTTCATATATTTGTTCAAAATCATCTTTATTCCACTGTGTATTGTACTCCCACATTCAAGTCTGTAACACTTCTTCTTGTAAGAGCATAAGGAAAGGTTATGACTGTCAAAATATTTACCTTTCCAAATGTTTTTATGGTTGATTTCCTCCTTGGTAGAGCCTTTTCTGGAAAAGGCAAACAGAACCCCATCAACATTTTTAAATAAGTAAAAACCAAAACATTTTAAGCTTTTGGAAGGCTTTTCGTAACACTGCCTATTCCATGGTGCCACAGTAATGGCAAAAAATACTGACATCTGAACTGCAAATGGTGTGCTCCCTAATGCTTACCAAGGAGCATGTTCTTTCATACACTTAAAAATATACTATTTCGATAAATGTAAGCCATCTGAATACATGCCGTATTGGTTCTTCCAAAAGCAAAGTGCTACCCTTGTGTACGTGTGCCTGAAACAAGTTAAAAACCGAAAGCCAAATTTTTATTTAAAGTTGTTCATTGCTATTGACCAGAAAGGAAATTTACAGCAGAACCACTAACACCTGTGTAATCTTTAAATAAAAGAAGACATTAATTAATTACAAATTTTTACTAATTTAAATTTGTACAAATGTTTTCACCCTGCACGTAGGTGGGGGTGCATGTATGGCTACAGGGTACATACAGTGTAAGCAGGTAAAGGAACAATTACCAAGAAGTCCATAGCAAGGGATATTATATACAAGAGGTTTTAATTAGCCAGAGTTTTAATGGGGTGGAGAAGAGAATCAGAAATGGGTAATGAAGGAGTTATTAAACTATATTAGTGACAAACCCTTGATTCTCAGGGTGAGAAATCACAAGAAGAAGAGAGAGATTAGGCTGAGCAGGGAACAGAAAGAAACTATGAGGAAAACAAGGTGATGATGATTATTAAATTTACTCAAAATACTTGCAAACACACAATTGAGACCAATCCTGCATTTGCTATGGTTAGATGAGCTGAGATGTATATTTCATCTTGGATAGCTACCTGCCGCACACCAGAACTAAAACAAGCATTTTCCAGAGTGCCTGATATTCCCCACACTCAATTTATGTGGATTAGATGAAATTTCCTCTTTCTTTTCAGCAATTTTGGCAGACCGCTGTACATTACCAAGGGTTGCCATTATCTTCCTCTGAACACTGCCGAAATGGTTTGTAATTTTATCCCAGTATTACCAGAGAAACCTGTAATCTCCAGCTACATTATTTTAAATAATACAGCCCAGCAATCACATCAACAAGCAGAATCCTCACAAATGAGGAAGTTTTTATCTGGAAGAAAACAACAATATTTATTTGCTATCACTTGCCTTCAAAATAAAATCACCCGGGCATCTTAAGACTGTAAAAAAAGAGTGTAATCACAATTCTCTTTTTGTCTACAGAAGAAATGCATTGGATAGATGCAAAAACCCCTGTATTAACAGTAATGCTTTTTGGTAGAACTGGTGTAACTGGGAGTGTGTTCAGCACAGGCAATATGCTGTAATCTGTCATTACACACTGGACTGCTGTCAAAATGCCTTCCGATAGCTGGGCATCTAGATAGGCATTTACTAGATTTAATCTCCTTCACTATCAGAGGTTGGGAATGCAACCAATTTGATCAACATTTCAAAACAAGGCTATTGACTGATACTAGCTTCAGCAGAAAACCACACAACGTAGTTATTTTTCATTTTTCTGTAAATGTATAATTTTAACAGAAAGATTTCTGGTTTCCATTGCAAAACAGTATGGTAATTTGAATTAACCTGTTCATTAGCAGCGTCTGATCACCTCCTGAGAGATTTTTCCAGGGGTCCTAAATAGGCAAAAGATGAAATGCCAAACAGAGTAGGAATTTATGGAAAGATTAGTGGTTTAGATAGCAGTCCATTGATATTAAATACTCAAATTAATACTTTTTTAAAAACAATAAGTTAAAAAATTATTATAGAAGGGCTTTATCAGATGTGAACATTTTAGCATCAACTGAAAAAAACCAATGCTTTAGTGGGTTATGGCAGTAAAACAATAAATAGGGCTGAACTCTTATCTCATAATATGACATAATGAGCTCTGTGAAGTAATGAATCCTAAATCAATTCTGGGCCAGTCTTTTTTTCCCTGACACAGAGAATTCCTACCTTTGTGTGTGTGTGTGTGTACGTGTGCCTATCTCATTATAAATTGCACTCATTATTTCTGCTCGCAACCTTAATGATGGAGCCATTTCAGCATTTCGATACAGTCACCAAGAATACTCATTCAGGAAACTGAAGGGAGGGGTTTTTTATGGGCATTCATATTCCTCTTGCTAGAATTATACCTGTACAAATATACATTTCACTGGCCTTTTTCTTACTTAACATTAGTGTGACATTTCGGGTTCCACAGGTGACCTGCAGGGGCTGGGTATATTTTGTCCCTTCCTCAATGTACAGTTGGCTTTTGGCAGTTTTTTTCCACGTTTCTCCAAATCATCTTGGACCGGCTGTAGCTAGAGATTAAATGTGCTGGGTACATCCATGGTCCTAGTGCTTCGGTGCACCACATCGTATTGGCAGGGACTCTAGAAAAACAAGGAGCTGACTTGTCTATGGCATAGAAGAGTGATCCACATCCTAGAGTTGCTGAGATGCTCCCATGTAATTCCCTCACTACTGCAGGACTTCACAGATCTTCCACCATCACTGCTCTCTTCTTGCGGCATTTTGCAGCTTTCTTGAATCTGGTATTAAATTGTCTGAAAGGGTTTTGTGACTGGCAGCTCTTGGGACACGTGAATTAGGTGATCTGTTCACCCATCCTCTTGGACATAAATCCTTTGCACGGCTGCTTGTCACTGGGCACAAGACCTGATAACCCATGCAGCCTTCTCCAGCCTGTGTTTGCAAGCACTAAGTGGGAGCACAAAAGAATTGTTTGCAAATTCAAGATAATATTACTGAAAGTATCTCAAGTCTAGGCTTTTGCAAAATCTCAAGCATTTTCTTCATCAGGTGCTTTGGCATCCACAGGGATGGAAAACCCTACAAAACTATCAGGTGGTGCTAGTAAACTTTCCTTACTGTTCTTCTCTGGGTGTGAGCAAAGATAACATGGGTTAGCTAATGATTTCCAAGGAATGCAGCTGTACTAATAACAAGATATATGCACTCGGGCTGGGATCCTTCTCAGTTGCTGTGATTGCTCCCCTCTACCCAAGGCATTTTATAAAATATGGTAATTAACGCAGCGCCTTCAGACAGTCTAAATTTATTGCGATTTATATGTTCAGGAGTGTTGGTAAAAGGCCAATGCTGGCATTTCTTTAACTAATAATTATTGTGTTTTATTGTTGTGGTTCTCTAACACATTAACGAGCGAGGACCCAGCTTTATTAGAATTCACTTGGCCCCACTGTTCCATGCATATTTATTATGCGAGAGAATAGGATTCTCTTCCTCTAGCCTTCACTAATTTAAAAGAAGATATCCTCAATGAAATGTATTCAAATATTTTGACATTTTGCTTCACCTCACTTACAGAGCAGAAATTGTTTCTGACAGTTATTATACAGTACGGGAATCCTGCTGTTTCACTCTGCTGAAGCGCAGGTTGAAAAGACACAGCGATTGCATTTTGTTCAAAGAGTGATTCTCTGGCCTAGAAATAGCAACACTGTCAGCTGTGATTCACTAGAAGTTTAGATAATATCCACTCTGTACCTCTCCACCAAGAACATGGCATTTTTTTTCTCCTTCTTCTTCTTCTTCTTAAAACAGAAGAAAATGAATCAAAGTGTGGAAACTTCAACACGTCCAACTTTAGGATCTGAGATAGAGGAAGGTTTTGATTTTGAAATGTAAGTGGAAATTGGGAGAAATGGGAGTGAGGGAAGTTGAGTGGGAGTTTTTTCCTTCCTTCAGACGCTTTCAGTTCTGTGTTTTACTGTGTTTTAAACCGGTCTATTTACAAGATGAAATAGCAGAGGTAAAAAATACAAATATCTGGGTACTTCCAAAGATTTCAAAATGACTGAAACAATTATAGGTGGCACCTGCCTGACTTTTCTTTTGTGTCACGTTTCCAGGAACATTACATATGTGGCAACATCTTTTTTAATATGGTAGCACCTATATGTGGAGCACAAAAGCAAATTTCTCAGGCAATGGTCCCAAAAATTGCTTATAACATGAAAACCTCAGCCTTTTTTCCCCTTTTAGAATGCATGTTGGTGCTGTCTCAAATATATATAGGTTGAAAAAGAAATTTTATCTTTAGATCTATACAATCAACTCTGAGTGAAGTTAAGCAGAGCTGTGGTAGCATATTTAACACTTTAATTTAGCCCAAAGGCCCTTGCTTTTAGAGCAGATTTTAAGTTTCACGAGGGTTGTTTATTCGATGGCAAGTGCAAGAGCACCTGGAGAATCTCAATCAGGAGCAGGAGGGAAGAATGTGAGGGAAAAACCTGCAAAAGCCTCTCCCAGATGCTTTGCTGCTCCCTTTGCTGTTCATGTTATGCAGATCCTGTATCAGAATCGAGGCTTCTCTTTTCAGAATAAGAAAGAGGAAGCCGAATGCACAGTGAAAAGAAATCACAGCAGTGGTGTTTAATACAGTTCCATAAGATTTCAGAAACTGAGTTTCTGTCAAAACCACAGAATATTGTAGAAGGGGGTAGGAGACAATGATAAAGGGCCTGTTCTCGTAAAAGGGGATTGTTCAGCTGTAATCTCTGTTAATGCTCCTGTCATATCACAGAAAAATCTGCCTATTACACTGATGAGAAAATAATGAATATAGTATCTGGGAAAATCACGTTGCTCAAAGCGTTTCCTAACTTTTCCATGCAAAAAAAGCCTCCCAGACAGAGGCAGACATTATTAACTGGAGTGAAATCATGAGAGTGGCTGCAGGCTGCAGCCCTTCTTGTCCTGGAGGTGGAAGTCTGGACTGTCAAATGCCATGAGCAGCATGGCATACGAGCTCGTCTCAAACCCTGGTCTATTAAGGCAAGCCAACCGACGCTTTGAATCAGATTTTGGTTTCTGCCACTTCATCAGGGGGCTGGAGGAAATAGGACGCGTGCGAGAGGTTTCTCAGAAGGCTTTGGAAAGCGTGGCATGTTGTTCTCTGCTACTCGCTCGGGCACGAGGCACGCTTACCCTTATGGAATTGCGTGGTGATGGCATCGCCATAGCAGGAGTCCCGCCAGAGCAATTGCCCGTTAATGAACCACCACTGGGGTCACCGACTGTCCAGAGCATCCATCCTCCCCTCGCCAGGGCCACATCCAGCCTTCCTCCAGGCACAGGAGGTTCCGCAGTCTCCCCAGCCCGCGTTAAAGCTCTCCCCCCAAAAAACAGGACCTGTCCGCACTCCTGACCGACCCCAGCTCCTGGTCCCCGCTATCCCTCAAGGAGTGATCTCCTTGAATACCTCGTCCCGCAGAAACAGTCATCACGCGCACAGAAATATCACAGTGTCAAAGCCTGGGATAAGCAGATTGATCTTAATTGCACGCCCTGCTCTTGGGACCTCTGCTTACACACCATTCTCCTAGAGACTCATACTTACAAGCAGCAAAACCTCTCAGGAAACAGTTGCTGGCAGATGAGGGTGTCTTCCGGAAACATGATTTGCTTAATTTTGGAGTCCAAGAAAACTTGTCTTGCCTTTGATCACCCAATTTATGTGAAACGTCAGCTGGTATTCATGTAAGTGTATGTGCCACTTTGTGCAGTGGATGACACCATTGAAATGGGTGACTGAGTCCTCACACCTGTTCTGCTTTTAAATACAAGGGATTCATGGGAAGTTCCTGTTTGTTAATGGAAGGAATTGTGCTCCCTACCCAAGGGAAAAGGGATTTTAAAAGTAAACAGATAAAATGCACTCAGACAGCATTTTCAACAACGAAGGAGCTGAAGTTACTAAACCTGCTTCCCACATCTAACATGATAGTATCGTTTCAGATCCTCATGCAACATGCAGCCAGCTGTGCCAGGACTGTAATTATAGTAAAGGCTGATTATTCTCTCTGACACAATATTCCCAGCTATGCTCATCCCAATATTTTTCATTTCCACAAAACGTAAACCAATACGTTTTCCCATATTTTTTTTATTTAAAGGACTGGCTGTCTTCTCAAAGACTGTCCATGAAGGTATTGTCAGGAACTGTGTCTCACAGGAGGTCTGAGACACGGGACTTGGCAGTGCAGTAGGCACAGGTCCAGTAGATGCTCAAAGGCCACGTTGAATACAGATATCCAGGGTAAAATCCAGCACCCCAAAGTCAGTGAGATAGGACTTCAGTCTTCAATTACACAAATAGGATTAAGAGTGTGTAAATTGCCGTTGGATATTAAGGTTAACAAAACAGTATTTCAAAGAATAGTGTGATTATTAAAAAGTATAACTGTAATCTCAGTTTCAAGGAGTAATATATATGCCAGTCTGTGAGCTGGTAGTCTTGATCCTTTAACTGAGGGCTCACTTGATCCTTATGGACAAAAGCAATATGAAGAAAACCACCGGTGGTTGGAAATTGAGAACACTGTCATACGTGTGCACGGAGCCTCAGCTTGCAGTCCTCCCCAGGCCCTCGGCAGACACCTGCCACATGTAGCAGCACTCCCTTCTTTCCACCTCATGTTCTGTTCACTTCATTGACAGGCTTTCTGGGGGGAACTCGTATAGAAACTAGATGAGACTCATCTTTTAGGTGAACTTCCAATGCAACCTTATTTTTTGTTGCCAAGTCGCAAATGAAGAAAACAACGATGAGCATAAATTATCAATTAGGGTTGAAGGGGTTTTTATTCGGGGGAGGGAGGGGGGGGGGTGACAGAATGAATAATCAGAGGTGCAAATTAAACTATACGGATAATGTCTCCACAATATTGCTGGACCTAACTGGTTGTGTTTGTCAAATGATCCCTGAAACTAAATGCAGTTTGTAAGTTTGGCATATAAGGCACAGATATTCTTGTAAATACTGTGTTTCATTTTAAAAACATGAGTGAATTGAAAAGTTGATATTTAAGCAGGGCTCAAGGGCACTTTTTAATAGGAATTTGGACAATAATCATTTGACAGAAATATATTAACTCTGAAAAAAAGAAGACATGAATGGGCCTTGGAAGAGGGGAGAAAAGTCCTGTTACTTGTTTCACTTCCAAAAGCCATCTCAGCTACTTTCTATACTCAAAAACCTCTCAGACCTTCCCACACAGCCCTACTACCACAGGGGCAGTTTTGGTATAAGAGAAACATTGGAAGAGTCCAAAACTTGCCTGTCATCACTGGGCTGATGCTGTAGGGAAGATGGGTGATGCGGTTAGGATGCTTCTGGCTCCCCCTCAGGCACTACACCTTGTTTTCTGGGTTTAAGGTGGTCCCTTTGGGCTCCCCGTATAGCCCATGGAAAGTAAGAAACCCCAGAGAGCGGGCACATTACCTGTGTGTTTGGTTTAGGATAAAGTAAGGTTCATGTGTCTGTATTAGGTGAGATAAATCCTAACTGTCAATATGCCTGAGATCATTGATAATCCTCTGGAGGCAGGGTAAGTGAAGACAGAGCCCTCCATCGACTTCTTGTTCCCCCAAAATAATTTACTCCTTCTGTAAAACTACCCACCACTTAGAATAAAAGACACCAGACAATACGCATAAGCTAAATAACAAATACATACATTGCACCATACTGCTTCAGACTACCAGCCATCACCCCTGCCCAGTGTAGTGGACTTGCTACCAGTGTGGATCAGACAGCAAGTTGTCTGAGACCGCAAGTTGTTTAAGTAAGAAAGAAGAGGCAGTGGATTCATGCACACAAGCAAGGACACACCAGCACAGTGCTGGCCAGCATGGCCAGCCACAGTCTCAGCCTCGGCAGCGCTTTCGCCACTGTCCATGTTTACAGAGATCCTGCCAGGAGTGGAGGCAGCTCAAGAAAACTGTGAAGATCCTTGCTAGAAACGCAGCAACTAAGCAGTGAAGGCTGCTAGTCTAGGCAGACCTGGGAACTGAGCTTACAGGAGGGAATGGTACATATACCTAATGCATAGGAGGGAATCGGTAAGAAAAACCTTAAATACTAAGCTGAGTAGGTTATATTCGATGTGATAGAGAAGGCAAAACCAGTGGAGGTATGCAAAGACGACTAATATGGTCAGTGACAGGCCAGTAAAATAATTTCTAGCAGGAAAATGAGTGCTGAATAGCATTTGTCAAGAGGTGTGCGGTTGAGGTGAAAAGAGCTGAGTTATGTAGAGGAGTTGGAAGTACCTGTAACTGAAATATCATGAAAAGCCTGGCATGATTTAAGGGCCATCAGCTGTGGGAGCTTAAAGAAAGTTACAGCACATCTATACAGTGTCTAACATCATGCAGATATGTAATGCCAACCCTATGTACTGCCCGGACTCAGCCCCCATAGTGGGATACGGCACACTCTTGTTTTTCACAGTGCCTGAAAATGGCCCTCTCTACTCCTCCGTGCTCTCCAGACTCTCTCCTCCTACCGTCTCACCAAGCTTACGACTGACACAAGCAGCAAGCTAAACTCCTTGCAGATAGGGTTTAATAAGCACTAGCCACACACTGTAGTTCTCCATAGGTCAAGAAAATAAGCAGTGATGGAATTAAGATTCATTCGATACCAGCACAATGGCAGTATTATAGCAAAGATTAATTATGTGAAACAAAAATTCAGTTCTAATAAATGCAAGCTAATAGGCTTCAGAATGAAAGTGTACAGAAGCATAAGAATAAAAAACGGGCGTGCATTAAGAAACACACTTTTTGAAGGCCAAATAAACAGAACGCACAGAGAGGCCCAGCAGCTGGTGCCATCTGTGCTCCACGGCGTTAACTGCCACAGAGGCAGCGTGTGCTGGGACCTGGCACAAATCACGAGGAACCATCGCCAGGACTGCTCTGCTCACCTGAGACCTTGCTACCAAGAGAAAATGTGCGCAATGACTGAGCTGAAGTCCCAGGTGCTTGAGCTGCCCCGCTCCCTATCCCACGGCGGGACAAGAAATGCCATCAGATTTCAGAGTGTCTCGGCACACCAAGCGCGTCTGGTCACTTGACTCAGACTCACGATATCATACGGAAGAGCCTAGGAGAGTGGAAACGGAGTAACGCAGGCTGTGATCACAAGTCATAATATTTGTACCTTCTGTTCTGCTGATTCAAAAATTATCATCATTTCTGATACCCACCGCTATAAGATTTCTAGCCAGTTTCTCCCAACCATCTGTTTCCACAGCTGACCTTTAGAGACAGGAACACTAGTGGGCTATGTAATTCCTCCTTAAATCTCAAGCATGTTCTGCCGCTGATATTTCAGCACCAATTTCTCCATAAATGACAGTGCTAACCATCTCACCGTTCCAGGCTTGTGATTGTTCGGGTACAACCTTTTCTATTCATATTAATTGACACTGGGTTTATTTAAACCCATTACGATAGGTCTAAGAGATTACTCCTATTTTGTAAGCCATTGGGTAGTAAAAGCAACTGAATGTATCAGGGAATTCTACTACCTAATTACAAAATCTGCATTTTCTCACTTAAGCAGAGTAAAATCCAATACAGTTCAGTTTTACTCTCTTACTTACTTTGTAAGTTAGAACTATGGCCTTTTCTCATTTTAATTGCTCAGAGGGGAATTAAATCCCTCCCAATATCTTCACCAGCTGTTTTCCTAAGAGTTCTATCTGGGTATTTATATGGTCCCAATCATCACAGCCTTTCTGCTAATCCCAAGCACTATATTCATAGACTTCTGTCTGCAAAATCCCCACGGGATGGGGTAGCACCGTTATGTCCACTGTACAAATAAGGAACTGACACACAGATTGTTGAAGGGTTCCCAGCTGGGAGAGAAGGACCAGATCCCCTTGGGAGTTGGGCAATGAAATGCTTGGCATCCCAGTGGTCCTTTCAACCACAAAAGTCTGCATTGTAGATGTTCTGCCCATGTGCAAAGGAAGACTAGAGAAACCTGGTAGCATAAAAGCAGGCACCTTGCTCGAGGTACCTGGGGGCTGAGGAAGGGGTCCTTGGCCCAATGGGCCAGGCTCCCTCAGTAGCTGAGCAAAAATGATCAGGGCTTGAGAAAGAGGGATTATTTTTCTTCGCCTGGAAAAACAGGTGGGATGGACCTTTCTTTCTGTGAGACAGAGATGCCTTGCATAGACCAGAAGCCATTGCTTAGATAGGTCACGGCAAAGTGAGAGGAACTTCAACTGGGGTTAATGTACCCATTTATGGATTTGGCCCTGTGATTATTCAGGGTCGTATATGAAATCTGGAAATCTGGCAAGGGACCAAATTCAGATCTCCTAATCGATGCGCAGTTTCCTAATTGCTGAGCAGTCTATGTTTTCAGTTTCCAGACTTCAGATTAGCATAAAGTCATAGCATCAGTTGCAGCTCTTCTTAATGGAATAGCACTTAAAGCAAAATTGATGCCTCTTTAAGAGCAAGTCAGACCTGAAACAACACGTTTCTGCCAGATCTCGGGCACGTTCTTGGAAAGCAGTGCACTCACTGGGCATCATAACCAGAGACCCATCGAAGTCATTGCAACAAATGCTGGCTCAATCGCTCTTTCTTCTCAGAAGTACTCGAGACTGGGGTTTTGCCTGTGTAAGGGGTTCAGGATTTGGCGCAAAAGTAATAAAGAAGATGACCAAATTCCCTATATGTACCTCATTTTCAAATGCTACGAAGCATTTTTCCCAGATTAATAAAGCAGGCCTCACAAGTTTGCCAAAATTTACTGTTCTCCTTTTAGCTAATGGGGAAACGGCAGCACAGGAGGTGAGCTTTCTGCCTGGGTCATGGAGGAGCAGTCAGCAGCAGGCTTTGGGCTGGACTCCAGACCTCTGCAGAATGGTAACTGTCTGAATAAAAGCACAGTGTTAATAAGATAAGACTGCAGTAAGAGAGTCAATGAGTACATTAAAACCTAAGTTAAGCAAAACCGCTCACTGAGCTTCTTTACTGGAAGGTTCAAATATTTTTTGGTTGTGCATACATTAGTCGCCAGTGCGGACCAGGGTGGAAACCTAGAGACGGTAGAGAGGAACAGGTGGTTCGGAGAACCTGATGTTAATCCCACGCACATTTCTTTAACTCACACTATCCTTGGTGTGGCCCCATGGGCTGAAAGTCCATCTGTGGCTGGGGTGCTCTTCAAATGCAGATGCATTCTTAAGGCCCATTTTAAGCCTGGTTGTACGCTGTTCTTGCTATTTGTTCTCCATGTGCCTAAAGGAAGAAACTGCTTCTAGAGTGGAAGAGTGTCTTCGTTCATAATTCTACCATGGTTGCTTTGTCTTAAAAGTTTGGGACCGTGCCCTCCTACTGATTAGTGAGTCCAGAGTCTTTCAGCACTACGTTCCTCAGTCATTTAAAACATCTTCTTTTCAATCTTGTAGAGTATTAATTCTGTATGGCACATAGCCTTGCATCGATTTTAACTTTGATCTTGAGGAACCATTCAGTGGGGAGATTAGTATTTAAATCTAATGCCCTTATTAGCTCACTCTTGTTCATCTTCCAAATGGAATATGTTGTAGTCTTTCATACCAAATGTTGGGATGCCAGTGGTGTGGATACAGCCTGATGTATACTATGATCCACAGATAAGAGAAAACACAATGACCTTGATTTGAACACGGGCACCTTAGGTGACAGACCAATGCTAAAGGGCAGTCAGATCTCACATTGTCATTTCAAAGTGTGTATTCAGTGTAACTTTTTAGAAAACAAGATGAAATATAATTCTTCAGCTTCAAAGGAGTCTTTTTGAAAGTCGTGATATTTCAACAAAAGATGACAACGTGCCACCACAGAATAACTTGTGAATGCAAATACCACTCACCTCATTGTTCCTGGTTTTCTTCAGAAGCTGTACATCTTACTTTTCTAAAAAATGTAGGCTGGAGAACTAACAGAATTTAAAAGAACTTCCTTTCAATGTGAAGAGTTGTAAGAGTGTTAGTTCTCCAAGTCTTTAAGGAAATCCAATTATAAGACTCTTTATATTCATGCACCTTACCAAAAGAGGAACTTTTTTCTCCGTTGGTGTCATTTTCTCAGCAGGGACTCCACCGTGACATTGGTGCTGAGTTTCAGTGCCTTTCTCATTAGGAGACAACTGCCATCAATTCCCAAGAGACTGGGGCGGGACCCAGCCATGCTGCCGTCGCTGGCAGCGTGTTATAAAAGGGGCTTAATGTTCACAGGCCATGCATAAAGGTTCTCCAAGGCCACTGGCTTCAAAATTTTAAATGTGTACTCTGCTGAGAAATGCAAAGTCTAAAGGTAATTGTTCCCACAGTGTACTGTGAACCTCTGAGCAAAAGGCTTTCACTTCCCCTCCGTTTATAGCAGTACATAATCACGACTTTTTTATTTTTTATTATTATTATTATTATGCTATCCTAAACAGTTTAAAACAAGTGTCTGTTTGCCAGACTTTTAATCAAGTAATATAATCGCACTGATAATTTCTGACGTAATGCTTACAGTTTTACAAGCAACGGTAAATTTGGGGAAATGTGAAGTTACAAAAGATCAAGACTTTAATAGAAGGAGTGTTAATTCAATCTACAGTATGTCACTTTTATGAAAGACTCTTTTAAGACTGACAAGTAAACACAGCACTTTCAAATTAATAACCTCCTATCTCCTTTGCCCATCGGATTTGCTGCAGTACTTCTGATAACAACCCCTTACTGATAGGCCCTGGTGCTGTGATGTTAAATTCCACTTTTCTTTATTAATAAAGGTTTAGACATTTATGTTTCCAGAAGACATGACAGAGATACACCAAGCTGCAGATAGCCTTTGTGCCACTGAATTGGCATCCCGGGGCAAAGGCTCCTCCTGCCCCTGGGGGGAACTGAGCCGGGGAGACGTACAGACAGACATCCCAGGTGCCAGGGCGCCTGTACCAGCCGTTTGGCACAAGAAGGACGAGCCTGTACCAGCCCCTTCGTTCAGATCCGAGCGGTGGTTTCACCGTGAGCATCCCCGGCGGGTTCACTCGCAGAGCTCTAGCTCTCACCACAGCACGAGGCCAGAGCGGGTTTGCTCGGTGGGAAGCGCACTTGATGAACACGCTGTATGTTCTCCAGCACTGTGGGCATTCACTCCGCGGCACCAGGCCTGATAAGACCCTCCAAACCTGCGTAGGGTCAATGGAAGGGTTTGGCACCGGCTGAGTCCCTTCGCGTACCTGCTCCTACCAAGCCGTGCTGCCTGCTGGTACAGACGCAGCCAAGGAGGGTGAACTGGAATGAAGTCTGTGACCGCTGCCATCACCCATCAGTTCCACAAGCACTACATTCTCTTTAAACCTCAGAAATGTGCAAAATGTTTCTGCTATGGCTGTTTCATAAAAAGCATCTGGACAACCCAGAGCTGTTCCATCAGATGACTGGCATGGTCTTCATAGATTCGCCAAGTTAATATTCTGCTTCAATGCATTTGAAAAAGAAATACCCATCATTCTGCCACCGCTCATTTTAGCCACAGATAGCATGCTATTATTATTAGAGATTTCCTTTTAAATAATTAATGACATTTTCTGAGAGTTCTCTAAAATCTACGGTCCATAGCACTAAAGTTTAAGGCTTTTATATCAATATACCAGAAAGGCACTGCACGTGGCTGAGGCAGAAGGGAGAACACGCTTAAACGACGGGATGGAAGTGGGAGACTCTGAAGCACTCTTCTGGATCAGCTGGAGCTGTAGATGGCTTCAGTCCTCTCGAAGCAGCCGGCAGCAGCGGTGCTGGACGGGAGCAGGCAGAAAGCCCAGCAGGCAGCGGCTTTGCTTCCTCCAGAGCAGGGCTCCCCAGGTCCCACTGGAAAATGAACGCTTTATAACCATGTTTTGCATGTTACATTTCCAAAGCGGCAGACAAACAATAGCTAATTATAATCCATACGAAAGGATTATATGTTTGGCAGCTTGTGGTAAAGCCTTTTAGGTAATTGCTTAGGGGTTTTAGAAATCTAATACTTTGTTGCTAAATCGCCTTATAAAGATCGCTGCGCTTGGACAGTGGAGGTTCATAGGAAGGACCAAGCCCATTTATCACTTTCCTGTGGATACAGTTTTAACACAATTGCCAAAATACTCAGTCGGTTATCAGTGACCACTCTATCGGAAATAGCCACCTTGGCCTCTGTAGCTCGTGGAAAATGGGAGCCCTCTTCAGGGAACCTCCGCACACATGCGCGGCACCCAGCCCCTTGTTGCATGCACCTAGCAAATGCACGGGCCTGGGCTCTCGCTGCTGGGACCTGATCAAGGCCACTGATGGCAGCTTTGGATCTGGCTCATAGCTTATAGGCTTGTACAGAAAAGCAGTATTCTTAAAAACAAAGTAAATGCTGCCAATTTTACGAAAAGAAACACAGTGGCACCCTCTAAAGACCTGCTATTATCTTTTCAATCTCATAGTTATATATACAGTAATTAGGATGGGAAGAGGAAGTACAGAGCAAAAATCTTTGAACTTGAATACTTTCAAGGAATTAGCAAAGTTAAGTGCTCAGCAAAGTGTCCTGGTTTCAGCTGGGATAGAGTTAATTATCTTCCTAGTAGCTGGCACAGTGCTGTTTTGAGTTCAGTGTAAGAATGTTGATAACACACTGATGTTTTCAGTTGTTGCTCAGTAGCGTTTAGACTAAAGTCAAGGATTTTTCAGCTTCTCATGCCCAGCCAGTGAGAAAGCTGGAGGGGCACAAGAAGTTGGCACAAGACACAGCCCAACAGGGCAGCTGACCCAAACTGGCCAAAGGGGTATTCCATACTGGGGGGTGGGGAGGTGCGGGGGGATCGCTGCTCGAGTATTAACTGGTTGTTGACCAGCAGGTGGTGAGCAATTGAATTGTGCATCACTTGCATATTCCAATGCTTTTATTATTACTGTTGTCATTTTATTAGTGTTGTCATTATCATTATTAGTTTCTTCTTTTCTGTTCTATTAAACCATTCTTATCTCAACCCACAGGTTTTACTTTTTTTTCCTGTTTTTCTCCCCCATCCCACTGGGGGGGGGGGGAGGGGTGTGGAGTGACTAAGCAGCTGCATGGTGCTTAGCTGCTGTCTGGGGTAAAACCACAACACAAGGATAGTGTAACATTTCCAATAATCCCCCTCAAAAGCATGAGGACTAAACTGTGATGGCAACGAGTGCCATCTTCAGCGACAATCCTTTTGGCCCCTGCAATAAACAAGAAGCATTTGCAGCTGCAGCTCTATAGCCCTCCCAGGAAACCTCGCAAAGTTGACAGAACCATACTGGAAGCCAAGAGCTGGGACCCAGAACCGCAGGAGCAGGCAAGGAGCAGACCTTGTTAGCAGCCATTTCTCAGCCAGCCCCTGAATAAGCTGTGGTTTTGACAGTCAAACTGTGGCCAAAGAGGACCAAGCCACCGTCGGTGCCCTCCTGCCACCAGCAAACCCGACCGCGCGCGAACCACCAGTCCCTGCGTGGCGCTGGCTTAACAGGTGTGTAAAAACAGGCAACTAGGGTTAGAGAAAGTAATGCAAAGGTCCGCGTTACTTTGGGAGCCAGCTGAAGTGTAGCCAACAAGCCTAATGGACATTTTCACTTCTGAAGGTGAGATGCTTTATTGAGGCAGTTATTTGGACGGATACATTTTTGCAATCAATATTCAGCACTAGCAGAAACTGTACTGACAATACTGAAAGGTTTCCTGTGCTACTTCACTCAAAGGAATAAGACATATCCTTGCTTTCAAAGTATTTCATCTGCCTGGTTCTAACTTTTCTGGATTTCTGTTTTAGTGGAAACCATTGGCCTTACACCACAGGAATATAAGAGAGACTGGAGAGCGTGAGCAATCCTAGCAAGGCACCCTGTGTGGCAAGGTGCATGCTGCCCTCAGGAAGGCAGGCAGGCTGATCTGGGACAAAGAATGGGGACTCCTCCTGCCAAGGAAAGACACCGGGAACTTCACCAGGCTGGCATGCACCAGCTGAGCACGGAAGCCTGTGCATTCATCGACTGTGCAACTTATAGCCTCTAAATATCACAGTAGCTGAGGCAGATACATTTTGTACGCACAGCATGGAAGCTGCTCTTCTGCTGCAGACCAAAGGACCCTTGGGCTCTCTGTACTGTCCTTTGGCAGTGACCAGGACTGATGCCTAGCAAGAAGATTAAGAAAAGAACCGGTACAATGCCCTGCCCTTGTGATTTCCCATTCCTGCCACCCCATTTTCCACATGTCCTACACTTGTCTCCATCCAGGAGAGAGCCGCAGCATCACACTTTCTGACAATGTCAGTTATTCCAGCTGTTGAAATATCCATGTGTAGCAGAGGGATTATACCAACAGCTATTTCAGGAGAACAATAGCCAAGCACAGTTCCTATTACATAGCAATGTAATCTTTTTCTCTGCCTTCATCATGCTGGTGGCCAGCATTGTGTCTGACGAGTGATACTCACTGTATTACACTAAATTCAGAAACATGTTAAAAAAACATTGGCATAGTAAAAATCTGGTTTATCCATCTATCCATCCTTCTTTCCTTCCTTCCTTCCTTTCTGCACATACCGTGGAACATTTTGAATATAACCAAATGTTAAAGAGATTGATTTTGTTTCTTTAACTATTATATGTGGCTTTTGCTTACCATGAAGATATCTTGTGGGGGAGAGGTCCCAGGGACATGTACCCTCACTCAGCTTGGAATGACTTCAGTGGCTTATTTCCCGTTGTCTTACAACTGCATAATGAGTAAAAAATCTTAACAGCTGAATATTTAGCATTGCAGATACACATTATCCATGTTTCTGCTTTTGTTAACGTTTGGTACAGTTTGAAATGATGTGCTTTTCCCTATGAATGTTGAGGCCAAATTTGGCTCACTGGTGTAAGCCTAAAGCATTCCCACTACCTGGTAGCAGAGCTCTGCCTACAGTATTTTCAGCAAGTAGCAGTTTTGCTGTGCTGTTTTATATGGCGGGTT
The DNA here is from genome assembly GCF_929443795.1 of Astur gentilis. Taxonomy (NCBI): domain Eukaryota; kingdom Metazoa; phylum Chordata; class Aves; order Accipitriformes; family Accipitridae; genus Astur; species Astur gentilis. The sequence goes on from NC_064894.1 coordinate 16,826,848, forward strand.
TTGTGGAGTAATCTTAACAGGTCAATGCTAGGGTTAACAAGTTGAAGGAAAACATGTCAACACTTAGCCATGGGCTTGCTGCCTTCTTCGAAATATGGCTGACTACTAATCAAAAGACAATGGAAACACTAAACCCAGAAGGTCTCGGTGCTTCTATCTGAAAACTGTTCAGGTTCTGCATCTCCTTCCAAGTGTGTCTCACACATGCAGTAACACTAACAATGAGAAAATTGTTACTGCTACTAATTACCACTCAAATTTCATTTAACAGGAAAAAAATCTGAGGCAATAGCAGGTTGGCCATGGTTTGTGAGCGCCCACAGGAGTCCAGATATATTTTAGCATAACCCATTGACTGGCTGCCCTTGCTCATTCACCAGTTCCAAGTGAAGGATAGTCAATCAGCTCTTAAATGCTGGAAACACTCAGAACAGCCTGTGCATTTGTGTCCTTCCCTTTGAAAGCCAGGAGTGAAGGCGTGAGTGCGCAGACTGCCCTCTGAGTGTTGTGCCAGCCTGGGGACGCTGCCTGTGCCAGCTCTGACTCTGCTCCTGCAGCTCAGCAACTCCTCCAACCCATGAGCTGAAATGTCCCCGGTTCCTGCTGTCCCTGACCAGACCCACCAGTCATCCCATCCTCTGCACCCAAAACAGCTGGAAGCGCTGCTCATTTCCAGGGAGAGCGGAGGCCAGAGATGGGGATCCTCATGCGAATGCAGCAGGATCTCCAGCCAGTGAGAGCACTGGGTGATGCTGGCACAGGTTATACCTGTGAAAAGATCCTTATCTTGGGGAGAAGGACGGGATCCAGCTCCACGCTAGTTCCCGGGCTATAATGAGGGGAGCACAAGAGGGGAGGTCGAAGTCAGTAAGAGTTCAACCTCCCTGCCCTCTCCCAGGGCAAAAGTGGAGTTTGCCCCATGCAAGGCAGGAGAGCCCCTACACGCACGGGGTGGCAGGGGAATGGAGCAGCAGCTGCTGCCCCAGCTGCCCCGTGATGTCTTGCCCCTATGCCAGGCACCCTTCCCCTCTGAGTTGCCGCTGAAATGTCCTCCCAAAATGAGCTCAGTCTCAGCAGCCTCTGCCCCACACCGTATTAATGAAGGTAGAAACCCAGCTAAGGTTGGAAGCCCGTGAAAGTACCACCAGGTTGCAACCGTACAGAACCAGTTCCAGTTACAAGTTGAATTGTATTCCCCCATCAGCCATGCTAATGTGAGCTGGGCAGCCCAGCTCCCTGGGGTTAGTTTCTTGCAGCACTTCTGGCAAAACATTCATCGAAAGCATGTGGGAGCTGCTCAGGCCCGAGGTCTTCTGTGCATATGCTTTACACTCTCTTACAAAACAGCAGGGCTGGTTTTTTATGGTCCTATGCCATTTTCCATATGTTTAAAGACAATTTCCATTTAGCAGGCAAGGTAACCTTAATTCTGGTTATTGGCATTCATTGCATGTGTTCATCAGCTATGAGGATGTCAGGTTAATGCAAGCACTGCAGTGGATTACAGTTTTCCCTGCTACATCAACTTGTAAAATTGCCCCAGGAAACACAGAGTTTAGTAACATCAAGTTTTGATTCTGCCCCAACTGCCATTTGTGAGCAGTCTTTTTTTTGTTTTAATTTTCATCAAAAAGAGGTTTAATTGCCCAGCAGCCAAGCATTCTTAATACCTGCCAATAAGATATTATTTACCTTGGGTTAATTTGGAAGACCTAGGCTTCTCTTTAACTGACCATTAAAACAGCGACACTTAATATGTTTTCCAAGAAAAGGTGGAAATTATTTGCTCAGCTTTTCTCTAAGAGTGTCCCTTTAAGGTGTACAAGCCACTGGGACATCCACTATTAGGAAGTTCAAAAGTCAGCCCTGAGCGCTGGCTACAGGAGGCCCCACGGATAGTTCTGGTCTTCAGCAAATCATCCTTAAATGCCCAGTTTCATGCATGAAGCGTCTCACTGCAGCGATGCGACTACTGGAGCTGAACCCCTTTCTCTTCCAAATTCTGCAAAATAGGCATTTCAGCTCCATAACTTGGTGTCTGAGTCCAAGGGCAGGAGCACATGGGGACCTCAGAGCAAGGTGTGACCTGCACTGCTATGAGTATCTCTTCCTCGCTGCTTGCTCAGAGCCCACTATGAGAGCCTTTTTTTTCCAGTTTAGTTTGTCTGCTGAATGTAAACACTAAAAAGTCCTTATTGCAGGAAAACTAATTCCGATAGAAAAGTGCAACTGTAACAGTCTAATTATACTGGCAGCACTGGGAAAAACTCCCATGTAGATAAGCCCATCAAGAAAATAAAAATAGAAACTAACCCTAACCAAAAAATAAATCTATTTTCATTGCCAAAATTAAGGCAAATATTATGAGTTGCTGGCTTTTGGTAGTTAATATCATGCAACTGTAAGGGTCATCTTTCTACTTGTTATTTCACAGAGTTGTTGTCCTAAAATGCATTTCATACTTTTGACTTTCTAATCTTCTTCCTCTCATGTGCTCCTCTCTAGTACTTGTTCATGTTTTTAGTTACTTCTCTCTGCCTGTTAGCTTTGCATCAGTACTATTGGCAGCAGTTCTGCACAGAGGATGATAAAGTTCTCAGTGCAATGCATGGTGCTTTCATCCATCTGTAACATCGACGGTATGAAAAATACTGTGGAAAAGGCTGGGGAAGGATGCTAGTTATGGAAAAATACATTGCACCTCTGCATACTCCTTTGTGTTTGTAGAACAGTTATGGAAAAGCTGTGGTCGAGTCAACAAATGGGGAAAAAGAACAAGTGATATAAAGGATTTAAAAAGAAATTGCCTGGATGCTGTTTCTTCCTTGTTAGAGTATAAAGAACAACTACCACCCCAGAAACAGAAAACAGTAAAAATACATGTGACAAAATGTCCTGCTTCTAATGGTTAGGATTAACTATAATCAGGACAGCACTGCCAAGTGTGTTGTCAATCCTATTTCAACAGAAATAGAGGATTTCCCCAAAAAAAATCCTTTAAAAGCCCTCATATGGAAACAGGAAATCAAAGAGCTTTCTGGAATGCTTTCTGCAAAGAGCCATCGCATTAATTCTTAAATCACAGCTCTTCATTGAGACCCTTCCCTCAGAGAGAAAGGAAGCTGCGACCAAAAAGCTCCACAAAAGACAAACCTCTGGTGAATGGCTGAGCTTTTAATAACTGAGGAGAACAAGGAACAGAGAGTCTGTATCAAATCATGAGCAAAATTTTGATGTCTATAGCATGAAACCAAGAATGGATTTAAAAGACAGCAGTCATGAGGCCTGCACAGAAAAACACAAAAGATTTTAAGATATGAAGTTGAATCGAGTTGAATCAAGTCTAAATTTATCAGACAGGCTCAGTATCTGCTATAAACTGGTAATAAAGGGGGAAAGATTATGCACACTATTCTTTCTAGGACAAAACCGTGAATTCTTAAGGAAAGAAAGCGAGGTACAAAAAATAATTAGCCAAAAAAAATATTTTTTGACCTGCAAAAAGTAATTGCAGGTCAAGCAGACTTGCACTGTGCTCCTACTGCCAAGTTGGGACTTTCCCCACAGTCCTGAAACAAGAAGTCCCTCTCGCTCTTCTTGCCCTGGATGCTAATTTTTATGTTGTTCGATCAAGGACTTTCAGCTGAAACTGAAACAGCAAAGGTCTGTATCTCTGTTTCTTTGGAGCTATTTCACTTCTTCAGAGAGGATTCAGCGACCGGAGGAGCTGGTCTCCTGTTCCCTTGCACGAGCCTCGCCATCAGATGGCCGGGTTGCTAGCACGGAGCACTGGGATCTCCACAGCCTCTGGTGCTCACCAGCACCGGGGCGACCTGCAAGTCCTGCCGCTGAGGGACGGCTGGGCATGCCCAGGAGCTGTGTCCGCACAGCTCAAGCCAACATTTTTCTTTATTCTTCATTGCGAGTACGGTCAGGAAATATCGCACAAAAATCCGGATTAAACCTCAGATTATAAGGTGAATTTGCAGGTGACAGGTCTGCTGCTCCACTTTACTCATTGAGCTGTGATGAGCTAAATGCTTACAGAAAATAAATTCCAGTCTCACCCACCAAAACACCATAATTTTAGGCAGAAACACTTTGTTTCTGACATCTGCTTTCAGCAAGTGTTTGCAGGGATAGCCTTATTGCCTGAAAAGTCCTGTTGGCAGACGGAAGCAACACCGCATGAGTATTGTGCCCAACTGCAAGCAAGCGAGCACCGATCAAGCTGTAGAATAAAGGAAAAGAAATAGAGTGCAGATGAAAATTTGGCAAAACACATCATCTAGTCCTGATCAGTGGAACTGGAAGAAATCACAGCAACAGGCTACAGAGCCAACTGGCCCCACTGACATGCCAGGGGTATGAACATTTTGTAACTATGCTCTGTGCCATGTTGTCAAGGCACGAGGAGCAGTCTCCTGTGCTTCATGGTTTATTACAGTCCTCATCTGTCTGCGGACATCCCGTGAAGAGAAACAGAAAAGAGTGTTATGAATTATTCAGTCTTTCTTTTTAGAAGGGCTTTTTCCCATTTTCCCCCTCAAAATTAAAATACGATTTAAGTCTCCCTCACATCTTGTGTTAGTGCCACAACTGACGGGTCTGAGTTCTTGGGCATTTTATTGAATTACACTGTCTTACCACAGCATTTTTGAGGCTCAGACAGAAAAAGCAAGTGGTGCTTGCCTACTAATATTTTAAGTTACTAGGGATTACAAGGCACAAATTAAAATGGATGCAAGTGATCTTTAGCCTGAAAAAAACCCACAAAACCATACTTCGTATGAAATAGTGTGTGTTGAATGGCTCGGATTGAGTCAGATTTACTACCATAAGGAGCCTCCTGGTGAGATCCCTCCAGGAAACAGCAGAAGATGTCCCCAGGTAACAGATACTCAGGGAAGGAGAGGCACCAAGTATGTCCTCGGTGCCTCCATCACCTCCTTCTGCAGGTCCAGAAAATATTTTCTGTTTGTTTCTTTACAGCATCTTCCAGCATCTCATGCTGCTGTAGAGGTGCAGTTTTGAGAGACAACCTATGTATGTTGTGGTTTTCTTGATCCTTTTTTCCTGTCAGCATTTATATTTGACAAACAGCCCTCCTTTAGGTGTGTGCATTTACCTTTCCTTCTTGTATTCACACTCACTGCATCAAAGCAATGGGATCTCTAAATCCAGGCCCAGTATCCTCACCAGAAGCCCGTGCTGATGCTTTCTCCCCCAGGGATCCCAGCCAGAAAAGTAGTAAGAGGACATCCCTGAATGTCAGGCAGTGAAGTGCAGACTGGGGAGCATCTCTCAAAGGTGCTGTGCTGTCTTACGTAAAGATGCAGGGGATGAAGAGTGGGCACTAAGAAAATGGTCAGACATCCTCAAAGAAAAAGGCTGGAACCTGCCCTTTTCTTCTCTTTCTTGTGTGTTTTTTGTGGTTTTTTTAAATGAGGGAGAACCATAGCCCACCAAGCTTTGTCTTTGTGGAACTGGAGATGGGAAAGGAGGGGTGAAGAGGACAACTGGGGGTCGTTCCCTGCCCGGCAGGGAGGGAAGCAGCAGCAGTCCTCCACAGGCAGAGACTGCCATGCCTTTGACATTGCCTGCGATTAGGCAGGGAATATCTCCATTTTAAATGTGTCACTCCAGTGCCATTTTTTTATCTCGTGAGGCTTCTCAAGTGTTTATTTTCTTTTATTTTAGGGTGACTTGCAATCTTGCAATAAAGGCAAAAGGAAAATGTAGCGAATCTTCAATGCCACCCACCCTTGAAAGGCACAATTATCCCTCTCCAGGGGGGATGCAACACATCGCTGCCCCCCACTCGCTCACCTCGCCACCGGATCCCCGCTCCCACTCGGCAGGGCCCGGGCGCCCTGACGATGAGTGAACTGTATAGGCAAAGGGTAAAAATAAGCTATCAGATCTTCAGTTGTTTACCAACTTCTCTTGAATCTCAAGGATCTTCCCGGTGGCTGAGGCACAGGCGGAATGAAAATCCTTGCTTTAGGGGCAGCCTCGAGAGGTGAGGCAGGAGCAGTACGTTACGAGCCCACCCGGAGACACCTCTCCTGCCTCCTCCACTGCCTCCCTTGCCGTGCGAGGAAGGAGCTAACCGACGTTTCCCTGACCCTCTCCTTGTCTGCCCGAGGGAGGGAGCAGCGCTTGCGTCGCCCTTTCCCACCCACCCCGCAGGAAGGCAGCCGGGAGCGCTGGCGTGATTTACATCACCCCCAGAAAGGTCTCTGCAAAACCCCGCCGGTGGCGAGGCATCACATTGTGTCTGAGAGCGACGGGGAGGGAAACGTTCGCGTCGAGCTCTCCACTTCAGTTTGCAGAGGACTGTCAGCAGCACCATCTTGTGCTGCTCCGCGCCGCCGTCCTTTCCTGACTGACAGCAGCGTGCTCACCGCTGAACCAGATGCAAAATGAAGACCCAAGTTTCCAGCCCACGATACAAAGGAGGGCACACTGAAAACAGGGAGGGCACGCCTCGGGAGACAGCTACTGCCTTCCTCGTATTCTGTTCAAGTGATGCTGGCAAATAAATCCACGTGCCGTCGCTTCAGCTGCTGTTAGCCTTCCGCACAACACGTAACAAAGAGATTAGCGGGAGCGATGGAGGGCTGTATTGTGTTCACTCCACCTAGTCTGTGCCTTTGAGAGCACGCGATGTGAAATTGCTGTGCCCAGGGTGGACGCAAGACCTGCACACAACTATTCACCTGGGGGCCTGAGTACAAGCGGGAATGGACCCTCAGCCCAGGGGTAGGTTTCAGCCAAAATGCTGTCAAAATAAGACAGCTACAAACACAGGGTCTCTAGCCTCACTTTCTCCACTGTGGCTTCATGAGCACATTCGTGTTACAGAACCGTGCTCTTTCCTTGCTGCTGCGTGCCTGCATGAAGGGGGTCCTGACCCAGCAGGATCCGATTCTGCCCCCTGCTCCCAATGGGGCAATGACAACAGCCCAAGCAGACCTTGGCGGGGGGGGAGGGGGGGTCCATCAGTGAGATGAACCCTGCTACACCACCGCGCAGACGAGCAGGGTCACAGGAGGACCAGTGCTGGCACCCACTCACCCCAAGCAGTTCCTGCGCTGCTGATGGGGACACCTCGGCTCCCTCCGAGGATGGTTGCCTGCAGCAGCAATCTTTCCTCCCCAGGACAAGCTGCACCGGTGAGTAATGGTCTGTGGATGCAGCAAGAAAAACCTGCTTCACCCGGCAGGGCAGTGGCTCTACTGCACTGCTCAGCAGCAATGACAGTGACAAAATCTGGTACTGAATTACTCGCATTGAACACCAAATCCATAGTGGTAGCAGTCAAAGCCACGCAGAAATCATAGCTGCAGCATCTCCACCCGTTGACTTTATTTTTATCTTTGAGACCTGAATCCTGGAAAAAGTGTTTACCCCAGGACCTGAGTGGGTTTGTCTTTGGTATAAGCCTCAGTTCATAAGATGGTGGTTACACACCCGTTGTTTCCTAGTAACTTCTCATCACACTGGCCAGAGAAGAGAGATTTCACAAAGGTGGAATATTCCTACAAGCTTTGCGAAAATCAGCGGCTGGGTAAAGAAGAGGCACCCAAATTGCTACCGCGCACAGTATAGGCTCCGCAGTCAGATGTTGCGTGGCCTCGGTTGCCCGGTGGGTGCACACATACCCACTGCTGGCCAGGGGCACCACGGCCAGCCCCAAACCCCAGCAGCCCGTGGCTGACCTGGCATCGAGGGGCTCGGGGCAGATCCGGGGGCTGTGGGACACGAGGAGGAGCAGTGGTAAGATGACTAGGTGATGCCGTGAGAGAGATGCGAGGGAGTTGTGACTGCAGCAGAGGTGGCAGAGGGATCTGAGAAGCCCGTAACAAACTTGCCTTTGCTAGTAGTAAGTGCCTTTCCGGGGCTTATGGTCATGGAGAGAAGCTGGAAACGTGATCTCAGAGCACTTTAAAACTGCAAAACATTTGAAAATTAAATAAGGCCCTTAAATGTGCTCTTTTTAAAATCTCAGTATTCTTAAGCCAACTTCAATATTTTGGGCACACAAATTGTAATTTCTGAGTACTTTACACCAAGCCAAGTTTTTACAGGAATGTCAGTGCACGTGACGGCTTTCAGGTACCTCCCTTGGACGGCAGCTAAATGTTGCACCCTGGAAGTGCCTCTTCCTCTTCATAAGCCCAGCCTGGGGTGTCTGGCTTGGACACAGACAGCTGAGGATATCTAAAGCTGGGTGATATCGGTCCTCTCAGCGCTTTCCAGAGCCCCTCAGGTATTAGCATCTGTTTGGACACAGACAAATTTCCAGCCTGCTGGCCACCTTGCAGCAGTGGCTCCTTGGCTTATTGGAGTCCTGTGCTAGGAGGGGGTCCCAAGGGATGGTGACCCTTAGAGTTCAGGGGAGCAGATGGCAACTTGCAAGACTGTAATTTCTGGACTCAAAGATACAGTCTGGCTTCAGATACATTGGAGGCATAGGTTCCCAGTGATGAAGCCTGTGGGGGACCATAGTAATTCATAGCTTCATCACCGCAGGCCAAGACAGCCTCCATCACTTTCTGCGAGCTTCAGAAAACAAGAATGCAAAGCTAGTGCCATCACCCCTTCCTATCGATTTATTGACATTGCTTGTTTGCTTTCCCTTCCCCCAAACTCTTAAATGTGAGGCAAGTGGCAGCAAAAACCAGAAGAGCTCATATGACATTTTCCCATTTGCTTCTACCTGAGAACTGTTTAGAATAAAAGTAGTCACAGTCGAGGGAAAAAACCAAATATAAGCAAATGGATATACTTCTTTTTTTTTTTTTTTTTTTTGCAAAATAGGAATACAGTAGGTGTACTAGCCTAAGGAAAATAATATCTTGCTACAGCTTTTTTTCCTGAGCATATCCCTAAACCCTCACTGTTTACAAAGAATATTTTACATTTGTCCTTTGTCTGGCTTTATTACTTGAGTCTTCGAGCACCCCAGTGAGCACACACCAAAGGGGGAAGTGCCAGCATGGGACCTCGGCTTACACCAAGACCTCTGCCTTACTCCTTGTATAGCTCATAAGGCAAGAAAGCCTTGCCTCTGATCAAACTGGAATACGTTTCATACACTGCGTACGTCTATCCACCGTTCCCACCAGGCACAATTTTCATAGCACTGCCATAAGCTATTGAGGGTCTTTTTACCTCCCTGTAATCATTCCTGACACTTTTTTCAACAACATAAAGACTATAAAGATAGCTAGGAGTGGGTGGTATTCCTGTTTTTAAGCTAAACACAGGAAGGAGAGAGTTTGTTTATTCTAGATTTCTAGTCTCAGGTGGCACCGGTTGTTTTATTGTATTGGTTTTTTCTGACAAGTTATTTTGAATAAACGGAGTTGCTGTTACTGCTGTTTAGGGTGGCACTTGCTACATTCTCAACTTACAGCCTCCTTAGGCTCCTTTGATGTCCCTCGTGGTTGTTTCTCAGTTCCCTCTTCCTTTTGAGATACCTCTGGGTCCTTGTTTCATTATGTTGAGTCACGCATAAGACAGACCGATGTGCTTGTGGTGCAATGATGAGGCTGGTACTGAGCCTGCACTGTCTGTAGTAGTTTATTATTGCTGCCAGTGAAAAAGAAATCTAAACCTGGCAGCTCAGCCTGCTGTGAATCAATATTTTACAGGTAGTGTACTTTGAAGAGATGACACAAAGACAGACTTGAAGGAGGAGAGGTGGGGGGGAGGGGAGGAAAGCAAAGAAGAGAAGAATTTACCTTGACATCTGTTGACATACTTTTCCACCAAAAGTGAGGGAAAACAAGCGCCAGGCGCTGATGCTGAGGCTCTCTCGCATAACAGGACTCTGCAGCCTTTACAGGAGCTGCTATTCTCTGCTTGCCTTCCCTGCTACCGCTCTGCCGCGAACGGGATAAAGCCCAGCAGTGATACAACAGAGGGCAGGCAGGATCTGCACTTCGGGATGAGTACAGAGCCGGAGAACAGAGCGGTATCCCCCCGGCGGGATGCTCAGAGCCACGGCCTCTGTGCAGCAAAGGACCTGGGAGGGAGGGGACCACCCCTGACACGCCAGCCTGCGCCTTTTCGTCTTGGTGTCTTAAGGCTCTTGGCAAAGTTTGATTTATTTTTCACTTTTTCTCCTTTTTAGGTTGATCCAATTAAGCAATTTTTAGTTCTTTGTCACTGTACAATGGAGGAGCTTTCTAAGGTACCGTATGGTAATAAAGCCTTTCATTACTTCGTGCTGGCCACCCATTTACTTCCTGGTGAAAATCGAGATATCGGTTACAATCTGCTAAGGCCTGAATGGCCTGACTCCAGATTATCTGAGAAATGATCTCTCCTTACCCGCCTCATTTTTACATCTGCTTTTAAATAGGACACTTTGCCTGGTTAACTCAAAGGCAAGGCTGGCAGGAGCCAGGCTCAGGCAGCCCCTCAAACTCTGCAATTCCCTGTCCCTGGAAAGAAGTCTGAATCCTTTTTTTAAAGTACAACATAATGGCTTCTCTTTCCCTCCCTTCATTGTTATAACATGCATAAGGCTTAAATATTCTGGTGGTTGGCACCTGGCACCTTGAATTGAGCAGTGGGCAGGCGTCCGACCGGCCACGGGCTTCAGCCTGCAGGGTTTGCTCCGCCGCTACGAGAGGGCTGCAAAATCCCAGGGGGGAACCCCAGAATAGGAGCCTTATTGTAAATGTGCAAGGTACAATATCACGGTGACAGATGCATCTCATAAACGCATATAGGGATGTCAGTCTTGCATTGAAATGAATACAGTGGTTAAAATTACAAAATACTTCGTATTTTATAGGATTTGGATCAACCTGTGAATGGAAGGGGAAGGGAAGAGTCTTCACCTCGATATTCATTAGCACAGGGCCCATAAATTATGAAATTTTGACTAGCATACCAACAGTTACTATGTTTTATGTTGAAATCTGAATAAAGTAAAGCTTTCTAGAAGAAACTCGAATCATATTTCTCCACCTGTGCAGAATGATGCCCCAAATGAGAAACATAGCTGTGAGATTTAGTGCAGCAAGCAATCCCTAGGGACAGAGAAATAACTTTGTAAAGATTAAGAAGTTTGCCCACAGTTTTACCAAAAAAAGGGCTAAAGCTTAAACTCACACTTTCCCACAGTAGTTTAGAAATTCTGCATTCTTACTTTGAGACAACATGTGTCAAAATGAAAACGATAATGGCCAATTAAATACCAGCTAATCCGATTTTTAAAGTTGGTTATTATCCTTATTGAGAGAAGTCAGTAAGACTAAGCTAGACCAAGTGAATGTCTGCAGCAAAAGGAGGAGGCTGGGGTTGTGGAGGTACCATGACGTCTTTCGGGACATGAAGGCTGACTTGTAGTTTGCAAGAGATTTCGTTAGTGGATGGCTGCTTGTGTCCATCTTAGGAGCCAGCTGGAATGGACTTGCATTTCAGGGAATCCATCGGAAACAGACATCAGATCTCTACTTCTAACACCCTCATCATAAAAATGTGTATAACATAATGCCTAATGGTTCAAAGACACACTGTGATGATAATTATTAGCAATAGCACATGAACCCTACAAAGTAATTTTGGTCAGGTATAAAAGGATTATTTGATTTGATCATAGAGAGTTACAAACCAAATTACTTCTGATACAAGAGATGTTATTAGTGATCTCCATGGCCTCCCCGACTCATTTAAAAATTATTTTGCAAATTTGAATAATGGAAAGTGAAACAATATAGATTTCCACCCCCCTTTCCCAAACTGTATAGATGAAAAGACCCTTAATCCACATGTGTGTACCTAGAATAATGACTGATCCAGGCTTACTTTTAAGTCTGCACTCCCTGATGAGGTTGATAATGAGCTGACATGAATTAAAGTAAATAAAACTCATGAGACCTATAACCTGGAACCTCTGTGTCTTGGAATTGAGGTCTTGATAATTGCTTAACTTACAACACCGTATCATTTTAAATGCTGAATTACAAACAATTTGAGAGAATGCTGTGCTGTACCCATGACATAACGGGTATGAAGTCTTACATGCAAAAACGAATGCACCCCTACTGGGGGTTAGTTTGACTCAATTCTTTAAGTAATGCGAACACGCTTTCTGGATGAAATGCATGACTGGCATTACGGAGCCTTCAGGTCTGCTCTCGCTGTAACCCTTGTGCCTACAGACAGGTACGTTGTCCAACGTGCACCGGGCGTCCATCGGGGGAGGCACCCGCGCCCGCGGCACAGAGGGTCCCTGCCTCCGCCCCGGTCCCTCCAGCCCCTCTCTGTCCCGCAGCGCGGCCGGGCAGAGGACGCTGAGCTGGGCCTTGGCCGCAGACACCTGATGCTGGAAAACAGAGTTCACCAGCGTGTCAGTGACCCACAAGAGAAGCAGAGGCAGCTTCCTTTCAGTCCTTCGGGGTCATCATTAATAACGGATGGAATAAATCCAGGGCTGATGCGGTGCCACTCACCAGCAGGTCCCAGGACGCCGTGCAGAAGCGCCGGCCCCAGGCTGCGGGCAGGGAGGCTGGATTGCAGCCTGATGTGCCCAGGCTTCCTCAGGGAGCTGGTGACGGGGATCAGAAGAGCGTTTGGGCTCCTGAACACGGTCCGGTATGCGGTACAGTGCCCTCTCCTCATCCCCCTGGCCGTTGGAATAAAAGTTTGAATCCAAAGAGAGATATTTAAAGGGCTGGAGGGAAACAGAGGAGGCAAAACTAGACACTCAAATAATTTTACATCTGTAAACCTAGTTCTTATGCTACACAAAGGCTTCACACAAGCAGAACTTACACCAAGTGGATGAATCCAGCGTGTTGCGCACTGTTACCCTTGTCCATGGAGCGGGCATAACCACTGCATTTTCCTTCATGCTCAAACTTTTCAGAGATGGGGCTCTGAAATCAAGTTGCCCACCCTGTCTAACAAACAAATCATCACCTACCCGATTTTTAAATCTTTTAATAAAGTGAGAACTTCTCGTGCATCAGCATCCTCTGTCTTTTCCTCTGCCCTCCTGTGGTGTCCCTTTTCATAGGCTTCTAGTTCGCATGTCAGCAAACCTTGCAACCTTCTGGCTACTTGCAAGACACAGCAGCTCTTTTCCACCCCAGAAAAACTTGGGGTTTGGAACTGAAGCCTACCGCTTATGGGTGCTCTTAGCTAACCATTAACCGGTTTTCCATTATAGTTATTTGTTTACCTAGTCTGAAAACCTAGTATCTCAGTGCAATTACCTGGCGTACACTGGATACTTAATATGTGCTGTTTATAAATTATTGAAAGGAAAGTTTTTCCCTTCAGCCTGTCCTACTGAAATGATGGCTGCTTTTAGAGGTTACCTTTGAAACTTTGGTAGTTTTAGAATTAAACCTCAATTGTGGGAACCAAATGTTATACACTGAACTATGAAGAATGCATGAGAATTCAGTTACAAGGTAATAAGAGGGATCTATTTTGCAGCTGAAGTTTCTACTTTTTCTTAATATTCTGCTATTTTTTTGTTACGTTTCCTTCACTGTAATCAAGTTCCAGTTTGCTGGTGAGTGCAATATTTGGGGCTGGAAGAGTTGAAACCCTGCTGTATATTTTTATGTCAGCACAGAAAAAAAATCCAGAAATCCTTTTGTTTCTCTCTTTATCTGTATTTCCACAGACTCCCTGCTTGAGTTACCTTTACTGCTTTTCCTATGCGAGCGGAGATGGGCATCAGAGCCCACACAAAGCCCTCTCGTCCCACCAGCCCAGGTGGTGCCAGCAGGGCAGGCAAGGGGCAGAGCACACGCTGCACCCCTCCAGGAGCGGCTGCCCATGAGCAGCTCTTCACCAAGCTGCAGCTTCCAACAGGACAGGGCAATAGTCCCATCTTTTTAAATACTTAAAGTCAAGAATCATGATCATCAAGAGTAACCTCACTGAAACACCTTAAGAATAACAGTCAGAATATGCCTATAATCACAGCCTAATTTTAGTGCTATATACACAGCATTCCCTCATGAAAACCAATGACAGCCTTGGTGCAAAGAGAAAAACATAAGTACCAGACACCTCTGTGTTCCCCCTCACCTCACGTGTCTATGTGAAACAAGAGGAAGAGGTGTTCCTTTTAGTCTCGCTCCCTTGGGCTGGCTTGTTGGAGGGGATTTTTGGCTCTTGCATTGTGCAGTCCTTGTAGATTTGAAGAAAAGATTTGGTTACGTACGATTTCCCCTTTAAAATCAAAGGAAATTTGCTGAGAATAGAAGACTCGCATCTTTATGAATAACATTGCTATGTTACATGATTTAACTTTCACACTGAGAAAAACAACTATTTAAAAACAAGAGCTGGAATAATTGCATTTCACAAGGGTGACGTTATATTACACTGAGCTCTGAAGCTCACATCACTGTTATACTTAACTCTACCCTCCACAGCAGTTGTAAACACATCAACATATCTGTTCAGCTGTAAGGTGCTAAACAGGAAGAGTGCTTTGGATTTTGAAAGCAACCAACTTTTAAATGGCTAGGACAGTTTTATGACTCTTTCCCTGTCTCCAAGAGGAGGTATATAAAACATTCTCATTCCTACGCTTGTATTCTCCAAATGTGAACAGACAGTTTCTTTTCGATAGACTGATGACTGCTCACCAGGTTGGCACCTTTTGTGCAGCAGAATAGGAACCACACCTGCAATGTCGCTGTCAAATACAGGAAAGGCAGCTGTTCGAATGACACTTTTCCTGCTTTAAAGCCAGCAATTGGTTGCAAGACTTACAAATATTGCAAAAGAGTAATCTTACCCAATTCCTCCTTCCAAACCCAACAAACTCAACAAAAAGTCATCTCCAGGCACTCTGCCAATGCATCTGAATGAGAGTCCCGGCTTCAGCAAAGCACTGTGATATAGCAGTAGCACAGCCATTATGGTCCAAACACCGGCTATTTTTCAACCCTCCTGAAATCAGGTTTCCATTAGACAAAAATTGAAAATCTGATATGTACAGATCTGGAACAAAATCCTGCCCTTCCCCCACATGAGAAGTTTGCCCTGGATTTTACTTCAGGAGCAGGACTGGGTGCATGGACGGGTGTTACTCATTTCTTATACTGTATTTATAGTGTTTATAGTAGCCGGGATACTAGACGGCCAACGAATTAACATAACAGCTTGCAAAGCTGGTGTGAAATATGATTTTATATACAAAAATCTATCAGAGATCAAAGATACAGCATCAAGCTCTATGAGGCTGCCGGTTGGAAACCCAGTTGATAAAGGGCATAAGAAACAGCTAGCAATACTGCATTTAAAGAGAAACTCAGCCTCCAAGTGAGCCAAGCAGGTATAAACTCCCTTGCTGAGAACTGCAGATCTAATCTAATCTGTCTACCCATTTATAGGATGCTCCACTTGCAGCATTTAAGCACCTTACAAAGATAATCACAGCCATAAAATAGGCACATGCATGTGGTCTGCTAATCCACACAGTCCCCATTTCCTTTCATTCCAGCACCAGAATACCTGCAATAATATACGTATGCCATCAGGACACAAGGCTATATGCAGGTATTTTGGAGCACAAGCTCTTTTCCTGCTATGATGAAAGTGAGAAATATCTACATTAATTTTATATTTATGTGTGCTTCTGCTCTGCTGTTTGCTATCTGGTTTCAAAGCGTTGCCTGCTATCAGAACTCACCACACACTGCAGGAAAGCATGCGATGACTTCAGAGAGCTCTGTGGCAGATATTCACCTGAAAACCCCAGTATCAAGGCTTAGAAGTTTGGTCCTGATCAAACTGGGCACAACCACGCCTATATTAAGGCAGGGTTGTGTCCCTTCAGTTGGGCAACCTCAAAAAAGTGATCAGGTAGGGAGAGACATGGTGTTGGGAAAAGTAGTCCCAGCTCCCAGAAATGGACCTACCGGTGATAAATCAGGCTAGCTCACATCCCACGGGAAATGGCAGACTGCAAGGAAGGCACGGGCAAAACAGCTTGTTCCTTCTTACACTGGCTGCTGCATACGGATGCAACATGTAAAATAAATAATGCTGTGGTGTGAGGATGCTGATTTGAGTCACTCTAGCTCATTCTGGGCACTCTGCTGTACGGGAGCAAACGCCACGGACCTCACGGAGCAGCACTTTTGCAAACAGGAGTGGGAGCCAGCCGGCAAGAGGGAGCCTTGCCGGGGCTCCCGGCTCTGCGAGGGAGGTTGCGGGCTGCTGCGGAGAGCGGGAGCAAAGTGCTTCACAAGAGGTGGATGGGTGGTCAGGGCACAGCTCGCTCTCCAGCACTGATCCCCTTCTCGTCACCCATTTCCTACATCTCATCACCTTAGCTTTGGCGCAAGACAATTCATTTTCTTCTCTGCCATCTTTTAAATACAGATCGCAACTCTTTATTTATCTGCACTGGAAAGATGTAGACCTGTAACTTTGCATGATGCGAAGGCAGAGAAATGTACGCTGTATCTCCAATACAGAGTATTCTGAGCTGGAAGTCACATATCCCTAGAGAAGAAGAAACCAATCCCTGTAAAGGAATATTGGAGGAAAGCAAGCGGCCAGCGCTCGGCTGGCTAGCCTGCTTCACCTGCCAAGAGATGATATGCAGGCTGTCGGGAGTCAAATTATTTCCCTATTAAAGTTAATGATAAAAACTGCACAGACTGCAGTGCGCCCTGACCACACAAACCTGCCCTCGAGGAGCCAAAAATTAGGCTCCCTCATAACTTAGAAGCCAGAAGTTAACGCTTAGAAAAGTCCTGGCTGAAATGAGCCCGCTGGCATCACCGAGGGACCCCGATCCTGGGGTGCTTTTCTCCCTTCTCTGTGCTCAGGCCCCTCGGATTTATTTTGCCCGCGGTCCCCTGCAGCGCTACCTGCTCCGCAGCACGTCCTTTTCTCCCTAGGACGCCTCCGTACTTCACAGGGGATCACAGTGAAACTAGCAACACCAGCCTGTAGTAAAACAGTTTAAAAAGAACATTCAAATCACTTGTACAAAAGCGAGTACACAAGATACAGGTAAGATACATGGCTATGGTACCCCAGATATCAGTTTTCCATAGCACTGTTTGTTCCTCATTAGTAAACATTTTCTTTAAATTATCTTGGATACTCATTAAATATTATCAGCTACTTAGAACCAAAGGATAATTATGAGTTTAATGAAGCGTGTACCGGCTTGCTGAAGTCTAACGTTTGTTTCTCTGCTGGGACTCCATTTTACTTTGCACTTATCCTTCAGCAAAGCTACTCTACAAAGTCACTTTGGCAATAAGAAGTATTTAATTAGATTAATGAATTTTTATCACCTCTCCTAGGGATTAGGCTTGTTAAATCCTGGCGACTAAAGAACAACAGATTTTTTATTACTAAATGTTTAGGGATGCATTGGTTGTGTTGCCGTGGCAGTCCTCATAAGTCAGGCTGCTTTGGGCAGTTCTACCTTGTATATCCCTCGGTAGGCAAGGGATATTTGGCAGGGACAACCTGTGCCTTCAGTTAAATCACAGAAATCAAAATGCAAATGAGGGTATGCAGACTCCAGACAGGGTTTCCAGCAGCTGACTTTATTTCAAAGTTTTCTAACTAGCTCTGTGGGAGGATTAATGAAACCACTCATCACGGGGTCCTCTCTAAAAAAAAATAAAAAAGGAGGGTTGACAATCTGTATTTAGCTTTGCTCACTAGCTAAAGAGCACAGCTACTGTCTGAGCTAAGGAAACTTAGAGTATTTGCTTTTTTGGTGGCTTTTTATCATGGTCCTAGCCACAGCCTGGGAAACTGGCTTTAGATGCTGCACTGAGACACAAAAGGAGCATGGCCCCTCTGTCCCAAGGAGTTTCCCTGCTAAAGAATTCTTTGTGTCATGCCCCACAGGATGACATGAAGCACATTTCTTACGTGACACCACTCAGTGATGAGCCAGTGAGCTCCTGAGATGCAACCTGGAAAAACATTTTGGGTCCCCCTCACCAGTGCAATTGGTGCACTTAATATCCCAATCATAAGTACAGCGGCTGCACTTTCAAAGCGGTTGCACTTTTATAGAGACGAGCTGAAGCAACCTCAAAGCATAAGTAATCAAGCTGTTAGACCCGGATAGCTGAGTCCCTCTCAAGGCAGATGAATATTTGAAGTTAGTTGTGAGACTTTGCAGTGGATGTCTCTAGTCACAAACACAACGTAGGGAGGATTTGTGTGATTCGCGTCACTCAAGCCTTGTACCAGTTGCACACAAGTGATGGTTATCACCATTGTTCAAGTGAGACAGCCAAGGTCATTTATAAAATGTCACAAATTTTAAGTAGGGGCAAATGGACGGAAAAACATAAACCATAGAGCTAATGTCATTTCTGTTCCTAAATCATCTGGGTGCTTTAAAATCTCCACCTTAATGACCTGCCAAGCTTGAAGGATGGGGACCAGAATGGCAGAGGTCCTGCCTGTCACGGCAGGGATCAGTCTATAGCTATCATCGCTCTGGATTTCCCATTAAACATCAAACATTAATATCATGTTTCTTCACTCAGCACAGCCCAAAACCCACCTGCAAAAGCTGAACATAGCACCAAGTTTCCCATCCTAGGCTCAGCGCTGCAGACGCTGATGGCAGCCCTCCTGGCTTCCCTGTGACGAGCAGGCAACACCGCCTTCCAGACAAGTGGCTTCAGAGAGTTTGCAGGAAGAAGAGAAACGAGTGGCAGAGAAGAGACAACAATAACATCAATTTTTAAAGGCTGTAGTAAAGCGATAGGGAAGGGAGAACATGATGTTGATGCAAATAGACGACTTTTAAAAAAGTCGTGCCTCTGTGATTGCACATTTGCACAGGTCTGATGCATGCAGCCAAGTCTACGAGGCTGTGCAGGATTTCGTGTGCATGCGCCTGTGACATCGTAGGCCCCCAGCTGAAAGCATCAGAACGGCATAGGGTCACCAGCCTTCTGCACACATTCGGTAGGCTCAGGCAATTTCCCGGCTGTCTGGATGCGACCAGTCAGCTGTTGGCCCTCCCATCCACGGAGCGGCTGCATCCAGCCTCACCCGCTAATGTATACGCACTTCTGCGCCCATCTGTCTTCGATAATCTGTCCCCCAGGACCGGGAGAAAGAAGGAATAATTAAGCTGTTCCATGAAGGAAAGAGGATGTTTTTGACCAGGGAAAGTAACTTATCCATTTAGCTCATCTCACGGACCAAGTAAAATGTGCACTCATTGACCACTGATGCTGCAAGTATGTAGCGATTTGAACTTGTTAATGAAGATAACGCTCTGTGCTGGGAGTGTTAGGAGTAGCGGGTTAGAGTGGAGCACTAAAGTTTATCTGTATTCTGCAGAGTGCATCTGAGTAATAAAGTCACCTTCCTCAGAAACCTTTGCCCAAGAGTGAACTCGGTTCCTCGTAGCATGTTTAAGAGTCCTGTAAGACACCTGCATGAATAATACCAAGTAGGACATGCTCACCGAACTTCCCAGGATGCTGGATTCAGTGGGGAAAGAAAAGATGGTGAGAAGCAGAAAGAAAGGGATGAAAGGCAAAGTGAGGGGGAGAAAAGCAGGATATGAGGAAAAAATTGAAGCTGTAAACAAAAATTACTCATGGTATACCAAAGGGACAATGCGAAAGACAAAACTAGGATACAAGGAATTCATGGCATTATCTCATATATTTATTACTGAAAATACAACAGGACTCTTTCTCTGAAAAATCTGTCTTGAAATATATTGCGAGAAGCATCTTCCAATTACCAGCACATTAAACTCCACACTCTACGGTGTCACAGCAAGCAGAGAGGGGTAAGGACACCGAGGGGAAATGAGTGATTAGGTCTCCATCCACACCCCAGCTGTGACAGGATGTGATTTTACAACACATCAACTGTTTAAATCATTTGATCTTCTTATTGTCTGATAGAGCAAATTAAATATGCGATCTGCTTTCATGAGGCCTCCTCGTTCCAACCCTGCAACTTCCCTTTCTTTTTTGCATTAGCTTTTTAAGTTAATTAGGGCTCAGCTTGCAAATCCCACAGAAGTGATCCATGGGTGATCCTGGGTGAAAACCTACCAACTCGTGGAGAAAAAAGGCATTTTCTAGCCATCTCTGCTCAGGAGGCTGAGGGTGCGGAGCAGCCCATGGCTGAAGGCAGGGTCTGGGGCTTCACCGTGACCCAACCGTGCAGTTGTGCTCGTAGGCAAGGGAAAACATGTGCTTGCTGCCCGCAGGCCTGCCTTCACCGCGCTACCTCTTTCGGGAGGTGGTTGAAGCAGGGCAGGAATATGGGAAGGGGGGCGAAAATTGCACAAGGGGCTAAGAGTGAAAAAGGAGAAAAAAAGGACTAAAGTCTCTGTTGGGCTGGGATCCTGGCCAGCTGCCACTGCCAAGGCTCTGGCAGCCACCAAGAAGCACTCAAACAGCCAAAAATGCTCAGGAGGAGCAAAGGCAGGAGGACTCGCAGGCACGCTAGGACAGACGTTGAACACAAGATGCAGTCTGCAAAATTCAAACACGTCGGACGTCAGCACATTTTGCTAGGGAAGGTCTGACGTACTGAAGTGGCAGCGAGGGACACGGCTCTCCTTGGAGGTAATGGATGGGGAGGAGTGCGGCACTAAGAGCACCCGGCGGCCACAAGTTGCCCTTTACAGATGGAGAAGCAATTCCGACCTGGAGGTAGTCTTGATTTCCCTGTGCAACACTGACGAGCAAAGGTTAGTCTCCGGATGCGTTGGTTTATGCTGGAAACGGGTCGAAGAGGCCAGGAATTCACACGTAGGGCAAGCACAAGGCGCACCGCTCAGTGACCTGACTTCTACCCCAGGTGTGTGCTGACCCACACGGTCCCCATCTCCTTTCCGGTAGCACCCGAGTGCTCTGTTGTAGATGCCAGGAGATGAACAGGACAAAGGTGAAATAGTTTAGGGAAAGCACACTGTGCTACTGTATACATACATACATTATATATATATGTGAGAGAGATTGACATATACTGTATTTACCTTCCTGTAAAAATTCATCATAGCTTATAAATACTTACATTTATTTGTGAAATAAGATACTCGGGGCAAGGACCATCATTTTATTCAGTGTTTCTAAAATGATTAGCATAAAAGGGTCTGCAGGTCTTTGCCGCAGATCCATACTGCAGCTTAGATATTGCAGTTTAAATAATAATTATTAATGCATGAAAACGTAATGTTCCTATTAGTGAAGGTGCTTCAATCAGGTGAGTTTGTTTACATTTAATTCAAGACCAGTTTGGCACACAGTATTCAAAGTTTTCAGCAATATTCTCTGTTCCTATTAGTGCAAATGTGGCAATTTTCAGGCCAAAGGAATTTTCCTAGCCTTCATTACAGGGGACCTAATAATGGCATCTAATTGCAACTTCAACTACATTGCCATGACTATACAAGGACGTTTAATTCTTCCTAGCAGACTGCAGTTTGCAGAATAATTACTTTACAACAATTAAATGGAATTTACTAAGCGATCCTCAAGAATACTACATGGCAGTAGTGCTGAGCTTATACGCTGGCTAAAACTAAGTAACTGGGGTGTGAGACAGCTGAGTAGATCACACAACAATTTTGCCTTGTACCTTAAGGCAGGACCCACTGTGTTACGCTGTGTAACCTGTTTCACTCCAGAGCGTGGCAGGAGGTAGAAGAGACTGCACTGCGCAGACCTTACAGCTTTTGGAAAAGCCTTTGACAAAGATGTGCAGCTTAATTCAATATTGCTAGCCTCTGGTTTAGCACTGAAATAGTTCCTGCCTTATAAATCTCTCTGTTTATCTGCAAGTGCAGAGATAGAGAGGCATGATGGATACGTCTTAATACTATCTTTGTTGTTGCATATAGGTTTTAATTTAATTTTACATTATATGGCATTTACTTTATCTGTTCCGATTAAACTAATTCTTCAAGGGACACAAGGAAGGTGACTGAAGGTGATCCAGGCAGTCTCCTGGGGTCTGGATCTGCATAGGCAGCCCCTTCTAGCCAGCCACAACTGCAGCCGCCAGAGAATGTGATTAGAGGGAGAGCAGCATCTTCGAAGCTCAGCATTGGGAGGGATTTAAAAACTAAGAGAAAGTGAAGGTAAAACTATAATCTAATTTTGAAAAATGAGGATTAAAGGTTCTATTACTCATGCTGTTCCCACTGTACATATGGAGGTAACAATATGTGATTTCGCTGGATAAAAATATTGGCCCCATGCAGCTAGCGTGGTGCAAGTAAATCCCTACTGTGTTTGTAATGAGGGAAGGTTAGGATCATGCAGATGTGTGACTGTAAGCCGGTTTAGTATTCGAGCTGGCATAATAGGAAGAGATGGTTCCTTGACTTACTGGCAAGTCTGGATATTCTCCACCATGTTGTGACAACAACAACAAAACCACCAGGAGACTGGCGTGGCTCCGCGCCGCATCTCCCTGCTTATCGCCTTCTAATGCACAAACCAGGCATCAGTGGGGGGGCTACCCACCTGGGGTGCTCCGGGCTTTCTTTCCCATGAGGCTGCTTTAATTTCTTATATTTGGTAAACATCTATTTTTACAGGGCTAGGACAGTCTCTAGAAGTGTGGAGAAAAATACTGTCGTCGATAATTTCTAAGCAGTCAGAGAGGTCTGCCACAGTACGCCAGAGACACCCCAGGGGCGAGGCTGCCTGCCCTGGTGGGTTTACAATTTAAACTGGAGAATAACACAGCCACGGACACTGGTGTGGGAAGGTGAGGGCGAAGGAAGCCTTTCCTGCTGAACAAGGAGGTCACGTCACTCATGGACAGCTAGTTCATCGGATGTCCCCGTAGGTTAGTGCAAAAGGAATAGCCGAAGGTAGAAGCAGTGAGCTATCCCAATGAAGGATGCTTTGGAGAAGTGGGAGGAAAAGCTGCTCGAGGTTACCTTACGCACAGGGGCACCACTTCTTCCACACCACTGAGGAGGGGTGGCGGTTTTGGCTAACGTAAGCAGAGCCATAGGGAGGTGCAAGAGAAAATAGAGATGGAGCACTGGCTGCGAGACGGACAGAAGAGAAGGAAGCTGCTAAGAAAAGGGAGCGTGGCGGGCGGTCACACAGGGGAAACAGAAAGCAAGAACCACAGGTGGAGCCATGAGGAAAATGAGGGTCTTTGCTGTGAGCCTGTGCCCTGAGGAGAGACTGGCAGAGTCTGGCTCCGGGCTCCGGGGAAGGTGAGGAGCTACGTGCTGGGGTGGGGGGCTGGGGGCACATGCAAAGGCAGAGCAAAAGCAAAGCAAATTATATATCGTTCTAATCTGTAGCAGATTCCTTGTTGTCTGGGAATATATGTGTCACCTGGGGACATACTTGCGGAGGTTACTCAAATTAATTGTATTTTTACATTTCGCTCTCTCTTTCCCCCTTACCCCCCACAGATGCACACACACAAATTTCTATAGGTATTAATGTGACACTGGCATTTCATTATGGTTAGCAGCATTGCTTGTCTCAAACCATCACACTGTCGTACGAACATTTTTCCATTCCATACCTCCCTTGATTCCCTGGGCAGATAAAGAAGTTGTAATTTCCCAGAAGAAAAGGCTGGGTTCTCCGGGAGGCTTTCTAAGTTTGTCTGTATATTGGATCACCAAGAATTTCCTGAGACATTTTCTGTGGCTGAGTAGATCTGGCTGACTGAGGCTTAAAATTTAAGTCTCTCCATCATTGCTTCACTGCCGTTGAGATTTTTCTCACCTCTACATCCCAGTGTATTCATCGTGCCTGGGAGATAGCTAAGCAGGGACTGGTTCACGGATGCTGACCAGAGAGACAGAAAATGGCTGATGGGCAGGGACCCAAGAAGATAAATGAGAAGAACCAGTGTCCAACACACATGTAGGTCCCAGGTGCTGGCGTGAAGTGGGCCCACAGTAGTATTTTTATTGCTCTATAACAAAAAATTCATTGTGAAAAAATAAAAATCCTATTGATAATGTATATCTAACCCGAGGACAAAACATACCTGAGACAAGGAGGCATTTATTTCTATGAACATACCTGTTCTTTACTGAACACATTAGCATATTGAATGCTGCATGAAAAGACACAGTACTTGTTCCCCAGAGTTTATAATTTAAATTATAAATACATTACAGTATCGGAAGGGGTATCGAAATCAGCTCATGCTATGATTCACTGCAGCAGCACGTCGCCCCACAACGGTGCTGCCTCGCTGGCTTTTCCCGCAGGTGAAAGGAAAGCACCGAGGGAAATCCGAGTCCCAGTGCCCTCACTGAGAGTCTTGCACTGACTTCAGCGAAGGTGGGACTTCACCTGGGAGCTGTTGCAATATTCCTACCTGGTTCACTCACGTTCTGTGCCTCTGCTTCATCCTCCACTTAGAAAGGCACTTGCCTCATTCTCTTGTAACAGTAGCCAGCACAGACAAGGCTTTATCTAAAATAAAAATGCTGCTATAACGGAATAAATGACCATACAGTATCGGGCTGAAAGACTATATCAGTGTGACTACATCAACATCATCGGGCAAGGCAACGCTTTGCCTTTCAGCTCCGCCACCCGAGGAGCTGGGATGTGCACTTGTTCTCCACCACCCTCCCCAGCCTCCTGGTCCCCGCGGGCAGGGGGGACGCGCTGCACCCCAAGGCACCTGGGTTTGCCGCAGGGCAGCCCAGCAGCTACATGGAGGCATGGTGCGGGGGGCTCGAATGCTGGCACCCACTTCTACAGTGCCATCCTCCATGTACCAAGGTATTCTGTGGGGTTTCCTCCTTTGAAATGGAGCCAGAAATTGTCACTGACTAAAACTGTCTTGCCAGTTAATGGATGTTAAACAATGCCAATTTTACCAATACTATGGATATTAAAAAATGCCAGTTATGCTAATAGGATGGATATTAAAAAACCAGGTATATTTTTGTAAACAAGTATTTGGGGTTCCCCTTTGTTTAACCTCTCTTAAGTCTTTAAGATTTGTACTTTCCATTTTTTCTGAAGATATGATATCTGAAAACCTTTTCTGTTGGCCTTTTTTCTTTCACCTTTCTTTTTTAATTAATAAAAGCTGAGGCATCTGCATTAGTATAGCACAAACATTTGGGTCTGAAGAAGAAATCTACATTTTTTAACACTTGATGGACAATATTAAGTGAACAACTTTATTGACCAATTTAAAATTGTAAGTAATAATCAATACATAGTTTTCATTTTAAGAAATTCACTTCAGAAGCCCAAACTGACAGCTAAGCTACCTTCCATTTGCTAAACAGGTAAGTGCTGCCTTTACAGCAGTCATATTATTTCTCATCATCACTGTAAAGTATTTTCAGCTATTTCTTGTAAATGGTTAAGATTGTGTTTTCCTCCACTTTCATGCTGCCAAATGAACTAGCACAGATTATTTTACAGCATTTAAATGGTATTTAGGGCACGCACATAAAGCATAAGTCATCCATGTTGCTTTTGCCCACCACTGATCACTGTATTTTTCCCTTTAGTGGGCAGAGATTTTACTCCCACTCCTTTAAGAGAAAGATTGTGGAGTCATCTCAGGGCTTATTACCCAACAGAGCTGTCACACAGGGGCACTTTTATGAATGACCCTGGCGGAGTTAAATGCAAGAAATCAGTGCTAAAGCATATGTGGTCATGTGAAACATTTCCACAGTTTTTTCCATATCGCAGGATTTGAGTTTTCTCTATCTGACCAATGATTTAATGAGATTATTTTGTGTGGCCACCTGAAGTGATAAGAGATTGTTACCTCTGGATCGCAGATTAAAAGGTAGCCCAGGTGTCCTTTCAATAATCACTGTAAAATTAGTCAGCAATTTTAGTACCCTCTTCATTTTCACAAAAATATTTAACCTAGTGGTTGAAATTCTGGCCAGATAAGGAGAGTGATGAAGGAGTGAACAAAACTGTCCCGTGCCACGGGTCCTCTCACCTGGGAGAAGACCAGGCAGGTCGCGACTGCACCCTGTGACAAAGCAAAGTGAGCCGCGTATTTCAGTGACGGCGAGAGGAGACGCGTACCGCGGCTGCCGGGCACAGCCCGCTCCTGGCTCCTGTTGTTCTCCCTGGCTCTGCTGCCTCGGGACAGGCTGTGATCGCTGCCGACCCTCGCGGTGTGGTCTTTCATCCTGGTCTGGTTCCACCCTCGTGGAGCAGTCTGGAGGCTGTATTGCTGTGGACATATTCATAATTTCATTGCTGGTTTAGTGCCTGTTCTGGCGAGATACAAAGGATACCCATCTCCAAGCCTAACAGTGTGGCAAGCAGCTTGAACAATAAGTTCAGAAAACATCGTATTTTGAACAACCAGCTTTGGTGTTTTCATCCAGTTCCCAAATGAAAAGGTCTAAGATTTTCTTAGCACTGATTTTTTAATAAGGAATACTCTGTAGCGGCAGGACAATGCAGTTTTAGAGTCATATGTGTTTACTGCATATACTGTGAAGCCTGTGAAGACTTTTACAGTGATCGACTGCTTCAGCATCCTGAATCATTCCAGAGACAGATTGTCTGTAAATAGGAGACCTTGAGGGAGCAGAAAATGTAAGTAAGAAAGTGCAGTTGCTCTAACAAGCAAAAAAACTTAAAATAGGGTATGATCTTCAGTACTCAAAAGCATTTAAAAGAAAAGCTGACAGTTTTCCATACAAAGTCGCACTGACAGTGCAAGACAAGTCAGAGGAAAGGTAGCTACCCTATAAAACAAGCCATGACAAACCTCTGCAGCACGGGAGGACCCAGACTGTAGGAGAGGACGCTTTACCCCCGTGCTCCTTCCTAACAGCCTGTGGGCAGTGTGTGGGCAGCACGGCCCCTGAGAGGTCAGGGGAACAATTCTGCCTTTGGGGCTTCCCACACGGGTTTGCCTCCTTCCAACACAACCTCCTCCAAGGTCACACCTCCTCGAAGATACGAGGACCGGTGGTGACTGTGACAGAAGCCCCACTGCATCCAAAGACCCCTAGATGGAGGGCAGTAGGCAGGGGCACAACTAAAATGACAACTCTCCATTTTTAAGAGCAGCAGCAGTGCCCTGTACGCTCGTTAGGACAAGGTTTGAAGGCAGCACCGGCAGAGAAACACCGCATTCTCACCCAGGCCTGCGTGGGCTGAGTTGGGAAGGGGCACATGCATGGGGGATGAATGGGCTTGTTTATGCCACCTGCTATAAGTGCATTTTAGTAGCGAGGTGCTGCAGCCTTGGTGTTTCAAAGATACCTATTTCTGGGTAGATTTTATTAAGTTGAAGAAATTGGCTCCAAGCCGCTGGAGAAGAGACTAAAATATTACTTCATCATGGATAAGCTTTTTACAAAGGAAGAGAAAAACTTTCAAGAGTCACCTTTGGGCAAATTCACAGGTGAATCGAACAAGGAAAAAAATGTTCTTTGCAGATAGCACGGGCCACCAGTCCCTGCCCTCAACAGGTAGCCTGCAACATCTTCTGTGAGAGCTTGGACTGTGTGCGTCATCATTTACCTGTGGGGAATGAGCGCAGAGCCCTTCCAAACAGCAGGGTTCACGCTTCCACCCTCTGCACAGGGCTGAGCCTTTGGAGAGGGTCTCAGACCTGCCTGAGCGGGCAGTTAGGGAGAAGCCCATCTGCAACAGGACTCTGAAAGTGGGCATAGCAAGAAACGGTGTCCTTGTAACCATGCCTAATGCGGGCATCAAAAGTATATACCAGGGCCTCGGCACAGTTAAGAACCGGACCTTTAAACTCACATGGACTTTATGCCCTCCGCAATTCAGCCATCTGAAACTCTGACAGTCTCCGAGTCATACATCCAAGAGACAGAAAAGCATAGTGTACCAAAAATGCGGCTCGCAGAATCCTGCAAGGCAATACTGGCTCAAGTAGACCACCTACCACTTTAACTTTTGCCTTTCCCAGGCAGCAGAGTTATATCTACTACTTTTTGTGTACTGTAAATGTAAGCAGTGAATCTAGTTTGTACCAGCTTCCCTGGCCCCAAAAGCTGACCCACTGTCTTTACTTTCAAAGGCAGAATTTATAAAGCCTGCATTGCAGTTCAGCCTTGAGTTTGGGCTGACATTTGTCTCCTTCCCCAAATGAGTTGCCTGGTTACATTTCAAGCAGACTTCTGAAAGTATACAAATGTACTTCTTCTAAAACTGATAATCATCTTCAAGGGGGGAAGGCTTATATCCTGTTTTTGCTGATGAGAAGGGCCCCAGGCACCCTGATTTAAAAAATGATCTGACAAGAAGCGAAGACTCAAATGCTCCTTGACACATATACATCTGACACCTCAGATAATCAGCATAGTTTCATGGAATTAGCTGAAACTCCATCCTCACCCCCCACCCCACACTTGTCATCTCACAGCAGAAAACATACTGAATAACAGTACATCGCACCAGGGCTAGGCTTTTATTATATTTTCAGTCCAGAAAAAAAAAAAAAAAAGATTCTTTTTTCTCACTGTTTCTTTTCCATCAACAGAGCTATTCTTCCCTTGATGCCATATCAAATGTTTAAAAATTTTCCACAGTTCAGTTTTAAAAGCAGTACACAAACCCAAGGAAGGAAAAATGGAAAAAGAGAAGACAAAATGGAGCTGCTTGAGCTCAGCTTTCAAACAAAGAAGCCCAGCCAGGACCTCTGTACTCCAGAGCTGGAAGCCCCAGTCTGCCTTCGGACAAATGCCTTCACTTCTCACTGGTTTCAGTGACATCTGCATAGTGTGGGCGTGGGAGAAACTGGGCCCATCTTGCTTAAAAAACTACCTAGCTGTGCAAGATTTTGCTCATAAAAGAGAAACTAAAGGATGTGTAAGTCATGTGAAAGTGCATAGATTTGGAAAAGGAGCACTTTACAGTGTAGAGGAGTGCAATAAAGCCTTTCTCCCCACCTTACCTGAAGTATTTTTGCAACAGCTACATTTACAGGATCCCTTCTTTATTCTCATCCTCTTTGATCTATCCAGTTCCTTTGATGCAAGTGATCAATCCCCATGTCTTTCCTCCCAAGACTTCCAGAGAGTCTGTGCCCTACTCCCATGACTACAGTCAGTATCCCCTGAGTTTGGTGGCTCATCTTCCTCCTCCATCCTCCTACTGCTCCTCCCACTGGCCAAATTTCCATGTCTTTGCTCCTCGCTGTCTCCTTGTTCCTTGGCAGCATTATCCTTAGGTGTCCTCACAAGTGTTGTTGATAGACAAATGACCTGTAATCCTCTCTCAATCCTTCCCAGAGCTACTTGGTTTCTGAGGATGCTGGTGCAGGAGGTGAAAGGTGATCTCGGTATCGTCTGGCATCTAGGGTTTTGTTTTGATTCTTTCATCTCCACTTCAAACATAGCACAACAAAACCTGATTTTCTTCACCTTTCCTGGCACCACTTGCTGGTCCTGCAGTTCTACATCTATCTGTACCCATGTGTCTCCTGACCCTTTTTCTATATGTCGCAGTCCGAGGCAGGAACTGTCTTCTTCTTCAGCGCTTTTGTAGCCCCTGGAGCAGCCATGTTCCCAGCCCACGCCTGGACCTCCCAGCCACTCGAGTCAGGGCCGTATTACTGATGCAATACTGTAGATGAAGAGCTTGGGTTTCTAGACATACTTTCCTTTCCATATTTTTCTTTCAGCAGTAGGCTGTCAGTAACCTCTGAAGAGTGAAATCTTTACCCAGGCTCTGATTATCTCCCATCTTACTGGAGGTAGCTTTTCTACCAGTCTTCCAAGTTCTCACCTAAACTGAATCACAGTTTCTTTCTCAGACTTTGCTTTAGCTCACAGAGATTTGAATTTAGGAATAAGTTAGCATCCCCATAATAAGACTAGAAGAATTTCAGCCCACGTTACGTTTTGGCTGCTTAACTGAGGTCTCTGAGCTACCATGGTTTCCATCAGCTTCAAATGTGGATGCTCAGCAATGCTAGAGAAAAGTAAGTCGCTAAATTCAACAAATTTCATTTGAAAAACTGATATAAAACTGTTCTGTTTAAAAATTCCCAGTAGTTTTTGCTGCTAAAAGGCTGGGTATACTTAAAAGGATGGTCTCTTCCCCCAAATTTTACAGTTGCAGGTGCCAACTTAACACCGAAAAGTGCAGATAGCTGGGACAAGGCAGGCAGTGGGGGATTGATGCTTTTACAGGTTTGGCAAGGAAAGTGAAAAAGCCACCACAGTAAAAGGACAGAAAACATACGGTGAGTAGATAAGATGTCTCACCAGCCTTGCAGCATTCGTAGATAAAGGGTTTGCAATCTAGCCTCATTGTATTCATTTGGGGAGTATTTTGTAAAAGCACTGGCATCCAGCTATACACACTACTGCACGAGTGTTAATACTGTTAAGGCTCACGGGTTTTTTATGCTGGATGAAGGTAGCAACTGTGATAGTTAAGACTGCAAACACTACCCACTTTCACCCTTTTTTTTAATCATTTTTCACCATTGTTTTTCAGACATCATTTTCCATACTCATTCCAATACTTGGTTCCATGCCCATGATGGACAAAAAAGGGGTTTTGGTCAGCCCGTTACAGTAATCATTACGTATAAGAGGGTTAATTTTTATAATTAGATATAAAATGTATCTGTAAATGATGCAGCTGTCTTCACTCCAATATTTTTAATCTACATACTCAGATAAATAGTTCTACATGTAATTTTGTGTGTTTGCATGTAATTGTCCCTTTATTTTAAGGATCGTCCTGGGCTCCCTGTTGTTACAAATTGTGTCTACTTTGTGGCATTTGGAATCACCTGGCACTTTACAGTAAAGGCAAGGACATAGACAATTTATAAATAACAAATCCAGAAAACAATTGCAGCCCTAGCCCCCTCATCAATGTTCACTGCGTGCTCTTGCAGGTAAGAGAGACCACCCATGGACAAAGCTTGCTTCTCTGTCCGGGGCAATTCCGTGCCAAGCGAAGGGCACGGCCGCAGCCTGAGCCGTGCACGTCACACGGGGCGGGAGCGTGCTCAGCCTTGTGAGATTTACACAGTGATCGATGGCTTCAGCATCCTGAATTACTCTGGAGACGGTTTGTTAAGAAGGGCCCTTAGGGAGCAAGAAACAGGAGCAGGGAAGAGATTCACGGTTAAAGGAAGAATGGGTACAAGGCAATTTATAGGTGAAAATTCAGATCCCCTTCCGAATTTCCTAAAAGCTTGGGGTGTTTGAGTCCAGGGCTTTGCTCTGGGACCGTCGCTAGAACTGATGTGCAAGTAAATCAGGCTCCTGTATGAAATCTCTCTAAATGTGTAAGGCACCATCAATCAAAAGGTATAATCAGCTTTCCCTTGCTCAGTCCCTGCAGAGCTATTCTTGGCATGCTGTTGGAAAAAAGCAAAGGCAGAGAGATGCTTTTTTTTTCCCCTCTGAACGTGGTCCCAGTGAGATGGCTGCCCCGCATAACGAATGCAGCCAGTATCCCCTGTCTGCAAGCCGAGTTTCACAGTGTGTCATCACCGCCTCTGCCAAGGTGATCAATTCCCGGCGTCTGGGACTGTCGGGTCGGTGTCTGGTCCACGCTCCTTCACAAATAGTTCTACCCCATTAGACTGTCAAAAGTTTCCTTCTCATTTCTGGAACAGCGTTACCAGACATGCCCTAAAATTTCATGAGGGAACTACAGACCAGCTCCTGCCTCCCCTTTCGCCTACGGTCAGCTCCCCAGTGCACCAGAAGCAACATGAAAGCAGGGCAAGAGGAGTCACGTCCACCAGCTCCTCCCCTCACACATATGGCTGTGAAGCAGGAGTTGGGAGTCGCTAGGTAGGAGGTTTGGATGCCCTTACCATTCGCAATTACAGAAAACCTCAGTAAGTCACTGCCAGCCCCTGTGCCAGGCCACAGCCACAGACTTTTGCTGTGGCTCTTCTCCGAAACAGGAGCTTTACACTGGGCATCAGGGAACCTTGCTTATACGTACACACACACGCACACACAAGCAGAGACGTTTTGGTTATAGAACTGGTTTTTAAAACAATTTGAAGGATGTTTGCAGAACCGGGAGGAGATATAAAGGCAGTAGAGTCTCACAGGAAAGAGGAGGGGAGAAGGAGTGCTGGGAGTTACCATACCTGGGGCTGCAGCGCTAAATCCATCCCCTCAGTCCTCCTTGGCATATCGCAGGATTTTATGTCAAGGTTTCCCACACTGACGTTAACCCTCAGTCCACGCATTAATGGCTGTATCCCTGCTGGGATGGTTCAGAAGATACGCTTCCAAACGAAACCTTTCAGCAAAGAGCACGGCAGTGAAATCAGATTGTCCTCAGAATTTTTCCTGCCTTTTTTTTTTTTTGTTATGCAAAAATCTTGCATAAGGGTTACTGCATATTTTGCAATGCCAAGATGCATATCATTCACATATAGAGGTTACACAGGTGTCACTGGGAGAATGTATCCC
Source organism: Astur gentilis (assembly GCF_929443795.1). Lineage (NCBI taxonomy): Eukaryota > Metazoa > Chordata > Aves > Accipitriformes > Accipitridae > Astur > Astur gentilis. The sequence goes on from NC_064894.1 coordinate 16,859,243, forward strand.
TTCAAGAATTGTTCTAATTAGTGACTTGAGCTTTCATTTAATTACACTCTTTAATACACATCTTGGAATTACAGAGGTGGGTGTAATTTAATTAGCAACAAAAAAAAAAAAAAAGAAGACATGCTTATATTCCCTTAAAATATAGGTTACACTTAAGACACGACAGGGATGACACAGATTTTTCCTGGGAACCAGGTCCATACGCCTTCACCTTGAGGCATGTTCAGGCGCAGCCCTGGGCATGAGAGCGTGAGCGTGGCTGGGGGCTGACAGCTGCTCATTAGGGTCTGCCGGGGGTCTCAGCCCAGCTCTTGGCGGACAGGTGGCCACATGACAAATGAAACCCCTCACAATTAGCACTAATTGACACTCTTGTGGCCGGTCTCCAACGAGAGGTCAGGGAGCGGGTGAGCTCGGAGGCTGAGCATCCCATCCTGGCAGCGAGGGTCCAAGGAAGGGTGCCCCGCCACCGCCACCGCGGCCACCGCCACCGCGGCCACCGCCGCGTGGCCGCCTGCGAGCATGAGACTCGGTGCCAGTATTTTGACAGCCCTGGCGTTCACCAGGGCCTCCTGCGGCCGCTGACTTAAATGATCCCGGTTTGAGCTCTGCTGTGAATGCCTCAGCCTGGCCTCTTTCCTACACCGGCTCCGGGAATTCGCTCCATCCTCCCTCCCTGCCCGTCACCCCCTCCCCGTGGAGGTGCCAGCTTTCTGGGGAGCAGATGCAAGAATCTCAGTTTGCCACCATCTCCCACCTTTCATTTTTTTTTTATTTAGAAACATTTCCGCATTAAAAATGTGCAGTAAACTGACCAGCTGCCACCCCTTGATGCTTAATCCTCTCTAATCTGGTCTGGGAACACTGAAATGTACAACTTTCGTTTATTATGCAGCTTCCAAAAATAATTGAATGTAGCAAGTAGAGAGGGTAGCAAGTGAGGAGAAAAGGAAACTAACCCCTCAGCTGTTTATTTATCATTTGCTAAGGGCTTGCATGGCACGCTCACACCACTGAGAGCGATGTTCACCTCCTTAGAGGGCACATAACGCTACTCAAGCCGTGGACTGAAAAATGCCCCGCATCCAATATGGGGCCTCTCCACCCAGGAAAGAGATAGCCCATGCCCCATAGACCTTGCAATCTAACAGCAAACAACACGGTCCTCGGGGACAGAATTAATTGGGAGTTTGGCTTTTATACTAGTTGGCTTGATTGACTTCATCTGAGGCCTCACAAAAGCAGTAAGTCTTTCAGAGGGCCTCCCTATAAATTTATGGCTCACAAGGCAGGAAAAAAATCTCATGTAAATTATACCCTTTGAAAATGATCATGAGGTATCTAGATGGCCCAGGGGACTGGGGAGGAAGCCTGAAGTTTCATCTCTGGCTCATTTAGCATAGGTAAGTAGCAATAACTCATTGTTATTCTCTTAAAGTAATGTAAAAGCTTAGGAAAAACAAGTTGGTTTATCGGTCTGCTTATACCATGCCCAGTACCAAAATACCCAAATACGTCGCTGTCTACAAGCATTTTTCCACATTTAAACCTGCAGGTCTCAGGACTGACTGGCGCGTAGCCACAGAGACAGACGGGTCCTCTCCTTTCTTCATGCATGGCATCTCTTCCTCTTGTTGAGAAGCCACAGTCACACCTAGATATTTTTGTGAAATGACAATTAGGAAACTCTGCTGTATGGGGAGTGGTTGAAAATACTGCCACGGGCACATTGCTCTACAGGGTGCTCCACATTGAGCCTAGGTTCATCTGGAGCCCCACCGTCTAGTCTTGCCTTCAACAGCCTCCATGGCTCCAGTCATGACTTCTAATCCAAACAGCTAACATATTATTTTTTCTCATGGTGCTAACAGCTTTTCCCACAGCATACAGCTCTTCTTGACAGAAATACAAAGCCTTATACTTCGGAGAAAGGACTTCTCTCAGGATCTGACTGTCTAACTTGTATAAGAGAGGGTTCCTGGCTAAGGCATCTAGAGAAAGTGAATCAGTAAAATTCAGCTTAAAAAAAAAATCTTTTCCACCCAGCTGTATCCCACTCATGTCTCATTGAGTCTTTGCTTTTACTTGGCGTGAGCAAGAGCTTAAAAAAGGCAGCATAGAAAGCTCTCGAGGTCAGGGTCATCTCTCAGTCATCTGCAAACCATCTAACAAAGTTATCAGTTCTTAACAAAGCACAATATTAAGACCATATTGTTTCACACATGCTACTTATCATTTACCACTTGGAAACAAGCAGCTAAAGCTTTTCTAGAGGGGCATTTTATTTCTAGCAAAGACAATCAACTTGAAAAAAGTGACTGATTGCTACAGTGCTAGTTTGCATTTCATGTCACCTTGCTTTCAAGACCTCATTAATTACATTACATTAATTAATTAATCCTGATAGCGCACCTGTTGTTAAGAATTATCCATACTTTGTAGTTAGAGACAACAAAAGAGAGCTATTGAGAGGCTTGCTTAGGGTCTATGTTGAAACTGGAAACTCCAGTCCAATTTTATACCGGACCCAGATTATATCTGGGTAAATACATGCTTTCCCTCTACCCTTTCCAGTCGTACCCAAGACTTCCCAACTTGTAAAAATAGAGGCAGCATCAAAGGAGTCGTGCTCTCCTTTCCCAGTATGCAGGAGAAAGCTTGGCTCATTTATGGGGCTGCAGGTATGCAAGATAACTATTGCAGAAAGGCAGTAATTGCAAAAATTCCTTCCTTTGCAAGCCTTTTCTGGTCACCCCAGCTAGGGCAGACCAAAGTGGCTGGCCCTTGACTTCTACCTGGCGTTAAGGCAGAGCCACTGAAGGCGGCTGAGCACCCGCTGGAGGGTACACCGGGTGATGGGTACGGCTGGACCAGCCCTAGGCACAGGTGGAAAGGGCAACCGGCGGAGGCAGCTGGTGGCCAAATCCTCAGTCAGCCGTTCGTTTCTGGTGTGCAGAGGGCAGCAGCAGTGCTGGGGGCTGCAGAGAGTCAGATCGGGCTCCGCTCTCCTCAGCTCCCATGGTCGGGGTGGGTAATGGTACAGGAGACCCCGGACTGGCCAGGTCGCTGCCCTCTCCTCCTCCACCCATCCGCCCAGCCCAGCTCAGCTTTGCCCGTGGCCCGGGAAGCCCTGCCACGGCCTCGGCACTTTGTGCCAGGCACGTTTCTACATGCTATTCTGTTCCGAGATCAGGCATGATGCCGCAGGCAAGTGTCGAGCTGATGGGGACACAGACCACCATGTCCCCATCTCTGCCCGATAAGATGCATTAGAGATTTCCTGGTAACTCCCTTCAGGAAGAACGGTGCATTGGGTAGCCAGCGATGTCCAAAACCCGTTTGGGCTGTGGCCCACCTTAATCTCAGAGTCTTTGTCCTCAAAGAGGGACCACACAGCCCTTCCTCACAAACCAACGAGCCAACCCAGGAAAACCGAGACTCCTTGCTGCTAGGCTGGGTGCTGAAAGGTGTCCTCACATCTCACGAACCTCAAACGGCCCAGTTTCCCCCTTTCCTTATTTCTCCCTCCATCTCCTTTTGTTGCACATGAGGAGGCATTGGGTGACCCCAGGCATTCCTGTTGCCCAGGTGGCTCCTCAGAGGCAGAACCGAGGTAAGGGAGCTAGTGCCAGCAGGCTTGGGCTGGGCACCATGTCCCCGCGTCCCCCTTCCTCCTTGGCAGCGTTTTAACATCGCTCCGATCCCAGCAACTGAGTACTTCCCAGAGAGTTAATTTGTGAAAAGAAACGGTATCGATTCAAAGGGTGTGCAGCAGTAATCCTGTCGTTCAGCTTCAGCTCCGTGCAATCACACTTCATTTTTAGTCTCCAAACAATAAATAAAGATAAAATGAGTGTTGGCTTAAAAAACGTTTAACAGGCATGAGTTCCCAAAGAGAGACATGAAAGCAGGTTCTGTTGCTGCTTTTCCTTATGACAAGCAATAGGAAATGCTGAATGAGTTAAGAAAAGAAGAGAATTTAAAAAAAATAAAGATTACTGTTAGAACAGGGGGCTCTCTGCACCGCTTGTGCTGTATATCCATGATCCTTTTGTGTCCCTTTTTATCCTACCCTGGAATGGAATTAGCTTTCAGTCTTTCCTTTTTTTTTTTTTTTTTAAAGAAAAAAATTTGATCTTATTTAAATCAGCCCCTTAGCAGGTTGGCTGAATTCTTGAAAGCCTAACGCAGCCTGCAGATGTCTGTCTGTGCAGCCACATGGCAGAACCAGGCTTTGGGGGTCCCCAGAGCATCGCACGGGACTGGGAACTTCTTGGTGCTGGTTCCAAAAATCCATATCCCTTTCCAGTTCATTACAAACGCCTATTGTTTGCCATATTTATCTGCCATCACTGCTGTTTGTTAGCAAATGGAAAAAGAAATGCCAGGACTAAATTTCAGCCTGCCCTTAGAATAGTGGAAAGGGGCTACAGGAATTGAATGACAGATGGTCTTTGAATGATATACAGAACCTCTGCCCCTGGGCCTGCTTTAGAGGAGCTGTTTTGGATTGTTGCTCAGAAGAGTGGGAGGTTGTTGTGTGATATTTGATTATTCCATAATAATTTTAATTATTTTGCCTGTTTTCAAACAATAGTCTCAGCCTTTTTTAATTTTTACACTCACTGAGTTGTGACACGAGCATTCTTTCCTCTGTGTTAGCAGGGATTAAAATCAAACCCTGTATCCCTTCCCTTTTTTTTTTTTTTTTTTTTTTTTCAAATAATCCATGTTTAAATAAATTACCTCAGCCTGGAAAAGTGAGTTACAGGGCATTCTCCTGACGTGCACGGCAGAGAGAAAAGCGAAGGGCTGGGGAGAGGGGCTGGGGGGATGGGGAAGGCTTTATTGTGTTTTGCAGGATGAGATTGTCACCGTAACAAGTTTCAAGAAGAGGCTGCTCTTTAACTCCTCTTCCTCGGCGCGGAGAGCGCAGCTCTGGGAGCCTCATTTACATGCATATGGGTATCTGATTGGATCTGTTCAAAGGTACAGTAGGAGTCAGTCAGATTGCATATGATGTGCATATAAATGAAGTTCCCAAAGTGGGGTGTGATGCTTCAGGAGAGACAGGGAAAATATGCTGTCTCTGCTTCATCCAAAGTCCAATAGAAACTTGGGGATTTTTTTTTTAACTGGCTTGAGATAAGCAAGAGTGCAAGCCAAAAAAAATACATATATATGTACATATATATCTGTGTATGTGTTTCCCCCCTCCCCGTTTTCTGAATTTACATTTTAGACCAAACGCAGCTCATCGCTGAAACCCCATAAATCGCGTTAGGTCTGCATTATCGGAGCACATGTTGTTTGGTTTACAGGACGACTGCACACACACCCCTCTGCATGGGGCAGAGGCACAGGGTTCAGCTCTTTTGGAGAGCACACATCTCCCCTTCGGCACGCCAGCATCGCGCGTGCCTCCATCCCTCTCTGACAAGCAGCGATCCAGGGAAAGCTCTTGGGTTTTGCCGGGTTTTGGTCTTTCTCTCAGTACCGTAGATCCTGCTAAGCCAAAGCCACGGCTCCATGATTTTTTGGGTAACCGTGGGGGCACAGGAGCACATGGCTTCAGCTAAGCTTTGCTCTTGGGTGCGGGTAGCAAGCACAAGGAGAGCAGGGGGCAGCTAGAATTGTCGGGCAAAAAAATGTTGCTTAAAAGGAGGCTCAGTCTACTATCAGGAGCTGGTATGCTCCGAAAGGAGTAGGGATGCTCCGAAAAAGGCAGCAAAATAACATGGTAAAGGACAAAAGGAAACATTTCCCCGAGTGAAATAATCATTAAAGAAAGCTACATTTCTGGGCAATGCTGAATTTAAGTAATACTGCGGTGCTAACCCAGGACAGGCAAAAGCACCGTGCCTACAAGCCAGGACCCCTTCGGTCTGTGGGGCCTCCTGGCCCACACGGTGTGACAGGAGCTGGGACGGGACCCCGCCGGACCCCTGGGAGAGCCGCCGAGCCCCGCGCGGCCCTATCCCTGCCTGCACGGCTGGGATAACGGGAGAGCCCTGCCTCCTCCTGCAGCCGGCTGCGAGGAGGAACACATGGAGCCTGGGAGGTGCCCAGAGCCCCTAAGGATGGGTGCTTCCCCTGAGCCTAACTCCTACCCCACCGTGCTGCACCCCTGGGGCTGGGGAGGGGGCTGCGGAGGCGATGCAAGCTGTAGACGGGGGGATCCCGCACCTGGTCCAGGGGCCCGTGCTCTGTAATATCTGCAGGTTTGTTTTCATCAGGTCTCGGACTGTCTCTCCACAGACAGCTGTCTCGCTCGTCCCGCAGTTAACGCCGAAATGAAATTCGGATTGCTCCTGTCCCATCAGTGAGGATAGTCTCGGAAGTGTACTCTGCCTCCCCCGGGATACACGTGGACCGATGAAACCCAACCAGTCCCTGCAGGGCACTCTTGTGCCACAGACACCAAACCGAGTAAGCATGTATCTACCCATGGAAACAAAAATACTCTGTATTCCTGTCTCCTCGGTGTTACGGGGAGACCAGAAGAAACAGCTTAGACAGTGATGAGGATGCTCTGGAAAACATCAAGAGTCCCTTGAAGCTAGATGCTGTGGTTTCAAAACCTTAAAGCCACAATGCGCACCTCTAAGAGAAATGTTTCCAAAGCAATCCGAAAAACTGAACTTAAAAGCTCTGTCTTTTTCTTTTCTTTTTCTTTTTCTTTTTTTTTTTTAGCCTGCCAAGACTTGTATTCTGGTCTGGGTGTTTCTCATAAAACATTAGATGATATCAAACACTTCAAGCCATCATTAAAAGGAATTTACTGTACAGCTTTAGGGATACTACCAGACATAAAAGGAGCCAAGCAGAACACTGAGCACAGGTGAATACAACAGAGAGACATTTCTACTTCTGCAGCTTAAAAAATATTTGTTTCTGTAACTTTGGGCTACTTGCTATTTGTGGTTCAGAATCTAAACAGCTTTGCTTTGCCTTTGCTTTAAAGTTGCACCTTGAACTCCTTTAGAAAGAACCCACGACAAGCAGAGCAGGTATCAGGTCTTAATAACAGGGTTTAAACGCTGGTGTTTGCAGGGCAATATGAAGGAGGGTCACCGCTACAAGAGAGGGCTTGCAGGCAGGAGCCCATTTCAATTTTTATCAGCAAGCCAGATGATAAAATGAAATCTTGTAAAACTCACTGATGACACGAAGATTGGTGGAGTGGTAAACAAGGAGAGCAGCTTATTGTTACAGGCTGACGGGAATTGCCTGCATGGATGGTCGCAAGTCAGCAACATGCATTTTAAGATAGCTGAATGCTGCGTAATTCAGGTAATACACTGGGGATCAGAGAGCAGGTTCTGCCTGGGACCACAGGGCCTCAGGAAAGGATTTAGAGCCACTGGAGAGAAGTGCCTCTACGGAAGCTCTCACAGCAGTGGTATCACAGAAGAGAGCAGTGTGGTCTTTGGATGCGTAAGGGGGGACATCTGGTAGAAATCACAATCTTGTCTCCACTGTCCTAGATACTAATACGCATACTGAGACCACGAAGGGGTCCATATACTTACAAATGAAACATGAAGCAGGGCTGGGAAAGGCTTTTCAGCTTGTCGGGCACAGGCACAACACAGATGCTGAGCAAGACGCAAGGCAAAGCGCTGGGACTCCAAGTCTGCACGTTAAATGTCAGGAGCCTTTTCAAAGATAAGGAAGCGTAAGGGTGCCCTGTGCACAGGGGATTTGTGCAGTTTAAAGGAGCCCTTTGCCACCTGAGAAGCAGCCCTCCATCTGACTCATGGCACGAGCAATTAAAAAGTTACAGCGGCTGCTCAGCACCCGGTTAGCATTTACCAGGAGCCTGGAGGTCTTGGTGGCGAATCACCCACTTAACAAAACCCTCGGTCAGGTTGCTGATAAAAATCTGATGACATACAGGCAACGAAGTATGGGGCAGAGGGCCTCACTCTTACATTTGCTTGAAGATAGGTTGCTGTCTCATATCTTTCCATGCTTCAATCAGGGGGCTGGACTAAATGATCTCCCAAGGTCCCTTTCAACCTGAATTACTCCATGGTTCCATCACGATACCTTATAAAAGGTGAAGATCAAGTCACAGATCTCACCTTCAGACCTTGCAGGGCTTTTCTGTCCATCATCTTTGCAAGATCTTAAAGTCCCCAGCTGGATAACAACTCTTACCACTGAAACACTGCAGTTGCCTCTGTGATACGTGGAATAGCATGTAAAGAAAATGTGTAATTTTTGACCAGCTGGGACTATTTTATAAACCCTTTTAGAATTAAAAAAAGTACCCCTTTTGGGGGCAAATAATTTTAATTCTTCACTTATTATTTAAACCTTCAGAAAAAGCTTTGCAAACAGTTATGTACGGTGTTCTTTGTAAAAAAAGTTAAACCATAAGATACATATATATACGTGTTATATCACTTCCTTGAATTGGCCAAATATAAGAGAAACTATAAAGTGAGAATATAAGTGGTTGCTTAAGTCAAAATTCATATTAAAGTTTGGGATAGTTAAATACCCATCTAGCTCCCAGCATTAATAATAGCAACAACAATGATTAAGTTTACTTAGGAGATTTTTCCTGGTCTGTCTATCTAAGGCTTAGATTTTAGTGATGTGTAATGCTAATCCACATTGTTTAAATGCCTGCTGCCCTTCAAAGTATAATCCATCTGGAACCACGAGAAAAACAAGAATCAGGATCCAGTGGTGCTATTAATTATCCTTCATGGATTAAATGCTTCAATTTCACCGAGTTATCACCCTATAACACCACTGCTCAGTAACTTTGCAGTATCTTTCCTTGCCTAAACAAGCTGAATCACATCATTTTTGCATACTGCTGCTAACACAGTGCAGGGCATCGTCTACATAATGGTGTTCCTGGGAGCCAGTGATTGAGAGAGCACAAAATGTGTGTCCTGAGGGTTTCCACTGAAGGACTTAAATGGAATAGAAAGTCAGAGGTCCTGAGAGGTCTCCTGGTAAGGATTGTTTGCTGTGCCTTTGAGCAGAGCCCTAAACTGCAAAAGAAGCTGAATACTGGATATTTTTTTCCTGTTTAAGAAACCCAATCCTCTTGAAGTTACTCAGACAGCTCTGATTTTGAAACAATTTATTCTGGGTACCATAACTGCACATTTGACTTCTTACTTGCAATAATTTTATTAAAATTCACTGACATTTCACTGGGATACCAGAGAAAAAACACTGTTACTCAGCCCATACCCTGGTCTTAATCCTGCAGACTGAGTCAGTAGGGAGGTGGCTCGTGTAAGAACTCTTGGAAAAGGTCCTTAGTGGAATTAATCAGTATTAAATGTGCTACCATTTCTTGCAAGCAATTGACACGTTTCCTTGTAAATCAATTCAGAAACCAGCTGCAATGAAATGGTGACCCTGTCTCTGCTTTACTCTTTCTCTTCAGGACTAGTGATGTGGGGGGACACAGATCATGCTTGGGGAAAAGAAACGTATTTTCCTAACACTTTCCCAGGCACCCAGGGAGGCCGCCTTCTCTCCCTCTATCAAATCCCATCATCATTTCAGCTCTTAATTTCCTTGGCAAACCCAAGCAGCAATAGCTGGTACTGCGAGAAAATATATTCTTACTGAATGCTGAATGAACATTTGCATTTGGGGGGGGGGAAGCCCTTTCCACCACAGACAAGGTACTGGGACACTATTCAGTGAGTAAGTTTTAACTGCAGGATTCAGGGTCTGTCTTCTGCTCCCTGCAGAACATTTGTTCTTCAGTTTTTGCTATTTCAGATAGAACTGCTAAAAAGAGCTATCTTTTCCTGAGTATTGCAAATGCATATATACACAAAAAGATGGAAAAAATATACATATACACAAAAAGATGGAAAAAATATACAAACAGCCTAATTTAATATAGCGTATATGCTCTTCCTTTATGAAACTGTGCCCAGCCTGTATTTTTAAAATAAGCTTATTAATCAAGATGAACATTAAAATAAGAAAAGTAAAAAAGTCAGTATGTACAAATAGGTTCTTCAGCAATTCCAGGAAGCTACAAAACAAATGGAAACAGTCATTTAATGCTTACTAAGTACAGTATATATCCAGTTAATCAATGCAAGAAGAAAAAGGATATGATTAAAATGCAGGTTTTGTTATTAAAAGGTACAAAAGGCTGACTCTCAATACATATGACTCACCTCCACTGGAAGCAGAAATGGTCAGAAAATGTATGGCTTAGGAAAAGGTTGTTTTGACTGCAAATAACTGCAGGTGAAATCATAGCCAGTTCAGTGAAATTTTCTTTCAAAAAAAAAAACAAACCAGCATTTTGATGTAAGAATATAATTTGGAATATAAAAAATTTGCTTTGCGTTTATTTGAATTTCATTTAAATGCAAATATTTACTTACTGTATTACATATTTACATGGTCAGAGCATGAATGCATATTTTAATTATTATATTATCTTAATGGCAAATTGACATTTTAAAATGTCACATAAAAGCACAAATTAAAGAGGCTAGCTTAATACAATAAACATGGTGTGTGACTGAGAACAGGTACTTTCAATTTTCTTCTGTTAGCCTAGAAATACTTAATTAAGCTATTTTGGGGATTAATAAAACAGTTTCAAACCAGTTTATTAAAATACACACACAGAAGAGAGTTTGATCTAGCAAAAGAAGTTTCAATCCCAGCTAAGTGGCAAAAACTAATGATTTCTATTAAAACTTTACAACTTCACTCAATTCATGTTTTGGTATGCTACTCATTTAGGTAAAGTAAAGAGTATAAAAATTTAAAAAATATACAAACAAAATTCAGGAATTTAATTTTCAGAGTGGAAGTGCCCAAAATTTGCAAAAGACACTTGAGGTAATTCCTGTTTCATGGAGAAATTGAAGGAGTTTGACATGATTAGAAGGAAGGCAAGGCAGTGATGGTTTATGACCCTCAGCATATTGATGTATCATATTGCGAATGGAAGAAAATCTCTCTGGAGGTCTCAGAGCTCACCCCCTGATTCCTTCTCATGGACCCTGCCCCAGCGCTCAGCCACTCTTGTAGGCAAAACCTCTTCTTCCCAGTATCTAACCTACATCTCCATGACTGCTCATCTGATCTCAAAAGAACACCCGGAGCACTTGAATACCTTCCATTTATGTTCACTGTGTGTTAAAACTGGCCTATGTCCTTACTTTTTTTTCTTGTTCAGGTGAAACAAAGCTAACCCTGAAATTTTTCCTCCAAAGGTCATGTTTGCCGGTGAGCATTCCCGCTGCCCGTCCCTGACCCCTCCTCTTTGTTGAATATACGGTACCTAGCACTCATCTCCACCTCTGAGCACCATGTTGTTTGAATATCTGCATACTAACATCTACTACATAGCTTTAATTACGCTTATGTAATGCTGTGGATGTACATTCATCATTACAACCTCCAACTCTTCTGCTGCCAAACTGTTCCCTAGATACTTATTCCCTTTCTTGCATTTCTGCTGTCAATTATGTTACCCAAGCGTAGGAGCTTGCATTTATCAAAATTTACCCCATTTTTGCAGATAAATTCCTCAAACTTTCAATATAATTCTGAATTCTAGCCCTGCCCACCAACGTACTTGAGGTGTTTCCCAGTTTGGTACTTCTCTAAATCTGTCTGAGAGCATCCAAACCACGGAGGAGGGGCACTCAGTGCAGCCTTGCAGTCTGGCAGTGAAGGGTTGCCTGCTATTCTGTGGCCAGTTTTCCAGCTAGCCATCCACCCTTCTGTCCATAGATCATGTTTTCCAAATTTGCTCATAAGACTGTCATGTGAGACATAAGATTTAGGAATCAAGATCTATCCTATATATCATTCTTCCTTTATTCATAATGTCTGCTGCCCATAAGTCAGTTACCTTGGCTTGACGTATTTATTCTTGATGAGGCCATTACTGGCTGTTGGGCATTTTTTGGTTTTATCCAGATGGTTACCAATTGCTGATTCATTGGCATGCATGTCCAAGAATTAAGTTAAAATTAGTCTAATTCCTGGGATCCCTCCTTCTTCTCTATTTAAGAGAAGATAGACACCCAAGCTGCCATCACCCACGCTTCTGAAGCTGCACGCGCCCTTCCCAAAGCTCTGCTAATTCTCCAGCTCCTTCAGGCAGCTCCCAAGCTATCCACATTCAGTCCTGATGTGTCCAGCTGATTTGAAATGTCTCAATTTTCATATAAATTTCTTTCTTATTCTAGCCAGTCTTCCAGCATTAGTTACTAGTATTAATTGTTTTAGCCATCTCATTTAATCCTTCATGAAATACAAAAAAATGCAAAAACTTTGCCCTTCTTATCTTTCTCCCTGCTAGATTTTCCTCACTGTTGAGGACTGGACCTGATGCTTTTTCCGGTCTTCCTCTTACCAGTAGTATATTTTCAGAATCTTGTATCTTTTATAATTAACTTTGCTTGCTGCACTTCCACTTAACTCAGTAAACACCTTGTAAAAATCATTTTTATTTTAAGAGGTGCACACAAAAGAAAAATGCAATTGCTTTCCGTAACATAATCAAATAGAGGTTTTTCAAAGTTACCATGTCATTTAAATATCCCGGATCAGTAGTGACATGGTGAATGCCAATGAAATACCACTTTCATATTATACCAGCATCATTCTGCCAGTAAATTTCCCCATGTAGACAAGTCCTTAGCAGTATTCCCCAGTGTTTTCCCATTGTGAGTGACATTTCATAGAGCTGAGAAGAATAACATTGAAATGACCCTAAACCGTGATAGAGCGTGGCAAAATTGTGAAAATGCAGGGGCTTTGAATATGAATTATTTTAGATTTTCAATACATCTTTCTTTTATTAATCTAGCGGAATTAGGGAGCTATTAAATACAGCAGACCAAACAAAAAGAAGCCAGGAACTGTCACACAAAAAAATTATTCCAGTCAAAGTGAGACCACCAGGCTAACAAATCTCACTGCAAAATACCTACAAGGTTACAGCTATTTGTACATGTAGACCCTAGTCTTACTATTCCGTGTGGTGATAAATGCTAACTATGCATATTTTTTCTGGGAATTGGCCTTTAATAATTATCATAATCATAGCTGGCTCTAAATACCGGGTAGTTTCTCCACTCACTAGCCTGTCATCCTTCTGTCTGACTTCTGTGTTTCCTGCGAAAAGCAGTGGCACCGTGGGTGTCAAACCGTGCCTGGCAGCTTCACCCGGGAAGCTGGGAAGGGCTCTGAGAACATCTCCAACCATCAGGCTTTTCCTCCTCCTCCTCCAAAAGCAGTTGCAGAAAGCCAGTAAACTTCTCTGAGGAGGCAGCAAGTCAAGGCGAGGGTGCCTTTGCAATTGGGGGTCCTATAGTAGTTCCCCCTCAGCTGCAGTGAGGTAGATTGCTTCAGCTCCCACGTGTCAAGTCATATTCAGGATCACAACAAAAACTCCCTTCTGTAACTTTCAGACACAAAATGGCCAAACTGCCACACCCTATTCAGTAAGTTCTCGGCAGACGATGCAGAGAGAGAGAGAGAGGAACATCTCAATCATAAATTAATCGTGCATCAAAGGATGTCACATCTTGGGGATCTGCTCACTGGCAAAACTTTCCAGTGCAAGAGTTTCTCCCCAAAAAGCTGGAAACCCATCAAGGTAGGTGATAAACAAATAGTAATTAATCAGTGTGATAGCGCCATACTTGTTACACATGGATTTTTCTGGCCGAGAGGGAACTTACAAGAATAGCTATGGAGCTGTAGTGGGATAACCACTCACAGAAGTTGCAGAAGTGTATAGCAATCCATTTCAGAACAACGGAGCTCAACTTGTTTTGCAATACCCCGGCCAGCCTGATAGCCTAGGAGGTATGACATGGGGACAGTTCAGTAGTCCAAGCACAGGACTTGAGTCAATGGGATTTGGGTTTCTTCCTGTAACAAGCACTCTCCTGCACTCTGTCTTTGAGTAGGCCAGATTTACAGATCTTTTTTTCGCCAGAAATACTAATTTCCATTGCCTAACTTGCATGACTGGTAGGGTATAATTATCAGAAATGCTTATAACCTTCATTGAAATAGAGAAATAGCCTGAATGAGTGAATATTCACAGAATCGCAGGCTGGTTGAGATTGGAAGGGACCTCTGGAGCTCATCTGGTCCAACCCCCTGCTCAAGCAGGACCACCCAGAGCTGGTTGCCCAGGACCATGTCCAGATGGCTTTTGAGTATCTCCAAGGTGGGAGACTCCACCACCTCTCTGGGCAACCTGTGCCAGTGCTTGGTCACTCTCACGGTAAAACAGTGTTTCCTCATGTTCAGAGGGACCTTCCCGTGTTCCAGTTTGTGCCCGTTGCCTCTGGTCCTGTCACTGGGCACCACTGAAAAGAGCCTGGCTTCTTTACACCCTCCCTCTTATGCAGGCTGAGCAGTCTCAGCTCTAACTCCTCTGTATAGAAAGCTCATCAATCTAAAATCACAGTCTTAAAAATAGGTTTAACTAGGCACTCACCTGGGATGGGGCCTCTCCAGGATGCCTTTGAGCTACATCAGCAGAGCACTACAGAGAAGACTTGGCTGCCATGGGCTCTGCAGTAGCTGTTGGGGATTTAAATAAGAGCCTTGTAGGTGCAACACCTTCCATCCAGCATGGTTTAGAAGCGGTAAAATTCCATTTGTTTGAAAGGTTTGTCACTGTATTTAATCATGCTCCTTGGTTGCTCTTTGATAATGCTTGTTTTGTTCTCACATCTTTTTTTGCATGATTTTAAAATGGGTGGGGGGAGATACTTCTCAGAAAAAAAAAATATATATATTAGCAAAAGAGAGCTTCATGCAACTATAATTCCATTTAGATCACTGTCAGTGACAGGCGGAATTTACTTAAAGATATTTTCTGTGCTTTACGGTTACTCATTCATGCAAATAAAGATAGCCCTTGAAGCCAAGTCACCTTGCCCTCTCAATCATCCACCTTGCCCTCCAGAGCTCTGGGGGGAATGCTAAATTAAAATCTGTCTGCTCTGGCAGAGGTGGGTTTTTTGATATAAAGCCAGAATAATTATTCAGACATATGTTTACAGCTGCAAGGTTATATTTTGCTGAAGATTTTTTAAAGTGAAAATGTAACTTGGTTGCTAAAGGGTTTTCTGTTTAATCGCTGCAGAGGTATGGAAGAGAGGGAAATTTGTGTATTTACCCTCTTTCATCTCACTCCTTCCAACTTTTGTTTGTTTAGCTCACCTTTTTTTTTTTTTTTAATAATCTAAAATTTGGTAGGCTTGAAAATATTTCCAAGTCGTATCACTTAAGGAGTTTCATGATATTTTTGTGCATAGAAACAAAGTACAGTTCCCCCCCCGCCCTTTTTGGCCTTCTGTGCTGTTAACAATCACTGGTCAGACTGAAATAAAAGAGTAGAGGAAGGTTACGTTAGTCATATTAAGAAGAGTTCAGTGAAGGGCTTCAAACAGTATTTAAAGTTGCTTTGCAGCACTGAAAATTAGCTTAAAGGATGACAAATGCAAATTGAGAAATGCCTAGCTGGAATTTACAAACTCTTCTGTAATGAAAAGAGATCCAGACTTTAATTTTTTAACTGCAGCAATCCTTGAAGCAACAAGGAGAACAGAAGAAACAGAAGGGGAAAATTCTCAAAAGGAAGACAACTCTGTCTTTGATGTTTTAATGGCACTCATATTGCATAACCCTTGCAGGAACAGGTAATATAATACAAAATAAAACTTCCTCAAATGGAGCAGGATTCCACTTCAGGTATTAAACTCTTGAGTGGTGATGCATCTAAATAAACTGTCATAGGACTAACTTAATGAGAAACCTGAAATACCTCTAGGTATTCTCCCCACTTTTTATTTAACCCAGCCTGAGCTTTCCGAACGCTGCCTGTTGCCAACCAGGTGTGGCCAGTTTGGCAGACTGTCCATTTCCACCTCAACAGCTGGAACACCTGTGCAGTGAATGACGTACATAGTGCATCCTGATTTTTGTCTCTGTCATTAGTGTGTTGCCTAGCTTCTCTTGGAAGAAAATCAGTTATAGTTAGATCAGTGGTTTTCAGCTGTTCACCTGCCTTGAACTACGAAGCCCCTGGAAGCATTGCGTTATGAAGCTGAAAAGCCAGGAAGATGGGGAGCGTGAATGCCGAGGCTGTGAGCGAGTGGAAGGTGGAAAGACTGGGAAAAAATCTCAAGTCCTAGTATATGCTCAGAAAATTTGTCTCATAGTAGAAGACTCCAGAATCTTAGTTATATTATTTTAACCAGAAAAAGACTTAAGAAGTGATTGACTATTGTAAGCAGGCATCTTCATGAGGAAGTGATCTCTGATGCTGCATGGCTTTTTGATTCAGCAGAAAAAGACATCCAGGAGATAGAAGGCAAAGCTAGAAAAAAGTAGAAACAGATTTTTTTAAAGCAGCATTATTAACACCTAAAAGAATCATGGGGTGAAGTTTTGTGGATCCCTCAAAGGTTGCATTTCAGGACTGGATAGGTTTCTAAAGATGTAGGAGCTGCCTGGGTGTAGCGACATGGGGGGACCCTGGCTTGTGTCCTGAGGGAGGTCACACAAGATGGTCACTGAGGTTCCTCTGGCCCTGTGGTCCCGTGGAAACAGTCAGAGAGAGCAAGAAAATAGTTTCAAGTTATGAAGCTTGCAGGCAGAGAGAAATTACCTAGAGCCTATGAATCCTTACTTGGGCCCAGAATAATTTCTGATAAAATCTTTGAAATTAGCCCACACTTTATGGGGTGAGAACAGGCTGAAGGAGGTAAGAAATACTGCAATTAATTCAAAAAGGGGTTGCTTGCTTGTTTTCTTCATCCGTCTGTCTCATACTACTTTATACATAGTGGTGTTGAAGTCTTCAGTGTAACGTAATGATCAAGAGGACTTGGGAACAAATTCATGTACACGAAAAAACTTTTTCTCACTTATAATCTCTAATCCTGGATAATGACATTACATTTTTGAGACACTGAGATCAACATTGTAACTGAGCCCGTTCCAAGACCTATCAGCTTTCATTAACACAGCCATTCATCCCTGCTTTAATCTTTCTTCTTAAACTAATCAAACTATGAATCAAAGAAAATGTCTATGTCCATATGGCTTAAGTTTTACTGAAGCCTGATATTTAGCTCAAGGACTGATTCATAAAAACATCCACCCGCCAGTCTAGATTTGTACATTAATTTCCCAGTAAAACACCTTTCTTGAAAAGACCATACTTCACATTGGAATTTAACACTAAGTATAGAAAAAACATACTGACATTCAGTGCAGGGGCTTAATGAATCAAACCAGAATGATTCAGGCCTTATTAGCCCCAGTTATGTGTCATTTCATCTTATACAATCATTTTCCCCACCCATTTAATTTAAGAATAATCTTTTGCCACAGTTATTTTTTTAACACTTAAGAATCGGGTGGACTGCCATCCAGGCCACTTTCAGATACAATTTTTTCTTCTTTAATGAATTGTCAAGATGCTTTCTAGTCTTTCTGAAAGCAGCTCATAAAAGGTGCTTTTTTTTTTTTTTAAAGGAGTAAGTTTCTGCTCTTTGTGGATCTCGCAGAGGGTTTGGCCTCCTGTTTAATTGAACAGCAGATGTGTTAGATGGAGAAATTCCAACCTGTGGGTTGACTATTGAGCTGGGAAGTAGCAGTTGCCTCTCATTGGCCTTCTGCCTTTAAGATTTCCAAACATGGGGTTGGGTTGACCAACGTTTGCCAGTCATGGGATTTTTGAATGCCAGCAAAGGCTCATCTGCTCTCTGACACATTCAAGGTATCTAAAATACCGAGTGTTCTGTTTCAATTGCATTATACTGTGAACGGGCAAGAAGCTAATTTGTCTTTAGCAATGCAAAGAGGTAGACGCCATCACCACCCTTGCTGCATTTCAGGTCAGTGCTGCAGTCCTGTAAATAAGCACTACATTTGTTAAACAAAGAAAGATCTCTTTTTAGAAAAGTTATTTGAAGCACATGCACGTATGTCAGAGTAACACTCATTTACAGAGAGTCTGCTGAACTCATAAGGACTAGTCCTTGCAGGCATGTGTTGCTGAAAAGTACAGGTGAAGGCAGAGGAGTGGGGGAGTACAATTACACCAAGTTGTACAGAAAACACTGAATCCTTGCCTCCCTTTGTGACCCACTCTGGGAATCAACCTTTGAAGCCGTGTTTACTGTCAACATGAGTGGCTAAGAGCCAGATCCCATACCTTTCCTCACTGAGAGTAACTCCTTACTCCCGGAGCAGTCTTGCTGATGGAGAGGTAAGGAAGTGTGGGAAACCTTTGGCTGTACACCAACCTAAGGAGCTTGTGAGCCTCCACAGTTCAAATAACTAAACAAGCTGGCAAGTCCATTGCAATCATTGTATACACACGTGAGCTGATATACATGCCTGTCTACCTACATATATAGTATATATACATATATGTGGCACTTACACTCTTATCAAATCCCGCTGGTTAGATGGGATGATAAATATCAAGCAAGAATTTTTGCAAATGGCCATCAAAAAATGTCCTACGCCAGTGAGATTCAGCAGTGAGATTAAGAAAAAAGAGAGACAGAACAAGTCATGATCTGCTACAAAGCATCTCTCTTCCTCAGCCTGAAGTCCTCTTAAAATGCATCATGACAACTCTATGCAGAGCTACAGCTGTCTCTACATCCAGTAAGCCAACCTCACGCCCTCCACAAGCCACTAGCTACAACACGAAAACGTCCCCTGGATCCTGACAGCCATCCGGCTCCATCCTGAGGCTGAGTCCCTCTCCTGCAATGGGATTTACCTCCTTCCCAAAGGCTTCATGCCCAGGATCTCTGTTGTTATCCTTCCATTCCCTTCCACAGCCTCCTGCCACTGATGCCTGGAGAAGACAAGAAAAGCTAGAGAGCTAAGTAGTGCCGTGGAGACAGCTGAGGTATGACCGTGAGGAGACATGGGCCAGTGCGGGTGGCATTCATTTCACATCTCTGTGTTGGAAAGGCAGATTTTGGAGCTGTCTGATGTGTGAAGTTACTTTTCTGTCTCCCGGCACGCTGCTGTATGCTAGCAGGAGAGTTTTCATAGGCATCAGGAGAGAAAGACTCGTGACTTTTTGCCATCTCCCTTAATACCACTGGAGGCTTTATGGTCCCTTCGAGCAGGTAACACCTCCACCTCCCTCCACTGCAGCAGGCACTGCAGTGCTTGATAGACTTGTAAAACCATAGGTGACTCAGTTAATGTCATCCCTAGGGACTATGGGACTTGCTTGTAACAGGCATCAGTTAGCTTTTGAAGTTCCTGAAATTGCCCAGAAGTTAAGGGAAAGAGAAGAAATTTGAACAAAATCTATTCAAATGCTTTTGGGGGTGAACAGAAGGGAAAGATACTGAAACCAGTGTCATGCAGATAATGCTAAGGTATTTAAATTTCAACATTTGAAGCTTCAGATTAGCTGGTTATGGTCAAATTTTCAGTCTTAGGAGCTAGGTAATGTGCCTTAAATGTGGACTTAGTGCGATTAACCCTTTTCTTTGGAAGCCAAAACCATAGTTGTTAGATATCTCCTGAAATCGGGTGAATGTGTGTGCCCAGTACTTACAGACTCTAGTAGACTCGTGTAGCTGTTAAGAGAGACACAGTACCTCCTGCTTAATCATTCATGTCTTAAATCAGTTTGCAAAGATGCCTCAGGTGAACCCTGTGGTCCTCAGAAGAAAACAATCAGGGCCCACATCTGAATTTTAAAGGTGCTGCAAATGAAGTTAACAGAAAACAGGTATTAACCACAGAATTCTCTCTTATCAAGTGATACTGTGGTGGTTCATCTAAATTAGAGTTGGAGCAGCCCTTGCAATGGAAACCTGTTTCCTATACCAGACAGAAGAGAGAATTTATGTTCTGCGTTGATGAAGTCTAGGTAAAGAAAACCATAACCAGTAGACCACAAATATATGGATGAATGAGACAAGACCTATTTTGAAGACGAAATTGTCATATCTACATAAGGAGATACGGATGGGCATTATAGTTGCCTCCAGTAACTGCGAGCAAAATGGAAATTGCAAAATGTGTCTTCATTGTTTGATGAAGAGCCTTCTTGCCAGAGGCTGGATATGTGCTCTCCATACCAAAGGACTGCCCATGTTTCCCAAAGCCCATCCATGAGGATGAACCCTCAGTCAGCTTGCATTAAACAATGTCCCAGTATGCACCAGGCACAGGGAACATGCCTTGTCCGGGTGGGACAGAAAGGGCCTTGCAACTGCACGATGGCATTAAACATCTCATCGTGCCCCCCCTGAGATGGAGCGGGATTTTGCGATGTTCCCAAGGACGTAGACACCATTTGGGCAAGTTATAAAACGCCTCGAAGACAAACACACCCTGGATTCCTGTCTTCCACTTAGACTTGGGTAGGCCAACCAGTGAAACTCATTAAGCTTCTGGCCTATGTTTATCTGCAATCAAATGGAAAGATGACAAGAAAAATGAAGGGAGGCTAGCCAAGCTTTTTAATAACACTGTTAGTACAAAACCTTGCCATTTAAAACTTTCACTTGGAAGTCTACACTAAGCTTCTGGATAACTCTTATTTTTCCTAATGAAACTGCTCATTCTTGTGTTCAGGACTGTGCAGGAACGTAAGTGCCTGGAGTATGTTGGTATGCACAGACTCTTGTAACTTTTCCTCCTCCTACAGCTCCCTTCCTTAGCAAGTCTCAGACAAGAAAAGTTTCTTCAACTTTTTTAGCATTTCTCTTACAGCGCCTGGCCAAGGCAGCCCGATCACAGAGAGAAAGGCAGTGACAGTGTTCACTGCCTCATCTCCTTTCCTCTCTCTGCATGGTATAACCAGCCTGGATAACACTGGAAGCCACCAGTCTGGTGTGCATCGGTCTGATATGAACCTTTACTGATCATGTTTATCCAGCACCTACTCAGTTTGATCTGCATACTGAGCCACATGAAAGCTGTGAGGCAGAAAGTGCATTTCAAAAATGTGATTTTCCTTTCAGATAAATGCATGTTACTCAGAGCAAGCTGAATTCTAACTTCTCTCCCAGATTTTGCATTTAAAAATTGCTCTTGAAAGTTGAGCAGCTAAGCGTCCAAATCTATGAGGAAAGATCCAGCGTCAGTGTGTAAGGCAGGAGCTATCCCCTATCCATACCCTGTGCTTTCTGCTTCAGCTTTTGACTAGTCTTGAATTTATTTTTTTATTATTGTTTTAGTCAGGTCAGTTTTGGATGCTTTCAAATATTCAGAGGACTGCTGATCAATTAATGTAATTGTAGATCCATCCCTAAAATTACCAGAAATAGGGAAGTTCTTCATTTTCACTGAAGTTACTTGTTGTTACCTAGCTGGACCTCTTTAATTGATGTTAGTTGCATCAAAAGTGAAACTGGTGATTGGGAGATGCCCACCCAGCTGTCACTGCCCAAAGCTGCTGCTATGGCTTACTCACCTGAAAAGATTGCTGCCTCTGGATTAATTTCCCATATGTAGGACATGATGCTGCATGGGACTACAGGGGGGCTCTCTTCAATATTGTAACTGGGGTCTAGAGGAAGATGAGACTTGTTTTCCTTGTGCTTTCTGTGATGTCCTTGTGTAATACTTCAAGGGCAAAGGAGAAAAAAATGAGTATAACAAAAACCATGGAGAGAGTGAATGGCATCAGGGAATCAAAGAGGGACCGAGAGTTAGGGAGGAAAATAAGGCCAGACCAATAGCCACACTGCAGTGTGCCAAGACAAAGATGGGAAAATGAGCTGAAACAAAAGCTGGGACAGGGCAAGGAGCTGGGGATCAGAAACTAGCAGAGTGGTGGGGAGAGATTTGCAAGAAAAGATGTGTCAACAGTAACTGTGCATGACATTACAGGTATATGCTTAAACGTAAATACAAGCAGTTTGGGAAAATAAAGCCCAGGTCCCATGCATTTCAAACTGACCACCTGAAAGAAGTCTATTAGCAGCTCCTCCTTGCCTCTACTCCTCATCTGTAAGACAGCAACAGCACTGTCACCATCACCACCCTCGCTGGAGAGCCATGAAAACAAAACAAGGTTTCTGAAGCACTGCAAAACACCAGCGGTGGACAATACAGCAAAACCCTAAGAAAATTAACAAATTCTGTCTGCAGAGCTGAGTGTGAACAGCACACAGAGACCACGCACAGAATAAGTAAAAAATGAAGTGCTGAACGGCTGCCTGTTAACTAAGTATTGCCCCTTCCATGTACAGAATATGGCCACAGCCGTGTGGGAAAAATATTATGCAACGCTATGACTAAAGCTTGTTATGCAGGGGATAAATTAAGGGCTGCAGAGAAAACTTGAACACTATTGACATATCTCTTCTGCGTGCTTGTCCACTTAATAATTTCCTTTGAAAGCCTCCTTTAGTGTAATAAATATAAGAGAGGGAAACAAAATTATTCTGAGCCACATGAAGGTCCAGAGAGAAATACTTGTTCTGTGCTCTTGGGTGGACTCTCAGATGAGTGCCCCTTGTATCGATTTCTCTGATTTCAGACCCTTTCTGTGAACTTTCTTAAAGAAAAAAATCCATAAATTTCTAGAAGCCAAAACAAACAGTTGGTTTGCTAAATTCAATTTTCTTCCATTTCCTTTTTATACATCCCCACAACCAATGGTAAATAAATGTCTTTTTCCGATAGAGTATGCACGAAAGGTAAATACAGCTGTTTGGAGGCTTTTTTTTTTTTTGATTCACGGGATTCATTTCTGAAGAGCTTGTCTCAGAATTTCTACCTGAGTACACGTTTACAATTATATGATCTCAGATCCTGAGGCACCCCAGCAAAACCTCCCAGAAGAGAAAGCCCAAAATGTTTAGGATCTGTGTTTATATCTCTGTACCCATGAATCTCTCTATGTATCTCCATATAAAAGCATATATGTATGTACTATATATATACTTACATTTGTATTTCTATTTAGATGTATTCATCTATATATAGATTTATATATGGGTATAACAAGTGCTATGTCAAAGAGCTGGAGGACAAAATATTGACTCCCCTGTGCAACGTGGTCCCAGCCTTAGTGTCCGGGGAATGCAGCAGGGAAGGGGAAACCCCTCCTGCCCCGACGCGGCCGCAGCCTCGTCCCGTCCCGTCCCGTCCCGTCCCGTCCCACCGCCGGCGGAGGGTGCCTCGGCCGCCGCCGGCGCTCCCAGGGGGGCCTGCGGGGCCGGCACCGGTGGGAGCAGCAGGACCAGGACTGGGATGGGGATGGGGGAGGCTACGAGAAGTGCCCCGCTGGCGGGGTCCCCAGCGATGCCGCAGGTATCCCCTGCTGCGACTCAACCTTCCCAGGGAAGGACGGGCCAGGGGAGAGGAGGAGAGGCTTGGTTCCCCGATTAAATTTTATACATCCCTCCACTGTTTCTCAGGTTGCTTTCAGAATCAGAAAATCCAAGAAATATATTCACAGATGTTCCCTTGTTTATTTGTTGACTCTGTGTAATTTGTTTGCCCTAATTTGTTTTTGTCTATCATGGGACTTCCCTTTTTAATTTCCCTTTCTCTGTTTACCACTCTTTGTGGAGCTGCGGTCTGTTAAGCTGTGAGAGGCACATGCCAAATTAAAAAAAAAAAAAAAAAAAGGGAAAAAAAAAAAAAGGCACCGCAGATTGTTTTAAGCATTGGCTGCCCCTTTGGGCCTGAAGGCCTTGCTTGCAGCCTGCACCTGCTCCTCCTCTTGAGACACAGGGCTCCTGATCTTTATCCCCTGCCTTTAAGCTGCCTGATTCCTATTATCCAAACTCAAACAGCGTTCTCTACATTCACGCCTCCAGCACTTGGCATGAAATTAATAAGCCTGGCTGATATATTTCCCTGGAAGCCTGCCACTCTTTAACAGTGGTGTTAGATTAAAAATTTTGGCATGGTTAATGAACAGGGAAAAGCTGAAGCCAAAAGTTTCATGCAGCAACGCAAAGATTTGGGGGTTATGAAAAGAATACCAACTTTGTTCGCATTTTCTGAATGCCGTCCTAATTACAGGGTTAGATAACAGACACAACAAAATAGTCATGGCTAGAAGAAAGGACGCGTTCTCATCCTTCCCTCGCATTTGATTTTATCTGTAGTCTTTTCAATCGCATCCCATTCTGCTGGATTGTGTAACCCGAAAGACAGTGGCACTCAGTTGGGTTCGAAACTCTGCAGTTCACACAATTTGCAACGAAAGGGGGGCCCAAAACCAGATACTGCCCTGTCCCCCCTCCCCAGGGCCTGCGAGCAGTGCGGTCCTCCTTCAGCCTCTTCTGGAGACTGGGAACAGCCTCTTCCCTAGAAAGCAAGGTCCAGTGCGGATTGCAGGCAGCGGCCACGTTCCCACGTTATTCTGGCATTTGGGCATTTCAGATCTTCATCCACCTCTAGTTTTAACAGATTCATTTACAGGATGCTGTCAGCATGGTTAGGTTTTTTCCTAGAAATAATAATCCTAAAAAGAAATTCCATATACTTAAGCATGTGCATGTATGTGAGCCATAAATGCATATGCATATAAATAATGGGACACGTGTATGTGTATATGTGCAATATAAGAAACGCTATCTGAGTCTTTCAGGTGCAAGCCTTTTACCCAAATTTGTGTGACACACAGCATGCATTCAATGGCTTTCTGTTTTCCCACTTTGAAAATGTTCTCATAGAATCGCAGAATCATAGAATTATTTTCTTTGGAAAGGAACGATCTTAAAGTTTCCCTATAATAGCTACTTTCTGCTTCCTGGTTACTACATCATGACTACGCTGTTACTACCAAAGCTATAAAAATACTCTGAAACATACAGTCTGCCAAACTGAAAGAGATGGAAAAGAAGCTAGTGCTAAAGCATCCTTAGCATGTCACCTAAGGGTCTGATTCAGTGTTAGGAAGAACACAAGACCTGTCTCTTTCCCCGACTGCCATAGGTCCCATAGCTGCACGGTGTCTTACTAGTGGCAGAAATGCTTCCCCTCTCTGTTCCCGATATACTCTGGGCTGTGCTCCTGAAAATCCCGCAGAGTACCTTACCAAGCAGCTGAACTCTAAGGGAACTCCACACCGGGGAGACGTCTAGCAGTCATTTTGCTCCTGAAAACTGTGCAACAGTGCTAATGACAACAGAAAACAACAAATTCTCCAGCTCAGTGCCCAGGGAAAACTTGGAGTGAAAGGGCCTTGCATTGCCTTACTATTGTCCTACTTGCTTGCCCTGCCTTGCCCTGCCCTGCCCTTTTTTTCCTCTGTTAAAAACACAGATTTGTCACCATGCCTTGACCAAAGCCATTTTGCATCTCCTGGCTCTTCTGCTGCTCCCAACTTCCTTCTCTCACTACCTCCTGCCTCCTGGGATGCTTTTGTTTTCTGTCTGTCAAGGTACCCTTTGGAGCTGTGTTTTCCTGGTCTTTCCATGTAAATTCCCTCCACGAAAATTTCCTTTTCCATAGTCCGTAATGGCTTCCAGCTGAGTCAAAGGAAGATCTCTTTCACACTAAAAAGTCTTGGCTATTCTGCTACCACTGAGGCAGCCAAACTCCTTTCCTTTTGGAGAAATGGCCTGTCCTCAGTACTATTTTTCTAAAGTGAAATGTGTCCCTCCCTTGAATTATCAACATGAGGCGCACTGGTTGGGCTGGCTGTTAGCTCTTCACCCACCACATGCTCTGGTTTTGCTCAGAAAGTGCTGGTATCACACAGCAGCTAATGCATTAATGGCTAGCTTATACTACCACGTCAACTGTGGTCTCGGCTGATCTTGTGGAAAAGTGTGAAACGATAAGGAAATTGCTAATCTGAGTGGTGGGGCATGGCTCTGTGTGCAACTCCCACCTTTCACAGCTGCTCTTTACACATGCATGCCCTTGGACAGCTTCCCAGGCTGTCTCACTCCAAGGGTCTCCCGTAATGCTCCTCCTCTCCACCTAGGGTCAAGTCGTCTTCTCCTACGCTAACACCAACAGCTGGAGGCCAATGACACATGAAGTGCATGCCAAACATAATAAGAGTTTACAATGCTAATAACTTAAGCAGGCAGAGTTTGACCGAGGCGTAAGCGTGACATGGCAAAAAAAGTGATATGGAAGCACAACTTGTCAGACTTTGCATCCTACATCCAGATGAAAGAGGGTACGTGCAAAACATGACCTTTCCTAAGCTGTCCTGCTTGACCTACTGTGGAGCTATTCCAGGAGTCAGGAGGGACAGGCACATGGGGAGCTGATTAGACAGGGGGAGCTTTTGTTCCAGAATTTTGAAATTTTGCTGAGAATCTAGAAACCTTTTTTTTTTTTTTTCCAATTGTCTGCCAAAAAAAAGCAGTTTATAGTTTTTATTTTACAAGCAACAGTTTTAAGGAAAACTACTTTTTTTCCATCAAATTGCCAATTTCCCATTTGAAGAAAACAGGTTGGAAGGAAAGTTTTTGGCCAGTCCCAGCCACCAAGCATCAGTTTCTTCATTTTGCAATCCTACTTTATGAGTCCTTTGTGCACCATTGAGCTCAACTCTTCCAGGCTACCTAACAGCACCAGGCACAGTCACTTTCTCTGCACAGTCAGAGCAGGCTATGCAGACATGGTTTGCACCTCCATTAGGTCATAAGGCAAGGTAGCCCCAGCCATACGCTCCAAAGATTGCCAAAGTTATGATGGTTTGCATGTCCAGCATGCCTCTTATTTTTAATGACAAGTTACACTTCAGTTTATCATCAGTAAAACAAAATCAAAATTAATTGATCATGAGCTCACTGTGTATTAATCACAATTCTCTGCTACTACTAGAAATAACAATTAGTCTATATTATTACTGTGTGAAAAGCAAAGGACTGGTTTAAATATGTGGTAAGTCATCATTTAGTACTACATGGCTCCCGCCATTCCGGTCTCTCTATTCCATGTAAGAATGGCAAAATTAAAAAAGATGTAGAGCACAATGATATTGCATCAACTACTGCTGGTAGAAACCATAATAACACAGAAATTATTTGTTTATGTGACATTTTGAAAAGAATGTGACAAAAATGCTAAATATCTCTCTACATAATCTCACTACATAAGCTGTTTCTAGCATCTGAGTCAGCCATACTACGTGATACTGCAAACTCTTCAGATTACATGAAGTTTGAGAAGTGCGGATAAACACAAATGTTATAATTGCCAAAATAAAAGAGTGTTAAGCCAGGGAGATTGCAGCTTAAAGCCTAGCTTAAGAGACTGGATCCGTTGTCTTTCTGAAACAGCTTCAGCTGAGCACATTTAGAAATCTCCCTATAAACCTTCATCTGTAGCGGTGTTTATTTCCTCCATTCCCAGTAGGCAGCCTGATGCCTTCATGCCTTGGAATCCCCTCTTTATATTAATTCCCCCTCCCCTTATATTTTAGCTGACTAGAAAATATTTTCCCCCCTTAATCTTTATTATTGTTTATGTTGATGCATGGAAATTAATGATCATAAGGGAAAAAGATATCTGTATTTGGACTGTATTGCAGGAACAGTTGGCATAACGAAGAGCGGCTGGGACCTAGTTTGCAGTATTTTCCCAGGAGATGCTCTGAAGAGGGGTATGGACTAGTGATAGCTGCAGCTTAACAGTCTGCAAAGATCCACGATGTTACTCCCCGTTTCAGACCTGTTCTGCCACATTTGTTTGTCCATTCTCACTGCCCACCCTGCCTCCACACCTCTTCCCCAAAGCCTGTGAAAGCAAATCCCAGGCTAATGCGGACACACGATGAGGCACCAGCAGAACAACTGGCGCACGTCAACATTTAAGGTTGAATGAGTCGGGGAGGTAAACTCCAGTATAACGTGGGGGCTGTGCTGAGAAATGGAGCTGTGGGGGTTATCTAGTGAATCAGGAAAGGGGTGCAGGAGAAATGGATACTATGTGTGAGAGGTGTACGTGTGTTTTGGAAATCCACCTAAAAGAAAAGTCACGGGGACAATATGCTAGAGAAGATACACCAGAACTGGACCCGATGACAACTGTCTGCTGTCATTCATTCCGCTGCCGTCTCCCAAATGGCGTCAGACAGTCAGAGGTCAGCTGTAGAACAGTAAAGATCACAAACCCATGGGATGCAGGACCTTGAGAAGGTCACCTGCTCTTCGGCCACCTTCCCATCTCCTTATCGTCCGCGTTCACAAGGGGTTGCTTCGAGTACCGGTTCTGGTATTTCTCCAGAAATTACCCAGTATTTCCTTTTGCCCCCCCGGGTCTCCCAAGATTACGATTGGTTTGTACCAATTTCAAGCTTTTCTCAGAGTATGTTTCCTAGTGGAGGGAGCGCCGGATATTTCCTGTAAGACCTCGTCAGCTGGTGTCCCCTTGCTCCCGCTTCGCTGCAACGCCTCGCAGGCGGCGGTGCCGGTGCTGCGCCACCACCTCTGCCGCTCCCCGGTCTGCGCGGCGTGACGCCCCTCGCTGCCAGCCGCACGCGGCTGCTGGGCAGACGTGCTGGGCAGCGTGCCCCCCGCGGCCTCCCGCTCCCCCGGCCTGGCACCCGGCATGTTTCGGGGCACGGCTCCTGCACGATCCCGTGCAGGTGACCGCAACCGTCATACGATTGCGTTACCCCAACATGTGACTTAAGCAGTGTCACGCTGCATTTCACACTCGCCTAATTCCGAGTTACGTGTCAGCAGTTCCTATTTCCTGTCTGCCTGTGGGTTTTCTTCTCCTCTTTTCCTTTTTTTCTTCCTTTTTTTTTTTAAGGCAGCGGATGGTTGTCAAACATGTTATCTGCACGTATCAGTCCCAGTGAAGCTGGAACACATCGCTGGAGTTTTTCCCTGGGGTTGTCTGGGAACCGTGCGCGCTGCTCTGTGGCGAGTTCTTCCTTGCCCTGCAACCAGCAGAAAGATCTTAAACTACCCCAGGTGCCAGCTGCATCCTGCCAGATGGTCAGGGATTTTTCTCTTTCGGTTTCCTACTGACCCAGCAGAGATGGCACGCTCCCACCAACTCTACGTGACCCACCGCAAAACCATGTCCTTACGCTCAGGCAGCTTCGAATGGCTGCTCTCCCGTAAATGTGTTACTGTCACTTTTTTAAGAGATCTGGGGGGGAGGATCAATCTTCATTAATTTGTGGAACAGGGACCTTGCCGTTACCGAATGATTCGTTTCCTCCATGCCTGGGAGTGCGCTGCTACCTCCAGCCCTGGAAAACCCCGGTTCCAGGCACCAGAGGCACCTGGTGCAGAACTCGGTGCCACGGACTCGCATCTCGCCACACATTTGCTGGAACGCTGAAGGCCAGATACGCTGAAGATGCCATGCGTTATCCTGGGGGCTCTGCTGACACCCTGCCAGAGTCAGGCTGGCAGGAGCTGCCGAGGCAGATGCTTGCCCACGTCTCCCAGCAGAAGCGCAGCCGAATGGTGACTGTCCAGGAGAGGCGAAGAGGTACGAATAAAATCCTCAAAGTAAGAGCATGGTGTGCTCTTGAAATCTGATTCTTTCCTAATTATTTCACTTAGCACTCTTAATGTTGCCAATTATACAAGAGGGTGCAATTATTCATGCTATAGGAATTGCGACATGAGAGCAGGTCAGTGGACTTTTTATTATTAGATAAAGTTCATCTCTCCAGAAATATTCTCATGGGCCAGTCTGTGGCAGCTGAATGAACTCTCACAGGAGTGATGAACCATTGCTAATTCTCCCCTGATCCACATGCAGAGCACGTTTCACCATCCTCGTCATCTTTAACACTATCAGCAAGGCACCTTTTAAAAAATCTGAAAGACCCTACAACAGATGCCTCCACAGTTCTCTGCCCTGGGAAGAATACAAAATTTAAAAAAAAAAAAAAAAAAAAAAAAAAAGAAAAGAAAATTAAAATAGGTATTGTTTAATGTGGCTTAGGAGAAGCTCAGTATTAACACACTGAAGTTGGTGTTATTGTTATAGAACAGTGAGTAGAGGATAGAGCAGAACAGACCAGAAGTTACTTCTTTGTCCAGATCAATTAGCCTATATTCTGGCAATTAGGAGTAGTTAAAATTGATGATGCAGTCAGCTATCTATTTGAAACCTTTTTATTTACAGGCATGTATACAACGCCTGTTTCCTGAGCAGGGCAGAAATCAAGAGGAAAATTTCCTCAGTCCCAGCTCTATACCTCTTCCAGCCCACCCTCTGCCCAGAAAATGAGTTCTCTTTCCTTTTTTTTTTTTTTTCAGCATCATGTTTCCAGTCTTTTTCTTTCCATCTCTTAGATTTTCTTGGCTGTGTAGTTCATCAAACTCTTCCTCTCCCTTCCCTAAATAAGTTAGTTTCTAACCAGGCTTACAAACAATCTACATTTTATGCAACTGTTGTTATCTATTTTGATCCTGAATGCTGTACCGTTGCCACATTCACCAGTTTTGATCAGGTTTCCCCTAATCTCCATCATAAAAATAGAATAGCCAAATAACCAAAGTTTGGTAATATGTCCAGTGACAGATGGCTTGCAGGAAGGTGCAAGAAGACTTCATACAGATAATTAAGGAGAAACCCGCTCTTGGAGAAAGTGTCTCTGTGTCTTGAATGGCTTCTGTATTCACTGAGGCAAAAAGGTTTATATCCCTTCTGCATTTTTCATCCTATCTAATGTGACTGTAGACTTCTTAGTTATCTGTAATTGCCCTAATAATAAATGTCTAATCTGTTTTTAATCCTGCTAACCCCTTGGAGCTCTATGATATCTAGCTACCATGAGCTTCACAAGTTTATTTTGCATTGTGTTAAAAAAGATTTTCTTTGGATTTTAAGTAATAATAGCACTTTTTAGTTCAGATATTCATTTCACTGGCATTACAAGAAAGAATATACAATCTATTTACTGTCTCCATTTTCAGTATTATATATTCTGCCAATATGTTCCCACTTCCTTATCTTCTTTCCAAACTAAGCAGTCTTAGTCACTTCAACCATAACTCAGATGGAAGCATCTTCTATTTTTACAACCACCTCTGCTACCGAGATGGCAGCTTCTGCTTCACACTTCTCTTTGAGACAAAGGAAGCAGAACTTAGACTAGAAATCTGGATGATGTCATATTTTATAATATGTGTCTTCATGACATGTCAGATATGACTATAGCATGTTCAGTATTCAGCCCCATTCTTTGCATGGCCAACATTTCACCTATAGCTGCATATTGATCAGCCACTTCCACTCAGCTCTTAGGCTATCCCAATTATTTTCTTAGTTGCACTGAACTGACATCCCAACAATGTTTATGAGTAGCTTAAATTATTCCTTCCAATGAACTGTATTAGACAGAATAATTTAAGCTACCTTGTATTCACTAAGAACAAATCGTCACTTTCCATGTCACAATCTATTAAGTAGTTTATTTTCTTTTATAAATCCTCTTTTCAAAACCTGACTGTCAACACCGTACTTTTTGGCATAATCTCTTCTCTGAGGTCATTGAACTCTTCCCCACTGGTCTTAGCTTTCTTCAGTGGGCCCTCTGTACTTCCTGCGTGAGCTCTGCTCTATGCCTGGCTCGGCACGTCCACCCTCCTCCATTGTTTCTTGGCATAAAATAGAGTAGCTGATTTCTCTCCCTGTATATCATGAAAATTTACATCCAAACAAGGAAAAGTTTACACCCTGGGTCAGTTGTGACATGTGATTGTGTATACACTTCCTGGTACTTGGGCCTTGGGCTGCTGAGGAGCTATTTTTGCCATCCTTCTCCCAGTATGACGTACTTAAAACTAGTAGTTCATTATGTCACTCATTTTGTTTTCTGTAAACACAAGGCCCCAAAATACATTTTAAGTCTGGTTTCTTTTGCTTTAAGGCTAAAGTGATACAGAACAAAATCTAGCATTCCCACCAGAGCAGAAAGGGGGAGAGAGAGAAGCATGACCTGCTGATATAAGTAGGACTGAATACGGCAAATCCTCTGCAGTAGGTGGAAGAATTTCTCTTTTGGTTTTTATAACTGTAGACACCACAGTCAGTGAATGCATTAAGCTATTCATAATGACATATCTTAAGCCTGGCTCTTCCAGAGTGTAAATTGGTTATAACTACAGACATACAAGAGAAAAACATGCAATTATGCTTGGCCCCAAAAGTCTTAAGAATAAAATAGTATCACTGACCCACCTGCATGACAGAAAAAGTACAGTGTCAGGAGACAGGATATAATTATGAAACAAGGAAAGACCAAGATTTTGAAAGAGGGAATGAAACATGGGAACCTAGCACACTGACAAAATGATCCATCTGCCCTAACTTTCAGGGCTGAAAAGATGGCAAAGTTTGACCTTGTTGATTCATGGTTTTTTAATTATCAATGGGAGGAAACAGAATTCTCCAGAAGCAATTCATTGCCACCTGTTGTAGGTGTCTGTCCGAAGATGCTATGCAATGCTCTCTGGAGATACCTGTTCCATATATCGGACTCCAGATGGAACCTTCATGATGCAGTGTAGACATCCAAGAGCCATAAAGGAACTAGCTTTGATTTAGACATCTAACTTTAAGACCGCTGAATTAGGTTGGATGTACGTCACCCAGTCTTCTTATTGTTTAATGCCATCTTCCTCTTCCAGAAGACAGAGAAGGAAAAGGTTGTGACCCCAGCACATAGTGATCCCAGGAGGTCGGTGCGCAATGGACCCAAGGAGCTGCTGAGCACAGCAGGACCCTGCAGCAGCTGGCGTTGCAGTGCTCCAAACCCCAGCAGTAGCTTCTCCAGAGCTTGGCCATCTGCCTTTTTAGCTAGGAACAGTCCCTGTATTGGGTCTGCATGGCAAGGTTTTGGTAGCTGGGGAGGCTACAGGGGTGGCTTCTGTGAGAAGCTGCCGGAAGCTTCCCCCATGTCCGACAGAGCCAACGCCAGCCGGCTCCAAGACGGACCCGCCACCGGCCAAGACCAAGCCCATCAAGCGACGGTGGTAGTGCCTCTGGGAGAACAGGTTTAAGAAGGGGGAAAAGTTGCTGTGGGCACAGAAACAGCAGCCAGAGAGAGGAGTGAGAACATGTGAGAGAAAGAACCCTGCAGCCCCCCAGGTGAGTGCAGAAGGAGGGCAGGAGATGCTCCAGGCGCCGGAGCAGAGATTCCCCTGCAGCCCGTGGGGATGAAGACCATGGTGAGGCAGGCTGTGTCCCTGCAGCCCAGGGAGCTCCACGGGGGAGCAGATCTCCACCTTCAGCCCGGGAAGAGAGGACCCCACGCCGGAGCAGGGGGATGCCCGAAGGAGGCTGTGACCCTGTGGGAAGCCCGTGCTGGAGCAGGCTCCTGGCAGGACCCGTGGCCCCGTGGAGAGAGGAGCCCACGCTGGAGCAGGTTTTCTGGCAGGACTTGTGACCCCGCGGGGGACCTGCGCTGGAGCAGTCTGGGCCTGAAGGACTGCAGCCCGGGGGAGGGACCCACGCTGGAGCAGGGGAAGAGTTTGAGGAGTCCTGCCCTGAGGGGGAAGGAGCGGTAGAGACAACGTGTGATGAACTGATCCCAACCCCCATTCCCCGTCCCCCTGCGCTGCTGGCGGGGAGGAGGGAGAGAAAATCAGGAGTCAAGTTAAGCCCGGGAGGAAGGGAGGGGTGGGGGTAAGGTGTTTTAAGGTTTGGTTTTATTCTCATTACCGTACTCTGATTTGATTGGTAATAAATTAAATTCATTTTCCCCAAGTCAAGTCTGTTTTGCCTGTGACAGTAATTGGTGAGTGATCTCTCCCTGTCCTTTTCTTGACCCAGGAGCCTTTTGTTATATTTCTTTCCCCTGTCCAGCTGAGGAGGGGAGTGATAGAGTGTCTTTGGTGGGCACATGGTGTCCAGCCAGGGTCAACCCACCACACTCCAGCATATACATAGTTCTGCCTTCTGCTGTAAACCACAGGAAGACTCAGGCTAACAGCTCATGTACCTGCATTCACTGCAAAGAATCAAAATTGCATGCAGGCAGTAAAAAAATACCCCAGAACTGCAAGATTTTCCCCATTATCCCATTAAACCCACACTGAAGAGGAGGAAGGGAAACATGAGCAGCCATGAGAGGCACACTTATATGACTGGGTGCAGACGTAACCTCACTCCAGTATGAAAACCAGAGAGCTGCATTACTGCATTGATGTACTTGAGCTAAAAACTCACCCCTATCTCCCCTCAGACCTTAGTTTCATTGCAGGAACGCTGATGGGAATGGCAGTTGTGAACACCTGCTTGACAGAAATGAGTGTGAAATGCAATACTGCTTGTTCAGCTCTTTGACTACATTAAGTGCCACTAAAACACTGCAAGTGCTACATATATTATTCAACTTTTAAAGGTATAACGGGAACTGGCAATCATTATTGGCCTGGCCAGAGTCTGTGTCAGATTTGTTCTGGCTGGAAATAAAAAGCATAGCTATTACAATTTGCGTAGGAAAACTTGATCATTAGCTCATATAATTGCCTCATAATATATAAGGACTGGTTTATCTCTCTGTGATCAGACCAGGGAAATAAGCTCATAATTCTCCTAGCCAGTGCCACCTGTTTTACCATTGGGCATGCATGGGCTGAAGAGTCCAGCTCAAGTTCTGCTTTGGTGGAAATTCTATATAGACCTAGCACAGGCAAAAGAGTTGGGTACAATGTGAACTCCAGTGATAATGACAGGAAATAAAAAAAAAAAAGGAAACAAAATAAAGAAAGAAATCCACTCCTACCATAAAAATACAACAACACGACCCCATCAGTTTGTTGCCGCTGGGCTTCTCTTGCAGTCAGACTTCTTCAGCCAAACCAAGGCTGTGCACCAGCAGCTGCATTGCCCCTGCACAGGACCAGCAGGCCCACAGTCACAACTGGCTAGGCAAGAGGTATTTAGTCCAGAAGGTCCTGCAGAACATCTGCTCCAGTGTCAGCACACTGTCTAGCCCAGAAAACACTTTCTAAAACGTTATCATGCCTCTTAGCAAATGCCAAAAGCCATTGCCTCAGTGGCATAGAAAAAGAGCAGAAGACATCTGCCAGCACCTAAGCATCTAAGATCATGCCATTTATATAATTATTATATTAATAAATAGGAAAGTAATATAAGTATTCAGGAGTTGGAAAATGACAAAACAAATGTGACCCTAAAGCTGTCTTGTACATATGTTTTACAGTACAGTCCTTAATTACATTACCATTGGTTTTTATCTTCCTTTCAGTACCCAAGGTACTAGGTACAGGAATTGCTGTTTTCTGCTTATAATTTACTACTGTAGCACCCAACTTTTTCTGTCAGCCACCTACATCAATATAGCTACACACACCCCCGGTGACAGTCCCACACTCATATACTAGATCTGACACTTCCCAGAGCACAAGGTTAACTGTAGGTATGCAAGGTATCCCGTGACAGTTGGATTTAATGCACTTGCACACAATCAAATAGTCCACACCATACTTTTTCTGAGCATACTCCATAAAACTGTTACTTCTGGGACTGTCTGCATGTGCAGTATCATGTCGTCAGTGGGGTATTTTGTTGGATAGCCAGCATTTTTGTAGTAGCCACACAGCAGTGCTTGGGGTCAATCTCCATGTACTCTGTTTATTTCTGTGTGTTTTGCTGCTGTGAGAACCTGGGGCTGAGTGACTCAAGCTGGACAGCCTTAAGAAGGGACCACACAGGTGTGGCTACTTATGAATACACGGTCATTTACATTACTTGGTCAGTAGCATTTCTTCCCTGTGAGGGTGGTGAGGCACTGGCACAGGTTGCCCAGAGAGGCTGTGGCTGCCCCATCCCTGGCAGTGTTCAAGGCCAGGCTGGATGGGGCTTGGAGCAACCTGGTCTAGTGGAAGGTGTCTCTGCCCATGGCAGGAGGGTTGGAACTAGATGATCTTTGAGGTCCCTTCCAACCCAAACCATTCTGTGATTCTATGACCATCAAGAAACTCTGTCTATGGTGAAATCTAATTCTCCAGGGGTGCTGCCCTTTTTCTTACTGCAGTTTTCTGTTTTGCTCACTACTCACTCCCCAACTTCTGCAAAAGACACATCATAGAGGCCCTGCAGGCAGTAGTCCCTTCCACCACCCACTCCTGCCACATCTCCTGCACATTGCCGCAGCTGTGCTCTAGGCTCCCAGCAGCTCACCTGACCCCAATACCCCCCTGGTTTGAGGAAGGGCTAACTGAACAAATAAGTTTACAAACTTCCTAGAGAATTTAGTTCCCCTGCACTGGAGAAAGTGGAAAAAAGGTTCACTGAAATCCATTAGCGTGAAAACAATGGCAAACAGGCTCATAAAGATCACTAGAAAAAATTTAAGTGCTCTTTAAACTACACTTACAGAAGTCTTTGTCCCCTTTCCTAGAATTACATGTGTCACATGCCCAT
Organism: Astur gentilis; assembly: GCF_929443795.1. Classification (NCBI taxonomy): domain Eukaryota; kingdom Metazoa; phylum Chordata; class Aves; order Accipitriformes; family Accipitridae; genus Astur; species Astur gentilis. The sequence goes on from NC_064894.1 coordinate 16,895,588, forward strand.
CTTCCTGAGGAGTGGAGAGCATTTTAGGAAGGGTGCATTTTGAAAAGTGTATTGGGCAGTGTGGCAAGGTTTTGGTAGCAGGGGGTCTACAGGGGTGGCTTCTGTGAGAAGCTGCTAGAAGATGACCAACATGACTACATGTCCAACATGTCCGACATGAGCCAATGCCAGCCAGCTCCAAGACGGACCTGCCACTGGCCAAGGGCGAGCCCATCAGTGACGGTGGTAGTGCCTCTGGGAGAACAGGTTTAAGAAGGGGGAAAAGTTGCTGTGGACACAGAACCTGCAGCTGAAGAGAGAAGTGAGAACATGTGAGAGGAACCAGCCCTGCAGCCCCCCAGGTGAGTGCAGAAGGAGGGCAGGAGATGCTCCAGGCGCCGGAGCAGAGATTCCCCTGCAGCCCGTGGGGATGAAGACCATGGTGAGGCAGGCTGTGTCCCTGTAGCCCAGGGAGCTCCACGGGGGAGAAGATGCCCACCTGCAGCCCCTGGAGGACCCCACGCCAGAGCAGGAGGATGCCCGAAGGAGGCTGTGACCCCGTGGGAAGCCCGCGCTGGAGCAGGTTTTCTGGCAGGACGTGGGAAGGACTCACACTGGAGAAGTTTGCGGAGGACTGTGTCCCATGGGAGGGACCCCACGCTAGAGCAGGGGAAGAGTGTGATGAGTCCTGCCCTGAGGGGGAAGTAGCGACAGAGACAACGTGTGATGAACTGATTGTAGCGCCCATTCCCCAGGGGAGGATGTAGAGTATTTGGGAGGGAAGCTGTGTCTGGGAAGAAGGGAGGGGTGGGAGTAAGGTGTTTTCAGATTTGCTGTTATTTCTCATTACTCTGATCTGATTGGTAATAAATTAAACTAATTTTTCCCCAAGTCAAGTCTGTTTTGCCAGTGACCGTAATTGGTGAGTGATCTCTCCCTGTCCTTATCTCAACCCACGAGCATTTTGTGGTATTTTTCTCTCCCCTGTCCATCTGAGGAGGGGAGTGATAGAGCAGCTTTGGTGGGCACCTGGCATCCAGCCAGGGTCAACCCACCACAATAAGAAAAAAAAAAAACATAAAGGTGAGGCAGCTTTTTCAGGCTAGACAGCACAAACACGGAGCTCACCAAAGTTTCATTCTTTTGAACCAAAATTAATGGATGCTGTGAAGAAGCCCCAGGACTGACTACATAGTAAGAAATGAATCTGACAGAGCAGAATCAGATGTTCTAGAGGATGAGGATGGTTTTCAATTTAGAATCAAAAGGAATGTTGAAAAGGGGAGGAAAAAACCAGGTAATGAGGGTAGCTTTTAGATACCACATCTGAGCAAACAGCCCAGAGGAGCCTGAGACTGCCCAAATAATCTAAATGAAAATTTAAGAGAGCCCCCAGTACCAGAATTAAAGAACTTTGCCTGGAGCTCTGACCTGTCTCCAGCAAACAGCAGTGCTTAAGTACCAGGGAGCATAAACAAAACTGTTTAAAAACAAGAAGGTTAAAAGCAGTCTTCACTTGAAATGGACTTGGTGATGACTACCAATTCAAGGTAATAGAAAACCTTATTCCTTCTACTCTTCCTTTGCAGCTTTCACCTCTAAAGCTTATCATCAGGCTCTTGAGATACATCTGTGACTGTTCAGAAAGTTGTAATAGTCAGCAAGGACTATTTCTGCACAAGGATTGTCCTCAGAACCCTCTTCAGATGTGAAGACAAAGAGACTGCAAAGCAACTAAGCACATAGTTTTCATTGGCCTTATAAATTTGCTCCATTAAAATTGGGCTTATGTAGAGCAATCAAGTTTGGGAACACCTCAAAAAAAACTTTTGAAGAACCACTGGAAATCAGCTAGCACCACTTTTGTTGGAAGTTGAACCAGGGCTGACATAGCAGGTAAAAGTACCGAATAAATTTGGTCAAATGTATCAGAATTCCATTGGCATGCAGCAGGGATGGACTTGAACTACTGTTTTGACACTATAATTACCTGGCACCTGATTTATCCTCTACCCTTTATAAGATATGACAGTGTTCACTGATCAAACAGAGCTCTTTTCAGTCAAAAGGGGTCAAAACCTTTTGTTTTGTGAGCCAGTGCCTGGCTAACCAGACCTCCTTGTATTAGTATTCTGATGGTGGCCCAGCAGCAGAGTAGCATGGAAGGTAGCAGTTGTTTTGGTTTGAGTCCACTTTGTGTTTTTTAGCCCCAAGCACTGCCTCCAGCCACTTGCACTTCCTTAAGAGGATTATTTGCTAGTGATATTTTCTTGAAAAAACATCAACACAATGTGATGCTGTTGCCTTTGCTTAGGAAAATAAGAGAAGTTAATGACCAGGCATATGTCCAGGAGGGATTACTGATGTCATTAATATTTCTTGTTTATTTAGTGGCTTAAAAATAACAACAGCAACAAAATCAGACTTGTCTCAAAACTTTTTTAGTGTAGACTAGCTGATCTTGGTACCCTCACGTCCCTCTCTCCCCTTCCACCGCTCACTTCCACTGCATAGCCTGCAAGAAGCATTTGGCTTTCATCTCCACAGGCAACAGGAACAGCTCTCAGAACCAAAATGTTCCTTCGTGTTGACTCAGATTAACATTTTTTCAGCATTTCCAGTGAATTAGGCTGCAGTTGGGGTCATTTTTGGTAAAGACTAGATCACTGGGGGGAAGTCATCATCAAAAAATATCTCCCGCGAAGGGGCAGGTCGTGATAGGGAGGACTTTGTGCCCTGGTGCTGAAGGCACTGGTGAAGGGTGGGGTGTATTGATACGGGGAGGGCTGTGCTTCTGTGAGAGCACAGAGCTGAACCGAAACCCTCCACTGTTCAGAGCAGTGCCCTAAAGCTCCGGTGGTCTGCCTGGGCCCTCATTGTCTCTCAGAGAATGGCAGTGAGGGGATGCTGTTTTGGGAGGGCAGATGAGGCCGAACATGAACATGCAATCCATTTTCTTTGTCCTCTTCCTAAACCTACAGCTGTTGTACTGGGGACTGTGGAGAGCACATCCCTGCCTCGAACGTGTTTATGGACCCACAGAGCACTTCTGCAAAGCAGAACAGCTTCAGCAGAAGAAACTGGGAACACGTCACTACAGACCAGACAGCAGTCCAGTGGAAAACACTTGAGTTTGGATCCGGTTTGAATTACAGAAGAAATTTGAAGTATCGTCTCTCACAATCCAAGTGACCGTCCTAACTCAGTTGAGAAGATCTGGGGTGTAATTGAATAATTTACAGGTAATGCTCAAATAGAAAAAGGTTAAAAGTCATTATGAATTGGGATAGCAAGCCAAAATTAACATTCTGCTCTGGAAACAACATGTCATTTCTATGTACTACTTCCCTCCATCTTCACTTGACACAGGCCTACCAGCCATAGGCAATAATTCCCTTTCCATGCAGCAAGAACTGTTTCTTACAGGAGAAACTTCAGTACTCCTTCAGTGGGTACTCTGCAGGTATGTTCCAGGTAGGACCTTTACGCACCACGGCAGGTCTCCAGCCTTCTACACAGCACCATTTCTCTACGTGCTTACACATTGCTCCCAAGATAACAGCACTCAGTATGAAAAAGTAAACAATATCTACCGTAGGCATTCATACGTCTCTCTTTATCTCAGGACATGGGAAACTCACAGTTTCCAGTGCAATTTTCCTCAGAAGAGGAAAAAAATGAGAGAGTATTGTTCCCACATTATAAATAGAGATCTTGGAGGCCAAGTGGGCTGCCAAGACCTCACAGCAAAGAGCTGAGTTTTTAAAACTGGTTGTTGAGATGCTGGGGAAAGCTCCACAGAGTAAATGTATATTAAAAAAAAAAAAAAAAAAAAAAAGGAAATGTCTACTTATTGGTAGGTAGGTCACAAGGAGCCAGCTGACAGTATGCGATATTCAATATTTGAAACGGTTGAAATGGTCACCACCCCCATGCTGCACTCACTGTTCACAGGAGGTAACATGAACAAGCATCTCTGCAGATACAGTTTCTGAATTCCTTCCTGTTGTGATACAAAAGTAATTTAGAACCTACTTTATCAGGAGATGTTTCTGTCAACAAACTTATTGCCCTGACTATTGAGGAAACCAATCAGAAAAGGGAACAGAATCTACTAACAGAAATGCTCTTCCTGCGTCCCCCAAAAATCAGTTACTGGTGGGCTGTGTGTGGGTTTGCGCACACAGACCACTGCTGGGTACGAGCCTGGCGGCTCCATTTGATATAAGTGAATAGTGAAAGCAATGGAGAAATAGTGAAAGCAAGTACGGAGAAATCCTGTTTCTTGAATTTACATGCAATTTTGGATGTACTGTAATCCAAGCCTTCAGCTGAAAGAAATGTGTTGCAACCCAAGGCAGATCATGTAGTCCCATGCAAAATAAGCCAGATTTGTAAATCCATGTAAAACCACTGAGAGATAAATCACATATGTACCTACACAGCGAGTCCAATCCATTCACAGTGGGCATGTGGAGTCTGACCCAGCAAGCATCAGGCTGGCCAAATAGAGATTTTCATCCGTCACCCTGTGGTTTCTCATCTGGCCTTCACGGTTAAGGGTCAGGCTCCTTTTGCTTTTCCAGTGCCATCCGAGCGTCCTCTCCTGTCAGCGTCGGCACGCTGAACCTTGCATCAGGAACTGGTGACCAGCCAACCTGGCAGCTGAAATGACGGGTCAATAACCTACTGGTATGCATCTGGCCAGTATAGCTATACGCTGTCTGTTACATGGAGTCAAAACTACTCTGGCACAAGTTGCATAGCTCCTACCTTGTCAGCTACTAGGGGATGTTCTGCTATAATTAGCTGATGGAGCTCACACTTGGGGAAATGTGAGTTTTGCCTCTGCTGCGACTTTCTTTTTCTGCAATGCTTCAACACAAAGACTGGCTACTCTACTGCAAATATCAAAAAGCTCCAAAATGCTCGAGAGGTGGTACTACTCAAATACAAATAGGCACCCTCTCCCTGGCATCAAAAAGTTACAAAATCAGCTCTTTGACAGCCATTCGGAGGTACTTTTGTCCCCACTTTGCAATAGGGAAACTGAGGCATGGCAAGCGTGGGTGACTAGCACAAGGTCATACACGCCAGTGGGAGTTCTGGGAATAAAGCCCAGAAGCTTCTGGCATATTGAGACACAGGCATATATTTCATACCGCCTTGGCAGGCTGCGGATGCTCTCCTCTCCTCCCCGCACTCAGTGTGCCACAGAAACAGCCTTTGTTCTCCCTAACTTGCTTCCAAATGTTTCAAACATCACTTCTGCTGTGAACTGTAAAACTGTTATTCAGTCTCTATGGAGCATTTGTCGAGACGGTGTGTGGCTGTTTCTGCTTGCTGCTAGGCCGGACTTCCTCTGATCCTGAGTATTTGCCAACTTCTATACCTTTGATCGGGGTACAGGGTCTGTCTGGAGAGCTTGTCCTGACATTTTTAGTTGTCTTTTGTCCATCACAGAGACCCTCTGGCCACCAACACCAATCACGATGAGACCTGTTTTCATTTTTCTTTTTTACCAAAAATGTTTTATTCTGATTATAATTACAACTTTTACCCTTTGCTAGCTTAGCAAAAACTTAAGGCAAGAAGATACGCCAGGCCATTAGCAAACCACAGGAGGGTCTAGAGCTATAATTTTGTCATTAAACTGCTTGTTGACCGAAACCTGTGCTGAACGTGGGTCAGGTCTTTCAATGAAGAAGGAATAATTCGGAGTGCATCTAGGACAACTTGTGAGCACCGCAGATAGCCATTAAACTGTCTGTGGGCTCCCTGTTATTTTTTTCTTGGAAGGAAGTCCTGACCTTGAAAGTTGTGTAAACACAGGAGTTGTACAAACACGTTTCCCCCGCTCCCCTCTTGCCCTGCGTGCAGTACCAGGGACGGTATCACATGCTCTCCACACACTGATGATAAGCTGAACTAACAAGAATGTGAAGAAAATGTGCCAAACCCGCAGAGGGAAATGAAAATCAAATCCCCTTTCTCGCATCAGCGTCAAATTTTTATTTCTTGACAAGATAGGAGCTTGGTGGAAGGGAAACGAAACGATTAAAAAACAGATAAAAACTAGAAAGAAACCACATATACAAGTCATCCACTGCCCTCCCGTGGCTGTGTGTAAAGCACCTCCAAAGCACTTGGCAGCAGAGGAGGGCCTCATCTTCAAGTCCATTCAAATACATTTGCCAAATTAGTAGATTGTCTTTATGTTGTCTTTCCCCAGCACTTAAAGCTTGGCGGGTGGCTGGAAGATCGTTTTTAACTTAAATAGTGGTAGAATATTAAACAAAAAAGAACAGACGGTATGTTACATGTACAATTTTAAAACCATGGGAAAGTATAATGTATTAATAGTTGTCTATAATTTTTTAGAAAAATTTAATAGTGCGTTCTTGTGACAAATTCAATAAAAACTCTCGCTATAATAGTATTAATCTCTGAGATTAACCCTGTATTTTTTCTTAATGCAACGCAAGAGTCCCTGAAGAATTCCTGGATCGGGTGCAGATAGGATTACAAACTCTTACTCATTTTCCCGTGCTGTTGCCAAAGGGGCAGGTTTGGGATTGTCGAGTACATTGGAATCATTATTTTGTGGCTTTTGATCCAACAGCATTTTTGGCGTGCGGCATATTTGTTGTCAACGTGTATACGATTGAGGTTTAAGAGCTGTTCAACAATCCTAAATCAAAAATTGACTACATTTTTCAGAATTTCTGCTGCTTGCATGAGCTGTTTCCCACTTTAGCCAATCAGTCATCTACAAATTGCTAAATTACTGCCACACTGCCGACACCGCGCAGGCGCGTCGTGTTTCTACGAAAACAATGGGAAGACGTGCTGTCACCACAGAGGCGAGTGCCGAAGGTCAGATGAAGGACAGGTTGCCGACAGAGGGGTTGTCCGTGCAGATGTGATAATTAAGGGACAGGTTCTCCACTGTGGATGGCCCTGCCAGGGCAGAGCGGCAGGCAGATGCCCCATGCAGCGGCAGGGGAATCCGGCGGAGGGATGTCCCGTGCTGCCCAACCCCACCACAGCCACCCCGTGGCTGTGAGGAAACCTCTAAGCAAGGGGATGGAGAGGGAATTCTGAAGAACGTGCAAGTCTTTCTATTTAAATAGGGCTCCACAGTAAGTAGCCGACACGGAGGAAGAAAGAAGGGTCCGGGTTTCCTCTCCGCCAGAACACAGAAGAGGTGGCGGAGTTGGTGACACACAGCGAAGCTTGGAGGCGTTTGTTTCAGCTCAACATAGCATCTCCAGAAAGCACGTACGCTCGGACAGCTACGTCCAGACACCACAAAAAGGAAGAGTGGGTGGTCAGGAACTGGAAACTAGAGAAACTAAGGAGGCAGATTTGTGACCACGGGGGGATCCAGGAGTCATCCGAGCATGCCGGCAATACTGCACTACCACCACGTATCCATCAAGGCAAGCACAGAAGAAGTGTCTGCAGAGGAATGATTCAGGACGCAACGGGGACCTTCCCTGTAGCTGAGAGCTATCGATCACCAACGAGGATTCTGCAAAAGGAGAAGAAAGGGGCACGAACAACAGAATTATGTACGTTTCCCTGATGTATAAATACAGCAAGACTGGATGGGACATCTCACGTCTCTCTTCTAGTAACAATACATAACTAAAATCAACAACAGTGCCGCATGGGCAACCCCTTGAAGAAAGATGTCAGAGTCTTTTTTGCAGCTTCTTCCAGAAGATCTCTTCAGAGTCTCTTTCATTTTTCCCCAGGAAAAGAAACAGGAATATTTATGGTCGAAACGTTCATTGCTGGATCCTCTCCTAGTGAGATGGCAGACTGCACGAACAGGAGGGTGCACATCATCGCGTGCGGGAGCAGCCGGCTCCGCTGGAGATTCATCAGAACGACCAGGAGGAGGTTGAACTGCAGAAGCACACCGAAGGCAAATAAGGTAGGAGCTCAACTTCAGTCCTCCGCAAAGATGTTTTGCTGAATGCAAAGTGGATGATTTACTTCTGCTTCCTCATATATGGCTGCTAAGAGATGAAGTACCAAGTAGGGAGCACTAGATGTTTTAGAAACATGGTATATCTGCGTTAGATGATGTAATTGTGTCACTGAAAGCTCATGGCATGATTCACTTGGCTTGAACGTTAAACTGGCTGACTACACCCTGCTTAGGATGGGGAGGTTAAAGGAGCGGAAGGATCAACACTTTAAATTACAAACATCGTTCTCTCATTTAGAGTTCTTGATAAACAAAAACTAATGATATTTTGAATACATATGGAACAAAATGCTGACTAAACGAGGCCAGAGGGGGGGCATCCGAGGGGTCTGACATCTCTGGTGTCAGTCAATCACTCATATCTATTTCATTTCATTCACATGTCAAAGAGAAAAAATATTTACTTACCTAACAAAGCTTCGTTTGCTTATGTTTGCAGTGGCCTGATGACATGAGCTACCCTCAACTCCGGTACGGAGGCAAATAGACTTAGATTACAGTTAAAAAAGGCACTTCTGTTTGACAGAGATTACACACAGAGCGAGAATGAAAAACCAGCTAAATGGGGACTTTGTTGGGCCTTTCCTTATTTGGGGCGTTGTTATACCAGATCAAAATCAGGGTGATTGACACCTAAGTTGTCATTTTAACCCCAGCACATAAGTTTGGGGATGTGCAATTAATAACTGGCCCTGGCACCTCCCAGCAGCAGGGAATCAGATTAGGGGCACGGTGTGAGGCTGCTGCTCAGGCCAGGGCTGCCTCGAACTCATTTTCCTCAAAATATTTTTACTTTGAAGCATCCATCTGTCTTGAACCTGGATGGAAACAGGGAAGTTTAGTAAGATTTGTAAGCAGAAATGCTGCAGGACGACTCGTTCTGCTTCAACATTTTTTGCCTTGCTGAGCGGCACGGTGCATACGGAAAGGCTGCCCCAGAGAGCAGCATCTAGCAGGCTGCAGGGAACTACTCAAGCCAAAATAAACGACTTGTGTCTCCTCGGAGTTGTTTCAGCCGTGTTTTGGTATCAGTGAAATTTAATCATCGATGTTAGTAATCAGGGCTGTACAAATTATGATTTTATAAACACGTTTACCTGAATATTAAGTATTTTATTTATCATTTCCTTCCTCACCCCAGTTTCCTCTCCCTCTTCCCATCTCCTCAGCCACCAAAACACGGTAGAATACAAGATTGTCTGTAGAGCTGAGAAACTGTCTGATTTAGATGATGCATTAACCTCTTCCTGACTTACAATTCAATGAGAAAAGCATACACTTACATTTGTGCAAGTAAAAGTGGTCACAGAATCTACTGTTTACTCCTCGTGCTAAAAAAGAAACCTCAGACAACAGCAGTAAATCCAGAATTTTCTCACCTTATTAGCTTGGAAATTGTTCAATTTTAAGATAATCTGTTAGAAGCCATTCTGAAACCTTCAAGATGCCACCAAGCCTAGAAGCCTGGTTTTAGGCTGGTGAAAGTTTATCACAAAATCTACCTGGCGTCTTTGCCAGCATCAGCTACTTTGAGACAGACTGACCCACCATTGCAATAAAGCAAGCTGTTTCATACGGACTTTGTGAATGGGAACCTGCCCACTGCAGCCATTCGATCTCTATTGTTGGGTATTGTAGTGTTAAATACGATGGAGACGCTCTCCTGTGGATCTCATCCCTTTTCCTCCCCATGAAGTTTTAAAATTCTACATAGTATAATTTTAAAACCTCACGTAACAACCACTAGGTTTGCATGTGTAAAATGATTGCTCGTCTTCTGTATCATCCTCTTATCAAAAACTTCTGGTTTACCCCATTTGTTTAAATGATTGCTTTCTTTTCCCCACCAGCCACAGCTATTTGCCAGCATGTCCCACATACATGGTCCTTTCTGACATTTGCCTAATGCTGACTCAGGCGTGCCTGTTTCCAAAGCTCTCCAAAATCTATCTATGGATTAAAAATAAAAATAATAATAGACATGGCAAATCATTACTAAGTACTTGGCTTTTATCTGTCTTGTTAGCCAGCTCCAAAACCACAGAGAAATTAGTTAGCAATCATACCATTCATTCTTGTTTGTCATATTTTTAGGCTCATTGTAAAAGTACTAATATTTTCATGGCTTCTGATAAAAGACTGAAGACTTCTTTAACAACTTAGATAAGGGACTTGATATTGTGAACCACTTCGTTAAGCAGGCTTTAAAAAGATCGCTATTCGCTCCAATTCCCCAAGTGTGTTCCAGATTTATCCATAACTATATAAATAGTGTTTCATATTTGGTTACTTTTTTCCCCTCTTTGGTTAAGGTTTGCTTTTGGACTCACAGCAGAAAGGAAATAAATTAACTAACAATAGTTACAACAGCTAGAAATCCTTCATATCATCTTCAAACTTTTACAACCACTTTGGTATTCTGCAGGGTTTAGGTAGCTGGTTATGAGCTACAATGAAATCCAGGCATTCCCCAACCTACATTTGGACACGTACATTAAAGTAAATGTAAACCTTTGAGTTATTTTAATGGGAATACCAGGGCTGGCACTGGCTTTCAGAAGATAGCTGGGAGAATATTTACAATTCAGATGGTACTAAGCCTGAGAATGCAGAATAGCTACAGTCGCACCTTTATAATGTGTAACAGTACTTTCCAGCTGAAATATTACAGGAAAGTTTTCTGGAGCTGTAAGAGGGAAAGCATGGGCTGTTCACAACTTGCACAACAACTCAGGAGAAAGGAGGCACAAACTTCACCCCCTGCTTTCTCAGGGGTAAAAGATGCACGCATTTGGGAGCCAACTGCTTTCACGGTGATGCTCTCTTCATCAGCAAACCTTCGCATTTTCCCTTTCTGAATCGCTGTGTGACAATGAATCACTGATGATCTTCAGCTGCAGGACCAAAAATAGAGCCGAGCGCCGAGAAAGGCTGGGGCAGGGCAGGGGCAACCTCTCCTATGCTCAGCCCAGGGTCTCCCAAGCAACAGCCAGCACGTTGCTCCACCTCCAAGCACTTCGGATCGTCCCGGGAGCAATCACCTTTGCCTGCTCCACTGGCTATTTCTGTGATGTTGTATTCACAGATTAAAAGGGGTGCCAAAAAGCCAGGCCGACAAGAGCCATGTTAGTATGTGGTGAAGTTTGTATGGTGAATAATTATGGATTTCTTTGTCACAGTGAATCACTGTATGTGAAATTGTGGCAATTTCTCTGTGTGTAGATGTAATCAATAAGTCAAAGCTTCTTACTAGATAATAACTGTGTGTCAGGTGGCTCCCAAACAAATGCTGCCTTCAAAACAATGGCGAAGCGTGGCCCAACCTAAAAGCCTTCGCGCCTGGGCAGGGAAAATTCAGCTCCTTTCGCCACTGTCTGTAAGGGCAGCACACCCCCAGCCGCTGCAGAATTTGCTGTGAAGGACAGAAAAAGGGGACAGCCCATGCCTCCTCTCTCCAAATCTTATTATTTCTGTGTCCCATTTCTCCTTTAAGTGATTTCCTTCCTGTTTTGACAAACAAGGCTCTATTTTAGACCCTCAACTTCCATCCTAGAGTAATCAGCACTTTTCTAAGACCCTCTAACCCACATAAAGTGCATCTGCTAAGAATATCTTTGATGCCTATTGTTTGTTTACATCTTTCCTTTCTTTGAGTCCATCCACTGGCTCTTCCTATATCAAATTCCAGCTCCTTGCACTTAGTTTCCAGGCTCTTGACAACTCTGTCTTTCTAGTCTTGCCTATTACTGCATCTCAACAGGGATGTTGTGAAAATAAACTTGTTAGTATTTTTGAAGCACCCAGAAACCATGGTAATGACTGCCACAGAGAAGCTCATGAGGAAATTAATCATTCTGTTTCCATTGTAGGGCTTGAATCCTGCACAGTAAATAAGGCTTGGCGCTCAGACTTCAGATGAAATCACCACCAGCTCATCATTAATTCACTAGTCTCCACCCTCTGCACCAGATGAGGCAAAGGTCTTCAGGAAAAAAAAAAATAGTAAGAGTGAAAGAACTGAAATCTGCAACTCAATATTTATACAAAAAGAGGTGGCATTAGAACTATATGGGCAATCGAACTCGTGTTTCCTAACTGTGGAGTGCTCAACATTATAGCCTCAAGTTCCCTTGAACAACTTCTCCTGTCTGCAACAGTATGTCATTTCCAAAAAAAAAGTATCCAAATAGAGGTGATGGCTGGGCTTCAAGGTAAAGACACGGCCATTTTAGGGTAGGATTCAGCCTGGGATTAAGGGGTGTTATTGTTGATGTCTGGCTGTAGGCTACACTCCTGAGCTATATGTTCAGCTTCCACTGCCACCGACAGAGACCTGGGCCATACAGTCAGCACAGCAGGAGCAGTTCAGCTCACCTGAGAGCAGACACTTCTCCTCCCCTGAGGAGCCCCGAGGCTGCTTGGACCACTCGGAGCAAATCTTCATGGATTACGATGATGCAGACACCTAGAGATGCCTAGTGAAGTCTTAACATGAAATCAAATGTACAGGGCCAAACCCAGAGCCAAAAATTGAAACAATAGACTGATTTTATCTTCTCACTCTTGTTGCATCACTTTTTTTTCTGCTACTGTAAACCTCACGGCAGGCAGCCTGAGCCTGTGAAGAACATTGCACGCAAGAACTCACGCTGGTCAGATTATTTGGGCCCTACCATGATATAAACATTGAATATTATTAGTTGCAACACCACCACCATCACTTTCTTTCATTTTCCCTTTAAAGGGGTTATCCAGGGTGGGATTCAGTTGCCTGAACACAGGTGTTCAAGCCATCATTTCAGATGCCGTAAAATAGCCTGTCCGGCCTCAGGCTGCCGCTCCTGGTCTCGGGTCTCCCCCGAGTCCTGCCAGCCAGCCCTGGACAGATGCCCCAGGTCTCCCAGGACATCTCAGGAGGTACTGGGCACCTACCTTGGGCAACTGAACCCCAGCCTCACGACAAACACCAGTGCAGGGACAGAACTGGCATAGAGGCTTCTAATCAGCTATTAACAATTTCACTGGAAAATGAGGAATATTAGAATCATAGAATGGTTTTGGTTTGAAGGGGTTTTTAAAGGTCATCTAGTCCAACCCCACTGCAATGAGCAGGGACAGTATTTCCAGCCAGGATCTGGCTGATGGCTAAACAGCTTTTCAGGGAACATATTTGTGCAGTTCCCTTAAGGGTGCTGTCCTGGGGCACTCTTGGACCACTTGCCTCTATCTCCTCACAGGGAAGCACGGGCACCCTCAACTTTTTCAGCACCGCTGTCTGAAGTAAGGATCAGGCTTACCACGAGTTACTATGATTGACCAAATTCCTGCCGGCAAGGCTGCGGTAAGCAGTACATATGCCTGCATGGCCCAAAACTACCGTGTAACATCCAGAATATTCTCACATGCTGCCATTTAAAGTTTTGGGGACTGGGGGATAAACATATTTTGTGAGTATTTCACCAAGACAGTTCACTGGAACAGAGAGAGACCTGACCTTGACAGGGTTCTCAGCTCTGGCCACCAGCTCTTCTGAGCTTGCACTATTTAATGTTTTAAGTCCTGTATTTCAACCTAGGTGCATTTTTCTGATCTCCATGTTTATTAAATACATTAACATTTATAACCTTCATGGAGAAAAAGTCTATAAACATGAACCTCACTGGCCATAAAACTGCAAGGCAATGAGAGGAGCTAAAAATCTATTCAAAATGGTACTACTGGGTTGGGCCTGACTTGTCTTTTTTCCCATGTTCAGGTACGTGAAGTGCACCTACAACAGAGACATCGTCACTTACGAAGTGGGATTTGATGTCGATCCTCTGCGAGGTCTGAAGGCACCCGTGTATAGTCTTGCACCTTTATCACCTGCACGCTGTTGCCCCATGCTTCTTCTAGCAAGGCCACATCTCCTGTCACGCAGTCCCTATGCTGCATTCAGGGCAGCACGCCAGGTCTGGCTAAGGACTTGCACTAGCTGCAAGATTTCCAAAATATTATCGTACAATTAAACTAGCCAGGACAGTGCTTTAGGCAAAGACCTTAAAGCTTATACACTCCTGACAGAGTTCCATTCTCAGTATTATTTATTTTCACAATGGTAGCAGTAGCCACGAAACAGAGAGAGGAGCAGGGACCCCTCCTTGTGCCCAAGTTTAAGTGCAGTTCTTCCTCTTCTGCTGCCCCCTGAAATCCTTTCTGCAGTGTCAAGGGGAGAGACGAGCTGTGACGGGGTGACCCCATCCAAATAATGCTGGTGGCTAAAAGTACTTGCCTGGGGAGATGAAGGTTTAACTCACTAGCCATTAAAGTTTCATGCACTCCTCGTTCTCGCACTTATGAGAACACCATTAGTTCACAGCTCTACAGAAATCACAGACATGTTCAGAATAAGGACATAAAGCAGAAAGGTATTTTAGATCCATTAGTTATAATTTACACACCAGTGACATACGGCATAAAGACAAAATATACAGATTTTCATATATATATATACATGGATCAACACAGTGCACAATTTCAAGTTATGTTACAATTAAGTGTACAATTTTAAATATGGCTTTATAAACTAGTAGTAATAACAGTGCTAAAATAATGTATGTCTCATGTAAGTTCATACAAACAACATAATGCAGCTACAGTATTAGAGTCCTCATTTAGCAATGTGTTGCTTCATTTTGTTAGTTAAACCTCGTACACTGCAGCTAGCTGGATATATCCCTCCCCCCATACCCATCTACATATACTGTATTCTTGCTGGATTGCACACCCCAGTGATCAAAACTTTGGGACTTGCATTCTTCAAGTATCCTGAAAAATAAAAACCTGTACATTCCAGGAAAGATAGTTGTCAGAACAAACAAAGAAGTGAGGGAAGAACACACACAAACATAGTGCCCAGTAAGAATATCAACACGATCAGTGAAGCTTAAAAAAGCAGTCCTTTTTTTGTTTGTTTAGAGAGCTTAAAAAAAACAATGGTCACATCTTGTTTGCCTTACTGCTCCAAATAAGGCAAATTTTTAGGTAAGGATAATTAGACAGAGGAATAAGAGAAGTGGTAAATTTTGGGTCACTTGGAAGCTCGGTCAGAAACTCTGGCCCCGCTGAAGCTAACGGCACTTATCAGCGGCTTCAAAGAGGACAGGATTTTATTTGTTCGGCAAAAGTTGAATGCCTTTTGGAAGCATATGCTCCGTGGAAGTCATTAGATGAAATCCTACAATCCTTTTTATGCACGAGTCAGACTAAATGCCCATAACTATCTCCTCTGGCCTAAAAAAAATCTGGAAGTGGGGCAACCAGGGTGTGATACTAACAGTTTAGCACTGTAGTTACACACTGAGTGTTTTCATTGAGTGTACGTAGACATCCCTTTTCTTTTCCAAACTCCTTAGGGAGTTGCAGAAACATCTGCTGAGAAGTACTTCACATTAGGGTACTTCCACAGGGAAGGAGTGCAAAAGAAGCCCTTGCCGATGGCCATCAAAGAAAGAACTGCCCCAAACCACCGAGACAGAGCTGATTCATGTTGATGTTGCAACACTCTTCTCCACCGAGGCAAAGCTGTGAAGACTAGGGTCACTGGCCTGAAAATTAAATCCCACCAGCAACCCATGCGGTACAGGGGAACACCTTCCCTCCACAGGGCACCAGCTGAACACGAGGGCCCACGTTCACCAGTAAGCTCAAAGCTGTGGTCGCTGCAATGCTCTGGAAAGGGGTCAAACCCGAGCAGATCCTTGTCCTTGCCCTTCATCACCAGGATGCAGACGACTCTGCAGCGCAGGCACGGGATGACAGCATGCCGACAGCCTCACTGGAGCCACAGCTACCGAAATGAGTCCCTGCGCTGTCTACGTAGCACTAATACCCGAAGCATAGCACTGCATACATGAATACCTGTAGCACTAATCAACTGCTGAAAACCACTGCAGTCATTTAAAGGTACCTCTCATCCTCTTGGTCCACAGGATTAAACACTACTATTTGAGTACTCCTGCAGTTCACAGCCACTGACAAGTATGGGCAAGACTCACACCTACACTATGTATTTCCATTTCCATTTGCCAGCTACTGGGACATCCAATGTAATTCTGCGTTTAGAGAGCATAATTTGCTTTATTTCAATCACATGCCTAATTCATAACTTTGCAGTATTTGGGGATGGGAGGGGTTAGGCTAAATAGCTACTTGTCACAAAACAGATTCAAATTCTTATTCAAACATCTAATGACAAGACCCACTTGAATTCATCCCCTGCCACAGAAATTTCACTTGGTGAGCTGCCCTGCATAAATCTGCACATAACACACTTTTCCAGCAGGCAATATTTTGTAAGGCTTAGTATCTGACAGATACAGCCCTTTCAATGAAAACAGTATGAAACTGTCATGATTACTTGAGCAGACATCACTGACAAAAGGAAATTCGTGCCTGAACTGTTGCTGCAGAAATATTTCAGGCAATATTTTTTCAAAGAGAATATAGATCTGGAGGGACATTGCCAAGGTTTTAAAGATCAAAATGTGTGACTTGCAGTGTTATAATTGGATGGAAACAGTCCTCCAGTTCTGAAACATCGGGTTCAGTTTGGTTTTTATATCAAGCACCACATTTGTAGGATTTCTGTAGGACCTATACATCCCAGCATCTGTTTCCCCTGCTCGGTAACAGTGAGCTTTGCTGACAGAGCCAATGAGTCCAACAGGGGTAAACGAATCCCTTCTGACATGACAAGAGTGTTACACAGTCAAACACTGCAATTCACATGAAAAAACAACAGACTGCTTCAAATCTAACTCTACTGGAAAGAGAGGGCTTGCTTTAAACTCCCGTTTGCCAAACAAGGAGCAGACCAATTATGCATTCTTTTACAGCAGCACTATGGAAACAAAGGTAGTACACGGCCTTTGGTGGCATTTAAGGCAAAGTAACTGGGAGGAATGGCACTGTCTCCTCAACAGCTCGTGAGCAGTGCAGGGCTCCCACCCAGGCCGGAGCAGTGGCATTAGCCAGGCTGCAGGTTCAGCCCAAATCCTCCTGTGGTGACCCACCACTTGGCACCCTCCCCGCATCCCACCATCTCCCCTCCTACCTGCTGCCTCCTCCCCTGACCATCCAAGGGCTGCCCGTCCTATTTTGGTAGGGGCTGGATAGTGTGCAGGACCCCCAAGCTAGCTTTTGTCTTGCCAGGACCACGTACCACCGTCTACGAAAAACCAGCCTGGGGCTGCAGCTGGGACCACAACCAGGTTTGGTGCTGGCAACTGTGATGCTCTCTGAGACATCACGGACATCTGGCTCTCGTGACAAGGGTCCCTGAACTTCCTAACATTGCCCCACAATGAGTTTCTGGCCACAGTGGAGGCACTCCCAGCCAGGGAAAAACATCATGTGGTCCATGTCACCTCAGACATGACATCATGGCATCCATCATCCTCCATCTCCAGCTTGAAATGGCCATCCCAGCTCACCTGCTGGGTGGTTGTCACCCTGCGGCTGTCCCAGGTTTCACAGCTGCAGAGACACCCGATGTCCCTGACCCCCATCAGCAGCACAACAGGGACCTCCAGCATCCCTACAATGGACTTGCTTGCAATTTTGATCAGTGAGGGTGTGGGAAGGGGAAAAAAAATAAAATTAAAAAAAAAAATCCACAAACCACACACACCAAAAGGAAATAAAGATGCTCTCCAACTATTTTTAGTTCTGTACAGCCCCTCAGGACTAAGATAAAGAAAAGAGGTGATTGGGGGGTGGGTACAAAAAAACCACACACTGCAGGACTAAGAAAACATTGCTCTTCTAGTAGAATTTTGGAAAGTCAGAAAAATCTGTTCTGGTTTTTTTTTGAAGACGACTCACTTTCTCTTTCCCCATGCAAACCCAAATGAACTACCACTTTTTCACAGATGTTAAAAAGCTTTTTTTTTTTTTTTTAAAAGACTTCCCCCCCACCCCAGAACACTTCATCAAGACCAGCTTCCAAAAGAAAAAAGCTTGGATTAAATCCTTTTAAAGAGGTCTAGCAGTCAGTGTTTGTTTCTGAAGGGATGAACAAACCCAAGGCTTTCCTAACAAACATGAACAAAATACTACACCTATAAATTCCTAAAGAGATACTGTTTCCTAATTTCACCTCTAGTTTGAAACACAGCCAACCCAAAAACACAGACCTTATCAAGAGTAGCTGTCATGAGGAGAAAGCCAACTAACTTCTCCTCTGAAGTAACCCGAGTAGTCCCTCAGAAAGGGAGGGCATGTGATGAACCACAAAACACATTCACCTCAACGATTAACACCCTGAAACACTCAGCTGACAGCAAAAAGCTGCTTCACCTTCTGCAACCCCTTCCAATCCTCTCTTCAACCTCCCCAGGGGCAAGCCCATTACCTGGCCAGTCAGGGTGAGATTCAGCCTCTGCTGAGGCACACCAGTTATTTGAAACAAAAGCAAAAAACATCAGGTGCAAACATAACTGCAGCCCTGCGAAGCATCTACATCCTCGGTGCAGGTCCCCAGGCTGCGGTGTGGCAGCACTGGCATGCCAGCAGCTCCAAGTGCTGGCAGACAAATGAGGCCGTGCTGTGCACTGCGCTGGCATCTCCCATCTCTGCGCCCACTGCTGCACGCGGCCACATGAAATACAGATCCGGCTGCCTGCACACAGGAGGGTAAAATGATGTCATGTCACTGACCTGGTTAACCCGCTTTTTGGGATGTTGCAAGGGCCACTGCCACAGAGAGATCTGTCAGCCCACCAAAATTATAAAGGTGATACAGTCCACTGAACTCAGGCTGGTCTTTTAATAACTGTGACTCACAGCTGGGACTCATCTGCTGCAAGCACACCCTCCCAGCGCTGAAAAGATGGAGAAAGCACAGCCTTCAAATACGCATGGGTAAATGAATGAGAACATCTCTATCAGAATTTCCAACACACAAATGTTTTTAAAGAAGAGCTTTTTGACATGGATGCCTTTTATCCAGAACACCAATACCTACATTTTGCAGGTAGAATCTGCCCTGACTTGGCTATGAAGTTTCCCAAGCATTTCAGGCCACCACCTCTGTGCTTTCAAGCCCAAGACTTATCTTCCTGTGCCCTATTCCTGTGCTTAATTTACCAAGAAAGGTCCCAAGTAACTGGATGATATGTTCCTCCTTCTTGATTTTGGTCCACTTTGCAAGTGATACTTGCCCACAACATTGGAGACCATTGACTGGAACACGGCTCCAAGGACATACCTGGGGGACTGAGGAAATAGGTGCAAATTCACACCCATCTCAGACCACACCAAACCTGTCAGCTCTTGCTGCAGCAGCTCCCATGTATGAACAGACCTGGGAACTTGCTGCAGACACGTGTCCCTGCTTTCAGAGCCACAGCTAGCTCAGTGTTTCCCCAGAGCAAGCACTTTCCTCTGCAGGAGACACTCCACGATCCAAGAAAGAGAAGTATTCTTTGAAAGCTGGAATTATTTCAAGCTCCAGACTATTAGTACTGCCAACAATTAACATCCTAAAGCAGTTGTCTGCCCTGTCTGCTCCCAGAATGTATGGCACAACCAATACATTATAAAAATTTTGCTGACGGATCCCAATTAATCTAATTGTAACTCATTGAGAAAGTCATAATTAAAATATTTTTAAATGGGCCACCACCAAAGGCTGCAGGCAAATACCTGATTTTATATGCATGTTTACAAATACCACAGTTGTCTAC
The DNA here is from genome assembly GCF_929443795.1 of Astur gentilis. NCBI lineage: Eukaryota > Metazoa > Chordata > Aves > Accipitriformes > Accipitridae > Astur > Astur gentilis. Next base: position 16,915,292 of record NC_064894.1, read on the forward strand.
ATATTCTATATGCTTTATCTCTACTTAAAACCAACTAATCATGGTTAAGCAACACTGATGTACTTGCTTACCTTCAAAGTGGTGAGTAAATCCAGTGGATTCATTCTCACCTCTAACCTACATTTAGGGAGACACAAACACGAAGCATGTCAGCACCTGTACAATCAGTCGGGATTTGGGGTTCCAGATTCACTGATGCTCTAGCAAAGGCACCTTAAAATCAATTCTGGTCACACTTTCAGCACCTGGAAATCCCCAAAGACAGCAGTGATAACACAGCTGTCCTATCTCAACTGCCTCCCGTGCATCAGCTTTAGGTATTGTGCACTGTAAGGCAGCAAAGCACCCAGCATCCACTGAAGCACCTTCCTAGGCGGCTCTAAAGCATTTGATTGCCTGGGCCAACATCTTGCATTTATACAGCATTCCATGCCTAGAAGTACTCCAAATTGCTTCACAAGCATCACGGGTTTGACATGTCTGTTGGTAAAGAACACAAAGCACCCACTACTGAGATGCACCAGATTTTTAGTAACAAATCCCAATTCTTTAGCCTTGCCTAGCAACAGCAGACAACAGCCAGTGACAGGAAGTAAAAACATAATAATAATAATTTGAAAACACTGAAGAAATTTGGCCAACACGCATTCCAGATGAGTGTTTGGAAGATTATACATTAAAACTGACATCTCCCTTCTGAATAAAAATATTCTAGAGTAGTGATTTCAATCTTCTGCAAAGAACAAGAAACACTAAAAAGCTCCTTTCTGTAGGAATATGTTTTCTTCCTGTCTTCCTCAACCCTCTCCAAAAGAACTGGGAGCAGTTGTTTCCTACAGACACTGTAATAACACATGCACCCAGAGTACAGGTAGCTATCAAATAAAATCCCCCCCCCAAAACTCCACGAAATCAATACAGCATCAATCATTTTCTTCCATGGGAGAAAGGTGTGCCACTCATGCCTCTTCTATTTTTGTCCTCAACCCATTCCTATAAAGATAAGATATCAACACAAACCAGCTCTGACAAATGCTCCACTTCCCAGAGATCTGTCCCACCTGGTTACAGGATCTGGTTTTGAACATGAACAAAAACATAGATTGAACAGTCCTGTTGCCCTCTGGACCTCCAGTTTGACCATGTGTTTTTTAAGTAACTGTTTACCTTGGTTCCACCTGAACAGTAACACAAAATGAAATAAGGTTGAAATAGTCCAGGTAACATGTGACAGCTGAGTCAAAGCACAATAGTCTCTTCCAAAGTGGTATAAACCTCTTCCTGACCTGAAGGAGAAAATAAATCAGACTAATCCCAAGAAACAGCTTGTCTTCAAAATGGGAGATGCTTGTATGCATCACTTGCATTGTTCATGATCTCTGTACTCATCCATGTCCACATCCGAATCAAAGAGGGAGTGTCCAGTGTAATCTGTGTCAGGGGTTTGAGAAATACTGTTCCCTTCCTCATCAAATGTTTCTGTCCTTGAATAAAAACTGAAGTCCTGCAAAGGGGAGTAAGTCTTGCTTGCTTCGCTGCTTTCCTCAGATTCATACAGAGTGTTATCATCATCATGGTGCCATTCTGGCCAAAATTTCCTCCTTATTCTTTCACAATACATAGCAAGGTTAATCAGTTCACCTGCAACACAGCACCAACAGACTCCAGTAAATACATCCAGTCAATAATGCTCTAACTCACCTGCTGATGCAGAAACATTAGCGCTGTTTGGAAACTAACTGTGCAGGCTCCTTCCAAAAAGATTTCAAAATACCAAGATCCCATCAATCCTCTTAGCGGCTCTGTTTGTAACTTTCATGTAACTTAAAACATGTATTATTAACGTACATACAACAAGAAGAGTTACACTGGAATGAACATAAATGCATGTAGCAAAATAACTATCCCCAATTCAACCTCTGCAGAAATAAATCAAGACAAGATACTAATACTGTAAGTTTTGCACAGTAAAATTCTTGCTTATGTTGCAGAAAGTTGGTTTCTAACGACAGAATTCGATCCTATATACACAATACAGTGTAAAACACAGTTAATTTTGGTTTTCCACCACCAGATGGCAGCGTTGTCTGCAAGATAAATCACATCTAAGTTTTTCTATGTCACTGGCTCACCCCTCATGCTCCTAGCCTTAGTACCTTATACCTTATGTTTACACATACATGTACACTTAGAGCGTGCTTAAAGAAGAAGTTACAAAAAACTTCAAAGAACAAAGTAATAATACTATATTAAAGGGAATGTGTATGCAAAACCTGCACTCACGATAGCCTGAGTAGGTGGATGGGTACAGAGAATCATCCATACTCCTTGGGTATCTGCATCTATTACCACCTATTTTCATTAGAGACAAACTAGTTCAACAAACACAGCATTCCTTGAAAGCCATGGACCCTTCAGAATTTTATCTGTGATTCCCCAGACATCAAGGGAAGAACTGCATAGACAATACTTATGTCCTTATGTCAAGTGGTTTTTTCCTCAGTTTTAATAATGAGCAAGTCTATGCCTCCTAACTATTGCTTTAGTAACTCTCTTGCACAAAGTAGATCTACAGGTCACATTCATTCCTTTTACACCTATTTCCCATCCTTTTCCTCCTTAGCTCTTTCCATTTTTCAAACCACATGGATTTATTCTGAAAAGAGATGCAAGGCTACTTTCACACGCCTATGTCACCCTACAAGAAAAAAAAACAAAAAAAAAAAATGTGTGGAGGGAAGGGGTATGGTGGTTTCCAATTCATGCAAAAACACAGGGACTCCAAAGTCAGGCTGGACTTTCTCCTTGCCCAGCATCTTCAGTAACAGCAAAGGCTGTAATTTCAGTGGGACAATAGTACTTGCAGTTCTACTGTCAATGAAACTACTCAGTTCAGCAGAATTTGGCTCATGGTCGTGCTTCTGTCTTCTCATACTTTACCCAGCATTCACTCCTTAGAGGCATTCAGTCTTTGCTATGTTAAACAGGGAAAAGATCGAGTACAGGAATAGAAACAATTATTGTGTAACACATTAAAGAGAAAACAAAAGAATTTTAAGAGAAAACAACATTACAGGATACAAATGCTACATCAAAGGCAAGAACAGCCTGCGATGCAGCTGAAGTGCTGCTGCGGTCTTCAACTGTCTTTACAAGGTGCTCCAAGTTTAAATGTGGCAAATGCCACCACGAGTTTTTCATCAGAGATCCCTTAAGCTTTCTTACCTTTGATTAGTCTCTCTGGTCGAGTCCCTGGTAGTGTCCACATTGCCTGTGCCAGATGCCCAAAGACAGTGGCATCAACGGTGGAAACATTTGGTCCCATAATGTACTTCTTGTCACCTGTGAATATAACAGCAAATATTTCTCAACTGGATGTCCCTTCTCCCCACTTAAAAAAAAAAAAAAATTACCCTGGTTAAATCTTTAGCCTTTTTTTTTTTTTTTTTACTGAAATCATTTAGCTGAAAAGGTTCACTCGTTCAAAGACAGGGATTCAATGTTGAATACAGTTCAAAAGCTGTTGCTAGGGTTCAGGAGGTAAAATCCATTACTACAGCTTCCCCTGTGTTCACCACTTCTCTAACTAGGTCAATTACAGAGCCACCACTGGCCAAGTAACCTCCACTCATCACAGCTAGCAGTGCATACACACTGCACTAGTTCTGCTGCATTTAAAATCTCCTCTGCAGCCAGCGGGTGCCCAAAAGCATGATTTTCTCCTTTGGTGCAAACCCATAATCATCCAGCCATGGTTAAAAATCATGAATGCACTTGCTGAAAGAAGCTAGTCACCCTGTATCTCTCGTGTGCAGATCCAGTTTCAGGTAACCCATCTGATCACACAAAAAAAAGCTGTACCCAAAGCTCTCCTCTCCCACCATTTGTTCAGGCTGAAACCAATGCACCAGTCAGACTGGCAGTGACTGCTCCAAAATGACCTGCATCGCCAGGAGGACACAGCTGCAGGCAGGAGGGAACAGCTCCTCTCACCCACCACCAGTGTGGTGTCCCCACCCCCAAACACTGGTTTCTACCTGGCAGGGACCACACAGAGGCACATCAGGCATGCTGGCAAGCAAGTGAAACAGCAGCCTCTTGGGACTGGCCTGGTCCAGAGGAGTGGCATGTCTGCTCCACACCACTATTCTGCTTACCCCTCTGGGCACCCCAATGCCATGATGGTCCTAAGTGGCCACCACAGCACAAACAGATGGATAACTAGCTAAGACAGGGAAGAAAATCACGTTTCAAAGCCACCGCTTGCAAAGAAACATCCAGTATAAACTCGTTTCCTCATCACAGGCACAAGACCTGGAGCAAAGACTGCACGTGGCACACAGGTGAAACATGTAGTATTGCAGAGGTCGGGTTAGATGGTTGCACTGTCCCTGCCTTGGCCCAAAGTGCTAAAAACTGTGAAATGTGGTACGTAATTGAATTCTCCAAATCCAGTTATCCCAACTCCCCACGACATTATTCCCCTGCCCAATATAAGCTGCCTATAATTCAGCAAGTTATTAAATGTTAGAGTTATTGAGTGAGTTTAGAAAAACTGTCCAGCAGTAAAATGCATCTAATCCCAGAGTATGGTACAAGGAATATTGTCATCTCCCTGTACCGTAGCATAGCAAAGCTCAGGAATAACGAGTAACAATAACCTCCTCCAGCCTGTCAGATGTAATTTTAACATGGAGTTAACTCTCCCCAGCTCTTTCACAGCTGCATCAATCTACTGTTTGAAAACCATGTACAAGGTAAATGTTGTATCTTTTCAGTATTTATCTGATGCCTAGCATTCATTGATCTCAAACACAGCTCAAAAATTGGTCCCCAAACCACAGTTATAGGCCACACTAGGAATTTAGCACCACACAACTGGTTCTGAGACTCGATCCATAACAATGTTGTGCTGGGAAGTAATACCGCCATTTCCATCTCACTACAACTAAGGCAGGCAGTGAGAGAGGACTGAACCATCTCACTCTTTTGCAAACACAATGGCTCCCTAGGCACAACACCTGCACCTTCAGGTGCGTGGCAACAAAGGGGAAGAGGAGGAAATAGAGCTGTGGTTCCGTAAAACTGTAAATATGGCTTTAGGTCACCCTGCACTGCATAACACAGCCTCCAAGCACATTTCTTTCTACCAGTTCCGATCTGTTCCCAAAACTTCCAGTACAACTTTTTTCCAGAAGACTTTCTGACAGACCAGGCACCTTCTCTCAGCATATAGTTTTATGCCAGATTACACAGCGCCTGTCACATCAAGGCTGCCACAGTGCTAATCTCAGACACCTCGCTGCATCCCCTAGCTAATCCAACAGAAATGCAATCACCTGGTCACACTGGACTTGGATCAAATTTGTACTGCCCAGGGATTTGACAGCACACAGCCCTGCTATTTAAGAACGCATGCACCAGAGGATTAAAAAGCAGCTACTTCAGCACTACTTCAAGTAACCCTGGCAAAAGACACATCTAGGAGATGGCCCAGCAGGAGACCTACACCCTTCCACAGCAGCATGTACAGCCCATGCAGGCTGCTGCAGGGCATTTCAACTAGCATTAGGGGCCTGCATTCAGGTTAATCCCACCTCTGTGCTCTGAGCACCCCTGCCCTCCACAAAACATCAAATGCTTTTTTCAAAAGCCAGTTCAGGCAGCTGCTGCCCTGCAACTCCCTGCTCAAAATCCCCATTTACCCAAAAGCCTGAGGGAGGCAGACAGCTGAGAAGGCACCAACAGATTTATGGGCACCACTCTCTCGCATCTTTTAAATAATTATCAAAATGTATATTTTTCATTATTGCTAGTTCATATGCCCAGTTCCCCCCACTTCCTTATACTACTACCAAGCAGTAAGAAACTACTACAACACAAGGAAATCACATTTGTGCTTTAAAGACTGCAGGACAGAGAGCAAGATGATACCAACAGGGCAGACTGATCCAACACAGGAGGATTAGTTCCAGTTTCTTTTATAAGAGATCTGGTAGAGTCTGTTAGGGAAAGAGGTACACGGGAGAAGGAAAAATGATTCTCAGAAATGAAAAAGAAAGAAAAAAGCATCCAAGATGTGACTGTGAATGTCAAAACGAGTGTCACAAGACCTGGCAGCTGCCAAGTTATCCTCTGGAAGCAGCTCTTGGAATTTAAAAATTATTCTTGTTCCTGTGGGAATGTCTCTGTTAAAAAAAGGGGAACATTAATCTGATATGCCTGATGACTGACAGCTACAGTTTGGTATGTGCAGCTATTCTGCATGATAGACATCCTTTTTAAGCTCTTAAGATAGCCCTCTCACAGCCAAATCCCAACTGCTTCCTCTTCTGGGAAAATACAAGGGCACATATACATGGAAGGGAATCTCACAAAGATTTTTGTGCAGGCAATAGGCTGACTGACCACCTTCTCCTCCACCCTGTGAAATGGGAGAGTCTCCAGTCAGGCTAGGAGTCCTCATCCCACCTCCTGTCCCCATCCCAGGCTACTACCCAGAGGCCACAGTTACTAGACCCAACCATAAACAGCGGGCTGGAGAAAACCTGAACATGCTGGTGTTAACAAAAAAATCAAGGCAATTGTAGGAAAGCAGACAAATGCACCAATAAAAGGGCAAATATAATGATTCACATAACTGCATACTGATTAATCTGACATCTGTTTCAGAGGGGAAGATGAAAAAAATTGTACAATATTCAGGCAGTAATGTAGTAAAAATAACAGGAATACAGCAGATGCTTATCAAGGTTTTTTGAAGTACACAAGGCACAACATTCTCATCAGTAATCTGGAAGTAAAAATAAAACCCCTGCTCCCAAGTCATAGGTTGAACTTGCTCCAGCTCCTGTCCCAACCCTATCCCTCTCTGCAACACGCATGGAGCCACACAGTGCCAACTTTGAAGCTACAGCGACAGTAGTCCCACAGTTGAGGGCACTTGAGTTGGTCACAGCTCTGCAGCAGATGTGCCCAGACCTCTTCTAAAATGAGCTGCTCCCTCCCTCCCCCAGAAAGAAAAAGGACCTCTTAAGCTCCAAAACCAGGTTTTCTTTGAAGAGGCACTAGAACCGGTAACTTTTTTTGTTAACAAAATGCAGCTTGAGAAAGTGTTGATCCAAGAGGAGCTGTCAACAAATCTCCCCCTTGCCCATGGTGCCCATGCATCACATGTCTTTTTTCCACTCTGCTCCCAATCCAGCAATACAGCAGGTTTGCTTCAGAAAAAAAGTTATAGAAAACTCTAAACAGCCCAATCTAGGTCCTCTGCAAATGTCTTTGTTTCCAAAACACCTTGGAAGCGCAGAAGTATCTCTTCCTTCCCTGTCTCAGCAAGCACTCAGTTTCTGCCTTCTGCTGGGCTCTCCTCACCTTGCTCCCTCCATCCACTCCACACTTACCTACTTCGAGCATGTGCACTGTAATATATCCTCCCTCAGGAGGGCAGGGCAAGAAGGCATCCCTCCTACCCTCCACTCAGCCACCTCTTTAAAGCAATCGTAACAGGGAACAAAGCAGCCACACCGGTACCGTCTCTCTTGGTTCCTTGCACAAAAGAGACACAAGCTTAAGGGAAGCGATCATCTGCCCCAAACCAATTCCTCAAAATGCAAACTTTACACAGAAGCACAATATGGTTAGCTCTCAGCAGACTGCAAGGCAAGAAACACAGCATAAACAGCTCCAGTGCAGATTTCAGCCTGAGTTACAAAACAGAAATGATGCTCATGTGGTTCTAACAGAGGTCAACCTTAAAAACTAACCCTATGAGATCCACCCATGACAACCAAGCAGCCTAAAACCACCGATTTTGGCACAGGACCCATCTCCTACTAGCAGCTTTAAATAAAGTTTTGATTAAAGCTGCTAACACCAACCAAATACAACAAAGACCCCCTCCCCCCAATATAAAAATAAGAGGTTTCATCTGAAGAACTAAACACTACGTTTTCCTAAATTCACATAACAAAATGCTCTTCGAAAATCGCAGGCTACATTCTGCTCCTCTAGATACACATACCGGGTGCTTACAGAAGAAAGCCATTTACCCCTCTGGAGACACAATTAGGTAGCCAACAGTGGGGAAAGAAACACTGTCCCTGCCAGAGCAAGGGTGGCACTGAATGACAGCAGCAGTGTGGACTCTACACACTGACAAATGAGATTATTTGTGTATGTGACCAAGCTACCAGAAAGCACTCGCAGTCAACTTCATCCTGTGGACAGCAGGTTGTGAACAAACAGAACACATTTAACTCGCTGTACGTTACCCAGGAGGCCTGCTAGAGTCCGCATGTCCTTCTCCATCAGCGTGTACATCTCCTCCTCCGAGAAGCGGCCAATGCCATGGCCGTACATTTCCCGCTTCACAATCCCTTTGGTCAGATGGCAGAGGATCCACTTCAGCAAGTCACTGAAGGGGCCAAAAAGTGAAACCATCTTTTGCGTCTCATGAAGATTTTCCACCCACTGGCAATAAGCTAAAGTCCTAGAAGGATGTGAAAATAAGTTATAGCGGTGCAATACTTCTGTCAGCAGCCCATCACCACCCTGCAAAGGCTCACACAAAGGTTAGGTGGCGAGCTTTCTTAAGGCTGAGTGCTCACTGCCCTGATGGAGAGGTAGTTTCCAGTAAAGAGTAGACCCTGATGCAACTCAAAGAGTGACAGCAGAGAAAACTGACTTTGCAATACTTACGCAGACTGCCCAGTGCTTATTCTCTCAGTAAATCATGACTCACATCAAGAGAAAATGAGATTCGCATTGAAATATAAAATAAAAGCTGCAGAATTCTGCTAAACTCGCATAACAAAATGCAATGCCAAAAGGATTTATTAGCTCAAGATGACTGACTGCACAAGCCTGGGGAAAACAAAAACAAAACAGCCCACAAAGAAATCAATCTTTCCCACCAACCTGTTCTCCTTGCTTTCTATACTGCTGAAACTTAGCCAAGCAATAACTCTGCCCCAACATAAATATTGTAGCAGTCATTTTTCAGAAGATCTCTGCTCTCCTCAGAAACTAATAATGACACAATCTTTTAAAAATAAAATAACAGAAATGAAGGGATGGTTGTTATTGGGTTGGTTTTCCACTGTATTTTTTCCTCTCCAAAATATTGATTTTATGAGAGAGATATTTCTGAAGGACCATTGTATTTCAGGCTGTATTTCAGCTTTATTGAATGGCAAATATATTATTTTGAAAGGTCTTTTTATAAAAATTTGTCTTACCAGCTGAAATTTGTTTCCTACATGAATTTTTGTTCTTTACTAATATTGTAGGCAAACAAAAAATTGATTTGTTGCTGTCACTACTCAAGAAATTTATGAAAAAAGAAACATTAATTTTTTTAACATCTAGCATCTCCTGACATAACCAAGAAACCAAAAAGACCATATCACTTTTGTCACCAAGTTCAAGGAATGTTGGAAAAAGGGCTAAAGACACCTCAAAGTAAACATGACAAACCTATGAAGCCAACAGGATCTCAGAAACACTAGGAGTTGATACCCATATTCCATTATGTTTGTAGCAATTTCCAAACTGAAAAATCTAAAAGTGGATTTACATATTTGAGATCATATGAAAACAGGCTCACGGAGACATGATAAACTAGTGAAGCTAGACTGAAAAGTTAAAATACCAAAAGTTGCAAGTTCATGTACACAATTATATTAACTTAATAATCAAATGTTTTCATTTCCAATATGATAGGAGCTCCATTGTTTTAGTTTGGAATATGACTTCAGTTTTATCATTGTACATATTTTTAACTGCACCTAATTTCCTTAGTGCTGATACGGATCGCCTAATTCAAGAAAAAGAAAAAAAAAAAAAAAAAAAAAAAAAAGGCAGTACGTCCTGGAGAACTCCTGTGAATTTTTTTTTAAATGTATGTTTTATCAAACTCCTGTATGTCACGAACAGAAGCTGAATTCAGCACTACCATCAGGGAACAATTACGTTTACACCATTAAAATGTTCTAAGCTTCAAGTTTTCACAGTTTCTTCACTTGAATTACTAATATCATGAGGTAAAAGGAAAATATTTGGCATAACAGCTGAAAAATAAAATCCACTTATAGCTCAAATTTAGAGTGCTCCCAACTGAGTGGGTAAAAGATTTTTTAATTCTATTAAAAATTGTCTCCTGCAGGACAATGCCTTCTGCTCAAATTGATTTCACTAACATCAGTAACAGCAAGGCAAGTGCAGGTTTTATTGCAAATGCATGAACAGTAAATGCAAGAACAAAAATGCACCTGCTATGTTTCTGATGGCTTTTATCCACAACAGTCTTCTCCACAACCTCTTGCACTGTATTAATATGACAAAAGCATCCCGCTGACATTTCACATGCTTCAGTACCACTCTTTGAATGGGGGTGTTCCACACAACCATTTTTTTCAAAATGGATGGATCACCTCAAGTCATCGGGCTGGTTTCAGCACAGCAGAGTTTGAAACACAGACAGATTTAGTGAGAGGCACCAGCTCAAAAGCGGCAATGTGAAGCCAGCAAGCACAGGAGTAAACGGCTACTGAAACTCCAGAAGTATTAACTTTGGCTAGAAGATGTGGTGCACGACTGCCTCACTCCTGGAACAAAGGTAAAACAGAATTAAAGAAGGATGGAAAGAAGACTGGGCTGAAAGCATAAGGGCGCTCCACAGAGCACAATGTTTCAGTAGTCATGTTTCACAAGCCTGGGAAAGGACAAGGTCCTTTGGGCAGGTACAGCTCTGAATAGGAAATAAAACTCTGGTCTCGATGCAAACACTAGGAAATAAATTACAAATACTATCTGTATCTGTAAATTATTATTTATTACTTGAATAAGCTAAGAAAAACTTGCTCTCCGAGAGCACTGCTGTGTGTCTCACTGCAAAGACCCTCCTTCCCCAGCATGGACCTGACAGGTTTCACCCAGCAACTCTGCAACACAACTTAGTCGCTTTAGGACAACAGGCCTGGCCACAGAGAGGGACAATAAGAAAAAAAGAAGCCAAAACAAAATGGAAAAAGAAGAGAGGAGACTCTGCTGCAGCATTTTTTAAAAGTCACCCCAGTCACACAAAACTAACTTGGCCCTATGGACTTGCCATCACCATTGTTCACTTCCAACCCCACCAACAAGCTGGCACCGCACCAAGAATGAGCAGCCACATCCAGGATGGTTTTAATTTCATGAGATGGGATGAACAAGGTTTCCCACAAAGCTAATTAGCCTATACTTTAAAGTACAAATACATTTCCCTAGCACTCATTTGCTCTGGGGTAGAAGGTCTTTGGGTCCGGAAGAGGCAGAAATCAAACAAGTGTTTAATGATCAGGACAGCAATGTAGGAAGAGCAGAACTGCACAGGATTTAGGTAATCCTGCTTAGGCTAAACTGTCAAGCCCAATCTTAGACATCTGCTTGTCACTTTGAATGAGTAAAGTTGTCACATGTCCCAAATCTCAAATTTACACGGGCAATGAAGGCAGCTAAACAGACAACCAGAGTCTACTTCTAAAATTTTATGTTTCTGAGCACACAAAAGCAAAGAAAAAAGTAGGCTCAGATTCAAAGAGACAGTTTAAAGCACTTTTAAAGCTGGCTTTACAAGCACTTTGTTAAAATAACTCTATTCAAAGGTTCATTAATCTGTGCTTCCTACCAAAACATGCTCCTCTGCATTTAATCCCACCCACCACCCCCCTGCTCAGACTACATTACTAGAGTATTACCAACATTACAAAAGGTTAGGAAATGCCAGAAATCAGGTAGTCTACATAACATACTTCAGCATAACTATACATTTTAAACTACAGTTAGCATTTATAGGATGACAATTATTTTAAATATTGGCCTGAACTGAGCATTTTGGGAAACATTAACATTCCCATTTGTACCAGCACATCTGTACAAATTTTAGAGTATAAATAAAACAATAACACATTAAAGAGCAATGCTGCAGGGGTGAAGCAAATCTGAAGTCTAAATGTAACAGCAGCTTTGGCCTCAATACATAAATCAGGAGAGGAGATGGAGAAAGTGACTCACCATCAGCGGCTTGCCTGATTATCCCCAAACTGTCTGAACATCAAGGCGAGGGGGAGGTGTTCACAAGGATGTAAACTGGGGGTTATTTTTCCTATCTGAACCTGTGCAGACTGGAATTTCTAGATATACAAAAGGATTATAGCAAATTCATTCCACAATCAGCTGTAGAAACCCCACCTGCTGTGCGATTTCCCAGAGCAACTGGCTTTTAAGCCACCAGTGGCAGTCAAGCCTCATCATTTTTAATAGCAGGAGAGACATCGCTCTTCCAAGTGGCTTGATGTATTTAAACATATTTATATTATAAACATATTTTATGTTTAATCTATGGCAAGTCTGAATACCTACCAAAGTCAGATTCATTTGTATTCTCATACCATGCTTTTCCTGTACTTCAAGCACTCATCACATATGTGATATTTACACGGTCTTCTTGAAAGACAAAGCAAGAAATGAGTTAAATATATATGTGTATATATATATATACACACACACACACTTGGAAATCACAAAGGTTGTGTTTGACAATACAGCTAAACCAATCCAACAGGTTAATTTGTTAAGCTGCATATTCAAGGCTTTAGGTTCTCACTAAGCACATTAGTGTCACTGATCTCAGACACGTCTCCTGAGATTAAAGTGCCAGAAAGCACCTTGCAGGGACTGCTAGCCCTCCAGGCACCAGGACCTGCCTGGCTTGAATGCTGGCAGTGCCACTGAGCCCAGCATGCCAGCGGCAGAAGGACATGAGAATCAGGTGTCCTCGACCCATCTTACAGGGAGCCAATCCCACAGACGTGCTGCAGATACACCAAAAACTCAACACGTCCTTAAGTCGGCTGTGGGTGCCCCGCTGGTTTCTGAGGGCCCACGGGTTGCTGCAGGCAGTGGAGGCGACCCAGGGCAACCCTTCAGCACATGACAAAGGTCTGCACCAGACCCAGGATGGGAGCCACAAATTGGTCCACTCCCATCTCTTCCCTGCATCTCAGATACATGCTCTAATCCCTTCACAAAAATAGGCACACTCGCTTGCTGGCTGTCTGCCTGACCCCTGCCAGGCATAGCAGCCTGGGGTGGAGGCAGGGTGTCTAGAGGCTGAGGTTCACAACAGCCCTGCATTGCTCTCAACTCCATCCAGAGCAGCAATTTCTACCTGTAAGAGGCACTAATTGGTGAAGATGAGCAATTACGTCAGCAAAAGCTAAACGTTTCAGGATGAAATGCTGAGCACCCACTAGGATTACTTCCATCCAGAGACAGCACACCACAGGATGTACTCTGCTTCTTTGTTCGATAAATGTACTACAGTATTACTTATTTATCATGAAGCTACTTTGCATGCTGCTGGCAATGAAACAGTATGAATCACATTTTATATCACTGCTTTGGAGGCTTGATTTTATAGATCTTATTCTGCAGAAAGGCAATCACTGTTACAAATTCCTCACCATGGGACTTGAGGACACCATGAACAAACGCCAAGCTTCTGGTGGGAAGTGGGCAGGTTCAAGGACCAATGTGAAGGGATCCCACAACCACAGATGCAATGCTGTCAGGGAGAAATGCGGCCCTACACAGCTAAAGCCTGATTTTATTTTGGTGTAACTACAGAATGGTTAAAGTTATTATCCAGGAATTACAGCGGTACAACTGTGATGCCTCATAGCTCAGGCTTTGCCTAGTACAGAGAACAGGCATGGTGTAACCTCACCAATATAGCAAGCCTCTGGTACAGCCACACAGCAGGGACATACAGTAAGACTTACAGTTGGATGTTTTACTACACTGCAGCAAAAATACATGCCTTAGGGAAACTCAACCGTGTGACTAAACAGGAAAGGCAACAGGGATATACAGCCAGGCATGCACACCTCTATTCTTACTTGGTCTAGCTTTGTCGACCCATTTCAATGTCATCTCCCCGGGGCCAGCACCTGAATTTGCAATACCTGTCCCCCATGCTCCCCTATGTCATGCCCAGCAGCACTGAGTCAGCTCAGAGGGAGCCTGGATGGACAGACAACAGCTTCACAGAGGAAAGTGCAATTTCTGAGACACAACAGCAGTGTAAGTCTGTCATCAGTAATGTTACATTTAAAGCAGTTAAGTCTATGGACCACAAAACAACCGACACTAAGGCAAGGAGATGGAGCATTAGGGGATTAAAAGGCCTCATCTTCCCTTTGGCAGCTATAATAATTGAGGAGAGAAAAATGAACAAAAAAAGTCACATTTGCAGGCTACTTGAGTCGTATTTTTGAGGCTATGGCACTGCAGATGGGTAGAATTGGTGAAGGTCACGCTTCCTGGAAGGCAGGGATTACATTTCTAAACCATATCATTTAAATCTGCTTCCTGAATGCTAAAATTGATCCCAGGAAACACTAAAAGTTATTTGAATAACTATATGCACACATGTTGCTGCTCATCTTCGATCACAAGGTGATAGAAAAAGCACATAAATACGTTCAACTTAAATCACACGTTGTTTTGAAGAAAAAAAGTGCAACATAAATGCAAGACTTAATACAGCAAGGACTTAAATGCATGCTAGAAAGCAAACTACTAGGAAAAAGCCTTGTGCCTACTGAGGCAGCCAATGCAGCATCCAAGATACATGTCCACCTGCTACTTCTATGAATCCAGACTGGAAAGGGCACTTAAAAAGGACTGAAATGTAAAGTGGGGAATATTATTTTCAAAGGTGTCAGTAAAACACAAAGTACCAGCAAGGTTATATTTATGTTTTCCATTCATATACATACTTCAGCTTCTCAGGATACTGTGACTAATGCTGTATCCTATCTACTGTCAGTGTTGCCAACAATACATATTAACAGGAGTATCCTGTGTTACAGAAAAGGAAACAATCCATATTATAATCACACACACAGATAATTAAAATCAGTAACTGTAAGAACACAATATTCTGGATTCACGCCGAATGCTGGATTTGTTCCCCTCCCCCCCAAACCACAAATGTATTCAGCCATCTTGATTTTTTGCTCTGTATTAACGAGGCTGTTTCTATACAGAGGTCACATGAAACAGGACAGAGGAACAGCCCACTGCTGCTCCGTTCTGCAAAGCTGCAGGCAAAGAGCCTGTCCCCTTACCTTGCCTGCACAGCACAACTCTCAGGGGAGTTACCCCCAGCTCATACTAGCGTACACAGAAAGCAGCAGTTTTCTAGGGTGAAGAGAGTTGTGAAATTAATAATTGGGTACCCAAGCTTTCTGCAAGAGAAAATAAGTATTCACATCCAGGCACAAGCAGAGGGGCAGATCTGAGAGCACAAGAACACAGCCAGCTTCACCATGCAAGCTTACCAGTAGAAGTGCTCCTCCACCATTTTTGTCACAGCTCTGGAAACGGCTCTTTCATGCGGACCAAGGTGTTTATTTAAATTCACTCCAAGTTTCTCTTCCAAAAAGTCAATAATGAACTCAGTGCCAGACACTTTCTTGTGATTGTATTCAATCCAAGGCATTTTCCCTTGAGGGGAAAGTTTTCCATCAAAATAGTTCTAAGAAAAAAAGCAAGTAAACAAACAAACATACAGACAAAAAAAGCCCTTCAGGTTCTGTTTCAATGAGAATAAAGCTTTTTAAATATTTTTCTGTGTTTTTTAAAGGCAATATTATCCAACAAACCTTTTTTTTAATTAATACTTTAGACTAGTGGTAGCTGTTCAATCAGAGCAACAGCTTTACCCTATATGACAATTCAGATAAAATTATTTCCAGGTCTTGCAAGGTATATACTTTTATGTTGGATCCCATGTGATGTAATATTATTTAAGTATCCAGGTTATTTAAGGGTTGGAAATGCTCAAATCTCCCGAACACTGAATCAGTTATTCTAAACAAGTTTTTAATCATAGGACTCACAACTAAATTTGGCTCTTGCACAGAGCAGCACTTTTCATGTTAAAAGTACTTTATAAAGATTAATTCACTACCTATCTCAGATAGCTGCATTACCTCCAAGGATAAAACACACACAATCACAATCATATAAAGAAAGACATATTATTCCCTCACTGAGCAGGAGGGAAATGTGCCTTTACATACGCTTCTGCAACTTCATAACCTAGAAATCTCCTACCTTTACAGACACACTTGTTACGGTTGGGTCTCTGAAAGCCCAGCACCAGTACACTACTAATGCATCGCTGAATACTGGTACATCTGCTCAGCATAACGCTCACACAGAAGTAGCAACGTATTTTCCCCATTTTACAGCTAGAGAAGGTGAAACACAGAGATCAGACATTTTATGTCTCCTCTGACAAACATGAGAAGAATTGCTGGCTTCCAAGATGTGATCAGACATTTTACTTCAATTCTCTCTTAACCCTGAAGGCAGAGCTTTCTTCCTTTCTTGCGATTCCCACCCTCACATCCTGTTATTTAGTGAATGAAAAAACCTAGCTCAGAAGGCCAAACCATAAAGGCTCACAATAAAGGCTCAGCACTCAGTCTCTGGCAGTCACACTAAGCATTTTGGGATCTAGCTCCTAACTGCTGGAGGTTTAGGGTTAGCAGTTCTGGACTGACCTGTTTGGGTCTCAAGTATTTATCCTTCCTGAATCCACTAAAGATGGATTAAGGTCCTCTCGCAGCAAGGAGCATACACCAGAATGCGCCTCCAGCTCAGTCTGAGAGCACAACATCCTGGCTACCGCTCAAAACACAGATGTGCAATGCACTACTAACACACGGCCATTCCCAGAGGCTCTTCCCTTGTGGATGAAAACACACAACACGGGTAGCACTGCTGGGAAAGCAATGCCTTCTGGCTGTAGCCTTTTCTGGGACTTCTGCCCAAACAAATAGCATGGTAGGGACACCAGATTATATAATGTCTCATCTCCTGCATCCCTGCATGGGTGAATAAAGCAACTGAATCTACCTCGCTTGCACATGTGGGTGACGTGGGAGTTATTAGCCCAGTCCATGGAAGAAACTCTGAAACTGCTGAACACCTGAAACAAAGGAGCGCACTACCCCATCATTTCACATTCCAGACTTTTCCTTCATCAAAAAGGCTCTTTCAGCACTCAGACTGACTTGATAGGTTTCCATAATTTTTCATTATGAATTTAATACAGAATCATAAGTTTTTCCTGGATAGTGTGTCTATATGGCACTGAGCATTGCTGGCTTAACCTTTGTTAAGCCCTTTCAATACAAGATTTCCGTTCTTGTGTACAAACACTGATGTTTTGCTGAAGCTACTAGACTTGAAGATGTGTTTATCACATATTGCAATTACTGTAGTCCATATCATTTGCAACCCAGAAAAGAAGCAAGAGCTAAAGTTCTTATAGGAAAGTTGGTTTACCTAGACTTATAAAAACCTTCTCAGGATCTTCACGTTTCAATACATACAGTTTATCAAACAAAATAGGAAACATCTTTCAATGACCTGAGAAAACCTTGGTCTCTTGACAAATCTGTCACACTGTTCTTGTATCCACTGTTCTCAAATGGGTACTTTTAGGCTTGAAACCTCGGTATCCTTACGGCTGCTACTAACTGCCATCAAATATTTATCAATATTTATTCCTGCAAAGCAGGGAAAAGCTGTGGTATTATCATTAAAAAACCAAAAACAACCCAACAAAATATCCCCTCATACCTCACAGTACATTTAACTGAACTGCAGCCTGCAAAGCAACGATAACAAGAGCTCCCCAGAACCTCATTTACAGAGGAATTTATAAACAGAATGGCATAGGGTACTTCTGGGGTTATTTTATAGTACTATCCAAAAGAAATTAGGTCCCACATTTTCAATTACTGCTGCTTATGCTTTTACTTTTATTCATGTCTCTTCCCAAGGAGGCTACCATCTTCACAGACCTGGCATGAAAACAGCATGCTTCTGCTGTGCCAATTACTTATCAGATTACATAAACACTCAGGTCTTCATGTTCCTGAAGGAATCAAGGAACACCCAAACGGTCTCCAGAACCACCCAGAATGGGCTCTTTCAAAGCAAGCTTTATCAAGAAAAGCATCAAATATTTTGAAAGAACAGCTAGGTACTCTTGACAGCCCAGCTGGGGTGGGGCTGCCCAAATTATTTTTGATGGAGAACTTGCACCTAAAAAGGCAGTTTCAAGAAAACATAAGCACATTACAAGAGTGCATCTGTTGGGAAAAATTCAGATAGTAGTAAGGTAGGAATGCATCACCCAATTCCACTTCTCACATGCCTTTAAAGCATGTTGTGTAACACGCAGCACGTTATTCAATAGTCTGATGCACTATAATAAAGTATAAACACAAGGAATTGAGAGTAAAAGCAGCCTGACCACCCCTCTGCCTTTTCTTCACTCTGTTTCACAACCTTCCCTTCAAAGCATCCCCTCCCCGGGAAGGCAATGACCACAGCTAGTCTCCAGAGGCAGGCCCCCTGCACCAGCTGCCACCCAGAGTGCCATCGCTTCTCTATCACGGCCCCCACCAGCATGCAGTGAAGCCAGGTGTTTCCTTCTGCGTCCAGCCGTACCCCCCCACACACACACACCCCACTGCCCACTGGGAGGGCCATCGGTTGTCTCTGTCACCTACAGCGTCCTATAGGTAACGCAGCCACAAGGGAACAAAAGAAAAGTCTCCAGGTAGTCCAAGTACAGGAAACTTCATAACTCCAGCTGAGAATGGTGCTGCCTGCTGGCTCCCCTCCTGCTACCTTCTGCTCCCCTACCACTTAATCCCACGGCAGCATACATGCCTTTCTCCACCTGCCAGAGCCAAACGCAGCACCATACTCCTAACACAAAGACAGAAACACATCTGCCTCTTCTGGGAAAAAAAGCTGCATCCTCAGCTAGTAAACTCAGCTCCACCAAACTGATCTCTAAAACCCTACATAGAGTCGATTAACCCTACAAACACCTTAAGCCCATATAATCTGGCACAGCTAAAAGCAGCAATGTGGCATTCCCAGCACCTGCGGGACCCATTCCTGCTCCTGCAGTGCGGCCCCCATGGAGCATGTGGATAACCGAGCTGGGTTAAAACCAAACTAAATCTTCATGGCTCCCAGTGGGCCACCTCTGGCCCAGCCTGATCTGGCACAGAAAAGGACATGCAGAAGGGGACAAGAGGGAGCCGCTGAAAGTAGGGCTGCTGCTTTTGGTGGTCCTCCTGACCCTACACCAGCTTAGTGTGCTCACAGCTAGCAAGTAGGGATAGAGAGAGATGCAACACCAAAAAGCAATGCTGACCTACAGTACAGAACATAAAGAAGGGAAGATAACCACCTGGAAATCCCTCTCTCTCCGAGAAGGTAGGCAACTCAGTTCTACACAGCATTAACTGTCTAAACGACTCCATCCTGAACCGCACAAATGCACAGTGCTCTCTTTTAGAAGTAACCATATCCTGTGACAACCATCTTTTATACTGCAGCTTTCTTTACTCTCCATTCTGATCATCACAAACCTCTGAACTGCATCAACTGCCATTAGAAAGAAAACAGATCTCAAAATAGTTTTCCCTTCAAAGGTGCAATTACTACCCAAATTACCCTGGGCGGAAAAGCAATGTGTGCAAAGTCCTCCTGCTCCAATGACATGTTCAAACTTCAGTATCTTGCAGGTTCTGTACGCCTAAGTGAGGAAAATATATCCCACAGGACAGAAATCTCCCTATTTAATGCTCTGAAGCATCTGAATCAAGCACCATTAAATCTCAAGACAACATTAAACTCAGTCTTTTAAAGACTTAAGCAAAATGTTACTAACTAGAGCGTCTTTCACTTCCAATGTAAAGGAGTTTAATCACATACAAAGCTGAATGAATATCAACCACAAATGTGTAAAAAAAGAAGTTGTAATATGGTTGGTTTTCCTCTGTAAAACACTGGACATAAATGAAATATTCTTCCTAACATCTTGGTATGCAGCAATAAAAAGTGACTTGAACGCATGTGGGGTGAGCACACAACCTAGCCACAGCTCAGCCTCTTTGAGGTGAAGAAAGATGCCAAATTTACATCTCGGGGGGGGGGGGGGGGGGGGGGGGGGGGGAGGAAAGAGACAGACATTTCTTCTACCCAAGATCGTTATATTTATCACCATTGTTGTATCATCTTAAATGCACTCAATGCTTCACACAAACAGAAAAAAATCCATCCCATGTTTCAAAGAGCTTGCATGCTGTACAGCTTGCCGACACCACAACAAGGCACACGCCAGACTCGCAGCATCACAACTAAACCCTGATGCTAACAGGCAAGACTGCTAGATTCAAATTTCTGCTCTCCTGGCTTTCATTCACCACAGTAGCTTGGGCTTCATCCCCTGTGGCAAGATGGCACTGGATGCACCCAGCCACAATTAAGGAGCAGTATTCACGACCTCTGAAAGCAATCCTGTCCTCCTTCACTGGAGGGGAAGCACCAGCGATGGGAGGTGAAGCAAAAGGCAAGAACGCCTTCCCAAGAGAGCTCCAGAGAGAAACCCTCCAGGAAAATGAGCAGCTGCAGCTGCCTAATCTTGATCTCTTTAGCATAGTGAAATTCAAAGACCAAATAATGTTACACTTTAGCTTTGGGGTGTTATGTAGCATCATATAAACTCCAGGCTACTCTCCCACTTCAGCATTTCCAGCCAAGTTATCTTCTAAGATTCATTTAGCTTTGCCAGTTAAATCTAGAGCTGTGGCAGACCAACATTATTCAAGTCATATCTTTAAAGGTTATACACCAAATTTAACCGGAGACATAAAAGTGTCGATGTACCCACCTAGTTGTAGGCGTATGTTTACATCTCCCTGGGTGAGACAGATCGGGGGGGAGGAGAGACAGGATGCCTATTTGCCATTTCATGCAATTATAGCGAGCCGCAACGTAAAGGAAAACTGCACAATGTACCTGGTAGGGTAGATCAGCCATCCTCAAGTAAGTTTCCATTTTCAGACAGAATGGAGATAAACTTGGAACACCATTGTTAGGCCTTGAAAACTGATGCAGGATGATAGCATCTTTTGAATCGAGCTCTTGCTCTTTCCTGTCAAAGAGAAAACAATTAAAAAAAAAAAACCCACAGGCGCACGATACCTCAGTACGTTGAATGCACAAAGGAGAAATCCTGGCCGAGGCAACACGCGCGTCCTCCCTTAACGGGCGGCTGCCGGTTTTTGATCCACCGGATCCCGAGCCAGCCAGAAGCACTGGGGCCGCCGTGGCAGGCAGCAGCCTCGGCTCACCCTGCGCCAGAGAGCCGAGACCAGCGGAGCCCCGCCGCACCGCCCCACACGGGGGCTGACGGCCCCCGCGGCCGCCCGGGGCCACCTGTGGAGGCGAGCGCAGGGCACCTCTTCAGAGCCGCCTCCTGCGGGGCTGCAAAGGGTAAGCGGGGGGAAAGGGCGAGGAATAAAGGGCGAGGAATAAAGGGGGGGGGGGAGCGGCGAGTGGCAAAACCGCGGTGAAGCGGAGGAACCACCCCGCCGGGCCGCAACGCCCTCTCCCCTCAGGTGAGGGCCTGCCAGCGCCGCCTCGGCCCGGCGGCCAGGGCGCCCTTCGCGCCCACCCGCCGCTTCTTGCCGGGGGCCGGCGCCCGGCCCCGCCGCTGCAGCCCCGTCGCCGCCGCCGCTCCCCGCCACCCCCCGCCGCCGCCGCCGCCGGGAGCCCCCCGCAGCCTCACCGTATGGCCAGCAGCTCGTGGAGCAGGTAGGCGGCGGCGGCCAGCAGGGCGCCGCCCGTCAGGTACAGCGTCTTCTTCCACCAGGAGTCGGAGCCCAGCGCCGCCATGGTGCCGCCCGCGCCCCCGCCCGCCAGCGGGAAGGCGACGATCTCGCCCCCATAGAGGGCGGGCGGCGGCTCCTCGGGCCCCGCGCACCACCCCAGCGACAGGCTGCGGTTGCGGCTCAGGTCCGCCACGCAGGAGCGGGGCGCCGCCAGGCCCACCCCCCACAGCATGCTGCGCCCGGGGCCCGCATCCCCCGCCGCACCGCGCAGCCCCCCCACCTGCCCGGCCCCGGCCCCGGCCCGCCCGGCCGCGCCGCGCTGGGCGGCTCCGGTGGCTGCCTCGGCCGCGGCTGCGCAAGGCGGCGGGGAGGGGAGAGGAGGGGAAGGGAGGGGTGGGCCGGGCCTGGCCCTGCGGAGGCCCCCGCGTCCCCCCCGGGCGGGGCTGGGGCCCGCGCCGCCGCCCGAAATGCCGGGCGAGAAGCCGCGCCGCTGAGCCCGCGTCAGGCCTGGGGCCTGGCGCGTCGGCCGGCCGGTCCTGTTAAAACACCCGTGGCACGCTGCGCCCTCACGGAGGAAGAGAGGCCTCGTGCTGCGTCCCGTGTGGGGGACGGCGGGCCACCGCCGCCGAACGTGTCTCCAGACGCCCGGCCTCCCGCGGCAGTTGTCGGTCTGCCGTGCTGGTGCTCGGTGAGGTGCTGAGGAGAACACCTGCACGGGCAGAAGGGGAGGCAAAGTCACCTGGAAGCGAATCCCTCAGCCCACAAGGTAGCGAGATTTTACTGGCGCTGAGGGTCCCGGCGGTCCCTCGCCCGCAGCCTGCCTGCCGCGGCGGGAGCCTTGGGTGCCCCGTGATGGTATGAGCAGGAATTCGCCTTGTATTCTGCAAATATCCGCGTCTCTGCACGTTACGCTGACCCTAAAACACTAGCAGTGACCTTCGTTTTCTGATGAATACCACTGCCCGAATACCTAGTCCTTCGTCAAGTGCCGTGGTATCTGCACAGCTGCTCCAAAGAGCTCCCACAAGTCAGGTATTTTATTACACCATCAAGGGGGCAATAGAAGTGACCCGATTCTTCACACAGGTGAAGCCACTTTCAGTGTCCAGTAGGGGATGGATGGGGTCTGGGACCGGGGCTTTGTCGACGCTTTATCTCGGGGTATGGGACACAGTAGACAAAGGAGGAAGGTGAGGAAGAGGAGAGCCCTGGGCGAAGCCGTGTGGTTCAGATCCATGTGCTGACTTCTCCAAGTGCCAGCGGTGGCCAGTTTTGCATGTAGTTTTGCTGTGCAACATCGGCGAGAGCAATGGTCTCTGCCTGCGCTCACCAGGAAGGCTGCTGTGCTCTGACACTTTCCTGCGGTAGCTTCTTGCACCATTTTGGTTTATTCCTCACTTTTAACTTCTTGTTTATGGATGTTCAGTAACCACAGGCTACAGCGCAAGAGCCCCATGTTTGATAAATAGCATCTGTCTGATACTGTGCTGACACCCTGCTCTCAGGAATTAATGGGATCAGAGAGGTCCCAGGGACCGGGCAAATCTCGTTCTGCAAACAGGATGCTCGCTCCAAAACCTGCTGTGCTCCTTTGCCCTCATCCTTAGCAAGGTGCTGGCTGAGCACCTTCTTCACAGCTTTTGGGCCACTCCACGCTACAGATGAGGCACAGGTAAAGAAGTAAGAGTGGAAGGTGAGAGCAGCAGCCGCTTTGTGCCACAGCTGATCATTTGCAGCATGAGTTTTTGTTAAATTCTTATGACGGGGCAGTGAAGAGACAAAGAAAAGTGCTTTTTCTCTGCCACAGCACCTGTAAATCTCAGGCTGAAGATTTGTTTCAAGTGGCAGACAGCCTAATAAATCTGGACGGTCACAGCCTGGTAGCTGATCTCAGCTTTTGCTACTGCAAGGGAATTGCTTGCTGTGTTACAGATAAGAGGGATCCTGTTACAGATGGGATCTAAGCTTGTGTGAGGGCAGAGAAAGGTCCTGGGCATCCACATCCCAGCTGCTGCCACTGCTTGACTTTCAGAGGCAAATGAGCTATCCTAAAACCTGTGTTTTGAATCACTGGCCAGCACAGGCAGGGAAGACCTTTGAAGGAGAGGAAAGAGGGAAGGAGGGAGTAAATCATTCACCTCCCAGTGCTGCCCCAGATGAGGTAAGCAATCGTGATATTTTGAAGGAAGCATTACCTCAATTTATGCTCCAAAAGTCGATACTGTGTTTTGGTAGTCTGGCTTGTGCCTTTGCTGGCATTAAGATGCTGTACAGATGGAAGGGAGACTGTAAGGCAGGATTATTAGAGCAGTACTCTAGTCAGATGTTTAACATTTGTTCGACAAGTAGACTGCCACTCTCCTTTTGGAGAAGGACCTTACGCTGTGTTACTCCTGTTCTGGGTGCAGCGTTGCCCGAAGGCTGCAAGGGTCCAGTGCACAGCAATGCCTCCCAGGATGCAGCGCGAGAAGCCTCAGCAGCAGAGCCCGTGTGCCTTATCATATGTCGGATGCAGATCCCCACAGGCTCACCCACCGGCAGCCTTGCCATCCTGCTCATCAACCAGATTTTAAGAGGTTGGTTATGACCTGCATGGCACTGACTGGACTTGAGCATTTAAAAGATACAGGTCAGAATGTCACATCCTGGTAGCCGGAGTTTAACACCGGCAAATAAAGAACGTGGATAAACCACAAGTTCTGTACCCTTATACCTGTCCCACATACTTGACTCACTACCGGTGCTCTGTCAGCATCTCTTCCTCATGCTTTCAAAGTCTCCTGCCACCAGGTACTGAATCCATTTGGCCTGGCAGTCTGGTAGTCAAGTTCAACTACGGGCAAAACAGCAAAGAGCGAGTTCTCAGCCCACCTTTTCCCTGGCTGTGGAAGAAGGCAGTGTCCATTCCTCCGGGGAAGGGGCACAGCCTCGCAAGGCGGCACTGTTGCCTGTGACCAGTGACTTGTATTAGGGAGGCTTATTAGATGGCAGTAGTGCCCAGGAACCCAAGCCGCAGCACTCTGTCCAGCAGAGAATATTGCTTTCTGCTCCTGCGCATCGCAGGTGCTGTAGTCTCAGACTGCTTCCTGACATACGGTCTGGTTTTCCCACCTTTGCCTCAAAGAAGCTCACAGGTGATGCCTGCCGGACTGACAGCCACCTTGCTCTCTCGCTCAGGAAAGTGGGAATCCAGCTCTGCATCTTTGCTAAACTACCACTTTTCATCTTTTGTAGTGGGGAAAATAACAGCTAACAGTGATACACCCACATGCTTGTCTGGCTGCAAACACACACCAAGTGTGGCAGTCGGGAACAGTGAACCCTTAGATATATTGTGCAGAGCAAACCAAGAGCTAATACGTTGAAGTACACTTTTATCTGTAATCTGTTCTAGTGCAGTTGCCTAAAGGAAGAGAGAATAACAGAATAAAATAAGTAGATTTTTCTAGTTAACATAAATCTAAGCCTACTTCATTATATAACAAGTCAAATTTTTCTTCTGAAGTCTGCAGTTTGATTTGGGGGCAGGGAGGCACCAATAAACTCATTAGTATTACTAGATTCTGTATGTTGGTATAAAGACTCGTGATGTTCTACATTAACCTATTTCTTTTTTCTGTGATGTCTTTGGGTTCATTGCACCTCTTTAAGCTAAGCCTGCAGTGAGCACAGCAGGCTGGCAGTGGGTGTAGAAACCACAGTCTGAGCCCAGTGGTTGCAATGGGTCTTTACAGAGTCTCCCCCTCAGAAGCTGTCCCATCTGTATTTTGGCTGAAAACTAAATGTTTTAAAAACCAGGGCTCATGCCAAATGCCTCACCCTGACTTTTGCTTTTCCATACTGCTGCCAACTGGGTTTGAACAGCAGAGCTTCACTCACCAAATCTCCCCTGGGGTCTCAAGAAATAGAGCCACCCGTTTTCCACTCATTTCCCACACTGGTATCACCCATGGCTCCTACTCACTGCCTCTTTCTCTTCCAAGCAGCCAGAGTTTGCGCAGCATGGAGCTTTTAAGAGCTCCATTAATTGGTACAGGTTGTTTTTACAGGTTGCTCTGCCTGAAGCAAAAACACCTCGCCGTGCCCAGTGGCCAGCTGTCCCCAGCCAAAGTGACACCCCTGCTTGGGTTGGGCTCTGGCTTCACGTGCTGGCAGGGCATCCGCCGGTGGTACAGAAATGCTTTCCTTCTCTTTGAAACAGCCCAAACTTACTGAGCCCTTGTCTGCAGAAGACATAATTTAATAGGGTTTTGTGGTGATGGCTGAGTTTATGGGGGGGGGGGGGGGGGCAAGGTCTTTTTCATTGCCAGCCGGCTCTCGAAGATCCTTCTGAAATAATCGCTGACTGCTGCCAGGATTGTTTTTGTTGTAATATTAATGATCTCTCTGGGCAGCTTGAGTTTTATATACATGTCTTTTTAATTATTCAGCTAAAATAGCCAAGGTATAGCTGCAAAACACTTATGCTGTGTTTCAGTTTGGATTTAGAAAAGGGGGTAATGATAACTTTAATGACATACAAAGGTACAAATAGAGAGGAAATGTAAAACATCCAGAATCTGAACTACTACTGCTACTACTGTGCTATACAGAAGTACCTATATCTAAGTCCCTGTTAAGTGCAGTTCCAGCAGTGCCCCAGAATTTACCTTGCACTTTCTGCTAAACAAAGCCACTTTCAAAGGTGGTGCACACCCTGAGACTGCCCCAAATGATGTAAATAACTCAGGGTTCCTTGCTTTCACCAAAAAAAAAAAAAAAAAATATTGTTTTGCGTGAAACCTCCTGCTTTCTGCAGGTGGAAATACTCAGGCTGGCAGCTGAGTATAGCTGTTGCCTACTCAGTTGACAGACCTAGAGTCTCACAATTCTTTAGTTGTTTTTAATTTTATTACACTGTTTTACAAGCTTTTTGGACAACTGACAACCCTTATAATGTCAGATCTTTCATGTAAAACTCTCAGTAGCAGAACAACGTTGGGAACCAGCTACAGATTGCTTGCCATAGCCCAGTGCAGTGGCTCCCAGTCTTTGCCCATTTAAGTGCTCTCCCATTTCCAGCACCCTCCCATCAGAAGAAGTAAGATTTGCAGTACATGCTGCCGTTACCTGGTTGGCATCTCAGTTCATATTTGATTAATAATAGAGATGTATGAAGTTTTTGCAGATTTCCATACACAGATTTCCTTTCTTTACCATACTTACTCTTTTCAAAAGATGTATGTGGTCTTCAGAATTTACCCTGTTAAGTCAGAAGTGGTGGTTTTGTGGGAAAATTAGTTGTTTATTGCATCTGCCTTAGATTAGCTAGCAACTAGCCTAAGGTGGTAATGACAGAGATAAAAGCACTAGCTGCTGCAGACCCTGCAAAACAGCAATGTACCATTAGTGAGCACAAACCCTGTCAATCCAGGGCAACAGGACCACAAAATGTGAAGAGGTGATCATTCCAGCACGACACATTTGTTTGCAAATCAACTCCCAGCTGAAGGCAGTGAGAGGAGAACAAGAAGGGATGCAAACAGGGAGGAGGAGAGCCCCTTCCAGAGGCTGTGTCCCTGAGGCCAAGGCTGCGCTTTCACCTCCCAAGAGCTCTGGAAATAAAGAGGGATGGGAGAGACAGCGGCAGAGCCGACAGCCTGCTGTCCGCATCCTCTGAGAAGGCAAACTGATGAGCACCGTAGCAGGATTTTGGTTAAATGTGAATTTGATTCTGGAAAAAGGTACTTGTCAAATAGTCATGTAGACAGAAGCTTTTTTCTTATCTACAGATAGGATTCAATGAGGGAGAGACGCTGCACAATGCACATGGGAACGCTGTCCTGTCTAGACAGGCCATTTGAAGTTTCTTCCATTAACCACCATGAAGTATTTCTGCCCACGTAGCATCCTCCCTTTCTCGTCCTGCCCTGGGACATCATCTCACCTGCCTACAGCTTCAGAAACTTTGGCATCGAGGTTCATCTGGGGACTCACACTTCCTCTGGAGAAGGAAAAAACAAGGCACCTCCAGACAGAGTCAGCAGCGATAGCAGGGTGAGCCAGACCTTGTCCTCCACACGCATTTCTCCTCAGCGGGCACCTTTTGTGGCCTCTGGGCAAGCCTACGCTCAGGGAACCACCCCACTGTTCAAAAGCTTTGTCAGATGGTCTCGTTATTAGGACTGGGAGGGGTAAGGAGGGGCGTAAGGAACACAGAGGCACCTCTCTTGGATGTTGAAAGGAAATCTGGTGCTGCTTTGTTTAGAAAGAACAACATTGGGGTTTACTGGGTTTTAACATTCCCAAGTGTGGCAGAGACGCAATGGTCAGTGTTCCTGCGGCCATGGCAGGCACTCGGTGGCTGTGGACATGCCCCTCCGGGTCAGAACCTCCTCGGTTACAGCTGGGGAGCGGGGCAGATCCCCCAGGGCTCAGGGGTAGTCAGGTCCCGTGAGTTTTGTAAAGCATGTCTTCACAGTAGATCAAGAGAGGCAAGGCACTGAGCTGCTGTTTCTCCAACAGCTGGAAGGCAAAGCTGGGAATTAAACCCCAAGTTTCAATGCTGGGGCTACGCTTCATCAGAGGGCATTCAGGGTAAATCTGCTAACTGACAGTTATTTATGCGAGTTCGATACAATCTTCTGAGGTCTCTTTTTTTTTGTGTATTTTGTTTACTTTAATTTTTATATGTCTTCAGTTTGTATGTGCTTATTCTAATTCAGGAAAATAAACACATCTTTTTCTGTATGGTCTATTATTGCAAGTTTTTATAATACATCTACTGTACAAGGCAATATTAGCAGTTCAATCTCCAAGTTGTTTGAGGGCTGATTTTTTTTTAAAGTTAACACATCTCATGAGGACGCAACAGCAGTTTCAGATTTATTAATGGAACACTAATGGTCTTCACGATCCTTTTAAGCAAAAAAAAAAATGTATTATATTTTAGAAAAAGTGAGTATTGATTATATTACTGGCGTGACTCCATAGGGGAATAAAAGCACAATAAAATGCAGATCAAAGTGTATATATCCTGAATTCCTAATGCACTGCGAGGTGGCTGTGCAATTAATGCATGTGTAAGTCAAGACAGGTCAGGTGATTTTACAGCCTAGGTGAAATCCCAGCCCTTCTGGCTAGAATAAAACATGACATCGTTTTATATTGCTTCAAGAAAATGGGACATCTGTCAATACAAATAAAGTCTACTGTTAGCACAAACTTTCAATGATTAGGATTTTGTCCTATAACCTGGAGGAACCAGGGGAAATACAGGATGATTTTTATCATGAAAACATAATCTGAAAATAGTTATTTTTATTCAAATTTATAGTACTGTTCAGTCTAAGCAGAACCAAATGATTTTGAAATGGTTATAAAAGCAGACTTCTACTTTCTGTTGGAGAAGGGGCTGGGGAAAATACGTGGTTATAATGGCAAGACAGTGCATTACATAAAAATAACTATTTTTTGGTCACTCATCATGAAGTAGGAGCCAATGCAACAAAATTCACCCCAAGTCAGAAAAATAGAAAGTTATTCTGCAACAGTACAGAACCAAATAAACCCCAAACTCTGCTTTAGAGGTACTGATTTTACACTAAGTGTTACTACTCCCTCGCAGGCTCAGCAAAGCCCAGCACAGGCAGTAAGGGTGAAGCAGTGCCGTGGAGCAGTTCAAGAACTTGAAAGGGGAGGTGATGGGAAGAGAAGTTACGCATTTGGGCTTCTGCATTTTTCCCCTTTAACAAGATAACATTAGTAATTTTATTAAATAAATGCTGACTTAAGTCAACAGTGTTGCAGTTCTAGGATACCAGTTGTTCGTACCTGTGGGCATCTTCGGATACATAGTGGAGAAGTTCTGCTCTAGTTTATGCTCCCGATAAAAGGGAATTAAATGCAAAGAAGTACAGTGGGAATACATCTGCATGTGGCAGGGTAAGAGGTCCTCTACACAAACGTGGGGAGCACCATGACTGAGGGAGCTGGCAGCTGCTCATGATTACTAAAGTGACCAACATGCAGTCTGAAGTGAGAGGAGCCCACCTTTCCTTCCCAGGGGCTCAGCGAGGGGGTAGGCACTTGGAATGAGGCACTGGAGGTTAACATGCAAAAACAAGTGGGAGGCTGTGAATACCTGAACCGTTATGCTTCAGTCTAACACAGAGCCACTCTCCCAACCATCAGTAGTTCCGTTCCTCTTCGAAGGCACGCTCGAACCTGACTGCCCTTTATACCTTTGCTTCACATTTCTTGTCTCCATTGGAATTATATTTATCTTCCTGGCATCGCCCTTCTTCCTTCTACAATTTCTGGCTTTTCAATGCTGTCCCCCATTCCAGGTACTCCTGGCTGCCTCTCAAATCCCTGCAACTACAGTATCAACATTCATGCGATGATTCATGTTCTGCCTTTTTCTCCTCCAGTATGCTTCATCAGGCTGGCTAATTACAGAAGCTGAGCCTTTTGACTTCCAGGCCTCTAGACTGCATGCAATTATTCCTTTCAAGTATTTCTTAGAAGTGTGTGGAAAATAAGCTGCTTTTTTTTTTTTAATTAAAGCTGAGATTTCAACATAATGAAAGAACTTGAGAAGCCATTTTCAGAAAAAAATTCTACAAGATAGTCTTTATTCTTATCTCTACTCATAGCCACTACACGTTTCCTTTCCTACTACTTTCTCCCTCCTTTTTTCCATTCCCTAGAAATCTGACACAGGGTATTTGTGGAAATGTATGTAAAGAAATTGTGAAGTCTTGCAAAAATGGCCATGAAATGTCACTGGACCACCAAGAAACAATGGGCAATGAGATAACGTAACAGATCATCATGGAAGCTTCAAGTTCTGTTTTTATTTAAGCAGGAAATTAAATGCAGATCTCCTCTGAGGGTCTCATACTACTCAAATTGGACTTGAGTGCAATTAATGTTTCAATTATTATCTAAAAGTGCTGTTTCACAAGACAGGTTGAGCCAACCTGAAAGCCTACCACCCCTCAAGAGGCTGTCCTGGCCCACCTTCTCCCTGGCCATGTGCTCCCACTGCTTACCTCCTGGCTAGCACTAGTCCTCGACAGTGGGAAAATTCAGCTCCCTGAACAGCACAACCACCACCAGCAACCCAAGGAAAAAAAAAATCAAAAGAAAGGAAAAAAAAATTACAACTCGGACAAGCATCAGTCTCAGCAAAGGGCTGGGACTGGGACCATGTGGAGCAATAGGGGAGAGATGAGACAACATGACAAGCCACAACAGAGCTGAATAGCTGAGACCACCTGGAACCATTGTTTGCTCTGTTGATTTTTTTTGGCCAGATCAGCTCCTTGCTCTGATTTGTTGTGTTGCAGAAACAAATGGCTAGGAATAGGAGAGTCAAAGGTCTCCAACCAGAAATAAACACAGAGACTGAAAAAGAGCAAGCCCCAAAAATGAAGTTTTCCCAATCTCGAGGCAAGAATCACCTCTTGCCTCACCCATAGTCCCAGGTGCATGCCTGGTGCTGTAACATTTTTACCTCCTACCAGTACAGTATTCCTGTAAGCGTCAAAACTAAGGCTCCATACTCATCAACAACTTACAAAAGGAAAGCCAAAAGATTTGCAAATTTATTTGACTTAAATTCTGTCAATTTCAATAGCACCTATTAAATTTCCACAGCAACTGGGCTAAGAAAAGCATGAAATCTTGATGGGTTTCCTATGCACAGATTTTAAGAAAAAAGTTTCTGCAGCATGAATACGTAGTACGTATTCAGAGCACAGTACTGAATTTGATTATGCTCTGCCAGAGATGTGCATTTATGAATAATGCAAAGATTTAAAAAAACAAAAACAAAAAACCCCACACAAAAAAAAAACAGCTAAAAAGCAAGGTGTAGGATATTCTTGCATTTTGTTATCACTAAAATTATCTCTAGTTCAATCATGTACTTTCTAGCTTCAAAAGAGGTTGTTTTAACCAGAGGGATGAAATACAGCCAGAATAGTAAGGATACTACAACAGGAGAGGACAACTGAGGGCTGGAGACCAAGGATGGAGCACACTGGGACATCTGGAGACGCGCCATGGGTACAAGGACCTGTTCAAGCAGTCCCCGCTCCTTTGCCCACACCATTTGCTAAACACTCCCAGGTTGACAGGCCTCCTATACATACGTAGGAGCGGAAGGTCAGGTGCTTGCAATAAGCTTTTTGTCAAGAACAGGCGTCTCCATGGACAACCAGGTCCATGTGCTTGTTCCTTAAATGCCAGCCATTGTTAATTAGGTACATGATCCCTCTTGCAAGTCTGGGCAGAGAACCCAAGCAGCATCAAAGGCTTTTTGTGCTACATGCAGTAGAAATACCAGTGAAAAAACCAGTTTGTTCCCCAGGCAGCTCACAGTTTAATGAAAAACTACAAGCAAGCAACAATCAACTGGGAAGAAAGGAAAGGATGAGAAAGCCAGGATAACAGCTGGTCACACAAACATCTGGATTTAGGGCTTTTAAGGCAAACAAAAATCAGCTGTTCTATTCCAGTTTTAGCTACATTAGTTTTATTTTGCTTGACAGGTCTCAAAACAAATAGGTGAAGGGGGGGACTGTCCCCCTCAGGGGATGTCTCTAGTGGGCTACCCCAGGAATCTGTCCAGGTCCCAGTGCTTTTCAGATACTATTTCTTTCAGTTCACTGTTGGTAAAATTTGAAACAGTCACACAGTTGTAATAACTTAGACTGAAGCTGGTAACTTGGTATGGGGAACTCACTCAAGCTGCATGGTTTAACATGCCTAAATATACCATTAGGAACAAAGACTGCTGGTTATCTGCTCTGGCTCCATTTTTCCCAGTGTCACTCCTCTCCTGAATACTATGTGCCACGCTGCATGCATGACCAATGGAGCAGACTCCCATGCAGAAGAAAGTGGTCAGGCAGAAAGAGAATGATGGTGTTCCTTCTATGGACAGTATTAGCGAAACCATTGCTGAAACGCTGCATCTATTTCCACTGTCATGCTTCAGAAAGGATGTTTACCACAAAATTTTATATGAAGACAGAAACTTACACCATAGAGGTAACAGCTGTAGAGATCATCTCAGTCCATTTATCTAAGAGAAAATTAAGGGGTGACTTGACTCAAAACTACAGGTGATAGAGGTCCTTAACCTAAAAAAGATGTTAAAGATACCACTGGCTGTGATCCGAGGTTAGACCACTTCAACTGATGACCTTTTGGAACAATTTACTTACCAACATAGTGGCTTCTTCACCACTGAACCCTTTACATGAATCTTCTTCTCAAAGCCAAGCTGTAGCCCAAAGAAATATTATAAAGCAGAACTTACTGTCATGGAAATCATCACACTAGATAATCCTTTTTAGTATTAATACCTATGAATTACTATTTTTTTCCATTATAAATTAACTATATTCTTCCAGGCATCATCAGATAAATCATGAAACTTGGATCCCAAGGCGACATGCAGATACAGCAAAGCAGCAAAAATGCAAATGTGTAAAACAATAACTTAGCCCACCAAACCTCTACAGCAGGAGAAATGCACAAGTAACAAAAAAGAAAAAAAAGAAAAAGAAAAAAGAGAAAAAAAGACAAAAAAGAAAAAATACAAAAAAGCGCAAAAAGCAACAAGAGCAAAAAGGAAAAAAAAAAAAAAAAAAAAAAGTTTCATTTTTATCCCTGCAAACAAAGCCAGGCCACTGCCTCTACCTGTATAAAAGCTGAAAGAAAAAGAAGAGAGAGAAGGAAAGAGATACAGCCATGGACGCATCCAAGACATTTTATTTAGAAAGTTGTTTCGTTGTGAATCAACACTTTTCATTACCCTGGCACTAGGACTTTAAGACTGAATTAAGTATGGCACTTCAATTCTATGATAGTCTGCTAATGTATCCTTTTTCTAGCATAAAGCTCTGGTCGCTTAGTAAAATTTTACCTGCAACTTTACTTCCCTTTATTTGGGCAGAGGGAGAAATTTGGAACAATAGGCACAGATACAAGTACCTTTATGGTGAAGAGGCTTCTGACAGCTGAGGCACTCCGGTCTAGGAGACTCTTCTGCTGCACAGTTAGCTCACATCAGCTGTAGAAATAGCAGGACCCGACAGAAAAGGTTTGCTGCTCGCTCTTTTTTAGAAACAAGTGTTTGTGGTTTTTAAGTGTTTAATGTATTTTAACTAAGTTGACTAACTTAAATACCTAAGGTATTTTATTTATCATACATCATTGTGTTTTTTAACTCATTCTACATTTAAGCAATTATTCTGTGGAGATCTGTTTCCTGGTAGGACTGAAAATGCCATCACATATAAGAGCTTCCTCCAAGCTACCGACAGAATAATTTGCATTTCCCTGTCCAACAATTTGAAACTACTTTCTTAAAAAAATACTTACTCTTTAAAAGCTTTGCTCATTTCAATCTTAAAAGATTCCTGAGATAATGGGCACTTGTTTTTTTCTGAGACTGCCCTAAAATATTTGGCCAAAAATAGCATAAGCATTATTAATGCAAACAGCAAGCTTGTTGTTACAAAAGGTTTTATTATGTCCATCTGGGTAAAACCTTCTTTTCTGTTCTGGTGACAGTCCGTCACCACACATCTCAGACAGTCACATGGTAGTACCAGCTGTGGCTGAGGGCTGTTCACTTTCCATCTCTGACAGGACGTCTGTTGGGCTTGACTGTCCCTGAAGCCCAGACTTCACAGCATGCATTGCATAGTTAACACTCGTGCTTTCCATCCAGCTCCACGACCCCGAGAGGGGATTATACAACATCCCATT
Source organism: Astur gentilis (assembly GCF_929443795.1). Classification (NCBI taxonomy): domain Eukaryota; kingdom Metazoa; phylum Chordata; class Aves; order Accipitriformes; family Accipitridae; genus Astur; species Astur gentilis. The sequence continues at coordinate 16,949,821 of NC_064894.1, forward strand.
CACAGTCTTGACTGACAAGCCATCTAGGAAAGAAAGAAGCCATAAAGCAACCCATGTTCTTAACTATGGTAAGTCACTGCAATATCAAACCCTTTAGAACAGCAAGTCTGAAACACGCCTCGTCCTCTGAGCTGGGAATCAGTGCTTCACGAGCTGGCCTTTGTCAGACACCACCACAAGCAGTGGCAACAGGCATCACTGGTGACAATGGGTCCTGCTGTTGGCAGCAGCAGCACTAGCTCTGTGCCAGGCCACATGCCATTAGCACACTATATGGTGAGCCACTGCAAAGTGGTATGCTAAAAATCCCAACTTCACAACATCACATTTGGGTGACTGGTAATGTTTTGTGTAGGTGGAGACATTCTTCAGATTGACATCACGCACTTCAAAATCAAAATCTGAGCATATCTTTGGAAGGATTCTGTAGATTTCCCTTAGGAACGGAAAACAGAAGAAAGAGGCAGAAGAATGCCATCAAGGATGCAGTGCAAGTAGAGAGTGATTTAGCACTCCCTGCTGAGCAGATCTCAGTTCACTGCGTGGCTATGCTGTGTCCCAGCAGGGTACATGAGGGAAGGCAGAAAACAAACACTCCATCAAAACAAATCACTCTGCTGCACCTGCTTCTCCTTTTGAAGGGAGAACAGAAAGAACCACCAGCATGTGAACCAGTATTAGTCATGTTCCTTACGGCATCACTGCAAAGTGCCAGGAAAAGACCTTGCCAAGAGAACAGCTCAACTCGCACTTCAGCTTCTTTACAGTGAACTAAAGCACAGTGAAATATTTGGTGACAGGGCTTTTAAAACATCTGCATGCAAGGAGGGCAATGGGCAGAACTCTTCCCAGCTCCACGGTTTGTCCATTTTAAAAGCAATCAAACCAGGGCAATTTAATTATTTTTTTTAAATCAGTAGCATACAGTTTCTCAAGAAATGACTAATGGACTTGTGGTAGGTTTCATCTTCACATTTTTTAAGAAATCTTTTAGCAACGTAATATGAATAAAGAACATGGGGCAGCAACCAAAAATAAAAACACCTTCTCCCAAGGGAAAGATGACAAACAATGCAGTGGCAGCAGCGCAGCTCTGGAGTGCCAATATAATTGAGTGCCAATACAGTTATTTTCTCAAACCTCACCTACAGCGTATGAACCACTTCAGAGCATACATTCCATCACCAGAACAGGATGGAAAACCTTGGAATATTTAATTTAGGCTATCAAACAGAGGACAGCTGTAACAATGATTTTGTTTGAGTAATCTCTGCATCCTTAGGACTCCACTTAGTTTATTTATTTTATGCAAAATCCAGTAAGCGGTAGTGTCTTTAAACCAGAAATGATACTCATAATATATGACTAGTAATTCACATAGGAAAAGCTGTGTATTGTTCCTAGCACTGACCCCACCTAGCTTATCCCCTTGCCATTTCTACAGGGATCATTTTGGCATCTCTCTGCATTCCCTTCACCCAGTCTGGAACTTACTTGATTCCAGGAGGCGCTCCAGCTCTTCTGGGGAAACAAACTTCTCCCACTCATGTGTTCCTTCTGGTACAATGCCCATTATTTTTTCTGCAACCACAATTCCCAGGACATAGGACAACTGTGTTTTATTGATTGTAGTAATGAATAAAGAACCTTCAGGCTAATTAAAAGATTAAGCGTTCAATTAGAAGAATGTTTAATTAAAAAAAATAATTTGTAAATTTAATCATATTAAAACACATAGTTTGTCTATCTACAAGTCTACATGCTGCAAGAGTAAGGACTAATTTCATCCCAGGACAGGTATTTACAAGTATGCCATTTAAATACAATAAAGAATATAATGTTCTAACAGTATGACTCAGTAGTCCTCAAACAGTCAACATAATCAAAGTCTTGGGTGGTCTGAAAACCATTTGCTTGCCCCCAAAATATCTAACAACGTCACTTATAACATAACATTGCCCAGGAAATGGATAAATAAAAGGTATTAATGTATATACGATACCTATTGTAAAAAGAAACACTTTTTTTAAATTAAAACCAAAGTAAAATATGCAGTACTGCCTAATTTTTGAGACTGCTGAATGCTGTGCTTGTTTTAATGATTACAGGGTCAAAAAACAAGCCAGAAATTAATTCTAAGTACTTAAGAGACCCTTTGGTAGAAATAAAGCATAATTTCTGTGTGCCCGGCAGGCTGAAAATTAGTTAAGCGTTCCATTCAAATAATCTATATTCCTTCTGATGACCAGGAAGATAAATCAAGAGATTAAAGGAAAGCTGCTGCTGCTTGTGTACTGAGCCTACCAACCCTCTTTACAAATGAAATAATATCAAGAGGCATAAACCACCCAATTAACTCCAAGCATAACTGTGACCCTTTAAAAGCAATCCAGGAGCACATCTGATGTGATGCTAGAGCTAGAATAGAATCTCGTGAGTCAGAAACATCATTACAATCAGTTTCAGTGCAGTCTGAGCCACAGCCATCCAACAACAGCAGCACTGCCATGTTTTCTCTCACCTAGGTGAAATCAGATGCAACCAGATTTTTAAGGTCTTGATGCAAAGGAACACTGCAATGCTAGGTAATGCCATTAACACTTTTCTAAGGCAGGGTTGAGGAAATAAATTTCCTCTAACTTCAATTATTGAAGTTGGGAAGATGTACTTGCATCATGGAGGAGAATGGAAGGCACCTCTAGAGCATGGTTCAGACTTCAAGGTGGAGAAATGAATGCAGGTGTAGGTGTTTTCACATTCCTTCAAATGAAAGCCTTAATAATAAAAGAGAATAAATATTCGCAATAATGAAAGCAAAAACTCCCTTACCTTTAACACCCGAGAGCAACACTTGATAAACATTTCAAGGTCAGCCACATGCTCCACTACTTCAGAAGCTACAATTACATCAAAGGTTTCCATAGACTCTTCCACAATCTCCTCCAGTGAACTGGACTTGTACTGTATTCTCTTGGCCAGGACTGGATCAAATGACTTGTGCTGATCTGCTGTTCTAATGTTGTCCTCCAGAGGATCAATTCCAGTAACTGAAGCTCCCAGTCTACCTAAAGGCTAATAATACAGAGTATAATTTATTCTCTGCATGAAAACAATTTACTTAAAATTTGTGTCTGCAACTTTGCAATGTACATCTATGACGCGGAAAACAGCCATCAGAGAACAAGACAACAATAAGTGATGAGCTCTGATCTGGTAGTTTTATTTTAAATGTTTATTAAAGCAAGAAAACCCTTAGATTTGGGGGAGGTGGTGTTAATTTTCTTAGAAAATTATATACTGGAATATACACATTTAAATTGTCTTTTAGAATAAATTGTTCTGAATCCATTTTGTTACACCAAATAAAGATTTCCTCCACTATTACCCTCTGACAGAGGAAAAACAAAGGGGGAAAATCAACACAGTAGTTTAAAGGGGGGAAAACAATGCTGTATTTAATTACTGTCATTACTTTCTTCAACATCCACCTGTAATGGTAAATCCTCATATCTTTTTAATGGTTATTTAATATATGATTATCTCTGTGACTTTCTCACTGCTGAGAACTAAACACTGATGTTTACTAGGATAGCATCAGGCTTGGCTGTCACTCAAGTTTCTCCAGTGTCTTCTTACTCATAGGTTAACACCTCAGCCATCACCTCTTTTGAAACTGAAACAGGCTGCAGAACATGACCACATGTATGTTATTCCAACCTGAAATTCACCAGTTGTTCAGCCTGAGAAGGTGATGCAGCACACCAGTTTTGCCAGCCTTGTCGGAGAACATGCTTTCATAAGGCTACAGGATTTTGCTCAGAATAAAAGAAATAAATAAAAAAAAAAAAAAAAAAAGAAAAGAAAACACGGGGAGAGATTCAGGTCCCTTTGTAACACCTCGTTACAGATGCTGATGAAGCTCCCAGAGTAAGTCAACCAGATCTGTAATCCTAAATTCACAAGCCATCCTCATCTGTTGATAGGATACAGCACTGTTCAGAGCCTGTGTGACCAAATGGTTCCACCACAAATAGTTACTTCTTAGTCCCAAGGTTGTGCAGACTCCTCGGGAAGCAGCTGTAACATCAGCAGGTGTTTGACATTATTCCGCGCTTTTCCCAGGAGATCAAAGCAAAGGCAAAAATCTCCACCCCCAATACAAAAAAACCTGAAGATAAGCACTTCAAAGAAATTAACGTGTAACAACAAGTTTTGTAATAGAAAATATTTCTTTGGTAATGAGGATTGTCATGATAAAAGTATTCTTGTGAAGGCTTGTAAATTAAAAAGAGAAAAAAAAAAAAGTAGTCATACTGTGACTGCCCAGAAGAATACTTGAAGACTTTTACATCATCCTTCCCCTCTCCTTTTCTTTACAGTGTTTGGAATCTTATTTTTCTGATGAACCTCAGAATTTTAGAATTTCTCATTACCAACTCCGTCCTTTTCTGTAAACCATCACTACGCTAAGCAAATATTCTATGGGGTTTATAGAACACACTGTACCTCAAAACATTCAGTAACTAATATATCATAGAAAAGAAAAGCTCCTATTTAGAGGATTAGAAATTAAGCAGTGTAAAACAATTCAAAGACTTTGTACGCTTTTTAACAAGAGAAACCAGAGCACAGTTTTCTTACCTCACTTAGCAGTCCACCGCCACAGCCAACATCAAGAATCTTTACTCCAGAAAGTGGATTTCCCAGATGATAATTACTACTCATGTTCAACAGAGTATCTCTGAAAGAAAAGGGATGTGATTAAGGGCAAACATACAAGGTGGTTTAGTAGACGCCACAAGCAGTTATCTTAAGCACTGGTAATTGTTTTTATTTTGCGATGTTTTCTGAAATTATGCAGAAATAGTCCATATTAAAAAAAAAATAAAAATCTGTCTTTAAAACCATACCTAATAAATGGCACTCTAATATCATTCATAGAATGAAGGGCTGAATATTCTCCTTCTTCATCCCACCACTTATGCGCGAGATGCTGGAATTTTTTCATTTCCTTTAAATCCACTGACGGGTGTGAAGTGCTGAAAAGTCTCTTCAAAGTGAGCCTAAATAATGAAAGCTGAAAGTCATGAAACTAATACCGGTATTTCATGTCAGCTGAAATATGGGAAAAACAAATTCTGCATCAGAAAATTAAAAAAAACCCTCATGTTCCTTTAGAGACTCTAGTTATACTTGATTAATAACAAGCAGATTTTATACACTGTATATGTAACGTATCTTCCAAAACAGATGGCTACATACTTGTAATTTTAAGTTAGTAATTAATAAAACAAAAATAGGCCACATCAGACATTTAAACAATTGTGAGGTTTAAAAATTCCTTCATGTGACACTGTCACAAAGTAAAATTAAATTGTTATAGAAAATGACAGTCCTTGTCACGCAGGATTATTTTAGATACAATACTTACATGCTGCTTTTTATTTCAGTCAGAGACACAGGCAGAGTACTACTGGATTTCAGCTGTGTTTTCCAGTCGCAGTTCTGAAGGGTACCCCTCAGGCCTGTCTGAAAAGACAGATCAGCACGGTCATCTGCATAAATAAAAGAAAGGCAACCGAATGGAAAACATCAGCTTTATGAGAGCTCACAGGCAACAAACCCAGTTTAACAATGCCGCTCTAGAACAATACTAACCATGCAAATCTTTAGACATTTGCTCACCATCGTACTTAGGGAGCGCTTGGGGATTAAATAAAAGAGCACATGCCAGTCCATCACCCCAGTACTTCTCAAATTATGTACGATAACATTTGTCAGAGCCTGAACGAAAAGGAACTTTTCATGCAGCTGAAATGTTTCAGTTGGTGAGAATTTCACCGAAATATTTACTCTGACCGCAAGCTGTGCGTACACGCACACACTTCGCGGTTGTCAACAGCGGGCTCCTATTCCCGTTTCGTTACATATCGGAATAAGAAACATACAGCTGCCCACTCGTTTTGTACTGTATGAATTGGTAAGGGAACACAAGTGAGAAAACCCCGCGGACGGCGCAGAGACAGGCCAAGACCACCGTCTTGAATACCGTTCTCCACACCCGCTCTGCCAACGTACGGCCCGGCTCTCCCAGGCGTCACGCGCACCCACTCGCCGTCCAGCTGCCGCCCGGCCACCGACAGCGCCCAGACCTCGGCAACGCCGCGCCGCGCCCTGCGTAACGGCCCCCAAGGCGATTTTAGGCCGCGGTGACAGAGACCTCTGGGCCGAAGGGCTGGCGGAGGAGGTGGCAGGGGGAAACGTCTCCCCTGGGAGAGCTGCTGGACGCGCGGCGAGCCCAGCAGGACCCGCCGGCGCCCGAGGCCCGCCGGGCTGTGGCGGGGCTGGCTCGGCCTTCCCAGCGCGAAGGCAGGGCAAGCGGGCTAGGACAGGCCGCTGCGCGCAGCCGCACGCCCTCACGCCTCTGCCGCGGGAGAAGAGCGGCCGCGGTCCAGCCCAGCAGGCCGCCGCCGGTGGCCAGGCCGCTGCCGCCGCCGGCTGCCGGGCACCCGCCGGGCCGGGGGCGGAGGGCGGGCGGGCCGCGGCCGGGGCGCCGGGCCCAGGCCGGCCGGCGAGGCCGGGGAGCCGCCGCCGGGGGGCTGCCGGAAGCACCCGGCGGGCGGAGGCCGGCGGGAGGTTGTTCGCTGCGGCTCTGCCGTGAGGGAGCCGGTGAACCCACGCCCCGTTGGGCCACCTCGGCCGCGGCGGGCGACGCGAGCCGGCCAGGCCCCGCCGCCCTCGGGCACCGCGCCGGCCCCGCGGCCCTCCCGCCCGCGGCCGCCTGCTCACCGCCCGCAGCCCCCGCCGCCCGCCGCCGCCTCAGGGCGCGGGCGAGAGCGCGGGCCGTCCCGCCGCCGCCGCCGCCCCCCCACATCGTCGCGGCCGCCGCGCTCGCTCGGCTCCGCTCCGCTCTGCTCCGCTGCCAGCGCCGGGCGTGCGGCGGCGACAGCGTGCCGGCCGCCTCTCGGGGCGGGCGGGCGCCGGCAAGGTTGGTTCCGCCCGGCGCGGGGGCCCGGCCCTCGGCCCTCAGCCCTCAGCCGCCGCCCGGGGCCTCGCAGCCCCGCCGCGCTCGGCTGTCACGGCGGGAGCGGCGCGGGTCTCCTGCCGCCGGCCGAGGCAGCGGCTGCGGCTGCGTTAGGCCGTGTGAGGCTTCGGCGGCTGGGGCGAGGCCGAGTACTTATTGTGTAAAACGTAAGGGAAGCAAAACAAAACGCTGGACAGACCATTACAAGCACTTACGGGTTTTTGTTGGTTTTGGTGGGTTTTTTTTTTCAAAAGAAAAAGATTCCAGCTTACGAAGTTGCGGTACAAGAAGCAAGAAACACCTCTTTATTCACCTCTCCCTTCGCAACAGGAAAGCACGGCAGCGGCCCGATGCCTTTCGCGTTGCAACACCACTGATACAGCAGGCTTGGTGCCCCTTCTGCCCACAAGACCCAGCCTGCAGGAACGCCAACCCGTGCGTTGTGGCACGTGTCGCCATGGCTTCACCTGGAAGCTCTGCTGAAAATTCACACGAGTGGTTTTATTTCAACTTATGCCCCCACACTCCTGCATGTGGACCTGATCGTTGCATGTCTTCAAACAAGAAAACACTCCTTCAGCAGGGGCTCGTTCGGATGACACAGTGATTAGCCATCAGTCTCTTTCATTCCCAAGTAATGTGCTGGACTTGCAGGGGAGGGCCCAAATGACGAGACTCCTCGCTTCTGGGACAGGGGCAGCACGGGAGAGGAGAGAAGCAATACCCAACAGCCTGTGCTACACAGCTGCGGCACACAGCAGAGCTCTGCGGCCGCCAAGATGGCCAGGGCTTGAGACAAACTTCCAAGCACTTTCTCTTTGGAACCATCCAAGCTGCTTTGCTGCTGTTGCAGAGGCTGCCGTGTCACAGTTTGCAAAGTCCAGGCTGCGGCCCAGGAGGATCAAGGCTGCCTTCCTCGCCCCAGCACTGCTGCCCGGGGCCCCGCACTGAGGGCTGTGAATCCATACACTGCTGCGAGCTGACAGACACAGCGAGCTGCTCTTCTCCTCTTTCCCCTTGGCAGGCCTCAGCATTTTCTGATCCCCACAGCAAGGTAGTTTAACACACTTAAATGGTAAAGAATTAAGCCAGTTTTTAAAAATAATCGTTTTCTGCCCCTTTATTGAGCTGCAGGTCTCATGAGAAAGTCCCATGAAAACCAAAGCTGGCCAGAAGGGAACGGCACATGAAGGCAGCAGCTGGCAGCACTGCCGTGCTTTCCAGGCAGATGAGCGCAGCGGACTGTTCCCTGCCCGGCCATGCGGACACCGGCATCCACAGGCATCGGCAGGCGGGAGGCTCAGCCTGCACAAAGCCAGGGAAAGGAGCACCCTCCAGGCAGCAGGAGGTATGGAGTAATGCAAGCAGTCCAGGTTTGACTCACTCTTCCCTCTACCTAATGCCGGTCTGTTCTATTTACTGACCTTGCCCAGTGCTACACCCCTCACTGCTTAAAGCTGCCCATTTACAGGTCTCCTGTAAATACAGTGGAATTCACCTAGCAGTTAAAGTTTGGATTTTATTTTTTTTTTAAAAAGCGAAGTAAGGACTACTGAAAGGTCTCAAAGAAGGTTGTTGCGGCAGCAATTAAACATATTGCAAACCTCCTTAGTGTGTATATGTGCACCACTTCTCTACTCACCTACTTTCCATCTGGCAAAACTCACTGTATAAAGGACTTACGAGTTATTAATAACACCTCAGAGTCACTGAAAAAACAGAGCTCAAAGAAATCCTTCATGCTAAGACACACGGTCTCCTTAAGACACAAAACTAAGCCTTCCTTCAAAGTCTGCGTCTGCCTATTACTTATGGAAATTAATTCATTACTTTTCATTTATTTAGCAAAGCAAACGCATAATCTGGAGAGAGCAAGCCAATCCTTACATTGCCATTGCTTTTATATTTGCGATTTTAAAAAATTTAGTAACAAGCAATTAAATACACGCACACTGGCATCTATTTTCCTTAAGAGGATAAGCTCGTTTTAAACTAGAGGTAGCTAGTCCATTTTTTCTATTAAACACAGACCTTGACGTAACAGCAGTTAAAAGCAGCAGCATAGACTCTAACCTCTCCCACAAGACAGGGCCTCAAAGACACAAGTAACAACAGATTTTTTTTTTCCAAACCAGTTATGCCGTATTTCAAACAGCATGTAGTTGCTCAATCTTTAGACTATTTTACCCAGCTACTTTGTTTTGGCTTATCCATGTCCACAGCTGGTTCCTGTTCTTAGATGGCATAATGGGTACCTTGGGGTACATAATCACATTGGTTTTGTTATATTCATCTTCAAAACAATCTGCATAGAAACCATTTTTCACTTGATTCCACACCACTCCTTACTTATTTAAAAAATATTTCAAGGGAACAAAATCGTATGTCTTGCTCTCCTGCAGTGCACTGAAATATTTTTGCAGTGTTCACTTTAAAATGTAAAAGAATAGAGCAACAACCCAATTTAGACTTCTCCAACATTATACATTCCCATTTTTTTTATATATAATTCCACATGTTTTAATTTAAGATCACTTCAGATGTAAGGAATTAAAGACTGGATGTCATTTTAGCCTTTACCATTGAAAAACATTCATAAGGGAGTTCCTAAAACACAGAAGAAGTCTAATGTATGCAAAGCTGACATAGTACCAATGTATTTTTAATTACTGAGTGCGGAGTATGCTGTATAGTAAGATTTCTGAAACAGTTAAATACAGAGATCGTATGCTCTTTTTATTGGCATACAGTCACTACCCATATAAGTGCATTTGTGTCAAAAAAATAATTTTCATATTTACAGGAAGTGACAGAATTCCAGTTGTTGGCAGAGTATATAAAGCTTTTCATACACAATCTTTTTTATTATTAGACAGAGAATATAAAATCTGAACTGAAAATCAAATTCAATGCATCATGGAAACTGTATTCCTCAATAGCTTTTCTTAAACTTAATTCTAGTTTCCTTCTCTCTCTCTCTCAAGACATCCTTCTAAGACATCTGAACTGTTATGCTACCTACTTTTCTTACCAAGAGCCAGTAGTGTACTGAGATTGGATCAATACATCCTTATTTATATCCACACCAATGCAAGTAAAAGTAGTGTGTTGCAAATTATGCCTTATTTTGCTAATAGGTATGACTGCTTAGTCTATGTAAAAGGACTTAATTGGGGGGGTATGTTATTTATAACTGATTAACTAATTATTTATCTGTAACAGTGTTTTGATAAACATGCATGTGTTCACCAGCCATTAGCTTGCTTAATAAAAGTATAGTTAAAATGTGATTCTTTGCACTGAAGCAGTTTACTTCTGCGTCTAATTTATGAAAAAAATTACACTGGCAAAAATGCTGCATAGCTGAATTCTAATTTTAGATAAATGGATTAATTGGTTCATGAAGACATGCTTTGCAAGTTGCCTGTACTAGTGTATTTTTTTTTCTTAGAAGATACAGCCATCAAAAAGATCTTACTCTGATGTTAAACCTTTTATCTTTTTCACAACTGGTATCATACCAAACCTTCTAGGCACAGATCTCCAATCTTTTACTGAATTAATGTTCTTCCGTAACAGTCACTGGCCTAGGGTTGTGTATTGTTGTTTGGTTTTTTTAACTAGTATTATTTCACACTCTTTTTACTAACAGCAATAGTTCAGTTCCTGAAGGAGGAGGTAATCAGTGACCTCTATCACTTCACGGTGATATTAAAAACAAAAATTTAGTTACATTGCTGCCTGATCAATGTATTAGCTTTACAGGAATCACAATTCTGATAACACTAACAAAAATAACCAGCTTTAATGTTTACTACAGATTTAATGCATGTGCCAAAATGTAAAGTTAACCTATTGTCAGTTTTCTAATGTGTACTGAGTGCCATTTATAAATATATTCCATAAAAACAGCTAAAATAGTGAGTCTTGTTCCTGTAATATCCCTGAACATCCAGAAAGTTCCCTCTGAAAACTGGGTGAGGAATATAGTTCCAGAGCTCAACACTGTCACACAAGATCAATTAGTCGCACATATTCCTAATGGGGTTCAGTCTGTTTAAGTATAGCTTGTATTACAGTGACCCATATTTTACACACACAGCATATATTACTTGCTAGTCCAAAAAAAAGGTTATTAAAAATCTATTACACATATCTAAAGAAAAAATAATGTGTCTTTTCTTTGTTCTTCCATACCCCCCCAATAGATTAATCTCATCATCTCCATGGATTACATATTTTGACAAGTGTTTTACGTTAAAATCTTTTTCAAGTACTTTAAAAATTTGTTATACCAAAAAAGCTGCCTTTTTCTTTCTTTTTTTTAAAAGTACTTTCTACAATTTAACACAAAATGCGGGTGCAAGAATTTTAAACAAAAAATGAACTAAAGAGCTTTATTGACATCACAGTACATTCAATAGTAATTTTAAGAACATTACAGCTGAAAGAGAATGGCCTGGTTTATATTCTTAATAAGCACTACCGTTCTTGAAAAAATGTAATACAAAGAAATCCTATTAGGTATTTAATTCTGAGCAGCATTTGGAAAAAATACACCTATTTACAGATAAAAAAAGGATTCTGGTTTCACCTACATAGCCACAATGTGCCTCTATAATGAGACAAGCCTTTTATAACTCATGGAATTTTTAAACGTCATAGCACTGGTGCCATAAATTCCTCAGTGTTTACGACGAGGAGGAGTCGTTGATCTGAAAAATAAAGGAAAAGGGGGAAAAAGTTAATTGGAAAAAATAAAAGACCCCCAAACCCACACACACTTTAGGCTTAGTAATTACTAGTTTTATAAGATTTTCCACAGTTACTTTTGCCTAAGACAAAAAATTTAATAAATACCATACTTTATTAAAAAAAAATTTTCATATGCCGTACACATGAAGACGAATATAAAAAAATTTAAAAAAAAAAAAGTCAGACAAGATACTTAAAAAGTATACTACCTTGATCGTGACTTAGACTTGTGTTTGCGGCTTGCCTTCTTACCAGACCTTTGAGATTTCTCCATGGAGCATGACCGAATATGCTTCGATTTCTTAGCCTTCTTTTCTTTACTGCTTCCTGGTGATTCAGAACTACTCCTTGCACTAGATTCAGAGCCTGACCGTTTTTTGCTATCTTTGGTAGAAATTTTTTTGCTTTCTTGTCTGGAATCCTGTCTTATTATTTTCACACATATTGAATCACTGCGAGAGAAAGTTCTTTCGCTGTCTCTTTTTCTCTTTAATCTACCGTCGTCATGATTGCCAGCCTTACTTTCTTTTTCCTCTTTTTTGGGCTTATCTTTTCTTTTTTCCTGATCTCTCTCCCTTTCTCTGTTCTTTTTTCTGTCTTTATCTACACCTCCGCCCTGCTCCTTCTTCCTTTCTTGATCTTTACCCTCGCTTTTATGTTTGTGCCTATTTCCAGTAGGGCTTCTACGCTGTTCTTCAGTTTTACGTCTATCCCTGCTTCTGCTGCGGCTTGCACGGTTAGCTCGCCTGTCTCTTGAACGGCTACTACTTCTACGTCTATCCCAGCTTCTCTCTCTTGAAGGACTCCGATTTCTTCGCCTCTCCCCTCTTTCAGCACTGCGATTCCTACTGGATCTTCTCCTTTCCCTTATTTTCTCCCTGCTCCTACTCCTCTCTCTCCTATTTCTGTGGGAGTAACTCCTGCTTCTACTGCGCCTAACTTTATGTGAAGGCGTCCGGCTGCGACTGTGTCTCTTCTTCCTTTTAGGAGAGGAAGAACGCGAAGAGCTGCGACTACTACCTGAGCTAGTGCTATAGGATGAACTAGATACAGTGCTGCTACTGCTACTACTTCTGCTATTGCTGCTAGTGCTACCACTGCTAGAGCTTCTTGACCCACTCCTTCCTGTCCTCTCTTTACCCTCTTTTTTGAGTTCTATATCAGGTGCGATTGCATTTGGAGATCTTTTCTTTTCATGAACCGTATCTGCTTCAATTTCTTTTGCTTCCTGTGATGCTGAGTTACTGTTTTGTTCTTTGTTGATAAATTCATTCATCTCTTTTGAAACTTTTTCATTTTGTAGCTTTTCTTCTGGAAAAAAAAGTATACAAAAGAAAAATGCAATTAATTTGGAGTAATATGTCAACAATTTCCATACTGTTACCTTTGCAAAACCAAATTTCCAAGCACTTTTCATAATACTTATAATTAATACACTATCTGCCATCATACCAACTACCTACCAAACAACTTGTTATTTTCTTTTATAATTCTGGAAAAGTTGTCCTCCTGGTTTAGAAAAAGTGTACAACCCAGACACTTTTAGAAGCCCTTGATGTTATTTCATGTTTCAGTGTGTATTGGGTCTGCGTGTCAAGGTTTTGGTAGCGGGGGGCTACAGGGGTGGTTTCTGTGAGAAGCTGCTAGAAGGTTCCTCCATGTCCGACAGAGCCAGTGCCAGCCGGCTCCAAGACGGATCTGCCACTGGCCAAGGCTGAGCCCATCAGTGACGGTGGTAGTGCCTCTGGGAGAACAGGTTTAAGAAGGGGAAAAAGTTGCTGTGGCACAGAAATTGCAGCTGGAGAGAAGAGTGAGAACATGTGAGAGAAACAGCCCTGCAGCCCCCCAGATCAGTGCAGAAGGAGGGCAGGAGATGCTCCAGGCGCCGGAGCAGAGATTCCCCTGCAGCCCGTGGGGATGAAGACCATGGTGAGGCAGGCTGCGCCCCTGCAGCCCAGGGAGGTCCATGGTGGAGAAGATGCCCACCTGCAGCCTGGGGAGGACCCCACGCCGGAGCAGGTGGATGCCCCAAAGATGGACAGGACTCCAAGGGAAAGCCCACGCTGGAGCAGGCTCCTGGCAGGACCTGTGCCCTTGTGGAGAGAGGAGCCCACGCTGGAGCAGGTTTTCTGGCAGGACTTGTGACCCCGCAGGGGACCTGCGCTGAAGCAGTCTGGGCCTGAAGGACTGCAGCCCGTGGAAGGGACCCACGCTGGAGCAGTTTGGGAAGAACTGCAGCCCATGGGAAGGACCCATGTTGGAGAAGTTTGTGGAGGACTGTCTCCCGTGGGAGGAACCCCACACTGGAGCAGGGGAAGAGTGTGATGAGTCCTGCTCCTGAAGAGGATGAAGCGGCAGAGACGTGTGATGAACTGATTGTAACCTCCGTTCCCTGTCCGCCTGCACCACTGGTGGGTGGTAGGTAGAGAATTCAGAAGTGAAGCTGTGCCCGGGAAGAAGGGAGGGGTGGAGGGAAGGTGTTTTAAGATTTGGTTTTATTTCTCATTACCCTACTCTGGTTTGATTGGCAATAAATTAAGTCCAGCTTATGAACTTGGATCACGACTTCTTACCATTGTATTCATCTGTTGATCTAGACTGCTCTTCAGCAGTGCAAGGTGACTACTGTGAAACCCTTTGACCTACATTATTGGTACAAAAGGACAAACCTTACCTTGTGTGGAGAAGCAGAAATAAATCACAGATTTTTTTTCTTTTTTTTGCTTTTCTTTTTTTTTTTTTTTTTTTTTTTAATATCAAACCTGCCACCTTCTCAGAGGCTAAGTGTGAACTGACTGGGTTCAATAATCTTTCCCTGGTCTTAGGTATAAAAGCCCAGTTATGAAGATGCAGCATATGGAAACAAACCTCAACTACAACTGAAAACAGCAAGTCCAAAGAAACTGCAGCCTCCCACTGTACATTCTGAAAGGTGCACTGCTCAAAATTATGTAACAGAAAAGCAAGTTTTTCAGATGACGTGAAACATCCTTCATATGCTTAGACTATACAACTTTAAGGAATCAAGTTTATATAAACTGCTTTCTGGTACAGACAGGTGAAATTTATCCCCTAGTCACAACTGAGATACTAATAATTTTTCAAATATACATTATACACCCACATGCATTTTTATAAAGTGATACTATTATTTATATAGTACAATATCTATAGCATATAGATATATATGCACCATGTCTGCTCTTTTAACACTGAAGTAGAATGGTTTATGGAAAACACTCCATGGATTTTTTTCTTATTAGAAGGAAAACAAGCAAACCCCATTTTGATTCAGTAGCTCAAATATCTTTTTTATTAATAATTTTTAATTAAAGAACATTATTTCCAAATTTGGCTTCAACATTTTTTTGGTCTAAAATGCGTTTTCTCTCCTACCAATTCACATATACTAAGTAGTAAACTCCATATAGAGCAGCATAGTAAGAAGACATTATATGATTTACCTTCTAGCTGTTTTTCTAGTAGTAGTTGCTGTTCTCTCTCTTTTCTCCAAAATGCTTCCTGTTTTTGCCTGATTCTGTGTCGTAATTCCTCATCATCAGTATCAGATGATTCAGAGCCTCTGTCACTCCTCTCATCTTCACTGTCTCCTGATCCATAACCACCCAGTCCACCTGCGTGCATAAAGTCCAGTCTATCACGAGGAAAGATTAAGCTTTGTTCTTAATATTTCTGTGGGGCAAAGAGGAGCGTAACATTGCCCTTCCTTCACTTCCTCTTCTCTGAAGGAGTCACTTTATGTTGTTTGACTGGTGTGATCAAGGCCCCCATATCTGCATTGATGCTCACTGTCTGGTTCTACTCCTTCTGGAACAGCTTGTCTATTTTCAGCAAGCAACCACTGTGATCACGGTACTTTTTCCATTGTATGGAAGGGCAAAAAAGCTGCCTGCAGAGATCGTAACAGTGCCTGCCTCTGTATCAGCAACCGGACAGAAAATGCCTGGGACCTTTCCCAGAAGACATCTCTGAAATGACTTCAGCCGCCTCCGTAGTCCAAGGCTACAGAACTTCTGAATGCCATATCAATTTTTCTATATTGATCTAGGAAACACTGCACTTTGACAGGTACAGAGATGGAACAGAAATGGACTTTCTTCTCCCCTAGAGATATTAATAACTACTGGACTGATAAGAAAGATAAAGTCTATTTAAACATCTGACATGGAGATATTTTAATTTCTTTCAGTCTGAGGTTCTTGTGAACTTTATTGAGTTAGTTTTAAAACATGTGAATACTTGTGATAATAACATTTAATCTAATTCATCGGAATTCCATGTAACTAACACATAACTGATCACTGACACTGCTGTAGTATGGTTTAGGTGATAAAAAGCATGTTAAGAAAGATCTTTTCCTCTTGTGTCTCAAGCTGGAATTTCAATCTCTTTTTCCTGTGTTGTTTCTGGTAATATATGATATGGGAGCCTCTGTGCTTATGTAGCTTTTCAATAAAATAATAATTCCAGAGATCAGAGTATTTTTGTTTATAGACTTTCACTTTACTCTTCTATCAAGTTTCCCTTCTTGTTTGGATGGATCAAAATAGGAGAAAAACATAAAACAGCATTCCTCTCTCTGAAGACTGCAGTGTGCTTCTGAAACAATCATACTTCGAAAAGTAAATTTATCTAAATTTTTTATGTATTTTCAAAATTAGGACAAGATTCTCATACACTAACTCACACTGACTAGTCCTTTACTCCAAAAACCATCCCACTTATATCAGTAGGATCACCTGTGGAACAAAGGTGCTGATAATGATAAAGTTATCGGAAAGTGACCCATACTCCTGGGCAATTAAAATCTAATTTCAAAATGCAATTTCTAGAAACGCAAGGCAAGAGCGAAACTCCCCCTTTAAGCCCTCTCAAAAATAAGGAACATACTTACCGAGTCCAGTGAGGGAAGCCAGTGCACTGGACTGTGCCAGCTGTTTTGCAGGAGCTTTGTATCACATCAACAACAGGAACAACATGTTAACACAAATAGCCACGATTTCATAGTCATGAGTCTATGGTATTGTTAAATCTACTACTATTGCTGTTCTTTGGAGGGAGAGAAGAAACATTAAAAACGCATCATCCATTTAAAACCACTTCTAGATTTTCTGACCCCGAAGATTTAGAATTTAAATTCAAATTAATAGTGAACAGAAAAAAACAAATATATAATCATATCCAAGTTACAGCATCTGCACATAATTTCAAGTTTCAGTAGTTACATATTTAGATTAACTCAGTTATGTTAAAATCTGTTATGTAAGTACAATAAATGTTAATATTGAAAGCAAATGAATTACTAATTGAGGACTCAAAGTTTGTATCTTTTCACTTCTGAACAGCTAAGAACTTGAGATAAAGATGAGAGCATTAAGAAACAGCTACAACTCAAGAGCCATTGACACACAGGTACCATTTTAACTAAAATGAATTGTATGAAAGAAATGGAATAACTGAAGTAACTCACAATACACTGCACAGGACAACAGTACATGATTACTGGATTTGTACTCTACCAAGTTGGATGCATTATACTGGAATTGTTTTGGGGGGATAACTATGGAGGTTAAATGTTCTAGAGACATGCAAATATAGAATATTCACAGAAGAAACTTAAAAAAACAAAACAAAACAAAAAGAAAAACCCCCAGCATACCTTTAGTTGCTTTACGGTGAACATCTTTGGCCACGTAGTAAATTTCTTCATTTGTGACATCTAAGAGAATCTCTGTCAGCAGCATTTTTGTCAGCATCATCTGAAGAAAATTGTATATACAATTAAAGGCCAAAACCTCTTGAATACATGCTGCATTCAAATTACATCCATGGAGCTTCACTTCTTTTGATGGCTATGAAAGTACTCTCCTGCACATTTTAATGACTTCTTTGAACAAACATGACTTAAAAACATAAATCTGGAACTGTTTAAATTTGACCCGATTTCAAAACTTTCAGAACAGTTTGTATTTTGACTGTGAACTGCACCCACGTGTATTACACACAGCTATCCAGGGCACGGATTCCTAATGTCAAAGATGATACACCAAATGAATATGTAAATGAGAAATGTACTTAGACTGATCCTATTTATTCTTAAAAAAAAAAAAAAAAAAAAAAGCACACTTGTGTCTGGTATGCAGTCTCACTGACCCCAGTCCTGCAAAAATCATCAGAGGTTACTTATATAGAATTTTATTATTACATATTTACTACAAAAATGGAAATGCTGGAAGCTAGTTCTCCAAGCTGCTCGGTCTGGCTATGTGCTTTACAAAAATATATTCATCAATGTTTTTAGAATTCAGGGCCTTCATTAACAAGGTTTCAGTTGCACAATTAACATACAACCGTGATTTCAAAGTACAAAGTTTCTGCAGACACAGTGAAATTGTTGCTGGTCTAGGAGTTAGGTTTCTAGCACTTTCTTGCAAGAATACATTTCTTAAATTCCCCTTCACAGGAAGTGAGGTTGAAGTGTAGATTTCAGATGGGTACATTTAATCATTGAAAGTTTTCAGAAATTTGACAGGTTAAGCAAAACCATAGAATTAATAATGATCAACGTAAAGATCAGAGCCATTACATTCTTTCACTATTGTGCTAAATATGAGTTATATAACCTATATCCTTGCCTATAAGAGAAAGACAGCATTATAAAGAGACATGCAAATATAACCTTGCTTTACTGTACGATGTGTACTATACCTCTATTGACAGTATCAGGCAGAGAAAAAGTGTTTTACTTTGCTACGCCTGAAAAATATGAGCAAATAGACAGAAATACTTAGTGAGAACTACATTATTAATACCATTTGATACTCCTTTTCTTCTTCTGTCATTTCTGGTTCACTTTGCTCCTCTTGAGGAGCCGGGGATGGACTCCTGCTGATTTTCCCAACACTTACAGCTTCTGTGTTTTCAGCATCTTCATCTTCCTCATCACTGTCCTACAAGAATAGCACCATACAGTTCAGGAAAAACTTAAGATGTCAAGCTCATTAGCTTCTATTTATGATAGTCACCTTGATTTACTTTGTACTGAAATCTGTATTACAATTATCATAAAACTCTATTTCTTTTCTCCCCTCCTAATAAACATGCAGATAAGAAAATACATAGTTGTCAGTTCACTGCCAGACAGGTACTTGGAACTGCAAACAAATGGGATAACTGCGAAACTGAAGGCAACGCAAGGGTTCCTAAATGGGCTCAGTTTAGCAAATACAAGTATCTGAATTTGTTCAGCTACTGATTAAGAATTCAAATCTTCAAAGACCATCTATGTTCCCCAAAATACAGAAACGAAAATAAGCCCAATTTCATCGTTTCTTTGCTACTACAGATCAAGTAATACACTTTTACCTCTCAGACATTAACATAACATTAACAACTTCAAAACACCAAGTAAATATCAACAAAACAGCAGCTTAACTTTACTTAAAGCAAGAGAAACATAAAGAGATAACCAGGAATACACAGTCTCTCTTTTGAAGAGACCAAAATGTTGATACCTTTCAGGAAATACAAACCTGAGCAAAAAGCAAACCCTTCTACTTACAAATTTACTTTTCTGAGGTAAGCGTGGGCCATCCCCTTCTTCAGCCTCCTCACTTTCCTTTTTTTCTTTTTTAGACATCTGTGAACGTTGCTGCTCCATCCTCTCCTTTTCCAATTTTTTCTGTTTTTCTCGTTCCATCTTTTCCAGGCCCTCACGAATCCAGGCAGGCAGAGTTCTACGCTTCACAGCATCTACATAAGCAAGGTTTATAATTTCATAAGATGAAAAAAACCTTTCCCCCAAACCAAAATACAAAACCAAAGCAGCAAACCCTCCACCCAAATACAAAAAAGCCATACATCTGATTGTGGGGAAAAAACCCATTTGTAATAGCTTTTTCTTTCCCTTCTTTTTTACTTTATGTAAAAAAAAGCTTTCACATTTTGCAATTCTTTTTAAAACACAGCTTTTATGTTTTTTTCATTAAGGAGTGGTTAACATGTACCAATCTGTGGAGGCTCCTGCTTCACAGGCATCGCAATAGGTGAACGCTGTCGGTCTCTGAATGAGGGTCTTTCCCTTCGATTTTGAGGAGGTGCAGGAGGTGCTGGTGGACCTGGCGGCCCTGGTGGTCCTGGCTGCCAATAAGGTGGATGAAATCCACCTTGAGGTGGACCAAAAGCAGCCCCATGCTGAAAGAGTAATGCAGTTTATTTTTCTTCACATGGTAACACTAAATACAGCATGTGTGCAAGTCGGTCTACAGAAATCCATGCAAGTAGGAATCCATGATTTCTAGGCTACCGAGATCTCTCAATCTCTTTTTCTGTCGTCCCCAAGAAAGAAGTTTTCCTCAAATATTTAATGAGTAAACTTAGATTTAAGCAAGGATGCTAACAAATCTGAAAGGGCTTCAACCAATTTCCTTTCATATTGTGCTAAATATTAAGCCCTATAATCACCATCTATCTCCAGCGGTTCCTTGCCAACCTATCAACAGAGCATGCAGTTAAGTGAAGAGTATACAAAATTAAGGTTTAAAAGTCTAGCTACATTAGCAGTCTTTCCTTGTAACTACAACATGAGGACAAAAATTAAAAGTTCAAGCTTTTATTACAAAAGGATTTTGCACTGTGCGCTTTCTAGTAATCATTGATGGATGTTATTGATATGGCTGATTAAAAT
This sequence comes from Astur gentilis, assembly GCF_929443795.1. NCBI lineage: Eukaryota > Metazoa > Chordata > Aves > Accipitriformes > Accipitridae > Astur > Astur gentilis. The sequence continues at coordinate 16,970,307 of NC_064894.1, forward strand.
ATTAAATGCATAAATACGCAAGTTTAGTACAGACCCTGGGTTCTGAGCAAGCTGTACACAGTCCAAAAGTCACAAGTCTTGAGGCATACATGAGGGGCTTTTGTTTTAATATTTGCTGCCCAGAAATGCCTAATGAAACTATTTAAGAGGAGAGTGCTTAGGAAGAAAGTTACAGCATCAATTTTTTTTTTTTTTTTATTACATTCTATTGACTATTTAAGTCACTAGTGCTAGAAGCACTCTTCCATTACAATTTCAGGTCAAGCATCCCTCTGTTATTCACTGCAAAACAAGCCTTCTGTAGTATTTAGGGAAATTAATTTTAAGAGTTGGTCTCATGATAGTAAACAAAGGAAATTATAATAAATTAGTGTATTTGAAAATTATTGGTTCACTTCCTAACAATATTGCTGAACAAAAGAATTTAATAATAGAGAAAAGTAGGCCAGAAGACAGATATACATTTCTGCCCATCTTCCTTTGGGTTTGTTTATGAACAGGAGGTAGGTGTTTTAACAGGTACAGTTTGTCATTTATATCAAGGGCTTTGAAAGAATACTGAAAACAGGGGGAAGATCCAAAACTTCTTTGTGTTTAAAGACTTGTGCAATGCCCCCTGCTATTATTAGTGCTAAAACCACCTACAGATTTATTATGCTATGCAACTTATATGCCAGAATGAAGAAAAAAGTGGATGTGGATTTTTTTAGAAATACCATTGTTTATTCAAAGAATCACAGTAGATAGATATGGAAAAGATCAATGGATCATCCAGTCTATCTCCCTGCAAATACAGGACTGTTCCCTATGGTACATTATCTAGTGTATTTAAGTATATATTTCTGAACTTTATTTTTTTTCCTCCTCCTCTTCTTTTTTTTCTTTTTAAACACAAAACTACATAATGTTAATTTATACACTGGAACACAGTGATTCATTTTAATATTGCAGACAACAGCCATTTCTCATTACTAGAAAAGAAAAAAAACCCTTTCGCCTCAGAACAGAACTGAAAACTCTAAAGTCTCTTCTGTAAAGTATTTGGTAAAAATGTAACTTAGCAGATAACAAATTCTGTAGATGTTTGTAGAATTGAAGAATGAAAGTCGTCGCTAGATGATATTAGAGGAACACATCCACGGAAGGGACTCTGCGCGTCTACAATATTAAAGCAACAAATATGTTTCACCTGATAGTCAAACTGGTTCACTGGCCCCATTGCAAAGTTATCGGGAGGTCCCCCAAAGTTGTGATTGTTCTGGTTAAATATATGCCTGTTGTCAGGAGCAAATTCCCCACTGTCCTGACTGTTGCTGTCTTCAGATGGAGGAACAATTTCCATTTGACCTGGGGTTGGAGCCATCCACTGCTGATCTGGAGGTGGGTGAGGGGGTTGGTGAGGCATTCCCCATTCTGTTTAGGATTTAGAATACAATTCAGTACCAAGTTAGTACAATTAATATAAGTCACCAATCACTCAATGTTCTTGCATTTATCACAAGGTTCCTCAAAGCAACATGGATGATAAAGTTATAAAGAATCATCAATCTACAGACTGTATTATACTGTCTCAATAATTTCTTCAACTAAATGAAGTAAATACAAATAGCTGTAGCTGAACTAATACATGGGGGAGGGCAGAACTGGACAGACACAGAGACGCTGTAAATTTGTTTTTATAAATTTCCAGTGATATTGAGGCCACCATAGCACTTACGAATTGTGTAAGCTGTTAAAGAACTGCTCCTATTTCTCTATTTCTATGTTGTTTCAAAGTAACGAGCTATTTTATTCCTTTGCATAATAGACTTAAAAGATCTATTATGGAAAGCAAATGGGTTTGTGAGCAGCAGAACCACTGAGATCTGCTTTCCAAAGTCTTGTGTCTTTATAATGGATGATTCCCTGGATTCTCCAATATCTAGCAGAGGTCCCAGCATAAGCTAGTCATAAGGCCTCAAACATAAGTTACAACTGGCTAACAGATTGAAAAGGGTTTAAGGAATGAATTAATAGCTCATGTGGCCAAAAACTTTGTTGTCTTAGGAAATCAGCCTAAAAATTATGTCCACTATACAGATATTTATAGACTGTGACAGAACTACCCTTCTTTCACCAGTAACAGAATTAATACCTAGCCTCTCATGTTAACTCCTACCTTCCACACAGTCCTTTAATAATTCTTTCCATTTTTCTCATTTTTACTGTCCTTCTCACCTGCATCATAATTGGATCCATTACTGTAGCAACTAAAAATGGTTAACATAGTTTTTCTACCTCGTTGGTCTTTTTTTTGGTCTGTTCAAAGACTGTATCATTCCTTTCACTCTCACTGTCATCCTGGTAGGTCATGTTTAGCTGATTAATCAAATCTTTTTCCAGAGTTAATACTCCTGAAGTATTCTAATGGACAGAATCCTTTTTCTTTAAGTACAGCTTACAAGAGTTATCGTTCATAAATGTATGTGTTAACATTTGACACTATTTAAACGCCCAGTTTACTTCAACTCAACTGACTTGAAAGCTTGCAAGTCACATACAACAGATGCTGTTTTCACTTGTGGAACATGAATCCCTTCAAAATGAATTGTCTGCTAGTTACACAGTTGGTTTTCAGATTGCCGTTTTGCTTTTCTATTAGTAGTGTGTAAAGGACTTTTGGATCCAAAAAGAAACTTGGAGAAAGATGAACCTTTGTAGAAACAGAGTAAATACGTGAAGAGAACTTTGGCTAGCCATGCATGCTATGATTTAGTTTGTCTGCTGTGACTACTTTTACACATTAAGAATGACATCACGTAATTAAGGGAAGCTGGGTCATATCTGCATCAGCACGGTCTTCATCAGTGTCCCAAAAAAGTCAGAAAAAAACATATTCTTTGAATAATATACCCAATGATAAAAAAATGCATTGTCACATTGTTTCCCATTAACAAAAGCTGCTACATTATTCCCACTCAGGGTCTAAGATGTTTTCCTGTTCTGCATTTTCCAGGTGAGCTTGGAGGCCTAACATTTATAATTGTCAGTGAAATGTCTTCCTCACTTTTACCATTCTGTGACTATTTGCAAAAACTACCACATAATATATTATTCTCTTTCACCTCACAGATGAAAAAGCATAGGAGGAAGAACTCACCACCACAGGATCATATGAAAAAGAAAGTCATCCAATAATGACACAATATTTCTGTAAAAACCTCTACTTATTATACAGAAATACAGCTAGAATACAGTCTCTGTGCTGCCACACAGTAAAGTTAAAATTCTTACATGTGGTTACAATAACTTATAGCCCAGGACAAGTAGGTGAAACTTAAGTGAAAGGTCTACCTCCCTTTGTTATGCACACGTAAGAACCACCAATGACATTTTAAGCCTACTTTTATTAACATTGCACTTAAACAAATTTGAATAGTCACAGGGAAAACTGGAGGTGTTATTCTTTCAATCATTAACAGAATCAAGCATGAAGTGCAGTTTTCACCAAGACAACAGAAGGCATGCACACAGGCTTACTAACTACCTTGCTCACACATTTCAAATTGCATTATGGTGTGGTGATGTTAACAAACCTTTCAGAAAACAACTTCAGAAAAATTCTTAGCAGAAAATACCCAATCTCTACCCCATGCTTATTGCCAGTGTTATTTTATGAAGTTTGAAAAGGAAAATGACTTTTTGGCCAAAACTGAAGTTCTGAGGAAGAAATAAAGAACTGAAAATAACTGATACTAACAGAAGCGTTCAAACAACTTTAACTTACAATAACTGAAAAATTATGCAGGTGACAATTAGATAGCTAAGTCAAAAAGGGCAAATACTAAGTATATGAAACATGTAATAAGAACATACTTTACATACAGAATTTTGCTCATCTGCTTTTTCAAGATCTTAAGACACCTAAAGCCAGCATCTGCCAGTTATATTGTGAACTCATACATGTCAACATCATGCCAGCAGCAGGTATTACACTAAAGGAGAGAGCAACAGATGCTCTTTAATTCTGAGGCATCCTGTTGCCTTCGGTGCTGCTGTTCCTAGTGCAGTGGGATAAGCAACAAAACACCTAAGATATAAGATCCAGGGAAATAAATATATAACTGCAATTCACACTTCATCTTTCTACAACATTCAGGGACAGAACAAATCTTTTGCATATGTGTATAATGAAATCAGTTTATTTATTTTATATGGAGATTACTCAGTTGTGTTATCAGACCTTTGTGTCCTTTACTGTTACCCATTTTGTGGAACACATGTCTGGAAAGTAGTAGCTGTGATACTCAGTTAATTAGTTGATGCTACTGGTAGTTTTGCACCTTGAAACCTGAGGGACAAGGCATACTGACACCCAGAAATGTCTGACAGAAATAAAATTTCATTACATGAAAAAAAGGAATGGATGGGAAGGAAAACAAACCTGGCTGCCACATTCTGTTGAAGTTGGGATCCCCCTGAAAATTATTATGGTTGTTTGGACCAGACTCTATTCCTGAAATATCCTGTCCGTTTGGCATCATTCCTTGTTGTTCCACTACACTCTGTTGCCCTGAGGCTTCTCGCTGAGCAATCCATGCTTGAGCTAATGCAGCCCAGTCAATCTGGCCTAAAATAAACAAAGGAAATTTAAAAGGTTAGTATTCACATGCCTGAAGTTTAACACTCTTTCTCAGTTACATGTCTCATTGCTCAAGAGAAACAGGCAACATTTACCTTCAGCAAGTACCATGAGCACCATTAAAACTTATTCACAGTGTACAGTAAAACAAACTGAAAGCAAATGTTAGTGTACATACTTGCTGAAGTAGAGTTTCTCTGCATATGTTCAAAATGCCATAAAGCAGATTATTGAGGTTCACTTTAGCACTGAATGGGTGGTAGCAATACACTTTTTTCATAAGTGAACTAATTTTGGTATCAGAAAGAAATATATATAGCTTTAAATTCTAAACTCATGAAGATTCAAGTGTAAGAAGGACACATAGTTAGAAAACTACATTTTGCAATGTATAATCTTTGTATAACCTGCAATTTCTAGAATGCTATTTTATGTCACCATTCTCTCCTCCCTTTTTTTCTTTACTATCCTTCCTACCACTAAGTAAATTGCACTCTCAGATGCGGGCACTAGTATATCTTCTGCTCATTATTAAGTCAGGAAATCTCTCTAGCAAAGTTACAGAAATTGAAGTGACAGAAAGCAATGTAAAACCAGTGTGCCTGATCACTCTGACCAAGTATTAAATACACAACTCCACTCTCTTTATCCATTTCTGTATTCCTCTTGATACTTTAAATTGTTGTCACCTCATTCTCAATTTAAGGCATGTTATGTTCTATTGTTTAAAATGTGGGGTTTTTTGGTGGGGGAAAAAAATCCAAACAAAAGATCATGATCATCACTGCTGTAACCTAAAACAAATATACTAATCTTCCAGTGAGAGTTTTTCTGTGTATACATCTGCATTAGTACTTCTGCCACACAGGCACTGAATAAAAAGCAGATTTTCTCAAATAAATGGTTCAGCTTGGCTAAACAACTGACAGGGATACAGATTCTGTACAAGTACATGAGGTCTAAATGTTGATCTGTATGACTGGTAAAATGTTCGTAATTTGTCCAGGATAACTCAGTTTGATTGCCCGTATTTTGCATATTAATATTAACTATGTCAAAACATTTGGAATCCATGAATGTTTTCTATTTTTTCTAGTTGTTCAGAAAAGCATCATAAATGTATTATCTTGACAGCAGCTACAAAAAAGCAACTATCAGTCATGCTCTGTAACAAAGATTCAAAAATTCAAATTACAACAGATTTTAAAAAAAAATTAATCCACAAAGCTTTCTATATACTTACTTGGATCTTGCTGGTGCTGAAATGACTGCATCCACTGCTGTTGGTTCAAAGGCCATTGCTGCCAAGGTTGTCCACCTTGATCCCACATCTTTTAAGTCTTTATATAGTCTATATTTCAACTAAAAATAATAGTTGTATGTTTAAATAGATGCCCATGAAATATCACATAACTGAAACTTACATAACTGCAGATATAGTTAAGCCTTGCAAAGCAAGCTGAAGCAATGCTGGCTTAATATTTTAAGCTGGAGGAAACGGTTCATCCTTTAGAGTAATATCTGAAAATATTACTGTAAGATTTCAGAAGCCTAGTATGCTTTCTCTGTATTTTCGCAAAGAAATTAACTACAAAATGACGTTCAAGGAGAGATATAACAAGTTTGTAAGACAAGAACTCATCTGATAACAAATGCAATTTAAAGTAAGTCAAAATATAAAAACCATTACTCAAATTATATCCTTGCCTGTTTCTTAGGGAAAGATGTGTATTTTTCTATACGAGTGTCATGCAAGGCTGTTAAGCGAGACAGAGGAATGTCACCAAATGGTAAAACACATTGTTAACGATTGCACTGTAGCACTGCACAGGTACAAGACGGTGTCCACATACATTTTATGCATTGTACAGGCTCATTATAATTTCTAAATAATATAGTCTTTCAAATCTGAGAAAGAAAAAAGAAATACCACTGCATAATGGCATATTTACCACATGGTCCCTTAAAATCACAAGAAACATTTTTTGGTGCCATGTTGTGTATCCTCACTCAGCAAGCAGCAGCAGCCCTAGGACCTGACAACATGGGAGCTCCACAACCTGCTTTAAGTAAAGCTCCAGGACCAGCTTTGCAGGAATTTGATGAGGCACAGCAGTCTACCAGGTAGGTATGCCTATAATGGCATACCAGTTCCTTCCGGCCATTTGTACCTCCTGCATACACCTAACTTGCTACATGTGGAAGACCAGAGAGCGGCCACCGACGCTGCTCCAAACAGCTTTCCTGAAGACAAAGACTGGGCACAGTTTTGGGAACACTTCCCTCCAGGAACTGTTCCCAAACACCAGTACGGGTAAGACTGCACCGAGTGTGACTCCCTCTGTCCTATCCAGTCTGTTAACAACTTCTCAACAGGCTTTCCACTCTCAATTAATATATCCTCATGCCATTCAACACACAATCCTTGATTTCATGCCATAAAAACATCACCCACATAGGCTGTTTCAAACACTCCAAACTTAAAAGAAACAGAGAAAAATTCATTCCCTGAGGTCACAGGAGCAGCACACAAGACCTAGTTGTGGCTCACAACCAAGTGCGATACAGAATAGATGAATACAGCCTGTCCGCTTCAGAGGAAACAAGCTGAAAGCAGCCGGGGCCACTCGGGGTGGCCAGCCAGGAACATAACCCCAATGGTTCTTACCGAGCAGGACGCACACGGTCCACAGACAGAGCCTGCTTTCGTCAGACAGAAGAAGAGCAATTAGAGTGGATCCTGCTTGCAAAGGGATCTCGTGCTTAGTACTTACACATTCATAGAAATAATTGCATGACTGCAGAGGAAGAGAGCATCACACTACAAAAATGCACAACAAAAAAAGCTGTACATAATGTCATGGGGTGTTGGGTCACGCAGAGATGAATGTAAGCTCATATTTTGCATACCTCTGTCGAATTTTATTTTTAATCTGAAAAACTGAAGATCACCTTTGTTTTGAGACCACTTACATTCAAACCAGTACAAAAATTACACATGTATGGTTCGGATAATTTCAGTTGCCAATGCCTTTTTTGAGGGGCTTTAAACAAGACCAACTTTTGGAACAGGGGGGAGTACTGGGCAAAACCTACTTTACTATTTTCACTATCTTTTCTTGACAAAATAAGTATGGAATTTTTTCCATTTCAGTGATATCTTTATGATATTCAAACCTTTAGTAGGTAAAGACAGTATCCTTTTCTTGTCTTTTTTTTTTTCTTTTTACATTTTGATCTGTACCTAGGAAATTAACTCTCTTGCACCAGTTGAGTGTAAGAGTGGCTAATAATGCACTTAAATGCAACATTTAAGCTGGCCCTGCCATACCTGGCTCTCTGAGTATTCATCTATACCTATTTCATACACTAAGTATGAAGTAACCTCACAGACTATTTTCACCCTAAAGTAAGAAAAAGGTAACTGTTTCTTCCTCCCCTCAGTTCATCTTTCCATCCAGAATCCAAATTCTTTCAATGGTCAAAATAAACTTGTTTACATCTTAAAATAAAGTTCTAACAATTGTGGTTCAAGATAACCACCAGCCTTGAAAGCACTTTACAGCCTCACGGTGCTGCTCCCTTTGTTTCCAGCTGTTAAATCACACTAGCAATAAAAAAAATGTATTTCAGTAATTCTGGTAGCACTTTTTTTACCTTAATACATAATACCTTGGAAAAAGTTTGTGAAATTTCACTAAAATAAACTCAGCAAAAGATTCAGAAGATTAAATTATTTCAGCAATAATGTAAGAAGCAGGTTTGCACATAACTAAATGCCAAAAAATCAAATTTTCAAACAGTTAAAGAAATACCAATTTCTCTTACGGAAGTGTAACAATATTAAGAGCACCTCTACAAATTCAACTGAACTGGAACCTCCTACGCACAGTTTTTACTTGATTGGATCAGATGAGATTTATTTTTACCAGACTGGCTACATCTCTGTCCTAAAATCTTGGACATTATGGATTTTTTTTTCACATGTTCCAGCTAACACAATTAGCTTGTAATAAACTTTTGTACCTGTTAAAATGCCTATCAGTTATCTGTTTCTCATGGACGTTTAGTATTCCAGCCTTTTTTTCTTTACTCTCAGGCCTTGATCCTCACTACGGACAAACTGAAGCACTAGTCTGGAACATAAGAAGGTCTAAGGTAACAAATGCCTCTCCTTTGTATAACCTGCCCCAAGATAGCAACAACCTTACTATTTTACAAGGTGTTCAAAGAAATTAATTCAACTTTTTTTATTGGAGAGATAAATTATTCTGCAGCTATATCAACTGGCATCTGAAAACACATGAGACAGGCAGTGATTTTGAGCAGCAATTTTGGGCAGCAGCATTCGCTCCCCTCCTGGCTTCCCTCTCAGCAAGTTATCAAGCACTAGGACACCAAGGCCAAGTCCACACTCCTAAGGGAAGTGGTGCCGAAGGACTCCACCATCTCCCCACAAGAAAGCAGCACTGACCCAGGCCACCTAGCACTCCTCCTGGCTGCTCCAAGCATGTTTCAGGTGTCAGCACAGACCTGGGACCCAGCGGGCAGTTAGGAGATGTCTGTTCTGGTTTGGAAGGTCAGAGACTTTCATTCAGTGCCAGCTGGCTTCAGGGCTGGAGTAAAAAAACCCAGTCGGGTTTTAGTTGTTAGCATACATAGCTCCTTCTCCATCACTCTGCAATATAATATGGCCTGGAGTCTTCAACTTTCCCCAGAGAGATTATTTCACCTTATTATTGCTATTTTGGGGAGAGAAATCAGGTGGGGAACTGCAAAGCAAGAGGTCAAGACATGGAGTTGATTTCTATTTTGATGTACAACAGTACGACAAGACAGCAACAACTGCGTAAAATCTTGAGGAACTTCAACATTTGGTTAATTCAATTTATGCCATCCAGAGCAGACTGATTTAAAATCACAGCCATTTGAAACTGCTAATTTTAGTTTGTGAACTGTATTTGAAAGCTTTTAATTCTGTATTGCATTTGTACTTTCACTGTTTTCCTGAAGAAATGTTGATTTTCATAGGTTGGCAACTACAAAACATGCTGACTTTCAAGTACACAGATTTATTACCAAATTCAATGTAAAAACTTCACTAAGCAGAAGTATGTACTACACAAATACTTAAGCAATTACATCACTTTCTTTATGCAACTGTATATGCAAAAGCCCTTTTTCAAATATCATGTGAAAATTGGCCAAAACCATTTCTAATTTTCTATTTATTTCAACGCATCTTCATTGTTGTGCTATTTGTTTGACAGAAACAGGAATAGGATATGGAAGGAACAAAATTAGCATCTTAAAATATTTACAAAACTAACTTTAAGATATACTCACTAAAAGAGAAGACCACATGTATTCAAATTCTTTTAGTACTGAAAACTAAATGATGTATTTTAATATGCACTATTCAGAGGTAGTGAACATACAAGGTTTGTTCTAAGGCCTCTATCTGTATGGCGACCTGAAACACCAAGACATCATCACTTTCTGAGAAACAGACTTCCCTGCTTTTCTGCTCCCCACTTGGTTTCCTGCACTTTTTCCAAGTTTTCACTAAATGGTATAGGGTAAACATGAAAAAGGCACTTGATGTAAAATTTTCTCACTACAGAGAGGCTACAGGCATTTAAAGGTGGTTTATTGTCCTCACAAATTGTTTTGCTAAGCACTGCAGTTTTTAACGGTGTCACCTGCTTTTAAGTTTCAGAGGCAAACAAACTGGCTTAAGCTCTTTGTTTTAAGTTAGCATATTCTAAAAGATAACTACATAAATCTTATATACAGACACATCTACTAAATTACATGCATATAGGCTATTTGATGTTACCCTTTTTTACATAAAAGTAATGTAACTTAGTATATTGCTTGTGAAACTCTACTGAGAAGAGTATGTAAGAACTTTTCAACAGAATCTTGATATTGTCCCATCAGACGTCACTGACATTTTCCTTTGCTAGTGATGCTATTTTAAAGATGTCAAAAATAAAAACAGACTGAGGCAAGTCTTAACGTTAATGAACAAAACAGATGTGAGAATTACCAAAACAACACTCTTGAACCTCAGTGCCATAAACTGGAAAGCACAAAACACAGCGAAGAAAGTGTAGCCTGTTCTCAGTAATTTTAAATTTACTGCAACGGATACACCCCCAATACTGGGGGGGAGGGGGGGGGGGAACCAAACCCCAAACCAACAATGCCTCTCCCCCACCAAATCAGTAGCTTAAAGGCTTGAAACAGCTGAAACATCTTGTACTGATGTATGTGACAAGAAGCAAATGTTATTTTTCTGAGACACATCAAGTAGTAACAATGGAAAAAAAGCGAATCAAAGTCCTTTCCCACGTAATTAAAATCTGCATTGCCAAAACTAACTTAGGATGCTGCCGCATGAATTATAATAAGTTTTAATTTCTAACAAAGTTCCCAAATCAGCATCACCTGAAAGAAAGTGGCTTCACCTAACGCAATGGACAGCTCTAAGCCTACTTCCCACTAGTGACACAGGGCCAAATACACAGCAGAGCATCCAAATCGCAGTGAAAAAAGCTTTATTTTCCACTGAAAGGGCGGGGGGGGGGGGGTGAGATGAATACTGTCTAAAATCTACTAAATTCAAACATTAGCAAGACACTTACTAACAGAGGGTCCATCAACTGAGAAGTCATTAAAACACTCTGGTTCTGATGTCACCAGTGCATCCAACAGGTTTTGAAAAGCAAACAGGTTCAAAGAATGGACCCATTTTACAGGTACCTACTTGCAAAGGAAAATGCAGATACTACCCTCCCTTAGGATGATGGGTTAAGGTTCTTTTACTTAGCTGTTCTACCCTCCAATTCAATTAGATATAGCCTTTCTACTTTCTCTCTAGCAAACATGAATAAACAAAAGAACATTTATTGGTGCTTCAAGAGCCGTTCCCTGATGTCAGATCACAGAACAGGAACCTGAATCTATTAAAAATCTGTTTACCAATGAAGAAACAGAAGCCAATTCAGGATTCTTTTTGTTTTACACAGAAACACAATCACATGGGAAAAACACCCTGTCAATTCACATTTAATTTCAGTTATATATACTTAACAGAATATGAAAAGTTAATGTGGTATCTCAAAATTTTCCAAGAGTTTTTAAGAGCAGACATGTTCTGAAATATGTTCTGTTGTATGTTAAAAAAAAAATAAAAAAAAAAGATTCCTATTCAAAGGCTGGACCTACTGGAACTTTATTCAAAGGCAGGATCTGCTGAAGTTTTATTACAGCAAATTACTGGTACTAAAACATGCCATCTTTGAGAGGATTGCTGGTGAAAGCTCCCCTGCTGGTGATAAAAGCTGACATAGTGGCATAGATAGGACTTACCTTGATCCCCAGCAGATAGCAATATCTGAGAGCCAACAGCACCCAGAAAAATTTAAAGTTGGTGTCAAACTCTCTACTATTCTTTAGTATTTCACCCAACAAAAAGCTAGGTTAAGACAGAGAAAGAGCAGATATTTTAAAAGGCACCTTTCCACTCCTCTCCTCGATTGTGATGTGCACCTCAGCTACAGATTACACCTCAGTGTTTACCTGTTCTTTTAGGAAAAAAGGCATCTTCTCAACCTGCCTATTTGTCTGCAAAATAAGATATTGTCCGATACGTTTTTATGATGTGTCCAAATACACCACACACACTGAGAAGTATACAATTAGAAGCTACTTACCAGTAACCAGAGTTTTGAGTGATAATTCTAGCTCACCATTAACTCTGGGAGACTCCCCCCAGCACTCCCCACAAAACACAGTTACCTTGAAGCAAATTATAGACATTCACACTGATGTCAAATAGAGCATGGTTTCCCAACGATTTCCCAACAGCACAGTGCTTGGTGAAGGCCCCCGTAGTTAATTCCCCACTGATGCAACTAACCATACCTAGTTGGCCAGATGAATACATCTAGCAGACTCTTTCTTGCTCCTTCTAAGAACCTGGCATCATTGTGGCAATATGCTTCTCCCCAACATGAACGTTACACAGAAGCCGAACTACACAGAACACCTTACACATCAACAGTTTCTGCAGAAGAAAAGAACTGGCAATTCTGAGTGACTGGTCTCAGGAAATTCATGGAAGTGAAATATCTTGGCAGTGAAAACCAAGTATTCTTTGGAAGATGAAATTAAACAGGGTATTTGTTAGAAGCAAGATTACCTCAACTCCAAGAAATCAGGAGACAGCCTAGGACTCAGGCTGCCCCTAGGAGGAAAGTAGCAGGCACCTTCTGCTGTGTCACAAGCTGAAGAGATCAAGGTTAGGAAGTCCTACATCAGACATCAACGTCACTTGACCAGATATCCAGGACACAATCGACAGTCTGGTTTATTCAACTCTGTAGACAGATAGACTAATGACAGATGATTCCGGAGCCTACAGAACCAGAGCCAATAATCAAGAACTTTATGATGCAGAAGAGATGCTGTTGCATCACCTTTCTGCATCTCATCATCTCTGAACGGCAGGTCCATATGTGACGTGAGATGGCCTGACAAGTTTTACTTGCAATCTGAGCTCTAATACATAGCTGCAGAAGTTCTTCTGGTGACTAAGGATCTTATCTTGCAGGCCTTCTAAATAGGCATTGCATTTTAGCAAAGAAATATCCATTATTTAAATAAAGATGCTGAAATCGCAGGCCTTCATCCATACTTTGAGAACCCCTACACAGTCTTTGGACCCCAGGGTTTAAAGACAACACGCTCTTCTTGATATTCCTTTCATAACTCAGATATCTAGGTTAAAAAACAGATGTTCCATCTCCTGTAAGATAACCTGCCATTGTAGCCATGACTTTTTGACTATCTTTAGGTCTACAGAGTAGCTGAAGGGAAGGACCCCAAGAGGTAGGTGTCCTGGTTTGTAATAAACTACAAGTACTGTTTTTGAAACAAATTAATATTAAGTAACCAGTGTCATTAGCCAGGTAATCTTTTGGCATGAGCTCAAGACAACACAAGCAGCAAAGGTACATAAATCTCTGTTTGATGCTCTTTGTGGAGTTCTTGGGCTGCAGGGAGTCATCCACGTCACACCTTGAGAAGGATCTTAAAAGCACCACATACTCTGTGCACAGATCTTCCCTGTCCCATATAGGCTTAGGCTCTGGGGATGGACCTAAAGGAAAATGGAGACATCTCAGAAGCAGAGGTCCTTGGATCAACAGCCTGATCTCTTAATCTTTTCTGCAAGTGCCTTGTTCTAATGTAAGGTCTTTTCCTTTCATTCCAGGTAGTTGATACTGACTCTGTGAAGTTTTAGCACAGTGACTGAAGGTTTATGGTGAATTTTCATGATGAATTTTGTGGAAGCATTCAGTTGCGAACAGGATAAATCTAACCACACATTCACAACACCTGGAGCAAAGCCATTAGCAGAAAGACAGGAATCAGACCGATGCCAACAAGAGTTCAGGCTGAACACTGTTGCTTGAGAGCTGTTTCCGCCCCCCGCACACCCCTTCCTCCCACTATGCTATTGCTTCATCAGGATCACCATAGCAAAGACATCACTGATGAGACTGGAAGGACTAGCGGATAAATACTCCAGGGATACAACTCCAACACTTCACATGTTTCTTCCAAGGAATTACACAGAGCAGCTCATCCATGGTACTATCGACATGCAACCGAGCTGGAGTCCAAAGTCAATAAAGGACACAGACCGTGTAAGCTCCAAGAATATCTCTCTCAGTGTACTCCAAACTGGAAGGAAATGCAAACTGAGCTTCCACGGCTGTGTCACTGGAATAAAGAATACTTCACTGCAAGAATCTGTTCACAACAGGTATGACTGAAAAGAGAGATGCAAAGGAAAAATGGTCTCGCACACCCAGAGGAGCCCCTCTACCAAGAAGAAAAATTTAATGCAGAAAGGGTAGGGCAAAAAACACCAGCTGGTGGTCTTAATGTGGGAGACCCAGGTAAGTCAGAACACCTCTGCAGCTGCAAAGATCTGGGAGTATGGAAAAACACTGCACCCTATGCACCTGCATAGGAATGAACTCTAGGAGTTACTACAGAATGGCTGCAGACACACATTCACTCAGAGTCAGAACAAATGCATGCCATCACTCAGACAAAAACATACCAGCTTCCATTTTATTTGGGAAAATGAGTATTTACTACTACATTATACTCAGCTGCTGATCAGAAAATGAAACATTTGTGGAGTGAGTTAAGTTTGCAATAAATCAGAAAAAAAAGTTAAAATAACTGTCTTGACTGCTACTCTGTTTTACCCATCCCACTTTTAGTTGGTCAAAGACTTCTATACATCACCTAGGGCATCACCCTAAGTTGTTGCAGGTATTTAATGCCCAGATACTACACATCTTTTCTGAGAACCAGAAGCTACACCAATGTGATTGCTTGGATCTGTTAGCAAGATTTCCAGTCAAAAAAAGAAGTGTAAAATTCTTCCAGCCCATTTACAGTTGTGTATCACTAGAATGCTGGAAGTCAACTTCAGTTACACCACTGCATTTTTTTAGTATCAGAACTATTCTTTCTCAGATTGAAGAACAGAGGCTTTCCAAATGAGTAACCAAGATCCAAAATACAGAACCAGAAAAAGAACTGAAGAAAACAGCTTGTTCAGTATCTACAAAGCTATCCAGAACCTGGTTCACAGTCAGCATGTCTGACTAATATTTACAGTGCTACCAAGATGAAGTAGGCTGAACAAAGGCCAAATAGGAAAAAAAAAAGAAAAAAAAAAGTACTATGAAAACTTCTTCAGTGAGTCATTCAAGCAATGTAGCTTCCAAGGTCTGTTATTTTAAACTTAAATCCACATATCCACTGAGCTGAAGTCAACCCTTTTAAAAGAACAAAAGGACCAGATATAGGCAACTCAGGTATCACTTACTTATTTTTTGTATTTTGAAGACATTAAGGACAAACACATGCTTTGATTATCATAAAGCACCAAAACCACTACTAAAACATTAACTATCACAGAAACATCACAGTAACTTAAATAGTTTGAGTCAAAAATCTATTGGTTTTGGGGAGAAAAAAAAAAAAAGTCTGATCTGATTATTTTTTGCACATCATTCCACTAGAAGACCTGATGATAGATTTTCAATTAGCCATTTAAGGCAGCTTTTTTTTTTTCTGGACTGTCCATCTGCAACTTCCTCCTTCATGAACATGCTCTGCACAAAAAATTAATAGTACCAATAAATAAATAAACAAACTACTATTCCTCGCCGTTCATGAGCTGATATTACCCTCAATTATAAATACAGTTATCACTTAAGGAAGAGAGATCAGCTAGTAACGAAAGTAAGAATGTTTAATAAAACCTACCCACAGTACTATTTTTTGCCGAAGGCAGACTTACGATAATCATGTACTTCAGTCATGAAAAGAAGGGAGACTGAACACTCCTGTCTCCACAATACCTTTCCATAATCCTGCACCTAGCTGAAAATCAAACATCGTTAAGACTCCTCTCTACCACTACAGGTTATATGGTGAGTTGTCCACTAAAAAATTGTGCAGCTGCGCTAAATTTGTGGACTCTTCAGCCCTGCAATACCTCTGAGGCCAAAAGCGGAGAAACCACTCTTTAAGGACAGGAGTTTGCATGTCACATGTGACAAAGACAATACAGGAAGTCTCGTAATGGCATGACAGCAGAGATGACACAAGGTTTGCTGCTGCCCCAGACAAATTAAAAATCAGTAGCTTGCCATCTGATTTGTCACTGAATTCTTAGTAATGCTAGCGGCTTGTCCCTGGACAAAGCCGAGACTCCCCATTTCCCCTGCATTCTACAATCAGGGGGAGCTGCTGCATCTGTCACCTCTGTCAGAGGCACCATCTCTCACAGCATGGCCTGACTTTACAATTCAAAAGAGGTTTCTGACTCCTACACGATACAGCTATGCAGCTGGACTGGACTGTTATTTGTAACCCTGTCTTTGGAAAATGATGCCTGAGCATTGTCTGCTGGTAGACATGCCTTATACTTTGAAGACCACCACTCCTCGTCTTTAAAAGGTGGCTGACCCTTTGCCCTAAAACAAATCCTTTAGAGCATCCCTCGCTCCCTGTATCCCATACCTTTCAGTAAAGATTATTTGCATACATTTATAGGCTTGACTGTAAGAGAAGAAATAAACAACTACCAAGGTGGCTGTAAGCTCTTACAGTAATCTGTTTCAGAAAATTGGTACATTTCAGTTGAGGTAGCACATCATAGAATCATCCAATGGTTTGGGTTGGAAAGGACCTTCAGATACCATCCAGTTCAAGCCCCCTGCCGTGGGCAGGGACATCTTGCACTAGACGAGGTCTCTCAAAGCTCTGTCCAGCCTGGCCTTGAACACTTCCAGGGATGGGGCACCCACAATGTCTCTGGAAACCTGTCCTAGTGTCTCACCACCCTTATCATAAAAAATTTCTTCCTTATGTCCAGTCTAAACCTGACTTCTTTCAGTTTACAATGGTTGTCCCTTGTCCTGTCACTACAGGCCCTGGTAACAAGTCTTTCTCCACCCTTCTTCTGAGCCCCCTCTAAACACTGTGAGGCTGCAGTAAGGTCTCCCCAGAGCCTTCTCTTCTCCAGGCTGAGCAACCCCGGCTCTCTCAGCCTTTCTTCACAGGAGAGGCGTTCCACCCCTCTGATCATTTCTGTGGCCCCATCCTTGACTGCAAAGCCTAGCACATCCCATCCAGGTTTAGTCCAACGCCGAACTTTGTGGGACTGTCAAAAAAAGTACTGAGAATCTGTGTGGATAAGTGCTTAATGCAAAAGGCTTGCAAACCGGCGGCCTGTTCAAGGATCGATTTAGAAACACCCTGCATTTATTTGCCAAGCTACCGAACCGGGGTCGGGTACCTTACAAACGTTGCTGCGTGTGACGATACTGTTAATTTTCGTCCTCTGGAGCCCTCCAGCGGAACGGCCTCGTGGGAATAGCCACGAAACAGTACAAATATTCCATAAACGCATTCCGTCTGCGGGAGCCAGGCTGTCGGCACGGTCAACCGCCAACCCCTGGCGCACGTGTCGCCTCCTAACCAGGCTACCGAGCGGACGCTCTCCCCTGCGGCCCGCGGGCCGTTCCGCTCCTACCCGCGACCGGCCTTCCTCCGGCAGGTCCGGGGCCTGCTCGCGGGCGCTCCTCGCCGTCCCCCTCCGGCCACCCCGCCGGGCCCACAGCACCCGCCGCGCCTGCGGCCCCGGGCCCCCCGCGCGCCCGCGGGGCATGCGCACTGGCGGGTAACGGGACCCGGCCCCGGCGGCCACCGGGGACCCCCCGGCGGGGCGGCGGCGCATGCGCGCTGGGCGGGACGGGGTCCCGCGGGCTCTCCCAGGCGCCGGCCGCCCGGCGTCCCCCCGCGCCCCCGCCGCGCATGCGCATGCGCAGCGGGCCACCCGGGCGGCGGGAGGGGGGGTTCGGGGGGTGGGGGGGGGGGGGGGGGCTGGCCGAGCAGCTCGAGTCTTCCCTTCTCGTCCGGGCCGCCGGTTCCCGCTAGCGGCGGCGCCGCCGGCTCCTCGCGCCCGGCGAGCGGCCGCCGCCACGGCGCGCGGCGCCCTCCAACGCCTCCCGGCTCGGCTCGGCTGGGCTGGGGGAGGAGGAGCCATGGGGAAGATCGGGTCAGCTCGACACCCGCCGGCCCCCCGGGAGCGCTGGCGAGCGCAGCCTGCCCCGCTACTTACACTCGCCCCCGCCTCCCGCCGCAGGCGTTGCCGCTGCTACCGCTCGGCGGCCGCTTTCTCCCCTCTTTCGCTCCTCGTCTTCACGAACAAGACAATATGGCGCCTACTGGCGCTCACCCGGAAGTAAAACGCGTCACGGCGTTGACCCTTGCCTGGGACACGCGAGCGCCTCTCGCCGCCATCTTTGCTGCGGGCTAGCGGGCGGCGCCGCTCTTCCCCCCCCCCCCCCCCACTCGGCAGGAAGCGGCCGGCCGCGGGCAGCGCCGCGCCGCCGCCATCTTTACTGCGGGCGGCCACACAAGTTCCTGTCGCTCGCCGCTCTCCATGGCAGCCGCGGCGGGGGAGGAAGGCGGGGCCGCGCTCCTGCCGGCCTCCCCCTGCGCGGGGGGGGGGGGGGGGGGGGAAGAGAGAGAGAGAGAGAGAGACCGCCGGCCGGCGCTGAGGGGCGCGGTGGGCCCCGGCCCGGCCGGCGTGTGCCGCCGGCGAGGGAGGGCCCTCCCTCCCTCGGCTCGCATCGCCTTATCAGCGCGGGACGCCCCCGAGGCCTCCCGCGGCTGGGAGCGGTGGGAAGCAACCGGGATTCACCTTCCCGCCTGCAGGCGTCGGTGCGAGGAGAGCGGTGGGAAGGCAGCTCGTCAGCCCCGCGGCCTCCACAGGTAAGCGCTAGTCAGGGAGCGCGGCCCCTGGTTCCAGCGCGGAGGGCGGCGCCTACGTGAGGCGCGCAGAGCCGCTTCGTGGGGTGGGTGCAGCCCCCGGCGACGGTCCTGCCCTGAAATAGGGGCAGGTAACTTACAGGCCGCAGGGCTGCGGGCTGTCGGCGTTCTAAGTCAGTCAGGTCAGGCTGTGCCTGTCTGGAGCATTCCTGGGGCAGGACAGTTCTTTCAGTGGTTTATTCAGAATACCCAAATCAGCTTTTAAGTTATCGTGAGCTATGCCTTGAAATTATCACTGTGTTCCAGTGTATGAAGATAAACCCAGATCACCCCTGGTAAACAGCTCTTCTTGTGTCGACGTTGGGGTTGATTCTGTAGGCGAGGGCTTATCGGTTGCGTCGCTTTTTGAGGAACAGAGATTTTTCATCAGCTAGCACGTTACTTGCCACTGTGATCGCTGCCTTTCCTTCTTTTAGCATCACCTGATGTAAATGCCCAAAACATCCGTAATCTCTTTGATCATCGGATAAAGTAACACCAATGCCCACGTGGAGTAACAGAATAAATTAACTTTTATAAATCTATAGAAAATTGAAAGCCTCAAGAAACTTGTGCTTTACTTCATGTAATGATTTTGTTGTAAGATTTGTTGGTGCCACTTACGCTACATATTACTGTTAACTGAAGGGTTCTAGACTTTTCCCTCTTTGTGTCACAAGGAATGGCTGGACCAAGAATGCTTTCCATGGACAGAAGTGTTCTGGAAGTTTTAAGTCTGTCCAGCGCTGACTGATGCACAGCTGGAACCCTGGAGTGGTACTTCTGGATGGGCAAGCTTTAAGCTACTACTGAAACTGGGGATGTGAGGGGGACCCACTCTTGGTCCTGGTCTTATCACAGAATTACAGAACGCGGTTCTTATAAAGGGAACAAACGGTCTCTTGATCTATGACCTATGCCGCAGATGGTAAGGCAGGGGGAAAACAAGTGGTGCAGCGTAAGTGTTCAAGGATATGGACTCATCTCTGGGTAGCTCCTCCAAGTGCAGTAAAGTTGTGATGCAAGACGAAAGAAAAAAAATATTCACTCTAAGTTGGGAAAAAAATGGAAGCTTTGTGAAGTCAATTGTACAACATACAGCTTATATTTAATACAATATAGTTTTCCAAATGGTTGGATGTTTTATTTATACATTTGTCAAATAATATATAACATAGGCGAAAAGACAAAATTAATAGAAGACAAATGGCAGCTTTATTCTAAGAAACTTCTTAAAGCGCTTTGGATAGGTTGGAAAACTGATCAGACTTGTTTTTTTAAACACAGTCTGTGTTTAAAGCCCTGTTTACTCAGTAATATTTGGAATTAGAAATCTACAAAAAAGTGTACAATGTATCAGTACTGTAGTAAAATTCTAAAAATAATATTTGTTATTTAAATACCTGCAGAGTAGAGTTAGACTATTAGTTCAAACAGATGAAAGAAGTAAACAAATTAAACCAAGATGAAACTTTTAACATGCTTGATTTATTGCTCACAAGTATTTTAGACTTAGCAGTGGGGTTTTTTGATTACTTGGACTGTCTTTTGTATAAGTGTAAGGACATATGAACATATTGGGGATTATCCCCGTGTATAAATGACAGTAGAATCAGAACTCAACTTTGTGAAATGGCTAAATAGGGAATGGCTGCCATTGACATGGTGGCTTTGTTACAGAGTTCACTGTAATGATCCCCAGGTTACATAGCTCAAAACCAAAAAAACTAACCTAGCAAAGCAATGAGGTAAGCATTAAGAAGTCATAAACCTACTCAAAATAAATGCTTTTCTGTTTTCTTTTAAAAACAGTAGTGCACCTTTTTATTTTGAACTGGAAAAATATTGGAAGCTGCAGTAGATGTAAGAAACATTCTCGACACTTAAAAAATGGTTCTTCTACTAATATAAATGAAGACAGAATTATTTATAACTTTATATAAATGGAATATATACCAAGTAGTTACAATGCATTGCAATTATTTATTATAACAAATAAATTCAATTTGACGTTTTATTTAGTGTTGTGCAAAGGAAGTGTTTTGACTTGCACTAACAGGCTTTGGTCTGAAAATATATTTTATAATCTTAGTTTACAAAAAAAAAAAAAAAGATTTTTAATCATTTTGAGTAATCACTTTCCCACTCTTTCTGCAGTTTATTTATACACCACGGGAGAGGTGAAAACAGCTAAAACAGCTGGCAAAATGACATCCTAGGACACAGTAAATACAGAAGCAAAAATAATCCATTCTAGACTGAAATGGTTCTGAAAATTTGTGGCATCTCTTTCACATAGATACATAAATCTTTGTACAAATGTATCAATGTATACAGGGCACAGCAAAAAAGTTTCCAGCTGATGAAAACTGAAGAATATAAAAGCAGGGCTGCTGTGAAGCTGTTTTGTGAAGTATGTTACCACTTTTGGATTTGCTAATTTTTGCTAACACGAGAGTTGTATTCAAATGCTTTGTTCCCATTTTAATACATCTTAAAGTTTCTCCTCAAGAAATTATTCCTTTCCAGATCTTAGTTTGTTCCTATTATGTTCAAATAAGATTTTTATAATGGGTTGAGAATGCAGATGCATTAATTTCATGTCCATTTATGATTCAGTTTGTGTTAGTATAAAAAAAAAGTCCAAAGAGAAGTAAACGGTAAAGTTAAGACATTTCAGCCCTTTTTAATGAATTTATAAACCTCTCTTACCTGCTACCACTTGAAATGCATGAGCAAGAGATATACACAGACAGTGTAGATGGGGATGGAGGGCAGAAGGTTTGGCAGACTGCATGGATTTCATTTGCTAAACAAAGATTATTACAGTGTGTACATTTCTGGCAGAGAAGTTGAGGGTTTGTTTTTTTATTTGGTTTTACTTCACCATTAAGTGTTTGTAGCCCTCTCTTAGGAGAACAGACATACAAACATGGATGTCTCTACAGGTATTGGTGTAGATAGGTTAGTATAATAAATCTTCTCCCCATCACTTCTTGCCGTATTTAGCATAAATGGTATATAAATCTAAAGATAACGTAAGTTCTTTCTGAGGAGAAAGACTCTATAATCTGGACTAACTCCTTAGACATCTTTGTTAACGCCTCTGCTCTGGGGAAACTTTTGTAGGGGTTTCCAGTTGTCCATACGCAAATCAAGTACTTCTCATAATTTAGGTTTACTTACTGAAGAGTGAGGAACTGTTTACTTTGCTTTCTTTCTCATTGTTCTAAAGGCACTGTCTTGTGACTGGTCAGCAGAGAGCTGCTCAGGAGTCACAGCTTTTCTCAGATACCTGTATTGCAGTCTGTAGGGTAAAGCCAGTGTGGTGGTAGGGAGAGGCAAGACTATAGTTACAGTAGCTCTTCCTGGAAGAGTTTTGCTAGTTGATGGGACTAGGAAACATTGTGTTATGGTTAAGGATTGATGAAAGAAAAGACATTGACACAGAGGCTTATGGAGATCCCGGAAACATAAAGAACAGATGAGGCTGAGGAAGAAAACAGTGGTGGTGCCCTTGTGTCCTGGTTTCAGCTGGGAGAGAGTTGATTTTCTTCCTAGTAGCTGGTATAGTGTTATGTTTTGGGTTCAGTCTGAGAATAATGTTGATAACACACTGATGTTTTCAGTGGTTGCTAAGTAGTGTTTAGACTAAGCGAAGGATTTTTCAGCTTCTCATGCCCAGGCAGCATGAAGGCTGGAGGGGCACAAGAAGTTGGGAGGGGACACAGCGGGAGGGGGAGGGAGGGGGGCGGGATTGCTGCTCAGGAACTGACTGGGCATCGGTTGGCAAGTGGTGAGCAATTGCATTGTGCATCGCTTGTTTTGTATATTCCAATCCTTTTATTACTATTATTGTCATTTTATTATTGTTGTTATCATTATTAGTTTCTTCCTTTCTGTTCTATTAAACTGTTCTTATCTCAACCCACGAGTTTTACCTTACTGCCCCCCCTGCCCCCCCCCCCCCCCCAATTCTCTTCCCCATCCCTCTGGGGGGAGGGTGGGGAGTGAGTGAGCGGCTGTGTGGTGCTTAGTTGCTGGCTGGGGTTAAACCATGACAACTTTTGAGAAGGGTGGGATGAAGAAAAAGCTGTTTTTAAGCTATTCCACATGAAAAAGCAGGCTACCGCACTTTCTCACGGTGGTGGAGGTACGACAAAGGTATGGTGTAGCTGTATGAAGAGTAGATGCTGTAAGCCTGAAAAGATTTTTTTGTCTGGAAACAGAAGATATTTTAAGGAGAGTCGTAAACTTTAGAGCCCTTCAGTTAAGTTCTGAAAACACATAGCTTTTCAATAGCATGCACGCATCTGGCAGTTGCAGGAAACTGCAAGTTCCTAGACTTGGCAAATAGCCTCTAGAGTCATGTTTAACATTTTAGGAACTATAGGATATACACCCATTTTCCTGGAATGCTCTCGCCTCGTCTTGCAATTCCTGATAAGAAACTGTAACAAGTCTTCAGTATGCGTATTTATGTACAATCAAAAGGACATACTAAGGGTGACTTGCATCTAAAATTGTATATGACGTCTCATGTTAGTCATCATTTGTTCATTCTAAACGTCTAACTTCACCTGTTGCCCTCATTTTTAGAGAATGTTTCATGCTAAAATATTTTCATACCTGTTCCTGACTCTGAACTTCCTGGAGTTGCTGCTAACACTGCTTTTTATTTCAACTCAGGAAGCCTCATCCAGGAGCAACAACGATGGCTGTCTTAGATAGATAAAGATGTTGGCTTTTTTCACGCCATTTTCTCTCCATGTTCTATAAAATACCTTAATAGCAAGGAAATGTTCCCTGGCTGTTAATGAGGAAATAATCCTGCCAGTGTCTTTCATGGCATCCTAGTCAGTATGTCCACTTGGGAAGATTTCAGTGCGCCAAACAGTGTGTGAAGTGTGAACTCTGGTTAAAGAGAAGTGAAGACCACCTCAAGAGTTTCCCGAAAATAGCACTAAAGTAAGAATTAACAGGTTAAGAACCTTGTTCTGTTTCTGTCCTAGTTTTGTACTCTAGGGAGGCAGTTCTAGGCTAAAAAGTAGGAAATTAATATAGGTACTTCAGTAGTTTTACAGAAGTCAGCAAAACTAGGAACTTCAGGCCTCATCTAGTCAGTCTGTCTGCTTTAAGGTGGATTAAATACACTCCATCTGTGGTCTCCATAAAAGAAAATAGTAAGCAGAAATAAACATAGTATTTTCTCTACCAAAGAGCAAGTTGGACAGGATGGAACTGTTAGAGAAGTCATCTGTATTTAAGTAACTGCTTATTAAATAAATTAATTACCACATAGCTTCAAAGTAGTCATCAGATTCTGACCTTAAAATGTATCTATTACTAAGAGGGAAATGAGAAATTACCAAAAGAAGTAACAACTTAAAACAGGGCAGTCAAACAGGATACAGAAGCAAGTTCTGCCACCAGGGTACAGAAAAAAGTTCTACAACTGGGACACCTGCTGTCCTCCACTGATGGCAAAGGGAAGTCCAGACATTTTATCAGAGGGCAAAACTAATCATTTACTGTCCAACTCACACACACAGTGCAAAAATAATTTATAGTTTATTATTCCTGTGAGAAAAG
Source organism: Astur gentilis (assembly GCF_929443795.1). NCBI lineage: Eukaryota > Metazoa > Chordata > Aves > Accipitriformes > Accipitridae > Astur > Astur gentilis. Next base: position 16,994,938 of record NC_064894.1, read on the forward strand.
TATTCAGGAACAGATAAACAAATTCATGTTTAGAACCAAAAGTAACAGAATTATCTAGTTACACTTAAACTCCATACATATTCATACCAAGCTTATATGCTGTATATGCTGTACATTCTCATAATTATGAAGTTGAAAATTTACTAAATACAGAAGTATTTGCAATTCTTTTTCCTAGTAGGTAAAATGACAATATATTTTCATGGATTTGTGGTGTCCACACACATGCACACACACATATGTGTGTGTGTATATATATATATCCAGGGATATACATATGCACAACAAGTATATATTTATACTGGAACAGGAGTACATTGCTATACCAGTGCCAGTTGGAGACAGCTGAAAGGGTACTGGCCAGGTATCTGAGGATTCACTGTCACTTTGTGGAAGCCATGTTTTCCCAATCTATTCCCATCTCTTCTGGGAAAGTGCACTGCAGCAGCACCCAGAGACAGCTGTTGTTACTCCATTCTGGAAGCACTGTGCTTTCCAATTACTACATATGGAAGCGACACAATTTGACAGATTCTTGTTTGCAGAAATCTTGACAGCTGACATCCAACCCAGTGATGGGAAGGATCTAAACTAGATCACAAAAAGTTGAAATACTTTATATTGTTATTGTACACCAGCAAATCCAGGCACTTAACGCTATCAGTATTTTTATTCTCAACTGTTGTAAAACTATGGGTGAAAGCTTATCTTTATTAAAATAAAAAACAAACTTTCCATAGACCTCAGTAGGATAGGACATCATCTTACATTCTAATGGTACTGTATTTTAATGAATCCAGGAATTTTAAATATTTGGCAAAGTGCATACTTTTAAGAGAACCATTCAGATATTTGTAATAGCTTGACTGAAATTCAGAGTCAACATACGATAAATTCTCTACGAGATAAAGGCACAATATTTACAGGTACTCTTACCACTGCAGCTTTAAATTAGATAAACTAAATAACCACTAACATATTTTAATTAAGTTGTTGAGTATTAATATAATAATCTTTCATAAAAAAGTAGATATGCTTGTGCATTTAGTACTCTTGATTCTGGAACCATCTGAACATGGGCATCACTAACATACACCCACTGTCCTCCTGATGCTCCCATGGCTTCTTTTAAACCTGAAATGCAAGAGCAAAATAAATTATTTCTTGTCTTTCATGTCATCATCAAACAAATACAGTGGATATTTCAAAAAGTAAGAGAAGCTTCTAACCCACAAGAATAACTCATGACTTGGATGCAGTCCAGTATTTGTAGTTTGAAACTTACATGTCTAAGAGTACTGGAAGAGAAACTGGTGGAAGACAGTGCTTAAAAATGTACACTGCCATCACTTTTTTCATATTTTTTCAAAAAGCCTAAGACATTTCAAGTACAGCTTGCTGATTTCTAACAGTAAGTTATACTAGCTCACAACCAGTTTTGACATAGAAAAAAAAATCATATTTCAAAAGCCAACCAGTGGACCAGTATGAAATTAAGAACACAAAAAGATCTAATCTGTTCTAATAATCATTCCAAGGGAAGCATAAGACTGAGGGAGACTTTGATTTAAAAAATAATACAAAAACTTCTCCTTTTGGGAAGTGAGCTTCAAATGCAAAGTGACACTCCACAGGATAGACAGGATAGTGCTTGGTTCTCACTCCCCCCGGAAGGGAAACAGTAAATATATCTACCTTACTCTGACAGCTCAACATCGTTGCCTCCACAAATCATTCACTAACAGTTTCTATCCTAGAATATTATTTTATTCTGCATATCCAAAACATATTAATAAGAACTAGTGTGCTGTTTTCAAGATACCAACAGAAACCCTACAGCAAACCTCGTGTCCTCCATGAAAGAGTTTCTTGCTGTTCACATTTAACCAGAGTAATCCTGATTTTTAAGCATTTAAAAAATTTCCAATCCTACGATATGTAAAATGCTCAAATATACAGAAAATTTAATTTTAATTGTCATGGATTCAGCTGTTGTACTAGAACATTTTCAAATACCAAATACGCCAAATAATTACATTTTACCGGGCACAACTATTCATCTGGATATATTATTTTGACTAGGAAAGAGAGGAGAGTTTTCCATCAATTCTCTGTTTAATAACTGAACCAAGATTCCATTAGTCACTCAGCTCTACATGGGGTTAATACAGAAGTAGGTCATGCACTGGGTGTAACAGCAAAAAATAACATAATATTCTGGCCCTAAAAATAAAAGACTATTCTGAGCTAAAACAATTATTTGCTATAAATCCCCTTAAGGATAAGGAGCTATAGCCAGTGGTTGCTTTTGGTTTTACTTACAGAGAAAGGAGGCTCTGTTTGTACATACCCAGAACATTTTTAGTGGTAGAAATATGCTCTAGTAATTTCTTGGAGGGTGTCCTGACTTTCACATACGCTGCATAATGACCACCTCTCATTGACCCACTGTGCTCCACTATTCCATAAAGACTATACAGCACTCTTGCACCATCCGTCACATTCTGCATTCCCAGAAACACAGAAAACAAAGAGAAATAATTTCATGATGAATTTTACAGATATCTTAACTAGCTATCAATAGTATTACTTTAAAAGAAGCAAACAGACATCTACAGCATTTCCAATAGTGAAACACATCTATTAAAAATACTCAGTAGTCTATTAATTGAATTTAGTTACCATGGAAGCAGCAGTACTCGTCCTTAATGCTGTTAGATAGACTAACACCATCAGGGCACCATATCTTAACTAATACTAGTTAACATCCGTGATAGTCTTGATATGAATGGAATTTCAATTAGTTACAATTCTGATCTGGGGATACTACTTGAAAACATTCACTCTATAATTTCTCTAGGAGAGGAAAGAATAATAAACATCATCATCATCTTGCAGCAGCAGCATCAATCCAGTTTAACTTGTGCTCAGGACAACAACTGTTGAAGTACAAAAAAAATAAAGATTTGGAATGGGTACCTTGCAAGATGCAGCACAAAATGGTGCTAAGTCTAAAATCAGTGGGAAATCCACATGCCTATTTACTTTCCGTAGACTCAAACCAGCCTTCAAAAGAAAAGGAAAAAAAAGACTGTAAAATAAGTATTTTTACTAGAAAGCTTTTTAAAGCTAAGGTGTATTAGTGTACTATTAAAATAAACCAAAACCAAGAATAAGATTGTAACTGATTTAAACATTCTTTGTTATGTTTTCAATACAGTGCCTACTACACGTAAGCATCATGGACACGTAAGAGGTTTCCCTGGATACATCTGAACAGCAAAATGCACTCTGAAGGTAGCAGACAGTCAAAAAAAGCCATATGCATGTTTCAAATAGTGGTTCTACCAGTTCTCCATATAAAAAGCAAGTATCAGTATGCACAATAACACTTAAAGAATTGCGTGTCCACCCATGGGGCAGAGGAATATACAAGAGGGTTTTGGCCTTTTACCTGGTGGAATCTTTTCAGATGGAGAATAAGAATAGCAGGAACTGAAGAAATCAGCAGCTGTTTCCGAGCATTTGTGTAAACACCTTCCGTTTTCTTTTCTGTATTTATGAATATCAAAATAATTTGTAAAGTGAAGGCAGCCACACAGAATTTAGCTATTTTTTAAACATCTGAGAGAATAGATCTATGTTGCAGTGATTTTGTACATGTTATGTAAAATGCAAGAGAAATTTTGTGGAGTAACAGAAAAATATTTTCTCATTTTTCTCATTTATAATAAACATAATCTGCCAAATCTGAGCATTATTTTAGCCTGTCCTTTGCAAATCAGATCAAAAGTTGGAAGCACATACACTATCCAAGTCAGCTTGCACACTGAGATACCTACATCGTCTGTTACTATAGCACCCAACTTTCCTGTGAGTGCCATTTCACCTGGAATAAATGGATGATCACTGGAACAAGAAATGGAAGACACAGGTCTCTATCTATGCTGATATCCTAACCAGTGAGATAGAGATTAATTTTCCATTCTTCAGTTCTTTCTGAATGACTACATACTTTGGGCTTATTTAAGAGAAAAGTCTGAGGAGTGGTATCCACTTCAGGGTGCCTCATAACCTGCTGGCTTGAGCACACAGGACTGGGATATGTGGACTCCAGTCCCCCTGTGGTGCAAAACCAGGAATTGAACCCTTGGCTTTTATCAAAAGTAGCTCTGTGGCTAGCTATACAGTAAAAGGAAACATGCCACCAGCATTATTTTTTTTCTGAAAAAAAAATAATTTACTGGTTTTATACATATTCAAAGGAAAATATTTCATTTGAGGTAGAATGGAGCATTTCATGTAAAAGTAGGTGACTTCTTAAATCTTTTTTAGAAGGAATTAATCATGATTAGCTGTGAACTGATTTTCCTTTTTGATTTTTCACTGTGCGCATGGAACCAAAATAATATTTATATAGCACTTAACTCTCAGTCCAATAATGATAAATGAATTATTACAAAATACTATTTTTAGATTAATTTTTTTTTCATTTACTCATGCTTAACTTGTATCTCTCCAGTTATCTATAAATGCACAGCAAATGGACAATTTTTTGTTACTGTAAGACTTCCCTTTATATTTTATTTACAAATACTCAGAAGAGCTTTATTTTTTTATCTTTATGAATTACTATACATCAAAAGAAAATCCTCCAGTCCCTTTTAAAGGTTTATTTTTCATTATATTTAAATTGCTTTTCTTACTCAGTGAACCCTAATGGTCTGCTTGGGCTATACAAGCATTAAGGAAAACAAGGTAGTTCTCTCTCATCTCCATTCTTACAAATCTTTGCAATTTTTTTTTCCCTCTTCATTACAAGTGTCTTTTTTTGTCCCTCTTACATACTTAATTACATTACTTCCCTGAGTATGTAAGTTGCTAGACCTGAATATTACAGCATTTATTTCAAAGCTTCTAGGATTGTAAAGAACAGAAACAGCAGCAAAGATTAGTATCGAATGAGGCGCCTATTCAGTTTATGGTCATCTTTAAATTACTTGTCTTAGATAAAATACAGAGGAGATACAAAATAAATTCTAAGTTACATCCACGATTACGTTCTAATACGAAATTTAGTCTTGTTGCCTTTGCAGGATGAAGTTTTAAGTTGTTACAAGTTCTGCCTGGGGAGACATTTCCTACTTAACCACAAGGGGGAGGCCCATGCTGGAGCAATGAAACCGCAGGGCGTGCGCAGGTTTTGACAGGCGGTTTTGTAAAGTGTCCAGGCAGATACAAGCACTGTACCTGTGGAGTTGGTTCTCTTCTGATACTTCTGTTTCCTTTCTGTGCAGCTCTCACATAAAAGCTTGTTGTTCCCCATTAGGAGCTCTACAGAGGTGAACTGGTAAAGGCAGGACTGAACAGAACATTCCTTTGAGCTAGTTGTGTAGCTTTGGGAAAGCGTCTGGAAAGCATTTTGAGGGTTTTGGGAGAGCGGGGATTTGTCTACTGAGAACATGGAATTATTTGATAAACCTACTGCCGGATCTCCACGGCTCGATTTTTTATCTTCATTTATAGTATCACAGAAGCTGAGTTTGGATATGGCACTGGAAATCATCTCTTCATTACTATCACTTGGTTTGTTGTGCGGCATTTTAACATTTATGTGGTTGATGTGCAAACCAGACGTGTTGCTGGACGGGCTGAAAGCTTTTTGCTTAGAAGCACTTTCGCTTTCTGAGGCTTCACTGTCTGCATCAAAGCTGCTTTCAGAGCGGCTGGCTTCCTTCTCACTGCCATCCGTCTGACTTCCATTTACAGCGGAGTCAGCAGCTGTGTCTTTGGGGTACAGGACACCAGAGCTACCTTCCAGCTCAAGCTTTTTGGTTTTTTCCTGCATGATAACAGGACTTCTTTCTTCTTCATTAGAGGAAGCTTTTCTGGCAAGCCGTCTCTCCTGGTTCAATTGATTCTGTAAATTATGGCATTATTATTTCAGTAATATAGGGGAGAAACAGAAAACAGATCTGTGATCTAGCATAGCTTTTGAAACAGGACAAATTCAAAGCAAATTAAACCTATTATTTTATATTCTTTCTCTCTCACATGTTTAAGCTAGCTGATTTCCTTAAGATCTTTTTAAACCAATTTAGGATTAGAAACCTACACCCCAGTAAGCTAAGAGCATTATACTTACTATGAGATCAATACTTCCCACAACTAATTACATTCACTTTGTGACAGCTGTGGATGGCACATTTCAAGTGGTAGTCACTTAATCTAACAGGCTTCTAAGAGGTCCTCAAGTTTAAGCTAGTCCCTTAGCCTCCCATCAGAGGCCTTAGCTGATGAGCAGCTCCAGAAAAAATTCAACTCACCTTGTAGGCAGTTGTCTTAGAATTAAATAAAGCATCCCTAGTAGTATGTTTGCTAATTTGTATGTTATCTGAAGATGATTTTGTTTTATTTTATCAAGATTGCAAGAAGAAAAAAAAACTTTGCTGCCACAGAAAACTACTCCTATAAATTAAAAAAAAACTCCAAAGCTGCCATAATTTTAGGTAATTTATAAACGTTCATGATTCTTTTCTTTCTTTCTTTCTTTTGTTTGGCTGCTTTCCAAAATAAATGAGCAACTTTCCTTCCCCTTTGCTTTCTCCTTTTTCTGAGTTGGATCAAAATTCCAGTGATGCCAGTGGGAATCTTTCCATTCACCTCAACAGTTTGAGGTTTTTAGGCCTTTTCTTCTATAAGTGTCTGCACTTCCTTCTTCCTGTCCTTTCCTTTGTTTCTACCACATGTTCTTTTTCTACTTTTATCTCATTCTCTTCTCCTATCAGTCTTTTATATGGTTATTCAGTTACATTTTTTATTCACATGTGTTTGGTGTGTTAGGACCTGATTCAGGAGAGTTTTTACGGTCCCCAACAGGGCACAGACCCTTTCAGTAGGACTCACTCAGATACCAGGTACAAGATTCTAAAATTGCCATGACCTCATAAGCTGTAGTCTAGGCACGTTCCTAAAATAAGGCTCGTAATTCCCTCTGAGCTTCAGGAGCCCTGCACTTGGATCTTCCACTTCCTGGCATTAATAAAGTACCTTTAAACAAACAGACACACAGCACGAGTTAAGCTCACATCAGTGCTTTCACAGAACGAACTACAGAAACTAACTTTCACAGGATCCTAAGTGGAGGGAAGTACCCTTCTGCACACTTGATCATGTGCCTAAGCTGCAACAAGGGTGTAACCTGAGACAGGGCTTTGGGTTTAGTATTTCCTAATGACTATCTTTAGGTAGCTTCTCATTTGGTAGAGAGGGTTTCTGGACTGTTTGTGTTTTGGATCCCACTCCAGGTCATGGGTATGCTAAGGCACTACAGGTAACTGCCTAACTTGCAGGCACTGAACTTTGTTCAGTCTATCCCTTAAATATATACCATAGACTCAATCAATGAAGAATCCTCAAGCACACATTCAGTTTTAATCTTTAAGCAAGAACTTAAGTCCAAATGAAGTCCATGTGAAAGACAAAAAATATTTCTGAATATTTTCTTAAACAGGGTTTAAACTTACATTAAATGTACGACTTCAGAATTCAAGTCCTTAAACTTATAAGCAAGTGAACATTTTAGCAAAAAAAAAAAAAAATCCTAATAAAAATCATTAGAAAGCACAAACACTATTTTCCATTAGGACCATTTTTTGTCTCAGTTAAGCTTGTTTGCCTTATAAATAGAGAAAAGTGAGAAGAACTTGCCTGAAATTCCTGTTAGTGTTTAGGGGTATTATGCAAACAGCAGTCAAAAAATTCTTAAAATTGTAAAGCTCCCCATTTCAGGAGAAAAGCCTAACAAGGAGTGTTCAGGTACTCTGTTACCTAGAAAACCACCCATGGGACACCTCCATTTTCACAAGCAAACTTACAAACTGATGAACTGAAGCCACAGAATATGAACAAACACTGACTGAATTCAACAATTGTTCTGAATTAGAAGTTTTACTACAGAACAGATATATTACACTGAAAATAATTTTTTAAAAAAGACTAAAATAATGATAAATACGTGTCTGAAAAGATGGAAGGGGAGTGGAGAATCACAAAGCTCACCAATTGCACAGACATACTTCATAGGTCACTGTCCATTCTTATTGAAAGCAGAGTTGTTGCTTCCTTTATATTAGTCTGTCTAGTCTAGTTTATTGAATCCATACTTTATTTTCTTAATTTTGAAAACATTTCAGTAATTGTGTTTGCATGTATCAGTGTTAACACTATTATTCACACTATTTTTCCATGTCTCTCCTAGTATCGATTCTAACTGGCCACATAGCCCTATATGGACGGTAAGGCTCTGCTGCCACCTAATCCCTTGGACGGCACTAATGCAGACTTGCCTGCTCTCTTAGCCAGCATTGCAGTTCTGGTGATTGCAGCCAGAAACAAAGAGAACACCAAAAGAAAAGCAGTCAATAAAACCAAAAGCAACATGAATTGAAACTAACTTGCAGATTATTTTTTTTCCTTACAAATGAAACACTGTAACTGAAAACTAAGTGGTTCCCTATGACTGCCCTTTCTCACACTAATAATGACCTAACTATTTTAAAACAAGTCTATGTCAGCTATATGTATACAAAAAAGTCCCCCATTGATAGGTGTCAAAATTCCCACCCCTGTAGCCCTAGAAACCTCAGAATAAACTCCAGATGATTGGTTAGCGTATTTAAGTTCTTACCTTATCTTTTGTTAAAGCATGTTTCTTCACAATTTTGGGTTGATTATTCAGTGTAGTGATAGAAGAACAGTTATACTGACCAAGATCTGCCTCTTGTACACTTTTACCTTTACCTGTTCTTCCCAAAGGCACAGGTTTTGCAACCTAAGAAATTAGACGGGAAATTAGGAAAGGAAATATGCCAATTTTGTATTCCTTTGCAACCTACAGAAAAGATGGATGTAGGTGGGTTTTTCCCTTTAGAAAATAGTGGCCTACATAAATCCAATTAACTGGCGCCTGAATTGTGGTATAAGACTACTTTCTAATTTTCTTTATCGTAAACTCACAATCGACATCTCTGAAGGATCAACCGAGAGCCACAAGAAATAGGAATGATACAAAATTCCTGTACAGAATACATACCAAATAATCTATTCTAGTGTTGTATAAGCACATCCATAGGTGTATGAGATGTGAATTTATCAAAGGGGACATAGCTCCCTGTAAGTCAGTCTCTGGTGCAGCCTACCACCTTATGACGTGATGAAGGAGCTGCCGCACATCCCCCATCACATTAATGGCAGCAGCGTATCTAGACTACAAAAGAAAGAGACGACCATAAAGTAATGCATGTCCTCAAGTAAGTGCAGCGATTGCTAAAAGCCAGCAGATCTCTCTCAGACAGAGCCACGAAGTTCCTGTGTTACACAAGTGAGCCAGGAAGCACAGGGGCCCAGATACTCAAAACGCTCTTAAAGCTTTAACTCCCACCAGACATCTGCACTCTATGCAGCAACAAAGATGAAGAATTTATTATGAACAAAACTGATGTTTGGACAAGAGTACATTTTATACCGGATTAAATATTACACTAAATACTCTTCCTTAAATATACATGAATATATGCAGGATGGGGGAAGAACCACTCCCAGCCCGCCCCCCCCCCCCCCCCCCCCAATGAAAACTCCAAGTCCCACAAAACCAGAGTATATGCCTTCAGAGGAACACAGTTCCTCTGCAGCTAATGGAGGCATTCTCTAAAACGCCAAAAACACCAGAGCCTATCCATTTTTACACTGTCTCATCCCATAGGTGCATTTCAGCCCAAGGGACTCAGGTTCTCTAGACGCAAACCAAGAGGCTAGAATCTAACTTTCTGGACCTTCAAAAAACAAAAAGTTTATAATCATTCTTTTCATATAAGTATATGCAAAAACTACTACTAAATTAACCTAATATCACACTTACATACACTGTAAATTACTATGGTTATTTGTTCCAAGTTTGGGCTAGTTTAAAAATATATGCACTTAAGACATTTTATGTCTATATATATAAATAAAATCATAAAATGAACAGACGTATGACAGTACATGTATTTATGGACAAGCATACATCTTTAGGCTTGAAATCAAAACTGTGTATACACATAAACATCTTCATAAAGGTATGTAAAAACAATCCACTGGAAGCAATAGTTATTTATCACGTATTCTGTTTCTTACCCTCTCCTCTATTATAGGAAGTGAAAGATCAATGAAAGGTTCTTTTACTGTTGAAATCTTGAAGAAAAAGAGAAAATGTATATTAAATGCAAAGAACATTATACGGGTTTAGCACATAGCGCTCTTTTTTTAATCAAATTATTATCAGAAACAATACAAAAAGCTAATTACAAGATGTATCAAACTACAATGAAGAACTTGCCACAAACATTTTTTAATTTATTTTAAGTTAGCTCTGATTTTCTTTCTAACACTGCACAAAATTTCAGCACACAGACATAAACGGCAAGGCCATTCATCTGGGCACGAACTGGACCTAGAAGCAGTGTGGTGCTCAGTTTCTCTGCGCTCCAGACAGATTTTCAAGTCATGTGGGCCTTCTAGATGGTTCAGTTTTGCAGAAAGCTAACTTTAGAGTTTCCTGATCCTGTATACTTCTGCACAGGCATTTGACCTCATACACTGTTAAGCAGCAAGGACTGGTCAATGACAGTTAGATGACAGGTTCTAACCTGATGCTCTCAGAAAAGATTAAGTCAAGCTTACTGGTTACAGCCAAACGCTTTATCAGAATTTTTCACACCATAACATGCACTAGTAATTGTTGAAATAAATCCAATTACTGGGGAAAAAGGGATTGAAAAGAAAAAACAAACAACCTTCTTTTCTGTACTGAAGTTTTATTTTGCCGTCTATAAGCCATATCAAATCTAAGCTGTAACTGGAAATATCTGGCAAAGCATACCTAAAGACATTCTCTCTCAGCACTTTCCATCTGCCTTTATGACTAGAACATCTCACCCAAGCCTGTTCCTTAAGCTCTCTCCCTTGCCGTTCTCAAATTCCTTCCAAAACTGACTTATCTTACCTCTGGAAAGGCTGAAAAACAAGGCCTTAAAAAAAAAAAAATCATGTTGTACATGTAAGTTACTGAACACAGTCATGCCCTCAATTACTGTCGTTGTTGCCCTTCTCTTACAGTTGTGACCCTGTCTTCCACCTGCGACATTTGATATGGACTGTAGGTTTATTTTTACCTGTTGTACGAAGGTCTCAGCATAGTTTAGATTCCAGTAAAGCAATAAATGAGATCAAAACTATTATAACTATGATGACTGACTGCCTGACGAGCAATGTTCAAACAGGTATTCCTCTAAAGAGTGAGTTTGCATGAACAAACATTAGTCAAAAGTATCTTTGCCAATGCAGGCAAAGGAAAGCAAATGCTAAACTTCCTCAAAGGGCTACTGCTAGCAAATTCCCGAGTCCTGTGCAGGCAGAATATAAAAATCTAGCAAAAATAAATGAGACACGCAAAATACATACAACCTGTATTTTTTATATAGTCAAAGTTCTTCATTGATACTAGTCGCACATTGAAGTGTAATCTACACACCACACACAAGGAAGTTTACCTGGCACTGCAGGACTGTGTTTAATTATTCAGACTAATTGATTTTACTTTATAATATGAAATACAATTTTTTAAACCAAACACAAACGTAACATTCAATTAGAAAAGTCATGCAAATAAGATTTTTCTCTTCCGAAGTTAAAGAAAATTAAAAGGATCATGGAGAGCATTTATGATGAAATGTCAGTAATATTAATTATGAAAGGAATATGCTGTTCATTAGCGTTATTACGTTAATTATCAAAAATACTTCAAGGAAAAAAAAGAGTGATTTTAGCATTTCCCCACTCATACTAATTCAAGTTGATTCAAAGTAAGTAATTCCCAATTTTCAGGTATATTCCAGAAGAGCAGGCAGGAGGATTTATGTTTTAAGATAGGTAGGTGTTTTAAAAATATCAAATAAAATTGGGGTGTAACACAGATGATTACAGAATTTGGAACCTCCAGCCTTAAGTTAGATGTAAAATCAAGCCCAGTACTTGAATCCTTTTTGAATTCAAAGGACCCCTCTTCTTAGGTTTGGGAGGATAATGCTTTAAAGAAGGAATAAATCATTTTAAATGAGAGACTTTCAATAAAGTCTTGTTTTGACAAACAAACAAACAAGTATAAAATTGGCAATACAATTTTATACTTTCAAGACAATGTAATCAAACCAGTATGTGATCTATTCCACATCAAACCAAGTTCCAGAATACCTACATTTTCACATTCCTCACACATGACAGTGCTAGTCAATTCACCAACAAAGATCCTATCTATGAAGTTCATCTTCACACCCTCTCTTCCATATGCTGAAAAAACATTGCCTTTTTTAAATGTGAAAAATAACAGATCCAATGCCACACTATAAGTACAACAGAATTCTTTCTAAGATATATTATGAAAGCACAATTTTTAAACATATTCAAAATGTTTTGAACACAATACAATAACTAATACATTATATACTGTATTATCTCAACATTTAAAAATATTTTAGTGAGACGGTTCCCTTTTATCCTTCCCTTCCCCACCTACTGTAACAGAATAATAATATTGTATCTCTCAAGAAGCTGCCTTTTAAATAAAATCTCAGTTTTCTTTTGAATACATAATATTGTATTGCCTTAATATAGACACTAGGGTAACAGACAGGTTGTCACCCTCTATAAAAGGTTTTTGAAACTCTAAAAAATGAGACAAAAGTGTGTTCTAATATGTCTCTATGCCTTAACTGCTGTGGATTTGGGAAGGGTGAGTTTCAAAACAGCTTAATCATTATTAAGACATTAATTAAAACAAAATCCCCCAAATTAGAACTTTTGCTTAAACACACGAACAAAAAAAATTAATTTAAACCCTCTTGTTTTGAAAAAAAACATGCCTTCTTTTGAAACAGCTTCCTGTCTTGGCTTTGTAATCATATTTAGAGTGCTTGCAGTATCAGTCAACTGACAGAAATCAGTTGTATTTATGGAAAGTGGCCTCGCTGAGTGATACAATAATTTTGGCTACATAACAAACCTGAAGATGCAGCAGGCTATTTTAGAAAACAAAATTAAATTCTATCTATCATTAAAAGAGGCATTATTAATACAGTGGAAGCCTTTATCCTAGATACAAAGATGCAAGTCAGCACATACTGAGCTCTCCATACTTTAGATACACGCTAGGTGGCACTAGAATAATACATATTACAAGGCTTGTAACTAGAGTACTTCGGGACTGCTATTTACTATAGTCAGTTTTGAAGAAAATGGTATTTAAAAACATGTGCGTTTTGAAAAGTTTTCAATAGAGTTGCATACCTTTGACTTTTCTTCTAGTTTCTTCGTCTGCCGTCTTAGTAGTTGGATTATTAAATGCTTTTAAGATACCAGTTTGTATACGCTATAATTAAAAAAAAACCCAAACAAATCTTTAGCAAGTATTTTAAGGGTAAACATTCTAAAACCATTAATATGTGATTAGATTTTATCTACTCTTATTTCCATAAAATAAGCATAATTTAATATTTTAAAAATACTGTTGTTATTCACTAACGGTGTCAAAACCATCCAAAAATTTCCTCCCCTTAAAAAGGGAGCCATTGTAGAGCACTCGACAGGTCATCAAGAAACGATGAGATTTTCAGTGAACAAATACTATCCATTTTTTCCGCTGTTGGGGGTGGGGGAAAAAATATACTGAAGAATGGACTGTTACTGATTGACTAGGATACAAAATACTTGAAGGCAGCTGAGTATCTTTTAATAGCCAGACTTCAATGACTGTGTTTGGCCAGTATTTCTATTACTTCTGTTTATTTTCTAACACCGTACATTTCAGAGTTATTTTCAGAGAAAACCTTCAGAGAGATACAAAACTTTTTATGAATCCATATAAATGTCATCAACATTTGCTCAAAAGATCCTAAAACCACGTTTTTGAAAGAAGAATCAGAAAGCAGCAAATTCATGCATACAGGTGAGCTGTAGCTGCACCTCAAGACAGGGGGAGCTTCCCCCCCGTTTCTCAGTTGCCCTGGGATAAGGAGATGCTGTATTCCTGAGGGCCGTACCCTGGCAGCAGAACTGCACAGGCTGGTACAAAAGGCGGCTCAGCCCGACCTCGGCGTGCTGCGGAGAGGGAAGCCGGAGGATGAATCCGGTCCCCTGACAGGGAACACTGGAGCGTGCACGACCCGCGCTTCCCTTTTCCCCCGCAAATGTACTTGCTCTCTAATCCACAAACTTTAGTAACACGTACGAGCCTCCCGTGCCAGCGTGCAAATGACATTTGTAATTAAATGCGTCACTGAAGTCACACTTAGAGCAAAGTACCATTCTAGAGACAAATGGCGATACCGAACCTTCTGCAAGTAACTCAAACCCTATGTCCTAACAGGAAAGGAATAATAAATAGCTCTTGCTTGCAGGCAGCAAAGTACGCTTTCAAGCCATACATTGCAAAAGTGTTAGGATGACAGGCAGCGTTGGAGGTTTGGTTTCCAGTTCAGGCACCCATCAGACCAAGTCACACTCCTACCTTATGAGTATGTGACCTGGCTTGTGAATTAACTCCCGCTGCCCCAGCTCAGCTTTGTTCATCTTAAAGCCAACAATATACTAAGAGGGACTAATCAATAGGTAATTCATGAAGTTGAGCACCATAAATGGGTTTAGGGCCATAAGCAACCCTTTTGTTGGGATTAGCTCGTTGAACCATTTATTTAGGTCAAAGAAAGACATAGTCTTTGAATGGGCAGGGTGCTGCGGACAATGGCAGCACACATTAATCAATTAGCAGCAGGGTTCAGCCACTTCAGGCCCCGGTGTGAAACCATCTCCAGCCCACATTGCTTGAAACGGCAGACGCTATGTCATCTTTATTGTAGCTTTTATCTAAAAAGCCCACTTGTGTACATACACACTTTCTAACTTTTTTTAACAGGGATAGGAAAAAGTTCCAATGCTGGTGTCGGATGCAAGATACAAAACCACAGAGAAGAGGCAGAATTGTAATGTGATTTTTTGTTAGTTCCTGTAACTAGTGCCATGTTATGTATTATCTGTATTTCTCATCAAAACTCTTAGGGTTTAAAAACAATTAATCCCGATAGGGCTAGGGAGGCGGGGATGGCCGCGTTCAGCTCTCTCGCAGGTGGGTGGCAAAGCAGCAGGCCGCCCTTTCAGCAGGCCTGTTCCCTCTTTGGAGAGTAAAGTTTAAAAGCGGCGTGAAAGAGAGAGGTTAGTGGCTGTAACCCCTGTTGCAGGATTCTGGTGGCAGACCCGTCGCTGCAGGCTGTCCCCAGCCGGAGCCCACGTGCTGCCGGGCTCCAGCAGCGGGCAGAGCTGCTCCTGCCTGTGCCTGGCCGGCACGGTGGCCTGGCCTGACGTTGGCCGTTTTGTCACGCCATCTACGGACCCAAAACACGGGATAATTAAAGAAAAGAGAGATGCCCGTGGCGGAGCAGCCCGAGGTGATAAAGACGTGTCTGCAGCAGTGCCCCATTAGGGCAGCAGAGTGGTGTAATTGCAGGGCAGGGTGGGACCAGCCTCTCCCTGCCTGGTGATGCGGGCAGCAGAAACACTGCCCGAGAGGTTACTCGGAATTCTTACTGTCTTCCATTACTCTTCTGTGGTAGCTACTGTAGCTGTCACTGGTCTCTAATAATAAACGATTCAAAAGGCAAATACAAATGCAGGTTATCATAGAGATGGCACATTCACTGGTGAACCAGGAGACTGACTTGAGGGGAAAGAGCAGTCACCCACTGGAGAAGAAGCTTAGCCGTTGTAATAATCCTGCTTTCAGTGAATCCTCATTTGTGAAGCAAATATCATTTCCACCTTTTATTACACGAAAATCAACAAACAGTAAAATTTCCCTCTACTGCAAAAACATGACAACCGTTTTCTAACCAAAGTCAGCTACTTCTGTTGCGTGCCCTGTTCAACGTGTAATTCTGTAAGTGTGACAATGTCAAGGTCTAGCTGTTTCTCCCTGTAGTTCAGTTCTGTTTATGATCAAGTATACTGCTGACAAGACCAATATATATTAATATTCTGGTAGGATGGAGATTTATTCAGCTCTACTCTAGTGCCAGGGACTGGCCTCAGACACAGCTTTATATCTTCTCTGCAAGATAATTCCGTTCAGGATCATGACATTCATCACATTACTAAATGAGAGGGAAGAGGAAGTACGCTGGTCAGTACAAGATTTAAGGCCCTCCTTTTAAGGAGACTTAGAGAAGGCTATTTATCAAAATATCATCTGAAAAGAAGGTTTCAAGACTAAGTCAGGCAGATGAAATCAGATACAGTCAAAATAGTTCAAGCAAGCAAACACACACTTTCTTGCATTCAACAATGCAGGAGGCAGAAATAACGAAGGAAAAGAAACAAAAAAACCCCACACAGGGTCATTTTTAATATAACTGCTTATATACTTAGCACACTTAGATGCAGATTTTAAGTAATGAAAAGCAGCACCTCATTTATAAAACAAGTAGTTTTTCACACTTTCAAGAGATACAAGAAACTTTGCAGGATTTTATTTTTGTCCTTTTTTTCTTTCATTGGACTAGATTTCAATGGACATTGTGGGCAGGCCCACAGTTAGGAGCTTCTAATTTCTTTCCAAAAGCTTTAAAATACACTTTGTCAGCTAAATCAGAGGTCCTACCTCTACTTTCTTGATTCCCCTGAAGTCCTTTTTTTGATCCTTTTATTTTATTTAAATAAAGGCAAACAATTCAGATTCCTAAAATTATCACGTTCTACTTACCATACTCTTTCTACTGCTGACTGAAACTTTCATTCCAATCAGCAATTTTAACATATCAACATGAACATAATTAAATAGTCTTTCGAAAAGTCATTTTTCTCAAGATAACAAAAATAGCCACTCTTACTTCATTAAGTACATCTTTATAACATTGGGAACATGAAGAACATTGAAACAATGACTCATAGTTCACTATACAGTCAAATAAGTTCTTTAAAAACACGCACAAAGACATTACCTTTGTTTCTTCAATCCTCATCGCATCCAACAGATAGTGCAGAAGCTCCTGGCTGTCCTGCTGCTGGAACCCCTTAAATCGAGGAGCCCTACGAAAGAAGCAGTAAGGAATTTAAATTTACCTTGGAAGGTTCTTAAGGAGAAAATGTCTACATCAGACTCTAGTTGGATGCCAGGGGTACAAATAGGTACAATCCCTGCTGGACCTCATGGGGCTTTAGGAAGCTCCTGGTGTGGCAGCAATTACACCAACAAGGCTGCACTTTAACCTGGGTAGCATTTTGACCCTATGGGGTATGGCTTGACTAAAATACAGCTTTGCCAGTAGTTTCATCCATGCTAGCAGCGTTTTGCTGACAGACTACACCAGTACTTCTGTATCACCAAACAGTCCCAATGTCATGGAGGAGGGGGAAAGAAGATTTTCAAAGCGTTTAACCTCCCTCCTGCTAACTCATCCTTCTCTCTACCAAGAAGAAATCTCAAATGTGCATAAAACAGTTTGTGTATCGGAAACCAGAAACAGCACTATAATCTGAACTAAAAAAAGATGATATTGAAATGCAAGGGAAGTTGCAAGGCTGTGCATCAAACAAACAAGAACTGCGGGTCAGAATCCAACTGAGAATTTCTTAAACAGAAGTATACATAACCATCTCTTCCAAATGTCTCTACAGTCAATCAATCCATAATCTGCAGCTTACTGAACTAACGGTCCGTGAGTAAGATGGAAAACGCCCTAGAAATAAGTAACATCACAGAGCATAAGAATTTCAAATGCTATTAAAGAAATATAAATCTGCAATAATAGGATATTCTGATATATGTAATTTACACTGTATTCAATCAATTTTTATTTATTCTAGATTTCTTCAATTAATATTACAGATATAATATGACAGAGGATTTCAATTCTAAGAGTATCGCTAAGAGAAAAGCCAGGGTTTGGGGGAGGTTTTCTTGGTAGAAAGAGTTAATCACTCTTCCATTATCAGATAAGTTACTTTTATACTTGCTTCAGAAAAGCTTTAAAAGGACCTTTTAGCATCATGAACTATCAACTCACACCATATCCATATCTAAACTTCTGTCCTACAGTCTAACAAACTGCAATATTTCACGTCTGAAATTCATATTAAAACATGTAGTATTACCAGAAGCAAACAAAACACAGCTTCATACCTAAAATGGAAAGAGCCTGAAACCAATGAGACACTCTCTTCACTGTTATTTTGACCGAGACAATATATTTTAATCCATATTCCAAAAACTATCAGGTTTGCAAAAGCAGGTAATAAATTGGCTATACACTGTCTGATTTTTTTCCCCCCAAAGCCACTTACAGGAATTGTATACCCAACTGGTTTTGAGAGCAAAAATATCTGAGATGACAGAGGTTGAATTTTCACAAGTCTCCTGCACAAATGAAAGGAACCTTCCCGATTCACCCATCATAACAGCCAAGCGTATCAAGTATGTTGCTCCTGCTGCACATTGAATACAAAACCATTACAAATTCTAGCTTTTCTGCAATTTCTGAGAGCACCAAAAGAAGTAATCTGGACAACCCATGGAAGAACATAAAGTATCCACACTGTTACTGTGATTTAATATCACTACATTTCCTATCACCATTAGTTTACTAATCTAGATAGCCAGAATTAAAAAGAAAATGCTGATACAATGCTCTTTTCTCACACTATCCAAGTTTAGAAGATGGGGGATAGTGTAGTCCATCTCATCAGAACTTTATAACGCTTGGTAAAATCTTTTAAAGTCTCATTTCTGTACTGCATCCATAAGCACGGGTGGCAGATACGCCAGCCCCAAGCCCACGAGCATCATTCCTGCGTGGCAGCCCCCTGCAGGGATATCCCTGGCCATCCCCAAAACAGCAGCGAGCAGCATCTCGGGCTGAGCAGGTGAAGTGACCTGCAGGAGAAAGCCACGAGGCTGCAGCTCTCCAGCTGTGATTTTGTTTGCGAGGTGAGTGATAAGCACTTCTTGTATAACCATGTGCCACAGCCCTCCTTTTTACAATAAAGTTCAATGAAGGAGTGGTTTTTGTTTTGTTTTTGAGATCCACATGAGCTAAAAAGCATTAGGGCTGCAACTGAAAAAGATACTGCTTCTGCATAAATAATAACGTCATTACTTTTTGGATGTGCAATACCAAATGACTGTCTGAAATTCCCAGACTACAAGTGCACCTTCTAGAATAATATATACTGGCTACTCAGGTTAAACAGAGATCTAAATCACCAAGGACTGCAACAGCTTCTTCAAAAAACAAACAAACAAACAAAAAACCCCAGCATACTTCCAAATTTTCATCTCTAGAAATTAAGTCTTAAAGGAAAGGTTCTACACGCCTTAGAAAATACCCATCTGGTGTTGCCCTGGTCCTCTCAGACTACACTGTCCTTTGAGCTGTCCTCCTCCGTGGTGTCTGCACCAGCCAGACGAGTCAGACCAAGGATGCAGAAGGGACACTGGCACTGGCTGAATTTGTACCGTTCCACTTCACTACACAGGACAAACAAAAAAGGAAGGTTCCACAGGAAAAGCAATTCTTTTTTAGTCTTTTTGGACCACCCACAGCATCCACATGACCCTCGTAAGCCAAAAGAGGAAAAACATCTGTTTCAGACAACACTACCATTTACACCAGTGATGTTTTAGCCAACTGCACAGTGGTAACGTTGCATCTGTTCATAAGACAGCCATTCAGTAGTCTCAATCGCTGCTATGCAAAAACTAGATTCCTTTTTTCACTACTCACAGCATCTAAATACACTCTAAATAGCATACTTTGCAGGCATAGATTACACAGAAATTCCAAAATACACTTATGAATACGTGGATAGATCCTTAAGCTGTTATCCTTACTAAGATAACCATAGCTGGAAGGCTTCTCATAAACAATTTGGATCTCCAGCTTCTTGCAACCCCAAATAAGACTGTAAATATTCACTATTAACATATTTCTACTCACATTAACTATAACTTACTGGTCAAACCATACCTGTCTTTCCAGGCAAGTTACCCTTTAGATCTTTAATTACAGTCTTGGACCAATTAATCTAAAACGGGAGTGGAAAGGGTGGGGTTTTTGTACCTCCAGCAATGCCACCAAACGGACTCGCTGCAGACTGAGAAGAGCACATGCAGGTGTAACCATGTGCACCCCTCCCAAAATCTAGCACAGGAGACAACTGGCTGAGCAGAGCTCAAACAGGAATTTTATTAAACTGGACGAGCAGCCAGAAAAAACAACCACATACTTGGTTATTCAATTTTATGAAACACGTCTTGAGCCAGTTTTCATTTTCAGCCTCAGATTGCGTGCTCTGGCTAACCAGTACAATGAGCTGTAAATACGTTATCAGTATTTTCTCCAGGCACAATGATCTTACTTGCCCAGCCATGCTCTTCAGCCGTTCTAGGGTTCCCAAAGATGCGGTTTCTTTCCCACTCATACACTAAAGCTGCTCAGGTTTGCCTTGGAAGTTTGTGCTCGTGGATAGGAGAAATTAAAGGTGATCAGAAAATGCATCAGGCGTGCAACGTGCCTACAACAGTAGAACTTAAAGCTGGGCAAGATGTCAAGACGCCAAGTTAGGGCACAGCAGCCCCGGGCTACAGGCAGGACAGCGATTAGAAGGGCCTCAGTTTTGAACTGCTCGCTGGAGGCACTTCGGATGTAACTGGAGAAGGATCTAAGGTGATGAGGCATCTAAGGTCAGTGCCTAAAATTAAGTGGAATAAATCTGGACCTGCATATGCAAAACAACATGTTGACATTTACAAATATGATAACTTCACATTTGTACTTTGTATCTACTTTTTGACACAAAGTTAACAATATCCCTAGATAAAAATGATTTAATGATGCTGCTCTACTATGAGACTTATTATAAAATCTGGAATCAGCTGAGTGGGTGGGTTTTTTAAGCGTTCTTTTTAAAGTCAAATTTTTTTTTGCACATGCAGGTCAACCTAAAAAATTACTTTAAACTTAAAAAAAAAAAATCAATTCATTCAAACTTGAAATACTCCTCTTAAAAATTAAATATTTTGGTTTAATATTATTAAAATGCAATTTTTTGCTTCTGTTAAAATCAAATGTTCTATTTCCAAATAATTTGATTATAAAAACTAAATACATTCTGAAAAGCACCGAACCTTTGGTTTTGATCCAATAAAACACTCAATATACATTAAAAAGATAAATAATATATGTACCTGCATGCACATGTTTACATGCATGCACAGTTTCACTTTTCAATTTGCTAAAACAGTTTTCTGATAGTTTCTTTCATTGAATGGCAAGCAATCTGAAAGACTCTTTTTTCTTTTTTTTTTTAACCCAGATGCTAAAATCAGTTCAATTCTGAGAAACCTAGTTAGTTAGCTGCAGCATTATCATTAGTTAGTTTTATTTATGAGAAGTTTGTTTTCCTGAGACAGTGAGAATCAATGAGTATATTCAGCCTGTCTTCCCTAGTACAGGCACATTAACAGCTCTAGCATATAGCAAGAAAACAAAATCTTGCATTTACACAACCTGGATCTTGGTACTAATAGGGATTTTTTTTTATTTTTTTTATTTTTTTGGGCCACAGAAGCAGGGCCACTGCAAGACACATTCTAGTAAAAAGGAAGAAAATTAAGAATTACTTGACAAAAAAACAAGCAAAAGCTCCATCACTGTTACAGGAGGGTTTTTTTCATTGTAGGCACACCTCACAGAACTACATCATCAATGCAAATCAGAAAAAAGCCCCACACATGCCTTTTGTTACTGTTTATGGTTTGCAGTGTAAGCTCCCACTGATGAACATACAATGATCATTTCAGATTAAAATTAATTTACTAAATGATATTTCAAGGGAAAACAGTTCACCCATATGTTCCACACAGTTTTATCAGCTTAAACGAGAGGGGGGAAAAAATGAACTCAGCCATGGCATTTGTTTGTTTCTCTTAGTCATTCATTTCACTGGCATACAGAGCATCTACGAGGAGAAGATTATTTAGGCTTCTCTGTGCTTACACTAAATCCTTTTCCAACCTCACATAAATCTACACACTTGAATTTTAATGGCAACAAGGATGATGGGAATGTAACAGCTACCACTTTAAAAGTGAAATGGCAGGGAAAACAACTTGTAAAGATGCTATGTAAGATTTGAGTCATTTACTTGGACTGACAAATGATGTCATTGTTTACACTGCTTAACATATAGTCAATTTGTCATTCATGTACATGCATGCTATGTAACACTGTATATAATTCTAAATATCCAATGTTCTGTGGAAAAACATTTGAGATTAGTGCATTTGTTTTTTGGGGGAAGCCACAAAGGAAAACCAAAAAAACAACAATAAAAAAAGAGGAAGAAGGGAGGGAATTTCACACCACACAATGCATTTACTGGGAACTTCCTACACTTATAAACCAGTGCTGGGGGAAAAAAAAGGAATTAATCCATGCTGATACACAGAAATCTGACAACTAAAAGATGTGCACTCTCGTCTCCTTGAAAATATGCTTCAAGCAAGATCCTTGGCAAAAGTGGGGGACTTGAAGATGGTTGGTTGAGTTGACCGCTCACAGATGTGCTGACATATGGAAGCCAGTGCCAATGCGATACAACCTGTTGTACAGTGTCAGCAGGATAATGACAGAACAGGTTGAACTCCTGCTAATGGCCATAAGTGGTGAAGGACAACTGTGACATCTACATGCATACTACTTATCTAGCCTCTCGTTACTCATCTGGAGACCAGTTATAATTGCTTGACTGTCAGTTAAAGAAACACTTTTCATGATGATCTACTTCTAGAACATTTTAATAACAAAACTTACATAATAACGTAATTTTTAAAAGGAAAAACACCACAGTTCTCTAAACATTAATACGTTTAATTCCTATCATTTGAACTATTCATTTAGAAATGAATATGCTTCAAAAGCAAAACTGGGGTACAATTACAGTCATTCAGTCATACTGCACAGAACTGCCATACCTTTGTGTCTCTAATAAAAACCCTCTCCAAAATCATCCTTTCAATAATTACTATCTTTGAGCAGAAGATAGCCTAATACCTTGGAAAACTTCAGAAAAAATAACAAGTGCTTGGAAACAGAAAATAGAACATGCTACATGATTTTTTCCAGCAGTG
Source organism: Astur gentilis (assembly GCF_929443795.1). Lineage (NCBI taxonomy): Eukaryota > Metazoa > Chordata > Aves > Accipitriformes > Accipitridae > Astur > Astur gentilis. The sequence continues at coordinate 17,018,210 of NC_064894.1, forward strand.
CAAAATGCAGAGGAACCCCTCTAATACTGCAGTATGCTGTAAAGAAGCAAAGTAAAATGTTTACTTCATGTTAGCCTGAGAGAAGAAATTTTGCTTATCTGCAGATGAAGATGTTTATCTCTCAAGACTGATCAGTCACCAATGAAAGTTACAAAAAAAGCCTGCAAAGGGCCGGTTTATAAAAGTTACAACAATTCACAGGACTTAGGTTTCCCAGTGACACTATCAAATACCTATTCACTGTCATTATACAATAGCCAGACTGAAAAGTTTTGTTCTTCCTAAAGCAATCGTTCTCATTAGTGATGCCAAGTTATATGCAGCACTATGACAGAAAACAGAGCAAAATCCTACAGCATAATTAATCCCCGTGATTAATCTTATCTCAAACCTGCCCTACAGGCATTAAGAGTTCTGCTACAGCAAGGTGCTTGGTAGGAAAAAAATCAACCAAACATGAGCGTGCCCCCACACGTAACTAACAAATAACACAAGATGTGCCTGTCCTATCTCCTTTGGACATGCTGGCTGATTTCTTTCATCTTTTTCTGTCTCACCTTCCCCCAAAAGAGAAAACGAGGCACCATGTCTCACCTTCGCCCAAAACAGAAAATGAGGCACCATCGCTTTCTTGCGATGCACCAGATCTCTGGTACCTGAGCAAAAAGCACTTGTTAGAAGTAGCTCTGAATGGAGGTAATAGCTGACATGCTACAACAGAGCCATTTCCCACTTGACCATCCGAGGGAAAATACAACTCTTTTTACTGAGTAATGGAAATATCTGTCTGGTGCAATTTCTTCCTACCAGCTGGTAGCTAGTGAAGACCTTTATGCATGAGGTCTTGCATCCCTATTAAAAAAGTTTTCTCTTTGTATGGATGTCCAATTCTTCTTTCTTCCTTTAAGTCTCACTAAGATTTTCAACAGTGCTCTGTGACAGCAAGTTCCACAGGTTAGCTCTATAAAATGTTTAAAAAAACCCTTTTTTCCCCTGGCTCTAAATCTGTTGCCTTTCAGTTTCACAGTCAGCTCCTTGAACTCTTAGGAGGGCAGTTAAATAAGCAGAACTAATTTATCTTGTACCATATATTGTCTGCTCTTGCTGTCATGCCTCCTTTTCATGTCCTCTCCTCCCTAAACTCCCAAAATTCAAGTCCCTCTTGACGTGAAGGCTTCCTATTTTTGTTACCTCTCCCTAAAGCTCCAAACTGGCTTTATCTTCTAATGCTCTACTCTGGTTAATATGAACATTGCTACTGAGGATACACCTCCAATGTACCTAATGAAATTATTGGTTTTCTCCTTCATTGCATCTACAAGCATTGCTTATGTAGTTCACCAATACCACACACATTGCAAATACTTGTGTTGTCCGAAACGCTGCACAAGTCCTCCTCCTGAGTGGAAGAAGTGAACACAAAACTCGAACAAGTGCAGATGATTCCTCTACTTTGCACTCATAAACCTCATCCATCCAGCTTTGTTAACTTGTTCCTAAAATTAAAGAAACTCTGACAAAGTTAACTGAAATAAAGGCATGCAATCTCTCGACTGCTGCTGCATGAAGAAGATTCAATCTCCTCTGTCAGAGAGCTCCTGAACATGACGCAGCACCGTCAGCAAGGCACATGGGAGGCACGACAGGGACCCAAAATAATTCTTCACAATCGGTCATGGAAACATCAACTGTATGTTCTTCTGCTATTATCTTTAAATGGTAAAAGTCAAATGGGAAAAATAAGCAAGTTGGAAATCTTTTCTAAAAAGAGCTTTTTCTCTATGCCAATATTATTTTAAAAGAAAAGGCTCAAAAAGACTCCTAATTAATGAGAAAAATCCTGTTTCCTTCACCCCTTAAATCCTGTCCAACATTATCTCAGTTTCTCTTAGTGTTTCCTCTCAGAAGTGATAAATGTGGAATGCTCCAAGCATTGTTTAGGTTTCCCTCCAAAACTAATCAATATTCCTAACTGCACATGACTTCCATTCTGTCAGTCCCACCTCTGTCTTGAGTTCTGCTTTCTGCACCTGAGAAGGAAGGATGAATACTCCCTGAGGAGGGAAGACCTATGTATATTTTGTGACCACCAATAAAATCTTTGTTAGGCAAGTATTTTTTCCTGCATGTTAATGTAGCAATATAATACCCCTATAAATAATTATTTGGTGAGGGTTTGAAGCAGCTAAATTCTGTAACCACTTTCTGGGCTCATCGCTTATATCCTGCAACATTTACTTGCTACGCAAATCTAAGCTTTCTTCCACCAATAAAATTATTCAATCATAACAAATAAAGGAAGTAAAATTTATGTCCTCTTAATACATCAGTGTTGCATTAGTCACTAAGTCTCCAGATAAGTCAGAAGTCTGCAGTCCTGATATTCAGCATAGTGGAAAACCAACAGAAGGGCCCCGTAGCTATGCTCACAATCTGTCCTTGCAAAACATCTGACAGCTGCAACACTAACAAAATTAACAGTGGATGAATTAGTACCAGACGCTAAACAGTTGCTATAGAAAGACTCATCCATTTCTTTTCTTCTTCTCCCCTTCTTCAACCTGGCTACCCCACCACTTGATAAAATTAACACTCAGTATCATTTTTTTCTTTTGTTATTTAATAAAAAAAAAGCACCACAAATACCCTTTCATACACAAGATGATGAACTTCACGCCATGATCTCCCTAGACTCTTAAAGAAGCAGTTTGCAGTTGAAAGGACTGTGTCCCAGTTCTCTTACTGCTTCTGAGCAGCAAACGCGCGTCCACTTGCAGAGTTTCTCACTTGCAGATTTTGGGATCCCACCCAGTGCCGTGACAGAGCTGCAGCTGAACAAGGCAGCGCCTGCTCCCTTTCTTTACAGGCTCTCTGCCCACACCTAACCGCAGTCCTGTGTGCCTTCACCCGCTCCTTTTTAGCTCTTCCTTCCTTCCCTGCCTTCTTAGGTGGTCTTTCACTGAGCACTTTTCCATTTTTGAGTCAGAATGCCCAGTTCAAATGTGAGCATTCAAACTCTTGCGTAATGCAACATCTCAAGCAGGTGGAGTCCTGAAGTTCTACAGGGACATCAAAAAAGCAACTCCAGACCTCAAATTCAGAAGTGTTATTCCAGCACTGAACTTGAAATGAGGGCAAATGTCAGGTGTTAAATTATACAGCTACCTTTACTATATCTTGCATTAACTGATCCAACATGAAAATATGTCATCATTCAGCGGGGAGATTAAAAAACAAAAAAACACCCAAACTCATCAATACCAATTTAATCAAAATCTATATATATTTTTGTATATATAATCCAATTGTGTCATCAGGGAAAAGTATCCATTTTTAAAGGATCAGCTTTCTGCTAGACACAAGACAAATGTTATTAGGAAACTGCTGTGTTACTTTTTGGCTAGATAGCATACTATAACGGTCCTGACAAGTAGATAGATCGAAGTACATAAAGAACAGCAGCATACCATCCCTGCTGACAGCTTCAGCATTTCAACCATTCACATTTGTAAGAAGCCTCGTAAGATTTGGAAGTGACTACACTAAGTATTACGTAAAACGTCTATATTCTCCATGACCACTCAGTGGGCGTGTCCCTGTTTGCAAGCTACAGGCAACTATTCAAAATAATGTTATGGTAAAGACTGGGAAGACAATTCCTGGGTCACTGAGTCCAACTCTTCATATCACAGACAAGTACATCCTACTCTATCTGTACAATCTGGTTCATAAATTCTTTAGTGAAGAAAGGTATGGTCATATACTGTAGACTGGAACTGAGACAGCAAGATCTGTGATGGGGAGAGAATAAATTTTTAAAAAAAAAAAAACAAAACAAGGTTGCAACTGGAGTCAGAAACTTTTATGTAAAATATATAAAACAAAAACATTATTATTAGACATCCTTTTCCATGCCCTTCTCCCCAGTAGTTAAATGTCTTTCTCTGATTTATCTCTCTGAAATACAAACATTTTTTTTCAGTGTAGTACTTCCTTTCACACATGCATCCTGTCATCTCTTTAGGAAAGATGCTGTTTGAACTTCACTTGTTAAGTAAAAAGAGTTTCTGCTAATGCATGTGAAGACCACAAGTAGTGCATGCCTTTAAGATTATTTTATTAACACAACCTCTGGGCAGGATTCAAAAAGCAGCTTACAGAGAATACTGCAGCAACACAGACTTCTCCCTAGCTGGGACTCCTGAAATCTTGCTGTGCTCTCTCTTTCATTTCAGCTTTGCTAAAGAGTAGAAAGCCAATTTTAAAAGATTAAAAAAGGCTTTCTAAAAAAGGCATGACAGAACACTGCATTCATACTGTTTAAGTTAATGTACAGTAAATATATTCAGTTTGCAAAGATAAAGACTTCCTGTTCTCCTACTTCCACCACTGCAGACTGCTGAATTTGCTGAAATTCCCCCTTTCTTCTTTCTTGCTCATGTCACCATCAGTAACAAAATAATCAAAAAACCAAAACCTTCTGTCATACCCATGCAGCCACTTACTGCCCCTGAACACCTAATTTCTTGCTAACAGGATGTGGCTGACACTTTTATTATTGATACTAGAGCTAGTAAAGGATTTATATCTAAGTTGTGTTCTGCAAGGCTAACAAATTAAGAAGTAGGGGTGAAGGCAAGATATGAAGTCTGCTGCCCACATTAAAATGTGTTTCAATTTTAGCTGGTAGTTAAAAGTATAGGCTCATCTTAAAGATGAAAAAAAAAAAAAAAAAAAAACCAAAAAAAAAGAACAACTAGATATCTGGGATTTAATACCGATATATTGTGCAGCTATCACTTGATGACTACACAAACACACACACAGAGCAGATACAAAATAGCTATTGCTTCAAAAATACAATGTCATCTGAAGTGCACTGCATCATGATTATTTTACGGTGAGTTTGCTAAGGTGGGCTTCAAAACATGTTCTACTTCATCTTTTCCCTTCTATCCTTAATACCTACAGAGAAAAAAATTTCCTTTGCATTTCTCGGCCAAATTTTGTTCTTATAATCACATTTTTGAGTCATTCCTGAAACAGGAGGACGAGTGAGGAAAAAACATATTTTTCTTCCCTATATATTTTTGTTCCAGGTAGATAATGCTAAAGATAGGACACTGCTGTTTGACTCAAAATCACTATAAGGACACTTTATACACACTTCCTTTTACAGCTCAAAAGAATCAAAAGGAAGTCAAGTACAATAGAAAAAAATATAATATTGAGTATCTGAAGCTGAATTTTGAGGATAAAGAAAAAGTAATAACTGATTTCTTTATCAGAATTAAATTGCCCCCGCTCTAGTCTAAAAGCTTTTGTTTCTTTATACCAAATTTTAAACTCACGCTTGCACAACGAGGTTGCCCTCGAATGCCATGGTAGGAGGCTGCAACTTTCTTCTAACTCTCTTGCTGCAGAACACTTACAATTCCATACAATAATACTGTAGCAAATAAATTAACATGCATTATTAACCTTTTCAAATGTGAGATTCAGCTATATCATCCTTCAGTTACTCTGCTTCTACAGCTTCTGGTACTTGTAAAGTGAATATTTAAATATTTTTATCAACTTTTAAACAGGTCTTCTACAGGTGTTTTAAAAAGCAAGATTGTTTGCATCATAATTGAAGGCACCTACAAAGCACCACTGTATACATTTTCCACACCAAGAAACAGGAGTTTCTTCAGGGCTTGTAAGCTCTTTGCAATCTGGAGCCATATGCCATTTCAGTACTGCTTCAAGTCCTTGCTTGTTAGACCCTTTTTAATTTTGAATTGATGCCAAGGTCAGACATCATAGCAGAGGTTTCCCATTTAAAAGCTTAGCCTTTTTTTCAAAATACCTACATACACTTTGCAGTATTAGCACAGCTTTATGCTAATATACAACAAAACCTGAAAAGTAATTCTATTTTCTTCAGTTTTACCATGCCCTCTTCTGCCCCCTCGCACTCAGTTCAAAGCCCATTCAAAGCTAGTGGTTATGGACTGGGCCATACATTTCATGAAGAGGAGGTACAACCCTGGAGCGCAATAAGGAGCCCTGCAACTTTAAAATATGAAGAACACATTTTCTGGACTGCCCAGTAAAAATCTAATGGCACCTTAGAAAGGGCAACAGACAAGGCACACTTTGAAACGTATCACTGGAAATTAAAAATAAATAAATAAGATACTGACAATACGTACTTTTGACAAAGCTGACTGAACAGCACTTTGGGAGAAAGAGGACCTTTTCCAGCCTCCCTCATGCTGTGAAGGAACAAGAACATCGCTGAAGTCAAAGGTCCTGGGCTGGAGAGGTTTACCACCAAAGGATCCTTCAAAGCAAAGGTAAACTGCACATCAGATTTCAAAGTTAATGACACACAAGACTTACCTGAAGTTAGTATGTTTATGACAAAGAACAATGTAACTTTCAGTCTTAAGAGTGTTTTGGGGTTGGGTTTTTTTAAATGTTGATGTCACCGACATGACTGAAATAGTTGAAGAGAAAGCTTATTATTTAAGTAGTAATAGTTGCAAAACCAAACAATTCTTGTTGAGCAAATTGGTTGGTAACCAATAGTTTTGGGAACAGGCATGTCAATGAGCCAGTCTGACTCTCACCAAAACAGACTACCTCCTGTATTGGCTGCTTTACTCCTACTCCCATGTGCACCGAAATTCAACTGGAGAGACGTCGCGGGCGACCACCTCCGTGGGCCAGCGCAAGACAGAGCTCAGCAGCACTCTGTCTACTCCACCTCAGCAAAGGGGTGGCCCCCTTCTCTGGCCTGAGCGCCGCACATCGAAATTTCCACACGTCCGACAGCCACAGGAACGTACCCGGTTCCTCCAGGAACCAGGCGCCGGGAAGGCACCGGCGGTGGTTCTCAGCAGGAGCCGACAGCAGACCCCACAGGTCCGCCGCGGCAGCGGGGGACAGGCCCCGGGCGCACCCCGCGCAGCCCCTCCTGGTGCGAGATTCGCCCCAGCCGGCAGGTCCTGGGGCTGGAAGGAGTGGGCCGGCAGCCACCCAAGCCCGTCTTGGAGCAGGAGAGGCTCCTGCACTGCTTATGCCACGTGTGTCCCAATGACCACAGATCGCCAGCTCTCCCTAACACGCTCCCAGGTTCATACAAGACCACAGTGCTTCCTACTCGCTGGCCCGACTCTCACAAAAACAGATTACAACTGACGGACAAACAATTAGAGAGGCTGCCTCGCCCAGAAAGCAGATCCACACGAAACATAAGCGCTGTGGATACACACAAACATAGAGTATTTGCATTAGCAAAATAATGCACCATCGAAAGGTGGGAAAATGCCCTTCACCAAGCAGGAAGCTGGGAGTTTCTACATTACTATTAGTGAGACTACTGCAGCCCTCTAATTCTGTGTTGACATACAAAGACCAGAAAACACAGACTTTGCTCCGAAGATCTTATTTACATTGTAAGCATTGCCATTAAACAAAAAATCAATCTTTCAACCTTATGGCTGTGCAAGTTTCACATCAAGCATAAGCCAACGTACCACTGGCTTTCTAAGCCTCCGGGCACAAACAAGCTCCAGACCTCCGTTGTGGCTCAGGATAACTTAGTGAAACATGTTGCTGCCCAGAACTGCCACTGGAGGAAATATAGGCAGCAATGCAGTAATTTTCACACTGTACTTGCCTGGAGAAGCTATGAACATCACCAACAGCAACGTACAGAAATCTTCATCATTTCAGAGGTATCTGAAACAGAATCTCACCCCTCAACCCTCACTACCACCAGAAAGCTCCCAGTGAACAGAAGAATAAGAAAAGAAAGAATAAAAAAATCATCTCTAAACTGCTTTCTTTAGCTAGCAGAGAGAAAGGGGTATTATCTTCATTGCCAACAACATATTATGAAAACCCAAGTCTCTAAGGCATGACCAGGAACAGCAGCATATTCTTCTAATAATAACCACAGGAGTCTCTTTCCAATGTGCCTGTAATAAGCTTGCGGACAAGAAATTTGGTCCTCACTGAAATTTTGCTTCTCTCAGTTTAATCCTCTGGCCCGTGAAGCACATAATAGATTTTACAAGCCTTATCAATGAAGGTCTGGGACAGACTGGAATTAAATACTTCATGAACACTTTCTAGAGCCAAATACACTATTTCCTGTATCATACATTCATACTGAAGCAATGAAATGGGAAACAAAAATAAGCCAGCCACTTTCATAAGGTCAGGCATCATTTGCTACTTCAGTGTCACAAAATTTGAAACGAAGTGATTATTCCTCCTCCTCCAGGGCTGAATAATTAGTTTCGTAAAAGGAGTGAGTTCACAGATATCATAAACCAGCTAAACAATTAAAAGGCAAAAGAAACAGGAGAGTAAGAGCATGTCTTTAATGGAGATGCGATTTCCCATTCTCCAGCTTCTTCCCACATTTCCCCAAATTTGTATTTCTCACTGCATACTTACCAATTGGGAGTCTGAAGTATGACAGATTTTTAACTTTGTTCCTTTCTCCTTCATCTCATACACCAGTTCATTTAGTACGTGAGTCTGTGCCAAGTTCTTAAAGAAAAAAGAAATAAACCCAAGAAACACACGCTGATCTTTCAAGTATACATTTTCCTTTAGTTACAAATTCTAGCTTCAGGGAGATACAAAATGAGACATATTTCAAAATTTACAACTGAGGTTTAAATCAGACCACTGGAAAAAGCAGGTATCACCCTTACAAGAGCCAAGATCATTGATCTCAGACTGTTTCTACAATTGTATCTAATTCTGTTTCTGTAATTCCAAAACAGTTTCCTAGTAATAACTTTGTTATTTTTGTTGAATAACAAGATTGGGGTGGGGGTTTTTTGTTTTGGTTTGTTTTTTTTTATGGTGCGGACATTAGTGTCAGTAATCATTTGTTTCTTTTAAACTCTGCAGTCCCCCTCAATGTGCCCCAAGAAGCACAAAGGCTTTGGCACACTGAAAAGCATTCTCTCTCTGAATTTAAGTGAGGAACCAGCTCAACATATCTCAGCTTTGGTTTTTATTTTTGGTTAACTTTGACTGCAGATCACTTAGGTTTCTACAATGCCCTAAGTATGGACAGAGAATAATTTGCAGTTATTCTACTCCTTACAAATTTACTATTTGTTTGCTGAGTTTTGTAATCACCACCATAAACACAAGGTAGAATGCCAGTTCAGAACACCTTTGTAGCAGTTTTCTCTCATTTGTTCACTCCTGTCTCCAGACATAAAAATGTTTCTGCTCAACTGACAAGCAATAGGGTGGTCCAATATAAAACCTGCTGCTTTTTTTGAGGATGTTGGTTTAGTTGTACACTCAACATCAATAAAAGTGTATTAGTATAGTTCATTCCTCTTATTCTGGTCAGAATCCTCCCCCCCCCATAATCACTAAAAGTACATTTATAACTGCATCCATTATAGGTGTTTAAAATGGTCACAATGCACAGTGCAGACATTCACATTATGCATAAAGTACCACTTTTCACACCCACCAGTACGGTAAATACTGTGCATTACTCACAACTGCCTAATGCTGAACTACAAATAAAACCATATGCTAGAGTACAACCCACACACATATGCAGTGTGTAAAACACTTGACATTTTCATATGTCTCATTACTGTGAAAAATGCTACTGATCCAGGAATTCTTTTTTTGTTATAACAGGAAATATTGCTTGGATAGCAAGGAGTAAAAAGAATTTGAAAAGGGCCTTCAGAAAGCAGAATGAAGACTGGTAGCAGTCATAACCTTTTCTGAAGTCCACAGTTTATACAGATTAAGTATTTCTGAAAGCTATTAAGAGAAAGCTGTATGATCTTTCCATCTTACCTGCATGACAGCATTAAAAAAGCACGTATTTCCTAAATTATTTATTCCTTTAACTGGAACGGATGCACCATTACCAGAACTTTTTCCTTTCAGTATTTCACTTGTTTCACTGTTTTCTTCACGGAGTCGTATGATTTTTGATGAACCTATAAATAAATTATAGATTAATATTACTATGTAATTGCATAGTTTAATCAATTCAGTCCTTCCATAGCTCACATTTATCATTTTTAACATATGCAGAAAGACTCCTTGATGGTACTCCAAGCTGCTTTACGTACCTTTAAAAAAAAAAAGAGACATCAGCAGTTTAACCCCGGGGGAAAAAAAAATTCTCCCCAACAACTACATATATCTGACAAAACCTTCCACAATAATCATACCGTCCCATAAGACTGTAACTTCTTCAATTACCCAAGCAATAAATAAAGTAAAACGGGCTTTGTTAGTTTATTAACAATAGGCAGTTAAGATGTACATTCATTAGACACACTAGAAACACCACACAAAGGCTGCTTTTTGGTGCATTTGAAGAGGTACCAAAAGTTACCACCTGAATGCTGCAAGTCTTTATCAGTTATGGTGGTCTGTTTGAATTGCCTTGTAGAAGTCAGTCAACAGACAAATCAGAGTTATCAGTTTCCCCAAATGCTCCTTGACTCACCTCCCTTCGTCACAGCCTGAGGAACTGCTAACACAACCCAAATACATACAATGCTAGTGTTTTAATTTCAAACAAAAATTTGATAAAACTGCAATGGAATATGCTACCAGTATAACATCCACATATTTCCCTATTTCCCTTGTTCTTTAAATAGATGAGGGGCAGCAAAGTTAGACAGTCATTAACTTGTAGCCTAGAGGTAATGGAAAGACTTGAGATAACAATATTTAGCCTCGAATTCTACTAGCAACTTTCATATTGTCATGGTTGCAGGACTAAATATGAACATTACTGACATCTGCAGTGTCTTAAATATTGATTAACAATGCATGTCAATGTAAACGAGTTATGGACTTAATAGATGCCAAGAACTGTGATGCTGCAATCTCTGTCTTGACATATGAATTCATATATTTGTCCTAATGAGTTTCACATTGAAGTCTCATTAAAGTGTTCTTGAGAAATAACTAACAGACCTATTTACGTTAATGAAATGTTCATGCCAAAAGGTTCTTTTATGTACACTCTAGGTAGCTTCTTGCTTAGAAGATGAAAAAATATAATTAAATAAAAAAAGAGTCATTAAAATATCTATTGTATCTGGCAACAAGCTTGTGACGCAGTCTGTCTGCACCCTATAATGCCATCAAGGCATAATTATTTTTCCAAATTGTTTCGGAGTTTGTCAAAACACAGTTAGAGGTGCTTTGCTGTTTAAAAACATTTTAAATGTTCTTGGTAATACTGCTTACACAGCTTTAAAATACTCTCCACTCGTGCGGAAAATTAAGACAGTACAAGGGCAAAGTAAGAGACCAAGTTCTCCTTGAAAAAGCAGACAAAGTGTTTTTGAATGCAACGAATGACAAACAGCTTGGGAGCTGCTCACACCCTGAAACAGTCACTGTTTTATGGGCTACATGCAGCAACACCTTTTAATTGACATGCTTACAAGGGGCACGCTACAGTGTCTGAGACTCGTCCACCCATGCAGAGCTCCAACAGAATTATAGCAGGAGAATGGGAACTCCAAGTGTCTGCAACTGGAAGGCACTGCTCACTTTCAGAAATTTAGTAATGTAAGTGGAGACTTCTTCCCCTCAGAAAAGTGTGCCATACAGAGCAGTGCTGGGGAGAAGAGATGGTTAAAAAGAAAAAAAAAAAAAAAGAGAAAAAAAAAAAAGCCAAAATTGTGTAAATAATTTGTGTTATTAGTGTACCACAGTTGTTGCATTTATCCATCGGCATTCAAAAACATCTGGGACAGCATCTTAAAGTAAACAATGTTCACAAGGCCATCTGGACAAAACTGCAGGCAAAAATTAAAGCATAAGCATATGGAAAAGCAGATTTTTCTCTTCCCTTTAGCAGTACAGGATGACAAATGTCAAACCTAGATCTGTCCACGCTTCACTGTGCTATGCTTTGCAGCACCACCTGGCTCTCCTTGCACAGCCACCAAATATGGACAGCACTGCCACAGCGGACCATATCTGCAGGGCAAACTCGATAAAAGCATTTCACTTCATGGTTAAATGGCAGCTTCACACAAGTAGCAAGGTTCCATTTGCTGAACCTTACATATAAATTATTTAAGGGAGGGAAAACAAAGCCGAAGCATCCAGCTTTGCGATAAGAGCTGGATGAATATGCAATTATAAAACACAATAAATGAGAACCAGACATCCAATTGCCACAAAGCTGGATAATTAGTATAGGGATCAGAAGAAGCAGTAGTAAATTAAGAAAAGGCCTCCATGTTGTTACTGAAGCCTAGGAACCTCCTTTCATTCAGGAGGTTTTAATTACCGCCTCTTGATTTTTTAATTTTACAAACAAAATCCACGTGACATTCTACTAGGTTTTTTGTATCTCTGAAAAAGTCTTGACAGAAAAGTGTTGCTTTGCCATTCCAAACAGATATTTTTAAGGACACGTACAGAGCCAGAGGATGGACAGCAGTTTTTAATTTAACTCTGCTCAGTGTCCCCAGCTCAGTGACAAATGACAGACAGGCCTGAAGCTGAATGTTTAGTTGACATGTGAAGAGTTGGTCAGTCTTAATAGAAGATGCTGGTAATGACTGTGATAGCTAATACTTCTACAGATTGGGGCTGGAGGGTCCTTCTGCAAGATTAACCCAAGGCTACAAGCACGTTATTAATCAAAAGGCTAATATGTAATTTTTTAAAGTGAATTTGCACTGAACTGTTTCATGGACTCTTGCCAACTCAATCTTGCAACCCTGTAATGTTTTAACAGGCGTGCTTTTGGATATGAAAAGTGACTTTTAAGCCAGCACAGACACAACAAGGGCCCCAGCGGAAGGATTCCATCAAAATGGCTGTCATCTGCTGCTGCCCACAAGGGCCTTCAGCTCCTGGCCAAACAGGAGAAAAGTAGTCCAAGCCATCCATCCGCATGCAGTAATACCTGTTATAAAGGACCTCGTTAATGTTAAAAAGAGCAAGGTGGGTGAAAAGCACAAAAGTAATTAAAGTCATAGATTGATTTCTGTCCGTAGTTCACTAGTACGTCTTTTAGAAGGGTTCCCATGGTGACCCTCAACTTCTCTGCCCTTCTCGGGCACCGTGGACATCAGCCCGAGGCAGGCCTGTCCCTCCACAGCGGGGACCGCGGATCCCACGGTGACTGCTTCAGGGCTCACGCGTTCAGACTACGCCTCTCCGTCAGACTCCCTTCCGCAGTTTTGTTGTAGAGGTGGCCTTTCTAATCCAGTCACACAGGGAAAACTCTCACCCAGGTTGTGCCTTGATCACCACCCCCCGACTCCCCGGACAAAGCCTATCTGGCTCCAGGGACGCCCTGCCGGAGCACTCGCTCCAGAGGCCAAGACCCATCGCCCAGCTCTCCGTCCGACTCGTCACACCCTACCGACCACCTCATGCTCGGCAAAGCTTCCCCACGCCACCCTGCTCTCCCCCGCGCCAGCAAAGCCCCTGCCCACCAGACCCACAGGAAAGAGGACAGCAGTCAGAGACGGCTCCTCTGCCACAGCTCTTGCCTGCAGCTCACACGTTCCTTGCCGCTCTTTTCTTCAGCCCTATTTTACCTACTTCTGCTCACCGGTAGCCTTGTCTCGTAAGCTCTCTGGAGGCAGGGGACATCGTTTTGTCCCACAGCTGCACAGCACCGGCCTCACGGGTGTGCGGCTGAGATTCCTAACCCAACGTTAACACAGGCAATGATTCACTCCGTCAGTCAGAGCAAGTCACCGGACCAGGTGTACAAAGGCACACGGTGCCGGCACGTCCGCCTGCAAAAGACGTTCAGAAATCTTACTGCAGGTTCCCTATCAATTTGTTTTGCCAGTATTTCAAACATTCGCAGCGCACGTGGACTTCTGTGCCGCCCTTGCTGAAACTGAGCTGTGCCTGGGGCTGCAGATGGTATGCAAGCAAAAAGATAAATGACATCCAATTTTTCTTTCAGCCAGGAGAGTAAGCATTTTTGCTCATCTTTTCAATGCAACTTTTTTTTTTTTTTTTAATTAAAAATGAGGGTTACAGGAATGTGCACTTTTCTTCCAAGGTCAAGCCTTTTCTATTGAATACAACCCTGGTACTTTAGCTGAAGGTCTTCACAGTAAAAGCAATGTTAATAGATTGCCTTTTTTTACCAAGTTCTCATCGTACTGTATTATGAAATGCTACTAAATTGTCTGGCACTCCTTTTTTATTTAAAAAAAATGGAAATTTTTTTTCCAACACTGTACAACAATGAGAATCTAACCCTTAGAAAAACAGCACAGTTCTCTTCTGAAATGGTCACTAGCTTTACGTTTCAAAAGCCCAGTTTCTCTTGCGGCGTTACAATCCTACCAAATTAAAGATTACAAACTGCAATTTTATTTCTCTGATTCTGCCAGAACTTTATAAACTAAAAAACATGTCTGTACAGTGTGAAAGAGCAAGCTATTCAAGCACCAGTTTTGATCCTATACTCACAGATGACTTGTGCTACACCTCACAAGTAAATAAGTACGTGGACAGGAAAGGGAAGAATCCGTGGATAAAAATGACAGAATATCTACAAAATTTTTTGCCAATGATTCAGTTTTCATTTCTTTGCAACGTGTATAATTAACAGCAGCCCTTAACAAGTAAGTGAACTTGAAAGAAAATTTATGACCGACAACAGAAATGTCTTTTTGCTGAAGTGTATCTCAGATTTAGGGAATCAACATATTCTGCTTTATTCTGCTAGTTAATTTTATTTTTAAGTAGATAGAATGGACTTATATGACTTCAAGCTCCAAACTACATGTAGTGAAAATCAGTTATGAAAGAATGCAATTATTTTTTTCAGTGCGATCCTTTGACAACTGCTAATATCAACAGACAAATGCAAATCTGAAAAGTTATTCATCGTACTATTTGTTTTTCCAAACAAGTTAACACCTATTACCTGTAATGTAAAATTATATCTTTTTTAATCTTTGTTTTACATCATTTATATCCATTAAAATAGAAACCATGTTTCTAACTTTCACCTATTGGCAAATCTGGGCAGCTGAACTTACTAGCAAAACCTCATTCCTCTGCTTGACCTTCCCAACAATAAATTTAACTAAAAAATTTAAGAATAAATATTCTTCCTTCCCATGCTATTGCCACACAAACCAATTTAATTAACTGCTCTATAAAAAAATTGAGTATGCAATCTTACGTCTCCACCGACGTCTAATTTGGCTTTTGTAAAGGAAAATACGCATAATATTCACTTTTAAGACTGCAAAACAATTTATTTTCTCCAGCAAATGAGCAGACATGCAGATCGCAATGTCTCAGCATGGTTTCTGTGTACTACATGTGCATTATGTCCATGTGAAGCTCACAAGTGTGCCACACGGACAATACTGCACCTGCCTTTCTGTGAAAATCATCATGGCCTGCTAACCTTTTCCACAAAACAAATTTCTGGGTGGTACACCCTAGAAAGCAATCTTGCTTTATTCTTCCATCTTGTGCCCAACATGACCTCTTAACCAAACAGACTCCTCTAAAAAAAAAAGGAAAAAAGAAAACAAAACAACAAAAAAAAAGCAGGCATTGCTGGGTACAACAAACCATAGGATCAGATGCGAAAATCACACAGCTGCAAGCATTCTTTTGGGAACCCAGCACTGGGATTTATCTCAATCGCTTAATGTAATTACAAAAGTCAGTCATGTAGTAGTAATGTAATTTGCACATTTTTACAGCTGAAGTGAAGTTGAATCTTTATGAGAGGCCGAGTGAAAAGCAGGGATCCTGCTGCCACACTATTCCACCACATTAGTACCAAATGACAAGCATTTTGCTTTTGTTTATTTTCCAAGATGCATTAATTAGGAAATCCATATAACCCTCCCTTACATGTTTAAGCTGATTATTTTATCTTTAAATGACTCCTGCACTTTTAAGAACCAAAAAAAACCTACCAGCCCTCATCTGTTACTTATATCCATGTTCATACTGCATTTCTGCAGAAATTTCTACACAATGCTATTTGAATTTTAATGATGCACCATGCCAACCAGTTGTTACAACAGAAAGAAATCCAGACATAAGATGAATTGTTGTTACAGTGCCACATTCTAATATGAAATTTAAGTGTCTTCACTTTGGCTGCTCTTTTAGGAAGAAACAGAAAAGCAATGGGAAAAAAGCAGAAGATTGATTTTTAAGTGAGAAATTTGAATTATTAATTGTCAGTTTTACACTACTTGTTTCTCACGAGTTACTTTTCATTTATTTAAGATTAGTTTATGTTTTTAATGCCTGAATATACAACATTTAAAAAACTAAGCCAACTAATAATTTAAAGGATGACAGTTACACTGAAAATACCACTGTAACATAAAGTAAAATGCTACACATAAAAAAACAAGTTATCAATAGTAGAGTTAATTTTCACTGTTATAGTGTCATTTGTGTTCTGGACATCAGCATGAACACCATTTCAATTTCAGATTTTATTTTTAAAAAATCCTTAAAGGCAGTCTAATTTAAAGACAAGAAAAAATCTTACTTAAGTTACATTTCTTTAGGGGAAGTACCAACTGTGTCAGCCCAAGTATTTGACATAAAACAGAAAAGGCATTGCTGTCACAGTTATCAAAGTGAAACAAGAATGCCAGCTCCGGTTGGGAATTCCCTCTCATGCATACCACTTATTTATCAATACACAGCTGTTTCCCAGCCTCTTCCAGTGAGGAACACGGCCCAGAGCAACAGACCATGCCAGGCAAACAGGGTTTTCCTCTTTTCCTTGCCATTCAAGAAAACCCAACAAATCGTCTTGGGGCCAACATTCCCAGAGCTCTCAAGAAGGGGATCCAAACTGCTCAGCACAGCCCTACTTCAGCACGTGGAGAGGCTCGCAGACTTCCACCTTTACAACACTCCTGGAAGTGTACACACATGCTTTTTGCGTGAATACAAGCTCGCACTTGAGCCTCAGCCCTTTCCCGGCATGGAGCAGGAGACACAACTGCCCTGCAGGAACAATCTCCGCATGCTGAGACCTCTTGCTGCTGAGGCAGCTTGCGCATGTCTTGCAAGGCTTGCACATGACTTCAGATATTTTGAAGTTTCACAAATTAAGAATCTAAACCATGAAGCACAGAGATGTATCACTCAGAAAGTCTCATCCAGCAGTACAAAACCAGAATGAAATTGTTTCCTTTAAATTAACCAAAACAAACACTACAGCATTTTCATCTGCAAGCAAGCTGCAACACCCATCTATTACATGTAAACTTGAAACTGAAGCTGTGAACAAAAGTGAAATCACATACTGTATTTTCATTGCTCCAAGCAAAAAGATGCAAAAAGTAGCAAATTATTAATTTATTACAATTAAATAATTTAACATACAACTTGTGACTAGATCAAAATATAAAATATGTATTTCTGAGTGGCCCTTCATTTTTTTCCCCTCAAAAAATATGTAACGCCTCTTAAAACGAGGAGCATTTATGCACATGCAGCTAGAGGAATACCTAGTCTAATTCAGTAAGGCAATTCTTTTCCACTCTTACTTCTAACCAGTTGATTATCTCTGCTAAAAACTGCAACCAATTGTTTTAAAAATTTACTTAAGCTGTTTTTTGTGAAGAAAATCTGGAATCCAATACACTCGCTCAGTCACAAGTCAGAAATGCTACTGAGTGTGTTACAGCAGGGATAAATACCATCAGCATTATCAAGAGTAGACAGTTGAGGGCCACACATACAAAGTTCTATCTACTATTACACATATTTAGAAGATATAGTAGGCTCCTAACGTAAGAAAATAATTTAATACTATTTTCTATTAATAGAAATGAGCGTTCTATCAGTTAAAACCCAGTAACATAAATGAACAGAAAGCATTACATCCAACAACAGATTACTAGAAAAGCCACTTAAACAAATTTAATTAACTGTGGAAAACAAATTTAAATCAGAAAAATTATAAGATGCGACACATCTACTCTAGGAAAATTCAGTTCATTTATGCTTTTATATAGTTTTCCTGCATTAATTTATATGGCATCTTATTTAAGGTAACATCTTCTCTACAATAAACTTTCTTCATTAAAGACAAAATTTGGAAAAACTGCCCTACAGTGCCCAAAATATTTTTAAAATGTAATCATACTGAAGAAAAAAAAATGGCATTATATTTTGACAGGCATTACTTGCCCAAGTAATTGTGCAATTACAAACTGCATTATACTCACATTATACATAATTTTTCAATTCTTTGTTTAACATGACTCAAAATTGGAAATGCTCATTTTTAGAGACAGTACATTACAGACGTCTCCAGATAAAAACTATTTGTGTAAACTTACTTGGTTCAGCCCTGGAACCATGTTTTTGAAGAAAGTCAACTATCTGAGCCAAAACTTTTTTGTTGCAATGTGTTGACAGCTCTTCATCACATTCGTAACACCTAAACAGAAGAAGAAACAAACTGGAATTCAGGATATCTGGATGCACCTCCCAGCTCTAACAAACCTCTCTAACAACCATATACAAATTACTTAAGCTCTAGGTTTCAATTTTTCACACTAAAAAGAGGAATAAAATTGAATTCTCTCATATATGCTCTTCTATAGATCAGTCCCAATTCAGTGCGATACTTACAGATTTAAATAATCTCAGTTTACATTCCTGCAAATAATCATATAGAAACAAGCAGGAAGGACAAACTTCTATAGACAACCAACTCTGTACAGAACACAACAGACTCAAACTTCTATCTTAGTATTGATTTGTGACACCTCCGAGAGTCCTAACAACAAACTAGTTTTCTCTCCACAAAGCCTGCCTTTCCTCTTTATATTCACTTTATCTGTCAGAATCATTCTTTATCATGAGAAGACACTGCTTGAAGTTATGCGTAGTCCTTATATACAAGCATACACAAACACCTGCATACTCACCATATGATCCATGTGCTGAGGTTGATAACAATGCAATGAGGTTCTGTGCGTGCTGTTTGGAAGTGTTTCAGAGAATGCTGGCCTTCTGAGTTCTTACTACATCCCTAAATACAGAAACATCGACACAGTAAGGGGAAAGAAGGGAAGTAGGAAAAGACTATATTATCAGTAAATAAACTACAAAAACTTCACTTTTCAAAATCAGACAGAAAGCTATAGCGACCTCAACACTCATTTAGCATTTTCAAGGACTGAGAGGGTTTAACATTCTTTATAATCCAATATTATTATAAAGTATCAGTTGAGGGGGTTTTTTAAATGAACACATTTTCTTTTTACTAATAAAGGATAATCAATGACAACACAAAACCAAAATCTCATCTCTTCTACTTGGAAAAATCAGTTGAAAGTACAGAAAATATATCGTTTGTTTTAATTTAATAGAAATCATTCCTAGCTTTTTAATAAGTATTGAATAAGTACCATTAGACAGAAAATGATGCCATTCACAAAAGTAAGAATTCTCTAAAAAAATGTGAATGACATGACTATATAGCATATTTGGTCCACAGAACATCAAAGGAAAAGACAGCACAGGTAACCCTCACTGCTCAGGAATGCCAAATACATTCCAGACAGCAAATGTGAAAGGTACATAAATTGTTTTGTACTAAAAAGCTATTCAGAACACACCATTTATGCACAGCAACTTTGAGAGAAAGCACTTGCAATTTTTCAAGTATCTACAGAGTGGGACTTAGAAGATTCTGACTGATGTCTGAATGAAGCATGAGTTTTGGAGGCTATTAACAGCATATACATGAAAAAGCACATGGAGTTAACTCCTTTTAAAAGAAGCCCTTCTTAACTACAAATTTTCAGAGACAAGATATATGAGTCCAGCCCTCCTCAGATCTAGTTAACTATCTTCTGAAGCCTGCAAATACCATGTTTCTTTGCTGGTAGGAGCGGGCTTCTGTCCTTACTATAGTAAGACCTACTGAAAGTCTAAGAAAATTGTGAAATGCTTTATTCAGGCAACTATTAGCTGAACCAAGCGTGACATTGCCTGTAAACTGAATTTTTCTGTATCAGGCTTTACTTCACTCGCAGGGCAGAAACCTGTGCATGCCCATGGGGTCAGGACCTGCCATTTTAAACTCTTGAGGCCACGATTTGACATTATAACTGATCCAATCTAATGGCTAGCTGCCACAAAAAACAGCATTCTCCTTTCAGCACAGTCCTTCCTCCCTGATTTCAATCAAATCTAGCAATTGAGTGTCCACAGTACAAGTTGATTCAGCATTATACATATTTGTTTTTTCATTCATTTGTATTTGTGGGATCTCCTGCCAGATGAACCAGCTGAACAGATGCATTTTGCAACCACACAGTTCCTGGAGCCAATTCTCTGTAAATGGCAAGAGCATGCAGATGAAGAACAGAGAAAAGGCAGGACCATTACTTACTTCTTGTGATGCCAAACCTCACCATAACACATAAACCTAACCCAAAACATTGCTGAAAACAAGACAAGAAGAAAGTAAGGCCACATCCCACTCCACTGAATAAGCTGAAGCATGGACTCTCACAATTAAGCACTTACATCACACTGTTTCACTGAAGGTACTGAAGTCGTACCCTTTAGAAAATCAGGGCTGATCCACCTCCATAAATTTACATATGCTTACCTGAGAGCCACATTTGAGACACAGCCATATGTCTGAAGGTGCCACAGGCTCACCATCACTCATCCGCCTCTCCTTCAGACATTCTGCACATATTGACCAGACGCTCTGAGCTACTGCTCTCTTCACATGATGCACATCCACTGCTTGGCTCACGTGCTGGCAGGTTAAGCCTAGAGAAAATGACACATATTCACTTTCACCCATTAGAAATAATGGCTATGAAAGGGAGCACGTGTACACTGAAAGACCAGAGTCTTCAATGAATTCAGCATTAGGGGGAAAAAAAAGCAAAGAACTAAAATAGGAAAAATCGCCCAGCTGCTCCCCATATACTGAACTTTTTGAAGGATCTATTTCAGTCTTTCTATAATGAAAATCCTTTTCAAGTCAATAAACACCACCTCTTAAAAACAGGCAAACTACTTTGTACAAAAGTAATCCTTGTACTTTTGTACGAAATTAATTTCCCTGCTTTTTGGTGTGTTTTTTTGTCAACAGTAAGATACTACATAAATCTATTTTTGCATATAACACCACAGGCAGTTGACCTCCTTTTCAATCCATAAAGAAAGATTTTCAAATACCCATGCATCCCTACTGCAATTGCTCATTCTGAACGCAAGTATCAACCACCATTCTTCTCTGTCATATTTTTTTGCACAAATTCCACTATACTATCACAGAATAACCTAGGTTTGAAGGAACCTCTGAAGGCCATCTTGTCCAAACCCTTACTCAAAGCAGGGCCAAATACAAATTTAGATCTGGCTGCTGATGGCTTTGTTGAGTGTCGAATATCTTCCAGGACAGAGGTTTCACCAACTCACTAGAAAATCTGTTTTCTGTCTGACCATCCTCAGGGTGAAAATAAAATAAATTTCCTTATACCTAGCGAAATTTTCCTTGTCCTACATTTTGTCTGTTGCCTTTAGTCTTTTCATTGTAGACCTCCTAGAAGAGTCTGGCTCTGCCTTCTCTATAACCACCTATCAGGCAAAGAAAGAAACTATACTTTCACTCCTTTGGCTAAACAAAGCTCTTCCCTTCAGTCCCTCTTCACACATCATGTTCTCAATCTCCTTAACAACATGGAGGGGGTGACCCACTGCTGGACTCACTCCAACAAGTCAATGTCTTTCTTGTAACAGGGAGCCCACAACTGGACTCAGTACTCCAGATGAGGTCTCACAAGTGCTGAAAAGATGGAAAGAATCCACATGAAGTCTCACAAGTGCTGAAAAGATGGAAAGAATCACATACCTTGCCCTCTGCTCTAGTTAATACAGTCCAGCACACAGCAGGCACAAGCCACACCGCCTTGCTTTTATTCAGTGCATGCACTAGGACCCCCAGGACCTTTTCTGCAAAGCTGCTTTGAAGCCATTGATTCCCACTTTGTAATTGCATGTAGTTATTTTGGCCCAGGTGCCGAACTCTCCACTTGCCTTTATTGAACTCCGAGAAGTTTCTGCCAACCCATTTCTCCAGCCAGTCTAGGTCACTCTCAATGGCAGACCTACCCTCCAGCGTACCAGCTGCTCTCGTCAATTTGTTGTCATGAAGATGACAGAGCATAGTCTCACAATGACATCACGCAGCTCTCTCAGCATCTTCAGATGCATCCCATCTGATCCCACGGACTTGTGCAAGTCCAGTTTGCTTAACAACTCTCAGTCGTCTTCTACTCTGGACAATGCTTAAATCCCTGAGTCTGCCACTAGGCTCAGGGACCAGGGAGGACCAAGTGCAGAGCTTACATAGAGACAAAGGAAGGACTGAGTTCCTCAGCCCTTTCCCATGTCCTGTGTCCCTAGGTCCCCTGCCCCTTCAAGCAGCAGGTTTGCACTTGCCTTAGCCTTCAGTATTCATAGTCACAGTATCCATACAAGCCCATCTTACCCTTCACACCCCTCACTAGATTCAACTCTAACTGAGGCTGGCTTACCTAATCCCATCCCTGCATACTCCGGGCCCCTGCAAGGGCATCCCAAACCTGCCTTCACCCTCTCTGCCCTTCCTTTTTGCCTCTGAGCTCAGCTGGAAGCTCCCCGTTCAGCCAAGCAGCCTCCTGCCACACGTGCTTGACCTTCCACGCATGGGAAAGGACCGTTCTCCTGCTCTGAAGAGGTTGTCATCAAAGATCAACCAACTCTCCAGCCCTTCGGGGCAATCATGTAGTGTAACACCCAATCATGTCATAAGCACTTGACAGATGATATTTCTGTTACAAATTCAAACATGAAAAATATTTCATGGTACCACTGATTTGTGGTTTTCATCAGTCAACACGGAAGTTAGTAGCCCTCAACCTCAGGGCCAAACATCACCTAATGTACTTACCTGAAATATCATCTGAAGAGTCCTCATCCTGCGGCCTGTTAGGCCTTTTGCTTCTCTTTGGTTTCTCGGGGTTGGCTCTTGATGGATCTTTCACCCGCATCTGTTACCTACTAGGAAAGAGAAACAGAGGTTGCTGTATTGTCTAAATGCTTCATCAAATGTAGCGAGTTTGAACTCTAAAAGCATGACATCAAATCATATATACAAACCTCATGAACAGTTTTAGGCTTTGACTCATGTCAGCTATTGTGTAACAAGGAGCATGAAGGTGTCGGGAATGAACTTTCAGGAATGCTGCAACATCAGTTACTTAGGCTACATGACATTACAAATTGTATGCGTAGCTACAGGGGACACACACTTCCAGGCAGTGGTATTAAATATTTGAGATACTGAAATTTGCTTTATTTTCATTATTGTAAAGTGAACTACTACAGAGCTCCAGCCATACCTTACCAGAAAAACTTCATCAAAATAAAAGCTTCTCTTCCTTACCATATCTCCCTAAGGAAAGGTTTCAGTCACCATTTACCCTTGCACATTCCCTAAAAGCTTTTGAGCAATTTCAAACACTTTAATAAAATACAAAAGTCTTTCAAATCTCATTAAAGTGTCCTCTCCTATGAGTGAGGACAGACTGGAGTGCAAGCTGACGCCTCTACTAAAGATCAGAGAATCCATACAGATGAAGTCTCTCATAGGAAATTTGGGTCATTAATCAAGGAGTCCTATGAGGAACAGAATTAAAGCACAAATATTTGCCACTGAACTTTAAAAAAAAAAATCCTTAAAGATTTCAGCACACAAGTCATTTAATCAAAATCCAAATACTGTGCCTCACACAAACAGCTTCTGAGGCTTAGTTTACAGGTTGTCTTTTAACAATGCTTTATAAAAACAAATTTATGTTTTCATATACAAAGCATATAAGACAGTCAAATATTCATACATTGTACACCTGTGAGCCATTCTGTTTAGAAAAAAAATTATGCCTTGTCGTGTACCACAAACAGGTTAATAATGTCACCTGAGCCACCAGTAGCAAACATTTTCAACTGTGCTACCTCATGTACGTATAGGAAACCTCCAAAATGCCCTACATTTGGGAACAGCAAAAGATATATTCTTGCTACAGATCAGGTAAATAAGTTTGCCAAAGTTTAAAAAGTTTGTCTACCTAAGTTTTTAAATCTTCTCTGTAGATGCATTTAGACTTTTGCACTACTGAAGCTCTGAAAGACATGGGAATTGACCTGTATACTGAACTCAATATTCCCTCTCTTATCCATTAAGGCAATCAGCAGAACAGTCATCAATATCAATACTAGAGCACCACCATCACTGGTATCTGAATAGCCTTCACTGAAGTGAAGCAGGCAATCTGTACCTCAGAGCTCCTGTTCCAGGTTCCTACAGATCTGGACAGATGTCTCTGCATCTGCCAAACATACTGTTAGTGCTGGAGGTTTTCTGCATGAACGTATCAATTAGAGATTTACTTTGGACAAGTTGAATTTCTGCAGAGCATGAAAGAAACCTTTACTCTCTGCTTCCTTGTATCAATGGCTTCATGTCTCCTCAGCCTTTCAAAATGTACTTCATTTTTTGCAGAATGCTACATTTACATAGTCATCAGTTTATACTATATTAAATATCATGATGTTCTTAAATTATAGGTTTCAAAATTTCCTGTACTTAAGGGTATAAAGATTCAAATGCTTAGACATGCAAGTGAACCATGCCACTGAACTCAGCGTTGCTGATTTTGTAGGTTCGCAATTCATGTTCATAGAGTAAGAAAGATCTAAATATTCCAGCTCTTGACTATTTATATTCAACAAATGTTAGCACGCCTAATGTACATCAACAGCCATGCATCACGGTGTCCCCACAACATGAAAAGGTGCTTCAGTCCCAAACAACTTCAAGTGTGTACTTCTGCCTTGGCACCTTATCATATATATATCCAAGCTTCATGTGAAACTACCCATCACCACTTGTCACACTGCTGCTTAACTGAGCACAAGATTCATCAGGACATTCATCAAACAGTAAGGCCATCAAACAGCTGCTGTTAGAAAACCCACGATTTTACACTAAATTATGTAAAGAGTCAATAGCAAAGGCAGAAAAATGTCCTCCCTAAAGGAACATAGTTGTGTTTAGGTTATTCAACATTGACATAAACTATCTACGAGTTCATTTCAGCATAACAATTTTTATCTTTTTGGACAGATTATGTAAGACTGTCCAAACCACAGAATTTCACCCAAATGAAAGTCATGTTCCTATCAGTACATTTTGAGAGCTCAGATAACTTCATGAAAGAACAATTATGGGCCCAACCAGCTGAAATACAAGAAAGTCTTTAGCACCTGTGAAATCCCGTGGACTATAGGCCAGACAATACGATCCAGATTGGAGCATGCACAGCCCACTGCTGAACCTAGTCTCTAGGGTCCTTCAAGACACGTGGAAAAGACAAAGTGTCAGCTGGTACCCACAACGACCAAAAACATGGCATTCCTAGCCCAACATAATCAACATGACATTAGAAATTAACACTGGCATAAGAAACAGGCATTCACACTGCAGGTTTGGGAACCCACCGAGCAACCCAGAGACTTTTCAGTCTTCTTTCAGTAAGAGCAGGCAGAACAAAAGATAGCACGGACCATTAGATTAATCAGTTTTCATGAACACACATACAGACAGGCATCCATCAGACAATGTTTACTGACCTGTGAGCTCTCAGAAAAGCCACAGCATATCAAGGACCTAGTCAGCCAGGGTTTGTGCCTGATTTTGAAAAGCATGTAAGTGGGATGAAAGGGTAAGAGCAACGAGCTACTCAGCACACATCTACGATGCAAGTAGCACAGTATATATGCAGTACTATCTGCCCTTTTCCAGTATATTTGGGGACAGAAAACATTACAAGTAAAAGGTCTCATTTAATAATTAAAAACATGATCAACATTTCAAAATCAAAACATTTATGCCAGAAATTTGATTATTATATTTAATTGAGATAAACAAGGAAGAAACCTAAAGGTGCTTCAGAAATTACTTCTCAGAAATATTTCAGTTTATGGGAGATAAAAGGTTGAGATTTTATTGGAATGAAAACCCTGAACAAACATAGGCCCAAGAAAGCATAAAATACAGTTATGAAAAAAGCAAGAGACACATTCTGTAGGTTTCTGTCGACCATAGGCACAAGCCATTCATGAAAAGCAGGCAGAGGAGAAATTAATAATTTACACAAAAAGAACTACATACACTGAAGATTAAAAACCGTGGCAATATTCCCATGATTTGCCTTTTTCCAACCCATTCTCCTATTATTTTAGTATGTTCAATAAGTAACTTGTGGCTACAGCCGTCATGTCCTACAGGAGACAGACTCTCCTTCTTTCCCTATACAGAAAGAAGTCTCCATGAATCCTTGCCTGGAAGTTTCTTTCTGTGATGGAAAAACAAATATGGTAAGTTTTTCATTTTGTATACACAAAATCAAGTCACAGTACAAATGATACTTGACCAATTAATCTGACAAATAAACAAACCCTGATTTTTGTGGTAGAAAAAGCTGTGTTCAAAGGGTATGTTAGCTCCACCCTGATCTTTATTTGGCACACAGTAAAAATCTTAAGTAGAAATTTTGCAGTTTCATGGGGGAAAAAACTAAAAATAGAAACAGCTAAATCTCTTCCTTTTAAACAACCATTTCATACAAAACTAAGAACTAGTCCTTGCCAAATGTGTTCAGATTCTTTGAGCTCAGCATACAAGAGTTTGAAGTGTAATCATCATCACTTGCTATTCTCGGTTTACTTTTTATTTCTTAAAAGACTCCTAATGCCAGTCTACCTACAATTAAGATCAAAAGCTCCTCACTACAACTGCTCGTTTCCACCTTTCTAGAAAGAACAAACCACTTCAAAAGCAGCAGGATGATCTGCCTACCTAATTTTAAAAGCTTCAGATTTGACAAAGTGCCAGAAATCAACATGCTAAATTTGTTAAGTTAAATCTAAGGTATGCCTAGACTATTTTAAATGTAAGGTATGCCAGAAATAGTCTATATTTAACAGCATTAATATTTCTGTATTTAAAAATGCGCCCTCTTCATAAAGTAGCTATTTAGAAACCAAAAAGAGCTAGATGTAGTTCCCAAAACAAATGTTATTGTTAAGAATTTTATATTTTACTGGAACCCTGTAGAGGTAGGACCAATAAAAGATACAAGGCTAGCGTGAATTAGAATTCACTTTTCTTTTGGAAAAAAAACACAAAAAAAACCAAAACAAAGCCAAACAGGTCGTTCCTCTTCACAGCATCTTTATGCGAGAGAGGTGGAGAAGCAAACTATGTCTTCACTGTCTAGACACCCCGAAACCTATTCCTGTGTCATCATCTTGCACTCCGTACCTAGAGGTTGAGTGCCTCCTCCTACAATGTCTACAGCTCACTTGCTAAATTTTGAAATGTGCCACCTTAGTGGATTTTCCCATGCAGTACCTTCACTATGATGCTTGTAAGAAATGCAAACCAGATCACCAGTATGTTAGAGAAATAACCTGCCATGCTGACTACTACCACATCACTGCTTCCATCTGCCAAGATCCACTTTTTCCCTCCTCACATAATTAGGGTGCCAGCTCTTTCAGACAAGTGCCACATTTTTGTTCTTATCTGTGTAATACCTATCACAACATTTTTCCTGATTCTTGATTAACCAGGAGGATTACAGTTGCATTACTAGAACACAAACAAGATTAAAATGGTATAATAACCACCAGCTCATCTAAACATACTTACCCTATGCAATATAGCCAAGTGAGTCTACAGATAGTCTCCAGGTACTATTTTGGATACAAGTAAGACCCTCCCAGTTGGACTGCCTATTAACTGTGAAACCAGTATTGTTAATTACTTCATCAGTGAGTACCTGAATTCAAAGAAGCTGGGGCAAATACATTTACCTCAGTCCCTCAATTCATCTGAGGTATCCTAAATTCCAGCTGTCTCACCACTTGTAGTCAAACTTCCAAGTTAAAATTATAGCATTTTATGTTGCTAATGCAAAAAAAACCCCTGTATCGCACTGAAAGGCACAGCACACACTGAATACAGTGAAAAATTTGCACTTCCATGTAACTCAACAGAACTGTCCAGCTGTCAACAGCAGCCTAGCACCAAAGGAAGGGGCTGAGGAACAGCACAGATGTGCAGATTAAGTCCAAAGACCAAGATACTCCGTAGCACATCTGTGAAGGGTCTTTATGAGCTTCCACGTAACTGTCAGAGTACAGAAAGAAGACCTTTGTACGGGTCAGTAATGCCAGATCCTCTGCAGAACTGCTACATGTTTTGATGTAAGCTGCAAGTTGATATATTTTGGACATCTGTTCCAAGCGTTACCTGTGGCATTTTGGCTTGCTTGCCGCTAGATCAAATGTCACCCAATCAGAGCAAGAACCGCATCCATCACAGTTAGCAACCGGGCAGTGTCACCCATCAGAGGGCCAGGAGGCTCAGCACCCTGACAGCCACCGAAACCTTTGCGGCAAACAAGCCCCCGCTGCCTGCTACAGCAGTAAAAGGACCAGAACTGCTGACTGGTAGTGGCAGCAACACTTCTTCCCCTGGAAAATGTCATCTGAAATTCTGAAAGTGTCATCTCCAAGATTTCCTAGCCCAAAGGCACATCACACATCCTACACCGTCACTGGAGCTCAAACGCCAATCCTGACATTATATTACAGTCCTAAAAGGGTGAGACACTGATGCACTTTTTGCGCGAGGAGTGCGACGGAGCCTTTGGACCACTAGATACAACTTTCCAAGTGACAGTAAAAATCCCATGGCATTTCTCACTTTTATTAATCCTTTTTATCCAACTGCCCATGCTAAACATGTTCTGTCAACGTTCATGTTTGCATGCTGCACAATCTCCCTCAGATTTCCTACTGAAACCCACTTGCCACTGACAAAATACTTCTAAGGATGAACAGAAACCAGATGTGTCCAGGGACAAGAATGAAAAGACCCTGTAACTGGGTTTATGAATAAAGTAAATTAAAGAATTGAATGTGTAAAAGGAGTAGTATTTGATGACATATTTTTGCCAGTACCTTACAGCAAAGGTGTTATGGAGAATTTCAATATCCAACTTCACAAAGCAAATCGCAATTTTTGCTTGTGTTCTCCGTCCCACCTTAAATGTATTTTTTAAAAAATATGAACACACCAAGAGGGAAAAACATCTGGATAGGTGCATTCCTGGTTTAACATGGATTTTCCTACAAAGTCACGCTTTAAAAAGCAAAACACGTAAGTACCATAAAAAGGGCCATGGCTTGTAACTAATGATGTTGGCCCGCAAGGGAGAACTTTGTATCTGAAAAGGCAGTCAGATGGCAGGACTGACAGACTATGCACTCACGTGATATGAACACTGATGTAACAGTGCCATCACCACAGAATATCTGAGGGCGTAACAACTGAAACAGCTGGAGAATAACCAGTGAACTCACAGTATCTTGGCAGGATAACCACGTGGATAAAAACTGGGAAAAAAAGTGGTCCAAGATGTCAGAAGAGAACATAAAGGACAATACAAGCAAAGGATGAACTTCAGAGAAATGCTAATTCTGTGAAGTCTCAAAAAAAAAAAAAAAAAAAGTAACTGTGGTTGCAGCACAGCACAGTGTGAGAGATACCAGGCTGAAGCCCACACAAGATACTACATTAAGCTGAGACTCACACCGTACCCCTTCCTAAAGGGCTGAGTCGGAGCAGATGAAGGAAGACAAGGGCTGCATATAACTTCCCAATTACTCTGGAAAGGTGTTGTGGGAGTTGGCTAATTAATGGGGGTAAACAGATAAAACCATAAAGGACTACGGAAAACTAGTTTGAGCTCTTTGAAAGTCAAAGTCTTGCCACCAAGAGCAAAAAATTTCATTCCGTTTTCTTCCTCCACACAAACTGCCCCAGTTTGTTTTGATGACACGTCTAAAGTGGAACAACTTGTCCTTGATCTACGATTGATGCTTACAGCAGAACCTGCGAGACGCCAGCTGCATTTCTGTGAATCTCGCAGAAACAAAACTACAGAGCACCAGTTCTTCAATATTTCATGAGGAAATCTGACAAAATATTTACAACTGTAGTAAACGGCAGACCAATTTCACAAAGGCATATTCTGCTACAAATCTGGCACATGCTCGTGCCACTACTATGCTTCCATTTAAAAAGCTAGGCAACGAGAGCGGAAAGAATCTTTAAACACAACTCTGCTTTATTATGCTTGCATGAGAGGATTGATTATTTAATGAAATTGGGAAATACCTGTAGCTAAAGACGACGCGCAACAAGAATACAGCGCTACACCTGGAGTTACCGCCATCTGCTTCTGCGCTCTTGACGTCTTACCTTATTCTTCCGCATCTGTGTTTAATATGCCGTCACGCGTACCCGGTTTCACCACGCGAGCAGCAACGTATCTATAGCAAGAGCAGGATGAAGTCCTAAAGTAAAGGACATCAACAGCAAAAGACTGAATGAAATTCTAAAAACCGACCCAGGCGTGAGAGAATCGAGGCATTAACTCAAACACAACGTGCGGAGTTGCAGCCCTGGGTCTAAAACACCACGTCTCCGCTTCACCGAGGGGACCATCGCCAGGCTGTCACCGAATCACCAGGCACGTCCCGGTCTGCGTTCCCTGGGAACCAGGCTCGGGGGAGCGGAGCGCAGCGCTGCGGCCGCACGCACCGCCGGCCGAAGCCCTGGGCGCGGGCAGCCCGCAGCCCGCAGCCCGCGTTCGCGCGGCCGGGCGGCAGCGGCAGCAGGCCGGCGGTGGCATGGCCCGGCCGGCACGGGCCAGGCTGTCAGAGCGGGGCAGAAGGAATCACGCCGGCCTCACGACACACGGCCGCAAGACCATTTTATAACCGCATGCGCTCGCTAACTTGCCTCCTGCAAAGCGAACGGAGCTCACGTTCAAGCCCGGCCAAAGGCGACGCTGCCGGCTCCCTCTCACGTAACAGACCGAGAAACTTACTGCGGGCCACGGAGGCGGCCCGGCGCTGCTGCTTCACGTCGCGGTAGGGTTAACCTGGTTTAGGCCGCCAGCGACGGCGGACGGTCGGCACCAGCCGCGCGTCGCCGGCCACCCACCCGGAACGAGCCCACGCCAGCCGCGCTCGGCCGCCAGCTCGGAACACCGCGCTGGAAGCGCCGGGCAGGGCTGCCCCGGGCGTCGCCGGCAGCGAGGAGGATGGCCCGCCCGGCCCGGGGCCACGGCGCCGCCGCCAGCCCGCCACGAAGTGTCGCGCTCCCTCCCCGCGCCCCGCCCGCCTGCACCTGCGCGGCGACCCCCGGGGACGCGGCTCCGCAGGCCAAGGGCCCGGCCCGGCCGCCATGGCGGGGCGGATCGGCCCGGCCCGGCCCGGCCCGGGACCTCTCAGCCGCGGCCGCCGCCGAGGCTCCGCGGCCCCCCGGGCTTCCACGGACACGGCGCCCCCCGCGCTGGGCCGGCGGCCTGCCCCCCTCCCCGCCCCGAGCGCCCCGCACTCACGGAGCGGCGGCCGGCCGGCCGGCAGGCAGGCAGGCAGGCAGGCAGGCAGGCGAGCGCGGCGGCGGCAGGAAGCGTCGGAGGAAGCTGGGCCGCAGCCAAGGCCGCTCCGCTCCGCGCCGCTCCGCTCCGCCCGGCGCGGCCCGCCCCCGGCCTCACCGCGCCGCTCCCCGCCCCAGCCTCAGCCCGGACGGCTCCCCGCGGGGCCCGGGGCGGCCGAGCTGCCCCCGGCGCCGTACGAGCTGGCAGGGAAGGGGCGGCCGGGGGCGAGGCAGCGTGGAGGGCGGGCTCCGGTTGGAGGGCGAAATGCGTCTGCCGGGTGGGAAGGGCGGTGGGGACGCGGGGCTGCCCGCGGGCGCCGGCGGGGCCGGAGCGTACCTGGGCCCCTCCGTACCTGGGCCCCTCCGTACCTGGGCCCGCGGAGAGGCGGCAGGGAGCGGCAGGGCTGGCTGCGGGGCGCCTTGGAAACCCCAGGCGAAGAAGGGGAGGGGGGCGCAAAGGGTGAGGGTCGTCGTACCCGGAGGTTATGCAGAAGGGTCTGGGCCCTGCGTAGATATTCAAGGTAGCCACTGAGGGAGGGACGGGAGGGAGATGGGCATCAAAGGTGCGTGTCCCAGGTGAGGGACAGGCAGGGTAACGGGTGTCCAGCACACGAGGGAGGAGCTAGTAGAAACCGGGATTGAGATTAAACTCGGCGTGTGGCCAGACAGCAAGGGGCACAGACGGCAAGTCTGAATTAAGGACTGAAAAAGAGTAATTTTACTGGAATAAGACTATCCAGTGATAAGGCACGGAGGAAGAAGGGGGAAAGGGTTCTGAAGTTGCTGTGGCACCCCTCAAAAACCAAGGAAGGAGAACCTGTAGTGGGTCTGCTGGCAAGCAGGCTGAAAGAGCGGTTAGAGAAGGATGTAGCAGTCATTGGACCAAGCAAAGACAAGATGTCAAGAAGGGTATTGTTGAAAGAGGTTGACAGATTAAGTGGGATTTGATTTAGGTAGGAGGAATTCTTTAGGCACTTCAGTGACAGTGGTGACAACTGAGCACAAAGATCTGCAGGCAGACTGCAGACTGTGTAACAGAGGAGCCCCAGACATGGGTTGCGAACACCATGTTCGTGGAGTCTACATGTGAAAGGGAGAAAGAATATGGTACAATAATCTAAAACAAATTGGATCGAGAGGTGGGTGGGTCCTTCCTCCTCCACACGGGAGAGATTAGAGAATTATTGCACTGCAAGAGCAATAACTAGATTAAAAGGTTAAAGAGAAGGAAGGAAAAGTGAACATGTGTGAAAGGCAGATAGTGTGAAGGGGAATACGTTCATTTTGCACAGGAGAGGAGAACAGAAATATCTGGAAGAGGTAGAACATCAGGGCACTGGCAGAAGGGGAAGGCAAGCAAAGGGGGTGGAGAAGATGAGGTGAGAAAATGTTTCCCAAAGGAAATGGTTTAAATTCTGTGCAGAGAGCGAGGGCAGCAGGCTTTATGCATAGGTTCCCATTGTGTTGGGGAAAATGGGATATAAATTAGAGTTGCATGTTAGGAGAACAGATTGGTCACAGAAATCAGCCAGGTCCCCAGCTTTCCTCCAAAAGAACTCAACAACGCAAAAGCAGAGCCAAAGGAAGCCAATGTTGAGACTGAATCATGTCTGGGATTTGGTAATGAGAGAAAACGAAGTGTCAAGGGCAAAGAATAAACATGAAGAGCATCAGCAATCAGAGGCATGAAAGAAAGAGAAGAGAAAGCAGAGAGGGAAGGCCAAAAGTAAATAGTAAAACATGGTGAAGAATACTATGGGAAGGCTGAAGAGCTTGTGGGGAAAAAAAAAAAAAAACAAAAAAAAAAAACAAAAAAAAAACCAGAAAAAGAAGATGCAGTAACAAAAAAAAAGACAGGCAGTAAGACTTGATGAAAGCCTAGGTCTGTGAACCATTTCTCCAATCAATAAAGGCTTCAGTCAGATGAGAAGATGAAGATAAAGAATGTGCAAGGGTAAATGCAGCTGGGTAATTAGCTGGGAACTGATGCCACTGGGGATGAGTGTGGGAGGCTGTGCAGAAATGGAGAGAGAGTCCCAAGAGGCAACATGAAGAAAGCTGCTGAGGAGGGGTTGAGTGGGTGCTGGATGACAGTGCCATGAAGGCGAGAGGAGAATTGAATGTGATGCTTGCCACCCTTTCAGCAACTGGCAGAGTTTGCCTGTCTTGATCTCCTCTGACTTCAAACTCTTAAGTCTTTCACAAGATGGCTGGTGTATCATTCCTACTTATGCAAGCAAGCTAGTGTGGTCTCTCTTTGTGTGTATATATGTATGATTCACACAAGGGTCGAAACCATACATTAACTTATAAAAAGGCAACTTCATGTGAATATGCATTTCATACAACAAGTATCCTGACACTCCACATCGCATGCTTTATGGTCCTTGTAGTGATATATTTAATAAATGGAGAGTAACTGTGGTGGTTGTTTTACTACAGATAAAATATATAGTAAATTATACTTCAAAGGAGAATTTGTAGGAGTAGTGGATTCTACCCATACCTTGCTGAAAAGGAGAAACGCGTAAAACTTCAACTCATATATAGATACACTACTTCAAAGAGACAATTTGCAAATGCCTGTCAAGGAGGCCATATGGAGAGGCTGGCAGAAGGGCAGCTAGTGAACCAGTTATATGTGCCAAGTTCAATTTGTCACACTTTACAGTACCGAGAAATATTTTGTTCTCGTTTTGAAAAGGAAAACTCTCATTAGTAAAGATTCAACAACTTGCTCCTCAAAATGCGTCTTTTATGAAGAGAAAAGGTCCAGCACGCCTGCCTTTAAAGGCTGGAACCGCCGCTACGTAAGGTGTCTACAAAGGTATGTAGTAAATGCGGAGTACTGATTTAAAACGCGTTGAACAGAGGGACTCTCATTTCTCCACTTAAAACGTGTCTTGGCCATCAGTCCTTGGAGCTGGAAGACTGACAGCTTTCAAAACCAAAGCGTATTGAAACTAGGGATGCGGTTGTTACCCTTGGACCACAGCTGCTGTGGCTGTAAGGGGGCAGTGGCACGGGTGAAAGCGGCACAGGCCAGTGCTAAAATTACCTTTTCTCCTCAGGTTAACAGCGAGGGGGTTTGGCACCAAAATTCCTCATCCCTGTTCAGTCTCCCGGCCTTTGGCACTTTAGATCTCCTCAACAGCTCGGCTCAGTTGTGGGAATTGCCCTGCCCAGGCAAAGGGGCAGTCGCTGGATGTACCGAAACCGAGGGCAGCGGCTGCCTAACCCAGCTGTGTCGGCTGCCCCGCCGCCCCCGGGGAGAAGGCGGTGCCGCCCGGGGAGCGGTCTCCTCCCTCCCCCGCCGGCGCGGGGCGGGCGGCCGCCATCTTGAGAGGCGGCCCGATGGGGGCCGGGGGCTGGGGCTGGCGGCGGGCGCTGCGGGCGGCGAGCGGCGGCTGGTGGCGGGCGGCGGCGCCCGGTGAGGCGGGGGGCGGGGCGGAGCGGCGGCTGGGCCTGTGGGAAGGCGGGCGGCGGGGCGAGGTTTGTCGGGGCGGGGGGCCGTGTGGGGAGGTTAAGCGTTATTAGGGGCGATGGCCTTCCCCGGAGGCCGGGGCAGCGGGGGTCTCTTCTGGGCTCACGGGCGGCACCTCTCCCTCAGGTCCCGGGGCGGCGGGTGCCGCCAGGCGCAGGCTCTGCGCCGGCGGGACACCCAGCCTTTCCTACCGAGAGCTCAAAGACTTGAAGAAGACCAACGTCCTCCACATAGACGTGCGGGAGAGATGGGAGATCGACAGATTCGGAAAAATCCCAGCGTCCATCAACATACCGCGTAAGTTATTGACACCGCGACGTGGGGACGTTGGGTGTTGCCCTTTGCTTGATGGTCAAGTCTGTGGACAAGTGGCAGTGGCTGAGCAAAGAGGGGCTGTGCTAGACATCTGCGAGTATGTCGTGAGGCTGAACTTTTCCTCCAGAGGAATTACAAGCCTGTCTGTGGATGGAGAATAAATGAGACTTTTTTTTTTTTTTTTTTCTGTATTTCCTAGTGGGTGAATTAGCGGAAGCTCTACAAATGGACCCAATGGAGTTCAAGGAGCAGTACAATCAAAAGATGCCATCCAAGTCAGACCCTGTGGTTTTCTCCTGTTTGGCAGGAACAAGAAGTAAACAAGCGCTGAGTTTTGCCATGTCCTTGGGTTTCAGCAGGTAAGACTTGTGTGTGTAAGGATGGGATTCATGCGGCCTCCCCCCATGAAGCAGAACTCTGACTCAGCTTCTTGCAGGCAAGGGTAAAAATTTAAATGTGGGATATGAACAAAACGACTGGTATTTGAGTTAGACACCTCCTCTTGTCTCCACTGAACCTTGAAAGACGCCCTTGAGTGCTCCAGAAAAGTGAGGTGTATCACCCTGTGAAATAACCCCTCAGCAGCTCTGTGCGTGTGTCACAGGTGATGCAATGTGCTGCAAGACCATGCTGCCGCTAAAGGATCCTTCTGCCTCTTAAGGCTCCCTCGCCAAGACATTGCTTCCTTATATGGCTTTATAAGCACTAGTCCTGAGCCACAGGATGATTGGAAAGGTGGAGAACTGCTCACTTTGGTAGAAGTACAATCTTAAATTAGATTAAATAGTTTATGAAACCACACCCTTTGTTAAATTGCAGTTCTACCTGTACTGTTCACTGTTGACAAAGTAGGCCTTCCCTTTTAGTAAAGCATTGGATCGTTTGCCAGGAGTAAGGCAGTGAAGGCAGTAGCTAAAAAGACAATGAGATTGATAAAGTGAAAGCAAAAGCAGTGTTTGGTTGGCAGAGTTGTTATACCCATGCCAGAAGGTGCCTTGCTGGCTTGAAGACTACAGATAGGATTTAAAAAATTGGTTGTTTGCTCATGTTTTCATGGAACTGCAATTCATGAACTGGAATATCCCTGCTAGTTCTAGTCAAAAGATGGAACCACGTTCTTTTTTTATAAATATGTTGTAAGTGCAAAATATCCTCCGTTACCTGTTTTTCATGCTGCCTAATTGAAGGAGTCAATATTGTTTTTCATGGTGGGTTTTTGTTTTCTAGAGTTTAGCTTTTTACAGGCTTATGTCAGACCTACAGAACATGTAGGTTTGCAAGGAAGTAAAAGATCAGTGTGCCGCATTTCTTTGATGACATCTGAAGTATTTAGACATAATAAATCTCTCACCACAGTAAGTCTGTTCTCTCTTTTTAAAAAAAGAAGCGGCAAACTGTTTCATTGGTCCGGCTGCTACTACTTGCTTGATATTTGCCCTCCAGCATTGTGCCATTTGGAAGAGTTACAGAACACACTGCATGGAAGCAGGCAGTATTGGAGTACAAGGAGTATCAATCTGGCTCATTGAAGCTAGGTACAAGTGTATTTGATTGCAAAGAATTTCTGTTATGCTTTTTTTCTCTGATTTTCTTTTGGTTTGTTTTTTTTTTGCCATGCCCTCTTAGATACCTTTTTCAAGAGTCCTTCTTAACATTGTATCTTCTGCATATTTTCAGAGTTCAGCAATATGCTGGTGGCTTTGAGGATTGGGTAAAACATGAACCTCCAGAGAAAAAATGAAGATGACTACCTCCAACCCTTGCCCCATCAAGGCTTCGGGATGGTTCGTAGGTTTTAGCATTCAAACTATGTGCACTCCACTTCCAGAATACAGCCCACTCCTGCTTTCTTGTGTAAATGAACATTCACCTTCAAATAGCTATGCATATCAGCTGCTTGGTTCAAATTATAGCTAAAGACTATGACATGAACTGAGGACATTAAATTTGTTCCATCTTTACTTTGGGCTATGTTTTTTGGTGAAAGTATGTGAGGAGAACCTATGTGCTTATTATGTTTACTAAGATTTTTGTATGATGTAGTTTACGACTGTTTAAACTAATGATGATGATGGGACAAATAAAATTACCCTTTCCCAAATAATTGTGTTGGATAGTTTGTTTAGAATAGTTAAACTGCAGATATTGTAATGGAGTTGGGGTAAATGCCCTAAGCACAGATTTATTGTACTTCATGCATAGCTAGAGTTTTAAAATAGTTACTGTGTTATCAAATAGTACAAGTAGAGTACAGATTTTTTAGGTTTGTACTATGTGATTGTAAAGTCAAAACTTTAGAGGTCAGAAAATACAAAGGGAAACTGACCTGATGCTAGAATACTTGCTGTTCAAAATATTGTGCGATTCCTTATTTTAAAAATACATCCATTTTTATATGCAGATCTGCTTCTGAGCACAAAATGCTATATAGCATTCAGTCAACAACTTCTGTTCCCTCAACAGCTCAGTATCAAGTGAGAACTTGCCTATATTTAAAGTTACTATTACAGAGATATAATCATTTTAGGCTGGAAAATTTGAGGTGTCGAAGGAAGTTACTGAACACCCTTCCTTCTTTTATGTATGTTAATTTGTGTGTCTTAAACTTCAAAAAACAAACCGATCCATCCCCACCTATAAATTTGCATAGTCATAATTTTAAGGATTTTTTTGGTTTTTAATGCTGTTAGCAGTTCAGGTGAACTAGCAAAGGTGAATTGCTTTGGCGTCTAGAAAATTCAAGTCCTAGCACAGAAGTTCACAACTCTGCAGGATGTCTGGAAGAAGAAATTAAAACTTCTGGTTCTGCTCTAATGAGTATTGCAGGCACTGTGCACTTACCCTACAGCTCTTCCATTCTGACCATCCAGTCTGCATGGTGAGAAGAGGACCTAAAAATATACTGTCTCAAGTTTAGAGAAAAGAAAAAGTCACTAGTCTTACTAGAACTTTATTTCTAGGAAGTCCCACAGTCTCTCTGCAGTCGTGTTTCTAGAGGAGAACTCCTGCAGTTGGCACAGCCAGCTGCGTTAGCTGTGCTGCCCTGATGATGTATCTTACAGCGGTTTCCGTTCTCCTGTCTTTGCTAATAATTAGAGACCCTGTAGTGTAGCTGTCATAATAATGAGTAATGAGTGCATTTTTCTTCAAAGTATTATTGACTTTTTAGCAGTCTTAATGCTATACTTTATTTCCAATTCGTAAAAAAAAAAAAAAAAAGAACCAGAATTTAGACTAATTTCCAAAATACTGGTTTAGTTTAACAACTGATAGATTAATGGGAGTAAGGTGAAATTAAAATGCCAGAATGAGGATGGGTGTTACCTTGTTGTGGTCAATTACTCTGCAATTCTCACTATCTTACTCTTGAAAGGTGTTTTTCAGACTGGATCAGGAGGAGTAACAGATGCCAACAGTTTTGTTGGATTTAGCCAAATCCTATGATCTATTAATTTTGCCTGTTTAACATGACCTAGACAGTTTCACAATGGGCAACTGAAGCCCACTGTTGGTTGCGTTGTGCCAGGCTTCACCAGGATTAACGATGCCTTTTGATCTAGATCATTAAGGTCAGATTGTATAGAAAATTTGAGACACACTGAAAGTATTTAGCTAAATGTGTTATTAATAATGCCTAGCTGTATTGACCAAGCTACCAAACTTGAGTATACAGATGAACAAAGCAAGGAGATCTAATCAACTAAACTTAGTCACGATTTAGTCATAAGTGGCAAATGCTTCCTTTTGTAGCTACATTAAAGTTCGTTGCAAACATCTAAAACTACATAGGTACAAACAATGAACAACAAACAGTTATATTGGGACACACCAAGATCTGTCTAGCCCATTATTTTCTGTTTGGCAGCAACCAGTAATAAACATCTGAGGAAGAGCATAAACCAAGACAAGTATGTAGTGATACAACCCCCAGATTATTATTATTCTCATTTACAACTTGGAGTGCTTTGATACTTCCTTCAGGCTTTGCATGTCTTGGTATATTTGGGTATTTGTAAATTTTCAACACAAACTCCCAGCAGTCACAGCAGGCTGTACTGGATTTAACAATGCATTGTGAGAAGAGGTCTTTTCCTGTGTTGCTTCTCAACTTGCCATGTATTGTTTTCATCAGATGCTCCTGCTTCTTCTGTCAGAAGAGATGAACAGTTGTCACCTCATCAGTCTTCACACCACTCATGATTTTTCTAGACCTCTGCTGTCTTTTCTGAGCTGAAGAGTAGTGGATTTCTTTTTTTTTTAATAGGAAAGCCACTGTATACCTATTTTTTATTTTCATTAGTTGTTATTAGTCTTGGTAGATTTAGTGTTTATTAGTCTTGCTAGTTTTTTTGCAAGGTGTTTCTCAAACTATTTGTAGCTTTTCAAAGTTGATGATCCTTTCTGTGTCTTCCTCTCTATCTTCCTTATGTGGATATAACTTGCTTTTCAAATTATGCTTTTTGAGTTAAATAAGTTGTCTGATTCAGTTCAGTTTGCTTCCTTTTAGATTTTTCTTTAAGTCTTTTTGGCACAGATCACCAGTGTTTGCTTTGACACTCCACTGTCACCTGTAACCATATAATCTGTGAAGACTTTCAGCTACCTCTGCTTTAATGATACACATCATTTTTATGCATTTCTCACCTTTGAAATTAAGCACAGTAAAGGTGATTTTTTTTCTGTCTGGTTGGTAGCAAAGCTGTTGAATTCAGATTATGTTCTATTTCCTGTTGTTCCAATTTACATCTCTCTTTTTATAACTGTCATCACTGAATCCAGTTCCTTTGACTGCACTTCATTGCCTTTCACTGTTTACATTGGAACCAGAGCTGGTAAAACTACCCTCACCTCCCCAGTAGAGAAATGACTTAAGATACTTCTATTTACCATCAAGAAGTGCCTGATAGTTTAGCTCTGAGGTTTAGGTCACATAGGCAGTTTAGGTATGAAGTAAAGCCTGCCACAGCTCTTGAACAGCAAGACAACTTTTAATCACTCCCGCCAGAATTCTTCATTAATTGTGTGAAATCCCTAATTTCAAAACATTAGCTTTCTTAGCAGAGTATGTGGTATATGTGAGAAGACTGATGTTTACCTATACCTAAAGGACAGTTCCTGTTTAAGAACTCCACACAATGGTCAAGTTGCATTGATTTATTTCTACTCCCCAAGTCCACATTACAAATAGCACATTTTAGACTTCAAGAAACAAAGGCAAACAGCCAAATTCCACTTCATCAATCAAGTGTCTATAAAAGTTATGGATCAAATGGAAACAAAGTAGCAAAGACCAAAATGTATATATTTTCTATCTCACCAAAGTGGTTTGGGCTTGTTTACCTAATGTTTTACAAAAATAACCTGAACAGAAATAAATGCTAGTAGCCTAATGGGCTACATACAAACACACTTCAGTTACATTTCACTGAATGACCAGCCAATTACAAAGACAGGTATTTGCAAAAAACAGGGTTTTTTTAAGGGGCCAGTTTTTTAAACCAAGACGCATCACAGAGCAAGGGTTTTCAAGAATTTCCCTCCAATATTTCAGACCAGGGAAATGTGTTGCTTCAAAAAAACAAAACAAAACAAAAAAAAGAACAATGTTACTGCACTTTATCATTCAATTTTTATACTTGGGCAAGTGAGCATTATCATTCAAAATGAAGTTGTACAGAACTTAATTAGAAACAAAGTTATCTAAAAATCAAGAAATTCGATTTAGGCCAATTCCTGACTTCAGTGGGATATCTGCCTGAGTAAGGAACACAGGATATGGCCTTCTGTTTGAAGGAATCTCATTTTCTCCAGCACATAGTTAACCAAGGAATCCCATTTCAGTTATTCTAAAGAGTTGCTCCTAACATCACAATTAAAATTAGCCAGTATGAAACTCACCAAGAACTTGATCCTCTTAAATAAACTCTCTAATGAACCACACAAATTCACACCAACAGTGAAGGCAGACTAACAGTGTATATCTTTTGTACAAAAAAAAAATCCACCATAAAAAACAGCAATCATATCCAGATTTGTATTTGACTGTGAAATATTCCGATTGTACTATACAGTACGTTTACTTGCAAAAAAAATCATAGCATGTTGGGTTTTTTTAATTCCTAACACTTGAAACGTTTAAGAAAACTGCAGAATCACTATACATATTGCACTTCTCTGGTAAGCTGGGCTACTACACTTCATGGCAAAAACATCCAAGTACATCTACTAAGTAAAACAGCATTTTTCTAATCCAAAAAAGGAACTGAATTTTTTTCCTGCAGCTTTCATTAAAACTGTAACAATATTCTTTGCAGAATATTCTTCTAGGTTTTGTTTCTGAAGGATTGCTGCATTACTTGTTACAGAATCCATATTTATTTTCAAAAAAATCAACAAAACTCAAGGTAATGTATAGATTTAACACACAGTGCGCTACCTTCCTTCAGTCACAAACAAAATGAAGACAACACAAATCATTAATACAGTTACACTTAGGCTTCAGGTTACTGTCGCTTTAAAAATAGTTCACTTCAATGGCAAGTTACAGTTTTCTCAAAGCAAACAAAACCAATAATGAACTATTTATTTTGAGTGGATACTGTTAATCTTTTGCAGCTTGGTTTAACATTTGATTCCTTACATTGAAAAATCTTAGTACATTTGCTCCAGCGTCAGAGAAAATGATGCAGTTTTAGAGAAAAAGCTTTCAAAATGCTTGACACAAACAAGCTATTTATTCTTCAAGTTCTTTGTCAAAGATGTTACTAAAACCTTCTGTCCATTTCATGAACACAGGAAAGATCCCAGGATGTCTTGAGTCAAAGTGGTCCATAAACAAATTCTTTGGAATGTCTTAAG
Organism: Astur gentilis; assembly: GCF_929443795.1. Taxonomy (NCBI): domain Eukaryota; kingdom Metazoa; phylum Chordata; class Aves; order Accipitriformes; family Accipitridae; genus Astur; species Astur gentilis. The sequence goes on from NC_064894.1 coordinate 17,060,473, forward strand.
ATTGGCTATAACTAGAGTTCTGGCTACCATTTGGACCCTGTTCTCCTTCACTGTTCAGAAGAAAAAAAAAAAAACAAACCACATGTCTTCAAAAAGAAGCATCATATTACATTTTTGTCTTTTTTATTTATTTAAAAAATACAGTATTCTGAAAGTAGTAAAAACCTTTCGAAGGAAAATACTTCAACATATACACAATTAGGTTAAGATATTGTGCTAAATTTCATTAAAAATGCAAAGGTTAATCTCAGCATGCATAAATAACTTCAGTGTATTTATTTGAGTAATAATTTCAATATATACCCATGCAGCTGCCTGCTGAATCTACTTCAGAAGTCAACATTTCAAAGTTCACATTACATAAGCATGTGCACAGGAATTTGCATGTGCAGATTCCCAACAGTGGTATTTAATCACGGTAATTAAATACGACATCAAGCAGGCCCAGTTCTAATCAATCTGGCTCAACCACAGAGCCTCACACTGTGGTTCCTTACATTTGCTAAGCTGTATTGATCACAATCTAATCACATTAACACTCTCCATAAAACAGTAAATGTTCTGCTTCTCGCTAGCTCCTGAACAATCAGACTGGCTGTTTGTAATAGAAAAGTCTGCACTGTAAAAATATATGCTATACCTCAAATTAAACGTTTACTCATTCTTAAGATAGCAGTCCAGTTTTTCCATGTGAAAGGTGTATTAAGGAAATACAGTACCTGTTTGGAGGTGGTTTTGGTTTAGGCATTTTACTAAGAATAGTAGCCATCTCTTTCCTCTCATCAAAGTTCTTCCACTGCTCATACAGCTTCAGAATAACCCTGATTATTTCTAAAATCTGATTCGAAAGAAAAGAGATCCTAAGGTCAGACACAATAGTGATTTTATCTTTGTCATAGTCAGTTTAAGTGTGTAATTAATTAAACATGCCTCAAACTGAAATTAAGCAGCACAATCTTCATATTATAAACAGAGCTATCTCACATTTAATCTGGTCTGGCAATCAACCATTTCTATAATTAATTTTTTTATTTAATTGTGAATGGAAGCCTGAACAGAATACTTTCCCTCCCATTCAACTGTATATACCACTTCTCCTCCCCTGCAAGCTAAATAGCTTTTTATTTATTTGCAACTACTGCCACAGTTTATAACTATGCTACTGGGAAAATACAGACACCTGGCAGCATGACTGCAGCTAGATGACCACGGATTACCAATACAGTAACCAATGATTATCAATGTTCATATACATCAGAGGCACAGTGTAGGAAAAAAAAGCCCCAAACCACAAAACATTGGTCTGAATTCTTTCCTTCCAAGAAATAAAGAGCCAAGGACTATCTAAATACTTATTATATTCTTATTATTATTATTTTTGCTATATTCTTACATACATATAATAAGAATTGTTGAACTTTCATATTCCACTTCTGGAAGCATAAGCATTCTCTATCAGTTTGGACATTTCCTATCTACTGCACCTCAACTACCTTAATTTCCTATTAAATTTTTAGTGCAATGTTCTATATAAAAGGTGCATAATGTTTGGTTCATAATTTGTTTCATCATTCTCTAAATTAATAAAGTAGACTTCTTTATTCTTTTTAATACATGGACCTTGATTAAGTGCTAGAACAATATATATCCTTGAAAGAAAAGTTATAGTTAGCTAAGAGGTCCATGGTCTTAATGTAAAAAAAAATCAAGCTTAGATTATATCACTAGCATGAGAACCAAGACATGTAAACATTCAAACATGTTCAGTATCAAGCTTATGGTAACCTTATCTGTCAAATATAGGTTGGTTCTCCTCTGCTGCCAATTTATCATCACCCTGCTTTTACATGCATGACAGCACAATTCAGAAGGCTCTTGATGCAGCATAGCATCCACACCGTGCTTAAATTTGAAGACAAATCCTGGAATACAAATACAATGCCAGGATGAAGGGCAATACTGAGGGCAGAGAAGACAATGGTACGTCTCATCCATAATGTGCTATTTAATTCCAGATGCTCATTTTCAAAAAAGATAGACTGAAAAATATGTGCGGAGTGAAACAGTGTGATAAGGAGTACAAGTACTAGTTTGGCTTGCTTGCTGGAGCTAAACAAAGGTTAAAGAAGTCAATCTAAAAAGTAAAAGCAACTAGTGAAGATGAAGCACATTACTGGTATGAGAACAACTGCGCCTCAGAACCTGATAAATTTATGAAGGGGATCATTTGACACAGAATTTGCAACAGCAGGGAACTCAACTGAATGATCTTGGCATCCCCCTGTTTAACACTGACTGAAGTCATGGTCATGGTCATCCTGAAAGTGCCAAGAATATTTTACACTCTGCTATATTACATACACTTATAGAGAGAAAATGAGAACAGAAAATCACATGCACTAAAATAAAAGTCAAACTCATGATGGCAATCTTGAATGACAAAAAAACACTGGGAATTCTTTTTCTGGCAAAAAATGCAAAGTATGTTGGTTTTATGTATCCATCTGAAAAACGGCAACACCAGCAACACTTTGCTGGTTATGCAATGGCTCTCTCTCGACTTTCAGAGCAGTGTGATGACTGAATGACCTGACATTGTCTTCCTCCCTGAGAGATCTACCTAATTTCAACAGTACCTAACATATGATCACTGAATGAAGTTCAAATCAGTACTGCAGACATGTAAGATGGTAGTTTTATAACCATGACTACCATTTCTGGTCAGTCCATAACAGGTGGTAGGAATTAAAAACAGAGTACCTTTTCCATATCAACAGACAGCTCAGCAAACCATTGCCTTGCATCCTTCTGCTGGACAACACAGGCCACATGTAGGCAAGCTGCAAAGATCAGGTGACATGTATATTGAACAAAGAGCCACTCTTGATACAGTTAGAAACATTCTGTTTTTTATAAACTCTATACAGGTCAACAGAAAAAACGCAGGATTAATTACCTGATTTTTCTCCAAGACTTTTTAAGTTGCAAAGCTACACTGTCAGTACTGTATGAAATGCAAACTGAAGCACCTTATTCTAAGGAATGCTTGTTGATGGGACAGCACACAGAACGCATCCATTTAAACAAGACAAGAGACATTACTTGTGTTACTTACCTAGAGCTATCATGAAAGGAGGGTACAGCAGACAAAGATCAGTTCTATATGTGTCATTCACTATCCTCCTGTGCAAAAAAAGAACTTGTAAGTATTGTCCTATTCACATTTAGACTATAAGACTTCAAAAACTGCTGTCAGTTTATAAATATTTTGTCAGTTTCCCAGACGGTAGAAGCAGTGAGGCTACAGGGCAAAACAGTGAGGGAAGAGATCTCGCCCCTTGTAAAAATCTCTTAAAGCCTTTCATTTTCTTTCTTGTAGTCACTGCAGAAGTTTATTTGGAAACACTATTATACCACCATAAAAGTCCTTCTGCAGACGGTGTTGACGTGTACCATAAAATATTTATCCCTGTTTCACAAATAAATAAGGGCAAGCATAAAAGTAGTATTTTTACTGCCTTTCTGTATTTGTGAAACAGTTCAAGAATAAGAGTTCTGCTAACACAGCTAAAAAACCCTGCATACTGCTTCTACCTCCTATGACAAGATACAACAGAAAGCATAAGTTGGTAGAAAAAGATTACCTCTACTCATAGTCACCATTCAGTAGTGTAAAAAACTGTGCTATTAGAGCTAGTCTAAAAATAAAAATTAGACCACTGCAAAGTCAAATCATTACAGGGTTAAAGACAGAATAAGCTAAGTCGGGGACATGTACCTGCACAGGTTAACTAGGGCACCCTTTGTATTCAAATATGGCTAATCCTGCTTTTGCTTAACCACCTTTGAAGCATAACAGTTAAACGCTTTCTTGCTGAAAGGAGGCACTATTGTTACTCATTGTCTTCATTACCATGCAAGAGGTAGCAGCATGTCTTCTTGGCCCATATCTTGCACATATTGTAGCAAAGGTCTATAAGGATGATACACTATCAAACAGCAGTCCTAGGAAAAATGTCAACAGGATAGAAGTTAAATTACAATGCAGAATGTGTTGTCAGTTCACATTAAAAACATTTGGTTTACAAGTCAATTACTGATTTATTTTTTTTTTATGTAGCATTCTGACACCTAACCCTGCTCTAATGAGGGCAGTGCTCTCTCTAGAATACCATTACATAGCATGGTTGCCAGTCTGTCAATGTCATTCCCCTAAGAGACAGAGAAAGCCACATCTGCAGCACACTGAAACCTCATTTGCTTACAAACCCGTAATTCCCACTTGGAAATACAAAACACTGCCAGAAAACAGTCTGTCACTAAATACCCTACATGGAAAGCATGCCAAAATAATTGACACTGGTCTGGAAAGAAAGAAAGAAAAGGAAAAAAATCCACTGCTCTCAAAACCCCTCTTTTCAGGCCCAGGTTGGTGTAAGCAAGAAGGAATAACCCTCCCACTGAAAGCAGTCAACTGTATGGATACTATAGGAAAAAGCTCCATTAAGTTACATGTGCTGAACACTGAAGCGAGACAGTTATTATACATACTATATATTGCATAGCATACTGGAAAAGTAAGTTAATCCCCAAGATGTAACTTCTTGTAAATGCAGTTACTTATGATAAAACTCCTGTATACAAAACTCAAGAGTTACTGCCATGTATAGCGGAGGTATCAAGGACTAAATCTAAACAGGCTATCTAAAAACGGGTTATAATAACTGTAGGCACGAACAAAAAACTTTGATCCAACCTCCTCTGTGTCCTGTTCTCAAAACATATTTTCTCAGTTGCTGCCTAAATCACTAGGCTCCTCCCTGGTTTCTCTCTCCTTTTCTCTGCACTTGAGCAGAACCACTCCAGTACAGTGACCTTGGTGCCTAATCCATCCAAGTCCAACCAATATGCAGAAATTAGGCACCACTTTACCTAAGCCCCCTAAGAAGTCTGGGCTGCATCCTTTCAGTTGCCCTAGAAAACACAGCAATGGGATACCAACCTTACAAAAAGCAGGTACAGGCCCTTTCTTTGAAAGTGCCTGGAAGGAAATGTCACACTGTACTCCTTTCATCCAACAGTTACAGCACCATCTCAGAAAATGCAAGGCCCTGAATAAAGTTTCTTCCTCATAGGATTCAAACCCACATCTCACTTCCTAGAAGATTACTCTAATTATCATGTTATACACTGGCCTGAGTGGGATACTACCCACACCTTCTACTGAAGCTGGAACATACATATATAGCTGCAGATTCTTCCAGGCAAGAAGAGGGCGTAGAAAGAATACAACTCTTTATGCTCCTGACTGGCCATTCATCTGGGCAAATAAGGACACTGACATCCTAGTCTCTGCATCAGGACTTATATACAGTTACCTTTCTATTAAAAACAAGCAGTTCTGGAAACAGAACTTATGCTTTACCCTTCCAACACCACTAACCAACTGCTCTAACCACTAGGATGCAAAGCCATACACACTCCTGCTGTCCTCACCGATCTCACAATCTGCCCTCTTTCTGTTGAGAAGTCCAGCTTCAACACAAGGAGGCGAGAATGCCCTCACTCAGCCTAGATGACAGCACAGTAATTACGGTATTCTGCTGAAAACATAAATGTTAGACCTGAATGGACATCATTCTAAAATTGGCATGGGGAAAAAAAAAAAACAACCAAGACAGCATAATGCATATTTCATAGCACAAAACTCAAAATATTCTTCATCAGTAAAAAGTAAACTGAGGCAACAGTAGTAAAAAAACCCACATACCTACCATTAATTCTAAGAGATAGAATTCACATTCTAGTATCTGCAAAGAAGTAAAATCACAGTTAAACAGCAGCATGTTTCAGACAGCAGAAAGAATTAACTGGCATCCAGTTTAAAATCATCACTGGAATTCTCAACACATTTCCAACAGTCCTAAACACATTTCACCTGAAACTACAAAACCAAACACACAAAAAAAAAAAAACTAGTATTATCCATTGCCTTACCACCATCATAACTTAACTCCAGTCATAATAACAATGCATTTAAACATTTTGGATCAAGTTTACTATGAAAAGCTACTTCATTGACAGTACTTGTCTGATTTGTTTCAATACCTGGCAGCAGCAAATTGTTCCCAGTGTATAAACACTTAACAGCAATAGAGAAGTCCTTTTGTAGAATTAGAGCCTCTTCATCAGACCACTAACATGCCAAATGGCCTTTTAAAGTATTTTCAGATTTAATTTAATATGAATTATTCTGTTCAATTGTAGCAATTAAATCAGCTCTCATTTTCCATAGAGATAGTAACGTATTAGTGATATCAAGCAAAAGACTGGACTGCTTTGGCTATAGGAAAGCAGTACTCCGAAATATGTTTCCATTTGCCTTTATCTGTAAAATAGCAGAGCACTTTTACTGCAAGGTCTTAGATATTTTATATTCTGATATATCATATGGCTTTCTAAATTGGGTGGAAAGCAAACCAACAAAAAAAAAGTAACATTTCCCACAGTGGATCTAAAAACAATTAGATCCACTTAACTTTCAAAATACCACAGCACAGGTCAAAACTGGTTTCAAGAAAAACTACAAAATTTCTCAGTATTGTGACTGAGGATGCCTTGAAAACTACTAGTAAATCTGAATTTTAAATAATAAATAAATATTTTTTTTCAAAAGCCATTACATTTTACAGGCAAAAATAAAACCGCTTTCTGTAAGCCAACTGCTCCTGTGTGCAAGGTTGGAAGCATCCCAGGTGCAAGGGCTACTTAACTTCCCTGGAGCAATGTATCTGTAAACAAGAACATTAAAAAAAAAAACCCTAAATCTCTTTTATCATCATACTATATAAAAATTACTATTTCAGCCACCGAGTCACATCACTTCTCTTTATAGCATTCCTGTCAACAATTTAAGGAAAGAAGGTTATGTAAGATTTATTACTTTTTAAAGTAACTTTCCCAATAATCTATCCAAAACTAATTATGAGCAACCTGACATATGAGTATGAAAATATTTCTTTCTTAGAATTTGAAAGACAGGATTTCCTGCTAACAATTATTTGTCTTTTAATTCATTTGATCAAGTTATATTTCAAACAGCATACTTACATGGTTCATCCTATAAGGAAACTCCTTCGGAAAGGCATACGAAAACCTAGTTTTCACTAAAGAGAAATCGGTATGTTAAAAATTATGTAATTAATATTTTTACTTCTTTACCTTTCTATTAATTCATCTGTATATAGCCCTTCAAGTCCATTTGGCAGCACAACTGCTTGCAGTACAAAAGGTTTGTATTTAAAAAAGAAAAGTTAAGTTAGAAGATTTAAGATCCTGAAAGGGAAAGAGAAGTACACTTGTAACCAAGATTTGCACAGGTACTCAGCCAGATATTTGTCTGCTGCATTGGGCACTACTAAATCTTCTGCTTAACCACCAACTAGCTTATGGGCACCTAACTTTCCACAAGTTCTCATTGACAGAGCTATCTACCTACTGATGTCACTCCAAATCTGGTGATCTTTTCAGGAGCTCACTTCCAACACTAAATCCGGATGGAACTTCCACGTAGGATTTTTTACATAGGCTTGATCCTTCAACATAGAAGATTTTAAACCATGTAATGAAGTCTTAGAAAAGCAAGACTGAGGGCAGGGTGAGCAAGCTCAACCAAGAGATCTTGTATGTCCACGAGGAAAAGATTTTGGATACGCAAAAACCAGGCTCAAATTCAAAGCAAGATGTCAATTCACCACACTGCAGATCAATGTCCTAGGCACTGGATTATCGGACATTTCAAGGGTGTTTCTCTGCTTGAGAGACACCCCTAAGCATCCGCTTAGGCATATGATGTGATTCAAGACACTTGCCTCCACAAGAATGTTCAAATATATCCTCAGTTTTCTAGCTTATGATGATCCCTGATTTAGATACCTAATTATCCTCATGCATTTTACAAGGATAACAGGTACAAACAGTGCACTGTTAAGAATTATAAGTTGAAAAACAGAGTGATCTCATACGAGAATGCTGCACAAAAAAAACCCAAAACTTAAGTACACTTGAGGATGTGGATTTGAGATTTGTACAAGTGAAACACTTAAAATCTACATAAAGTTCCTGTCCTCCAAGGAAAACAGGTAACATTTAACATCCTGTTAAGTAGACGACATTCCTTATATTAATGACAGACAGTATATTATGAATTGATACTACCTCCAGAAAAGCAGTATGCCATTCACTTTGATGAAAAGATAGTGTCAGTCCTCTGGACTAAAGTCTTCAACATTTAGACCTATGGTGGACTTTGCTAGAAAATTTGCTGCAGGACAGTAAGACTAGGCTACTGGTTGGAAATTTTAATTATTTCAAGAAAGGTAAGAATGAATAAAACAGGTTTTTCAAGAAGCATGCAAACTGAATAGATACATAGTAAAAAAATAAACCACTTTGAGGGAGAAGATAGGGAAACAAAATATTTTTCCCACAAAGCAAGCTGCAGACACAACCATATGGAGCTGCCCTCTTAGTAAGCTAGGGAAACAGAGCAAAAAGCTTTTGAAGAGGTTGCCAGAAACCAATCTGAGATTATCTTCCTTACAAAGGAAGCATGCGTTACTAACTTCATGTTTCTATCTAACTAAAAGCAAACAAACCTTTTCAACCAACCACTGTTAGGCTAGTCACCTCGTTAGCTTTCTTTTACTTGTCTTGCCTCAGCTTTTTTCATGTTTTGTACGAAGACCTAAAAAAAATTGCTGTGTGCTACTGAAGCAACTCTGATAAAAGAAGACCAGGTAGAATAAAAGACATAAACACTAGGAGAAAGCCTGTTGCTTTTTGTCCCCACTTCCATGAAATGCAGAGTACTTATCAGGGCAGGCAGGGCTTCTAGGTCTGAAGGAAGAACTGTGTGGCAAATCTTCTGCAGGATTTTGAGACCTGGGATTTTCAGAAACAGCACAGCTCAGAACTAGGAGTCCAAGTAAAACCAACTACTGCAGATTTACCAAAATCCATCCAACTTTCTGACTGACACATCAAAACTGCCACATAGATCTGTGCTTTGAGATGCTAGTGATGTAAAAATAGCAACTCTTATTGCTAAATCTAGTACTGGTCTTGGTCATGCTGGCACTGAAGATGCATTTCAGTTCCTGGTGGTGGAACTGTCATATGGCCAGCCTCATGGACTGATATACTTACTGCATGTGGAGGCTACAGATGCAGCCAGTCACCTGTCCCCTCAATGGCTAAGAGGGATTTTGAAAGCACTGACCTACATTTTGAAGAGCATAGCCAGGAATTGTCTACTGAGAGCAGCTGGACCTTCTGGGTCAAATTATAGCATTCAGTTAAAGAAGCCATCACTTTAAGACCTTGATGGATGAGATGCAAGTTACAGGAACTGGGAAATAGAAGGCAAGCAGGAAAGAGAGAATGAAGTAACTACAGTGTGATTTTATTGCATTTATTTGTGAACAATACACAGGTTATAAAATGTATTTTTAGAAATAAATACCATGTGCAAAGACTAATTTTATTGGGGGAGGAGGGGGTGTTAAAAAAAATTAGAAGGTATACAGCCTACCAAAAATTCTGAAAATAGGTACTTCCATGGAGCCATACCTTTTATAAAACAGACAAGTAAAGTCCTAAGCTTCCAATTCTATCTTTGAGTAGTTCAGAATTCAATTTCCTACTCAAGACTGTTTATAAACCTCAGTATTTTAATTTTATTACTTTGGTTTTATTTATGCTTGGCATAAGTTCCAACCAGAATCAACCAAAACTAATACAGAAAGGACCCTTCTGTTTCTGTATTTAGAAACAGAAGTTGTTTATTCTAAATGGCTTTAAGTGGCTCCTAGCAGTCAACACGCAAGCCCCCCCCGTGACTTGATAAAAAGCTACCTTTTAAAAACAAGCAAACAAAAAAAACACAAAGAAAATATCTGCTCTCCCTATAGAGTTCCCTAACTACAGCATAATGAAAATCACCGATACTTACATACAGAAGTAGCAGCAGAAATCAACCTTGTATTTGAAACAACACCAAATTCCTGAAGAAAAAGAATGGTAAATGAAGTGAACCACTTGAAATACCATATACTCACACTGTTATCAAATTAAAATAACAGCTTCTTACTAAACTGGGCTTCTTTACACAGTACTTCTTTTTCCCCACCCCCACCCCTTTTTTTTTTTCTTAAGGTGAACAGGGTAAACTCTTACGTAAAGAGTTTTTTCATTGATTAGTTACTTTGTTGTTTGAGTTGCGAGGAATAGTAAAAGTTTATGAAAGGTACTAAAGCCACAAAAGCTCGGTTGGCTAACACTCTACATATAAACTAGACAAGAGGGCTTCAAGAAGGTATGTTGTTTTTCCTTAACCCACTTGGAGAGAAAACTGCCTCTAGAAACCTGTCATTAACTACTTTTTTTTATTATGTTTCCACGAAGTCTTAGCTCCTCTGCTGAGACAGTCAGCAATCTGAAAATTTTCTGTATACAGTGTTCCTTCAGAGAAGTGCATAGCTGAATCATTACTGCTACAGCTGCCCTCTGTTGCAGAAGCTTTAGTGTAAGGAAGGCCGCACAGACTTCTAGTATTTGTTCTAAAATATAAGGTACATCTGTACATATACACTCTATGTCTGTACTTTCTTAAAGGCTTAATTAACAGACTCATAAAAAAATACTCTCTCCAATACTCTGCATCTTTCTCCTTTCCTTCATCTCTTCCAAACACTGAAAGGTATCACAGTACTTGTACAGACAACAGTATCACATGTAGACACTGGTTTAGTAGGACTGCTTCTACCATCCACTAGGCATTTGAATTCCTCCTGTAAAATTCATTAGCGCTGACATATCACAGATTGGCCAATTCGATTTTTTTTTTTCCATTACGCAGACACTTCTCAAACAGCTGAAAAACTTCTTGCATTACAGAAGACTAAGAGCAGCGCCCAACTGATGCTAACTCTTGGCCACATTCAAAGTGGACTTCTAATGGTGGAGGCATGGAGCCTTCTCACCACTGTCCCTAATGGGTTAGTTCCTTATGATAATTTCTCAAAAGACAGCACATGAGCTACAACATACTTTTAATTCAAGTAATGAAAGTGTGGTAAACTCTGAGGATCCCTCACTATATGAAAGGGAAAAGGATAATTAGGAAAAAATTCAAATGATGTTTTAAAGTTTGAGTAAACATAAATAAGGAAAAACACACTAGAAAGGAGACACTGCACAATTTAAGATATAGTGCATGTAAATATGTAAACACTGTATCACAGTGAAACAGCCATTTTCCAATTTTCAGAGGCCCTTCAGGGTTAGTAATTCAGACAAAATTGTGAAAGATCAAATACTAAGTAACATGTTTGAAGGCCTTCTCCATCTCCTTTTCTTAAATGCTATAGAAATCTATACAAAAAAAGAGAAGGTTTCAACCCCCAAAGCATGAAGAATGACAAAAAATTTAAAAGTCCTAAACGTTTTCTCTCTCTCATACATCACATAATTTTACATTAAAAAATTGTAATACTTCATACCTCTACTTTGGATGCCAAAAACACACACGTAGGAGCCATTAATACTGGATCTATACTTTTTAGGGAATATCTGAAATGTTATAACAAAATTATAATATGTTGTTTCATACACGTAGAACGATTAATCTATTAAGAGCACCACACTTCCTTTTGAAAAAGCAAAGCTTAAGTTAACTTTATTAGCATAAAAGCTTTACACCATCCAGAAAACAAAAGTGGCACTGTTTTTAATACAGAACTGCATTTTAAAAGGGCTACCAAAATGTGCCTAGCAAATGTTTTATTCTTGTACCATCATAGTAAACAGTCCTACCTGGCATAGAATCTCTTGAAGTAGACTGTAGCAGTGGCAATAACTTGTTGTCTTAATTTAAGATGTTCACCTAAAGCCTGGATAACTTAAAAAAAAATGAACAAAAGCTTGAGTTGAGTTTTTACAACAATTTGACACCAAATAGCAAAGGATCTCAAAACATGACTAGTGCTGGGGATTCTAAGGAGCAGCAGCACAGTCTTCTCCCTCAGTTCAGATATGTTGCTTTGGTGAGACATGTTGCTGTAAACCTACAGACCTGCAAGTGAAGAAGAAGCACTGCATCCTGAAGCTTGTGGACACCTTCAGAAAGGGAAAGGTAACTTGACTTCATTGCATACAAAGTAAGTAAGACCTTTAAGAAGATGACAACACAAATCTCAAATGGAATACCCAAGCTTTACCCTTCTCAGAGCAAAACCAAATTCAAACATGTAAAATATAAGTCTATGGCGTTTCAGTGCCATGCAAAATGGATGGGTTTTTTTTCAAACAACTAAAGCTGCCAAGACAAACAATTTGGCAGAGGCAGCAGGTGTTAAAAAAATGACATATTTAGTCTAGGGAGAGGGGGTGGGAGACCAGAGGATGCAGTCAGCTGCTCCATCACAGTGGTCCTCTGCCAGTTGGCCAAGAAACAACCCTGGTGTCATCTGTGCAGGTAGCTCTTGTTTGGCCTCCCAGGCAAAGGAAAGGTGCCAAGCAAATTAGATGCATCAAGCTGGGATTAAGAGCAGGCGTTGGATATAGAGAATGGCACAGTGAAACATAAGGTTGTTACTTGTTATTTTTCCTATACTTCTTCACAGCCATTCTTCAGAGCAAGGCTTGGCTGTGTTAAGCCGCCCTCTTCCTTTTTTCCTCCCTCACCAGAAATGTCCAAAACAGTAATTTAAAATATACTGAAGTATATATTTAAAATACGTACAGCAAGATCAAGACTGCAACCACTGATGGGAAAAGCAAACAATTCTGTTCTCAGTCATTGCTAAATTCTTAGTCTCTATTTAAGCACCCAAGTCCAGATTTTTTTCCCCATGCTCTTATCCTGTATCCCTCGGGAATAGTATCCCTACTCTCGCTTTTAATGAGCATCACAGCATTTTAAAACACACAAATGTCAAGGACATTGCTGGCTAGAAAAGGGCTGAACATAGGAGAAAAGGAAAAAAACACCCTGAACAGCACTGATGGTTGGCAACTTCCCCACACACACACACAGGAAAAGGTAACGAATTTGTCACTATGATTACCCAAAGCAACATTAAGTCCCTGTCTGTGTCCTATTACTCTTTTCCTAAAGAGAAGAATGCCAAGTTGAGACTAACCTGCCAGTGACAGTAGGACAAGCAATACTGCCAGAAAGGAGGTTAAACCCGGTATGCCGTGTCTGTACAAATATTAAAATATTTATCAGTGTATCTTGGGAGGCTTGAAAGTATTTCTCCCTTTGATTTGACCATGGGGCTACAAAGCTGTCCTACTACTAGGGCATCAGAAAAATTCAAATATTAAGCTAAACAGAATTCTCCAAATATGTTTCTCACTCCCATGGGATTTTCAGGAACGGTTAGGCCATCTGCTGTCAGAGAAAAACCAAGTGTGGTTTAGGGAAAAAAATGGACATGAGCCTAGAGAGACTTAATGAAATGGAAGCTTGTATATGCCGGGAAAAAGTCCAACACTTGTAATTAATTTTTTTAATATTTTAAAATAAACTATTGGATTATTTATTCTCCTATATTTACAAAAATAAGTGGTTTCAGTGGGGGGTTTTAAATAAAAATTGTTTTAAATCTGAATATCTTGAGTGGCCTGTAACACAAACATTACAGCTTCTGCCCTAGACCAGAGAGGGAAATCCATTAATGCGCTTTTCAACCAAAAACTCTATTAAGACTTGGTGATCCAAAGAGAGAAATCAACATCAATTTCCATTTTCAAAACTATTTTAGAAGATGATAGTTTTCCTTCCCTACAGTGTTCACATTCTGAGTAGTTGTGCGTGGCCATAAAATCAGTTGGTGACCTATTGCACTTGTATTCCAATGAGGAGGCAGCAGGAAACTGCCTCTCTCCAGGCAATTTTTTCATGGCTTTAGGGAACAACCATCTCCTGGGCAGACACATGCTGAATTATGACAAGGCACGGCCGAGACTCAATCCCTACCCAAGCAATGCAGGAGGTGGGAGAGAAGAGGGGCAGGCTCTATAAACCCAAAGCAGGGTCCCCATTCAGAGGCAGGTGATGATACAACACACGTCAAGGGCTTGACACGGCAAGCTCTGCCTAAGCTCCCACCAGTACAGAGCAGCCCCTAACTGTCCTCCCCATGAAGGTGCCTCTCTTTGCTACAGAAGGGGTGAAAGCCCAGTACCGCTCTCTCCTCCAAGGTAGGTTGTGTTCGTACACGCACAAGGGAGATGCTGGCAGAGCTGTTCTCCAGCTGCCGCAGGTCACACACCGTACCTTCACAGGAGGCAAGGAGTGCCAAGGGAAAGGAGCCTGAGAACCACAAACTGAAACCAGCCTGTCTACTTTGCAAATCTTTGTTTGCTAAAGAAAAATACTGAAGTGAAACACTGAAAAAAAAAAGCATATTTCATAATTCAAATTCATTCTAGTGAAAATTAGCATAGAAATACAGTTTTAGAAATATCAGTACTCAGTTTTCTCTTTTTGCATTATGAAGCTATGCCACTTTGTTTTAAGCTCAAGGAATTTCAGGAATCGATCGAATAGGTGAAACTTGCTAGCTTGATTTCCTGGTGCCATCTAAGTGACAACACAGATGTATCCACAGTAATCAGATTCACAGCATACGCAATTATTATAAAAATAGCTAAGCTAAGAGAGAAGCTGGGATAAGTATCTTTCACAGATATCATTCCAACACTGACACAAGATCTTCCAGTGGCCTTACGAAAGTCACTTCACTTCTCTGTCTCAAGTCTGGCCAGATAGCTGAAAAAATAAGCATTTTGTACTTTAAGGGACTGCTGTGAAAAAATATTTAAAGTGCTGGCTGCAAACAAATTACTACTGAGCAATATCTTCTGCTTAGGGAGATTTTTTTTAAACACTGAACAATTGCACAGAAAAGAGTTTAAGTGCCACTGTAACCTGATATGCTCCAGTGCGGCCATTCATACGGTTAAATACTTTGCAGGACCAAGTAACTCCTAGATAACTTCACAGACAAGCCCCAAACTCTTTGGGAGAACAGGCTGCCTGCCAACAGCTCTCAGAAACCCGTAGACAATTTGAGAGCCACTCAGTGCTGGGGCATCGGTCACAAGGCAAGGCACATGCTGTGGTGCACGTTTCAGAAAACATAACTGAACACAAATAACACGTTTCCAAGCTTTGTTGTTTAATAGGACTGCACAGATCGGCTAAATACTTACCACAGCCTAAGAGCCCACCAAAAGCCCAGTTTGACTATTAACGCTTGACATTGAGCCTTTAATGTGCTAGCTCAGCAGTTTCTGCTTGCTTCTCCTCCTTTTACGTTTTCGGTAACAACCTCTTGAAAATAAGAAAACGTGCTACATTTTGTCCCATCGCAGGTTAAAGTGTTATGTATCCAGCTAATTTGCCTGTAAGTTCTCCTAAAATTGTGTTAATACGACTAACAGACGACAATGTTATTGCGATTGCAGTTCTTTGTTAAAATAGGTCGTGGAAGTATATGCAGTATCGCCACGAAAACATTACGTTCTCACAGCAATTCAAGCTCGCATTTAGACAAGGCAGATACTGTGCAGCTTTCACGGCAGAAATAAAAATAAAACACTTTTACCATTAGTAAAAAATATCTGTAGTTTCCAATATTCTTCTTCGGTCAGAAATTTCAAGTCTTTCTGGCGTTCCTTCAATAGATCTTGTTTATCCAAAATCCATTGTAAACTAAAGGAAGGGAAAATTAACTTCAGCAACTGCTTCTCAGCGTCACCGCGAGCGGCTCCTGCGCAGGCCACGGGCTGCAGGTCGGGGCCGGGGGGCTCGTGGCCTTTAACCACCGCGGGCAGCCTTCCCCAGCGAGGGCTCGCTCGGGTCTTCCGAGTCCCTCGGCCCAAAAAACACGCCCTGGCAGGGACTAAGCCCGGCGTTCCCTACAGCAAGCTACACGGGCTGCGCAGCTCCGAGGCACTGCCCGTCGCCAGCAGGGTTTACGGGCCTTCGGTAGGTCACAGGCACCCCTGGAAACCCCCGGCGCCCAGCACGGGGTGTCTCCAGGCTGCTCGGCCCCGGCTGCCCCGCCGCTGGGGATAAACCCACGGCGGCCCCGGCCCCGCAGCCGCCCGCGCTCCATCGCCTGAGGCCAAGCCCGGGCGGGCGGGGACGCGGCCCCCCTCTCTCTCCCGGGGAGCGCCAACGCTTCGGAGCTCACGGCGAAGCGAGGCCGGCCGGCCCGGCGGCGGCTCCGGCCGCTCTCGCACTCCCGCCCGGCTCCCGCCAGGGCTCCGCGGCGAGCAGGCCCCTCCGCCACCGCCGCCGCCGCCGCCGGGAGACGCAGCCCAGCGCCGCGGCGCTCCCCTCGGCCCCGCCGAGCCTCCCGACAGAGCCGCGCCCCCCCGCTCCCCCGGCCCCGGCCCCGCCGGCCCGGCCCGGCCCGGCAATGAATGGACAAAGCGCGGCGGCCGCCCGCGGCCCCCTCGCCCCCCCACGCCCACCCCGCGGCCGCGGCACCCACTAGTGCGAGCTCTGCCAGAAGTTCCCGGCCATGGGGAGGAGAGGAGAGGAGAGGGGAGGAGGCGCCCGGGCCCGCGATGTCCCGGCCGCGCCGCGCCAGCGCCGCCGCCCCCGCGCCGGCAGCAGGAAGGAGGCGGCGGCCGCCGCCGCCACCGCCCCGCGCCCGCCGCCGGCGGGGCCCCGGCCGGCAACACGCGGCGCTGGCAACCGTTCCCCCGCGCGCGGGTTCCGCCCGCCGCCGCCGGCGGAGCCCCGGCAGGGCCCTCGGCCGCCCCGCTGGCGCGGCAGGGCTGCCGCGTCCCGACAGCCCTCGGCCGGCTCCCGCCGCGCAGCCGGCCGCGGCGGCGGCGGCGAGGGGCGAAGGCACCGCCGACAGACGGCGAGCGCGGGGCGCGGGCGGCTGCTCCCGCCCTGGCGGGAGCCGTGAGGGACCGCGCCGCCGGCCGCGCAAGGCTTCCCCGGGCGCTGCTCGCTTCGGCGAGACGCGGGGCGGCTTGGGCTGGAAGGGGCCTTCAGAGGCCGCCCGGTCCAGCCCCCCGCCGCGGGCAGGGACACCTTCCGCCAGACCGGGTCTCTCAAAGCCCCGTCCGGCCTGGCCTCGAACTCTGACAGGGAGCGGGCATCCACAGCCGCCCTGGGCAACCTGTCCAGTGCCTCACCACCCTCACAGGGAAGAACTTCTTCCTCATGTCCAGTCTGAACCTGCCCTCCTTCAGTCTAAAGCCACTGCTGTCTAAAGTCAGTACCGGTCTGCTCCCAGTAAGGTCCCAGTCGGCCACGGCCTAGCTGTCCCAGTAAGACCACTTACTTGTCTTGCGCCGTCTCCGCCTCGCCTCAGCTTCCCTTCACCTCACCCGTTCCCCAGGGCTCAGGGCGCAGCTTGCTCCATGCTGGAGTTTTCCTCACTGGAGAGAACCTCTGGAAGTAATTTTTTTTTTCCAGTTTAACAGGAAGAACCTGGGCCCAAGTCCTCTGCAGCTTTCTTTCCCCACTCTTCCCTCCGGTGGCGTACGGAACGCTCACAGCTCTCCACTTCTGAGTGGGATCTGAGACGTATTGATCCACGTCCCGCTGGGAAGGGGGCATCGAGGCCGGAGCTGTGGGTCCCCATACCTGCCCTGCTGCGGGGACGCTCCAGGCAGGGCCAGCGTGGCAGGAGTGAGGGAGGGATGGTGCCTTCCTTTCTTCAAGCAGCAGCGTCGCTACGGGAAGTACGCCACAGTTTTGCAGCGAGATGAGTAGAAAAGGACGTATTTAAAAAGTCTGAAGGACCTAGCTGAATACTAGCCGTCACCTCGCAGGCCAGGAGGCCTGCCGGCATTCGGCAGGGCTGGGAGTGCGCGGCCACCGACGAGGCGCCCTGAGCAGGGCTGCTGGGACTGACGCTGTTACAGGCCAAGTACCCGCAGTCCTGTCACACGCTGGCTAAAACCCCGCTCCACGTTCGGAGAGGGGGCTCATTAATGCCGTTTGGCAGCAGGTAGCAGTGCCTGACAGCCCCAGGGAGCTGAGGTGGGGTCCTGGGCTGTGGGCAGGGTGGGGGGAGCCCCAGGGGGTGGGCAGGGACAGTCAGGGCTGTGGGTGCCTTCGGGGCCCTGGCACGTGGAGCTGGTGTATGATGTGCCAGCACGGATGCAGTAGAAGGGACCTCTTTGTTTCATGAAATTTAATATTTCACCCAAGCATGTTTGCATTAAAGCTGCTATCCGGATCGTTAGGTTTTGCGCTTGACTGCCTCAGCTTTCCAGAACGGTTTCCTAATTTGCTAATTAACCAAGCATGTTAAAAAGGTGAAACTCTTGGGGTCTTGAAGGCAAACTCTACCCGTGTTCACTGGTGCCAGAAGTTACATTCATCTCTTCCTCTCCCCCATCCTGCACGTGCACCATATATAAAATTAGCGGATTGAGTAAGTCAGTCCCGGGTGCATTGCCCATTCCCACACCTTCTACTGCAAGATCAACAGTCTGACTCGGTTACCTCTAATGAGGACTCTACCGTGGCAGAACACAGACTGGGGGGTTATTTCCTTCCCCACCCAGAGACATACGTGTGTGGTCTTATACCTGGATGAATGTATGTACTCATCCCTCCCGCAAGCCCGGTTTTCAGGGCTGAATGTGGGAAGGAAGGCAAATGGTGCCTGGACACAAGACAGACAGCAGCTGGCAGCAGCTATGGGAAAGCTGCAGCCCTCATGGCCTCCCCATTCCACTACGAACCCAGGCTGAGGTTCAGACCCATCCCTGCGCCCACAAAAGTCAGCAGAGTTTCTGTCAGCAATCATGATGGCAGCAAGAAGCACTCCCACAGGACAGATGCTCAGTGAGGTGAAGTAACTCCTGGTTTATCCTGCTGGGAAGGTTGTGCTTGGCGCTAATGGTTGGCAAGACCTGTGAGCACAGGAGGACTGTTTTTTGCATGGTCTGACAAAACCTATTTGTTCTGAAACGTAAGTATGCCTTGTCTGTCTGCATGCAGCATACCATGCAAAGAGCAGCCAGCTTGCTCCCTAAGGGTTGTCCTCACAGTGGGCAAACTCTCTCATTCTCTGTCCACCACTTCAAACACCTCCCTAAGCTTTACCAGCCTGAACTGAGAGGCTGTCTGCAGAGCCAGAAGTAAATATCCTGCAAGGCAGCCAACACCATTGTCACCAACGAGCAAGGAAACTTTAGCAAAACTTAACATATGTTCATATATCTATGAATATATTTGGCATTGTGTTAGGCAAAGATGAGCCTAGAGGTATGCAGGTGTGTATACATATACATATACATATACGTGTTTGTGTAGAGGAACCTGAATGCTATCTTGATTTTGTCATGACAGAGATGGTCTGTGAATGTCCCTCCCTGTCTCTGCAGCATACAAGGGGTGCTTTGTTTGGGCTTTGCCTTGAAACTGGCAGGGGCTGGGGACTAGAAGCAGTAAACCAAGAATTTCTGGGTGGCAGGAGCAGTGAGAAGCACCCGATGGTTGCTCTTAGACTGACCAAGTTCTCCTGAAAGGCATCCCAGACCCAGTCCCACAGGACTCTGCAGTGATCTGTTGCTGACGGTGTAGCTAAGATGCTGGGGATGCATGAGGAACTATGAAGCAGAGAGGGAACATGCACTGATGTCCTGGTTTTGGCTGGGATAGAGTTAATTTTCTTCCTAGTAGCTGGTATAGTGTTATGTTTTGGGTTCAGTATGAGAATAATGTTGATAACACACCGATGTTTTCAGTTGTTGCTAAGTAATGTTTAGACTAAGCCAAGGATTTTTCAGCTTCTCATGCCCAGCCAGCACAAAGACTGGGGGGGGAACAAGAAGTTGGGAGGGGACACAGCCAGGACAGCTGACCCAAACTGGCCAAAGGGGTATTCCATACAATGTGACGTCATGCCCAGTATATAAATTAGGGAGAGTGGGGCTGGGAGGGATCGATGCTCGGGAACTGACTGGGCATTGGTCGGTGAGTGGTGAGCAATTGCATTGTGCATCACTTGGTTTGTATATTCCAATCCTTTTATTTTTATTATTGTCATTTTATTACTGTTGTTGTTATCATTATTAGTTTCTTCCTTTCTGTCCTATTAAACTGTTCTTATCTCAACCCAGGAGTTTTCCCGTTTTTTTTCTGATTCTCTCCCCCATCCCTCTGGGGGGAGGGTGGCGACTGAGTGAGTGGCTGCGTAGTGCTTAGTTACTGGCTGGGGTTAAACCACGGCAATGGGATAAGATGGAGACGGTGGTGTTTCTAAATGGCTTTGCTGGCGGAATGAGACACCTTCCCTGACACATCAGAGTCTAGGTTTGAGACCCTGTTTTTAAGTAAGAATGTGAGAGCAAGGGGTGAGGTAGGGAAGAAAGAATTTGCGTGCCCTGGCTGTGTTTACTTCTCCCTTCTCGGCGGAAGGAGACATGATGGAGACTACAGGTTGAGTTCTGTGGGATTTCTATGGAGGCTCTGTGACCTGACACCTTTCTCTGAAAAGCCATCTAGACCTTGCAGAACTTGCTGAGCATGTGAAAACTCAAAGGAGAAAGTCCTTATTCCGATATTTCAATGTCACAGCTACAAAGAGGGGAACCAGATTGCCAGCACATGCCTTTGGATCACAGCCACCCACAACTGCATCGCACCCAGCTTAGCACAGCACCAGGAGCCAGCAGAGAGAGAAGCTGCTGTATAACAGAGAAGCCTGTCACCGCCTCACTGAACATACTAGAGCAACCAAAATAGTAGCAGACCTCATGCCGCTGCTTATCACATCAAGCAGGCATCTCTTTGTTTCACCATCCTTCTCTACCTGCCCCCTTGCCTTTTTCTTGCTCTGCTTTGGTACCTGCGTTTTGTTACCTCGTGCTGGCGATTTCTGTTTCTGTATGCTGCAGTGTGGCAGGAAATAATTAGCAGGGACTGGGCAGGAGACTTACCATAGCTATGATAAATACCATTGCTCCACTGCACACTGGGCACAGGGGACAGCTCTGCTTGCCCTGCACCTGGCACTGCAGGGGCTGTGTAACGCTGCTGGAATGGGAGCGCCTGGCAGGGTCTTGCCAGCCCCGTTCCCGGACTGTCTTTTTCTCGGCAGGACAGGCCTCATATTGCCTGACCCCATTTCACAGCGCAGCAGCAGACCACACCAGTACCAGAGCTGTGGAGGAGTAAACCCTCCTGGTGCCCTACAGAGGGACATCCTGCCATGGATCCTCCCCGCGGCGTGGTACCCAGGGGCTCCCAGTGCTTTGGGGGACCCTTCCCAGCCCTGCAGCATCCCTTGAGCAAAGGGGCAAAAGGTCCTCTCGACTGGGGCGTGCTGGGGGTGCCCGTTGCCAGGCCAGGAGTCCTGCAGCTGGAGCGGAGCCATGGGGCCACGTTACACAGTGCAGGGGGGATTGATGGCCATGTGCGGTTTCCCGTGTTTCTCGGAGGACGTGGATGCCGCTGTGGCTCCATCTCCCTGGAGGCCCAGCTGGGAGGTGCTTTCCTGGGCAGGGGTATGGCGGGGGGCAGACAAGGCAGAGCTTTTTCCCCTTGACATTGCTTTGCAGCCTTTCTTTTCCAGGAGCTGTGCGGAGGATCGCTTTATTTACCATGTCCTCTCCGTGTGTTTCTGTCAAAACAGGCAAACGAAGATTTCATGAAACAGATGTGCAGTGCTGCTGTGTGTGCCGATGTCTCCTGCTCAGCCTCAGACCTGGCTGCTGCTCTGAGGGACATCCAGATACAGAATGAAAAAATCGCAGCCAAGAACCTGCAGGTAAAATTATACTTTGTCTTATTTGTGAGATGAAATTATCTGTCAGCTCTCGCTGATCTCTTCCCCCTCTCCCCCCCTAAGAAAACCCATCACAAACATATTGAGTATACTTACTAGTCTATCGCTAGGTATAAATATACACAAGATGGTTGGATAGATTCTTCTTTTTTAAAAAAAATAAATGCTTCTTCCAATCCACATGTTATAAATAGCATTTAACATGATGGAAGAATGATGCGGGTTCATTTTTTTGTTCATGGGTCCTCCTCCACAGTTCCAAACACAATATTTCCTTTAGCCCTCTCCCTTACTTGCACACAAAAAATAGTCTTTACTAATAGTCTCAGGTTTTTTACATGTTTACATATTCATCTAATAACTGAAAACAGTACGTGTCTTCTCACGGATCTGACAATAAGCGTTCCCGTTTGCCCTCTTCTGTTTAATATCCCCTCAGGAACTGAATGAGTGGTACAAAACCAGATTTCCTGACTTTAATCAAGCTTCCACAAAACATGCTGAGAATGTGAGACGTTTCAGGGAAGGAACGGGGAAAAGAAGTGTAAGTGGAATTGAAAACCCCTTCCAGCTTATGTTATGTCACTTCTAATGGAAGCCTTTGTTATGATTTCACTAAGTTAGGTAATGTGACAGTTGTCTGATATTTTTCCCAATGAAGGTGGTCTTTTAGGCTATATTCTGCAACAAGGGAGGTGGATTAGAGGAGTGGTGACTCTGGATGTGACCCCATGTCAAACCAGTAGGAAGTATCCACAAATAATGTTTATACATATGAAATAAAAATTCATCTGCTCAGTAGCACGTATCTGAACATAAGGATCCTGTTGTTCTCGATCAACAATTTTAGGGGCAAATGATTTATATTGGAGAATGTTTTATTTGAAGCACCCTCACCCCCCCCCCAATGCACACACACAAAAAAAGACTCTTACAAAGGCAACCATTTAATATTTTACATAGGAGACATTCAGAATTTCATTAGATGAGGGAAAGAGTTCAGAATAATGATGGTTCAGTTTACAACATGAGGATAAATAACAAGAGACCATCAGCTCTGTTGTGAGAACTCCTTGGCAAGGGTAGCTGGTTCAGAAAGATGCTCTCGGCCAGCTCCTTCCAACCTGCGCTCAAAATAATTTTTAAAAATTGCCAGCGTTCCCACACAGTAGCCTGTTATTTGAAAGGGCTTTCCTTTCTGGGTCACAGACACTCTGGCATTTAACCCCACCTCCTCTCAGCAACGCATACACAGCAGGAACATATGCAGGACGGAGTATCAAATCAGTGTTAGGTTGGGTTTGATTTTATTTTTTTTTTCCCTCTGGTCGGCTGGAAGTGCATCCTCCGCCCCGATGGCTCAGGGCTTCCGCGCAGGGGTGGCCCCGGCCCCCCACACCGGGGCCGGATCCTGAGCAGCCCACCCGCTCCAGGCTGAGACGGGGGTTACACCGCCCTGCGGGCCCCGGGAGGGGGCCGCGGACATCAGCCGGGTGGCCCTTCGCTCACATGGGGCGTGTGTCCCATCAGGGAGGGCTTTCCCTCCCGGAAAGGCCAAGTCCCCAGGGTGAAATGGAGCCCCCCTGAAAGGGTATTTTGCGGATTGCTCCCCCGCCAAACCCCAGCGCTGAGCAGAGTCGCGGCTCGTCCTTTCCCTGTGTTGGAGCTGCAAAGGGAGGGTGGCCGCGCTGGGGACCTCCGCCGGGACACGAGGAGGGGACCGAAGGTCTCTGGGGTAGCCTGCACCTCGCAGGGAGAGTGTGCCTTTCTCTTACGGCTGCGCAAACGTCCAGTTAAACTGACACTAAGCCGTCGCGGGCGATGAAAGGCGTCCTGGGAAGTCAGGAGGCAGCCCAAGGCTGCAGCCCAGCCCAGGGCAGGAGCCCTCTCTACCTGCCCCGCACCTCTGGGTGCCTCGGGGGACCCCTCCGCACCCTAAACACCTTCTGGAGAAAGCGAGTCTGACCCGAAGGTGTAGATCTTTGCGCTGAGCTCTTGGCCCCTCCGGAGAAAAGGATGCTGCCGTAAAGTGGAAACGACCCGCGACCCCCCCGCAGGACACTGGGGACGCTCCGGTGCCACCCCAGGCTTGCGCAGGGGCTTTCCCCACCTCCCCAGGACCCCTCCTGCCTTTCTCTCTATTCCTCCAGGGTTTCACTCAGAAACCTGCGTTTCCCTACACCCCCCCCCGAGCAGCTCCTCCGTCTTCAGCCCGAGCCGCCCGCCTTTGCAAACCTGTTGTGTCGCTTTTATTAGCTCGAATAAAATTAGGAACACGTATTTTCTTGCTTGACTCGGTCCCGTGGGACCTCGGGAGCCGGGTTTTCTGCACGACTTCGCGAAGGTATCGGGTAACCTTGAAGCAACCCGGCAGGCGGGAGGGGGGCTGCGGCTCCCCGGTACGCACGGCGGAGCCTGGCCCGAGGAGAAACTCCCCCCTCCCCGGCAAGGCCCTGACATTACCGGAAAGAAATGAGCGGAAAACAGAGAAGCGAGTTAATTAGTCGCATCTTCGCCGGATCACGCTTGAGAGACGCTTTTCCGAGGGGAGGCTTCGCTGCCTCGCTCTATCTGGTAGCAAAGGGTTTCTCTCCAACCCAGAAGCTCGGGGGGGGGGGGGGGGGGGTCTGAAACTATCTAAGTGAGGAAAAACTGTATAACCGAGGAGAGAAAATAGATCACTGCCGCGTTATATATTTCTGTGTTTCTATCCCCCCGGGCAGGTTTCACACACGCGCCGTACTTTTGCACCCAGTTTTGCGGGCTCCCCGAAGGGAGTTTGAGAAACTGCCGTCTTCTCGCCCCAGGTTTCAACCGCTTCCAACACACACACACTCACACTCACACTCACCCTCACTCTCAGCCGCTCCGCGCAAACCCGCGCGGCCGCGCTGCGGAGCCCGCGGGTCTGGGCCGGCTTCTCCTCCAGCGGGCAGGCTGCGGGGGGGGGGGGGGGGGGGGGGAGCGCCAGTGAGGTTGATATTTATAGGAATTGAGGGTCACGGAGAGTGGGGCTGGCTGCGACCACTGGCACAGCGCGGCGCGGTGACAGCTTCAGGTGTGCCGTGATGAAAAGCCGGATATTTCCCCTCCTGGGAACTCATCCCAGGGGACAGGCGTGTCTCTCGAAATTTCAAAACATGGTCGATTTTTTTCTCTCTTTCTTTGCAAGGTAAAAGGCTAGTGGGAAATCTCGCCACACAGACCGCGGGACGTCCGGGGTTGCGGGGTCTTGCTAGGGAGCGGGCAGGGCAGCGGCGCTCAGCCCGCAAGCCGGGCGGGGGGCAGCGGGTGCGGGCAGCTTGGTGCAGCGTTGGGAGCCCAGGACCGGGGGGTGCGGGCACCTCGGGGACTGGCCTGGGTCTCAAATTCCTGAGGAAAAGCTGCCTGGAAGGCTTATAAGGGATGTCGGAAAGTCAGGTATTCCCTCCACATGGGGTTACGTTTGTAGAGGGTCCGATCCCGCACCCACCCGAGACAGGTTCTGTACCTGGGGGTGAGCCCTAAAGCCCGGGGCACTGCTCTGGCTAACAGGGGCTGTTGGAAACCTCTTCTCAGCGGTAGCTGAATGTGCACACTTGATTTTTTTCTTCAAATACCTCGGCACACGGGTTTGAACGCAATGGCCGCAAGTCGCCTTTCTCGGGCAGAAACCACCTCTACGGTGGGCATCATAATTTAACTTCAAAACCAGTGACTCAAAAACAGGAGGTAGTTTGACTCTGATATTTTGAGCGCAGCTTAATTCAACCCCGATTTTAAGAAGGGTTAATTCCGCAAATGATTTAAAGGGGTCAGTTTATTAACGAGGCGAGCCCCTTCCGAATACCAAGCCGTGATAGAAATGTTCAAAGACAAATAGGGTTTTTCCTCCTAGTTTTGGAAGAGCTAGCCCTTCTGTACGTGTGTGCCCGAAGTGTGCCCTTATTTTTCCGTGTGAGAGACATAGAGTGAGACAGAAACTTTGAGGTTAATCTGTCGTCTTCTTCTTCTAAACGCATATTTGAATATTTAGACTGAAAGATGGTGACACTGGGGAAGCTGAGGGCAGCGGTCCACAAGCGATCGGGCAAAAATCGCGAATAATTTTATTTAGATTTTATTTTAATAGCACAAACAATGAATAGAAAGAACAACATTAAATTTGCAGTCTCTAACGAAAAATTATTTCCGACAGATGACACCTACAAGTTTTTTCTCTTTCATAACTCCAAAGCTGTCAAAAATGATGCATATTTCGGCATCAAAATATGCAATGCCGAAATGAAGAGAAGAAAAAGGTCTGTACTTCGTGGTGTACTTTAAGATAAGTCCTAGATAACGTGGGTTTAACCTCCGTTATTCTGCATACCTAAACCAAATGCTTTCTTGTTTCGAATGTCTTTACTGGATTAAAAAAAAAAAAGAAAAAAGAAGTCAAGTCACAGGAACCAGAGGAAGACCTTTCGGTTTGTCAGATTCATTAATTAGAGAGCTGCATATACTAGAAGAAGATGCATTTTCTTGACCTGCCTTCCGCCCCCACCAACAATTTCACCATGAGGGGATGTTTACCAGAGTGTAACGAACAGTTTCTGATGGCTGCATTTTTGCTAAAATCTTTTTTTTTTTCCTTGCTGATAGTCGTATCTTGAAAAGCATAAAACGCTGAAACCCTTTACAACATTATATGCGCTCATTAGGAAGTCAGCTCTCTTACAGCCCTTTCTCCTTGCTGGCAAAACCTATCTCTTTCTCCATTTACACTATTACCAGCCAGCCAGAAAGCTCTGCCCCTGCTCTCTGGTGCCACTGCAGAGAGAGGTCTTCCTTCCAGCAGCTACCATTTTTTCGTCCCTTTCTCTCTTCCGTGCCAGTGATTTATTTCCCTGCCTCTCCTCAGATCAAGTGCTGGATTCAGTGGGAGCCTAACAGGCAAAACCACCATCGTTTTCGCCTCCCGACTCCCGCACCGAGGGCACCGGCAGCCTTCCCTCCGCCCTGCCCCGGCTCCCCGCTCCCATCCCGGCACTGACGGCCACTTGCTTCTCATCTACCTATGAACCACCCCTCCCCTCCACAAGCTCCAGCTAGGTCGTTGCTGTTACTGTACTATAACGCTGCCCCTCGGGGAGAAGATTTACAGCAATTAAGTGCCTCGTTTTAGAGCTGCAAGTCTTCTGTAAACGCAGGGTTGATTTCAAAAGAGATGAGCCCCCCCGTGAGCTCTTGAGGAAAACGCAACAAATTTACACTGTGCATAAGGAATTTTTTTCGCCTTGAGCCGAGCTGAGCACGGCCGAGGGGTCGGAGGAAGAGGAGGAGGAGGAGGAGGAGGAGGAGGAGGGGAGCTCTGCAGGACGTGCGCTCTGCCCGCCTGCTTCGGCTTCCTCTGCCGCTGCACGATTTCATCCCTGGAAGAGATTCAGGGTCGGGCTCGGATCTATCAAGCTGTCAGGACGGAGAGAGACAGTCTGTGGAAATGCTCACAGAAGGGGACTCCCACTGTATTTAAAAACAGAAACAAACCCCGAACAAACAATTAAAGCCCACGCTGAAACAAAAAGTCAATGCTAGCTTGCCTGCCTAGAGGTGGAAGGACCATGTGATTTAAGCGGTACAACCACTGTCCTTACAAAGCCCGACTCAGACGAGGCTCGGATCAGAATGTAGCTCTATGAATTGGATTCCCGGGGATATTTTTGATGCCGGAGGACGGGGAGGGAGGGAAGCACCCTCTGCTTCTTCACCCTGCTGCTCTCCGGAGCACAGGAACAAATCGGTTCCTCAGCGCACGCAGCCCTATGCAGATGCTTCCTAGCGCGTTGGTCCGGTGCGCGTTCGGTAGCCTTTGGCTCGGTACGCCCAGTATGCTTTTCCATAAGTCACAGCCCTGGCTCTCGGGGACGGCCGTGAAGGAGAGGAAGGGCCTTCCTCCCTGCGCTCCGGTCACGAAAGCCATGGGAAAAAAGGGCCGCAGTGACTCCAGCATGCCGGCTTAGAAATAAATCTGTATGTGTGTGTATACGCCCAGACACACCCGGCTGCGTATGGACGGACACACAGGCAAACCCGCATCCCTCCTGCATCTGAGGTGCCTGTGGATACACGCGTGATACGTATGGATGCTGTAGCTGCAGGCAGCTGTGCGCAGCCCTGCCTTTAACCCGAGGAGCAGCCTCCGGGCAGCGGGGCCTCCCGGGCATCCCTTCCCCGGGCATCCCGGGAGCGAGGGGCAGCCGGGGGCCGGGCGCCTGTCCCCTTGTCCTGAGCCGGGGCCGCGCTTCTCCCCTCGGACTGGGCCGGGGGCAGAGGTTTGGGTCCCGGCGGGGGGCGGGGGGCGGGGGTGGGGGGGCAAACACGGTTTGGTCGCCCCGGCTGGGCTCGGGCTGCGCCGACAAACCCGCCGCATTCCCCCCGCCCTGCCCCGGCAAGCTGGGGCAGCGCTGCCGGGCTGGCGCGGGGGTGCTCTTTCCTTTTTTTTATTTAAATATCGCAGCCGTCGGGGGGAGGGAGGGACGGACGGGGGACGGAGGAACGCAGCCGTCGAGGGGGCCACGGAGGCACGCCAGGGCTGTGCGTTTCTCCCGGCCCGTAACCACCGCGGTTGCGGCGAAATTTTGTCAGGGGCCTCTCCCGGGCCGAGCGGCGCCACCGCCGAGCCCCGCACACGGCCCCGCACGGCCCTGCCCGCCGCTCCTCCCGCTCTTTGCCTTGCGGGAGTATGAACGTCGGGCAGCCGGCGGTGCGGGGGCAGAGGCGGAGGGCTCCGGCTCTGCCAGCCTCCTCTAAACCAGACCTTCCGCTCACCGGGGACGGCTTGCAGGGGCAAACCCAGGCCCGAGAACGGACTTCAGTCCTTGACCTGAGACTTCAGCAACATTTGCTGTTAAAAGTCCCTCTGCTTCTTCCCAGGCCAGCCGGACTTGGCGTGTCGCATCCCGAGCCCCGTTCAGCGCTGGAGAGAGGGGACCCTGCCCGGGACGCTGGGCACGCTTCGGCTTGGTTCAGCCCCATTGCCTCTCCCCTCCCGGCCAGACCCACGGGGCGAGGGGAGGTGCCCACGCAGGCGAGCCTAATTCTGCCTAATTCTTCCTAATTCTGGGGCGCGGGCAGGACCTTTCCCACCGCCACGGACCGGCCTGCAGGCAGCGCCGGGGCGGTTCCCCTGCGGAGGGGACACCCGGCTCTGTATCGCCAAACAGAGCCGTGTCCGTATCGCCCCGGGGCTGCCGTGTCCTCCCGGAGGCCCCGCCGGGGCTGTGGGTCCCGGACGGCAGCGGGGAGAGGCCCGGGAACGGCGTCCCCGCCGGGACACGGGCTGTGCACCCCGCGGCACACGGGCTTGCCGGGGGACACCGGCGCAAACCCGCCCCGTCGGGGCGATGGGTGCTTTGCAGAGGAGCGTAGAGAGGACGAGAGCAGCAGACGGTCGCCAGCTCTCGGTCACCTCGCTGGGACAAAGTCACCTCTGCAAAGAAAGGCCCTGATAGCGCTGCGGGCTCTTCTCCCTCTGATTACGATGGGATTAAACACCGTCTTTCTGACAACCGACCACAGAGTTTAAAAACTACTAACCCAAGTAATATTTTTCTCACCACGTACGTTTCGGGTTGCCGCATCCAGACGACCCCAGGCCCGGATTAGTGGCAGTGCGAAGGCCAGGCCCGAGCTCTAGAATGCGCCTCTCGCTACGGCTCTAGCAAGGGCAGAGCCTTCGGCGGCACGATGCTTCGCCCTGCCAGGGCCGCTTGTGCCCAGCTGGCACGCAGATGGGTGGACGGGCAGGCGGGGCGATGGATGGATATGCACTTGGAGCAGCTTTGGGGTAAGAGCTACACGGACTCCCAGGGTGGTTTGGGTTGGAAGGGACCTTTAAAGATCAACTAGCCCAACCCCCTGGCCGTGGGCATCTTTCACTAGATCAGGCAGGCCCGCATGCCCAAAAACCTGATTTCTCCGATACCAGTGCTGGGCAGGGAGTGGCGTCTGCCTGTGACTCACATCTCCCCTGCCTGCCTGCCTCCCTCCCTCCCTCCCTGCCTCCCTCGTCCCCTGGGAGCCTGTTCCTTAGGCTAGAAACACCCGGGGAAGTTTCCGCGTGGGGGTTTTCATTCCCATCCCATATAACCCCCAACCCCGGGGTTATGTTTTTGCATTTACGTTTCCAAGCCCGAACACGAGCCGGGCGTGAGAGAGCCGAGGCTTGCTTCCCCTCCCTCCGAAGGGAAACCCGGCTCCAGGTCCGCTCCCGCCGCGCCTGGCCCCGGCCCCGGCCCCGGCCCCGGCCCCGCCGCCTCGCCGGGTCTCGCCGGGTCTCGCCCGCCGCTGCCCGCCGCTGTCGCCGGCAGTTGCCACGCTGGCAGCCTCGCAGAGGGCCATTAGCCCGGTCATTTTCTGCGTCTCCTTTATTTCCTCAGTTTCTCCCTGAAATCTTTATAAATCCCCCTTTTCCAGGAGGAGTGTCCAGGCGGGTGGAAGTCTGAGCACAATGAAACCTGAGAATTTCTGTCACTCTCTGCATATGGTCCGAAGTGCTTTAATCCCAATTAGGGGCGGCTGACACACGGTCCTATTCATCCCAATCAGCTCTTGAATACATTTGCCTAGAAATGAACTTCACAAATAGACTCTCTCCTAAATGTGCCCAACAGCAAGGAAAATCGAATTGAGGCAGGGGCTCATTCTGAGGCGATCGAGGGAGAAAAGGTATGAATTTATAAGGTACACCGAAACATTGCAATTCAGCAACAAGTTTACTGACTTTTATTTGCACCATGTCAACCGAAAGAACCAAGAGATACGGTGGGGGCTGCGGGAGGGGGAGAATCCGGTTAAAAGGCAACTTTAGACAGACTTTGAATACTTTATGCGGCAAGTTTCGCCTCCAATTGAAGCTGGGCTAAAAGAAAAAAAAAAATCTCGGCCCCTACACTGGAATTTTTAACGAGCACAAAACGTGTTTGAATCCGATCTGGGCTGACGCTCGCGATTAACAATACGAATACCAAATCGACCTCCTGTCATCTGCCCGGGTTCCCATAGAACCTGAATTACTATTCAAAAGCTGCTTTAATATCCCACCCGCATCTCGTCTGCACCGCACAGCTGGTTGGGGGCCGCCGGCCCGGGCCGCAGCCGCCCGGCCCCGCCGATCGGCACCGCCCGCCCGCAGCACCGGGCACCGGCAGCGCCGCGGCGGGGAGGCGGCGGCGGGCGGCGTCCCGGGGGAGGAAAGCGGTGGGAAAGAAAAGAAAGGAGGAGAAGGTGGTACAGGGAATTGGTTTTGGGAGAGGGTGGCTGAAAGAGCGAAAGTGAGCGAAGTCGAGGAAGAGAGATAAAGGGACTGCGAGAGAGAGAGGGGGGGAGGCAGGGAAGCGGGGGGAGAGGAGAGGAGAGGAGAGGAGAGGAGAGGAGAGGAGAGGAGAGGAGAGGAGAGGAGAGGAGAGGAGAGGAGAGGAGAGGAGAGGAGAGGAGAGGAGAGGAGAGGAGAGGAGAGGAGAGGAGAGGAGAGGAGAGGAGAGGGAAGAAAAGAAACGAAGAGAAGAGAAGAGAAAGGAAGAGAAGAGAAGAGAAGAGAAGAGAAGAGAAGAGAAGAGAAGAGAAGAAACGAAGAGAAGAGAAGAGAAGAGAAGAGAAGAGAAGAGAAGAGAAGAGAAGAGAAGAGAAGAGAGAAGAAAAGAGAAGAAAAGAAAAGAAGAAGGAAAAAGGAAGGAAAAAGAGAAAAGACGTTCAGACCGTATGGGTGTCTTCGGTTTAAAGGGGATTCCCGTGTTTCGGGGTGTCAGCACGCCTCCCCCCTGCCCTCCGTCCCCATCCCCTTGCGGAGCACCCCCCGGCCGGAGCCCCGGGGCCGGCTCGGGCAGGGCGGGGAGGGGGAGCCCCGGGGGAGAGCAGAGCAGGGCCGGGAGCCCCGGGGCCGGGCCGTCCCGCAGCCCGGGGAAGGGCCGCCTCGGCGGGGCAAAGCCATTTGGGAAAAAGGTCACCCCGGGAGCCGCCGGCTGGGCTGCCCCGCCAGAGTATGGCCTGCTGAATGAACTTGCAGCATTTTGTTCAAGCCTCCGCTGCGGTGCTCCGCGGCATAATGAGCCGGGCCCTGTATACAGGCATTCATGCTGGTCTGAATGTGGTGTTGAACCTTCTCTGTGCCGGAGCGGTTTGATGGTTTGAATGGAGCTCCCTGGTGGGACATTGCTCTCTGCAACTGTGCCTCTTTGGATGACTGTTGTTCCTTAACATTCATGCCTCATTATGGGGCAACCTGTTAAATCAGGGAGAACAGTGTGCCAAAGTGTTACTCAGGGGCACCGGCAGTTCAGCGGTGGGCATAAATAAGGGCCGCCGAGGAAAATAACTTTCATCGCATCTCTGGGCAAAAGTGATCTCGCATTAATGGTGCCTCTAGTAGCCCGGTTTAAGTATATAAAGAGCGATAGTGGAATGTTTTGATTGAGTCTAAACATTGTCTTTGAATAAAGCTGAAACCATGTAATTAATGTGTCTTTTTAATAAGGGACAATACGGTCGTTCAAGCTATTTAATTTCATTTAATTTTCCATCCCATTTGCTCCAAAGGCTGCTTTTACTTTTAACACCCGGCCTTTCATGCTGCATCTTGCTCCAGTGGGCACATTAGATCGGTTTCACCCTTCCTTTTTAGGGAAGGAAAAATAAAAGAAAATGTGGTTCCTTTCCTCTTTTGTGGACAATTTATTTCACTTGGGGAACTTCAACTTTGAGCCACAGGACAGAATAAAAATTGGAGAACTGGTGTGAATGCTTCCAGAGCAAGGGCTTTTCTTTTCTGAGTGGATGGGAACCAGCCACAATCGGCTATATTAATAAATAACTTTCCTCACAGTCGGCCTTTACATGGTCCTATTGATAAAATTGTTCGCGTGTCGTTCACGCTTTTTGACTCATTAAGGCCTGGGAGGGAGCGGCTCCCGAGGCGGAGCAGTAGGGTACCTTGGTCGCCTTAAAAGCCCCCTCTCTACCTCTGCGGCTCTCGGAATTTCGACCCGGTCTCATCCTCAAGCGGCCAGGCCAGAGGTTACAGGGACATGTTCATGGCTTGAATTTATTGCCCTCAACTTCTTGTTTATCCTTTTTGCCCCATTCAGGCCGCTGATCAAAGGGGTCATCTTCAGTTCCCCACATCCTCTCTTCCCCCCCCCCCCGGCCCCCCGCCCCCTTCCCGTCCCTGAAGGGAAGACGAACCACCCCCCCCCCCCGGCCCCGCTCCCGGGACGCTCCCTGCCGTTGCACCCCGGCGAGATGCGATCGATGATCATTGATGCTGCGGGGGGGGGGCAGGCGCGACCTTTATCTCGCGTGCGCGCCAATACGTGTCCTTACTAAAAATACATCCGTCCGTCCGTCCGTCCGCGGCCCACCCGGACTCGGTGCCGGCCAGCAGCCCCCGCAGCGGGCGGCGGCAGCGCCCGGTCCCGCTGCCGGTGCCGGTGCCGGTGCCGCTGCCGGTGGAGCCCGGCGCTCCCCGCCCCGCGCCCGCGGGCAGCGCCGAGGACGGAGGGGTCGGTGCGGCCAGCCCAGGGCTGCCCGCCGGCCTCGGCGGGGACGCAGAGGTGTGGGGGCTCGCCCCGGCCGTGCCAGCGGAGGCCGGTGCCGTGCCGAGGGCCGGCCGGGCGCCGCCGCCGCCGGGCCGGAGCGACCGGCGTGGGCGAATGTCATGGCGGCAGCGGCGGGAGCCGGCCGGGAGGCCGAGCCGTAATTGCCGGGCCGGGCAGGGAGAGGGGAAAGAGCATCTTTGCGACGGGCAACTCGGGAGACCGCGCCGCTTCGAAAGCCCTCTCGTGTGCCCCCGCCCCGCGCGTCCCTGCGGCCCTTGCTCCCACTCGTGACGGCGGCAGACATAATCCAGAGTAAAGCCCACACTGGCCGTCACATGGAAAGCGACGTGCCGGGGTTTATCTCGCTGAAAGCCGGGCTTCTTGAGAAGAGCCCGCTCCGTTACCTGGCACCTATCGGCAGATACACCTCCAAACGCAGCTTCCCGGGTTTTCTTTTGAAATTTGTTAGGTCTGACTATTAGGAAAAGGGCAGGGGGGGGGGGGGGGGGGGAAGAAAAAAGAAAAAAAAGAAAAAAGCCCCATATCTGCAATTGCTTCTGAAAGCAATGGATAAAATCTGCCTGTGCAACTTCTCCGCAGGAGAAAGGTTCAGAAATCTTCTTTTTGGAGAGTTAGCGAGGTACGGAGCAGAGAAAACCTGCTAGCACGAATTAAGACAGGACTATAAATGCGAAAGTGGAAAATCGAATGTGTAACTGTACTCTTTGGTCTGACAGGCACCTCCGGACTGTCGCACGTGCATAAGAAAAAAGTCGCGCACCTTTCCTTGTCACCTCCTGGAAAAATCTTGGGACATTTACCCAGCCCCATTTATAAGCCGACATAATCCTAGCGCCTCGTTGTATCTTAATTAAAATATTTATGGGAAGAGGAGGGACGTAGACGCGGTCTGTTCCAATCGCTTCGTTCTGGCTTTATTTACAGTGGCTTTTTGTAGGTTCCACCTCCGAAAGCGGTCTCGGTGCAAGCGGTTTTGCGTGCGGGAGAGGAACCTGTGGATGTATTAAACGAGGAATCCAGCTGCACGCTGTTCGCTAGAGATCTGTGTTATCTGCTGGCCGTGCCTCTCTGTTTCCTGGTGGCTGTATGTCTCTATTTCCTCCTGTCTCTATTTCTTAATCGCACGATCTACAGACACAGCTTCCCTAGCGCTCGCAGATGCAGCGGGTTGTGTTTTACAGGGGCTACGGCGGCTCATATTTTGTGCTATTCATCCTCCTTAAGGATCAAAGCTCTTCTGAACAGATTACTGGCCTGAAACCAACCCACTGAAATGGTAATATGGTCGTTCTTTTAAAAAAAAAAAAAAAAAAAAAAAAAGTGTAGGTATTTTCTGGTGTTTTCCCATCAAGTACCTGCCCAATTTCTGTATGGCACACGCCGGGAATCAATAGAAGTTAACAAGTCCTCAAAACATTCCCCATCTCTTTGTTTAATCTCCTTTACAATAAAGCCAAGGGAAGAGAATTAAAAATCTTTGAAGTATATTAAACCTCAAAAGGCTCAGCCAAGTAGACTTAAAATAGTCACTTATTTTCCAAAACTGGTTTGTCGAGGAACAATAAAAGGAAGTAAAATTTATGGAGAAATTATACAGTGGATTTGTCACTTAAAATATCGTAACTGTCTCGGGGACAATACCCCATGCTGAGGATTAATGGTCCCTCCAGACCTTTGATTCACCAGCGCCTTTTCTTTGCCCTTGACAAATTGGATTTTTAGGAATGGGAAGGTCGCCTGGCCCATTGTCTGCCAGCCATTCACTCCGCCTGATTATGCAGGAGGGTTAGGGAAAGGCTCCATGTGACCCTCTTGGATGGGACTCCGCAGCTGCTCGAGGAGCCAAACTCTCTCACCAAACTCTGCGCCCCAGAGCATCCCCCTGCCAAGGGGTACCCCTCCTGCTCCCGTTGAAAAGCCGGCGTCCACACACCGCCGCGTCACTCTGCGGGCGGAGATACGCCTGTGCTCGTCCTCCCGCCGCTGTCACTCCGGCCCCCTTAAGTAGTTGGGGTTCCCGAGCGCTCACACCCAGAGGCAGCGATGCAAAGCAGCAGGGCTCCGGCCATCAGCGTGAGCGCGGAGAGCTGCATCCCGGCGGGGCTGCGCCTGGGTCCTGTGCCGGGCATCTTCAAACTGGGCAAGTACCTCTCAGACCGCAGGGAGCCAGGACCCAAAAAAAAGGTATTTTCCTACCGTCTCTCCTGCACCGCTGGACCTTGCTTTTTCGTTGACGCGGGGGAAGCCGGCTCGGGAGAAGAGGCTGCTCTTCCCTCCCCTCTCGCCTCGATCCTCCCTTCCTGGAGCGAGCCTCTCGCCTCGATCCTCCCTTCTTAGAGCGAGCCAGGAAAGGGAAGGGAAGCGTTTCCAGAGCGTCCCGAGACGTCTCCTCGCGGCTTTGCCGGGAAAGCCGGCCCGCCCGTGCCCTCTCCCCCTCCTCCCCAGCGCCGGGGCCCCGCTAGCCCGCCCGGGGGACCCGGGGGCTCCCCCGGAGGAGCGGACGCGCCCCCGCCTTGGACACAGACGTGCCGAAAGCGCCGCCGCCGCCCGCCGCCCGGTGCCCGCCGCCCGCCGCCCGCTGCCCGCTGCCCGCTGCCCGCTGCCCGCTGCCGGAGGGCGCTAGTCCCACCGCCCGGCCCCCGCCCCGCGGGGCTCCGCTCACTCGGGCATTGCCCCCCTTCCCCGGCAGGGCCAGGACGTGCCACGGCTGGCTCCTCGCCCCTGGAGCCCCGGCGAGGCGGGGGCACGCGGCTTTCACGGCCCCCCCGGTTTTGTCCGGGGAAGGAGGGGGGCCAGAGGCAGACGCACCGGTTTATTTCTGCCTTCGGCTCGCGTTCGTGCCTCCCCCGTCCCTCGCCTCGGCCGCGGATCCGTTGGCTGGGGCCGGAGGGGAGCGCGGGGCGAGCGGGCCGGGGGTCCCCCGGGGGCGGCGGCGGGGTGCGGGTCGCAGGTGTCGGGGCAGCCCAGCGCAGCTCGGCCTCCTCGCCAAGCCTCGGGCCGGCTCCTACCCCCGGAGCCGCAAACCAGCCCCCACGGCCGGAGCGGGAGGGGGGGGACGGCCAGCCGGCTGCCGGCCCCGGGGTCAGTCGGTGTCCGAGCTGGGAGGGAGCGAAGAGGAGGCGGTGAAGGGTGCTCGCCCCGTCCGTCGGGCTCTTCAGGGGGCTGCGGAGGAGAGCCCTCCTTCCACCCCCCGGGCAGCCGCGGCTCACGCGTTCCGCTCGGATTTTTAATGCCCTTTAATTGTTTTTAAACGCTCTGCCAGCCCACTCAAATTTATTTCTCATCTGGCTCCCTTGGTTTCTCGCTTTAGACCGCTTTGTTCCGATGACTTTTATTGCACGGTCATTCAGGGAACGGGCACTTCATTTTCTCTTTGTATGGGCAAGCAGATTATGAAGTATGGGGCTACAGAGACTTTGTAGCTAAGCGGAATCCTCTCCCCTTTCCCCCTCCCCGTCTTCCGACAAGTCGTGTGTGTGGCAATTGTTTTGCACCGATTCAGAGGCTGCACAGACCCTTCCAAAAAAAAACCAACGTCTTACCTGGACATTTAATAAATACAGCGTTAAGCTAAACGTAGCAGCTGCGACCGAACAAGGTGCGTTTGGGCCAGCGCGGCCCAAAGGAAAAAAATCCCATTTCCCCTCGCAACGCTGCAGGTCCCCGCCGGGCCCGGGCTCTT
Source organism: Astur gentilis (assembly GCF_929443795.1). NCBI lineage: Eukaryota > Metazoa > Chordata > Aves > Accipitriformes > Accipitridae > Astur > Astur gentilis. The sequence goes on from NC_064894.1 coordinate 17,097,570, forward strand.
CCATCCTTACCCCCGCAGAGCAGCAGCCCCCTCCAGGCCAGCCGCAGCCCTTCCGAGGCACCTGCGAGTCGAGGAAGGTCCTACCCAACGGCGGGTGAGGATGGAAGAGTCAAACAGGCGGCGAAACGGGATGCTCTCGCCGCTGCGAGACACCGGCCCGGTGTGGGAGCGCAGGCACGGCAGAGTGGGCAGGCAGGCGGGGGGGGGCTGGGGGGGGGGCGGGTAAGCTTTGTGCTTTCTTTCTGCTTCGTCTCGCGTGGAGGTGACAGCGGTGCCGCCTGTCTTCCAGGTGCGGATGGTGAGAGGGGAGTTAGTGGATGAAGCCGGGAGCTCAGCTCTGGAGTGGATAGGGTTAATCCGGGCTGCCCGAAACTCCCAAGAGCAAACGCTGGAGGCTGTTGCGGATCTGCCAGGAGGACAGGTACCCCACTCGCGGCTCCGGGCCGGCCTGGCACCGCTCTCCGCCACCTGCCTCCCCTCTCAAGCCTCCTGAAGAAGTTTCCTTTCTCCCCCTCCCAGATTTTCTACCGGGCGCTGCGAGATGTCCAGCCGGGAGAGGAGCTCACCGTCTGGTACTCCAACCCCTTGGCGCAGTGGTTTGACATCCCCGTCACGGCCACCCCGACGCACGACGAGAAAGGTACAGACGCGGGCATTCGTTTCAGAGCAACCTGATTAAATGCGACAAACCAAACCCTCTTTAACTGACACCTTTGCCGGGAGCTCAGACTGCCGTAGGCAAACGTGGGCCCTTCAAATCCGCGCCCTCGGAAAAATTAATGCCCGCACAGCTGCAGTGACTTTTAACCTGCCACCCTTTAAACTAAGACTCCATCTGCTTATATTTAAAGGGTGATCTATTAACTCGGTAGCGTATGGAAAGGCCCCCGTGCCTCGAGTCGTTCCGTCATCGGCACAATTTAATGATCTTTTGATAGGCAAATGGGATTTCTATTGAAGCAACGCTAGTGCGGTTATGCGAGACAGCAACGGGGCTTCGTAGGTTTTCAAAATACCGCTGTCACCTTGGGTGTTCCTCGGTCAGGGCTTCAGAGCCTCTCTTCAGGCTGTCTCGTGGGCAGATTCACGTAGTCAGGTCAAAACGGGTACTGGGCAGTCCCTGTAAATTAGGATGCATTAGGTAAAAAATTAAGTCGGCGTCAAATTCCACTCAGATAAGGACATCCGAGGAAGGGGAAGACACCCGCCTGGGACCGCTCGTTTCAATCTGCAAGCTGATTCTCAGCTGGAATTACACCGATGTTAAGAAAAATGATAAGGTGGCAGCACCTTAACCAGGGGAAAAGAAGACGAAAGCCCTCAGCGTTCACCCGTCGGGCTGCTCCGGCGGCGGGCCCACCCTCCCGCCGGTCCCGGCCGGGTCCCGGCGCTGCCCGGGGCGGTGGCGGCGGCTCGGTGGGACCCGCGGGCACTCGCTCCCCTCGGGCTAAGCCCGCTCCGCCGGCGGCGAGGGCAGCCCACCCGCTGCCGCCCTAGGCAGAAGACCCTTCAGCCTGACGCTGTCCCTGAGAAGGCAGCAAGGGCACGATCCGGGGAGGGGCTGAGCCTTCCCCACCCCTCAAGGCTGGCTACTCCGCAGGGTGATCAGGATCCGGCCCGGAGGGATGCTCGCCGAAACGCCGGGCGCTGGCTGCTCACGTCCCATCCGACTCGTGCGATGGCGCAGGAGCCCAAATCCCTCCCAGTGCTGAAACTGTCCCCGGGAAGGAAACTCTTGGTCACGTCTCTGTCCCGCCCCCCCCCCCCCCCCCCCCAAGGGCAGTGAGGGACTGGGTCTCCGGAGGGTCACCCCCTCGAAAAGCCCGGGCTCTGGCGAAGTTTCGGCCGCAGGAAGGAGGACACGGTGCTGGGTTCTGCCCCTCCGACCCAGCAGCCCTTGCCTGTCGACGGTGCCAGTGCTGGTCAGGGGAAAGAAGGGCAAGAAAGGAGCTCGGGTCTGCGAGAGGCACCCAGCGTGTGGCATCTTCCTCGTCCCAACGAAGCGAGGCTTAGTTGCAGGCTGACCCTGCGGATCTGCTGCGTCTCCGGCCCCACGCTTTCCAGACTAATTAATACGGACTCAGAATAAGTGTATCAAAATGCTGAAGCGCTCTTCTTTTAAGGATAGTACGCTGGAAAAAAAAAAAAAAAATCAAGAAGCAATCAGAGCGGAAGAAATTCAGAGAGCTTTTTAAAAACAAAACAAAACAAAACTTTGGAAGTCTGTCTTTGACCCCATTTATTTGGGTTTACCGTGATGAGAAAGGGATGGTTTTAGTCTCTCTCTCTTTTTTGTTTCCCCCCTTTTGTTTTTTCCTTTTTTATCCCCGAGCGATGGAGCTGAGCCGGGGAAAGCGCCGGGCCGGGCTCGGTGGCGCTCGGGAGGCGGCCGGTCCCGCCGGTCCCGCCACACTTTTGCCGAGGATGGCGAGGGCCAAACCGCCCGGCTGGAGAAACCCGCAAAGGCAACTGAAGGCGGGAGGAGGGAGCCCGCGGGGGTGGGTGGCCGCACGCCCCTCGGCCCGTACCGCTCCTTCACCCGTTCTCCAACGCAAGTCGGTGGGACTGCGGCCGCGGTTCCCCCCCACTCCGCGCCCGGGCAGACACCCTCCCGCCTCCCTCCCTCCTCGACGGGGCGAAAAACCTCGACCGACGACTTCGTATCGCTCCACGGCGAGCGAGGGAGGGCTGCGCACCACGGCGAGGACACAGGCGGCGAGACGCAGGCGACAGCGCTGGATCCTCGCACGCGAGTTCGCGCCCGAGTTTCCCCCGGAGAGCGAAGCCTTCGTGTTCCACCCGCACCCGGCTGATCCCCGGCCCAAATGCTGCCTCAGAAGCCCTCCCGGGAGGCTGGTCGCGGCCAGCGTGTCCTTCTCGGTGACCCGCCGCCCCCTCCCCGGGTGCCCCGGCTGCCGCGGAGCGCATCCCCGCTCGCTTGTGCCCCACCTCACCCCGCATCGCCCCCCAAGGGACCCCCCGAAACGTGAGGAGCTGGCCCCAGGCCTGGAGCGGCCTCTGGTTTCCGTGTGGCACTTGGCCTCACCTTCGGCGTTTCTGTGCATTAACCCGGGAGTGAGGATCGGCTGGGGACGGGCGGGGTGGGCAGCCGCTCGGGGCAACTCCGGGGGCTTCTGAAACGTCTTGTCGGTGTGTTGTAGTGACCGGGAGGAACAGGAGAGAAAGAGATGGAAACGTACGGGCAGAAAAAGCGATGGAAGAAAGGAGAGGAGAAAGGGAAAGGGGAAAGGGAAAGGGCGGGAAGAGGGAGAAAGAAAGGAAAGAAAAGGAAAGAAGGAAGGAAGGAAGGAAGGAAGGAAGGAAGGAAGGAAGGAAGGAAGGAAGGAAGAGAAAGAGAAAGAAAGAAAGAGAAAAAGGAAAAGGCAAAGAAAAAGGAAAAGAAAAAAGAATAAAGAAAAAGATACCCAGACAGACAGATTGCCCGCAGCGGCAGCGTTTCACCGTCGGGGCTGGGGAGATGCTCCTCCTGGCAAGCGGGGCCAGGAGGGGGAAAGCGAAGCCTGTGCCTCTGCGGTGCCGGGCAGTCTCCGGCGCCGCGGCCACCGAGGTCTGTTCCGCTTGAGAGAAGCCGAAATGTTTAGGGGACGGGGCACAAAGGGCATTGTCCTCTGAAAGGGAACGATTACATATGGCCCATACATATCGGATATTGTCTCGCCGCGTAATGAGGGGCTCACGATCATTAGATTGGCCTTTGTTCGGTGCAGCCGACTCCCTGACATACGCTACCTCCCCTGCAAACGCCAACAGATGGGCCCCCCGACAGACGACTCGCGGCGGCAGCTGCTCCCCCCCGGCGCCCCGTCCGCGGCAGCGCAGCGCCGACCGCGCACCGCACCGCACCGCACCGCACCGCGGCACGGCGGGGGCGGGCCGGGGCGGCGGGGGCGCGGGGAGGCGGCGCGGGGAGGCGCGGGGATGCGCGGCCGCCGCTGCTGACGGGCCCCTCCGCTTGCCTCCGCAGGGGAGGAGCGGTACATCTGCTGGTACTGCTGGAGGACCTTCAAGTACCCCAACAGCCTCAAGGCCCACGTCCACTTCCACTGCGCGCTGAGCCACGGCCGGCCCTTCCTCCACCACGACCACGGCCGGCCCGCCGCCGCCGCCTTCGGCCTCCCGCCCAAGGAGCCGCCGGCCGCCGCGCTGCGCGGCCACCCGCCCCCCGGCTGCGGCCCGCGGGAGGCCGTCAAGCGGGAGGCGGCCGCCGCCGCCGCCGCCGCCGCCGCCGCCGCCGCCGCCTCCCCGCCGCTCGCCAAGCCGGGGCTGCCCAAGCGGCCGGCGGGCAAGGAGGAGCAGGAGCGCGCCCTGGACATGAGCGTGGGGGCCGCCCGCGGGCCGGGCCCGCTGCTGGGGCCGGCGGGCGGCAACGGGCTGGCGCTCTGCCCCGGGGCGCGCTCGGCCTTCCGCCCCGCCGGGCCGCTGCGGGAGGAGGCGCGGGGCGCCGCCGCCGCCCTCGGCTTCTCCAAGCTGCTGGGGGGGCTGAAGGCGGGGCGCGCCGCCGCCGAGGCGCCGCCCAAGTGCGGGGCGCTGCCGGGCGAGGCCGCCCCCCCGGCGGCGGCGGCGGCGGCGGCGGCGGCTGCGGCGGCGGCGGCGGCGGCGGCGGCGGGGCTGGCGTGCGGCGGCGGGCTGCGCGCCTTCCCGCTGCTCTCGCCCCTGGAGGAGGCCTCGGCCTTCCGGCAGGTGGAGCGGGGGCTGCCCGCCGCCGCCGCCCTGCCGCCCGCCAGCCGCTACCCGCCGCTGCCCGGCGGCGCGCTGGAGCGCTTCGCGCTGCCGCCCTTCGAGGGGCTGAAGGCGTACGCGGGGGAGTGCGGGCTGCCGGTGATGCCGCTCACCGTCTACAACGGGGAGCTGCTCTACGGCGCCGCGCCCTACTACCCGCTGAAGCTGCACCTCGGCGGCCTCCTCAAGTACCCCGAGTCGGTGTCGTACTTCGGGGGGCCGGCGGCCGGGCTGCACCCCGCCGAGCTGGGCTCGCTGGCCGGCATCGACCGGGAGATCGCCATGCACACGCAGCAGCTCTCCGAGCTGGCGGCCGAGAAGGGCCGCGGGCGGCTGGAGGCGCTGCCGGCGGGGGCGGCGGCGGCGGCCGGCGGGAAGCCCAAGACCGGGCACCTCTGCCTCTACTGCGGGAAGCTCTACTCCCGCAAGTACGGGCTGAAGATCCACATGCGGACTCACACCGGCTACAAGCCGCTCAAGTGCAAGGTCTGCCTGCGGCCCTTCGGGGACCCCAGCAACCTCAACAAGCACATCCGCCTGCACGCCGAGGGCAACACGCCCTACCGCTGCGAGTACTGCGGCAAGGTGCTGGTGCGGCGCCGCGACCTGGAGCGGCACGTCAAGTCCCGGCACCCGGGGCAGAGCCTCGGCAAGGCGGCCGAGGACAAGAGTGACTCTGGCTACGCGCACCCCGAGCAGGAGCAAAAGACTGACAACGAGAGCGACGTGGACGTCTGCTTCACCGACGACCAGAGCGACCCGGAGAGCGGCAGCAGGAACCGCGAGCAGTGATGCAGGAGGCGGGCGCGGCGGCGGCGGCGGCGGCGGCGGCGGCGGGGGGGCGCGATGCAGGTCCCCCCCCGCCTTTACTCTGAGCTCCCGGCCTCCCGGGGCGGTCCCGCGGGAGGCCGTGTCGCGGGGGGGAGCCGGCTGGCAGGCACCCACCCGCCGGCGGCGGCGGCGGCGACGGGGCGGCCGGGACTGCGCGATCGTCGCCGGCGTCCCCGGGTTCCCGCCGCGGGGCCGGGAGAAGGTGGTGGGGGGACACACGGGGACAAGGGGGGAACGGGACAAGGGGGCCGAAACCCTGGCGGGCCCGGGATCCCAGCGGAGAGGCACCGCTTCCCCGGAGGCGCCCGTATTTCAGTGGCCATATATTTTTATTGTACCTTTGTGTCGAGGAAATTGTGCCTTTTGGAAACGATTTTTTTCTATGTGCTCTCCCGTCACTTGTTCCAGCGGTCCGAGCCGTGGGGCTCAGCAGCAGTCCCGGGTCTGCAAGCGCCTCTGGCATCCGTACACTTTATTTGACACCTCAGCTGTGCTTTCTCGGGTCCTAATAAAGCAATACCAACAGCTTTTTGGAAAGAAAGAGAGAGAGGGGGAAAAAAAAGGCGGCAAAAAGCCACACTTGCAGCACTGAAGAGGTTCGCATAGGATAACAGGTGCACCATTTGATCAAGTTGCAATTATTTATAACAGATAATATTTGAGTAACAAATGTAAAATAAATATTGAAAAGCATGAATCTAAAAGCACGCACTATATACTTTTAAAGGAAATACATTCTCTGTTTGGTAGAATACAAATGTGGTGTATGTTTGTTTTCTAATGAATGATGTACAGTGGATACAGTATTTTGGTCTTGGTTCCAGTTTGTCATGCGATTTTTAAAAAAAAAAAAAAAAAATAAAGTTACTGACAAACTAGCGTTTGTCTAGTTGTTCACTGAAGTGCTGTCAGCAGGAATTCTCCATAACGCTTCTGATGATCGGGAGCTCGGCCCAGATCCCGCTGTATTCAGCGTCTTTGGGTCAAAGTCTAAAGAATTTGCCCCTGAATATTTCGTCTGAGCGTTTTCCTTCTCTCACTCGGCACAACAAACCAGCAAACTCCAAACAAAATCCGATCCCTTCTTCCCTGTGCCTACGACTTTTGGAAAACATTTTTTTTCTTTTCTTTTCCACGGGGGCAGCGCAGGCATGTTAAAGGCTGGGCATGATTAGTCTGCTTTACCTGTTTGTGCTCTGCCAAATCTGCCCCCTTTGCAAACACTCTGCTTTAGAATCATTGTTACTTTTATCCGAGGGAAAAAAAAAAAAAAAATCTCCTTATACTGTTGGTATGAAAAAGCTGAAACGCATTCAACTTCAAAAAAGACTGTCAGAAAAATATCTGTTTCCCGCGGAAAATCCTCCAGGTCACCACGCGAAACGATGCAACGCTGCCGATAGCGACCCGCCGGCTGTGCGGGTCTCCCCGCTCGGCTCCGAGCTGGTGCTTTCCGTGGGAGGTGGCACTCCGGCAGGCGGAGGAGACAGGAGGGAGCCCCGCTTTTGGATTTTGCGTGGCTCACAACTCTGGAGCAGATGGTAGGTCTCTTCCACGGATGCGGAGAGTTAGAAGGCTGTGAGTTTCCAGGGTCGGGCCCCATTTCAGTCCAGGCTGTAGGTGACGCAATGTAAAATACAAACAAATTACTTCCAGCATCTGAAAGAATCTCAGCTACGAAGCTGCAAGAAGCTCGGATACAAACCCGATCCCGCGTTTGCCCACTTAAGGCTAAACGCGCTTGACAGTAATAGGAAAGGGGAATTCAAATGCCAGGCTTGGAATTCCTTTAAAGGTTTGATTGAGATTCAAAAGCTGTAGGATTTAGCATTGTTTTTTTTTGTCTGGGCTGGCGCACTAAATACCCACTTACTCGACTCGCTTTTATCCCGGGACGCAAGTTGTGTTTCTGTCCTGAAAGCAAATGGAAAAGGTCTCTCCTGCGGAGAGCGGGATCTTCTCCGTCTGCCGGTGGAGTCGAAAGTCCTCTGGTCCTTTACAGCACCGGCAGCGGGACCCGGAATTTAGCCGGCCAGTTCTTTATTTCAATATTTATCTGTCGCCTTCCCAAAGGAAGACACGCACCACGGAGCTGCTGCCGGGGAGAGACGCGTCGTGCACGCTATGGGGTCGCGCGAAAGGTAGAATAATAAACCTGTGATCCGGGAATTATTTCCCTGTCACTGGGGTTTCTGGGTTTTATAGAAGTGTCCCATCGAATCGTCCTGCTCGGGCTACCTTTACCAAAACAAGGTACTCCGGGCAGTCGATTCCTGTCGAGTAACGGTCTGTATATGTAGAAATTAGTGTGTTCTTGAGTTAAGAAGCAACGATAAGCCGGAGTAAAACCAACCGAAGTCGAGAACAAAACAAACCACCAAACCATCAGAACAAAATATGTTTTGCTTTAAAAAAAAAAGAGACCCAAACCAACAAAACCCCCGAACACCTGCTATGCAGCGGCTGCAGGGAAATACAAAACACGGGGGGGGGAGCAGGGAGAAGTTCTACCAGATTCCAGTTTTGGGGCCCCATCCCTGCGACGTCCCTCGAGCGCTCCAGCGTGGAGTCCGGCGTGTGCGTGTGCGGGGGCAGGGGGCGAGCGCCGGTCCCCCGCCCGGGGTGCGGACCGGCCCGGCGGGACTCCCCCCAGCGCTGCCGCTCTCCCCGGGCGGCTCTGCGGGGCCCGGCGGGAGCGCGGCGGGGATCGGCGCGGGGCCAGGGCGCTCGGCGGCGGCTTCCGATCTGCCAGCGGGGCGCCGCGCTGCCACGGCCCTCTCGTCACAAGAGCTGGCTGACTATTGTCGTTTTCAAACGTTCTTCTGCTTTTAAATATTTTTTCGTTTTCTTGCTTTACTGTGCTCGTTTTCTTTTATTCGGTTTTGCTTTGGTTTTAGATGGCTTTATTTGATTCAATTTTATTCATTCGGCTTTGTTTTGGTTTGTTTTCTTCAATTTTTATTTCATTTTGTTTTGTTCAGTTCCGCTCTATTTTCTTTCGTTCAATTCTGCTTCATTTTCCTTTGCTCGATTTCGTTTCGTTTTGTTTCACCGTCCCGCTCGGGCCGGGGACGAGGCCACAGCCGAAGGTTCTCCCGACGCCGCCGTGATCTGGGCAGCGTGCGTCGGCAGCCCGGGCCGCAGCCGGCGCCGGGGCAGGAACCAGCTCGGGGGACGAGCAGGCGGCGGTCAGCGAGCTCAGGGCTCGCCCTTCGCCCGGCCGCGGGCCCCGGGCCCCGGCTCCCGGGTCCCGGGCGGGCGGCGGGGCCCGGGCGCCGCTGGCCGCCCCCCCGCGCCCTCCGGCGGCACGGGCCCCGATTGGCTGAGCTCCGCGGCGGCCCGCGCCCCTATTGGCCGGCCCGCGATCCGCGGGGCCGGCGGGGCCGGGGCGGTGCGGGAGGCCGAGGGGCGTCCGACGGGGCGGGGTGGGACGGGGGGGGGGGGGGGGTTCGCCTGTGGCCTGGCGGGCGGCAGCTGGCGGGGTCTTCCAGCCACGTGCCGGCCACGGCGGTTCCTGCGGGTTCCCCGGGGGCGAGTTTGGGTCTGAAGGGCGGTGGGAAACCTGCAGGTCGGAGGTCAGGTGCGGAGCCGATGGCGGACCCGGCCTTGGCAGCCAGCATGCTCCGGGATTTGCCGCCTTAGCGTCTCTCAGTCTAGCATTGCTGCTGGCTGGCTGCCATAGTGACCACCATTTGCAACTAGGTCAAAAAAAAATAATAACAAAGAGCAACAACCGGTTTTAGCTTCTGAATTTGTCGTTATTGGCAGCTGCGGTAAAGTACGGCCTCCGCATTTTATAATACGGAGGAAATAACTAACCCCGTCTACAGGAAAGAAAGAGCTTTCCAGATGAGAACAACATACTGTTTTGATCCCTGCAAAGTGGAACGCATAGGCAGAAAGGATGGTGGTGAGGCTGAAGAAAAATTATCTCCTTTAACTCTTACTCGTGGAGAGGTTTGTTCGCTCGAGGGCCATAGAGCTTAAGTGACAAGATTTCCCTATTTTATTTTCTATGGGAGGACTCGGGTCTTCTGAGTAAAGTCGAACACAGAATAATGAAAAGCTGCAGCTTGCGAGTGAAGAATAGAGCATTATTTGCTTGCTGGAAGTCAAGAGCGAAGAATACATACACTGGGATGGCTTTTGGACATTATTAGAAACCAGTCTAAAAATTCTGGAAACTGGTCTTTCAGTTTCCAGAAATTCATGCTCAGCCTCAGGTATTCTTGTAAAAACAATTGATTTGAGTAACGTCCCATTTTTTAAATTCGAGAAACCTTTTTTTGATGGTTTTTGACTGGCCCTATACCAACCTGTTCATACAAACAGCACCAAGAAGTCTCGGTGCGTCTGGCAGGAGATGCAGAGCATTGCCAAGCAGCAGCTTTTACAGGTCTTGGGGGTAATTTTAATTTCCAATGGATCGTGGTTTCGGTATGAAACTCTGCCGTGTATCTTACTAGTTAATGCTGCAATTACTGCTGGGCCGGCAGTCCAAGGGTGCCCATGGGAGATCAGTGGCACTGTGAATGACCAAGCTGTAGGGCAGGGTCTTACAGACTGGGGGTCTAGGTCTTACTCCTCTAAACGTGCTGAATGGGTTTAAACACAAGACTTGAGTTTACAACTTTAAACGAACCAACGAATTATCTGATTTTGCAAAGGTGTTGAATACCTGCTCTTCCCAGTGAAGCTAGTGGGACTGATTTAAAATTTGCCAGGTTCTTTGACACACAAGTGAGATAGATGTTGTCTGCTGTAATGCAGATGAGTTTAGATTTTGGACTGCTTGCTAGTACAATACTCGGGGAGGACTTGATCGCTTCTGAGCAAGGCAATGGCTCTATATACTTAAAAGGATATAGTTTCAAAGTTTTTTGCATTAGGCTCATATTTTAAATTCACACATGCACAGACGTGATCTGATCAGAAAGCTCTGCTACAGGTATGAAAACATGCATGTTCTTAAGGGTCCCTCTTCTATGGCCGCAACTTTGATGTGGCAAAAAATGATTTATTGATTCAGAAAAGCCCGTGAATTCATTTGCGTGCATTCATGCTGAAAATATTTTCAGGGAACTGTTTTTCTGTTTTCACTAGAAGTTATGGGCTTAGAAGTACATTTTGAAATAGTCGCTGTATTTGTAAGCTGTATTTTCAATAAAAAAAAAAATAATATCCCCAGACCTGCACCTGATGAAGTGAGCAGCAAGCCTTGGATTCAGACTTCCTGTGTGATAAGGAGACATGAGGATGGGAGAAAATCTAACTGCACTTGGCTTCAGGTCAGAGAATGGTGAAGGTCAAGGATTGTCTTTGAGCTTTTTTGTTTTCCTCAAAACTGTCTGAAAAGAATGATTTTAAACTTGGCTGTGAGCAGTTACTTGCTGAGTTATCACCTGGAGGTAAAGAGCAGCATGTCAAGGTCGGGTTCAAGCTCACTGGAGTTCGTTGGACCATAGCAGATAAAATCTCGGAGCAACAAAATGCTTTCAGGTATATTCAAAGTCAATCCAATGAGGAATGATTCCCTACAGGATGTGGGATGTTATAAACTTGTATTTTACATGAAACAGGAGAAAGAAGTTTCTTAGCAACCGAAAAAATGTAGCTGAAGAAATGGATCACTAGGTCTGAGGTATATATTCAGAGATGTTTAGAGCTGAAATTCTGAAATATTATGGAAAACTGTGAACAAAGTTCACAAGGTTTTTCTGTAGACTTGCAGCTGGGTGTGGTTTTTTGATATTTAATGTTTCATAATTTTTTTATCTGTTCTGCTTTGGAATGAATTATCCTGTTTCAAGGGTAATGGAAGGGCTTGTATTTATATTCTTTTTTAGAAATTGTAGACTGCTTGCTCCTGAGGAGAGTGATTTGGTACCAGGTAATTTGAAGTCCTGATCTGAAATGGTGAAAATGTGATTTAGAAAGACAACATCAATAAACTAAGGTTCAGAGCACTAAGGAACAATTCATAGCTTTTTTGCTGTTTGTATCACTTTAGCCTCATTCAGATGAATAAACAGTTGCAGGGGGAAAACGTTAGGAAGAATGGGCAGAGGTGAAGCCTTTATACTCCTTTGTAGTTTGTAAAAACTGCTGGTGAGCCAGAGCAGCTGGAGCCTGTCTTTGACTTTGGAGCATATGACTGGTTCTTATACCATGAGCAATTTTTATTTTTTTTTTTAGTTCTCTATTTAGAAAATTGGAGTATTAAAAATACATTTCTGCTCTGAGTCCTATTTATCTGTGTAGAAGTTCCACTTTTCCATTTTCCAGTACTCTAAACTACGCAGTAGCTCACCAAAAGAAATGATCAAAAAAGAAGACACTGTATTTTTTTAGTATATTTTTAAAAAAAATCAAAGAGGCTAGATACCCTGGGGTTTTCAGAGGTACTTCACCAAAGATCCTGCAAGCCACAGCACCGGGCAAAAGCATCCTGTTGAGAATGCACATTTGCAGCTAAGCAGCAACTTAAATTGCGTCCAAATAGCTATGTGACTGACAGTTGGCCTACAGTTTGTGCTTTTCATCTGTTGAGAGAGCCCCTCCTTGTAGAAATAAGCAAAGTAGACATTTCTTGATTGAAACAAAGGACTCTGGGGACCATCTTCAGCCTCTGGTCTGAGTTCAGCAGGATCCCAGTCGGGGCTCGCAGCACCCTGTGGCCCACAGTCATAGTTCTTTGGGTCAGCGCCCGTCAGGAAAACTACTGCAGCTTTGCACGGGCCAGAATTCACTGCATCAAGACACGGAAATTTTGTGGGCTCTTTTTCTTTTTTTTTTTTTTCCTTTCTGTTTTTAAAGCAGTAACTTATTTAACATCCCTTTGTTTTGTGTTGTTGACAGCCAGCTTGCTGACAATAATGCCTTTTGGGCAAAGTAGAGGGAGGAAGTGAAATAGTTTTTCAATGCTTTAGTGTGAGACTTAAGAAATTGTAAAGAAGTTTGTTATATTAAATTTTTTTGAGTGGTTCCATAACAGATTGTATGTTAAAGTCAAATGAGGCAGCTTAGCTATTGAAGAAATGAAGGAGAGTTAAGTTCCTGAGTGATTTAATCTTAGTGTCATGTGGGGCAACAAAGTTGCTTAAGCTTAATTTTTTGAGGCAGCCTGTATTAATTTTAGAATATGCCGCTATGCTTTGCCATGATCTTCCAAAAACTTTAAAAAGCGACAGAGACACATAGAATTTCAGGAATATATATATATATATATTTTTGTAATTGAATAATAAATAGGAAAGAAATGTATAATTTTTGTTCCCGAATGAAATTTGTTGGGAACAATATCTCATGCTTTTTTATAGCTAATGAAAAAAAGACCTGTTGTAAGGGTATATATAAAGCAGGTGAAAAATATAATTAGCAAATTAAAACACTATATGATGATGCAGAGACTTATTTTTCTCAATTATTAAATCCAATGTTTGTCTTAAGTTAGAAGAATTTATATATAAAACACAACCCTTCTCTCTGATTATATGCATCTCTTCCACAAAGGTCTGATTCACCACACTTCAAATGAGACTTTTCTGCTTCTTGCTCTCAGCTTAGTGTTTTGGAAATAAATGAATTTTAATGCAGCACAGAAACTAATAGTAAACAAGAATCCATAGTTAGAAGGGTTTCCTCAGATGGTTCTTTTCAAACGTTCATTAAGTTTAAAGCCAAACTACACTTTTGTAAAAACAGGAATACATTTTGCTGATTGAGATGTATCATGTAAGAAAAGGAACAGATCCTTTTTTTGCTTTTAAAATGCCTTCCTCTTTTACGCAGCAGATGGTGCTAGATTGTGAATATATGTCAATTTGATTTATTTATAGTCTGAAGAATATACGGTGAAAGACGTGGCATGTACAGTGTTCAAATAGACTACATAGCAAAGTGATCTCTATAAACTCATCTGTTTTGGCACAGTCTTCTGTGGTGTGCATGCTTTTCCTGATGTCTCCTCTGCACCCTTCCAAGACTTTCAGAATTGCTTCTATCTATCGTGCTTATGAAAGATGCCAAAACTAACAAGGAACTGAGTGACAGAATTACAGTCGGTTATAAAAGGTACCCTTTATCCAAAGAATATGTATGGCAGAGGTAATAAGAAACAGCATCCCAAAAGCAGTAACTTTCCTGATCCAAGCCTGTGGATCCAGCACTGCTGGACTTAGGGTTGGCAGGTACAGCCATGCTACTAAAAAGACAAGCCAGACTCCAAATCCTGCCTACAAATCCTGTCTACCCTTTTGGCATGTGACAGGACCCTTTCTAGAGTGGACTCTGGAGGGAGTTTTGCTGTCGTACGCTGGCTGTATGATGCATTTCCATGAAAAAGAGGTATTTAGGCATCCACAGAAAGCTGCGTGTTTAGACTTGCACTCAGACTGCCCCTCTGTAGGTCCTTGGGCTAAAGTGCCTGTTCGCAGCCTGGCACCTAAAGTTGCTGGAGGTAAAAGAGCTGCAGAAGTGACCCCACACAACTATCAAAGCGTAGGATGCCACACGGCTTCTAACGTTATCCTGCCCTTGGGCTCTCCTGCCCACATCCAGCATGAGACATTGTTAGAGTACAGTCAGCTCTGGTCACGTCACCTGTACCTCAGCATAATCGAATTTGTTGGCTGAAGCATTACTCAAGAAGCTCGGTGTCTGACTCTTGAGGATTTCCAATGGACGTTTGGTGTGTAACTTTTTGGGGCTCTTTTGAAAATTCCAGGTGCAATAGTTAGCAAAAAATGTGTCCCCTGATGGTAAGAACCTTTGTTAGAGTCTGTTAGCTTAGATCCTGGAAAGACGCTTCTGCTTTTAGGAAGGCATAGATCAAGAGAGATGCAAAGTTATAACTCATTTGCCTTATCCAAGACCTAGAGGATGGAGGAGGCAGTGTCATTGCAGCCTTTCCAGGGACCTTTTCTGGAATGGAGAAATACCCTTTTGGGATCTTTTGTCAGATGATGATTAGATAGTCAACAGAGAAAAAAGCCTGCTCAAACACTGAGGAAAACTAGGATTTGTTTGCAAAGACGTTCAAAAATATCACCCCAGGAAGCACGTCTGGCGAGCAGTGCTGTTTTCTGGTGGTCAGTGCGTTGGCAGCTATGAAAAACTAAATTAGTGGATTAGTAAACTAGAGACTAGTGGGGTTTCCAAAAGCATGACAGAATTGTTTAATCTTATCAAAGAAGTGGTTACTAAAGCAACTGCAGGAAGTTTAATCACTGAACCGCAGTTAATGTCAGTATATCCAGGTGTTGCTGAAATTCCTCAAAAGTGAGGCCTCGATCACAATAATGACATAATTATTTAATGACTCTGCAGATGGGGAAAACAATATGAAGAACAGTCCTGAGTCTTGGATCACCTGAGTCATTCTCTCAGAAAGACAATTAAAGTGTTACCCAAATTCATATCGTATTAAGGCTTTTAAATATCATTCCCTCAGTGTGAATGTTTATGGAGAAATGTCTGGTATTTTTGCTTTCCACATACAGTTCAGACTCCTTCTTCTTTCCTTCAAAGTCTTGTGCAAATTAGCTCCCATCTGTCTGTCTTTTTCCACCTTCTAGCCCATTTCTTGCCTGCCTTGCCTTGCTCAAGCTGCCCCCTTTTCCCCTTTTCCTACTCCCTACCTCTGATTTATTTTCTGGCAACCTCTTTTTTTTTTTTAATTTTGCAAGTTGTTAGTTAAAAGCCCTATGGGACCACAAGCATCTTGTTTTCCCTAGTGGAGAAGATTAAAGTGTAAAAAGAAAGAAATCATACAAGAATAATGTGCCAGTTTTGTGTACTCTGTATGGACCTTGCCCGAATGAACTATATGTAAGTAATGACTCTCTACTTGGTAAAATAAAAAATGCTCAGTTGTGCCACATACTCATGTTGGACCATATTATATTGTTAATATGGAAATGCATCTTACCCCCTGCTAGACCAAGTCCTTGTCAGGGGCTTGGCCTTTGGGAACAGGGAAGGTGTCACAGAAACTGAATCAAACAGAAGAAAACAAAAGTTACGAGAAAAACGGTAAGCAGTAATGATGTTGAGCTAAAGCTAGTTGGTGGAGATGTTGTAGAGGAGTTTGTAGGGATTGGCGCTCGGAAGATCTCGCGATGTACGGAAAGAGAAGGGTTAAGGGAGGCGGGATGACCGACAGACAGTATGTAAGGGCGTGACGCAGTTGAATAAACGCCATTTGCAGCATCCTCATATTGGTGTCAGTGCTCTGTGGCCCAGGGTATGGTGGACCCTGTGCCGAGTCCCACGGGGTGATCAGACGAATGTCTACAGGAGTTACAGCACCATTTGATTAGACCCTGGATGTCATACATGAAAGATTTCTTAAATAGAAATCACCGATAGCTTACTTCAGTACTCTTTAGCAGAATTAGCTCTTCTTAAGTTAGTTCTTTAGTAGAGTTTAACTTGAGTTTTAGCTCTTTAGTAGGGTTTGAGTTAGCTCTTTAGTAGAGTTAGCACTGTTGAAGAAGCCAAGCCAGTTTGTAGTCCTTACTTGAGTTACTGGGTCAAGTTTTAAGTCCTGAGGAGCAGGATATATTAATTTGGGTCCTTTGTATTGCTAATACACAGATAGACCTTCTTAACCAAAGCCAGTTTGCACTTGCCCCCTTTTGTCTATTTCCAAACCATTTTTTAAACCAGCTTTTTCATGCCAGGTGATCTCTTTCTACATTTTACATTGCAATACAGTCCAGAATGTCCGATGACATTAGCATTGAGCATTTTTCTCTGGCCTTGGATAGGACCAATTAGGAAACCATATTGGACTCTCCAGCTTTTCTAAACATTGTTTAAACAATTTTAACACTGTTTCTACAAAATTGTTATATACCCACAATAATTCCACTGCAAATGTGACTGCAATAACCACTTTTTTGGTCATAATTCTGGTTTTCTCAGATGCCTTCAAAATTAGCCTACTCAGGAAGATGTCTCAAGTGTGCACAACAATGAAGATTTTTATGTTTGTATGATTAATTTTCAGTTCTGCCCTTCTGCAGCTCCAAGCTTTGCTTTACACCTGTTCCTGCTTGTCCTGGTTTCAGCTGGGATAGAGTTAATTTTCTTTCTAGTAGCTGGTATGGTGTTTTGTTATGCGTTCAGTATGAGAATAATGTTGATAACACACCGATGTTTTCAGTTGTTGCTAAGTAATGTTTAGACTAAGTCAAGGATTTTTCAGCTTCTCGTGCCCAGCCAAGCATGAAGGCTGGAGGGGCACAAGGAGTTGGGAGGGGATACAGCCGGGGCAGCTGACCCAAACTGGCCAACGGGGTATTCCATACCATGGGATGTCATGCCCAGTATATAAACTGGGGGGAGTTGGCCTGGGGGGGATTGCTGCTCAGGAACTGACTGGGCATTGGTTGGCAGGTGGTGACTAATTCCATTGTACATCACTTGTTTTGTATATTCCAATTCTTTATTTTTTTTATTATTATTATTATTATTTATTATCATTACTAGTTTCTTCCTTTCTGTCCTATTAAATTGTTCTTATCTCAACCCACGAGTTTTACTTTTCTTTTCCAATTCTCCCTCCCATCCCACTGGGTGGGGGGGAGTCACTGAGCGGTTGTGTCGTGCTTAGTTGCCAGGTGGGGTTAAACCATGACACTGCTCCTTCCTGTAAGAGATACCCATTCTCTTTTGTAGATTCCATTAGAAAGAATAGCCCAAAGATCTTAGGAAAAGTTTGAGCAAAATGATTTTTTCAGGATTTTTGTGTAAGAGGGCAGCTTGACTGAGGTTGTTCTAACAGTTTTTTTTTTCCTGGCTGCCCAGGCAATTAGTCCTCAGTTTTAATGGCTCAGAAGGAGACATCTGGGTTTTGAGGGATCTGTTTCCTTTGAGAGACATCTCCGGACATTGCTCTCTTTCCCTGAGACTCCTGCCCTCAGCTCAGTGGTTTAAGCCTGACTCTGTAAGTGACCAACTTGCGGGTGTTTGAAACCAAGAGGCAGATCACTCTATGAAACGAGTTAGTTAGATAATCGTGGGGTATTAAGGGGGTGTTAAGAGAGCCTGCCCTTGCCTATGATCTCTTTGAGTAGGAATTATGGTATCAGAGTGCAATGGAGGTTTCTGGCAAAAATAAAATAGGTCTTATTTGTTGACGTGTGTCTTGTCCCTTGAATCGGTGCCCTGGGGAAGGACCTTAGCTTCAGGATTCAACCAAACATACACTAATCAGAGAAGGCCCCTGATTCCCCACCAGCCTTGGCCATGTCCCTGGGTAACAGTGAGCGCTACTGATGCTGAGCCAGGCTCACAGGCTCCCTCCGAGGAGAGGGAGCCTAGGCTTGAGGACACATGCTGGGGAGATGACAGATGAACACCATGAGATGTGACAGTGTGCCGCATCCTTGCAGGAGCCTCCTGCATTGGGGTGAGCCGGTCCTACAGAGCAGATGTTCACTGCTCTGTATGTCTTGTCAATAATTCAAAGCATGAGAAGAGCACAGAAAAGCTGATAACCCACTGAATTCTCCTGTTTCCAATGGTCCTCTTTCCTAGCCCCTGGTTTATAACAAAAAGTAATGACACGTCTGTTATGAAGGCTGTGAAGAATGCACATGGTGCAGCAATGACTATGGAGAGCCCAGGAGAAGGAGGCTTGCTAAGCGTGCAGTAAGATCTCACAGGACAGGCAAGACATGTTTGGGGCAGTATGGACGTGACTGGGAGCCTCCAAAAGTGCCATGCGGTGTGGATGGAGAAGGATGATTTAGTCCGGGATGCGCTCACAGGGACAACTCAAATTAACAACCTCATAACAATATTAAAGTGACCAGCAGGATTTAACGTCTGGTATACTTTCAGCCTGCAAGTAAGCGCATTTCCCAAAACTCTTACCAATGTTATCTTTTTCAGATTTTATTTTACCTTACCACAGTAAGTAGTGATCTCTTGACTTCTCCATTCTCTCAGTTTTATCTGTCTGTGTTCAACATAACTTAGTCACCTTTACACAGACTTTCACCTTAATGTCAGGTACTGTCTTAATTTGTTCACCAGATACCTAATTTTGCAATTTACAGATTCCCAGGGTAACTTTTTCCTCTGCCTTTGCCTTTCAATTCCCTGTACCATTATTTATATTCCCTTTAAAACTTACAATCTGGTTCTGCAACCTTTAGAAATCTAGATGAGAATCATCTAACAGTTACTTTTCCAATTTTGTGTTTCCAGTCTTTACTATAAGTGGATTTTGAGTTAATGTTGCCACAGGCATCACAATACTGCATGTCTGACTCAACAATCTCAGGCGTGTTAAATGATAAAAAGAAATCACCAGTTTGAGATTTTTTTTTAAAAATAAAATTGTGTCTTTCAGAAGTATCTTCTTTCTAGGATCTCATATTCTTTGAGTTTCTTTAGCACAATCTAATAACTACATTCTTTCCCCAGTGCACCATAGGCTATTGAAAGTCTAGGATCTCTGAGCAAACAATAGAAATATATTAGAACCCCCCCCCCCCCCCCCGCCTTTGCACGCTGCTAAGTCTGCATGATCAGCTGTTCTTTTCTTGTTATTCACCTCTTTCTGCCTTTTTTTCTTCTAGCTTTAGTCCTCCGTCTTTACCTTCACTCCTGCGACCAGGAAATGTTCTTTGCTGGTCAGAAAGGAGTGCTGTCGGCCAGAGCTCGTCATTATCAGGTGGGCTCACCCAGCGCAGCAGATGGCCGAGGCGGACATGAGGGGCTCCCACCCTTGGTGTAGCGGGTGCTGGGCTGTGGGAAGCTGGGCTGGCGCAGTAGCTCAGGGCCGAATGTAAGAACTGACCCTCCTGGCAGCAGCATTCACTGCGCTCATCGCTCCTGTCCAACAGGAGAAGCAAGCTTGATCCTTCATGGTGGTTCACTGGCTCTCCCAGCCCAGCTCTTTCCATAGTAGGAAGAGCCTAGCCCTGGGTCCTGTTCTTGGCGGGGAGCAATTCAGCTGGTTTTGCTATAACGAATCATGGGATCATTCAGGAGGCCGTCCAGCCCAGTCTCCTGCTCACAGCAGGGTGAGTGCAGGGCTGTTCAGGCCAGGTTGCGCAGGGCTGGGGAGACTTGGTAAATGGAGTGGAGCTGTGGCTGATAACAGTTCAAAGAATGAGAACAGAACGTCTTGTGCAGTTGTTTATCCCGACATTAGCAAAGCGTCTGACATCATCTCCTACAACACTCTCACTGACAAACTGATGAAGAATGAACTAGATAAAGGGAAAACGTTCTGAACTGATGGTCTCAAAGGGTTGTTTGTGATCAGCAACTTGAAGTCCAGCTGGAGGCCAGGCACTAGCAGTGTGCCGCAGGGGTCTATACAGGGGCCAATAATGTTCATCCATAACATCTTCATTAATGATCTGGACGATGGGTAGAGTGCACCCTCAGCAAGTTTGCAGATGATGCAAAACTGGGAAGAGTGATTATAGACCAGATGGTTGTGCTGCAGTTCAAAAGGACCTTGGCAGGCTCAAGAAACGGCTTGAGAGGTGTCTCATGAAGTTCAACAAAATGAAATGCCAAGTCCCGCCACTGGGAAGGAGTAACTCCACGCACCACTACCTGCTGGGGACCAACTGTGTGGGAAGCAGTTTTAGAGGAAATGACTTGGGAGTCCTGGTGGACAACAAACTGAATGTGATCCAGCAGCGTGCCGTCACACCAAAGACGGCCGACAGTCTCCTGGGCTGGATTAGGCAGAGCATCACCAGCGGGGAGGTGATCCTTCCTCTTCACTCAGCCCTGGTGAGACACACCTAGCGTGCTGGTCCAGGTCTGCGCCTCCCAGTGCAAGAGAGACAGGGACTTACTGGAGTGAGTGCAGTGAAGTGCTACGAAGACGATTAAGAAACTGGAACATCTGGCATACAAGTAGAGGCTAAAGGAGCTGGGGTTGCTCAGCCTGGAGAAGCAAAGGCTCAGGACGGTCTGATCAATGTGTACATATGCCCGATGGGAGTGAGTAAAGAAGGCAGAGCCAGGCTCTTCACGCTGGTGCCCAGCGACAGCACAAGAAGCAAGGGGCACAAACTGAATGAGAAAATGGAGTGATGATGGAAAGGTGCACTCTGAACACTCACCGGAAAATTGCAGTCTGGCAGTTAGGCTCAAGAGCAAGAATTAGCATTTTTCAAAGACAGCTATAACCTCATGCTTCGTATTCACATGTGTGTTATTTTGTTTATGATTTACCGCCTTTCATGTTTCATTTTTTCTATGACTTATTTATTGTACCCAGGCTCCACTTCCATAAAACTTCCCCCTCTCTCTCTCCCTCTTGGCTGTACTCATCTATAAGTGTTTTGTGTCAAATAGCAAGTACCAGGTATTGCTTATACCACCTAAAGAAGACTGGTAAATACTTCAGTGCAAAACCACATCTGTAAATAAGGTGCATTTTGTGATCAAACAAAGCAAAAGACATTCATTTGTAAATTAATGTTGTGTTTGGTGTGAACCCAGTGAAAGGGTCTTACCGAAGAACCGGTGAGGTCCATACAAACCTGTGAATACTTTTTCAGGTACTCATGTATTTGTAATATTTAGTATGTGCATCACATAATTTGATCAATAAGTTGTGATTTTTTTTCCTACTGACAGACTGAAAATCCTTACGACTGGCGTCTGTGCACTACAGCAAATACCGGGGATGTAGTCACAGGCAAATTTAAGCCGCTACTGAGTTTTAAAATACGAGATTAAAACCGTCCTGATAAATCACTAAGATGCACATAATTTTACTCCAACCTTTTTGGTGACATTACAAATAAGTGACAGTATCACAGAAGGTGTTCAAACACTACATATAATCACTAGAGAAAGGGCAAGTTAACAAAATCATGCTAAAACAGGATGTTTAACAATTAGCCAGGAAGAAGCCACTTCAAGAGCCTGAGTCAGTTAAGGACAGAGCTGCTTCCCGTCATCAGAGGGGTAAGTGGGAGGTGTAACATTTTCAAGGAGTCAGATGAATTATAACATGTCAAAAAATTTTATTTTCTATTATTACCCCCCCCCCCCCCTATTATTTTAAAAAAGTAGAAATGACCTTGTCTTGAGAATTAGGTATCTTACTCACCCCCCCATCCCAGTAGTGAAGCCTTCACTTCTTATCATCAGCTCAGACCTAACCTGTGGCTTCATTCTGGAAGAGAAACGGCTTCCACCCCTGGGAGGGAGCCCTCAGCAGGCAGAAGCATCTGCTGGGCCAGAGCGTGGGCTGGGGGAGAGGAGACCTGAGTTTGATGGACTGCCATTGGGCCCATGCAGTGGGTTTCTGTCTGCTCTCCTACATTTTGAGTTAGGTTATTTTTTTGTTTGGAGCCTTCTGCTGCTGTTGTGGCCCAGGGTGGCTCAGGACAGCAGGAATCCACTGGAAATGCTGAGATCAGAGCCCCAGGGCTCTTGTGGAGATGTGAGTTGTTTCACCTTCTGCCAAAAGAAAATGTCCTGGAGGACTGGATATTTACTTCTGCATTCCTTGTGCTGTTTGACTGTTTTTATCTGTTTACAGGAATACTACCAGTAATAAAAAATAATTTGCCTTAAGACAAATGAAGTTTCTGGTGGACTGTGTGATGACATGATATTCATGCATCCAGTTCCAATCCTCCTTCTTGCCCAAAATACAGATAAGTCTTTTCTTCCTCTTTGTCCTCTGTATCACTCCTGTTGTTCCCCTGTATTAATAATATTTAGTATGGATTTTCAGCCTCCAAGACATCTGAAATTGCTCCCTGTGGCGAAGGTATATCATCTAACTCAGCTGTCTAAAAGCTATCTAGGCTGTAGTTCATGGAGATATAAATACCTCCTAAGAGACTGTTATTTATTTTTATATTCTTTCACTAAGATGTTGCTTACTGTTGCTTACACTCAAACCTTTCAGACTTGCACATGTGAATGAGTGCTTGACTAAGTGTCATGAATAACATTTATTTCATGGTGATTGACATTTTCTGGAGAAGAAGAGTAGTGACAGCAGGGAGCTGTTCCTGTTCTTTTAGGAATTTTTGTGATCTTTCTAGGTCTTATTTTAGGTGTGCTGCTGAAGGTCAGTAGTTGGTAGACATTTTCTGAACAAATGAGAAACTGAGAAAAATGGAGAGCTTGAAATAACGTGTCAGAGATAATAAGGATAATTTATTTCTTGATAGTAGAAAGATAGAAATTGATCCTTTTTCAACACTGAAAAATGTTCAGTTTGCGGTTTTCAAGAAAAGATTTTTTCTCCTGCCACTTGCTTCATGCTGAACAACCAGTTCTAATAAGGAACTTTCAGTATTTGCATCTTTATGATTATTTCAGAAACACTAGCTCATTTGTTCTTAATAATGTTACTGAAAAATACCAGTAATTATATAATGGCTGTAGAAATCACATTTTAGGTAAATGAAGAGAGAAATGATTTTTTTTTATTATAACTCTCCAATTTATATGTAATTACCAGCTATAAAAGAACCTTCCTGGTATGCATAATGACCACCTTTTGTCCTTGCATGAAAAGTCGAGGTGTTTTCATTCAAGGTTTTGTTCTCTTCAGCTTATTCCTGGCTGGTTGGGGAGACAGAGGCAGCTGTTTTTATGGCAAGTCACACAGCCCTTTCCCAGACTATTGAAAGTGTTGGTTTGAAAACCAGCTGGGTGTATTCTTAGTCTGTCAAGCCCAGGCCATAGAAACAAGAATCCTGGGCAAGCTAGTTGAAATGTGCCATTGTTAAAAAGGAGCTGTTCTTGATGTTGTTTTTTAATGTTAATAGAAACTAGCAATTATTAATTACTGGTAACTGCTATGATTTAAGAGTAATACAATAGAAAACATGCAGACAACATAAAGCAACATGCGTTGTTTTTCCACTTACTTTGGGCTCCACTGGAGATTTGATGCTCTACCACCTTTTGTGTAAGTATATATAAAATTCTAAAAGAAAAAGACACAGGACTACTCTTGCTGTCTCAGTTGTTACGATTATTAACCGTTAGCCATGCTAGAATTTGTAATCAGAATGAAAGATACTTTTGTTTTTTGGACACAAGGAAAAAGTTTACTGCCTGTGTAACACCACAGCCACCTTTCTGACAGAAGTGAGTCAGTTAATTGGCAGGTGAGGATGATACTTTTGGCTTTTGTATTTTGTTTGGACTAGAGGAGTATTGCTAGAGGTGCAGAATGTAGAAAAGAGGTGGTTGCTGTAGATGATACAGTCATGGACTGCATCAAGACTGTAATTACTGGGACAGAAGAAAATGCTGGACGTAAATCTTGTGGAGACACGAGACCTGGTGCTTGACGGTAGCCTGGATACACAGTCTCAAGGTGGAAGATCCTCAGGTGATTAAACCTGAATGACAGGTAGGAGGGTTCTTCATAGCCTACAGCAATTTTATATACTTGACCCATATCATGTGAGAATGCTCAGAAACAGCAGTCTCTTTATCATCACTTCTGTGATGACGTGGTATTACAGGTACAGCAAATGACTGGTACAAAGAAGACACCGGCACCTGTCAGACTGTCATGAAACTAATGACAACTGAGACGAAGTGGCTGCAGAAGGCAGTACAAGGAGATGAAGAAACATCGCTGTCAAGAATGCCCCGTATTCTCCTCCAAAAAATAGGGGACTGGACAGCCGTTTTTCATGCTTCGGTGTCTAGCACAGGTTTTATTCTGTTTTGGCAGAAATATTCCCAAGAAGGTGGCCAAGAGGAAAAAAAGGTCTTGCTGCAGTGTTATTTTTTCCAAATATGAAATAACTCATGTTTTTAATCAGGAACATGGGTGAGTGAATAATTCTGAAATTTGACTTGGCTTTTCTGCTGCTCTCATGAAAATTCCCCCAGATTTGGGCTCTGAAAATTGCCCTTTGAATCAAAATCTTTGTTTTGTACAATGTGCTGCTGGAACCGTAAGCAGTCTGGACAGTGATAGGTCTGTGCTTCGTCAGCACAGACTTCTTGCTGTACGGCTGGCTCGACAAGTGCAATGAGTAGGTGCAAGGAAGTGGAATTTCAGTTGCATAAGCAGCAATAAATTCTGAATGTTGTAATATTGCACATCTGATTCTGGGTCCTGAACTGCCTTCATACAGGTATGGATTTATAGATTTTTCCAAAAGATTAAATCTAGCCCCAGATCTGAAACACTGTGGTCCGAAAGGTGGAATGAAACGTTTTGTGAGCAGCACGATGGGTAAGGGTCTGCTTCCCCATGGGTTTGTATGCTCTTCCTTTCTCTGAACGCCCCCATGCTCTCAATTCCCCTGCAGTATCTTTACTTTCACTCTTATTCCCTAAACTTCTTTATGATGCCCCTTTGCACCGAAGCCTTTCCTTCAGCAGAGGCGAGGTGCCCACGCAGCGGTGCCTGTCCCGGGGCAGCAGAGCCACCCTCTGGTCTCCCCTAAACCTCTGCTGATGGTAGTGAGAGCCAGGGCAGAAATAAATACCCACGGGCACATACCTCCATCTATGTCTCTCAGTCTGGAGCTGAGTCTTTCCAGCAGCTGAAACCAGCTAACATTCGAGGGAAATTTAAGCCAGTAACCATGTGAGTGGAATGGTGGTTCCTCGTAACCATGGGTCCGCATTTACGTTTTGCTGCGAAAGCAGTCCCCCCTCCAGACAGCTCCTTTTAGCTCTGAAATGGGTTCAGTGAGGAAACATAAGTCAGTGCAAGGGCCTGGCATGTACTGGGCAAGGGCGTTTTATGTGGAATCAAATTTGAAAGGCGTGGAAGTACATCAGCTGATGGTACTGGGTTGCTTGTTCTGCTACTAACGAAATTGCCTTTGTTCAGGTTAGAGCTAAAAACCTATTCATCAAAATGCATGGGCAAATGGCCCTGCCATATCAGATGTTATAATAAGAATCACTAAATCTTTAACAATCCTACTTCATATCTAAATTATTATTTAATATTCATATTGAAAATCTCTCTTGTTTTCAGCAATCCGCATGTTTTATTCCATTATTGCTTAAGAAAGTGGACTATGTAACGATCAGGGGATTTACAAGATGTAATTGATTCCTAGTGATAATGTATATTTGTCTAGCAAGTAGCAGAATTTTCTGCTTCCAGATGAAGTACATTTATTGTCTTGATAAATGTGTAAAGATAATTGTTTCAGGCAACAATGCTTTGTTACGACTGAACTTGTGACAGCAAAAATGCCACTCAACTTCAACTGGAAAAAACCTGAACATTTTCATTTACTTGGTTTCAAAATTCAGTGTAAACCCGATTGCGTCTAGCCCATTCTTGAAAAGATCTGGCAATGTTTTAGAAGCTTTTGAAGCAATCATGTTGTAATGGTTCAAACTTAAAGGGTAATTATGCCAAGATGAATTACATTTTTTACTTTCTTTTGAGAAAAGCTGAGAACTTTCTTCACTGAGAACTGCCAGATGTGTTGTGCTATGGTGATCTTCCAACTCTGCGGACAAAGGCTTTTATGTGTTCAACGGGAAACATACAGCATTTCATCTTGGCTTTTTCCACCCACTTTAGATAAGACTGATTGCAGCTTATCTCACAGAAACATGCATCAATTTCTTTAAGTTTTTTTTATTATTATTATCTATAGGAAGATTTATAGCATATTGCAATATGTGGAACAAGCTTTTCCATGCCTGCTGTAATCATGCTTTGCTATGACAACACCGAGAAATTACAGGTGTAAAAACAGGGGCAGGAAAATCAGCTTGGATAAATCTGACACTTCTATGACATCTCTATGTATATTACTGAGCATGTTATCTATTCAGTGACTCTCTAAGTTCTGCTTCTTAAAAATAGAAAGATGTGACTCTTTTTTGCTTTCTTTTAGCCTCTCTCCAGTACCTTTGCAGAAAAATTTGTTTACCTTAAAGGACTTGTGGTCATTTTTGTTAATAAGCACATATGTGTATTTTTGTGAAGAATCTTAATGAGAGAAAGCTAATGAAGAAAGCCAAAGAAACTCAAGTATTATTCTTTCTTTTCAGTACTGAGTTCTAGGAGTTCTTTCTCTGGCACTACAAGCTTCATGCTTTTAATTGAAGCTTTCAGTATTTAGAAAATACTGAAAATATTAGAAAATATTTAGAAATTACACAGATTTTTTTTTTTTTGTGAAGGAAGAAGCTATAAGTGTGAGGCTAGGTTTGGTCTTATGGTGGATCTTGGATAGAATGAAGAAGATTTTCTTTCTTAAAAGTGTGCGATGGTCAGTCTGGGAGGCAATGGTTGACCACAGTTTGGTTTTTCATAGCCTCGAGGAGTCCAAAAACCCACCAGTTCCTGGTGGATGCATCACACTGTTGTGATGGACAAGACAGGCTCCCCATAATGCTTTTCTGTTCTTAGCACTGTCAGCTCTATCTTGCTTATATTTATATACTTTGCTTTTCAATTACCTGCAAAGTCTCGAGAAATGGTGTGGTTAACACACAATAAAAAAGTAATAATTTGTAAATGCATGTGCTGTCTGCCTACTGTAACAGACTGTTGTCTCACCGTCTCCCTCAAAGGCTTCATATCGATGCTGCTGCATAGGAAAGAGAGAGCCCTGTCCCAAAGGAACCTGCAGGTGTTGCCACCGAAACCTGTAATGGCCCTCTGTGCTGAATATGAGCAGGAAACACGATGACTTCTTTATTCCACCCTGAAGTCTTTGGAGATGGGACAGAAACATTTGGTTATCGCTGAACACCGAAAACACCAGAACATAACACAACTAAATAGGATTAAAATAATACTTTCTTTTTATCCCACAGAGACACTTGCATTATTGACCGTCAATAGCAAGTGAATGGTGAATTTAATACACAGTAACTCGTGCTAAAGCTTACAGGTAAATGACTATCTTATTTGTAATAAATGATGTTCTATTTAATATACTGGAGTTGTTCCAAGGACATCTTTTCATAGGAGAAGCAGATGTAGATGAAGTTTTGCACAATTTAGGCTGTATTCTTTTTATAAAACATTTAATTAGCAGGCATGAACACAGCCAGACACTTGAAATGGCACTAAAACAATTGTTTGATATTAAACAGCACACACATTCAACTTGTGAATGCAGTTATACTGAAAAGCTTGAAAATAACAACAAATTGTGGTGTGTTTAAAAAAGAAGTTTTAATTTTCTTCCAAGGTTTTTTCTTACAGAAATTGAAAGCTGGGGGGAAAAAAGTTCAAATGAACACACACACACGCTCAAAAAAAAAAAAAAAAAGAAAAAAAGAAAAGGAAAGAAAGAGAAAAGATTGTTTCTCTAAATGCCAAGAGCTTATTAATGCTTCTTTCACAGATCAGAAAAAGAATCGTGACCCATATTCTAAATGCAGTATTGAACTGCTGCACTCTTACCTGGAAAAGTTTGCTCACATCACTGTGGGAGAGTAAGGCTCTGGATCATTTTGTTAAAAATTTGAATGCAACAAAAGAACCTAAATAGTACATAAAGTGAGAGGTTGGTAAAAAGAACAAGGAAACTCAGCTTTACAGTCATTTTTGCAAGTGGTTGGATGCTTAGGGCTGGTTCCAACAGAAGACTGTAAAAGCAATCGCTAGCTTTTCTGAACTGTACTATTGACTGCATTGAGAGCACCTGAATGATGAAGACATGGGCATGTCCCAAAGAGTCTTGATGCTTTGGGTTAAAGCTCAAAGTGTCCTTTGAAGATACTTGTTAGTAGTGTCCTGAGGTGTAGCATTCTGGATGAATCAGGGCATGCTTAATTCAGAAGAAAACCTTGATTGCATCACCTCCTCTGTCATCTTTGGCCCATCTCCTAATCTCACCAAACTCGTAATCAGGAACAAACTTCTTGTAAATGAATGAGTACTGAATGAATCTGTCCATGGCAGAACCATGCAATCCAAAACAAGAAATAATATGTGTACAAGATTTCTGTAACTACCATGGTAAATGTATCTCACAAGGGAATCACCAGGATCCAGGAGCCTATTGCTCGTATAACATTCCCATCTAATATGTCAAATACTTTTACAGAAATTGATCACAACAAACAGGAATTAATTAATACAGAAAGCAGAGAAACAACCAGTTACAGAGAGAACACTTTCATGAAACAACAATTGCATCTTTGACATTTTAGTCCTGATTTTCAAGGAAGACCTATACAATTCCTTCAAAACACAAGTCTGGAAAATATATGTATTTTTTTCTGCTGGATTCTGGACATCATAGACACGATAAAAACAAGAATTATAGGATGAGTTATATTGCAACTTATAGAGTTGGAAAGAATGAAAAAGCTGGAAAGAATGATGACTGTTGGTGTGCGTGTAATTCTAGAAACACAAAGAGCAAAGACTGCTTGAGAACAATTTGTCTGAGTTTAACATAATCCTTTTAACCAGTTAGGCAAGTAGACAGTCAATGGGAGTTGTTACCTGTAGAGCAGGGTGGGGATGTTATGAAGAGGAGAGAAAATGAACTTGATAGCCTCTGTGTGACAGTCTCGTGGACATGGAAGTAGATAGTTTACCACTTGCAAAAGATTCGTGTCAGGCAGCTTATGGGTAAGATTATAAACGCTCTATAAAACATGACTCTTTCCTGGAATCTTCTTAAATAACTATACAACAGAAAGAAGTAACAGACAAAAAAGTATCCCATATAACCCGCCTAATAGCTGAACTATGTTTTAGACCAAGTAAATAATATAAATACTATTTTAGGTAGTAGAGATGAAAAGTTGAGATAAAAACCAATAAGGAAAACAGGACCTTCAATTTCAACTACATATTTTTAAAAACTGCTACTGAACTGTGCTTTCTAGGTTCTACTTTCATGATGTGCACATATACAGCCATAGACTGGTGGTGGCCATGCACGGAAGGGGCGGTGGGAGGCACCAGCCCCGAATCACGGTACGGAGGAGAGCACAGCACAGCCTGTGTGAAACCACACAGCATGGGATTTTCAAAACAAAGCACTCATGTGGCAAAATAAAGGATTTGGAAGATAATAGTTCATGCACATATTATAGTGAGAAATTAGCATATGTAGTACCATTTTCACACACTTTCAGAAAGAGCCAATTATTGCCAGCACCTGCTTTGGATAGCAGTTTTGTTTCAGCTGTCCAAGAGGTCCTGCGAATGAGTCAGAAAACTTACGATTCCCTTTATTTAGCCTGGCTCAATGAGATGGTGGTTGCCCGCCAGCTAAGGTGAGGGACGAAGCAGAAGAGTTTTGGGGAGGCTATTGGGGATGCCTGGGAGTGCATTGCATGGGGGAATGAGGAAGGGTCAGTTCGATCTGCTGAGCCTGGAGAGGATGGCTCCGGCCACGGTCAGGGTCGTGCGTTCACTTGCAGGTGGAGGGAGCAATGCCCCACTCCGTCTCCAGGTGAGGATTCTTCTTCCACACCTCTTATTTGCTAATTTGGAACATGGCTGTACCAGGGGGTTATGCAGCTTAGTTCCGGACACTGTCAGAGCACTGCTACATCAGCCTGACCTTTTCTTTTACCCACCTTAATCCTGTTCAAGCTGCGGGCTCACGTTCAGGCTGTTTGGTGCTCCCCCAAGAGTGGGGCTGCTTATCAGAAGTGACCTTTGCATGGGGCCTTTTTTTCACTTCCACAGCGTCTGAACTCTGAATAAACCTTAGTCATATTCACTTGAGTAAGAATGTTTCAGCACAGAAAATTCAGTTAGTGTCACTCAAGACACCTCTTTTGCTCTCGGTCGCGTTTTTGCTGTTGCAGGATTTGAGATTGCAGAGGTTTCCAGCAGGAAAAAAGTGGTAATCGGCATAGACCTCTTGCCCCTCAAAAGAATGACTGCAAATGGGCAAAGAGGGAATAACAACATCCTGATTACAGGAGAAATGTCTTTTGAAATGATAAAGTGGAAAAGATTGGCTATGTCTGCACCAGTAAAGCGAACGGGACCCGGGTACGTGGCCAGCTGCTGTGTTGCAACCATTTGTGCTGTATTTTCAGCGTGTCCCGTGGCGTGGCTGCTCTCTTGTTCCAGACACCCAGAGAGGGGCAAAGAAGTTTGACGCTGAGCAGCCCTGTGAGTTGCCCGGGCAGCCTCGCTCGGTCTGAGCAGAGCCCGACAGCCATTGCCACACCGGGCTACCGTGGAGACTCAGGGAAGACCAGGGACCATCAAGTGCGGGAGAGTTCCTTTACCTGCAAGGGAGAAGGAGGCAATACGTGCGAGGTGGTGCCTGAAGGCTGGCATGCCCTGAAATGTCACAACACATGTTTGTTCATTTTCAAATACATACTAGCTCACTAGTTACCTTGAATATTTCCTGCAGATTGTAGCTACGTTTTGGACAAATATTGCCATTTTAAAGTTGCCATGCTGCTTAACCTCCTTCATTACCTAACCTTGCTCTGTTCCACCTGAGGTCAATAACTCCGTATTACACAGGAAAGTTGATTTGTCAAATAATTTAATCACCTCTTCGTATAATGATAGAGTAAAATTGGCAGAGGAAGCTTGTTATGAATCTGGGGTACCCGTAAGCAGTTATTATGTGTAATGAGGCTTTTGTCTTGCAGCATTCTGAAGATCATCTTGAACTCCTCCTCATGCTTTAGCAAAGGGACTGTCATGTTGAATTTTCCTTTAACATTTTCCCCACTCCCTGAAAAGAAATTATAGGTTGTTATATGGAAGCTCATTTGAAGCCTCAATTTTCTTGAGTATCCTGCTCTTGTGGGGAGTACCAGGTGTGCTCAGAGACTGTGGCCTTCAGGTTCAAACTCAACTGGCATTCTACAAGTCTTTGATTTTTTTCTCCCTTCTGCTGAAGAGGCAGTGGTTGTCTTGACAGCAAGAACAAAGCTTCATCCTTGTACTTTGATATATAGCAAGACTAAAATAAAACCAAAATAGGCTTTCGAGAAACTGAGTATTTTTTAAGACAAAGATTGCAGTAAAGGTTCTTGTGCTGCTAAGATATATTAAAAATTGTTGATTGTATTCATGGCATTTTATTACACTGCTCGCTGTAGCATATGAAGATGCCACCCATAAAAATGTCTGCTCTGAAAGGTGATTTCTGAGGTTTAACACACCCTGAACTCCAAACGATGTTATGCTCTCAGACTCACATCCCAAAGGAAGATAGAAAAGCACTCAATAAATTAGTTTTGCTGAAGAGGTATAAATATTGAAAAATAACATGATTGTATTAAAACCACTAAAAGGAGTCCTGGAGTGCTAGAGAGACAAAACAAGGTATTGAAAGAGAAAATAAGCATTTTGCCTTTCACTGTTTCTTAGAAATTCCTACATCAATGATTTCTAGAACGTTGGCCAGATTTGCAGGCACTCATGTTCAGCTATTCTGTTTTGATAAGAATATCAACATAACATTGTAGGAAGCGTTAAAAAACCTGTTTATGACACTGGAGTTTTGAGCGTTTTAACACAATTGTAACATGACCTACTGTTTTTTCAGATTAAAATGTATTTGACTCTACAGTGAAGCTGTATTTGTATATAAAAACTTTTGGTGAAGGCAGAAGTTAGATATTGATCAAGTTCATTTGGCAGTATGAATTCTTGTTGCCATGCTGTATATAAATTATAATTTACTACTTAGTGTCATTGTATACAGATCTAAGTAATTCTTTTGGTAACTGTATATATATATTTTTGTTTGTTTGTTTGTTTCTCCTACCCCCGCCCCCCATTGTAGGTACTTCAGGAAAATAAAAATACATTAAATGAACTAATAGTGAAAAGAACTAGCCAGGAATTCACACCTCTCAGGTGAATTACTGTGAGAATAAAATAATAATATGTCTGTATTAGACTAATTTCTCTATCATGAAACTGAAAAGGAAACCCAAGAGAGGTCCATATTCACATTCAGAGCTGCATCTGTTAGTACTTAATGAATAGCTTTTCTATTATTTATTTAGTTCTATTATATATATATTAGAAATACACACCAGATCATCTTTATATTGCATCAGTTTCAATTGCTATGACCTGAATGTGATCTGCAAAAAGATATTTGCTTTACAGGAAAGAATATTAACATTAATTTCTAGTGCAACAGACTTGCATTTAATATTAGTTCCTCTAAAAATAGCAAAAATGATATAATGGAGTTACAAATACTGACAGTTGCTGGAATATTGGCAAAGGTTAGTACCTAAATATTAGAGAAAACTGGTTGTGTTTCACAGAAGGTCTGTAAGCAGATGAGGTAAAACGGAGGTTAAAGCTTTGTTCTAAGCTGAAAACAGCACATAGCTGTAGTAGCGTCAAGTTGCTGAAATTGTCAGTCCCTTCATTTGAGATGACCGTGGGAGGTCAGTGCACTTCTGCAGGGGAGGTCGGTGGTGGCCAGTCTCCCAAGCTCCTCTCGGTGATGGTGAGGCACCAGTGTTTGCCAGGGCAGGGAGCGGTGAGAAAGGTGGCCTTGGTGAGAGAAGCCAACGATGAAATGAAGGAGGACAACTAACGGTACCCTGAATGTTGTCCAGCTGCATATGTCAAAACATAGCGTGACAGAGAGCACAGAAATCCCAAATTAGTATTTCCACCAACTTGCTTTCTAATGAAATTGAAGGTATTTTCTAAACTTTCTGATGACCACAGGGAAATAGGAAAGCCCCATCGATTTCTGCCAGAAACATTGAACACAATGCCAGCATCTTCCCATACCTGTGTCTTTGGATTGGTCTTCCTGTAATAGGGGAAATCGTTACTGATAGGCAAAAATGAATGTGTTCCATGGCTGTGCCAGGGAGCTGCGAGTTTAAGAACACAACTCCAACCAAACTGGCCTCTTCATAAGACCAGTTGTGAAGATGTAGCTCCAAGATGCTACCTCTAAATGTGACAAAACCGAAAACGACTGTAAAAGATTACTTTTTACCTTTTCACTGGAGTATTATGCTAGCAGATTAATTATGACAAAATGTGAGAAAATGCTTCCTCAAAATGTGAGTTTAATAATCTAAGTGGAAGCTGGAGCTGAAGGGCACAATGCAACCAAAAGGAAGAATGATTTTTAATAACTGTTGTAGAATAAGTAAAGAGGTTATGAATTGCAAAGAAGCATCTGACATTTCTGAGTAGATGATGTTAGAAAAGTTTTGCATAGACAGGCAAAAAGTCTTCCAGGGAATTTAAATTCACAGATGATATTTCCGGTTCACCTGTTTTAAAGTAAGACTTAACTAATTCTTAGTGTGGTTTTAGTGGTGTTACTGAACAGGGTGTTACTGAAAATGAATTGAGTACAATGCTCATGTAAAACATTACCAGCTCTACAGTCGTACCAATAAAACTTTTAAGTGGTATAGCTGATAGCACAGAGTTCTTGGTTCTTGGAAATTCAGTGACCAGATACTGCAGATTTACATTCTTGCTGTGTTGTAAGAGATTTGCAACACATTATGTTGTGCGATGTAGCTCTACACAGACCTGCATGCAGCTCTGTGTTTGTGCAGGAAAGTTTGCCATCACTGGCAGTTTTCTGCTCAACTGCAAATTGCTCAAAGAAGCTGGTGCTTGACTTTGTGGGACAAACGGGGAGATGAGCCCACCAACCAACATTACTTATTGTTTTAGTTATACTTTCCTTCTTATTCCTACTGAAAGGCTTGTCTCATGCTTACAAATGAATTTTAATAGCACATTTAAATGGAAAATGAAAATGAAAGACTGACAGTATTACCTTGAGCCTCTATAGAGCAGAATTTTCCCATGCATACCTCTGCACCAATGAGTCTTTGGTCTACCTTGCACATTAGAAAACTTGCCAGGCAAATTCAGGGCCTTTCTTCATTTATTTGCCGTGCAGGCCAAAGTAAAAGGATGAATAGGAAGGGTAGATCCCTCTCTGATTTTCTGTTCAGACAAAATGAGCATGCGGGCAAATACAAACTTTAAGCTGTATTTAGAAATTACCATAACAGATGTGCTATACCTTAGAAAGAAGATTATGTCTTAGAATCCCATCCATTTATCACCTGCTGAAACAAGTGTAACTGCTTAGTAGAAGCTAGATTATTTTCTACTAAATGGAATTTCAGTTAATAACTGCAGCTTAATCAGTGCAGTATATAATTTATTTTCATTAGGCTCTATCAGTCTCTTGGGAGACAAGGGTTTAAGGAAATTCAGCACTTGTAGGATCAGCCATAAATTTTTTTTTCTGACTTGTATTTTTAGACTTGTAATTTATATTATTTCAAGCAGTTTCTCTTTATATGCCCTCTTTGTAACTGCGTATAATTATCTTAAAGAACATTAAGAGGAAATATCAGAAATCAGAACATATTATGAGTCTCTTGCATGGTCCAGAGAGAACTGGGTCACAATACTATAGCACAGCTTTTTCTTGTAGATGACCTTGTATATTTTTCATGTAATTATTTGAAAACCCACAACATTAATTTAATGTATTAATAACCAAAAGCTAATTTGTTTTACACTAATATATAATTAACATCTAAAGATCAAGACCAGATAAACTGCTTAGAGATGTACAATCACACAAAAAAATTAATATACCTAAGAACATGTGTGTGGATACTCTTCATCCAGTAACAAAATGTATTAAGCCTCTGGATTCAGGTCTAATGCCAGCAGCAGCCAGAATCCAGAACTATTGCCATATGTTTCATCAAAGTAGTAAAACGGTGCAGGTACTCGCACAAGATTTTTGTTTCCTCTGAAGACCTCACTATAGCAAAAAGCATACTCCCTGTTTCTGCAAAAGGTTTTTTTTTCTCTCTTGGCATCTTTGAAAGATGCCAACCATGGGACACTGACCTGCAGGGGACTCACCAGCTCCGATGCTCACACAAATGGTTTTCTTAGTGGGAGGGCAGCGGGTGCAGCTCCCAGAGCTCAGAGCGTGAGCCTCCCACTCGGCCGACGGCGGCACTCGCCAGCCGGCTGTGCTGGGCTGGGAGGCCAGCTGTGCCCATGCCACCAGCTGTGGCCGTGCCGCCAGCTGTGGCCGTGCCGCCAGCTGTGCCCGTGCCACCAGCTGTGCCCGTGCCGCCAGCTGTGCCTGTGCCGCCAGCTGTGCTTGTGCTCGAGGGCAACACGTGGCAGGAACCACAACTCTTTCCCCCTGTTAGCCTCATGGGCTGCCTGTCCCTGGGATACTGGGATGAGGGCTGCTTTTAACTTTAAGTTTTATGGAGTTCCTCTCAATCCCCTCTAGGGTCAGGCCCTTGAAATTGCTATTTTCATTTCTACCTGGCCTTTTTGCTTGGGCATTGCCTGCTGTTAAATACCCAGCGTCACTTTATTGTCCTCCTCCTTTAACGTTCTAAAGCCATAGGAGCTTATCTCCTGTGGTGGTAACTTGTCTAACGTTGGCTGAGCTGTAGGGTGACTTCTAAAGCCCTTGCCAGCAGCTAGACACCACGCTGAATGAGGCTGCTGCCATCGTGCTGCCTAACAGCATGTCAGACCCTTAGCCCACCTCTCCATCTGCTTGTCGGACCTTTCCTTGGGCAAAAGCGTGCCAAACACAGCTCTTTCTGTAGCTCAGCAGTAGATGGCTCAGCCACTACCATTACTTCCACCGCTTGGCACCGAGTTACGCCACAACTGCAGCACTCCCATGACAGGTTTGGTTTAATTGCTTCCAGTGCAGTATAATAAGCACGTACGTGAATAAGAGAACAGTTGCCACTTGGCATCAATCTTTATTTTAACTTTTTTCTCTGTATTCTCTTGCTAGAGACAAGGACAGGCAGGCAGATATCTTCTCTGCTCCTCTATGACTGCCACTGGAGGCTAGCTCGCCTGTGAAAGATAATTTTTTTCACTAGTCATCTGAGAAAGTGATAATGGGCCAGATTCTCTCCCCTTTCCCACTTGTATGAAGTGATAATAACTCCACCGGAAATAAAATAGTTATTGTGGCTGCAGGTGGATTTAAGAGGAAGGATGTTGAGGCTCTTCATCTGTCCATATGGAAGCACTGATACCCGTCTGATCTCTCCAAACAAACAAGGAAAGACAAAATGAGGGGAAATGCTTTAACTTGATCGCAGTTTTGAATGTATATTAGTGATACAGCAGGCATAATCAGTGTTTTTGGGGTACACCAGTTACACTGCAGCCTCTCTGAACCTGTTTCTTAGCTGACAGCCCCCAGGTTCTGGAAGTGCTAGGGGACCACACGAGGAACAAACCAGCAAACCTATCCACCCTGCCCAACTTAGAGCGGGGAAAGCTCTGCTCGTTCTCACCTATACCCCCCCCCCCCCCCCCAAAAAAAACCCAAAAACCAAACCCCAAACCTGTCAGTGTGCAATATCCATTGGAGATTTTAACTCCAAGAGTTTCTGCTATCAATCTCAGCAAATGAAACTGCTGATTCTGGCACAAAGAAAGACCCCAGCTGGTAAGAAGAGGCTTATATACCATTTCCTATATCTGGAGGGGCTTTACCTGAGCCTCACTGAACAGCCACAAGTATAGACATAGTCTCTTCCTGCTACTTGTTTCTCTTCCCACCACCCTGTAAGGTCACATGGGGAAAAAAAGGCAGGAGGGGGGGATCTTTTCTGCAGAAGGACCTGCCCCCGTTCTGCATATGAGGTCTCGGGATGTGAATGTGACCAGCCTAATTTTCCTTTGTGCTGTTAAAGATTACCGTGTTGCTCAAATTTAGTGGTGTGTAAAAATTAATGTGTTCATTGTGAACTACACCGGACACATACTCCTTTAATCATTAAGTCTCCCGTATCTGTAAGAAAATAATGAATAGAAAAAGGCTTTGCAGTGATGTAGCTACTTTCTCTGTGAGTGTCCTTGTGTTCTTGAAAAACTTTGCTAATTTCTCAGTGGTATATTCATAAGAAAGAGAATAGAACAGAAGACTTTTAGCTGGAGCCTATTATGTTTTTCCATCTGTTTGTGGTGAACCAGAAAGAGCTATGTGTTAGGTCTTGCCTTATGGCAAATCCTGATCTGCAGTTGCTGTTTTCCCACACTTACTTAAGCTTCTCTGCACATCCCCGCACACAAAGCAGATGCCGGTGCCACAACAGGCCTGAGAGGCTCCTTCTGAGCGCGAGAGGCTGTTACACAGCCAGGTCCGTAGGACTAGCCTCCAGCAAAGCCAACCAACCAAACAAAAAAAGCTGCTTACCGTCGACATCGGATGATCTGAAACCGGTTTATCGATTGAAAAGGCAAAAAAAAGCATATGAGATCATCAGTTGCCTGCTGCAGTCCTTCGGGGCTCAGTAGCCTCTTTGGTGGAAGGTTTTGGGAAAGGAAAATAACTGCAGAAAGTGCACAATATTTTTCCTATTTTCGAGTTCCTAGTTTTCAAGACTGTAGCAAAAAGCAGCAGTGCTGAGGAGGCCTCACAAGGAATAAATAATATTTTCTCTTTTTAAAATGATGAGGGGATAAAACAAGCCGTAAAGTGTATCTTTCCCTGCATGGATGGTGATTTTTCCCTCTCCCCAGGGCTGAAATCTCGCCATATTAAAATAATTGGGAGTATGCCATTAATGTCAATAGGGCCAGGATTTCACCCCTTTTATTCAGACCTGGGCTCTCTTGTTGGCAATTGGCCTCATCTCAAACTTTCCTCCAGGGAGCCATTCTCTTTGCGTTACATCCCAATCCCCATCCAGTGCTACAGACTGTCTATTAGAACTAGACAGACTACTGACAAGAAACAGTGAAGTTGATAAATGTGTTGCTAAAAGACTAAAATAATCTTGGACTTCTCTTTCTCCCCCCCCCCCCTTTAAGATTTTCTGTAGCCATTTGGTAGCTTTTGAGTGTGAGGTGGTTGAAATTATTTTCACGTGCAACATCATGAAAGTAAAACTCACGATTCATTTATGGAGTTACTCTTACCTACAGAGCAATTACACTACAGTTATTCATAAACAGTGCCTTTTTATATCAATAATCTTCCATACCAGATTAATTACTGTATTTTAATAACAATTGTCATACTTGTTTTCCTTACATGTTGTAATTATGAAGGAAATTGCAGAACTTTATATTCATGCTGACAGAACAGTCACAAATATACATGAATTTAAAAAGTAATTGATTTTTCTTCTCATCTTTCCCACACAGATTTTTGGGTCAAATTCTGCTTCCATTGTCTCAGCAATTAAACTCAAACTAACTTCTGCTTTTTTATCTATCTTTTGTAAAAAAAAATTTAACATCCATATTGCTATAGATTTTTGGCATTTTATATCTCAGGTAACCAAACTGATAGATGCTAATAAGTGTTTTCCCAAAACAAAATTAGGCTATTTTATCTCTATCAATTAATCTACATAATGCAGTCTTTACAGACTTGATTTTGGCCCCGATGTAATCTACAGCAAAATCCGTATTTATTTATCTCATGGTGCAGGATCATGTATGGATATTTGCACACACCCTTGCAAGAGTCTACCAAAAGGGCTTTGTGGGTCAGCTTTTCATTTCAAATTGGGCTACCCCTGTTTGTGAATGGATGTTAATGTAATCTGGCAATTTAATCTTCTCTTTCCCTTTTTAGAAGCCTACTCTTAGGCTTAGAAATCCACTGAGTCAAAAATACACAGCCCAAATGAGCATTTTTTAAAATCTATAGATTCTTGGACATTTGTTTTTTCAATTTATCAATTGCTTGGCACTGTTGTTGTTAAAGACAGTATAAAATCTTTCCAGTCTGCGCTTTAAAATATGGATATAAGGAGGAAACCGTGACAAACATCTCGTCTTTGTGACAACATTATTAAAAGTCTAGCAGGGGTCTGGATCTACAGCCCTAGAATTTATTTTGTACCAAAAGCCCTTTGAATACATAATGAATACTCACAAATGAGAACCTATTCAGACGGTGTGCTATTGAGTCAAGTTCATCAAAGTTAAAATAGCATATATATTTTCTGAAAGCTGTAGGTGATTACAGACTGGTCTAACTTCAATGAGTCCTGATAATCATAATTTCCTGCAATAGAGTTAATTAAATTATGTTCTGCCTTGGGGTTCCTTTTCTTATACCAGTACGATTGTAAAATACTCTATTATGCCGCATTTCTGTCCGGCAGATTCTCCTTAAAAGAAACCAACCCAATGACCATCTTTGTTAGAGAGAAAGGAACTACTTCTGTTTTGTGTCTACCGATTCCTTTAATGCGATCCTCCTAAATCGCACCTGCCAAAACCGGTCGAGAGCAGGCATCTCCTGACCTAGAAGGAGCAGGGCCAGACAGCGACCGACAGCAGCCTGCCTCCTCTCTGGGGGCAGCTCCTGGGGAACCCCCTCCCCAGCGGGAGCCACGCTGCAGCGAGCGCCTCCCAGGAGGCAGGAGAGAGGGAAGGACGCTCGCAGCCTTCGCTCCTGCTGAGGCCGGTGGGAGCCCATCCCCGCGGAAAGCCAGGGGCACGGGGCAGCCCAGCAGCGCCGGCCGGGGCGGGGGTGCTCAGCACCCTGCCAGCTCAGGTTTGGTGCAGGGACTGAGGTTATTCGCTGCTTTTGCGGGGCAGTCTTTCAACCGCCCTCGTACCTGCAGCGGAGCTATAGGGAACTCCTGGTTTCGAGGGTTCGAGTATCTCGTTTACGAGCAGCGCTGCACCCCACATTTTCCTCGTTTGCGGGAAGGAGGCTTAGAAGAATATTCTACTTGTCCCCAGGTTAATAAAAAGAATTCCTAATCCAACTCACGTGCCTGGGAAAAGTCGGTACAGTGATTTAACAGAGAAATCGATCTCACAAGGTTGCTGTAATTGTGTTGGATGTATTACTTGACAATTATTTCACCTTATTCTCCAAGCTCCGCGAAATATGGTGCTTTTTAGATTTTAATTAACGGGAATAATGCGAGACAATCTCTGAGTCTATATTTGAAGTTATTTTCAATCTCACAGGCCAGGAAAAAAACCTGAGCTCAAATTTTAGGTAAAAGCATGCCATATTTTTTGTCCCAGATTAATGTTATTGATCCTTATTAATTTAAAAAAGTCTTGGAGACATCTTTTGCACCCTTGTGGTTCTACCACAGAACCTCAACCAGATGGGGACACCAGATTTCCTCGAGTGCATTTATCTGTAGGGTTTCTGCTATTACCAGAGCTTCACTGGAAATTATTTTAAGGTCGCTTGCCTATAATTGTGCTATTCTTTTGTTACGATGATGAGGAACATGTACTGTTAGGTTTTTTTTTAATCAAAAGCTGATCCTATCACCTGTTTACATAGTTTTCAGGAAAAAATGAACAAATTACATTAGTATTTGCTGTGGTAACAGAAAGTCAACTTGATGTTCCAGTGGGGCCTGAGACCTGTGGAGTTTTGTGGAAACAATGATGACTGATCTTTTGTCAGCCATGTACTACTTTTGAAACATGCTTATAACATCTAATTAAACAAAATTTTGTGCCAGCAGAATTATATTAATACTATAACGAAAACAATGGATAAGGCCAGATGCGTAACAAAATCTGAGTAAATCTCAGCTTCTGATCTTGTTCAAACACTTGATCTTTGAACTTATGGTTTATGATATCCTTTGTCAAAGCCCTTTGATTGATTTGTAGTTCATCTTTCCCCATATGTTACACTTCAGAAGCCGATAAAGTTCTCAGACTCAAGTGGCAGTGGAATAGAGTAAAATATTTTTTAAATTATTAACTCTGTACGTGGCTCACCTGAAATTATTTTATCCCGAAAATCACATGCAAATACATTAGATGCATATGTGTAGTGCAGTTGCTGCAATACAGAGAGAAGAGCTGGTGTAATTTCGGGGGGGGGGCTCAATTTAGCAATAAGTCAGTGCGGGACTGATTTCTGAACCGTCCAGCCGTCAGCAGCTCCACCGCTTCCCCCTGCAAGGAAAACGTATATATTGTAATATTTGTTTTGAAAATGTATATATTGGCTGACCATATGAACATGTTCTCATTGCCTACTCAGGCCTTTGAGCAATTTGCAGCCTTTTGTTAGCAAATAAAGGCTCTCTGAGCCTCCTACTTGAGCACCGAGTTTACCAGCTGCTATCCACTCCTAGACCTCATTAGGGCCCTGCTGTTCTGCTGAGAACCACACCACATGCTACGCCCCGCGTTGGCGGCGGATTAGCCTGTTGCTGCTCCTTAAATTACCAGGTACAAAAGGTTGTTCTGTTTCTCCATAGAGAACTACCACTCTTACCCTCTTTGAAGAGGCTCTATATCATGATCTCTCTAACTAATTAAGGTCTGCAGACAAGCCACAGGTTGTTACAGAGGATTCGTCCCCATGGTTGGTATCAGTAGGGTTTTTTCGGGTTTTGTTTGTGAAGGATTAAAGCTGCTGTTTCTCAGAATCAAGTCCTAGAAAAACCAACAAACCCCATACATACTCAGGTAAACATTTTAAAAAATGCTTCTTAACATCAACTCTTATCAAGCAGCTTTAATGCTATTTTACTTCTACTTTGGAACATTATTTGGGAGATATATTTTATAAATTTAAAAAATGATTTTAAATATGAGGAATAAATTGAATTCGTTTCTGCGTGTCCAGAAATAACTCCATTACAGTCACAGATAGTTTCATATAACTCTGTTTGGCCATGGGGCATTTAAAAAAGAAGATGTTGACCGGGATAGGTCAATCAGGAAGTACTCTTTTTTGTTTATCTGAGCTACAGTTCTGATGGATTTATGTGAACACGTGCATTATTTAGAGCGCCACATGGGAGAGAGGCTGTAATTTAGTGGCCTGCTTCAAGGTCTGCGCAGAGCCGACCTCTGCTCCTGCGGCCCCTATTTGGGGTTCCCAGCGAGCTATCGGTGCTCACGTACTGGACCATGTTCATGGCATCCAGCGGGATTTTTCTAGTTTATTTTTGTTTATTGTGTGGTGGATTATGTCCTATCTGTTACGTAGTGGCATTACATATTTTTTGTTTTCATTCCCAGAGTTATGATGCCCATGAATGAATAAGAATTAGTTGCATCTCTAATAAGGCAGCATGTGTTCCACAGATATCACGTATTGATCTGAGACCTTGTCCAGCAACTGAAGCACTCGCCGTTGAGTCTGGTCTTTTGTGCAAACATCATTATACGCTGGTGCCAGTAAAGAGTTGCTACTTGCCTGTGATCATGGAATTATTTACATATAGAAAACATCAATCTGTGCGTTCCTCAGAGAGGTTCAAATAATGAATATGGAAAGAAGAAATGAATATATCAGTTAAGGAAATAAGTTAAGGACCCTTTCTATGAGAGAATACCGATCATATAGCTTGTGGTTTTTCCTGCTATTTGGTATGCAGAGGTGTGCCAATACTGTATGGACCTGATCTACAAATGCATTTTGGCATGTAGTATAATAGTCTTTTTTTAATTTAGAATGGGAGAAAGACAGTGTTGGAATCTTTTGGGGAAGTCCATTTATATGATCCAGTGGCAGTCAATGGCTCTGTTATGTGTTCTGCCATCTGTTCAAAAAACAAGCACCCTTTCCTCCAGGATTTCACAGCAGTTATCACAAGGTGTTCCAGCAACTCTATGGTACACGCAAGTATAAATACACAACATATGAATGGTTGAGAAATTTCCATTACAAGGAAATGTCCTCATTCTACATCTTCAGTTGTGTAGATGAATAGCATCAGAGTTCCTGGTGGTCCTCAATATCTATTAATGATAGTGTAGTCTTGCACCTTGTGTGCCACATGCAAAGATACCTATCCAGTAATCTGTAATTAAGCCTATAACACTTGCTTGAGCAATGTTGTATTTCTGAGAAAGAAATACTGTTGTAATTCGAGGGCTTCAAATGGTGAACTGCCACCATGTCCACGGCTGTTTCAGGGCTTGGCGTCTTTCACTCTTGAAAATTTGCCCCCCTACTTGTGATCGGAGTTGTGTTATTTCACTTTCTAACCACTACACCTTGATCTGGTCCATGAAGGAGCTACTTGCTACCAGAAATTTCTTCCTTGAGTATGTACTTTATTTACCAGCAAAGCTAATGATTTTTTTTCCTTTCTAAGGCTGAATAAGCCTTCAAAAGCCACAGATTATTTAATACAAGAATAACATAAAAA
Organism: Astur gentilis; assembly: GCF_929443795.1. NCBI lineage: Eukaryota > Metazoa > Chordata > Aves > Accipitriformes > Accipitridae > Astur > Astur gentilis. Next base: position 17,141,196 of record NC_064894.1, read on the forward strand.
ATAATTTCTTCATAATAACAGGTGTTTTGCGGATTTTAAAGATTTTGTTTGTACTGCCTACATTTAAACAATTGCCCTTAGCTCTTTGGCCACTCATGGATGTACCGGTTTTACTGTTAGCTTTCCTTATAAAATATATGCAGTTATAGAAAGTTATGGGAGGCTTAGTGACCCGAGGATGTGACTGCTGCTCTGTGTATGTGCAGCCTCACCTGTAGACTGGACTGCCTTAACCTTCCTTGCCTCCCAGATGTCAACTTTCCCATTTTTCATTAGCTATAAATAATCCTGAAGGATAACATGGCTATTGCCTTGGCACCTCTTCTTAACCAGGGCTGGTTTTTAACAACAACAAAAAAACCCCAAACCCTGGACTGGACTTCTAAAGCAAAGACAAGTGCAGCTTCACAGATGATGAAGAGGAGAGTGACTGGATCTTCTCCAAGACCCTGCAGCTACCAGAGCCCAAACCTCAGCTGTACCAAAGGAGGTGCAGAGGCAGAGCCTGTGCTTATGGAGCTGGGAAAACAGAGACTCCCGGGACGGGGAAGGCTGGGAGCTTGTGAGCTCTGGCACCAGGGGATGGCTCCTGCCCCACCTGTGGATCTGCTGCTCCAGAACAGGTTCATTGCCCCGGCAGTAGATGAAGGCAGGGATGAGTGGAGAGCTGCCTAGGGACGGATGATGGAACAGCCAAGAGCTTATGGGTCAGCAGTAGCAGGCATACCAACGTGGGCGACGTTGCGGTGCGAGTCTGCTGCAGGCCACCCCATTAAGAAGAGGCAGATGAGGCCTCCTCCAGCCAACTGCAGAGAGCCTCGCATTCGCAAGCCCTGCTGTTCTCATGGGGCTTAAATCACCCTGAGACCTGCAGGAGGGACAACACGGCAGGGGACAAGCAATACGGCGGGGTTCTGGAGTGCATGGATGACAACTTCCTGACAGAGATGATCAAGGAGTCAATGAAGGGAGACGCTTTGCTGGACCCCATTTTCACAAACAAGGAGGCTTGCATAGAGGAACAAGGAGCTCCTGACTAAGCTAAATGTAAGGACGACATATACAAGAGGTGGAAGAAGGGACAGGTGACTTGGAAGGAGTATACAGACACCGTCTGAACGTGCAGGGATGAGGTTAGGAGAGCCAAGTCCACGTGGAGTTGAATCTGGCAAGGGACAAGGAGGGCTTCTACAAGTGCGTTGCAGCAAAAAGACGACTGGGGGAAACTCGGGCTCGCCGCTGAATGGACCAGGGGACCTGTTGACAAAGAACATTGAGAAGGCCCTTAAGTTACTCAGTGCCTGGTTTGCCTTGGCCTTTGCTGGTAAGATTTGCCTTTGGCTGAGATACACAGTGCCGTGTGGAAACAACACAAATGTATGCACAAATGATTGCATTATTAATCTAAACAGAGTTTTAAAATACAGTAGTCAGTCCCGTTAAGCGACTGATGTTTCAGGAAAGTAGGGACGAAGCTTATTTGCAAGCACTGTTCCTATGATAATATGTGCAAAGTGGGGCATTGTATGCACAAATGTCTGTAAACAACCATTTGTACGTACATTTGTGTTGTTTCCACATGGCACTGTGTACCTACATTGTGTAAATGCCATGACTTGGAACTAACAGTGCTGGTGATGCAGCTTTTTGAATGACAGCACTGTGAAAAATAGCTCCTTGATATGCGTACTTAGTTAAAAGTCGCAACAACAGAAGCAACTGGGCTGTGATTGCTGTGGGCACGGCTACAGCAGAAGTCTGCGAGCCAAAGCTGCTCTGTAAATTCAGTTCTGTTACACGCTAACTTATTGTTACAGATCCAACCCAACACAATCAAGTAATTATATGGTTGCAGCTGGTAAAGCAGACTGACATTTATTTGACTGCGGAACAAAAATGTGTGAAGCTGGTCTAACTACTTAGGACAATGTGGATGGCTTTAAATGAAAATCACAAGGATAACACTGAGAAGCAAGATTTGAAGGAATGTGTAAAGTCCAGCTGAAATACTGTGGCCACTGGGCCTTAATGGGATTTTGCTAAAATCTAAATGGGTGGAAATTGCATGCCCATGCATCAGAAGTTTTTCTGACTGAAATATATGCTCCAGGCTTGTTCAGTTTTTCTTGCTAACATTTTTGCTTTCAGTCCTGAAAGCTGGGAATCACATCACTGAAATGCTGCAGCTGGAAAAGTGCTGATGTTAGGTTGTAATCCTTTCAACTTTAAAGTATTCCTTTTGGAGCCTCATCCATGTGCAATTAGGGATGTTCAGATGTATTTCTTACGGATTTGTTTCAGAATTTTCAAGTAAGTGCTGATTCTGGCAAGATTGCTTTGCAGGAGACTCAGACAGAGCAACTGAGAAGGGAGGCATCCGTGACTGCAAGTTATAGTGGCTGGGACCTCGTGTTAGTAAAGTGAAAGTTTAGGGTTGGTTATTGTTTTTCTGAGGCTTGAGAAAAGGGTGTGTGTAGAAGAAATTCATAAATGCATTTAGAAAATATCACCAAAGAAGAAAATCTAGTGATGTATATGTAGTGAAGGAGCAGTCATTTCGGATACTCTTTGCCCTTCCACCCAGCCCAGAGCTGCTGGGTTTATCTGATATGCTGATTTTCCAAAGTAGTGTCGCTGCACAATGTAAGCTTTGGAACTCTAAAAATAATTGTTTGTTGGTGGGAGCAGGAGCTCAAATGCCCACAGTTCCCAGCTGAAAGACATTTTATCACAAAAATTGCTAATACTGACTGTTTGAACTGGTAGCTTTCTATTTGGAAAAAAAAAAAAAAAAAAAAGAAAGAAAAAAAATTATTTGGAGGAATGAATATAGAAATGCGAGAAATACACTTACAATGGTGGATGCAGAAGATAAAGGAGGAGTGGAAATAAGGGGAAGAGTTTAAGGAGGACACATCATGCATTAATACTCTGGTTTAAATTTTTTTCAGGGATGCTCTCATTCATTAGTTATTTGGATACAGGCTGTAAAGTACAAGTCACTTAAAGATCTGACTCCTGGCTTGGATATAACAAAGAATTCAGAAGGAGTTTGGCAGACAATCTGATTAGGAAAGGAAGTAGCATGGATTAGTATTTATAATTACCCTTGGATATACAAAATGTTAAGTCATTTCATGGGATATTTGTCCTTCCTTATGTATAATGTTGTGGCACAGATTTTTGCACTGTCAGCTTAGGAGCACTTCTATCTCAAAAATAAATAAACCTAATTTGTAGTTCAGTATTGCAGGAATGAGAAGAGATCTGAAGATGACAGCAAAGATAGGAAAAGTAATAAAAATAATGAAGAGCTGCTGATTGTTTCAGGTCTGTGAAATGAAAGAAAATGGGAATATTAATTCTGATCAGGAAGGTGCTCTTGGACTGTGGTCCTCTTAATTAGTTCAGCTGGGCTTAGTGGAAGATACAACCTATTGTTCAGCAAATCAACTTTTCCAGTGGTACTTGCCTTCTAAACTGGTAAATTCTTTAGCCCACTCTAAGCTGTGTGACCTGTTGAAGAGGCTAGTCGCCCTCAAGTTCCCACTACAAAGAATTTTTTGTTTTGGCTAGCATTGCACTATTATTCGTCACTCCTGTAGCTCCCTACCCCCTCCAGCTCCTGACTTTACTACTAAAAGAAAGACAGCCTTTTGAATTAAAACCCAGCAAACTGCGCTGCCTTATGTTAGCATCTCATTGCTGCTGATGGAGAGCCTCTTCCCGAGCTGCATCATTCTCTCTCCTCGGGAGGAGCCTTTATTCCGATTTGTTTCCAGGAGCTGCCACATGGCAGTAAGTGGGCAGGGTTCGAACCCCAGAGGTGGAAAGGCAGGCCAGGGCTCCAGGGCACTCCTGCTCCCAGACTCCACAGCGTCCACTGCGGTGGAGGGACGGCAGCAATCAGCTACTGCGGCCGTATGAAGATGGCCACTTCAGGGTATCTATCACAAAGTCCTAACGATAGTCCTAATGGCACAGCGTTCTTTGTTTATGTGCCAATGTGGGTATATCTTTTCTGAATAAATACTACAGCCAGGTTGATGGCTGCGGAGTTACCTGTGGGTATAGCACACTCTCTCTTCTTAAGGGCACACAGTCTGAAAAAATGTATATGAGTTGAGGGAAGGGGATACATCTGGCTTCAGCTCAGTAACCATCAATGGGCTCATTTGTGGTGCCTCCCCTTCCCGGCCGCCGGTTAAACAAGATTAACTTCTCGACCTCCATCCACTGTTCGGCATCACATCACTCCTGCAATCATGTTTCCATTGTGTTTGAGTCCCTCCTAGCACTCCTCTCCTTTCAATACTTCTCTCCTAATAGGAACAAAATAACCTGTTGAGTGTCATGAAATAAATTAAGTTTGAGCAGGGGTTAGAATGAGGCAACATCATTGACCGGGCCATTCTGCCATCAATGAGCAGGATGGGACAAAGAGTGGGAAAACAGCCACTGCACTCAGACTGTCTTCATCAGCGTCATTAAGGAAACAGGCATGAGGAGGCAAAGCTGAGAGAAGTAAAAATATCTTGGTCCTTGAAATCAAGAATGAAAGGCTAAGTGTGAAGTTTCATGTGGCAGAAGGAATAGCAGCAACAAGTTAACACATGGGAATGACAGTCAAAATGATAATCTCAGGAGTAATCTTAGTCGCAGTTTTTCACAAACTGAGGGCATTTAGTATAGACGTTAGAAAGTTGCAAGCACCATGCTGTGAAATCATTAGAGCCTGAATGAGGTTTAAAACCCAAGTACCATTTATCTATGCTTTATCATATTGTGGTTGAGAACTCGAGTCCAAGAATTCAGCTCTGCTTTGTTAAATTTAGGACAAAGATTAAATATTTGGGACAGAATGCCATAGTGGCAGGCTAGGGTATTGTATTGGCTGGAAGAAGACAGATGCAGAGATTGAGGCTGTACTTTCAACTAGGATTAACATAAGAAAGGCCATACTGAGTCAGACCTAGCCAAGTATATTGCCTGTAACAATGGCCAAAAGAAGATGCCACTTGGGGAAAGAGAATTGTAATGGAGCAAGCATATGGTGATAATTTCCTGAAGAAAAGTGGAAAACAATAAAGAAAAAAAATCAATAAAACCTGGAGGGGAATCTCATGGATTGAGGGAGAAATAAGGGGATCCAGCAGACGAGATGGTCCAATAACAGCTACTCTGTAACGTGGTGAAGTAAGAGAGGATGTGTTTGAAAGTTTGAGGGAAATCTGATGTTGAGAATGTGAAAGTGCTGGTAAATTCAGGAGAGAGTATAGGTGTCCAGAGAAAAGAACACTAGACGATAAAGAGATGTTCTTCTTTCACAGATTATTAGTCACTGAAAAATGAAGTCATGGGATGACTAACATGTTCATGAATTTATAGTCGTTTCTGCCAAAAGAAACATGAGAAGGTATTGAGAACGTATTAAAAACTGCTTTGAAATTCTTGAATGCTTTATGCTCTGACAGCTGTCAGGAAGAATATAAGAAGATAGTCTCAGGAAGCTGAAGGGGGAGGTTGATCTTGCTCTTTTTTTCCTAGTTCAGAAGCCAAAATAATCCATCTCATCTGAAAGCATGATTTCATATTAGAGGGAGCTGAAATCAGAGAAGGCAGAAAGATAGTGGCTGTATGTGTGCAGCTTTGTGTGTGGTAGCTATATGTAGGAGGAATACAGGTGAAATGTTGGTGTTGTAGATGTATATTGTTGATATTTTGGGAAATTGGAGAATAATTGAGGAACAATAGCAAGACAGATGAAGGAAGAAGGGCATAAGAATAAGATTGAGAACTGATACTGGTAGGGCAGCTGGAGGGGTTGGTAAATCTTGGAAACAGGTGGAGAGAGTAAGATAGTTGCAGAGGGGGTGTTATAGGAGTAGCACGTGTTCACTCACAGGTGGTGGGGTATGCTCTCTCAGACATAAAGAGCTACGAACCGATGTAGAAGGGACCTATTCGTGTACAGCATCATGAATATCCAGAGTGTCGCAAATGAAAAGAACATTGCAGCAGTATCCACAGGTGTGCTCTTTTTTAGAAGAGAAACTCAAAACGATGCTGCTGCTGAGTGGGTGCAAGCTGTGTGGCTTATGACCCCACACCCCCTGGTCTCCCCTTCTTGGTAAGTCACACGGCAAACCCAAGGCTGGGTAAAGAGGTTACCAGCTATCACGGTTGTTCCTGACAAACAGCAGCTTCTCACTGTGTGAGGCTGATTAATAAATGCATGACTCATAAAACCGAACAGCAGAGATTCACCCAGAGGTGAATTTGGCCCCTGAGGCCATGCCGTACTCTCACTTACAACTCTGATGTCCCGGAGTCAGCCAGGAGTAAGGAGACATTTTGGTCCTTTGCCGATTATGACGTCTATTTTGAGACTTTCTCTGGCACAGCTGCATGGCAGACACAATTAGTGTTCAACAAAGAAATGCTAATTATTTACAGATGCATCAGTAACAAAAGCTTCTGACATTCAAATTCAGAGTTTCTGGAACAAGTGAAGGTGGTAGTGACACCAGTTAACCCCACATGGCAGCATTCAAACAAGTAACTTGGATTTTATATTAATGCCTGCAGAGCTGATTCCTGAGTTACTGAATGTCAGGACAAGGAACCATTTTGGAGTGTCAGTGGTCCTGATGCTCTTTTCAGGCAGAGAACAGACCAACAGCAGAGAATCTGCTCCAGACATATCAGTTGTCTTTCTTCTGTTTGCTCTCTCCTGAGCTAGAAGGAAAAGTGAGACTTCTGAAATTCATGGCAAAGAAAGATGCTTGATGCAAGTCCTTTCAGACGGATTGGAGAATTGGATGTTTTTGAAGCCTGACATCTTAAAGTTTGGTATGGAAAAATGACTGAGTTTTTACATTGGTGGCTTAAATGTATGCGCTGACGCTTGGGATATCTTGGTTCTGTCTCTGGACTAATTATACCTGAGATAGGCAATTGGTCTCTGCCAAATACATAAGCTCTTTCTGCATGAGTTTTGTTGTATGCAGAATGGGTATAAAGCAGTGGACTTAATTCCCTAGAATAGTGCAGGTAACTACTCTACACCGTAATGAAAACCTCAAGCAGAGAGTGAAAAGCAAACTTTTAGAAGCCCACGATCTTTATTTCTTACTCATGCTTTGCCTGAAGATACTGGAAATTATAAGCTGTGGAGAATCAAGCCCATTTTTGCTGAATCCAGGATGGGATTTCTAGCTGGATGAAAGCAAGGTTCCTACTAAACAGAGCTGTGACATCCCAGATTTTCTTTCTAAAAATACATCAATATTTAGTGATTTTTATTTTGTTGACCAACGTAGCTCTTGCTCTTTCTGTTGCTTTCTGTGGAACAGACTGTTTGTGGGCTAGACTGAGATGACTGGAAATTCACGCCCTCCTTTTCGCCTCTGGGTGGGGGCTGACTGCCATTCCAAGCGTTCCCAGTCTGTCCTCCCTGCCTGGGGGGATCAGCCCTGGGGCCAGGGGAAAAAAGGCTTGGCAAGGCCAGCCTGTCACTAATGCAAATGGTGCTGATGTTTTCTGTGAAGCAGACACCTGCCCGCGAGGAACTGGACTGAGACCACCAAATTGTTTTAGGTAGGTCAGCAAACAGCTGTCAGATTGTGTAATTTGGTTCTCCTAATTTGGAAAGGGATCTTATTCAGAGATGAAGCTGTTTGCCTGCTGACAAGCTCACATGTATTATGTTGTGCATAATGTGCATGATTAACGCTTGTTTATTGGACCAATTGCGCTCTGTGGCGGAGCTAGAGCTGCTTTTTTATGTGCCCGTGGCAAGCAGCAGCAAGCTCCTCTCCCTTTGGGAGAGACAGTATAGCATGCATTGCAAAACCTTTTGCAGCTTGATCAACAGAGCTACTCTGGCCAAATGGCAAAGTAAATATTTTGTCGGAAGCAACTCTTCTGGTTACCTACAGGTGTGTGTGTTCTGGGTTTGCAGGCCACTCTGCAGGTAGCAGACAGCTGTGACTTTTATCGCCTTGTTTTTCAGCCTTCTTCCTCATAGATAGTACAGACCAACTGGCCACATGAAAACGTTTTTGGGCTAAACCTCCTGTAGTTTCTTTCACAATTTGCTTTTGAACCTCAGGGGCCTCTGCAATCCCGTACTACATAGAGTTTTCACTATTTTTAGAAGTATTCTTCTTTGCCTTGCACTGATTTTGCCTGTGAGTAATTGTGAGTACTAACCATGTAATACTAGCACAGTTCTCCTGCCCTTGCGTAATAGAATCTCTGATACAAGGAAACTTTGATTACACTCATACAATTCACTGGATGTTTCAGTCAAATGTATCACATTTTTATGTGTTACATTTGCTTAAAATCTGAGGTTTTTTGTAGGTTGATTTCTTTTCTGTTAATACAGTGCTTGTTTTACTTGAGTAGTGCAGACCACAGTCCCGAGGATTTGCAAAGCAATTAAAAAGTGCTAATTAAAAAAGAAAAACTAAGATTGTGATACAACATTACATTAAATTTTATTCTTCTTTTATATAATTTGGAATTGGATTGTATTTTTTTTCCTGTGTGAGAAATGTTGAGATTCAGCTAGTCATTGTCAACATCCACTTTTACATGGGCACATGTGTTTTCCTCTTTGTCCTTTTCCTAGTTTTATAGGAATTAAAAAAAAGATGGAGAGACTACCGGAAGAAGTTGGAAAAAAGAACAAAAAAGAGAGAGAAAAATACATTTTATTTCCTCTTTACCCATATCAGGCATGCAGCTACTCAAAACCAGAAAATATATGAAATAAAAAACTCGTTCCTGTTTTCCTGCCAGAAAATAATGTAGCATATGAACAGTTTCTCCAAGAAAACACTTGCCCCTATTCGCTTGTCGTTCCATTGTTTTCTTTAGCACTCCACTCTTAATTTAAATTGACCTACCCACTAATAGAATTTACCTTATTTCACTCAGCCTGTAAGATACACCTGCAATTCTCCCTTACGTGTCCTCGGCAGGGCTGAAAAGCTTTCCACCTTTTTTCCGCCTCCCCCAGCTGCGTGTTCTCACCCTCCTCCGTGGGAGGTTGCTGCCGCCCCCCCAGCCCTGCTCCTCCATTGTTTCCGCAGCCCCGCTCTCTGCTGGATCTGCCAAATGAGCTCTTTAAAAACCTCCCAGCGCGTGGGAGGAGGAAGATTTTGTTTTGTTTTGTTTGGGACTAGATCATTTACCCGATCCAGTTCAGAAACAGTTTAGTCCACATGGTGGAGAGGGTGGTAAGTGGGGAGGTGGTGATGGGGGAACCGGAGAGGAGCGGGTCCAGGGAGGAGGGACCTGGAGCACCTTGAGGTCTGCTGGGGAAGGATGTTCAGCGGGGGGGGAGCCTGGCTCTTGAGATTACCTCCTGCTGGTGCGAGTAAACTGGGAACGCTGTTACAAACGGTATTTTTGGAGATCTGGGAAGTGTTATCGCGTAGAAAGCAGGTGGTGTGGTTAGGTGGAATACGGGAAGAAGGGGTTTGGATCCAAGAGAAAAAAAAATAAAAAATGAAGGGCTGTTAACATGGCCATTAGCAGGGACAGGATGGTAATGGGGCAGCGGTTTAGGAAAACTGTTTAGAAACTTGATTCAAAGCAAAAATATTTGCTTTGAGTTTTCCTGCTTGCTGATTTAAAAGCAGTTGTCTAACTGGATTTTTTTAGGTAGAAAAAGGGATCCATGGTTGATCTGAAGAAAACAAATCTTCCAAATCTCTTCAGGTCTGGAAAAGAGAAACTTAAACCATATCGGGGAGCATCCCTAAATGTGCTTCTGAGTTACGCTCTCCCATGGGATCTTCTGTGGAACTAAAACAGCAAAGAGGCCTCATGTCAGACCTGGATGCAGACACACATTTTACTTTTGTTGTGGACTAGGAGGTTCAGTAAACATGGCCAGCTGCTGAGGACAGCACACTGACAGCTCTGCTACAGCACCTTCTGGAAAGGGTGACTCTCTGTCTTTCCCAGGAGAGCTGTTTCCTTTTGTAACTAATTGTCTGTTGGATGAAAGCCAGTAATCTAGGTTGATCGATTCTTAATACCAGCCGTTAGCAGAGCTCGTCTGACTTCTGGGAAGCTGAAGTTCACGTTCTTCCACTGGTGTATCTTCAATTGGTTATGTGGGTTGGGAAGGAGTTGTTTCATCCAAGTGCTGATCCAGACCCAGGCAGGTGTAAGATGCGAATGTGGTATCGCCTCATCTCCTAAGAGTGGTCCAGCAGGCAGGACATGCTCCTCTGACAACCCTTCTGCACCCTGCCTTTGTCTCCCTTTACATGGGAGGTGTGTGATCCAGGTCTGGGTCCCACCGCATGCCCCGGTACTTGGTGATCCCCACTTTGTGGCTCATTGGCTTATGGGGCTTGGTTGGCTGCAGCTGTGGGGCAGTGACACAAGGGAACAGTCGCAGTGTGCTCTGGAAATGACGTATGAGCTTGTTGCTCCTGGAGGACAGGGGCACCACCCAGTTTGCCTGAATGTTGCATATTTTGTATGTATTTTTTGAAGGAGGAACAAACTGATTAAACTCAATGAACACAAGTTCAGGATGTTCTGGTGGTCTATCACGACACCTATATCACTCTGTATTCTTCCAAGCGCAACTTAATGGTCTGGCTTCTGTGAGGATTGAGAAGGAACCTCTGCCGTTCCTCAGCTGTACGATTTTGTTGACCGCAGAGGTTGGGAAGGGCACAGAAATCATACTTTGTGTCGCTCCGCAACCTGTCCTTGCTTACAGTGATTTCCCTGAGCCAGCCGCATTCAGCTAACTCTGCGAGGGATTTCAGCAGCTGCCCAGGGTCCAATCACACCTGCAGCAACTGGGCCTGGTGTGTGAAGCCACCTTTTTAAAAAGATGGAAGGACACAGCTCAAACTCTAAAAGCAGCCTAGCCCTTCCCAAACCATGGGAAATGTTCCCTGGGTGAATAGAGGACAATTTTCTCATGCCTGTTTTTCAAGGTACAGCCTGCTGGATTCTCAGGCTTTCAAATGCACAGCATGCACATGTGCACACAGCAGCTATAGCACTCCTTGGTGAAGGTTTAAACCTTCAACTTTGCCTCTGTGCTCATGAGTTCACAGCCCAACTGCTTTCATGTCATTCTGCATCTTTTATGATCCCAGGGTTTTGTTTTTTTCTTTGCCAGCTGTCATGGCTCCTCTCTATGTTAGGCAATACTGCTTTAATTATGTCTTTTTATCACCTGTTATGCAGAAAACTCACTGTTGCTCTTCTTTCATACTCCCAGTCATTTTTAATTCTAATCTCCAAACTATGCAACTTAAAATTACAGTCAGTTCCTTACTAGCCCCCTATTGCTGAATTTTACTGAAGGCTTTTGAAACGGAAAAAAACCCCATCAATTTTTCTTTTCCTCCATGATATTTTCTTGATTCCCTGGAGGAATTCTTTTATGCTGATGAACAAGATCTTTCTTCACATATCCTATCCTACCTTGTACTTTATGTAGCATATTTTTCTTAATTTCATTCCCCAAATGTGGACACTTGGGTCCACTTTTTGCTCCCAAATACATGTGCTTCCAACAAGGACTCTCTGTTTTGTTTCACTTTTGCACTCATGCTTCAGGGCTAGTTCAGATAAATAGGTTTGTTCTTGGCCTTTCTGACTGCAGTAGTATTTTCCCCAGCATTTGGCAACTGCAGATGGCATTTTAGGTAGCTCTTCTAACACAAGGATGTGGCTTCACTGGTTCTTTGTACAGGACACTAGACATATAATTGCATGAATTCCTTTGTGTATTATTCATTATTTTCAGTCACACAAACACATAATTTCATCCGTAGGCTACCATGTGACTCAAAATGAGAGTCAATTAATTGCTATTTTTATCATGGCTGAAGTTCACTCTTTATTACTGAATAATCTGTAAACAAAATAATTTTGCAGTTGAAATGATTACAGGATGTTTAAAATTGTTCTTTTGTGAAATATTGATTATACAAGTAAAAATAGAGTAGAAAAGGAGCTTAATATTTCTACTTCAAAGTTAATAAAATAACCCAGAAAATAACAGCTGCTATTGTATTACTATATGGTCTGTAGTTTGGAATGTGAAGTTTCACCCAATTTTACATCAATACATTCTAATTCAGATAAAACTGCAATGGGTTAGATGCTGTCTGATGCTAAGAGAGTCCAAGAGTTCTGAAAACTGGTCCATGGAGCCAAACAGGGATTGGGATGTCAGTTCTTAGTTGTTACCTAGCTGAAACAACTACTTATGTGCCTTTATTGCCCTAGTGGTAGTTAGCAAATGTTCCTTGGAGATATTGGTCTAGTGCTACTTAGTCAGCAGAGCCCATCTTGGGGAATTACGGCAACTTTTGTTCACTTGTAAATTGTGATGGGACCAAATACCTCCCTTGCTGCTCAAAGTTGCTTTCTTTTGCCCTCATAGTGAGTAATAAGAAACCGAGGAACATAGCTGCTGCCTTTTTTGGTGCCTTTTCCCCCCCTTCTTGCTTCTTAGACTCTCCAAGAGCATCTCAGGTTTGCTCAACAAGCTGTGGATAAGATTAATGCGTGCAGAATGTCAAGTAGTCTTTGTAAAGTCATTGCAAAACACAATTAAGGTAGAAATAAGCAGGATATAGATACTAAAGCTACATTCTGAACACACAAATAGTTGAAGTTACGGTACACCTGAGTGCTTTAATTTAAAAAAGCAATGAACACCTAAATCAACTTCTAAAAGCTCTTGAGTGATGCTGCAGTCTTGTGTTCTTGAATATGCTTGTCTAATATTAGTAGCCCTTAAAGTCTCTTGGAGCTTATTTGATTCCTTGGGTCTTTTTTCTGTATTGAACTTCAGTCTGTAGAGGATTATATTTTGGATCTCACTTTATTCCTAAGCCCTCTTGGGATCTGCAAACCTATGCTCCAGTACCTCCACAGCCCAAATATCTAGAGCTCATGGGGCTTTCCCAGGGCACAGCCATCACCACCCACATACTGAGCTCTACACTAAGCCAGCAGCGTCTGCCTTTAAAGCACAGCAAAAGAGAAGTCATGGTTCTTCCTCAGGCAGAGGTGCCCAGTCTGCAGAGTGCGCAGGCAGACCGGAGAGGACCTAGGTTCAATGTCGTCTTTTTTTTCTGCTGATCATTCAGTAGTCTACAGATCACTCTGGGCAGTGCAGGAGTACTCGCCGTGGCAAGGAAGAGCTCCTACAAGGACTTAGATTTCTGATCAGTCCTGTCTGTTCCTGCTATGCCTAACCCTGCTTAGCCACACTTCTGAAAAGTATATAGAGGCTGCTGATCTACAGACTTTTCTTTGATCTGTTTTGTTTTGTTTTGTTTTGTTTTGTTATCTCAGTGTTGTTCGAACTCTTTTTCTGTATAACAGAATAACTTCATAAGAGGAATAGAAAGCATTCCCCCTCCTTACCTGGCTGGGTCCTAGAAGTGTGACTCCTTGCAGACAGAGATAAAACACAGACCTGCCCCCCGTACAGGTGGGAACTTCACAGGTCCTGTTCAGACAGTACGTCAGGCAGCGGTGGGTTCAGAGAACATGGGAAGTGGGCTGCAGGTGGTCTGTTAAGTCCTGCAGCTTTTTCAGCTTGTCAGTGAGAGTGTGATGATACAGGTGTGCAGCGGTCGGTGCACTGATGGCATCTAGGGGCTGTGACTCTCTGCCTTAAGGATTCACTAAGTGAATAGAAAGGTTGAGGTGCTTCTCTACAGTCTTCATCACAATGAAGGCCCCATGCTCTGTAGCGGCTCCTGGCTATGAATTGGATGAGGAACACTGGCTTGTTTACGAATACGACACTTCAACTCCAAAGGTGGATGGATTTAGCATACGCTGATAATTTCAGCTTGTCCTGGCAGTTTTCTGCTCATGGTGCAGCTTGTTTGAATGGCTTGGTTTGAGGCAGCAAAGAGTATGTGCATTAACATTTTCATTTGGATCAGGAGTGTGTTCTTGAGCTGGATCTCCCACTCATCCCCATTCACAGCACTTGCTTTGCATGGCAGAGTGCTCTCACAGCGCTCAAGCTGGTTTCTTTTCCAAGAAACGAAATCAGGAACTGTGTTGCAGGAGGACGCCTGGCACACTCCCATGCTGGAGTATTTGGTCCATGGGACCAGACTGGGATGCTGTGACATAAACCCACCACATGCATATTCTGCAGTGACTGGGCTCCCAGCACCAACTCTTCCGCACTACAGATTGGCTCCTGTTGGGCTGCAGTACTTCCTAGCACAGACACAGCCTAACTAGACCTTGGTATCATATAGAAGACCATAGGCCTAGCACAGGGATGGGAATTTGCTTCCAGGGTCAGGTGCTTTGAAGTTGGGCCTTGCAGGATTTGGAGTCAAAACGCCTCAATCCTTTCTAGGTGCATACACGTCCATTGGCATCTACCCATATAATTCTGCTGTTAAGTTTACCAAATAGAGACATTTGTGATAAGCATGTGAAAGAGAGAAAGGGATTTACGGTCTACATTAAAATCTTTCATCAGGAAGAACGTGCTCATTAGTGCAATATTCACTTTAATCTCATCTTTTTCTTCTGCTGCTGCACACTGCTCTTCTATCAACACTGATTAGCCGCTAGAAACCTGGCCTGTTTTTTTCTTACTTGAGTATCCTGTGTATGGGGGATGGACCTTAGCTGTTGGTAGACGGGCAGTGAGGCTCTCTCTGTATTATGTTAATGTTGTCAGTCACGATATTTTCATTATGAGCATCATTGTTTAGTGTTAATTTCCTGGCTGTTACAAATTATATCAGGATGAATTGTAGCACAAAGGCTTATAGACTTGATTTGATTTCCTTTCCCAGAGAGGGTGCAAAATTGTTCTCAGTTTTTTTTGTTTTTGTTTTTTTTTAATGTGGTCTTCCAGGCACTACTTCCCTGATCATTTGTATTTAAACAGAATTCTAATTAAAGGGGAAAAAAGAAAATAATTTTTTTTGTTGTCCGTTTGTCCTTAGTCTTCCAAGTGCTTTGCTCCTAGAGGTCTTGGTGAAAATACATGGGAGATCTTGGGCAGCCACTTGCTTACCCATTATTAACAGAGCGGCTGATTTTCTGTGTGTGTGCATGTGTGTGTGTCAATAAGGAGATAAAATGTGGCTTTTTTTTTTTTTTTTTTTTTTAAGCAGAAAATGTTTTCTTAGTTCTTACAGGTGGCTAAACTACAAAGGTCACCAGCTCTCAACCACACTACAATCCTTAGTGGCAAAAGAAATGATTGAGAGTTGTAAATCTAAAGATCCAGGTTTAAGTCTGCAGATAGTCAATGCAGGCTCTCATCTTTTAGAACTGATGTTCTATGGGCTCTTGGGAAAGCTAACTGTTAAACCCTAAGTTAGTCACAGTTTCAGAGTGCTTACTCGTCCATAAACACGAACATAGTAACAGACAATAAAACAGGGTCTGAGAATGACTGCTGCATGTTTTTACAAAATAATAGAGAATGTGAAGTCAAAAGCTCCCAGTTTCCAAGCTGTCATAAAATGATATGACTCTTTTATGACTCCTTTTCAGTATAATCCAAGATTCGTCCTCTAAATTCTACTCCGCTAATTTAGCAATTTAGAAACTATTCTAAAAAAGCTATATTAGGATTTTTCAGCTATTTCACTTGTTAGATAGGTCCTTTTGTCGTCCTTGGCCCCTTTATGTTTTAGAGAGGTATTTATATTCTTACATTTGAACACCTTTAGAGCAAAATATAGCTATAAAAATGTGTGATTAATTTCACTGGTTGCTACAGAAATAAGTAAAGGAGCTGTATACCATCTTTCCCAGCTGGTACATTAATCTGGGGACACATTAATACATTAAACAAATTCCATCTGCACTGGGACAAGGTACAGCACTTATCTAGTCAGAGAGATCTCAGGTTTGAATGTTTCTTTTAAGTGAAAGCACTCGGGTATATGCCAAGCAATATGTCCCAGTGTACCACTCTGGCTTTGGCCCCCAAAGCTTTCTGTAAGTCACCAAGCTGCAGCATATTTCTTTGCATGCAAAACCTTTATCTTACATGGCTTTCAAAAACTTAATGTAAGAACATATATAGAATCAACTGGCAGCTGACTGGCTACTGCATATGCCACATTTGTGATTGTAGTCGAATGCAGCGCTCCAGGAAAGAAAAACGACTCACAATTTTGGCTACTGCCGGGCATGGCTCAGGCCATCACTCAGACTTTGCTGTGCAGCTCTGTCAGGCACATCAGTCCTGGTTTGCAGCACCTCTGGTCTCCCATCCCCGAGGCAGCGCAGAGCAGACACTACAGTTTGCAAATGGGTCGAGGTAGGTATATAGGAAGGAGGAGAAAATCACTAACTTTCTGCTAACACTTTGCTGCCTGAAAGCCTATTGGTGTGGTTGTTTTTTTTTAAATTTTTTGATCTCCCCCCCCCCCCCCCCCCCCCCCAGCCTGGGGAGAAGAGGAGCCCTCTATATTAACAATTGCATTTTAATCAGTTGCAATCTGGCCTGTGTAGTAAATTTGGTTTGCGGAGCGTTCTGTCTTTAAAAAATTATTCCAGTCTACTAGGGCCCCTGGATTAAATCCTTCTCATAAAAATCAGCTGTATACAGGTGACAGTATTTTTACAACTAATAACACGAAATTCACCAGTGGGGAATCTCATCCTAATAAGTATCAAAATGTTTGGCATATACTACTGAAATTCAGAGAAATATATTTTCAGAGAGTTTATTATTAAATGGTTAGAGATCAGAGGTGATGTGCCACAAAAGAAAAAACAGATGTTACAAATAAGTTTTCTGTATTTAAGTAATTGAGGTCTCGAACCTAGATGTCCAGTGCAAGTGTGGAGCTGGGCTTTACTTGGTCATTAAAGTCTTCAGCCTCCTGCTCATCTGGGTATTATCATCACTGTTCTGTATCTCTGTGTGTCTGCAGACACAAAGTAAAACTGGTTGAATTAAAATTTCAGTGCAACACTTCTAAAAATCATGCAGCTATATAAGGCACACGTGCAATGAGAGAATAATGGGGAGTAATGTGTTTTGGCATAAGCACAGTAAATTTCCATGGATCAGTATCACATTGATATTTGAAAGTGTGAACGCTTTGGTGGTATAAGTATATAATTTAATTGTAGAAAAATATGCCAAAAGATAGGTAGTTATGCTTGCTGGTTTTCCCCTCTAATTTTACAGAAAATCTTACTAAAGTTTGGTGTCATATAAAGCATGAATTGTAAACAAAACAGGCAGAATGGTCATCCTACACTTAAATATCAACAATTTTTTCTCACAGCGATAACGATTATAAGCTTATCTAAACCAAAATTGTCTCCTTTTCCCATCTACAAATTTTTATTAGTTCCACTAGAAAACCTCTCTGTTGCAATTCCAAGGAGAATCTTGTGAGCTGACGAAGTTGTCATTCTAGGATTGTTTATGAGCCCAATGTTTTTGATACATGGCTTCTTAATTTTGTAATCCATCATCGCCCAAGTTTGCAAATGACCAGCCAAATCAGCATGGTTAGCCTAACCTAAGTGTGTTCTCCTACTATAGCTGTACCTGTGCTATTGGTACTTTTTCCTTCAGTATTTTTCCCTGTGCACACTTTGCTCTATCCCCATGTTCTTGGTGGATTTCCCTTCATTTAGGCATGGTGGAGGGAGTTATGGGAAGGCAGTGAGCAAGTGACACTAGCAATGATCCTGTGAGCTTACTTGAGTTTTTGTTCCAGTTTGGGTAAGCCTGTACCCAAGGGTTAAAGGCATGGGTCATGTTATGAATGACATGTTTGAAAGCTTTGGGTGCAGAGAGGAAGGATTGTGTATGAGTTGCTGCAGGATTATGATGTAGAGCTGCAGTGCAGACAGTGTGTAGGTGACTCTGATTGCATAGCCCCATGTCAGAGAGCTTTTTCTAAGCCTGGAATTGGTCTGCATATCCCCTCGTAGCCCCATGTAGAGCTCAGGACATGCCAAAAGTCCATGAGAAACTGCTAATGTCTTTCACGAACAGATACGTTCAATCTGCATTCCTTAATACAGAGATCAATGGCTAGACCTTATTTTGTGAATTTCTGGCTTAAAAAGATGTGGCCTTGTGAGTTAGAAGTTAATCTGTCCTCAGTTGTGTTAGCTGTTAGACAAATCTTTTACTGGATAGCAGTAATTTTTTTTTTTTTTTTTTGATATGCAATTGTGTACAACTTGATGGTGCAAAACTTTATTTGCAATTTATTATCCAAATTTCTCCTCATTATACTCAAGAAAGTGAAGCTCAAATATGCATGTTCAGGCAAGAACTTCAGATTTACTGGCTCCTTCTAGCATACCATACTTGAAGGCTCTGTGGAAACACTGGAGCCACCAAGGAGAAAATAGAAGTACTGCACACCAGCTTCCCTTTCAAATGAAGAACTAGGGGAAGGATCGCATTTATGGATGGAAACAGAGGTGCATGTGAAAGCTTTTCAGTTAGTGTTTTGGTGATGAACCATCCTCCCCTTCTTCAGTGATTTCCCTGAAAATAGAGGTGCAACATGAGACCACAGTCCAAAACCAGTAGTGTCATACCATGTCACAAATTACTCTTTTCTTTTAAAGAAGGCATGGCATGTTGCAATGCTGTGCGTGCTGTCCATCCAAGTGCATCCCTGCTGGCACCTGTGTCCTAGTGAAACAGGCTGACTGACTTGTGAGCAGGCAGACAGCCAGTCTAACAGATGGAGGTGGGTGAAGTCAGCCAAGAGACCATGCACTAGCTGCGCATCAAGTGTGCTAGCTAACGGCAGGATTCCCAGACAGAAACATCCAAATGTCTCCTAGTACTCTCATATTCACGTACTGGTACAAGGCAATGATCAAGAAAAGTGCTTTAGCAAAAGAAGAAAAGTAGAAATAGAAGGATATGAGAAGTTCTTTCTATGGGGTTTGCATGGGCAATGTAGCTGTGGTGCGTGAATCAACATTTTAACAAGTGACTTGTCACTCCATCTTCTAACACCACTGGCAAAATCAGGCAGGCAGGGGAAGGGCTAGCTTTCTTCAGAGGAGATGCGTTCAAGGTCGTAGAGTACACTTGTAATGTATTAATTAAAAGAGCCTGATTTCCTGACTCCGTCTTTTGCCTTGGATATAAGACCAGTAAAACAAGAGCAATCTCTTAGCACTCCCACTCTTAATAAGATGGTCTTTATTTAATGCTGTTGGCAATGAGGACAGAGTTGTGTTTTTAACAATGATTTTAAACCCCTGTGATAACCAAACAGCAGTATAAAACAGTGGAACTATCATGCAAGGAGCTGAAAATGAGGGTCTGGGTAAACTGCCACCATAAAGGGAGAATAAAAATGCAATCTGTATAAAGGTTTGCTAGTAACTTGTCAGACTCGGTGCACACTGTGATAGTAGCATCTTGTCATTTGCAGAGCAATGTAATAAAGCTGTGGCAGGCACAAAGAGGAGCGTTATTTGGCAATCAGGATGCTACACAAATACGGTAAAAGCTAGTCAGCATTTCTTCTCTGGCTTTTGAGGGGCTTAGAATTGAGCCATACACAGTGTCTCCAATGCAAAAAGGGTTTCCGTGCAGCAGGGTCTTGCCATTGTGGTTTTGGAAATTCTTGTATGGTTGTGAATTGCAAGAGTCAGAAGAAAAGGACAAATTGAGTTGTGTTTGATGGACAGCACGGTCAGGACTATGAAGCTTCAGCGTTGCCGTGGCTCCCCCTGCATCATGCACTGGAGAGCGGGCGGAAAACTGACTAAATAGTACCAGTACTTCACCAGGCAGATGGTCAGGCAAAGGCCAGAGCCCTCTGTCCCTCACTCCCCTGCCTCTTCCAGTTCCCAGATGCAAGCTGAACTGGCACAGGGGTTGCTATAATTTGCTGCTGGTATAGACCAGCAACAAATTACTGCCCTGAGGAACAAGCGGGAATAGGGAAGAGCATCTCTGAGGCGTAAGGCCTCCAGGATGATTCCTCACGCACCACCCATCTCTCAGGGCTATGCCCAGAGGCTCGAGCTACCCTGTGGAGGATACATCTGAAGCCACCAGAGAGCAGAGAACCTCTCTCCCACCTCCCGAATTTCCCTCTCCCCTTCTGAAGAGTAATCAGTGTAGATAGATGTCAACTTGATTACACTTGAAAAAACAAATGATATTGGTACGTGTCTTGGACCTCAGTGTAGTAGAGACACACTCGCCTACTGACAGGCTTGGAACAATACCTTTAGCTAAGGAGACTTGCTTCTACTTGCCTCTTTTTGCATTTCTACGTTTTCCAGAACTTTGGATGCAAAGGGCCACCTTCCAACAATGCCTTCTGAGCAATAACTGGTAAAGCAAGACATTACCTAGCGTGAATAGCGGGGTCGCAATTGAATCCCAGAGGGGATATATTCAGATAGGCAGCCAAAAATTAAGACCTTGATGGTGAGCCCTTTACTCCCACTGTGACCTTCTATTTGCATCACAAATTACAGCTTTAGCTAGCTGGAAGAAACTTTCATTTGTATTTGAACTTAGCCATACTTAAGGGTAGACCAGCACATTTTTCCACGTGTTGAAAGAGATTTATATGACACTTCATCAAGGTCAGGGATCCCACTATCTCAGAATCATTGATGCATTTATGATCACTGCTTCCCTGTTAGGATGGGGCATGCAGTAATTTCCCACTGAAAAAAGGCAACTGGCAATAGGATTCATCTGAGCAAATGTCGACTCTTGCAATGTGGGTCTTTAAATCCCAGCTAAGCATCCTACGCTATTCAAGGTCAGTGGAGAGACAGAAGCAATTCTAGGTGTGATTTATTTTGTTTTGCTTTAGATATGAGATTAGATGAACCTCTTTCTTAAAGGGCTATTGATTGCATGAAGAGTTCAGGGTGAGCAGCTCAGATGTTTCCATTGTAATTAAACAGCAATCCTACTGAGGGAGACTAAAGACTGCAGAAGGATTTAGGTGTTTACATCTGAAATGTGGATACTCAGAATGCTTTTTTAGTTGCCACTTCTCCTTGGAGATACCAAGAGTTCCCGAGGACCAAATCTGTAGACTTGCTGAAGGCAAGCATGCCTGTCTGTGAGGCACCTTGACTCCCAGTGACATCCGCTGCCCTAGGCTTCCCCTGTTCAAATGAGAGAAAAAGCAAAAAACATCAGTCAGGACAGAGTGTAGCTCTGAAATATTACACAGTATAAGCAAAGATGCAAAGAATTGCCTGAAAATCCAGAGATATAGATTTTGTTAGATTGTTTAATCATTTAAGTTTCTGGATTGACTGGAAATTCCTCAAAAGTAACATTTTGGGGTGATATTTTGGTTATGGGTCCTTTTGTCAAAATACATATTTTCCCCATGTAAGGCAAAAAGAATAAGGCTGTAATTTATATATGATATTGAATATACTATACCATAACTACAGTGACATTTGATGCATGCCCACACATATCCCTGTATGTATATATACGTATAAAACTTGCAAATATTTCCAATTGCTAAAGACATTATAAGTGCTAAGAAGATAAGGACAGTAATGCATTAATTAAGACCAACAATTCCAATTAATCACTGGTGAATATGGAAGCCTGGGAAGGCAAGTTTAACGAGTCTTACCTTTTCCATTGGTAACTTACTCATGGAGCAGAGAAAGAAGGCAAAATAAGTCACCATATCTTGACCATGTGGCTATCCCTGTTTCCACCCTCCACACCCATTTTTAAAGACCTATAGCTTCCTAAGGCCTTTGCTGGCTTGTTAAAAATGAAGTCAGGTAGATGGTAGGATTCTCAGAAGTAATTTGATGCATAATTCCTGCTAGAATCTATTCTCTCTCTTTAGCACTCAGCAGAGGTTGTCTAAGCTAAGATTCCTTATTTATGCTCCAGTAGCAATACTGTTTCTCCCTTCCATTAGTCTGCTTGAGAGAACTAGAGACTTCTCGCTGATGGCTGTGTTCTTACTTCTTTGGTCCAGCCTGGTTTAATGGGAAAGTGACTATAATTCTCCTTCTATTACCCAGTGGTCCACTCTTCCTTTGGGGTGTCCAAAATATCCTGGGTTTATATGCAATTGATCAGAACATTTATTTTTCCAATAAATCAAACTATCTGATCAAGACACACTGCTGTTGTGAGTGGCAGCTGGTCTCCACTGACCAGGGTAAACAACACAGTGAAATGAGCAATTGGTGCACTGAAACGTTTGCAGGGAAAAGACATTATCAAAGCTGCTTTTTGTCCAGTATACTTGATACGCTCCTAATTTTCTGTGATAAATGTATGCAGAGTAACTCAAAAGGGAAAAAAGTACTTTCCACTTTGGCAATGGTGGAGCCAAAACTGTCACTAACGGCATTAGCATACCTAAGGAATTCTTTGATTTGTTTTCATAGGTAACATTTTTTTGGGAACTGTAAAGTATCAAAATATCCCAGAATTTATTCTAAGAATAAGATCCTTTTCTGGGATTTCTAGGGCTGTAAGTGACTGGTTTACAGTTAGGAGAAGTAGAAATAACTAGGAAGGAGATGGTACTTGGAAGACAGCTAACTTCTGAGCTTCCTTAAAGGAACTTTGTGCCTGAATGAGATCTGTCATCTGCTCAGTAACACCTTCTAGAATAACTCAGCTGGATTACAAGTCGTCCACCCAGAGTTCACTAATCCAGAAAATTTTATTCTGAGAAATCAGAGGCCTGTGAGATGGAGGGGAACCCCTGTGCAGCTCTGAAAATTCAAGTCCCACTGTTTCCCCATCTTTTTCCCCGGATACCAATGTTGAAGGTTTTGTAAGAGCATGTGTCAGTGACTCCTTGGGGCACCAAGACCAATTCCCCACAGGACTGGCAGGTGGGTGGTTGGTCCAGATGGGCCCACAAGAGCTTTCTGCCCCAATTTCCCACTCCTAGCATTTTCCAGTGGCCCGTGGCAGACATAGCCAATCAGTGCATAAGAGCAAAGGCCTCAGTGTGTTGTTAAGAACACGTGACAAGATATCAGTGCTGTGGATGTCCTAGAACCAGCAACAGTACAATATTTTTATAAATGTGTATTATATTACTTTCACAGTATGGCCTGGGCTTGTTTTCTTGCAAAACAAGTAGAAAGCAGGGCTTCTGGCTTTCAATGAGAGAGCACAAAACAGAGGGTCTGAATTCTGCCACTCTCAGTTATCAAAACCACCACCCTAGCCTGCAAATAATTCTACGTATTTATGTAAAAGTACTTTTTGATTAGGGTGAAATGCAGATCGAAAACGATAGAGTAAACCTCACTTTCCTTGAGATTAAATACAATAAAATCCTCTTCCTGCCACCTTTCCTTCATCTTCAGTTTTATTTTCCATTTCACCTGATTTTTGGTTTTGAAGCCATCCTCGCAGGCTGTCTATAGAGATGGGAGAAGTGGTTCCTCAGACACATCAAGGTGGAATAGCGATACTGGTTTCTTGAAGTGGGGCACAGTCTGAAAAATAGCATGGAGATGACTGACGGAGAGGTGAACAAGGAAGACATCTATGGCAATGCACGGAGAGGAAGGTCAGGTCTTCAAGGCTAATGAGAGAGGACTTGGATGTGGGAGCTTTGCTAATGAATGGTGAGAGAGGAATGTCATCATGCCCTGGCTGAACAGGCTTTTCTCTTTGTCACGGGAAGCACGTGTAGTCCACGTAGGTTGGCACAACCACCTTTCCAAATCGCATCCCTCTGGACTGCAATACAAGCCCCCAACCCTGGAAGGCAGTCTCGGTCCTCAGATGTCATCATCTTAAAGAGAGGTGCGTTGGGGTGATCTCCTGACTGAATGGGTCCTGTCTTACACGGAGAGCAAGATGAAGCTGAGGCCTCTCTGCCTTTTTCTTCTCCAAGTCATAGCAGAAAAATGAACCAGAAACAGAATCAAACCCATTGAGTCCCAAAACTGGTCGTTTCCCTGTGTGGTAGTCCTCCTTCTCTTTCTCCCTGTGAATCTGCTTTGTCAGACCATGTAAATCTTTACTTGAGAGAGTTCACACACAACACTTGTGAGGGTTGGCGCTTCTTGACCTGTGTGGCAGGGAAGGAGATCCTTCTGCTTCTTCCTGGATGGACTGCCTGGGGGAAAGAGGTGTATTCCGGAGGTCAGAGGGGAGGGTGGCGTCAACCACTTCCCAGACAAGAACCAGGATGAGAATTTATGGAAAAAGAGAAATAATGGTTTCTTAAAGTGGACTGTAAGAAGGAGGGGGCAAGAGTGGGAGTCCTTTACCTGAATGGCTGAAGGGCCATGCAGCAGTCGGAGCCAGGGAAGTCGGAGCGTTGGGTGCCCAGACACGGACCGCGAGCGGGAAGGGCGGCACGGCAGAGCTCAAGTGTTCGCTGCCAGCTGTGCTTCGTCTCACCTGGTGGCACCCGGCAGGCATTGGGCAACCAAGCAGCTCTCAAAAAGAAGTCCTTTTAGTTTTTCTTATGAAATATTTTCACTTTTAAGGAGGTGTGTGTGATAAAGTGTGGGAGATTATGTGTGAAACTAGGTACAAAATTTTTAGTTTTTGTTAATTTGCATGATACGTCTTGGTTGCTCTTTAAGAATTACATTTGTTAAAGTGGTTGTTGAACATGGAGATGGGCTAGAAACAAAGATTTATTTACTTATTTAATTACAATTCCAACTTAAAGATGAAATTCTCATGAGAAGACTGAAAATTTTTTTCGTGATTTCCTTAAAGAAATTTGGGTGGAAATCTCATTATCTAGAGGTTTTGCATGTAAAAGTCTTTAAAGCAGCTCCAGCAAAAAAGTAAATAAAAGTAATTCAACAGTTGCAGTTTTAGACATTTAAATTATATAACATTATCCATGTATATGAAAACTATTTGTACACGCTTACATTACTGAAACCTTGATTTGCTAGACTCCAAGTGCTGCTGCTATGCATAAAGTACTCCGTGAGGTACACCCATATGTTGCCGAAGTAGCATGAACGTGTGCACTGATGTTGATCCAGAGGAAGCCTAGGGGTTCTTCCCTTCCCTCTTGTACGCTGATTATTTCTGCCAGGCCCAGAGTAATCTGTGCGAAAGCGCGAGGGCCATGGCTTGGTGACAGGCTGTACATGCAAACAGATAGCTTGCATGATGCTTAGAAGTCTTTTTTCCTGAAGGTGCCGTGTAACCACATCTTTGAGTTGTAGGAAAAGACAGCATGGGGCAGACGGGAAGGACCCAGCCCCGTTGCTCTGGGGCTGGGGTTGGCTGGGGCACAGAGCCCTGTTAAAATGAGGCCCAGAAACACTCCTTCTCAAGCCCTCTATGTAAGGACATCAAAGATAAACCGTGTAAATATGCCAGAAAGAATGATACTTTCATGTTTTTATGCTAAAAATGGGTGAGGGAATTGTCAGGACTCTTGTGAGGAAAAAATTATAGTGTATGACATTAAATATTGACTTAAAATATCTGTTTTGCCACCCCTTTCTATTATTTCAGTATGCAATTGCTTCAAGGTAAAGTATGATTTTTCTGTCCCCTCTGTAATAACATATAATACATCGGAACAGAATTGTCTGTGTCTTGGAAAAATCAATCCACTTTCCCTATTCAAATGCAGATTAAAAATATCAGATCTTGTAGCAGTTATATATTTGATCTTTCCATTGTTAAGCCTATGTCATGATTAATTCAAAATATAAAGGTTTTTTGGAATGTAGATGGCTGAAAACCTAACTGGAAATTCATGAGAGATGTGAGGGTCTTATTTCGAGTGATTAGTAACATGCTAAGTAATGACACCTGTGTAGTCGTGTCTTTAAAATACTAAAAAGTGGTGATGTACTTGAGATAGCCTTCACTGGTGGGATCAGTAAGGTGCTGTATGTGTTAATAACCGACAGGAAGAAATATCTGCTGTTTTGCACTGCAAATTGCACAGTTAAGTCGGCAGTGAATGACTTTTCATGCTAGATATCCTATGTAATATTGTGTTCAGCTGGGAAATGAGTGTCAGAGTCTAGCCAGATATGAGCAGAACTTAGTTGGCATGCAGGAGACTCAGTTCTTTACCTGATATTTTATTTAGTGAACTGGGTGGTCATAGTAAGTGACTAGGACTTATTCAAAATAACACATTTGACATGCAAACGCTCATTATTCTAGTTAAAAAACAACACTGAATGCATTCCTGTGCATGACGATATCTTCACATTTGAATGCTTTCTGCTACTCATTTGATTTTAAAGTAACAGTTATTATTACGTAGAGCTATATCCGTTGAGAAAAATGCTCTTCCTTGGCTGTGATGATGTGTACCAAACAACCTTTTGATTTTACCTGAAATAAAATATTAGGCCTTTGAGCTGTGTGTATGTTATCTCTGAGCACATATGTGCACATGCACACATGGGTATTGGCATTGTGACACAATGCAAACACTACAGGCGCACACACATACGTAGAAAGAGAAAATTATTTTTCTCGTGCTTATTTTCTTGGCACTTGCAGTTTGGTTAGATGTGAGATAGATGAAACATTTGCATCTTCTATCTGCATAATGAGTTCTATACAAAATGATCGCAGCTAATGCAAAAGACAGGGTGGCATGTTTTCAGTTTTAATGGGGACACTCAGAAAACTTCCAATCTTTCTTGACATTTCTTATAGCAAAATAAATGTGGTCTAGGTTGGAGTGTCTATTATGAAAATAAGAGAAGAGCAAGTCAATTATATTTCAATGACTGAATAGCCAGGGGTCCTCATTAAAATGATCAGAAAGGCTGCAGTGTTGCTTTCCTATATGTAGCCACTGATTAAGTTGTATAAGAATGACATGGCCTTTTTGGGAGAAAAGCAGAGTATGCCGTGGTCTCTAGCCAGCCAGCCAGAAACCGTTGACACTTAGAAAAGTGAGATGCGCACTCCATCAAGAAAGGGAAGTTACTACTTATGGGGTCATGGACTCCTGATGTATTTAAAAATAGTTGTGGCTGTTTTATTGGACACAGTCAGAGAAAGCTTTGAATTTGCACTAGGTTGTATGAAAATGCCTGCGGTATGGTGGTGATATGGTATGTTTTCCTTTCCGCTGGCTTCGATGAAGTATACATAGCTTAACAGAATAGTACTATTATTACAATCTTTGTGTATTTGAACCTTTAAGCAATATTTTAGTTATCAGCTCATTACTATTCATTTCTCAGAATTTAAATTCTTCTTATTTGCCAATTATTTTTTTGGTATAAAAGGTTAGGAGAAAAAGGCTGGGTAATTTTTTTCCCGGGAGAGACTGTATCCTGAAACAGTAAAAAGAATATTTGTTTAAACCTCCTGAGGGTCTGCAGTCTAAGGAAATATAGTATTGCCTAAGATCTGCTAATCCCAGGTCAAATGGCTGCAGAATTTTTTTAAAAATATATTTTCCTTTTCGTGTTTGTTAATAGACCTTACCTATTTATTTTGAAAGAATCCTTCTGCAATTATATTTCATACAATTTCACCTCCTAAAGGATACTTCTGATAAGTATTGCTATAAAGGGATATACCTTGTATTTCTTTTTTTTATTGGAAAGTGATGTAGAATGTTAACATTTTACATTTAAGAGGGATACAAAGCAGAACAACACCCGTGTGTTAATTAAACTGTCATAGTTTAAGTTTCTTCTCCCTTTAAATAAATTGCATGACTAACAGTTTCTGAAGATGAATTGAAAAATAAAAGACAAGACTTAATAGTGATCTTTTTGTTATTAGTACAGTGAAGCAGTTTGAAACAATGATCTTCATCTTCCACCGAGGTGGAAATACACCTCAGCATTGTCGTCTACTTTTACCATCTGATTCGTGTAAATACTGATGCAACAAATTAAACCAAATAAAATCTCTGCTATTTCTAACTGCAAGTACTAGTTAATCTAAGCTTGTATTCCAAGTCAAATCACATCATACAGTGCTCCATCATTAACAATGATGTTTCATTATAAATTAAGAAAATTTGAGATTTATATTACAGTCTGCTCAAATTTTGACGAAATAATTTACAGTCTCAAGAAAACCAATAGTAAGAGACACTATAAGCTAAATACATTAACATATCAGGTGCTTAAAACTAATCTAATTTACTAAAATTAGCTAATAATGCAGCTAAATAATGATGCTCTTCATTTACAATTCAGGAGCTCAGTAATGGGCAAGGGAAACTGCAAGTGCTTGCAGTCAACAGTAGAAGAATTGGTAATTTTGCCAATTATTATGTACCACAAGATGCCTCCCTTAAAAGTTTTCATTCTTTATTTACATACATGGCATCTAAACAGGGGACAAAGTGTTTCTGCCTTATTTACTTACGAACGCATGAATTGCTTTAATTCTTTTCCATGTAGTTTCTGTGATATTTTGACTCTTTAAAGTGTTCGTGGAATTCACCCAGTCATCATTTCTTCTTTAGTAGATGCAGAATCTCATTGTATTAAAAAGAATTTTGTTTATTTTTCTTCTTCCAGTTAGCAATATGTAATAAGACTGTATAATTTATATGTTTTAATTTTTGCAACAGGAATAAAATTCCTAAATAGGAACCAATTGGTAAGGCTCTTTGTACGTAAGGAGAGACACAATTATTGATGTAGTACCCCGAGTAAGAACACAGCATTATGGTGCTTAATGTTTGAATTTGGTTCAAAACACCAAATGTCTTTTCTCTCAATGTTTTAGCGTCTGGTCTAGTGTGTCTTCTCAGCAATAGCTATTACTGAAATTACATAATGACTAAAGAAGATAAGTAGAGTTCTTCGCTGAAAAAAACTTTGCAAAGTTTTGAACAGTGAAGAGTAAAGCTTGAGATTTCTTAGGGTACCCTGGTTTTGTGCTTCTTAGCATGCACAAACGTGAAAAAATTAAAAATATTCTTCAGAGTGATTGGGGAGATATTTTTAGAAACCTTGCCATCCTTCTCTAATTTACTTCCATAGATTTCTGATTTGTGTGGTGTTTTTTTTTTTACTGAAAAGTGAAGTAAAGAGGTAAGGTATTATGGGTCGTCTTTGAAAGTAATTGATGTTATAGTCCCTGTTCTCTGAAAGTGAATCAACAGCAGCAGACCATAACAAGCTATTCATCTGACTGCTACGTCCTTCCAGACTGCTTACACTCATTTGAAAAATCACCTCCGAGTTGATGTTTCTGAGGGGAAACATCTTCCATGAGGTGGATATGATTGTACTCTGTATGTAGAAGTTTCAAGAGCAATTTACCATCTTTTGGAAGCAGAATTTCTTACATGACCTACTCAGCTCTCTATAGATGTGTATGAAAGAACAGGAAGTTTGCAGGAAACATTTTGCGTTGTTATCTGTGTCTTTATTTAAACCTTTGTTTTTCTAGGAAGAAATGTAATGCAGAACTTGCAGTATGGAAAGTGTGCTGTGCATGTTTTAAGGGTTTAAGCAAGATTCAGAGATTAAAGTTGAGAACAAGTTACAGTATGTGAATTCAAATGCAAAGTATCCTCATTATAATAATACACAGGGAAAACCCCCCCACTGTTGTAGAATCAGAACTTGCCAAATACGACCTAATGTCAACAATGAACTCTACTTTAACCAGCCTTTCAACCTGTGTATCGTCAGAGTAATTGGTCTTTTAGTTGATTTGACTAACTGACAGCTAAGCCACTAATAATTACCTGTGGCAGCATTTATATTTTTTTCTTTTACACTATAGCACAACATCAGTGAATATATTTTAAGTAGTAACAGTAGTTGAATGTTTAGATTATAATTTAAATAATTATTTATGAAAATATGATTACACATCTGTGCCTACAATAGAGAGACTTTTTAATTTGATTAAAGAGAAAACAACAGCATATCTGCCCACATAATTTTGTGGTTAAACTATTCATGACTTATAATAATATATTAATTTTGTCAATTTGTTAGGGTATCATTTCAACTTTTTGACAAGCTTTCATCTTTATTTAGCTGAATTTGGGTTCAAAAGAGTGCATACTTAACAACTTATGCTTTATGAAGCTCTTCAAGATCATGAAATTCTTACTACCATCCACAATTTTCTTACACTGTGGTGTTGAGGCTCTTTAACATAATGTATTTCCATATGAATGATATACATAAAGCCAAAGCATATGTATGTATGGTCTTGGCAGGGTAGAAATGTGCTGCAAAGACATCCAAGAAGAATGTATGCTGGAGAACTCCTTTCTGAGGTAAGCTAAAGATAAGGATCGGTAAAAGCTAAATTAATACAACTGTGTGTTCCTTTGCAAAATACTAGTTTGGGTACTGTGTTTTGTTCTTTACTAAGAAGACATATTTGCTTATGAGATAAGGAACATTTTTTGGTTATCACTCGGTAGAAAATGATAGACTGCATAATAATAAGCAATGTTTTCAAATTTAAACTATTTTAAATTATTTGAATTTCCAAATTATCAGGTTTCAGTTGTGCAACTAGAGATATTTACTTTTAAATTTAATATTTTAGTTTCTAAAATATTTTCCGGTATGTCTATTTATCTCTCAAGCTAGATATAATTTAAATTCTACTGGGAAAAAACCCATAGATTTTTCCTGTACAACACTGTGTTACTCTTCTATTCTGACAACTTTGTCATTTTAGAACTAATGAAATGTAATCATTGGATCACTAATTTGTTTCCATATCTGAATAAAACCTCAAAGTATTTCTTTCCAGAGACTGCTTAAAAAAAATGGTAGACATATTTAGAATTCCATGCTGTAGCTATATGAATTATCAACATTGTTCATGTTTTTGTAAGTATTTAAAAATGTTATCTGAAGATTCTTATTAGTAGTATTTCATTATTCTTGAGAGTATGTTGTTGTGTTTTAATTACAAATATTGTTTAGCTGATGATATTAAAAAAGGGAAATTTTGTTGAAAAGTTGAGTCAGATATTTAGCATAACTGAGGAAAACTAGTTACCATATATTTCAGCATTACGTGAAAGTATATTTTAAAAACTACTTGAAGAAATTTAGGATATATTAGACTTTTGAACGTGTTTAAAAATTTCAGACGAAGACTGTTAAAAATGTTATAGTCACTTAAGACAGTAACTGAAAATATCTTTAATGCTCACAAGTGTGCATACATTTCTTTAGTGGTTAGTTTGATCTATAATCATTCTTTTTAATCTACTATAGTTATTTGATCAAAGTCAGAGAAATACTGCTGCTGGAATAAGTACTTTTCAGGCATTAAAGATTTGTTTTTCTATCAATGCATTTCAAAAGAAGTCTTACTATACTGCTTTTTTAATAAATATTTCTAAAACTTTCTTGAACTAAGAATGAAGAGAATTCATTTCAATTATATGGTAGCTTTAAAATAGAAGAGGTTGTCTGGTTTTTATTTGGTTAACTTATTTGGTTGGCCCAGCTTGCCATTACAAAGTATCTGAGGGTAAGTGATAAAATAACATCTTCTAGCATATGTGAATACAGGATGTCTGTGATTTTTCCATTAATTTCAGAGTTTTCTTTTAAAAATATTAATAAATTAGGAAACCATTTTCTACAGTTTTCTATAGAAGAGAAATACTACAGTTTAAACCATCTTTCAGTGCTTTTAAAGAACAACTCATTATAAGCTTACATCTTATCCCAATGAATTTACATTAGAGTGAAATGGAAAAGTTTTTGTTGAATTACTCTAAATAGGAAATGAAATAAAAGTGTTCTCCCTTAAGTATATCCACATTTCAGTGATAAATAATTATAACAATGTATAAGGTCAGTACATATAGACACATCATAATTATACCATATGCTATTTTTTTGTATATTGTCTGATTGTCCCTAAAACATGCATTACCAATTATAAATTTATAAATTACACTTGTTTGGACACTCAGAAGGTTGGGAAATTGGATGTAGTCATGAAATGTTTGTTTTTTCAAATAACTACTGCAAATGTGCTTTTTACTAAGAGATAACAAAAATGTCTTACAGCAAATGCTACCTGACATTTTAAATCCACTCAGAAAAAAAGCAAATGATTGCTGTTGGCTGAAGAGACACCCTTCCAGTAAAAGAAAAATTAAGTGTATTAAATAAAAACGAGAGAGAATATTTAAAATAGCATTCAGGTGACTTAGTAGAGTTTGTTGAAAGTAAGGATACATGTTTGCAGGTCTGTCATTGACATTACTGAATAATTCTAATAACATTCAATTAAAAATCTCATAGAAATTTAGAACTTGTACAAGGAGTATGTTCAAAGCCATTTGCAAAGATTATTTAGGGGTTTTTTTATACACTGAATCATAGGCGTTAATGTTCTAAGAAATGCTTAGTGAAATATCAAATTGGTAAATTAGTCTCTTAGTTATTACTGTCTGGCTTTTTACACATAAGTAACTACTTATCTTCAACATAGAGCATTGCTGTTTTCCTGGGAGACCTGCTAGCAAGAGCAAAATATGGATAATGATACTAAATGTGTAGATTAATTCCTCCAGCTCTCTAACCAACCAGATTTATCAGTTTGTTGCTTCATCACAGTTCCTATAATTCTGCATGGGTCAATGACCCAGCCACACATACATTTCAATTTATCTGCTATCTTTCAGCTGCCCACCTGAACACTCATGCAAAAATCAAAACAGCGTTCCAGTTTCCACATTTATCTCACATAAAGATTCACAGAAAAGTACTTCATATCTAAATAATGCTTTCTTTTCTTCTACTTTGTCAGTACAGGGGGCTTCATAAAGTTGGGGTCTATTTATGGGTACCAAAATCTCCACCCCCCATGGTGCTCTCTTGCTAAAAATTCCTTATAAAGTCTTCCCATAGCACCTACAAAACAAGATGTAGACTGAGTAGTAGGCCTTGAATATGAATAAACTTGAGTTATACTGGGTGAATGGTTGAAACAAGAGTGAAGTGACTAAAGAAGTCCCTGGAGAACAAGACTGGCTGTGAAACTTACCTCAAGTTGATACGCAGCTCCTGATTGTTTGTGTCATAATTTAAAAAAGTGTTTGAAGTGAAATGTAGATGGGCCTCCATCTCGTACATGACTTATATCAGTCTTACAAAGGTTCATTTTGTAAAGTGAGGTTCAGTAGGAAAGTAAATGTCTAAGGAACCCTAAAGTGTTTGGCTATAATTTGGGCTAAAAAGGAGACAAGGACTCTCTGCTTTAAAAAAACAAGCAACCCCCTCCCAAAAAATGTTTTGGCATTTGTTTCAATACAGACTGGAATAATTTAAAAATATTTTCTGACTGTGAGGAAGACAGTGAAGTCCAGAATATTTTTTTTCTGTTTTTACCTGATCTGTGAAGTTCTGTGGCTTTAACCAGCTAACTGTTGGGTTCTCTGAAAATCTGGTGGGTTTTTTTTTCCTTTTTTTTCCCAGAACATCTGTTGTGCACCTGAAAAACTTTTATGAAAACGTAACATATTAAAAAAAAAAAAAGTGTTGGCAGATCAGCTACTTTCATGTCACATGGGGGTTTCTAAACAGCTTGGAATGTAAAGGCCTTTATAAACAACTGAAGCTTTTAGGTCCAATGAAAGAGATGTTTGGCTATAGCTTCCAATTAATGTTATTTAAGTGTAAAGAAATCTATAGTAAATGACAATAAACCAGAGGAAAACATATTCTTTTGTTTCACAGAGAAGCTGTAATGTCTCAGGCTACTGAATGAGGACTTGGCTTATTATGATAGTGGATCTAGTTGTGGTAGGGGTGCCAGTTTTGGTCCTCTGAACAGCGGCACTGATAGCTCCTGTCAGAAGTCAGCTGCAAAGCTCCTTGCCCACGTCTCACCTTCCAGAGTTCTTGGTAGCTTCGGCTGCCAGGTGATGCCTGCGCTGCTAAGGACCTAGTGAGACCAGGTGGTTGGGAACCAGCCTTATGGCCCTGCCTCTTCTCTCTGAACACCCCTACCTGCAGATTTCTGTAGGGATCTGTATTACCCTGTCTCCACCATCTCAGGAAAAAGCAGGAACCGTGATCTAGTTGCCAACTGCAGAACATAACCTGTAAAAGTCATTCATCACTAATGCAGCTGCTGCCACTGCCATGAGGACATGGTATCTATAAGAAAGCAACTCTTCAACAGAAAACAACCGGCTCAGCTGGACTCAAGAGGAACGAAGCTATGCTGGTTAATAGAGATGTTCTGAAGAATAAACTGTGCCTCAGTCATCAGCTTTTTCTTTTTTTTTCCTTTTAAAATACAATGATTATCAGGCTTTTGTGAAGCCTGTTTGATATTTTGCTAAATAAGACCAGACAAAAATGGGCACATTCCCTACAAGAACATAACAGCAGTTGTATTTCTTTAGTTGGTGTCCTGTTCATGAGAGTAACCCACAGAGGGTACCGTGGGTAGAATGTAAGTACAGGGTAATGCTTCTCCCCAAATGTTCTCTCAGCTTCAGGGAGCAGTTGAAAACCCTCCTTTTTTCTGACTGCAAGCTAGGAAGCATCATGCCTTCTTCTCCAATTTAGATATGGGAGTATCTGTCATCACAAGGATGGATTATTCTGATTGACTGCATCTACAGCTGAATGTGAAGACGAGCCACAAATTTCAGAGTCCCGAAGCGGCTGCCTGCTTTCTCCATGGCTCAGGCTATGGGGAAACCTCTGCATGAGAGTGTCCACTGGCTTCGATATCTGATGCAGATGTTAGTTTAACACTTTGGTTCCAGCTTTTCATGCAGCCAAAGAATTGAACTCTGAACACCTGATAGCGTTGGGTGGCTCCAGGATGGCCAAGGAGCTGCTGTAAAAATGGCTGAACTCTTGCAGCTTCAAAACTTCCTTGTGCAAAGCAATGGGGCCCCCAAACAGCTTACTGTTTGAGCTGCCAATCCGCAGTGTATATCTCAAGCTGTCTGCCCTTCAGAACATAGAAATTCTCCATTGGATCAGAGCAATGATCCGTTTACCAGTTTTTTTCAGTTGTACTGTGCCTAGCTAAGAGGATACGAAAAAAGGGTACAGCAATATTGTCCCATGGTATTCTTCATTCTTCAGTGTTTTGTAGTTCAGGGAATGCCAGAAATGCAGGAATAACATTTAAGAATAAATAATATTAACAGCTCTATATGGATTTTATTCATGGATTTACTACATTTCAACATTTTGCAGCAAGGATTTCCACAGCTTATGAGTTCATTGTGCAAAGATCACAGCCTTTTTTTGTTTTGAATCTGCTAGCTGTAGTTTCATGTAATGTTCTTGTACTGAAAAAAACAAAACCCCACTGTTCCCTTTTCACTTAGATGGCTCACAATTTTTTAGACTTCAGACATTTCCCTTTTTGTTTTCTCTTTTCAAAGCTGGGGAGTCCAAGTCCAGTTATTCCTCATAGACTTTCTTGTCTTTCTTTGATCCATCTATATGTTTGATACTCTTCTCTGTATGTTTACCAGTCCTTCTACACTCTTTTTCCACCTGGGCCACCAGCACAGGTTGCATTCATGATGTGAATCATGAATTTATACAGTGGTATAATAACGTCTCTCTGTTTTCTAATCCTTTCTTAATAATTCTTATTTTTCAGATTCCTTTTTGGATTTCTACTCAGCATTAAGCAATTTTTTTTTTTTTCACAGAGCTATCTGTTATACGCCCCCCCCCCCCCCTTTTTTTTTTTTTGTTTTAAGAGGTATTAGCCAGCTCAAAGCTCACTCCTATGTAAGTAAAGACTTTTTGCATTTTTTTTCCCCCAGGTTCCCCTCCATCTGCACTGAACTTTCCCTGTCATTTTATCTTCCAGTCACTCAACAGTGAAAAGAAATAGAC
The DNA here is from genome assembly GCF_929443795.1 of Astur gentilis. Lineage (NCBI taxonomy): Eukaryota > Metazoa > Chordata > Aves > Accipitriformes > Accipitridae > Astur > Astur gentilis. Next base: position 17,176,992 of record NC_064894.1, read on the forward strand.
CTACTTGCAGTGCAGTTGCCCTCCTCACTTTGAACATTTAGCTAAATTGTAGAGGTCATATATATATAACCTTACCTCTGAATGCAGTTAACATTGCAGGTACATATAAAGACAAAACATAAAACATTTCCTAATGTAATTGTTCAAGTTTATTGTGTAGCCCATGGAAACAGAGAGGACATGGGATATTTCAGTGTATTTGGCATTATGGCTTAAAACAGAGGCCCTTGGATAATTTCTTGGTAAGAATTGCACTGTGCTGATTTATGACTTGATGAGCTGGTAATGATGAGCACTGGTAAAGGTAAAATACTTATGAATACTAGCTCATGCAATGAAACAACTCATACATGGCTAGGCCATTGGGATCTGATGCGCAGTTTTGGTAGCAGGTTTTGCAGCTGTTTGTCACAGCATTTAAGAACCCTTAATACACCTGCAGAAGCTCAGCCTAAACTGGAAGATGAAGGCAGTTTCTTCAAAACTTTAAAAGGTTTTTTTTTTTAACATGGAAAAGTGTAACGGAAAGGAATTCCTATAAAGTTGGAAGGGGTGAAATCTGCTACCTGTGACAAAAACTAGTTCTGTGTTGACCCTGTAGGATTTGTATTTCTGGAATTTGTTTTAGTAATTCCAATTCATTTGTATTTTCTGTGTCTACGTGAAAAATTAAGAGTCATTTGTAATAGTAAATGAAATATTTTGAGTGCTTTTTAAAGTATGCAGGACAAATCAAAAGGATTTATGTTGTGTATGGTCTACGAAAAAAGTCTAGAATTCATCTCCAGTGTAAGTAGTATAAACCCCCTTGTAAGTGCTATAAAAAGATGCTGTAGATGAATGATTGACTGTTGATTTGGCCTGTGTAGTATGTTCCTATGCAAGGAAGACACATAAAGAAATTGCTAGTGTGGAATTTAGATAATTTCTAAATTGCAGTTTACAGGTGACAGGAAACATCTGGTTTTCAAAATGTGTTTCATTACAATACTGTGATCTTTAGGTTCTCCAGTATTTAGTCCTACAAAACCAAGTAAAAATATTCTAAATTGACTTAAGATAGTCATGAAAGACATGAAAGTCTCAAAGAGCTTTTCCTATTCAAATTATAGGCAAGGATGAAATTGTCTCCTAGCTGATTGCTTGATGATCTTTCCTGATCATATTCCCTCAGCTAGTTAGATCTGGATGCCAACATTTTGACTGAAACTCTTCATTTTGAATTTGTTCGTTCCACTAGGTTATTTGAAGATAGTATCAAAGACAGTGTCAAAGATCTCTTATTTTTCACATTGCTGCTATAAGAATAAGAATTTACTTTTTTTATCAGTAATTTGCAAAGGTGAGTACTTTAACTGAACTAAAAATTTGTAAGATTATAGTATTGTTCGAATAACTTGAGCTCTGAATGTCTAAAACCTGTTCATTTTCTTGCCGTTACTTTGGGCAACAATTTCTTATTAGTTTTGATAACTAAAAATATTTTGGAAGCTATTTCTTTTCAGAAATATTTCCACTCTCCCTCATTATTTTAAAAGTGCTTGAGTACTGGCTGATTGCTCTTTATGCTCTGAAAGACATAATATACCAAAGAGAAAAAAAAAAAAGCCTCCACAGACTGACAAACTTATTTTGGGGAAATTCAGGCTATGAACCGAAGATCTTTTCATTACCTCCCTCTTCTATGAAGCTCCCTTAAACATCCAAGCAATGCTGGCTTTGCATCAGGTATTTCATAGATTTCATACAGCAAGATTTTTTGGCCTAAATATTTAGCCTAAGTGCTTCTTGCTATTGCTTTAAGGCAGTGATACAAAAGCCATTGTTCTAGACCTTGCCTTCTCTTATGAAATTAGGAGGCAAGGTGTTTGAATGAGGAGGATATTAAGAAAAGAGAAAAGTACAAAACTTGAGGGCTGTTGGCAAGCTTTAGGGAAACCTTAAGCTCTATGTCTGCAATAATATTTTTCTTCTTGGAAGCTTTCTTCTCTCAAGGAATAAACAAGATGTTTCTGATGATTAAACAGTAATCACAAAGCAATTCTGTTCTGTGTATCCTTAATGGTTTAACAAATTTGTGACTTTCTTTTTTCAACTGCAAAGTGCTTCGTCTTTTATACTGGGCTGCAGACATGTCACTTTAATGATATCTTTAGACACTGAAAACAAAATTACACAGCAGAAGGATGACACATACGGAGCTGATCACAGAACAGTGGCTCAGTAAAGTCAGATCCACATGATCTGCCAGAAGCTGACCTCATTTCTGAATGCTTTTAAATGATATGAATGGTTTTGCAATGAGTTTGGAAAAATAGCTATATGCATATTCAGTTTCTGTTGCATTTTTTTCTCCATGCTTTATATTTTTACTGATTCTAATTTTTTTTTCTTAAATGAACTGCATCGGACTTCAGGGTAATCAGTCACAATTATTTGTAAATAGAAGATGTGAGCTACAATTAAACCACACATTTTTTGTGGCCATATTGTCATAATACAAATGATAACTCTTAAACCTATTAATATACTGAGCAAGACATCTCCATTTAAAAATAAAATAAAATTTACAGAGTGTATATTCATGTTTTTTAAGAAAAGAGAAACCTCTATCTTCCCACTAGTTTACGGCCTTCCTCTTTTCTTCTGTGAAAACCAAACAGCCATAACCATAATTAAGGATAAGTCAGGGCCGAAGTTGAAACTATGTCCTGGAGCCCCCTCTAAATTTAGAGTTCAAAAGACACAGCTGTAGAAAGGGGCTTTTCCTCCTTTGGGCTATTCAGCGAACCTCTGTTATTTCAGTAACATTGATAGATGCAAGTTAAAGGGAATGCACCACATGATAAAGAAAAGATTCAAAATCCTTGATGGGGGAAATAAGTGGCTAGAACAACTCTCAGCTGACATTGGTTTGTCAGATCATTTGGTCTTTGGTTTAGTGTTATTTTGGAGAAATTTTCTGAATGCAGTGGGGCCACATGTCAGAGACTTTGGATCAAAGCACAAGAGCAAGGATCTATGCCCCTTCCCGCTGCCCTACCCTGCACAGAGCTTGCACCATACCTGCAGTCCCAGCCCAGCACCCACTGTGCTCCCAGTAAAATCCACAACGGATTCATATACACCAGCCTCTCTTTCGCTGTTTCAGACATTTCGTTTGCCACTAGAGAAGGAAAGAAGGAGAGAAGGGCTCATTGCCTCTCGGGTGCTGCCTCTATCCACTGACCAGGTATAGCACGGGTAGTTCAGGGAGAGTTCCCTAATGCTGCCATAAGCCACTTTACTATTGATCCAGGTGCAGTGCCAGCTGATGCTAAAAGGATAGTTAAATCTCTTATGTCATGGCTAGATTTAAAAAACTTGACACCCCCCAACTCCCATATCCTTTGGTGGGACTCCATCCCATGCAATAGTTTGGAGGGGAATGAACACGGGGAAAAAAAACTCATGTGAAATCTTCAGGGGTATTTAAGGGCTTCAGAAACAGAGGTAGAATTAAAAGTTAGTGCAACCTGTGCTTCTCCTTTCACTCACCTACCTTTGAAAGTCTAGACTGTGATTTCTGTGAGTGCTGCTGGAGGCAGATACTAGTGTTGAACTGAAATATGAGCAGCCCAATTTTTTTCAAAGTTTTTTAAAAAATAAAGAGAAAAAAAGCTTAGAAAAATTAAAAGAAGCCTTGCAAATTCACATTTTTCTGGTCAAGAAAAACAGGAATTGTTCTGTTATCTTTTATGGGTGTGTCTTTACAAGTGTTCACACCTGCTTGCAGAGTTCCTGTAGTGGTTTTTTGGTAACATGTTTGGTGGGGGGGGGACAGCTGGGACTGGTGAAAGCTGAGGCCAAATGAGGATAAAAATTAAATCTTTTAAAAAGATAAGGACATGACTGAGATTAATGACGTGGCTGGAAATGTCTCTCCTGCCTTTCCCAGATGGTGGTCATGGCTTCTGCTTTCTTGCAGCTTCAGTTCAGACAAACTTAGCTCTGTGCCATCAAAACTGGTGAGTTCCGCTTGCCTCATGTACTGGTTTTGGCTGGGATAGAGTTAATTTTCTTCATAGCACCTCCTATAGTGCTGTGTTTATACAGAGTCGAGGCCTTTGCTGCTCCTCACCCCACCCCACCAGCGAGGAGGCTGGGGGTCCACAAGGAGCTGGGAGAGGACACAGCCGGGACAGCTGACCCCCACTGACCCGAGGGGTATTCCAGACCATAGGACGTCACGCTCAGCATATAAAAAATGGGGGAAGAAGAAGGAAGGGGGGACAGTCGGAGTGATGGTGTCTGACTTCCCAAGTACACGTGCTGGAGCCCTGCTGTCCTGGAGATGGCTGAACACCTGCCTGCCCAGGGGAGGTGCTGAATGAATCCCTTGTTTTGCTTTGCTTGCGTGTGTGGCTTTTGCTTTACCTATTAAACTGCCTTTGTCTCAACCCCTGAGTTTTCTCTTTCTCTTTTTTACCCTTCTGATTCTCTCTCCCATCCCACTGTGGGGAGTGAGTGAGCGGCCGTGTGGGGCTGAGCTGCCAGCTGGGGTTAACCCATAACACCTCTTAAATGCATGGTAAAAAACTAGGGGAGAAGAACAGACAAAGAAACCAGCAAAAAATATGCAAACACCCTCCCTTTCAAACTGGGCCAGAAATGGTGTGTTTAAATGTTCTGAGCCAAAGGAACGAGTGGGATGCTCTGGGAAAACAGCTCTTCTGCAGGCATGTCTAATTGACATCACTCTTCCAAAACCATAACTTAACCATGCAAATGACTCATTAACTATCACAGAGGAAGTTTTTCTTCGTGCTCACACAGATCCAGTGCCTGGGGTAGAAAATACGGTTTGCGAAGATGGCAGCTGGAGTCACCCTTGGGCTGTGCAGGCTGGTGGTGTGTGTTTGCCTCTCACGGGGCCCCTCGCTAGTTGAATCTATTTCTCCTTGCTTGCTTCTAACCCAATAGGAGCATTAGAAACTCATAAAAAGAAAAGTTCAGCTGGTGGGGGCCGTTCAAAGCGTGTGGGTCTGCTGAGGGAATTCCTGTTCGTCCCAACCAAGCGGGAGTGATAGAGAATTGCTATGTGCCCCCCGTGGCTCTTAATAGCAAAAGAAAATGACTCTTTGGAGAAAAGATGACTGCAGTGCATCAATCATGCTATAAAAATATTGGATGTAGACCTTTCCCTGGAGGTCTCAGTTATCTGTAATTTTCTCCTATATGTTTGTGTGACTCAAGAGGCTGTATTTATATCTTATTGACACCATCTACAAAGTGCTCATTTCTATCAGAAGAAACATTATCTATATGAAAGCATATTCAGCCTCATCCTTTGTGCAACTTTGCAGAGGTACTGAAGAGTGTTTTGTATAATTGTGACAACAACTTCAAAGCTTCCTCCTCGTCCCCGAGGATAGGTATTACACTTTTCATGCTATGATCAGTGAGTTTCTTCATCTGCATTCTCTGATTAAAAACTTAAATAATACATATTCTTAAATAGCATTCAAATGATTCCTTCCAAATTTAGATGTAAATAGTAACATCTTCTTTGTACTTTGATTGCAGCTTCCGGTTGGGGGTTTTAAATCATCTTATAAACTTTAGTAAACTGAATTGCACAACATCCTTTTCAGTTAAGCGTTACCAGTGTCGATTTCCTCTGGAAGGAGGGCCTGAAGTGCTCCCCTGGAAATCTAAAAAGACCTCTACCAAAAAACTCATGTTTACTCAGCTGATGAGCAAAACTGATTGCAAAAACAAAAAAATATGCATCAGTGTTAAAGGCTGAGAACACCTGGAACAGAGCAAACTTCCTCTGATTCCATAACCAAATGCAGCAGCAGTGGTATGAAGAAAAATTTTGCTTCATTAAAACCCTGTTCCAGAGTTTCCATCTGAACATACAGAAGACTCTCCTAAAATTGCTACAGAAGACAGATCTGGTCATGCTCACATTGTTTTACTGTGTCTAGGTGATCATCCATGTGCTCCAAAGGAATCCCATGCTTCTTTCCTTAAGCCACTCTGACATCCAAGGTACCAAATTCTTCAGTCCAATACATTATTAAAGATATGTAAGTTCTTGCTGCTAAGAATGCTATCCCTGTTAGTCTTCCTTGATGTCTATTTAATAGAACATCTATTTAATCAGCTAACCTACGCCACCTTTATTAAGTAAGCAAATCTTACTAAAGACAATATTCACATGTACTCTTCAAAAGTGGATACTCAAAAATTACGTTTGGCAAGGAAAAAGATTTTTTGCCAAAAATTTGATACAGAAAAAAAATATTCCACTGATGTTTGGCAGTACCTTTGAATGACAGCTTACACAGTGTGAACAGTTTGGGTATTTTAAAGCAGTGATATTCTTTTCATTGCTTTCCAAACAGCAAACTAACAGCTAGTTTTTTAATAATTAGACTATATTGGGTTTGCGTGGCAAGGTTTTGGTAGCTGGGGAGGCTACAGGGGTGGTTTCTGTGAGAAGCTGCTAGAAGCTTCCCCCATGTCTGACAGAGCCAGTGCCAGCCGGCTCTAAGACGGACCCGCCGCTGGCCAAGGCTGAGCCCATCAGTGACGGTGGTAGTGCCTCTGGGAGAACAGGTTTAAGAAGGGGAAAAAGTTGCTGTGGCACAGAAATTGCAGCTGGAGAGACGAGTGAGAAGATGTGAGAGCACCAGCCCTGCAGCCCCCCAGGTGAGTGCAGAAGGAGGGCAGGAGATGCTCCAGGCGCCGGAGCAGAGATTCCCCTGCAGCCCGTGGGGATGAAGACCATGGTGAGGCAGGCTGTGTCCCTGCAGCCCAGGGAGCTCCACGGTTGAGAAGATGCCCACCTGCAGCCCCTGGAGGACCCCACGCCAGAGCAGGGGGATGCCCGAAGGAGGCTGTGACCCTGTGGGAACCCCCTGCTGGAGCAGGCTCCTGGCAGGACCCGTGACCCCATGGAGAGAGGAGCCCACGCTGGAGCAGGTTTTCTGGCAGGACTTGTGACCCTGCGGGGGACCCGCGCTGGAGCAGTCTGGGCCTGAAGGACTGCAGCCCAGGGGAGGGACTCACGCTGGAGCAGTTCGGGAAGAACTGCAGCCCGTGGGAAGGACTCACGCTGGAGAAGTTTGCAGAGGACTGTGTCCTGTGGGAGGGACCCCACAGTGGAGCAGGGGAAGAGTGAGGAGTCCTGCCCTGAGGAGGAAGGAGCGGCAGAGACAAGGTGTGAAGAACTGACCCCAACCCCCATTCCCCGTCCCCCTGTGCCACTGGGGGGAAGAGGCAGAGGAAATCAAGAGTGGAGTTGAACTGGGAAGAAGGGAGGGGTGGGGGAGAAGGTGTTGTAAGATTTGGTTTTATTTCTCATTACCCTACTCTGGTTTGATTGGTAATAAATTAATTTTTCCCCAGGTCAAGTCTGTGCTGCCCATGATGGTAATTGGTGAGTGATCTCTCCCTGTTCTTACCTCGACCCACAAGCCTTTCATTATATTTTCTCTCCCCTGTCCAGCCAAGGAGGGGAGTGATAGAGCAGATTTTGTGGGCACCTGGCATCCAGCCAGTGTCAACCCACTACAGACTTCCACTCTGCTTTTTTGAGAGTCCTGTGGCTCCTGCAGGCCCACATACCATAACTGTAAACAGTTACAGGATGACTTTCATACTTGCTGTGGATGTGGGTTTTGTATCTTGGGACTTGATTTACCATTAACACAATCTGCTATTTACATGTCTGGAATGATTTATATTGCATTTACAAATTAGGTAGATAACTGTTGATGCAATAAGGAACCTAAAATGAAAAAAGATATAAATTCCACATTATTTATTTACACATTGATCTCTGAAAGACAAAAAATATTTAAAAGTCAGGCCACGAGAATGGAAGAAATTGTTTTCAACACACAGCATCACAAAGAAGGGGCAGCTAAAATAAACGTTGGCTTATTATACTGCAAATTTGGAGGAGGAAAAACACTCACTAAACCAAAGGCTTTCTATCATTCTGTGGAAAGAGTAAGTTTCTAAGCCAGCCTGCCTAGCTGTATCCTCAAAACCAGCCTCTGATGCCTGCTTCTTCTATCAGCAATTTTAAACAGCCTGTGAAATTCTGTTGGGTTTGTGCTCCTGCTTCCTACTGTATGAATTAAGGCAACAGATAGGGAAAGGTGGTTTTTTTTGAGGAGGATTTAGCAGTGGTTTGATCTCAGGAATGTGACAAAGACGTAAGAGGTTACAGTCAGGGAATGTATAGAATTACACATGGGCATAGTCAAGTGAGGTGTTTTTAGAGACTCAGACAAGAGTCCTTCATTCTGGAGGGAGTCTGTACTCCATTGGTCCATTTTTGGGTTCCTTGCTTAATTAAAAAGCAAGTGGTTCTTTGAAGAAATGCAAGATTTATGGTCCTTATAGATACGAGAATTTTTGTCCTATTTTCATAGTGTTGTCCATTGTGGAGGACACATTTATTACCAGTGATCAAATAACCCTTTATATTTTTTTCTCTTCTTGCTTTATAATGATTGTGCTCACCATGCATTTTCTTTAGGGAATAAGCTGGCATCATGCTGTTATCACCATCGCTTTGTCAGAAACAATGATGCAGATCACAGGCAGAAGGATTCCCTGCTCTGGTTGTTCTGACGTAATCAGAATAGACAAGAAGAAATACCTGACCAAAGGAAACAGATTGTCAGAAGTGTTCAAGACCCAAGAATATAAATTGCTTTGTGTTGCAAACCAAATGTGGGATTCTGCAGGTGGAACTCTTCTGAAAATTTGGCATTTTTATGTATATTTCTCTTGCCTACAATGGATTTGAAGTTGTGTCTGTTTGCTTTTTCCCCAATCTTTCTTTCCAGCTGTTTATTTTTAAAATGACTTTAAATTTGCTTTTAAATGATCTTGTTTCCACTCCAGTATAAAACTACCTCAGCTAGAACATTGTCTCTTTTTGAACTTCTTAGGCACTCTAGTAATGCAAATACTAATAATAAAACTTAAGGACTTAAATTTTTATCCCTTGGGCATGCCAGCATTCTCCACCCAGTCCAATGATTTAGATAAAGGAAGATAAAAATAATACCTACAAAGCACTAGAAATATTAGGTTTTGCTCAGACATCATGTTATTACATGCTGTCTTATATTCTGAAAAATGCAAGGAGAATTTTACAGGACATGTACCTCTTTTTACTCTAATTTCCAATTAAATTTGATCTGGCCTTCCTGGCAGTTGTGAAAATAGTGACTTAGGCCGCATAGTTCAATCAGGAAACTCAGTGCTGTAATGAATTGTTAATTTTTTTTAACCAATTTAACTACTTTAGGTCAAAATGAATATAGGAATATGCTGTTCACATGCAAGCACATGCCTGGGAAGCTAATGAAGTCTATTCCCAGATTTGCCAGCTATTATCCTCAGTTTGCATTTGACTATGATAATACAGTTCCAACTATATCAGTGTCTGTCAAGCCATCTTGCTTTACAGTTGATATAGCACTAGCTCCATGTTAAACACACAGTTAATATATCCTGGATAATAAGGATTTTTTTGTGTCTGCTTTACTATCCTGTCCCATCAATGCTTTTCATGGCTGTTTAGCTTGACTAATGACTTCCAAATGACCACAGAAGACAGAAGTCTCCCTGGGTGTTGCAAAGTGTGGGGGATTAATTTCAAAAAGCCTGTCTGAATTGCATTAATGCAACTATTTGACCTGTGTATATCCCCAGGGCAAAATAGAGCCAAGCAAAAGGTAGTAACAATAAACAGGATTTCAAATTGCAGTTTGTTTGTTTTTCTTTTTTTTTTTTTTTTTTTTTAAATGAAGTTCAGCTAATTGACTTTTCATTTTATTTCCAGATCCAGCAGTGGAAAACTGCTGCCGGTCTCACCCGGTCTTGATTTTATACAGTCTGCTCTCCAAGACTACTTGGAAAGGAATCCTTTGTAATGTGTTTGGTTCTGTCATACATATATATCACAAACCCACTTTCATATATATATATATATATATCACAAATCACTGTACTGTGTTTTAATTTATTTTTCTACGGACATCTTTATTCAGATTATTTAATTCTGGTGTAATTAATTTTGAATTTAATTAATTCTGCATTTAATTTTGATTTTTTTTTATTATGACTATAAGGTATATGCAGCCTGAGGGCAGGATTACTATCAGTGTACCTAGTTTGCACAGAACAGTGAACAAAATCTGTAGTTCTGGTGCATGGACCCAATGGTATAAGATTAAAATTGAGCACTGTCAGTAAATTGCCAAGGTATCCTGCAGTTTGCCTATAAAAATTTGCAGCCAGTCTAGGAATGAGAAAAGGTATGTTACAGAAATCTTTGTTGTGTTAGATAAAGTTTTAGATGAAGTATGCATGCATTTAAAACACTGAAAACCCAATACTGGATTTTTTTATACCTTCATTAAAGCCTAGACAATGGTGTGGTTGTTAATTAGAAGATAATTTTTCTTCCACTGGTGTATGTGAGCTTCAGTAACATTTTTTGTTAGCTGTCTTTTGGTAGGGTATTGGATCTAAAAGATATTCGTATTTAAACACATATAACTTGAAGTGAATAATTTTGATGCAGTATTACATATTTGTCACTTATATCTGGTTACTTGCCAAGACTGCATTCTTAATGTCAAGGTTTCAATATTAAATATAGATTAATTTTGTCAATCGTGATGTTGACAAATTTAATTGACCGTAATTGTCAAAATTGCTGGTCATTAATTTATTCTCAGATTTTCTGTGTGAAAATATAAACCTGCAAAAGTGCCGTTGTCAATTATGGTCCATTTGAAGTGACCTAATTAGCCTTGTGTGATGAACCAACACATGAAAAAGCAAATGGGGTAGGGAGATAATTGAATGTGACATGAATACTAATATTGACTTTATACTACTTGAGTCATTAAAACACTGTCTAATGAAAAGGACTTAATTTTATTGTATGTTTTTATTTGCTAGAACAGCACAGAAGGATAATGAGGAACACCTGAATTCTTTCCACTGGACAAAAATTTGGCAGGACAAATGGAAAAGTTGAAATAAAAGTGGTACCCCACTTTTTTATTTAGCAATGGGCAATTTGACCCATATTCTCTAGCATTCCGAAAGACTTCCTTACGTTGCAGTATTTTCCAGGAACATGCAGTTCCTGGAAAGGAAATAGTTGGTTGCAGACTCATTTTGCACAGGTGAGTGGGCATCAAGAGAGGAGGAAGTCGTCAATCAAGGGGCTAGACGTCATGCCATGCCACCATGTCATCTTGTCACTGATGCCATGATCCTTAAATTATTATACCAACGGACAACGGCAAGAGCTCAGAATTTCTTTCAGTCTTATTAAATATCAGATCACAGCCACTGAAACACTGAATACACTGGACACTTTGGTTTTGTCTCTTGGTGTGAGCTGCATCCAAGACTGGGTCTGTTCCTGGATCAGGGTTTGAGAGCCAATACTCTGAGCCATCCTTCTGTCTGATGCATATAATCCTGCCTGCAACTGACTTTGTAAAGAGAGAAGGGGCAACCATTCTTGGAGGCTTTTATTTATTGTCAGTCTCATGGAAATCTCATAAATGTAATAAGTGCTGTATGGGCAATCTCCGCTGCTGGGTGAGCACTGGCTGGGGGCTGCTCTTGGCATGTGGGGGCTTTTAAGAAGTCTTTTAGACTCTGACTGTTAAAACTGCATTTTCGCTGTGTACCGCAGGAAGGGGAAGCACCCAGTATTTCCCTCTGGGATAAGTGGTGTGCCAAGTCAGGAGCACAGAGAGTGCAGAAGTTAAAAGACTGAAGAAGAGGTGGAGGGGAAGCCAGGAAAGACGAAAGACAAGACAGAAACAAAAGGGTCTTTACTGTATGGATGTTTATAGCCCTTCTGCTAAAAAAATGTCTGGAATATGTTAAAAATGCTTATAAAGGAAGAGAGGGAAATTCCTTAAGCTTCTTTTGAATAGACATATTCACAGCAAATATCACTCTTTTCCTTCTACTTTTGATGATGAACTTGCATCTATATGTTTGAGACTGGGTACATGCGTTTGACATCATCTAAAAAAACATCTAAAAGGATTCATTAACACGTGGCTTTGAAAGATTCAGTGTGCTGAGTCATATGCTAACATAACTAGAAATTGTATGCATCCAGTTTATGCTTCTGCTTATAAGGAGAAAGATCCGCTTCTTATATGCATGCCTTTCTTACTAATATTCAAATTAAACTTGGGTCCCTACTGCAAATTTTGATGACTAAATTGTTTCTTCTGCCTAACACACATAGTTGTCATATCTCTGATACCCCAAAGCCAGAACCATTTATTCTGCAAAAGGTTTTTCAGACAACTAATTATAACCTCAAGTGGGGTGGTGCTCAAAACAAAATGAATGAGAAATAATGAGAAAAATGAATCCAATAATTATTTAAAGTAGTGGATGTTAGCTTCTCCTCTGATCCTATGGTGGTGGTAGCCGGGAGTAGCTTCAAAGTAACAATACACATCCAGACATTGAGGACATTTTTATTCTCCTATTCATGTTTTACTGCATTACAAAAATCCAGTAGATTTAGTCTGTTTTTCAATTACACTAGCCACTTACACATGTAGTGCAAAGCTCTCTGTACTGTTGTACTGGTCAACAAAAGACAATGATTAAATTCTAAAAAACCATTAGATGAAACTGCTACTACAATAGGCATCAGTAATCAGAGGCATAATCACTTTCTGCTGGAAATCTGTAGCTGTAAAATGAACAGAAATACACATTCAGCTTTGAAGTCCATTTTCATGCAAAGATCAAATAGCTCTGTCAGATTTATTCCTCACAGTTTTGAAGTGTAAATGCAAACCGATTCACAGACAAGGAATTATTTACTGTACATCTATGGAGCAGGCATGCGTTCAGAAAAAGTATGCTTGACAAAATTATTTCTGTTTAATTGTTAGAATTTTGGGGACAATCATGTTTGATGTGAGAAAAAGACACAAAAGCAATTGCTTTACAGGTATTCTATGGGATGGCATATTCCTGGAGCAGTGAGCTGCTGGTTTCAGGGTTTCCAGTGCCCAAGTGGCTCAGTGCTGCAGCAGCACATATTTGATTGTATGGACTCACGATGGAACTTAACTCATTGACCTGAAGATCAAGTATGCAATTGTGAGCATGCATTTAATAAGTTCAGGTCCAAACAGCCTGCAAACTTCTGCACCAAGCTCCCTGACACCTGTCTCAGCTGCCAGGCTTGACTGAAGAGTGGGCATTTCCAGCACAGTCACCTGCACCGTACTCAGCTTTGGCAATAGACAAAAGCATTTCTCAGCTACTAATATGGCATAAGAGCAGAAGGGTGGCTACGTCTCATGAGCGGGAAATGGGGTGGGTGAGAGGGAAGGAAGTGCTGACATGTCTATGGGCAAGGAAAAGATGAATTTTGATTTTTTTTTAATTCAACAGGGCCCTACTGAAGCCTGGCTTTTCAACACTCATAGGAAAGCGTACATGATTGTAACACAACAGACTCTGTGTTTACTTTGAGAGCAACCCCTGTCCAAGTGTCTGCACAAAAACCTATTTACAGATGGGGTGTCTCTACAAGCCCAATCCCCGTATTTCAGTAGCAAAGCCTGTTTAGGAGGGAGCACTGACTGAGAGGTTTCTTTGACTGCTTCGAGTGAGACTTACCTGAGCGTAACATGTTTATCATCCATAAAGATAAACTTCTTTCCAGGCAAAATAGGGCATCCCTACTCAGACTTGCTATAGGAATTGTTCCCAAGCCTGTGCTTGATAATTAGCTACCTACCTATATATTTAAGTTACCTATCTGTCCACGCTATAGCACCAGCAGGGAGAGTGCTAGTTGGCATGGACCAAAACCATGTGGGGGAAGATGCTAATGAGTTAAGCAGCATGCAGGACTGCAAGACACTCCTCAGGCCCATGCCCTGCTCAGTTTCTTAGCACAGAAAAGGCCTTGGAGGTGTTGGGCCAAACTGTCAGAGGAAAGCTAGCAGGACTGATGAAACAAAGAAGGGTGAGAAATTGAATCAGCCACGGTGCTAACAGGCGCCTTAATTATGGGGTGTTAGTAGCCTTCACACAGGCAAAATGTGAGAAGAAGCTGTGGAGGAGAAGTAGAACAGTTGGAAGTTTTCATTAGAAACTTAGTCCATTGAAATCAACATGAAAAGGTTCTCTTTGGAGAATTTCTAGGTTGTTTTTTTTCTTCTGAAATTGCCAAATATTCATGTTTGGCATCTTCAAAATATGTTTCTCAGTTTGTAATAATTTCTCATTTTAAGAATAAAAATGTGAAAAAAAAGGTAAACTATAAAAGATTGATAATACATTGTTAAGGTAAAGATGCTTCAGTTGACCTTAGCCAATATTTCATTGATAAGCTCTCTGTGGAAAAAAAAAAGAAAATAAAATTTGGAGTTTTTTAGTGTTGATTATTCAAAGAGAGACTGAGACAGATTATCAAAAAGTATGCTTTTTGATATCATAAAATCCCTTAAGAATCAGAAAACAATTTTCCCCTCAACCCTCATAATGAAATGTCAGCATCCCCAGATGTACAGGTAGGATTTGCTTGCAGGTCCCTTTCTCAGTAATATGGTTGCTGTTGCATTATGTGTCCTGGACTATTTGGACCTGGAAATGCCTCTAACTTCTTACCAAATAAAAAAACACTGGAAGCAATTTTAAAGCAGGTACAGGTTCACAGATGGTCAAGCTGTAGGATATCACCTACTAAAGTGATGACTGAAATTTCACAAAGCTTGTGCAATACACTTTTAGACAGAACTATATTTTCACTAAATGGTAACTCTGCTAGTGAGAAAGCAAACCAAGGACTTGTGCCTCCTTATGTTTATGGTTAAGCTGCAATGTTTTGAGATCAAGGCAGTTTTAGTCAACTGAAGACTCTTGTTTTAACCAGGCAAAGATGTAGTCCTGAATTTACTCAAACCATTCTTGCCTAACAAAAATCAACGTGAAAAGTTTAAAAATAACGAGTCTCAAAAGGATTCAGATTACTTTCATTCCATAATTTCAGATGATAAAAACAAACAGCGATAGGAATTCTAGATATTAATATAATATAAATAGAAAGATGGACTAGATAAAACCAGCTGAACACTAGTCTGTCTTCAAGACCTAACAGGGAAGTAATAACATGCTTTTGAATATGTAGCAATGACTTTTGGCAGATATGCCGTATACAATTCCATACAACAGAAAACTATTGAACTTGATTGACTATTTAATCCATTTCTGAAAGAGCATCACTAAGGGGATGCTTGTATTGTTAGTATTGTTTTTTATAGCCAGAATGACACAGGACTGTCAAATTGCTAGTTGCTGCAGTGCTGATACCTAGTTAGCTTACTATGTCCAGCTGCACTAAGTGTTTTAAAAGTTAAGTAAAAATGTTACTAATATTTGCTGCGGACTTTCTTCTACCAAATAGATATTTTGATTTGATTATATTAATTCTATTTTATCCTAAGCAAAAGTACCTTAAAATACAATGGAACACATTACTTGCAAAAAGACATCAGAATTTTGCAAATAATAATAATAATAATAAAAAATTATACAAACACATAATTTTTATTTATTATTATCTCCTTAGATATCATTAGATATTTATAACTTCTTTCAACATCATAACACTATTTAGGGATTTTAGTGATTTTTTCTAAGTTTGTACCAGAGGTACGATATTGAAGGTGTAACACTGGATTGGTTTATAAAATTCTGACCTACAGGTTATTTGGTAGAACCACACAAAATTTATGTAAGTTCCCAATAGGTCAACAGTCAGCTGCGTGGATGCATTGAACGGAAAAAGGCAGGTTTGTAGAGTTCTGTAGACATGACAGAGAACAGAAAGTACTAAAGAAACTGTATGAAGCATGAAAAAAAGTAGTGTTTATATAAAGAGTAATGGGTTTTGTGTGCCATCCATTGGAAACAAAACTTCAGGTTCTTTTCTATGCCTCTTTCTGCGCCCTTGTCCATGAAAAAAGACCACAAGGTCTTATAAAAACTACTCCCACTTTTTGTTTTCCTTTGGAGTACCACAAAGCATATGTTACTATCAGCCTGCAGTTTCCCCTCTAACACTTCTGAATTCCCTGCTGCCTCAGTTCAATCTCTTAAATTAAACATTATAAAGATGATTTTACTCTCTCCTGAGTCCACTTCCTGAGATTCATTTTTCTAATTAAATGACAGTCTTTCATAACCACAAAGTGTTTGTTAAAAACATAAGTAAAACCATGCATGCATGTAAACGTGTTTTCACATGGTTTGTGTCTGACCTTGGTCTCTATTTGCCTGAGAACTGTCCCTTTTGAAACCATGTATAGACCAGGAGGACTTATGAAGGGATGTAGGGATATAGGTAATGGGCAACTGCCATTGTAGGTGCCTGGATTCAGTGCTGATATCCTCATCCCACCACCGAGTTGATACATTGTCCTGGAAATGCCTAAATGCACCTATGATTCTTTTTCATATTTCATCATTTCACGTCTTAGGTGCCTGAAATTTGTTGCTAGGCATATACAGACATACAATTATGTCCTGCTCCTAAGACTAATTTCTGGACCCTTCATCTTCTAACCCTGTGGAGAATCACAAAATATGCCTGTGTGTTGCTGGTCTCATTTTGGAGGCTCATTCCAATAGAACTTTCAGTGTGGGATTGTGTTAAGCAGCAGTTAAAAAGCACTCAGGCAGAATTCTATGGAGGCTGGGGTTGAAGATCCTTCTTTAAAGTGACCTGAATTTGTGTCTCACAAAGATGCATGAAATGTGGAAGAGGTGCTCTCACTCCTTTGAATTGCTCCACTTTGCATCTTTCCCCAGTAAATACTCAGCTATGATCCTAGGGGTGAAGCAGTCTGCACACATTTCAGGCACCTTATCGAAATGCTCTCCAACAATAAACAGCCTAGCTCCCTGCATAGACAGTGGAGTGTGGGACATGCCTTTGAAGGACTCCAAATGGAAGTCCTATCCACCTGTCCATGTTACCAAACTAGGCGCAGGCATCTTTCTGGATGGCTACTACAAGGACATCACAGCTGTATGTGGTTACACTACCTTCTTGTAGAATGTCGAACCTATTTCTAGGGCTGGTCTTACATTCTCACTGGCTTTCAATGACCTGAAATACCTAAAGGTCTGGGATGAGGATGCAACTGAGGAACTTCAGTGGTCTGGTGTAGTGGATCATTTACACTGAGGCAAAACCTGTCTGCACAGAGGATAGAGCTCTCAGGCCCCAGACTTGAGTGAGTTGTGACAATCATAGCAAACATCACCATCATCTGCTCTGAAAGCAGAAGCAATAAATGCCTTTGATTTGCCTTCTCAAACATACGGATTTGTCTGTCTGTGTATACCCATATGACTGAAAAAGCCAAAGAAAACAACTGTTGCACTGCACATACTTCTGGTCTCAAGAAGAGGACAAGAAAGCGGGGGGAGCAGTACAATGGAAAAATGGCAAGTGGAGAAAAAGGGAGGGGGAGAAAGCAAACTGGGAATATGGGATGAGACAGAGACTGTGAGGAAGAGGATGAAACAGATCTGCACAGTGAATCAATATATAAAAGGATGGAAATAATCCAATCCTGGAGCAGTTATGTTAGGAGGTCTGGCAGTAGTATCTTTCTTTTCTAGTCCTCTGTTTCTCTTGAATCTATTTACTTCCCACTTTTCTTTTTACATCCACATGGACTAGTGGAAGACACTTCCTGATATGCAATGGTCCTGGAAGAGACCAGAAGTCTGAGAAGAGTTCAGACACTTTGGGAGGGAGGAGGATAATCACAGATTGGCTCTAAATTCCATTTCCCTGTTTCTTCAAAAACCTTCAAAACCTTCCAAGGAGGATTTTGTGCTTCTGTTGAGAGCCAGGTTTTGGGCAATAGGCAAGTTTCTTAATGCATTCAGCAGAAAGACTTCCAGCCAAAATATGCAATAATCAGAAACTCTGTTTAATATGTCTATTTAATATGTGTATTTATGTGTACAGACTCTCAGTGCAGCTAATATTGACTATAAGCAGCAGTACTGAACATTTTTGCTGTCTTTAGGATCCTTTTCCTCGTGATTCATTGCTTTGAGGATCTCTGCTCTTCTTGGGCTCCATGGCTCTGCAGACAACACAGGAGTCTTATGTTTTGCCCGTCCTGTGCTTGTACAGTACCAGTGTAGCTATCCAATCCTTCCCCAAAGTCTTTAAAAAGTCCTGCCTTGTCTTCCCTTTAGCTGTGTACATGGTCTTAGACTCTGAAATGCAAAGAAATGTCTCTTTGGCACCCAAGAGACAAAATAGGTGAAGGCCAGGATGACTCGATTGATCAGCAGAGCATGAAGCAGGTGTCCCTGGTGGACGGCAGTGATACCAGTGGTCAGTTGGACAACTTTCATCCCAGTAAATGTCCCCAGTGCTCAGAGGCTCCCCAATGACTCACCAGCCTCCATCTGGAGATCTGCATCTTTCCATGCTGCTTCCCTTTCTCCTCTCCCAACTCCTTCGCTGAAGCTCCACTCCAGGGTTGGCTTGCCTGCTTTAGAGCTGGATTATGAGACAGAAAGGTGTTAAATAGGACTGCATCCTTGGTTTGTGTGAATGTAATTGAAAATGATAAAAGCAGAAATACAGAAATGAGGATCACTGCTTCTGCACTATCCTCAAATACACACATCCGTGATAATAAATAAATACATTTTGAAGAGGAAATGTGGCTCTAATTTCTAGACCCTTAACTGGCTGAGTAAAGCAGCACAAAAGAAGATGATGAGGATTTTGGAGGAAGATACGTATCATCTTATACAGTTACACTTGAGTGAGACTGTGAGCAAAACTCCCAGAAACTACTTTTATATTAACAAAGTGGCTGTTGCTGACAAGTGGAGCATGTGGTGGAAGGAGATTGTTGTCACTGTAAATGGTGGTTACTGGAGAAGGGCTGTCACTGAGATAAAAATGAGGTGAAATGGCTTCAGTTGGTGAAAAATGACATTGGCAAAATTGGTTCATTTCAGTGGAAGGGTTGGAGTAGGAGTCCCTAGCTGTCAGGACATGCTATTCAGTAGAGTGGATTATTGGATACATTTTTCATTTGTTGAATATCCTGTTAAGGGCACAAATAATACCATTAAGCCTATCCATGAAAAGCCAATAGAAACATTTAGAAGTCAAACACTGAGAGCCCTAGTATTTATTGGCCTTGTTCCATGCACACAACTCTCATCGATGTCAGCTCTGCACAGATCTAGCATGGCTTATGACCCTGAGGTCTTATCCTCTCTGCATTACTAGTGCATTACTTATTGGGCAGTGAAAACAGAGTCTGCAAAAGCCTTAGCTTTGGAATTAGAAATTCGAGGCATTATTCGAAGCCGAGTAAGTATTAGAAAGTAGACCAAAGGGACATGGCACCTTAGAAAGCGCTCAGGCTCAGTCTGAATCGTAAGATGGTGGTCTTTGCCATTCTGTTCCACGTAAATGCATATCTAAGATAGTGGGCATAAGCAGAAATCCACACCTGCACTGCAGCTTGTTGGCGTTTAGAACCCACTGCAGATGAGGTGGTCGCTGGGGGCTGAACTGCTCCCCATTCATCCCATTGGGGAGCTTTGGAGATATTTGCTGTGTTACTGGTACCTCTTCTGCGGAAAACCAGGGCTTCTGTGTTGAAAAAAATGTCTCAAGTATTTTTTTACAAGAATTAAGTTAATTCTGAGAAGGAATCCAGGCCCAGACCTTATGAGGGAGGTGGTTAGATGTATGTGGTTCAGTATAGCACAGTTTTTGGGGCTCAGAGCACCCTGCAGAGCCAGTGGGTGCAGTGATAGAGCCTGCCAGAGGACTTGACCCATGCCAACCAGTGGCACTTGCTGTCAGGAGCCAGAAGCTGGCTGCGGTGTGGATAACTAACGCTGCATGAGGAAAGGGTTTAAAACCTGTGTGGATGTGGATGCCAGACATTAGTCCATCTAACACTAAACAGGAATCATGAATGGTGGTTGAGAACAAACATGCTTCTCCCTGAGGCCCTGTGAGATTACCCATGTTTAATACCTCATCTTTTATTGGCATTTCAGTCTAGATTTTCTTGAGAGCTTATGTCAATGCTACCTCAAGGGCAAACCCTCCCCTGATTTTCTCACAACAGAAGACTTTTTTTGTCCCTTGTTTCAGGCACCATATTACTGTATCAAGAGGTGGAGAAATCCAGGCAGTGAGAGGTGACCCCATAACTCCCAATCAAACCAGAGTAGGGTAATGAGAAATAAAACCAAATCTTACAACACCTTCTCCCCCACCCCTCCCTTCTTCCCAGTTCAACTCCACTCTTGATTTCCTCTGCCTCTTCCCCCCAGTGGCACAGGGGGACGGGGAATGGGGGTTGGGGTCAGTTCTTCACACCTTGTCTCTGCCGCTCCTTCCTCCTCAGGGCAGGACTCCTCACTCTTCCCCTGCTCCACTGTGGGGTCCCTCCCACAGGACACAGTCCTCTGCAAACTTCTCCAGCGTGAGTCCTTCCCACGGGCTGCAGTTCTTCACAAACTGCTCCAGCGTGAGTCCCTCCCCTGGGCTGCAGTCCTTCAGGCCCAGACTGCTCCAGCGCGGGTCCCCCGCGGGGTCACAAGTCCTGCCAGAAAACCTGCTCCAGCGTGGGCTCCTCTCTCCATGGGGCCACGGGTCCTGCCAGGAGCCTGCTCCAGCATGGGGTTCCCACGGGGTCACAGCCTCCTTCGGGCATCCCCCTGCTCTGGCGTGGGGTCCTCCAGGGGCTGCAGGTGGGCATCTTCTCAACCGTGGAGCTCCCTGGGCTGCAGGGACACAGCCTGCCTCACCATGGTCTTCATCCCCACAGGCTGCAGGGGAATCTCTGCTCCGGCGCCTGGAGCATCTCCTGCCCTCCTTCTGCACTCACCTGGGGGGCTGCAGGGCTGGTGCTCTCACATCTTCTCACTCTTCTCTCCAGCTGGTTTTTTTTCCCCTTCTTAACCTGTTCTCCCAGAGGCACTACCACCATTGCTGATGGGCTTGGCCTTGTCCGGCAGTGGGTCCGTCTTCGAGCTGGCTGGCATTGGCTCTGTCGGACATGGGGGAAGCTTCTAGCAGCTTCTTACAGAAACCACCCCTGTAGCCTCCCCCGCTAGGAAACCTTGCCATGCAGACCCAATATACCTTTGTTGCAGCATTCTCTAGATGCATTATGTGCTGCTGTCCTTCCACGCAAACGTGACAATTGCAGTGATAGAGGACAAGTGTAAAATTGATAGGAGATAATTATTATGTTGCTAGGCTCATTTCTGACAAGGAATTTCAAGGGCTGACAGAAGCAGTCATTTAAATGAAGAACAGAAGGTAGGGGACAAAAGTTTTCTCATAGTTGCTTGGAAATAATTTCTGATGGTGAACCTTTACTTGCTGGTTTTGATTGAAAGTATTCACTGAAAATTGTAAGTGGTTTCCAGCTGCTAGGGTTGATATGATCAAGATAAATAAAAAATTATAATGAATATGACACTGTTTTCATATCCAGTTGTCATTCACAGAAATAACAAAAACTACACTCCTGCTGCAGGTTCCTACCAGCAGAACTGTTGATTACAATTGATTTGCTGATAGACAACCTAACTTTCCAACAGTATGAATGGAGAACCAATTAGTAATGTTCTGGTCTGTTGAATACAGAAGTTTAATTAAATAACTCAGGGGGAACTAATTTATTTTCACAGAAAGGACAGGGTAAGGTGGTGAAAAGTAAAAGACCAAAATGGGAATCAATCAACCTAGCAGTGTGCTCCTTTTGAATGGGTCCTTGAAGTAGATATCCCAGTGTGTGAGCAGGCTGGGGGTAAAGCTCTTGCAACTGCAGTGGTGATAGGAAGCTATGGAGAGGTATAGCTTTCTCCCATCTGATACAAGGTACTAGGATGGGCTCTGAAGAGGGATCTTCATCTCACTGGCAAATCCCATTGACATCAACTAGAGCTCTTCCAAGAGCAGGAGAGAGATTCTCAGTGTGCACTGTTTCTTACTGGCAGGGATTCCATGTATGTTTATTTACTTTGGCATAAAACAGAAAAAAATGGCAATTAAACAGCAGAGTTTGAAAGGAGCAGTGTTCCTCAGGGCCAATGAGAAAAAAAAAAAAGGAAAAACCCAGACAAGTATAGAATAATAGGATAATCTAAGGATCTGGTCTGTATAATAGCAACCTCTCTTCTAGAGAGAGGAGGAAGAAGTCATAGTACTGTGCAGGTCATTAATCTACTTGCTCTATTTCAGGAAAGGCAACTAGTCACTTGGAGCAGGCATTTATGCTGAGGTAGGAATCACACTTAATATTTCAGGTATAATCACAGCTTACATGAGTCCCCAGGACTTGAAAGAGGTCATGCTTTAGGATACATGATGGTTTCTTCTTTATCTGTGGTTTTGTGACTCTAATTAATCACTTTCTAGACCTGTGTTTGGGGTAGAATATGGCAGCGAAAGATAAAATGTCTGTGCTAATTCATTTTAAATGGCTGCTGCAATTCATATAATTGAGATGCTACTGCATCTCCAGGTTCTTGCAGAGCAGTATGTTGCTCAGTTTTCCCTCAGACCTAGGAAACAAAGATGAATCTACACCATCTTCTCACCTGTATGGGGACAGCCCATGAAGTTCACTGCTTTGCAGACCCACTTGCAAGGATCTATTCCATGAAAGGAGTTCAGGAACAATGCTGTAAAGCAAAATGTTTGGCCAGATAATATATGTCTTCAATCAAAATTGCTGTTAAAAGGTAATCTATGCAGTGTAACTGGGATGTGAATGTTGCATATACTGCAGCACAGTCTAAGCTACTGCAGCTGCTTTGGGTAACAAGTGCAGTGAATGTAAGAGAACCTGTGCTACATTATGTCCTGAAAGATTGGGTAAATATTTCCAAGTAATGTTAGGCTTGAAGATGTCTCTGATAATGCTGTCTTTCAGGCTGTCACAGTTCTCTTCACCTGCTTTTATATTCCAAGACCTGTACACTGTGAATAAAAATTTTCTATGAAATAATTCAGAAATAGAAGGGCAATTTTATACTGATTTTTTTCAATCATATTGAAGAGTTCTCATCACTTGTTACTCAAAATCCAATTTGAATTCAAAGCCATTTCCACTAAAGACCATGTTTATGTATCGCTCTATGGAGTTTTATCTGTGCTTCGTGCATTTCCATTTCATGCACAATTGAAGACCATGGAAATATTACATGACATCGACAGAGAGGTAGAAAATAACTGGATCCAAAATTCTGGTTCAGACCCAGTACCTACTATAGCTTTCAAGATGGTTTTCTGCATTTTCATCCTAGAACTCTTATTTATGTAATAAAATGAGCTAATTAAAATAGTTTACTTAAATATGCTAAAAAAGAAAACCATATACTGAGTAGAAAGAATGTTCTGTTGCCACAATGAAGACCAAATATTAGGAGACCCACATTCCTCTCTGCCACAGGCTCCCCCTGTGACCTTAGCCTTGGCCCTTGAGCTGTCTGAGCGTCTTCTCACTCTGATAAAAGGGTGATATTCTTCCTCCCTTCATGAGCACCCTCTAGCCCAGTCCCAGGTTGCCCTCATAATTACAGACCATGCGTGTTCATTAAATGGCTTAAAAGGGAATGTCACCACTTGGGGTAAAACATTCTAGCTCTAGAACCTGCTCATAACAGCCATTACGCTTGAGATGCAAGGAGGGGACATAGATGGAGAATGGCAGAACCCTGCTCCATGGTTGAGTGGTGGAGAAACAGTCCCTGGCGTTGGCAGAGCTTGGGGAAACCTTGGAGATACCGTTCCTCTGAGCACAGGAAGCAGCAGCCATGTTTCTCATTGCCTCAGTGTTTGGATGAGCCCTTAGTACAGGCAGACTCACCAGAGCTTTTCCACTAATTGAAGTAAGTTGAATGAACACAAAGGTAAATGATGATAATGTGTTTGTACTTCCATGAGTTTGCTCTTTCCCCCTCTTCAGTTTTTGTCAAAAAGAACAGTGATGCTGAATGATTATGCAATTGAGTTCCTATTTCTTTGAAGTGGAGCTACCTACAAGTTTACTGGCCAATTTCCTAAAGTGCTGGTAGATCCCTGTTGCAAATCTAACCAACCACTCTGAAGCAGGTAAGGGGATAAAAATGCAGGCAACATTTCTCCTCCACAAGTGAAGCAGAGAAAGAGGCCACCGTGCATCAAGCAGAAAGATGAAAGCCATGCCAGCTATTAATGGGGACTAAAATGTACTATAGCACGCATTTCCATCGCAAGCTGAAGAGACCCTGTGTGAAGAAGCATGGAAATATTTTTTAATATTGTAGTTCCCTATTAAAGCCACTGTCAGTTTTCAAACACTCATATTCATGAAATGTATTATTATTAGCCATAGGGCACTTTATGGATGTTAATTTGATAGGTTTTTGTTTTTACTGATGCTTTGATGTTTCCAAAGACCTGCAGATGTGCTGCACGTTAAAGCCACAAACTCAGGGCAGCCCAGAATTAATTGAGAAAGCTGGCTCAAAAGCAATTACACTGTTCTAACTGTATTCATGTATTCACCCTCAGGTTAATATAAAGACTTTTGGTGATGTTAATAAGAGACTTTACCTATGGTTGTGGGAGGTCAGAGGCAGCTGTACAAACTCTTGTCTGTCCTGGGATTAGCTGAGAACCTGCTTGGCCTCTGGCATAAGACAAATCAACCCAGATGCTCCTAAGGGAGCAACGCACAGGAGCAAGACTCCTGGAGTTTGACATGCTGCTTCTTTTGTCTCTCTTGAGCAGTATCCCTGCCATCGCTGCAGCTTTGCTGCTCCACTTTGCTGTCCCTTATTTAAAGACACAGATTCTTCCTTGATATATATATCTAAAGGTTGAAAAAAATAGATGCATTATCTTAATGCAGATGATACACAAACAGCTTGGTTGCATCAGCAGGTAACAGGTGTAAAAGTCAGTGGAAACTCAGTAATACATAACCTAAATGCTTACAGATATGTTTTAGGTTAGCCCTTAAAGGGTTCTCTGTGCACATGGCACAGTGTTACCAAAACTTTACAGAATATTGTGTGAAAACTGCCAGTATTTTTTAACCACAGGTTCTTACGTTGGGAAATTTATATTACAGATTAAGTGTATTCAAATAATTTTTAAGTGATTCTTACATTGTCATCCCTGTCTGTGCTGACTTTTCCTCTGAAAATTATTCTAGTGTTATGATACGTGTTTACGGTTGTAATATATTTTATATATTCTGAGCAAGCTAGGATTGTAGGATTTGCTACTGTATGATTCTGCTCAAAGGTTTCAGATGTGAAGTTTTGTTGTCCAAATTCACAAATACAGCTATAACACAAAGATTGATGCAGTTTCTCAATGTTTCTGCAACCAGGAAAAAAGGAGAACTTTTTGCTGAATTATTTTAATGTGATATTCAGCTGTTGGTTGTAGAGTGTGGTTCCTTTTGTGGAGGCAAACTGCTGTGCAGAAACTAATATTCCACGGCAAGAAACAGACTAAGCTGGAGAGTGCAAGCATGGTGGTGGTGAAGAGAGAATACCTAATCCTGTTTCATGCCCATTTGCTGCTTGAATTTCCCTTTGCAGGCTCAAAACCCCCACACAGCAGGTACTTTCAAAATTAACTCTCTGTCAGGGGGTCTAGTGTAATAGTACTTAAGTAGGCTTTTCTGGGCTGAATTAGCTGTTTCAATTTTATGTTTGGCTTCAGCATTCATATAACTCTCTCTCTAGGCTGAAAAGCTCAATTTCCCTACCAGTCATGCTCTCTTTGTACCCTTTTCCCACCACAGTGCTCGGCAACCTTTGGCAGCCTCCTCCTGGCAACTGAGTTTTCCTTCTCTGCCAGGTTCTGCTCCTTGCAAATTCTTTAAACCAGGGAGGTCAGAATAGAGAGTCTAGGGCTTCTTTTCAAATTTCATCCAAAATAGCTAAGCTAAGGGACCTGCCCAGTATATTCTGTAAAATATATATGATCAAGCTGGTTATATGACTTCTTTCTGCTACCTGTTCCCAGATGCCTGTTGCTTCTCCCATTTTCCTGAAATTCCTCATGCAGTAGTGCTCCCAGCACTCCCATTCTTGAGAGCACCAAGGTTTGTATTAAGGCAGATTGACCACAGCCTATTTGCTATGGAGGGAAAAAGGAGCTTTCAGAAGGAGTAAACTTGCTCCCCCCTGCCCAAAGTTGCTTAATTTTATACTCTGCTACCAGATCCTAGATGTAAAAATGTAAATACTACCTGCAGGAATGCAACACAATGTGTCTATGGCCTTTAGCATTGTACCTGTGAAATTATTAATTTAATGAAAAGGAAACAGTTTTGTTTTCCTCAGTGATCACGATCCGTCTTTAGATTATCAAGAGCAAATGGTCATTGCAAGGGTGCTTTAATCTGCTAAAGTACTTCTGAAAATTTTGTAAAGCCACATGAGTCTCAGAGAAAGAGGACTTAATATACTCTTTTTGTTACAGAAACCAGTCTAGTGATACTAGACAGTAGCTTGCAGAGGCCTCCCTGCACATCAGGAACAAACCCCTGACCTCCCCTTGTAAAGGTGCAAATCTTGGGCTTTAATCCTTGTCCTCAAAATGGCATATGTATCTTCTATTAAAATTAAACAGGAAAAAAAAAAAAAAAGCCTAAATACCATTGTGAGCAGAAATGTGATGCCATGCCTCTTAATCATTTCTGGAAAGCATCCTTAGTGAAGGGCATCACAGTCAAGCTACTTTGTATTTATTCCTTACCTTGTCCCACAACTCATGCATTTCTTTTCTGCACCCCCTCCTACCTGCAAACACCATGATGAAGATTGTCCTACCTTCCCCATTCCAAAAGCCATGTTCCAGACTATATCCCCAGACCTGGGGAATAAGGCATTTTGCTAGGAATTAAATCAGTCGATACAAACATCCAGTTAATAAGACTTTGGTGCACCTGAAATTCAGGACTGCTGCTGACTAAGCTGGCATTATAAAAGGATGTTGCCACCTATTTTGTCAGCTATTGTGTACTGAACATGCGGCTGACTAATTCTCATTAACTTTAAAAAACATGGAAACTCTTTGGTCTAGATAAATACCAGATAAGTACTGTAATTCAAATCCTCTGCACTGAAAAACAGTGTAAACCCAGTATTTTAAAATACAAAGCAGCTCAGGTTAAACCCCGGATGACATTTGGCATGAAACCAATCGCACAATATAATTAACAGGCACATGAAGTTCCTTCATACTAATTCATGACTAAGTAACACCTAATAAAAAATTGCATTTTATGAGAAGTGAATCTATTAAAACGTTTACAGACGTGGTCTCATTCAGGGCCTGATCCAACTATAGAAAGAATCGCTTTGACTTGTACAGTTGCTAGACCAGAGCAGCAGTGGCTTTGTAAAAGATGTATATGGCCTGAAAGCCCAAAGGGAAATGTAATATTTTAGTGTGGAAAATACCCTCTGACTTTGTTTTTCCTATTTCAACTTACTGCTGAATTTCAGAGGAGAAATACTGCAGTGTATGCATTTAACAGGCAAACTGGAAGGGACAAAAAAAGGTTCCGACGGCAGAAATTAGCCCGAAGGCGGGAGCTCAAACGCAAGCCGAGAGCTCCATCTGCTGCTGGGCTGCGGCGGGCGCTGGCCCAGCCGCTCCGGGCTGCGGTGCCGCAGCCGGCGGGGGCGCTCGGGGGGACTCCACCGCTTTAAAGTGCTTGAAAGACCCTTCCCTCTGCTTTGAAGACTCTTCCGGGATGTAAAGGTGCCTTTGTTTATTGGCAATAGGAATATTTCCTGGAAAAACTTCTTTTCCATTCTTCCAGTCCCTTTTTTTTTTTTTTTTTGTGTGTGTGTGGGGGTGTGTGTGTGTGTGTGGGGGTGTTGTGTGTGTGTTTTTGTTTTGTTTTTGTTTTCTGTTTGTTTGTTTGTTTTTGCATTTGAATTGGCATCTTGAGAGCACCCCCAGCACTTGCACAATATTCCTGTATAATCAAAGGCATGCTTTTGTACGAGGAAAAATTTCCTACATCATAAAATCATACCTTTCTTGGGCTTCACCAGCTCTTCACTGTATTTCTGCATTTTCAGGAATGAATGTCTCCTGTAAAAGATGCAGTAGACAGCTAAAGGACACTAGCCCATTCAGCGCTCTGTATTCACCAGCATATCTCTCCTCTGCCTTTTGGTTTCCCAGTAGCTTGCTTAATAAGGACATATTGAGGACAGTGCAGTATTGCTGTTTGCTAGATACAGCACAAAACTGAGAACCCTCTGACAGTACCTCTGACAGTGTGACTCCCTCCTTCTCATTCTAAAAAGTGACCAGAAGGCTGACTGACACACTTTACTACTCCAATACACATCTTAGAGATGCATACAATTTATAGCAAAATAAGTTGCAGTTCATATATACTATAAACACAGCTGAACACATAGAGATGGATGACCTTTTGAAAATTTCGAAAGAAGGTGCAGATCTAATCAAAAGGAACAGAAAGAACAAGAGGAATATTTTCATAAACTGTTTTCTCTCAGAGCTGAACTTAACTGTATAAGCACTTGCTTGAAGTGGACCTTCTGTATAGGTACAGCTTTATTTACTAGCCATGATATTTGTTATTCTTACTGCAGTGAGTCTTCTTTGTGTAGATGTACATTAGCTCTCAGTGTGGCCCAACAGATTTTTAGGGTGACACAGTCAGTACTGAGGTTTCTAGATTCACGCTACACATGTTTTCAGGGTGTTACCGCAGATTGGGTCTCCTCCGGTCCCATGGACTGGCTGCCTCTTAGCAGCTGGGTCACACTAAATAACTGCTGGAAGGAATTCCTGTCATTTGTTTGCATACAAAATGAAACCCACTCAAGAAGGGTGTCCTCCTAGTCCACTAGGGCTGGACTAGGTGTTTTTTAAAGGTCCCTTCCAAGGCAAACCATTCTTTGAGTCTATGATTCTATGAAGTGCTCTGAGAGAGCTTTGCGATGTCCACCATAAGGTGGTAAGTAGGGATGCCTGGGAGAGCCACTTAAAAAACACATTCCTGTTGGGAACCAAAATGCTAACCCATAAACTAAATTAATGCAGAGTTAAACTTTCCACTTGAAAAAGTCAGCATTTCATACCAAAGATGGTCTTTTTAAAACTTTACTAGGCATAATACATTGCAGAGTACATGTTAAAGTTGTATTTCAATCTTAATTAAGTTCCTAAGTGTAAACAAGGATTCTCTTTCTCACTCCACACCTCACATGCTCTTTCTTTGTTACAACAGAAGACAAACAATCTTCCTTGATAGTCTTTTGCATTAAGTTTAATCAGTAGTCAGCTTGAGATGAAAAGCATAAGGATATAACTCTTGGTACAGCTGGAACACCTACCACTGATACCAAGATTTTGTCTCTTTGAGCTCAACCTTCCTCAGAGCAGAGTGCAAGCATTTTGAACAGAAGGTCTTCTCCCTTTCTTCCATCTTAAAGAAAGCAGGGGCTTGTAATGTTGTATATACCTATATATACTGAATTGTGACAGATCCCGAGGACAAATATTTTTCATTACCAGAGATATTTATATGGTTCTTAAGTTGCTTCAAATAATGTTGTTTGTAACTGACAGTGAAATAGAATTAATTAGATTAAAAATGTGGTTTGAGAATATACCACAGCAATGCCAACATCCTTATCAGTCTGCTGTTAACTTCGCATGTGCTGACCATAAAAGAATCAACAATATTATTTGAATGAGGTTTATGACTAAATGTAGGCACTTGTATTAGGATGGTGAAAATTTTTGACTTTGCATAGAAATGTTCTGTACATCTGATAAAAAAAGAAGGCAATGACTACACCTGCAAACAAATCCTGCAAACAATACATAGTAGGAAAACAAAGGTCCGCCTGTTGATTACCTTATTTCGTCAGTGGGATCATGGAGGAAAAATTGCAATAGTTTGAGCAGGGAGGGAGGGAGACAGCGTAGACGATGAGTTTCGCTGCCTTTGGCACTGAACTACAGGCTAGCTGTTCTCTCATTTCTTCTCTTTTTTAACCTCAGTTTTCCTCCCTATTCTCAAAGGATACCCTTTTCCTGCCTCCTGTCCCTCCTCATCTGCTCAAGGAGGATGGGGACAAGAGAGGATGGCAATGGGCAAGGTAGATGCTTCCCTGTGGAGAGCGGAGGGATGTGGTACTGGGGTACTCGGTAGACTGGGAAATGAGAGGGGAGCCGCTGCCACTTTCCCAAGGCAGCTACACGAAGAGGCACAGCTTTGCAGCGGGAGTTGAGGGTGACCATGCCCTGGTCAGTAGTTAGTGGTCAGTGGTTTTATTTTTAACTATAAAACCATTTCATTCAGCTTCAGAATTGTGAAAGTGTTTCTTTTTCACTTTAATTGGCCAACACTTTCCCCCTATTGCTTTCTCATTGTCCTGTCTTTCACACTGCCTCCCGTTATTAGAACAGCTGATCTTTGGAATATTTTTAGACTGTTACATAACTAAATACGTTATTCATTCCCATCCCTGCAAATAGAAGTGTACCATGAACCTTGTTCCATGGCTGAAAACCTGAGGTGCCCAGTTCCCAGACATCTTGGAGTACCAAAGTTAGCTGGGAACTCCTGCCACAGACATAAGACACCATTAGAAGAAAGATTTTTGACAGCATCTTGCTTTATTAAACAGCAGAATTTCCCAGTTACACTTGGGAAAGAAAAAAGGTCATCTGGTGCTGTCCATAAAGGTTGCTGACTCATCTTTTTACTATACCTGTGCTGTTTCTTGTCATACCATTCTTGGTTCCCTCTGAAGTGTAGAGCCTTGTTAAAAAACACCAGCAATGATGTGATGGGTAAACTATTGGCTGGCCACCAGGTATCCACCAGGCTGTTCTCTCACTGCCTCCTCAGCAGGACAGGGGGAGAAAATCCAATTAAAAGCTTATGGGCTGAGATAAGGACATGGAGATCACTCACCACTTACCACTGCATGTAAAACAGACTCAACTTTAGGGAAATTAATTTAATTTGTTGTCAGTTAATAACAGAATAGGATAGTGAAATAAAAACAAAACTAAAACTATCTTTCCCCCATCTTCCCAGGCTCAACTTCACCCATGACCCTTCTACCTCCTCCCCACTCCCTGAGCATAACAGAGGGGATGGGCAATGGGGGTTGTGGGCAGTCCATAACACTTCTCTGCCTCTTCTTCCTCCTCACACTGTTCCCCTGCTCTGGCACAGGGTCACTCCCCCAGGATACAGTCCTTCATGAACTTCTCCAGCTTGGGTCAATCCCATGGGCTGCAGTTCCTGCCACAAAACCTGCCCCTCTGTGGGTTCCTCTCCACAGGCGCCAGTTTGCTTCAGGGTATATCCACCCGCTCCACTGTGGAGTCCTCCTCGGGCTGCAGGTGGATATCTGCCCCACTGCAGACCTCCGTGGGCTGCAGGGGAACAAGCTGCTTCACCATGGTCTTGTCCATGGGCTGCAAGGGAATCTCTTCTCTGGCACTTAGAGCACCTCCTCCCCCTCCTTCTTCACTGACCTTGAAGAATTTGTCTGCAGAGTTGTTTCAGTCACATTTTCTCACTCCTCTTTTAGAGCTGTTGTGCAGCATTTTTACCCTTTCTTAAATATGTAACCACAGAGGCACCACCAGTGTCACTGACTGTCTCAGCTTTGGCGAGTGGTGGGTCCATCTTGGAGCTGGCTGAAACTGTCTCTGTCCAGCATGGGGCAGTTCCCGATGTCTTCTCACAGAAGCAACCCTTGCAGCCCCCTCTGATACCAAAAAGTATTTAGAAGATGCCAGTGATAAGTAACCAGAAGCTGCTCTGTGTAACTCTGCAGACAAAAAGCATCTGCAGCTGTACAAGCAGGGCAGTGGCAATGAGAATTGGGGGGTTCAGTTTACCTCGGTATTGGACATTCCATAAGAACAAAATTATAAACATTTATACAGAACATTAAAAAAAAAGAAAAAATAATTCAAGACCTGAAGATTATTTCTTATAGCTGAGAAGGTCAATCTATTTGGTTGATCAATAAGAAGACTGTTCTTCCTCAGAAAGAAGGACTAATGAAGATCTTAGTAAAGAGCCTTTCAATCCAGAAGAGAAAAGGATGATCAGAATTAATGATTGGAAGCTGAAACCAGGCAAATTTAATTTGGGAATATAGCAGAATGCAAGCAGTGAGAGTGAATAACACTGAAGCAAACTACTGAGAAAGCAGTGGATTCTCCATAATTTTAATTTTTATGAAGTGATGCTTTAAGTATTGTTCTTCAGAAATGTAATTGTTACTACCTATAATCAATTTTGCTGAAGATGGAAGGCTTTCATTTATTTTTACTCTGGGGTATATCCTTTAGCTTTTCTGTTACTCATGTATAATGAAAGTTGACAAGAACTGTACTTTATAAAGGCAGCAAATGAGAACGTTTAACTAAGAAAGTTGTTTTAGTTATGGAAGGCAGAAAATTTGTAAGAAGTGCTATGTGAGAGGAGTTAAATATACCTTAAAAGATTTCTTCTGAGGAATGAGATGGCTGGAAGTTAAATTGGAACCAGCAGCTGCCAAAACCTTCCTTGAGTTCATGTGTTGAAGCTAAATCACATCACATATTTTCTCCCTGCTAACAATTTCCCTTAACTCATCATCTCTGTGAGAGCACTATTATTACAATCAGACACCAAAATTAAGAAACCAGAGCAAAGGGAATAAAGAAAATGTCCTTGAAATTTATTCAAGAGGATTCTCCAAATTTAGGAACCGAGGTGACAAAGTAGTGGGCTTTGCCTATGATAAAAAACCCAGCTTGATTTTTAAAGGATTTTTGCTAATGGATTTTTGCTAAAGTATTTTTGCTTCAAAGATGACCATAAAGTAGCAGCAAACCACAAGAGCAGAATATTGACTGAATTGTTTCTACCTATGTTTCTCTCTAGTTAAATGACACATTATATAGCTACATTATGACACCTAATATCTATATTTTATATTTACAGTGTCTATCACAGCAAGAAGTCTGTGTCAGAAGATCATAGACCATACCTAGTTGTTGTTCTCAGCTCTGCCTTCAAACAGGAAAAGTGAGACCTTGTTAGCTGACCCGAGGCACTTACAGATCTCCTTCACTGAAACATTTCTGTATCTCCTTGATCAATATGCGTTCATCATGATATATGCTAGTCTGAGACACTATTTACACATGGTCTTCAACTTAAGAGGATGGAGATACTTCCTGATGTGAAAACAGGCTACAGCATATCAGTTTTTTTGTTATTTTCTGCAGACATTTCTCCTGTATGGTGTGCAGAAAAACAAAACGGGAGCAAATGGAGCCAATATGTCTATTCATGGAAACCTTTGCTCTTTGGTGTACTATGTGTTTTCTGATTTTCGTGCCCAGTGGTTGTGAAAACTGATATAGTTTCCTCAGCTGTGACAGATCTCTTTATAGTATTTAGGGAGAAGTGGGCCCTGTAGCATCCTGGGCCACGTCTACCATGGTTAGGAAACTCCTCTTAAACTGCAACTCTCAACAAGAGCCGAGTCTTTGGAAATCCTGTACCTCCCACCATTAAGTCTGAAAACCTTCTTCAGTTCTTTAGCAGGACCAGATGCCTCTTCAGACCAAATTGGGTCTTTCACATGACCCAGGGACACAAGCCACCCTCCACTCTTGCTGTACAGGCCATCCATGGAGTCTCTTCAGAGCCAGAGAAGTTGACTTGTGTGGAAGAAGCTGAATATTTAGCTTACCCTGTTGGTTCCCCTGAGTTCACAGAGAAGCTGAGAGGGCAGACCTTCTGCACAGACAGGCTGGCCTGGGGACATTATGGTTTCTACAGGACCCACACTTTAAGGGCCACCTTCTGCTGCAGCTGCCACAGATCAACCAAAGAACTGCAGGTGTGTCACATTCAATTACTCAGGGTGATGAATCAGATTTGCTGGTTCCCAGGTCAGGATTAAGGTGAAATTACACCAGGGATCCTTTAACTCACAAAACTCAACTTCTATTTGCTCACAACAAGAATTGGCCTGCTCACCACAAAAATTGGTATGCTCACAACAAAACCTGGCATGAAACTA
Organism: Astur gentilis; assembly: GCF_929443795.1. Classification (NCBI taxonomy): domain Eukaryota; kingdom Metazoa; phylum Chordata; class Aves; order Accipitriformes; family Accipitridae; genus Astur; species Astur gentilis. The sequence continues at coordinate 17,211,213 of NC_064894.1, forward strand.
TGTCAGTAAACTGCATAACATGTGCTAACCATACATCACCAAACATATACTACAGGCCTTGTTTATTTGGGAATCAGTTCAGGGAAGACAATAAGCAGAGCCCTCCTGCTGAGTCATGAGGTTCAGAGCGGACCCCCTTGCTTTCTAAACTCCTTCTCAGAGAGGAGCCTGGGGGCAGCTGGATCCACTCTTGGTCCCAGCCTTGGTCAATGATTTATGTCTAAAGGGATGAGGTGTAGGGATTATGGAAAACAAAAGAGAGAACAAGATAGAAAGAGAAAAAGGAATAGAGAAAGATTTCACCAGTCCTAGGTCCAGCATTGGTTCAGTCAGCCAAGCAGTCCAGTTCCAATAGGCTTACACACCTGCGGCTTCAGTTTGTGTCCTTTTATCATCCTTGCCCCTCCTTTGGGCGGGCACTCGAAGTCATTAGGCGAATTAGGTGCCACAAGCAGTTTGTGAGCCTTTGGGAAATAGGTCTGTGTGCTTGGGGGTCGCTTGGGGAGTAACTTCCCCTTCCCTGCAGACGCGATCTTTTACCATGCACGGTGAGCTGCCCTGCTCAGTACATCAGAACTGGGAGCTGGGCACCCTCCGGTAAGCTCTCCCTGCCCAGTTGCTGATGGGTGCTCATCGGCTTCTTTTCACCTGTAGTTCCTTGCTGTGCAGGGTTCATTGTTATGCAGGGTTAGTCGTTAGGCAGAACTTGCCCCACCACAATGTTTGAGACATTAACTCTTTCAGTCTTTCACAAGGTGGAGAGAGAATAGACTGATGCAGGATGACTTTTTTCTCCATATTAATTGATTTTCTGTATCGGTTTCAAAGGTAAAGGAAGGAATTGAGATGTTCCAGCCCAATCTAAACTAAAAGCTCTTGTTAATGTAATAACATATTTCTAGATGGGTAGAAGTGAATCCTAGCAAGGATGGGATATCGCTACATGCACTCTATGAGCAGTGTTCTGCTTAAAAAATATGGTAGAATGTTTGTTAGAGACAAGGGGTTGGTAGACTCTGAATGTGTCTGTTGTTAGGGCTGAGGAGAGCAATGGTCTAGAGAAGCAACTTGTTTTGTGACTGTGATTTATAAGTCTCAATCTGCTGGCATAACATCCCTCTGGTTTAAGTTGGATTAAGTATAAGAAAGGCATCCTGTTCAGGCACTATTTGTCTGGATTTGGGAAACTCTTTGGTGACTGACTGTTGACCTTGTTCAACAGTAATGCGTAGTGTTCTTTCTTATATTTTTGAAATTTGAAACGTGTTTAAAATACTGTGTTTTTTTAAAAGCAACAATTTTCAAATGCTTAATGGCACAAACAAAACCTATACCGATAAAATGGCAACACAAGAACAGCTGTACTGAAGTCATAGTAATGGCTGGAAGTGGGAAGTCCAGAGTGCATCCAGCAAGTACCAAAACCTAGTATCCTGTCTCCAGCCAAGAGCAGCTCCTTAGGAAGAAGACTATAAGAACAAGGTAAACAGAAGGAGATAATTCCCTTTGTGCTTACTCCAAGCTGCCAGGTTTTTAAACGAAATGCTGCACCTACACTTTTCCAGGTGGGGCCTACTTCCATGCATTTCTCTTTGCTCTTAAAATCCATTTATACTTTTAGCATACAAATCGTCTTTGTTTGGTAATGAGATGTATAGCCAAACTGCAGATGTGAAAAGTTCTTATTTTTAAAAATATGTTGTTTGGTAATTTAATTTAGTGCGTCCTAACTCCAGTGTAATAAGAATCATTGAATAAGCATCCAGCAATTTTTCAATATGATAAACAGTGAACAAACATTCACTAGCTTTTTCCTTTACTGCCTTTCCGCACTGTATAGTGTCTTACATATATATCTATAAATCACCTTGTCCAAGCTAAAAGGTTTAGCTGGCCTTCCTTTGTGTCCTCTTTTGGAATTTGGGCAAGGTTGCTAAACACTGGCATTCTCACATTAGAAATGCTCTGTACATCATGGACTCTCAATGATTCATTCAACCCTTGCTTAAAATCAGCACAAAAGTAAGATTGTTGCAACATCATGAACAGGAAGCAATATATGCTGTCAGCTCAGTAGAGCACTTGGTTGTATAATGATGACGTTTATTTAAAATCTTTAGCATGTTAAGACAGTAAAATCTGCACATGAAATTCCTAACCACTGTTTAAAAATATTTTATACTACTTAGTTTTGTTTGTTTGTTTGTTTGTTTGTTTGTTTTTTTAAGATCCAAAGGAGGCATGTTCCCTTGGAATTACAGCAAAATATGTATTATTCTCTTGACATCATTTAGGAATTTTGGAGTTGCATGTTAAAGCAAAATTGTGCATCGGCAGAATTAACACTGGGAATGTTACAGGTCTTTGTCACAGCCACTGTGTTATCAAGTCATGATAAAAATAAGTCAGGAAGATGGGTTTGGTAATTGGTCACAGGGACCAACATCCAAAGATAAAAAATCTCTTTGTGTGCAGGCTACATTGCCCCAAGCTGGTATTACTGTGTAATTTTTGTAGATTTAAATTCTTGCGTTGACAGTTTTTTCTGAAGAACAGCATGTTTGATGCTAAGTGCTACAGAAGCTCCTGTGGAATAAGGCTAAGGAAAGAAAGGGGCAGGCATGATAGAGAAAACTGAAGACAGCAAAGCCTAATGGAGCACAAAATGAATTTCTCTGCCAGGGGCAGCATTTGGCAACAAGGAAAATTTGCAAGTATTTTGAGGCAATGGAATCTGGACCTTCAGGGCTCTGTCTTATTATCAACATAGTTGCTTAGTCCAATTACACAAAATATTTTAACCAGCTAATTAACTCCAAATGACAATAGAAATGAAGACAAAAGGCAGAAGATTAATGCAGAAAAATCAAAATGAACCTGTCTGTAAACAGCTGTACTTGCAAGCGTTCTCATATGTGAGGGCTCCAAAAATTTCCAGTAGCTGTAGATGTTTCCATCTTTTTTTATCCTCTTCCTCCAGACCGGACTGAATAGATGCTGAGTCTATGTTCAAGAACCTTTCTTCAGCTGCTGGGAAAGAAGTGAAGAGAAAAAAGTGATACAAAGGGCATTTAAAGAGCTACTAACTAAACTTTAGAAAATCTGAAGCTCTAATGGGCATTCAAAATAACGAGTAGCCTGCTAGGATTTTGGAAAAATGAAAAAAGGATGAAGCATTACATAGTGCTGGAAAGAGAGATATAACGAGTTATACAAGGGGGAAGGACTGAAGGGAGAATAGAAAAAGGAGGGATAGAAACTGAGGGAAGAGACTTGCAGTATAGAGACTAAAGAGACATACAGATTTGGAACTTGGTGGCAGAAAGAAAGGGGAGTAATAAGGAAGGAAATGAGACTGAAAAAATAAAAATACAAGTAGTAAGGAACAGGAAAAAAGAGTGAATGAAGAATTAATATGACAGATACATATTCTAGTTTTCTTTGAAAACAATACATTTCCATGCAGAAGTGTCAGTATCATAAAAGCAAAACCACAATGATTTTGCATAGCCAAACAAATATAAATCAGCATTGCTTTTCTTCCAGTCACAGACATAATTGGCCTGTTATTTGTTCAATGTTTTACTTTGGGTGGAAATCTGGACCTCAGAACACTGTTACAACCAGCTCTTGTGTTTTATCTGGAAGCAGTTTTAGAAGCTACCCCATTTGCCCTGCTGATGTCATACAGCAAATGATTTCTTCAGGAACTAAGTTCAAGTGTGGACTGACAGCCTCAGTTTTGAATATCTGTTTTTTTTGTTATTGCTGTAACATGATTTTAATGTACACAGGTTGGAAAGATTTAAATAAAGCACATACAAACAGTACTAATGTCAAAGAGACCTCTTCCTTTTCTAAAGTTTAATGAAAACACTTTTAATATAGATTATGCATTGCACGAGATTTCTTTAAATCAGTAAAATCCATTCAGAGACTGTAAGCATACCTTTGTTACAGTAATGTGGCATTGCCTGGCATTATTATGAAGCATTTATGGCTAGCTGAGTGACTTACTGTGCATTTATCATAATAACATATTTGAGTTTCTTTTGAGTGTAACAGTATGTTTCAGAATCTTGAATATGAGGAAAATTATAGAATATGTGTTAGATATATTTTTTTCAGCTACTCTCTCACCTTTAATTCCTTCTCATAACTTTGCTTTAGATAACTAAAAAGGCATCAATAACAGAAAATGGTAAGATTTTTCACAATAGCAAAGAAGTTTTACGACCTTACTTGGTGTTGCCATCTATTTAGAGATATATAAAAGAAGGAAAGGGCAGAGTTAAAAGGGTAAAGCAGAGTTAACAGAATATTAGCTTTCCTCATTGATCAAACTGGGAAATAGGGTTGTCACCAACTTTTTTTAGTGCATGGATTAGAAATGGAGCTTGGTAGAAGAATGAGTGAACCAGGGAACCAGTCTCTCTCTATCCTTTAGTTAGCAATCTACTGGCTGTGTGAGCAGAGCTCATACAAAACCCTACCAGTCCTGCTGCCACCTCTCACTGGTCCCCTTTCTGGCTGTATTTGGAAGACATTTTTGCCAGTGACAACCTGACTCCTACTCTGGTGCGTCCTTCATAAAGGAGTCACGGATGTATGGGCTGAAAGAGTCTTGTCTATACCAAACTGTTTACAGAAAATCCTCTGGCAAAGCTTATGAAATGTCTCTCTAACTCTCAGTTGTTTTTTTCCTAGGGAAGGTGGCAAGCTGGACCCTCAGTTTGATTTGTAAAATTGCTGCTTGTTAGTACTGTATGTCAGGGCACTGCTGGGCAGGGCAGAGCCGCAGGGAGCTGGGGACTGGCACTGCCGCAGCATCGCTAGAGCTGCTGCAAGCTATTTCATCCCATATTTCATGTGTCGAACATGCCTTCCACCTCGGTAGTAAGATCTGAGACTTAATGAAAAGTCTGGAACTTCTTATTATAATTTCATAGCTTAAATCTTATATTTTTATGGGAAGATATCAACTTTATATATACTGTAAAAAAGCAGGACTTAGGGATTTCGGGGCATGAAAAGCAGCTTGCTGTTCCAGATGGTTTATAAAGTCTGACAACACTCAGTTTCACCCGGTAGTGCAGTTTTTTTGAAACTGTCCCTAGCCTAACAGCTGTACAAGAACTAGTGACAGAAGGGAATACTTGACATATTTATAAACAAAATATAAATTATTTCCTATCCTTAGGGGAACAGATAAGCATCTCCAGTCTAATATATTAAACAGCAGAGCAGAAGAAAAAAAAATGCAAGACGGATCTTTCAGTGTATTTAGGCTTTATGTATCTGACCGTGCTCTTGTTTCATTTGCTACACCGTCTCCCTCATTCCTAATTAGGCACCTGCCTGCCAGAAACACTTCTCTCTGCCTCCTCTCAAGGACAGAGGCAGGTACTGGGGCTTGTGTTGTAAGGCTATATGCCAGGTTAGCTTAACTGGCCACCGGGTGTCACTGTCTGACAGAAATAAACTTTGGTAGGCTGGAAACTCCAGATGCTTTCTTGGCTTGTATGCTAGAAGTTGTAGGTTTCATTCTAAATTCGTCTTCCCCATCTGGTCCTTCAGTGGATGGAGTTTTAAAGAATATTTGTGAGTGGGTTGCTGTTGTTTTGAATGGATTTTGGAAAATACTTGCAGATTTTTTTAAAAACAAAAAGCAGGGGAAAAAATGAGAAAAATAAGACAACTTCTGAATATTTGGGAGATGCTGTACTGCTAGAAATTGTCAATTAGATTTATTTTCTGGCATCAGAATCCAAACTGCAGATAAAAATCCTACCATTGCCTGTGTGGAAGAAAAAATAGTGCTGAATTAATAGGTAAAACCTGTTCCCCCAGATTTTTCAACATAAAGAGTTAGATTTCTAGTGTTTTCAGGTCAACAGGGAGCCTACTGAGGCTTGTGGCTAGATGTAAGGGAAAAAGTCTGATCTGAAATTGACCAAAAGTGTAAAACAATGCTTCAAGAAAATTTTCTTTCACGAAGCTTAAGCACAGCTGCCTATTTAAAAGAGAAAATATTTTGGTACTCTTACGAGAGGGAATACGTTGGTACAACTTTAGAATCTCTTATGCAGATGATGAGAGGAAAGTAGAAAACAAAATAAGAAGTATTTTATCTCTTACCAGATAATGTAACTGAGTGCCATGCCCTTACAGTGAACAGTTGAGAAGAACAACCAATTAATTAAAAAAAGGGGTAGTAACCTAGAAAAGGAGGATAAATTAATCCCAGGGAAATGAGGAAAATGAAGACAGTACCTCAATGAAATGTACATTCTGAGTGGAGTAAAATCATTGAGTGTGATAGAGATCAAAGGATTTATTGCCTCCTGTCTAATAGCAATGGAAGGATTTATTGCCCCCAAAACCTGTGGCTTCCAGAAGAATGTACTTACCCCAGTGTCTGCTAAATGTGGATAAATTCCTTCCCTCACAAGCTCTTTAAAATGTGGAAAGATTTACTTCCTTCTGAACAGTCTGCCTCAAATAAGCAGCTACAAAGTATGGCACAGATGGTGCATTTTCCTTCTCTTTAAGGAGAGAATTTCACAGAAGGGGCCTAAAAGCAAGTAAACATTTTTTTCCGAGTTTAAAAATGAAATACAACTGAGGGAATAAAAGCAAATATTATAAACCTACAGAGGCTGGTTAGAAAGACTTCTGAGGTAAGGTATTACTTGAAAACAATGATATAAGGCAATCTAATATGACAATTCAAAGGCAAGATCATCAAGTATATAGATGTTTCATTTTATAATGAATTTTATAATATTCTAAAACAGTTGTGGAATGTAGCCATGATGATCTAAGGGTATAACCAAAGCAAGGTTCACAGGGACTTAATACTTTAATTTTCTACTCACACAGCTGGGAAACCAGGCAAGAGTTCAGGCATCCACAATCTGCTTCAGGACTAAAAGAAACAGCAACCATCAAGCCAAAATTTTGCAGCTTCTGTTTCAAATCCGGAAAAAGGTTTGTGCGCCCAAAAGCAAGTCTGCATTTTTCCAACTACATCATTGGGCCAATAAAAGATATTTATTCTGCCCATAAATCTTTTCTTGCTATCATTAAAATGTTAGAATATGTTTAAAGCTTTCAGATGTTACTAGTTGTTATGTAATAAAGAAGTTGATTATACATAAAACACTGCTTATGTGGAATAGCAGTCAGGTTCAAAGAATCAGTAACTTCAGAGACTATGAGGATAAATGAGAGCTTGACCAAAAAATAGAAGCTGAAGTTAAGCATGCCTCCAGCTAAGCAATTCTGTCTGCTGTTGGGCTTTCCAGATCAATTCCCAGCTGCCAAGAGTTATTAAAGGCCAGAAAGGTGGAAGTGTACAGTAGAGGCACTTTTGGTCAGGAATGTTTTCTCTTTAAACTCAAACTTTGTACCGGAATACTGAAGTTGTGGTCATGTTTGCTGGGAAGCAGTTTCAGTGCTAGGATGGATATCTGACAGAACGACATCAGGGATGACGTGCCTGGACTGTCTGACTCCCATCTGACTCAGACTTGAGCCTGGGACACCTAAATGACAGCCCTGAAGGTGTAGCTACCTAATTCCTCCTCTGGGAGTTGTAATAAAACCAGCTTTCAATAAAATGTCAAGTGTTCATTGGACTAGTGAGAAACTAAGAAAAATTAGTGGTTTAAATATTGTGAGCAGTAACTGCTTACAGGCAGTAAAATGGATCAACGAAGAGGGGAAAGGGGTGAGGAAGTTTGAACCTTGGTGTAAACCATAGGGAAGTGCTGATACAACTTAGCTGAGGAGTCAAAGACAGCAAAAGAGGAAAATTGTGTATCTGGGCTTTCCACATCTCAGGCAAGGATGCCTGAGGTGTGTCATCTTCCCATGTATTAGCTTCTTTCTCATTTAGAAAGGAAAATAATTTAACTCTCAGAAGGACACAAGAACTGAGAAAACTGTTTCCCTCTTAGCTCTGATCTGCAATATATGGGGTCACTTTTGCTTCCTTAGAAAAGTATTTCTGGTATCACTCACTGGAAAGTGGCCTAGATCTTGTCTTTTCCTTCTCGCTTGTGCTTTTTTGGGGCCTGACTTTCCTGTGAAAAGCACTGATAACATGAAGTCAATCAAAAATTATGCTAGATAGAGAGGGGCAGAGCAAGTAAGCATAGACACAACACAGAGCTCCATGGGTGCTATCTGTCCTACTAATGTATCCTGCTCAAGAGCTTCTGAGCTAGTACCTGAATTAGTTTAAGAGCTAGCACAGGCAGCACAGAGCTACCTGGCAGCGTAAACATAGCCCTGGAGCAATGGGATGATGCTGTCCCATTCCATTGTTGTCACTGGTACAGGGAGGTCCATCATCTGAAGAGCAAGAAATAGGCACAAATCCTGTCTCATTTTCATTTGCTGCCAATCTGAACTCATACTGCCTATTCTGCATAGGTATTGCAGTAAGCAGCCAAAGAACAGGGCTTGGGCAGGTGTTGGTTTTCAGCCCTCCTCGACATCATGCTGTGTTTGCCTTCATGCTTCATTGTGGGGCTTCACAGATGAATATGAGAGAAGCAATAGTGCACTGAAGGAGCACTTAGAAAAGCAAAAGCTAATATTTGCTGGCTAACTTGCTTCTTTATACTTGGAGCAGGGATAGTGGTACCTGAAATCCTGTTGTTGTCTAGGGGTCAGTCGATCAAACTTCTGGAACCTCCACTCTGGCATGTGGTGGGCTGGACCCGGCTGACAGCCAAACTCCCACCCAGCTGCCTGCTAACACCCGCCCTTCTCCCAGGGGGGACAGGGCTGGGGAATAGGAAGAAGAGGATTGAGAAAGCTCATGGGTTGAGATACAAACAGGGAGATCAGTTACCAATTACTGTCACAGGCAAAACTGACTTGGGGAAAATGAATTTCTTGCCAATCACTATAAATATTTAATTACTGATTTGGGTATTGGGAAACAAAAATCAAAAAGGAAACAATACATACTTGGGGAAAACAGTTTTCCTCCAGCTTTCCTCCTTCTCCTCTGAACTTGTGTCATGGTTTAACCCCAACCAGCAATTAAGCACTGTACAGCAGTTCACTCACTTCCACCCCCCCCCCCCCCCCCCCCAGTGGTATGGGGGAGAGAACTGGGGGAAAAAAAGTAAAACTTGTGGGCTGAGATAAGAACAATTTAATAGGATAGAAAGGAAGAAAATAACAATGGTAATAATAACAATAATAAAAGATTTGGAGTATACAAAACAAGTGATGTACAATGCAGTAGCTCACCACTTGCCAACCGATGCCCAGTCAGTTCCCAAGCAGTGATCTGCCTCCCAGGGCAAGTCCCCCCAGTTTATATACTGGGCATGACATCACACGGTATGGAATACCCCTTTGGCCAGTTTGGGTCAGCTGCCCTGGCTGTGTCCCCTCCCAACTTCTTGTGCCCCCACAGCCTTCTCGCTGGCTGGGCATGAGAAGCTGAAAAATCCTTGATTTAGTCTAAACACTACTGAGCAACCACTGAAAACATCAGTGTGTTATCAACATTCTTCTCATACTGAATCCAAAACATAGCACTGTACCAGCTACTAGAAAGAAAATTAATTCTGCCCAGCTGAAACCAGGACACCTTGGTGTTCCCTCTGTTTCTCTTTTTGTTCCCTCCTCCTCTTTCTGGGGCATTTTATGCTTTCCCAGAGACACCGCCATCTTGGCTGGGGGGCCGAGCGGTGCCCTGCGGCGGGCAGGTCGGATCCGGCTGGAACCGGCTGTGTCCGGCACGGGGCAGCCCCGGGCTCTCCTCACAGAGGCCGCCCTGCAGCCCCCCTGCCAGTGCCTGGGCACCTGCACCCAAACCAGATGCCACCGCCAGAAGAAGCATTTGTCAAAAAGGCTTTTTAAATCTCTTGTGGCACAAATACTCAGGAAAAACATGGGCCAGGCGGGGAATCATAAGAAAGCTGGACAACAGTGTGCTCGCCTTGCTGCGCACAGGGGAGGCAATGGCCTCACCCCAGCATCTCACACCGCCCACGGCCCCCAGGTTTGTGTCGGTATGATCACAGCCAACGGGAACACTGCAATGGGTGGCTTTGGCCTGTGGCCTGTTAGACAACAATGTCACAGCCATCTTTGTTTGGTTTTATTGCCCTTCTTTGATCTCCTGACAACCTCGGTTATTAGTCTTGTGTAAGGGCAGCCCTCCTGAAACCCATTAGACACTCACTAGTGCTGAGATCCTTGTTCGTCCACCTCCACTTCATGCAGCCTCCCTGTCCCTCCTGCAGCTTTGGTCCAAAGCAGACCTTGGCGGCAGCTCCTGGAAGCGGAGCTCTTCCCCAGGGGCTGGCCTTGGTGGGTCACCATCCACAGCAGCTGGGGCAGGTCGGTATGTGCCTGGCCCGACGTCGGGCTGTGAAAGGGACAGAGGTGTTCTGAGGGGAGATGGGACCTTTCCATGTGCCTTTGAAAATCTCTCTCCAGAACCTTGCACCTGTATAACCGCCTTTTGTAGCACCAAGCATACAGCTGCCTGATAATAGCATCACTTAATCTCAAAATTTAAATAAGGATCAGACTTGAGAGAAAAATGTTTCAAAACAAACACTTGGAGTTGTCTTCAGGCTGCCGTGTAATACTAAAAAGACCATATTAGGGAGTGATCGCATTTTGGAAAACTACATTACATAGATATATTTATTGTCTAAACAAATTACTGCTATTGCGTTGCTGTGCTTATGTTTATATATATACACACAGACACATAGACATTTCTAACCAGAGCAATGCAGAAACTGAATTTCAATATAGACTAGTTTTCAGCTCAAAAGGCAATAGCAATTTTTTTAAACTTATTTTTGAGTGATAGAATATTTTAAAAAATATATTCCTCTCAGCCTATGTGAGCATGCTAGAATATTTTGATGACAACTGTAGCCCAAATGGCAAGGTCCTGTTACAAGGAATTCATCACAGATGTAGTCCTTAGGCCAAATTACAACCGAAAGAAGACTGGAAATTAAATGGTAAGAAACAGCTGATATGTTTTAATTTATGAAATGCACTTTCAGTAGGTTCTGACATATTTTTACTTGGTAGTAGTACTGTGGGCAATGCGGGAGCCATCAGTGAAAACTTTCAGCTCCCATCCCTCTCCCCTTTGGCAGCTGTTGACCATCATTTCTCAATCAGGTCCACTTCTTCAGCATGTGAGTGAGCTTCAAAACTTTTCTCCAGATGGCTGTTGAAGTTGGGAGTGATGTCTGTGAGCTGCGTATTAAATATCTGAGTTCCTTGTGCAAAGTTTGAGCCTGCAAATTCAGGCAGCCTTGTTTTTTCTGGGAGGCATGAGTGGGTGGATGCAGCTGAGGCAGGGAGAAGGCAGGATAAAGTGTGGAGTAACAGGACAATGAGAGCAATGGCATGTCAAACCCATGAAACTGAAAGTTTTTTATACCTGATTTCTGTGGGATTTGAAGCAGGTCCTATGCCTCACATTACTTCAGACAGGGCTGGCCTTCAAGGCTGTGCAGGTCCTTGTGCCTCAAGGGCATCCCTCAGGACTGTCTGCACCATGGCACACATGTTCATGCAATGCTGTCTCTGCCCAGAGTATCTCTGTTCCCTGGGAATATTGCCAAATTTTCAGATCCCTGTAGAAAAGATTGTGTACCCTTTTTTTCAGATCCCTGTAGAAAAGATTGTGTACCTTTTTTCTGCTCCTGTCACAAGAGTTTTGTCACTGAGGGAGAGGCAGAGAGCATGCTTTGTATTTTCTCAGGGATGGTGATTACTATTGCATTTGCACTGCTGTGAGGTCCTGCTCCCTGGAGGCACTATGTAAGCTGAGACCAGGTTTTTATCACTATCAACAAACCCCATTTTTTCCTGAACTCATGGGATGGGATCTAATCTAAAGATAAGATTCTTAGTAACTGGTCAACTGAATTGCTCCCTGATTACTGTTAAATGCTGTGGATCATTTATCTGCAGATTATGATGTGAATTTAGGTGCTTGCATCACCTATGGATAGCTAAATGTGGACACATAATCTTAGGTGTTTTAACCTTAAATTGGGTCACACTCACCGTTCTTCAGAAACTTCCTTGTGACTGTTGTCAAGCAGTTTTTTCATACCACGTTTGTACTCTCTCCCCATTTCATCCCTCCCAAAAAGCTAAAGTATACAAATAGGATCAATAACTTCTATACACTTGTGTGCTGTCTGTTTCAGTTACATCATACACATTCCCAGTCACACTGACTATAGAAGACTTGTGAATTTATTCAGTACATAATGTATCTATATTAAAAATACAGCTTGTCAGAGCCCAAACTTGTTTCCTCTTCATTCAAGCCTAGCTCTAAATCATTCTCTCTTCGTGTGTTGGAATTAAGCTTTACTTTGCTTTATTTTTCTGGATGTATTAAAAAGGGTGCCATCACAGTATTCAGCTTAAGTTATCCTCCAAAAAGTAAAGAAAAAGTCCCAAGTCCTAAATAGTGTCCTATATGTGATGTGCTAGCACCCTTTCATAAGGCACAGTGTAGTCATTTCTGGGAGAGGATTGCTTCCAACAAGGCCTCATTCAGTGGATGAAGAAACCCAGGATACTGGGAAGTCCCAGGGTTCCCATGTTGAGCGTGGGTTGCTAATATGTGGGTTGTGAACAATTTAAGTACAGCTTCCGTGAAGGAACTGTGAGAGTGCAGGAGCTTCTGGCTGATCTGCAGGAAGGATGAGATGGCCTCCTCGTTCCAACCCCATCACACCGAGGTGTGGTAGGACACTTTCACTCCAGCGTGGAGCCATGGCTGCCAGTGCAGTGTGTCTAGAATTGCCCCTCTCTGAAGTACGTGGTGTCTGGTGGGTCTTGGCCATCTGAAGACTTTACGTGAAGCTTATAGATCCAGACAGGACAGCAATCCCTACTGTAAAGTGAAGGATGCGTCTGTGCCACTACTACACAAAGTGAAAATTAGTTCCATTCATGTGTTGTGTGGCTGTTTGACTTCAACAGTGTTGTGATCAAACCCAGTTAACTATGGTGAAATGCAGTGTTGGGATAGTGGTTCTCAGATATTTACCCCAGGTTCTCCCTGAGGATGCTTACTGGGTATGACAAAAGTCTACTGAAACAGAGAAAAGATGTTCAAATCTGAAGGAAAGCTTGCATATCCAAATGCTTCTCTGCCTTGTTTTGTTTCCTCCGGCTGAATCAGTGGACTATTATTTTTTCCTACAAACCTTTGTTTCATGAAAAATTTATGGCTTCACAACAATCAGCTCACATCTGTGTTGCCTGCAGGGCAGACACAACAGTATATCAACACTTTGGTGCCCAATAGCTTGCATATTATTTTTTTACAGTTTCTCTTCATTATCACTATTTTATTTACAGTTTTTTATATTTTTCCCCAAGTAGGAATCTGATTCAAGCAAAAACCTTATGGGGAGACAGCAAGGACTGCGGCATCACACTAAGATTAGAGAAGGACCCTCAGGAAAACCATGTAGTTTATACAAATATGAGATTAATAGTACCTGTGAGCTGAGATCTAGACTTTTAGTCTTGTTCTCTATCTGGCTTAGGAATCCAGGAAGTAGAAAAGTCATCATGTCTGGTAGTCCTGGGCTGTTAGAGATCCACTTAGTGGATCACAGTGATCCAGGAGACCTTCAGTCAAATTGTTAAAATCTGAGTGCAAAATGAGCCTGGGTTTCTGCTAAGATGTAGCCTGTGTTTCCTTCAGGTTTGTACTATTACTCTCCGAGAAAAGCTCTGAGTAATTTTCAACAAGTTGTTTCATTGTGGTGAATTCACTATACTGTGGTATATTCTGGGGTTTATTTGGCCACAGAATAATTTATTTGTCAGTATCAAGAGCTAATACAGCTGTTTGGATCTTGCTGCTGAATCTAAAAGGATAGTATGTAGAGGGAATCACTTTTAGGATGGACAAATAATGTACAAATCTTTCCTGTGCTGCTAAGCATTTCAGAAATTCCCACCCTTTCCCAAAGTCTAACTAGGAAGACAGACCAGCTGGCTGCCCACATGAACTCTCTGGTGGGGATGAGGAAGGCTGCTGGTTACCCCACTAAGCATTTGGAATTGACAGCTTGCAGGCTCCTGGGATGTATAGACACAGGAGAGGGGAGTTCAAGCCTGTTAGAAGCTGGTAACATCTGGGTGAGGGGGAGAGGGGATGAAGTGCAATCTGTGGTGTGGGAGAAAAATGAGAGTCCTAGATTTCCAGCCAGGCTGTTCTGCAGTGCCTTCTCCCTATATCTGATTTATTGTGTATCAAACACAAGTAGAACACATGATACCACAGACAGCTGCCTCTAAGGGGAGTACTCGTCATTGCTCCCTGACAGCATGTTCCTGTCAATGACCAGTCCAAAACTTGGCTAGCTCCTCTAACCTTGGCACTCAGGTTGAGTTGGTCGTGGTACACAGGTAATGTCAAACCTTTCATTTCAGTTCTGCAACAGGCCCAGCAAGAGCCCTTAATGCAGTTCTACTCAATTCATTTTTATTGAACCAAGCTCAACTGATCTCATCAGAATTTGCTCAGCAAGAAGCAGCACATCAGCTCTGTCACGTCAGTGAAATCGTGCTGCACTCACAATGGGAAACTGAAATGCTTCAGTGTTTTGCAAACGAGAGGTGTGACAGGAAGGTGGGAGACTGTGTATGGAGAAGGTTTCTCTGGGATCCTGTCAAAATTCCAAGATGATTCCTATCTAGGTCTGGATAGAGTCCCCTGTTTAATTTTTCCTGCTCCAGTCCTTTCAGTCCTTCTGACTTGTAAGTGGGTCCTCTGTTGTGGATATTATATAGTATGCTGTGCGTTTTTGATCCTTATAAGTTCTCAAAAGACAGAAGATTTGTTAGAGGTCTGTTTTGTGTGGATTTGTTCAAGATATAAAGGGAAATGCAATAAAGGTAAACAGAACCACAGCAAAGGCTTTCTAAACATAAACTCTTCTTTACCTAGACTTGTGAACAAAATACATCAATTATTTTCAAAGTCACAATTCTTTCTCATAAGCTAGAAAAGTGAGTCTTCAGCAGTGTCAACTACTTGCTCAGCACATTTTATGCATCGCCTAGTATTTAACAAACAAAAAATCTTAGAAAACTGGATTAACCAGCTGGCATTTGCCAGTTCTGGTCTTATTAAAACAAGCAGGTCATATTTACCAAGCCTCAATATGATCACAAACACAAAATGCATCTTTTATTTTCAGTATGGAATACTGTGATTTTAACACAGTTTTAACGTTAGTGGAAAGAACACTTTGCTTAAGTGTTTGATGCTGCAGTTATATATTTGGAAGGATAGTAGGGTTTTTTTTTTGTGGTTTTGGTTTTTTTTTTTTTTTTTTTTTTTTTTAAATGGAAAAGGCAGTTTATACTGCAAAGGTGAAAGGATCTCCTTCATCTGTCCAGACCAAATCAGTGTGTTTGCAAGGTAACCAAGGCCAGTCCAAAGGGGACAATGTAGCAGACCCTGCTGTGACACAGGGAAAAGTTGCTAGTTCAGAAATTACTAATGTAGAAATACAAATCTCAGACTAAACCAAGACAAGTGGTGTACCTTGAAATACACATCAGATCTAAATGCAGAGAACTATAAAAAAGAAAATAAAGAAAAAATTTTTGAGGATGCAGCCTCCTGAACTTCCATGGCCCTCAAGTACCAGTTGAATTTGGGGTTGTTGAACACCCGGTGTGCTGGATGGGGCACTGACATCTAGTGGGAAAATAGTTTTCTACATGTAAGCGCGTTCAAATTACCGCACATTAAAATCATGTTTAAAACGTTAATGCAAAAATATCTCAGGTGTACAGATAGGTGATGCTCCCAAGCGCCCTGTTTGCTACCTGCAAAACATTGCAGAAACTCTCTACGTAAGACAAGCAACCCTATCATCTGTGTCTTCTTTTTTTTTTTTGTCCTTTTTTTTTTTTTTTTGGTTGAACACCACGTGACTCTGAGCACTTGCAGTTCTTGTGCTTGTAAATACAGCTAATAACGAGTGCTAGGGCCCTGAGGGCTGTCTGAACACATAGGGCAAAGTGGCTGGCTGGCCTGCCGGGGTACTCGGTAGATGGAGCACTTCACTCATATAATACACACTGCTGGGCCAGCACGAATGCTGGGTGATGGACTAACACTGATGATGTAGATTATACTCAGTGGTTGTCTTCTGGTACTGTAAGAGCCCTAATGGGTTTTATTTTTAATTTTGTCAATGGACCCTGTATATTTGCAGTCTAACTTGATGCTATTTTAATGATGTTGGCAAGGCTGAATGTGTTGCAAAAGCATGTGTTGCTTTTGCGCTTTCCAATAACGTATTATTTTAATTTCTCCAAGGAATGGTATCAATGTGTTCCTTTCCCTCCCCAAAGCATGAAATCTTGTAACACATTCAGAGCTTGAGAGTTTGCAAATTTTGTGGAACTATACCGTAACTCAGTCTTTGGAAGTGGATCTCTTGACAGTATTCCAGAGCTGCTAAGACATTCTGCTGGTAAGTCATATTTTTTTATTTTCAAAGTCTTGCAGGCTTTAAAATGGAAATTAAGAAGGCCATTATAAAGCTTCCTAAGAAAAAAAAAAACACCCATGTGCCAGCACTGTAAAAGGCAGTTGTTATATTGCTAGACAAATGAATGTAAATTAGAGAAGAGCAAAAAATGGGCATGAAAGATGGAATATGACATAGATAAAAGTGGAATAAAACCATACAAGAAAAAATGAGTCAGAAAAATCATGAAAGGAACATTCATACTAATTTAGTGAAGGGAAGGAACAAAATTCAAAGTGGCAAGACTGTGTATCCCAAATGGCTTTCCTCACATCTTTCAGCCTGCCTAGTGGCCCACTGCTGTGAGTCACACTTACCACCTTCTCGAAATTCCCTGAAGTGTTATCAGCTATGATTACTGCATGCAGTCGTGTGTTCTGTAACCTTGAGCCTTGTGCCATTAACTATCACTGGTATATGAGACATGAGACTTGCTGAATTGCTGTCCTGGATTTAGGCACCTAAATTCAACCTACTCTCCAAATAAGGCACTTCAAATCCTGTCCCCCAGTTCCTGAAGTGAGATTTGGGTGAACTTTATGTACCACAGTCCAAAACTGGGGAAACAAAAAAAGATCCACATTAACTTTTCAGCTGCTATCCTTAAAGCACTGAAACCTACAAACCATTCACTTTGTTACTGAAACTACAGTTGCACCTCTCTGTCCATATCCAGAACTTCCCCTGTCCAAATATCCCAGGGCCTTGTTCAAACCCATGGCTAATCATAATCCAGAAATTATTAATCAGATTATGAACTAAATCCAGGCTCATCTTCACTTTGGTCCTCTGTTGGGCTTGTTTGCAGAACAAACTGCACATCTGCCACTAGGACAAGGCCCCCTGCAAAATGCAATTGCAGCTGGTTCCTTTTAAAAGGCATCTGGAAGACGAAATAGTGCCCTATATTTATATAGGGGCCAGACCATTCTGGCCTAGTGAATCATGATTTTCTTCTGTGTAATGACACAGCTTCAGTAAGAAGGATGGAGAATGTTTAACGCAGACAGCATAGCCTGGTGGTTACGGCACCCTCTCAGCAGACGTCTTGTGTCCCCACAGGCTGTGGGAAGGACTGATTTCTTGCCAAGTGTTTGAGCTCCACACTGGGAATATGAAACAATTGTGGAAAGACTTTGAGAATGGAAAAAGACCGCTGCTCCTGCCTTTACCTTTTCTATCTGTAATGGCTGAAAAAGGCATCTCCTACAATGTTGACATGTATTTAGAACACAAATGTTGGTTCACACACAAACTGAAGGGGAAAGTGGTGAAATAAAAACAATCAGCCAACAAACTTGTGTGTACATCCAAACCAGCTTGATCTTCTTACCTAGTAATGCTCCAGTATCTCACTTGAAAGCCAAAGTAAAATGGGACCGATATAAAAAAGGGAACATACAAAGCACCTATTTCATTCTGTCTGAGACTTGTCTTGTGTAAATTGCATATTAAGGCCCTTCACAAAGCATCACAAAGCTGACCACTGTCAGCTCAGCTTTTAACAATGAAATTTGGACAAAAAGAGTCTGCAGGTGCGTTGCAAATGGTATGTTTGTGAGTTTTTGTGTCAGAACTAAACAGGCGAAGTCTATTGAGAGTCATTGTGAGAGGTCTGAAACCTTTTTGTCAAGGAGCAATTAGAATACAAAACTAGACCAATTCCTTTTCAAGTGGGTAGATTTTAGAGGAAGGAAGGATTATGCCTTTGGTATAAATGTAGCAGTCCAGGCAGTAATGAGCCTCCTTGCCCTTAAGTGAAATCTGGGTGGCCTAAAAGGATCTGGGAAGCAACATAGTCCCTCCCACCTACAGTTAATTTTGACTGATCTTCTCTTGCATATGAAAATTTAGAGATTGATACCATTCAAAACTTTGAACCAAGTGAAACAGAGAATCTTTGTAGAAAGCAATGAAAACTTCCTGTATTTTCTTGTAGCTCCTATGGAAGCCACCGTTCTTTAGGAAAGAGGACACCTATGGCAATAAGACCATTCATAAAATGAGTTGAAGACAGCAATTTGAATATAAATTCATGTACCACAACCAGAAATAGGGGAAATAAACAGAAGACATTGTAATTTAGTAGTTTTTATATGCACAACATTGTTAAGAATGTAACAGAAAATAAAAACATTTGTTCTGATTCAAATGAAGGCTCATATAGTCCAGTGCTCTTCACTGATCAACAGTAGATGTTTAGATATAATGTAAGAAACAGAGCATCTATACAATGTTTTTCACAGTATACAGTTCTGGCTTTGGCTACAGGAAACTAAGGATCTCAGGAAAAAAACCCACATGGCTCATAGGACCAAGAAGAAAGAAGAAAAAGATTTGAAGGATGAAGAAAACCTACAAAGAATAAAGGAAATGCTAGTTAATGATAAGTCTCAAAGGGCAGAAGTATTCAACTACTATTCTTGTTCTGTATTTAGAAAGTGTTGTCCTCGTTAAGAACTGCAAAGGTTGTCATAGGAAAGTTGATCACTATTTGAACAATCTACCTTCTTCTGAAATGTTAAAATAATTTTTTTTTTTGGTGTACATGTGTGTAATTTTTTGGCTCATACCTTTGACCAGAACACTCTGTTATTGGTATTACTTTTGGTGTTTCTTAGAATAAGCACAAGCACAGTCTGATATCTTATGCTCTGGTGTAACGACTGCAATTTCCGGCTCATCTGTCCCAGTGACATTACTTCTTGGAAGCAGATATTGCTCTGTATGACATAGTATTTAAATCCTTATCTCTTTACTAATCTGAAGATGTTTCTGATGTGTGAAAGAGGGCGATGGGAAATATGTAAATGTTTTTGATGATCAAGTCACAAGTTTGGCAATAGTAGCAGGAATAGTTGCTGTCATACTAAGCCGACTAGCTTTCCTGGTAGATAGTTCAGGGAGTGTGCTGAAGAGCTCACATAGCCTTGCTGTAACACAGAGGATGCTGGTGATGAGCATGCCTGCAAGGCAGAGGTCTGTAAGGTGGTTGCCAGTGAGGTACTAAGCACTGGGACTGCATGATGAAAAAGTGTGGTTTTCTAATGGGAGCTTTTTTACAGATTGGTGGAGGGAGAAGAGTATTGTGCGTCAAAATATGACTGCAACAACTGTGCTTCCAGCCACAGTGAACTCAGAACAAAATTTTGTCTGATATTTCTATGCTTCAAGGGAAGTTGTTCCATCACTCGACACTTTGGCCAATTAGATGAGATATCAGTAAAAGGTATGTCATACTCTTACAACATGCAGTCAGCAGATATCATGTATCTAAAACCTATAGAGAGTCAGCTTGCAGATAATATTGGAAAATGATAAACATCGCAAATCATGGCCTCATTGTGCTGGGTGGCCATGGGGAATATGTGAGGAATTCGTGTCTTGTAAGACTAAAACGTAATAGTGAATATTATTGCAAATGTTTAAAGATCTGGAGGCAGAGTTATCTAGAGGAGAAAAGAAGGGTATTGCTAACATTCTTAAAGAGGGAATACCCAATTTCAGGAGTCATTTCAGGTAGGAAAGAAAATTAGAACATCGATTGTAACTGATGGGAGAACTGAAAAAAGGTTTTGGGGGTCAGATGGTATAGAACATCTGTTCATCCTGGCTCTATATTCACTTCATCCTTAGGCAGCCTGCTGATCCTTTATGGCTTTGGTGGCAGCTACTGAACCCTGAGCAGGACTAGAAACTAGGATGTTTTGGCAGCATCCTATAAAGAGAGAAGAACCTATGAACCCGAAGAACTTTTGTAATTCCAGCATAGGCATCCACCACCAGGAACTGTTTGTGTTTCTTGAGGAAAGTCAGCTCAAGCAACTGTGGGTACAAATGATTCCTTTCTGTTTGACCTTTTGTAGCTCCAGGATATGTAAACATAAAGAGACAGTAGAAGTTCACCACTGCTATTGAGGTTACTTGTGGGTTTTCAGAGTTTCAGGTTTGGACTATTTTGTTTGTGTTGAATTTTACTAATTGCACCTTGTCTAACCCCATAAAAAACAGTCTTTGTCACCATCAGTTGAATGGTCTGATGGTATAATTTTGTCCTTACTTCCCAATGTAATTACTAGGTCAATAATGCTCAATGTTTGCCTTCCCCAAAATCTTCCAGTTCTAAATTTCCCGTTCCTCACTGCCAGTTCTACAAAACAGTTTACTGTTACAAAACAGTTAGAAAACGAGCCATCTATATCAGTCAATTATATGGCACCCTATATCCCCAAACTCAAAACCACTGTGATTTGCATTTAAATTAATACTTTGACAGAGACCTTACCAAAAGAGTCTCTGAAATTAAGCAAGCATTTAATCCTCCAGAAAGATTAACAATCTTTCAATCTCAGGAGTTTGAAAAACCTGTATCTGTAAAAGAAATCCAGTGGTAATGTGCAATCCATATGCATGTCAAATCAGCAAGATATCTGAGCCTCTGTGAATGTAAACACATATGCCATTCCTTTTCCCCTTGACCCTGGGACCCTGTACTGAAGAGGGAAGTAGTCTCTAGTTGAGCATATTGGCTAAAGCATCCCAAATGTCCAGGTTCATTTGATATGAGAATGCTTCAGAAATGCACAAAGAGAAAGTCCCTTGTTTTGGAGATGTTATGTTAGGAGGAGGACAGTGTTTATTTGCATCCAGTGATGTGGAGAGAGGTCTCTCTTGCCTTCAACTTTTCCAGGCTGGCTTTCCATTGTCACTGCAAGTATGTGAATTTTCTGAATTGTCCCATGTTGTTGAGGTTTAGTTTCAGAAATCATGGCAAGAAAGGGGAGTTCCTCAAAACAAAGAAGGTTGCTTCTTCCCATCCCTACCAATGTGACTGTAAGGGAAGAGGATCTCTGCTTGCCTAAGCATAGGAATTGTAATGTCATAAATATGCCCCGCACTTTACTCACTGTACCAAACAGCTTGTGCTTGTCCACTGTTAGTGATAACTAAAGGCAGCCTCCAAACAGCAGACCACATGAAGACTATGAATGCAATTAATTCAGCCAGAGATCTTCACTTGTTGGATATAATTTTGGGGAGCTAGTGACAAGCTAGATACTTGTTCCTGTAGTGACATTTACCCAGTTATATTCTTTAGCTTCCTTGCTCCTCATTATCCCTTTCCCATCATATGCAGAAGACATTTTGCAAAGGCATAGTACATTTTCAAGTACCAGATTTACCATATGCATGCAGACTGCCTGCGATACATAAGTACCAATACTTCTTTGCTGTGTGTGTATAATTAATCCATTATGACCGGGAAACACAGCATGTGCTGTATATGTACAAAATTGTTGTGTCATATTTCTGCACTGATCTATTGTTTTTGGAAACCACTGGGTCCGCTGAGCAGTCACGATGCATTTCTTTCTCAGCATGCACAGTAAATATGGTGGCCTTAGGAATAAGTAGACCTACCACTAGCAATCCCAGAAAGCCAGTTGTCACTTGAGGTACATATTTTGTTCTCAAAACTCTTGAGGAAACAACTTTGATAGTGGCACCAACAACCTGCAGGTTGCCAGCTGATTGGTCGGCTTGGTGTAATTGTTAGGAACCCACAGTTCATCAGTATGGTCTTGCCAAAGAACAAGAGCAAACAGCTTTAATTTTGGTCTTGGACCTTAGCTCTGTACTGTGAGACCATGGAGGTAGGACAGGCTCTTTATACAGCTCTGTAAATCTCCAGTCCCTCATATGGTAGTTCTGGCATCACTGGAAGTCATCCCCACTTCTCAAGATGGTATGATTATCTTATACTTCAATAGGCCTCCTGCTCCAGAAAGGCTTGTGTACCTACAAGAGTAGGGAAGCCTTTGATATCTGCCACATCTGTCTTTAATATTTTGTCCTTGGTTTCCCTGTTGAGTATTCTCTTGTAATATCTGTAAGGATTCAGATGTCTTTCTGAGGAAGCCACTGCACATGTTTGAATTGTATAAGGGGACAAAAAAAAGGGGGGGAGGTGGGAGGGGACAGAGTATACCTGTGTGCAATATAGAACATTAATTTAGGGTGAGTTGTTGCACAACACACTGCAGCAGAAGTCCTACACGATATTCTCTGCATAGGTTAGAAAGGTTGGACAGTTCACCAGAAATCTTTGCATCTCATAGAAATACCAACAAAAATAGTGTTTGACATATTTTGGCAAATCAGTGTTGACAGTACAGGCAGGTTTACTTAGTTCTGGCTTGTGAATTACATGTCTGAAAGTTCAGATAGCTTGTGTGGACAGAGAGAATCAGTCAATCCAAGCTATGGGTCTCCATTTAAGTGTATCTGGGTAAATTTTTATAGTCTGTGATACGTAAGAGTTTAGACTAGAGCACCCACTTGTTAGTTCTGGCCTTGAATCTTGCTGTAAATCACTAATTGATGTGCATAAACTACAATCTGGAGGGATTTCTCTAGTGGCTGGATATTTAGACTTTCTCTCCAGCTGATCATCAGCCTCACTGCTGGTAGGACCAGCAAAGGAACTGCTCTGTATCAAATGTCAAAATTATTGTGAGCAACTGGGCAATAACAAAAATAGGGCCAACACCATTAAATATGTTAAACTTTTTAATAGATTGCAATTTAGCTTCTCTCAGTTGTTCTCATCAAGTCTTTTCTTTCACAGCAAAACAACACACTTTTTTTTTCTTCTATGTTAAACATTTAAAAAACCCTGAAGTTCTCAGCAACATAAAGACTAACTTGACTCCTGGATTCTGTTTTATCTAAGAACTACAACATTTTGGTCTCATGTGCTCTGTAATCTTTTGTCCATTCCCAAAAGAGCTTACTGAATACAGATTCAACATGGTATCTCACTGGCAAAAAATTGCTCCCACTTTCTATTTTGATGTTTAAATGACAATGTAATAAATGTATTAAAGAAAAAAGGTGTAAGTTAAGAATAGAAGTGGCAAGAGAACTGTGGCTTGGAAGCCTTGGGAGCCTAAATGTCTCCTTCCAAATTCTGCTATTGATCTGATGCTTATACACACACCCATATATATATATATATATATATGTATATGTATTTATATATACCACTTGGGAAGATCAGTGTGCCACAGACATATGCACATACCCCCTATTATCTGTAATGAGACAGCAATCTCTTCCAGTCTTGCCTGAGGACATTTGGTGTTTCTCCAACACCACTGCACTGTATTGTAATCAGAGCTATATGAAGAAAGGTTCTCATAGAGGATTTAGGTATTTTGACATTTTGTTTCATTGTGGTCTGAAAGCTCCTATCTCTCCAGAAGAGCTGTTCACCTAATTCTAGAGGAAGCTGATGAAGGTTGAGCTAGGTACATGCCCCTTTCTCTCAACACACGGAGAAGCACAGCACAGCTTGTTCTCCTTTACTCTTTCTAGTCCACAAGACTTATGACAAAATAATAAATTATTGTCTTTAGTAGTGGCAGAGCATATATACATGCTTACTAAAGTTATTACTAGTCTAATGGTAGATATGATTGTTCTCATTCCCCATGTAGCTGTCTGCGGAAGAAAATAGATACCTTCACTGCTGTTCACATAATGATAAAAAAGTGATTATGTGAAGTTGTTGACAGGATGATTCACATGGAGCTGGTAAGCAAAATTACCACCTTCAGCTAAACTCTACTGCCTCTGCATGGACGTCTGCTAGTAAAATGGTCTCTGATCTGTTTGACTTATCATGCCAGGTCGTAAACTCCAGCAGTTCAGGATTTGCTTCAAAAGAGGAACAGTAGTTCAGGCAGTTGGAGAGAGATGCACAACAGAATGGCTTAAGCTTGCCAGCTATCCCCCGCTTAAAAGTGCATGGAAGACAAAACTAATTTGTTCTCTTCCTCAGGGCTTAAATGATACAGAGCATTCACCTCAATTTAAATACATCAGATTTAAATATATAATTTAAATATATCAGATAAAATCAATTTATCTGATTTTTACAGAAGTTTCAGATATCTCCTTTATAAAAATAGGCTTTAAATGGTAATAATTTAGTTAAAATGACAGATTTATGCTGAAGTATAGTTATTGGTCTTCCATGGAGCAAGAGATTTTGTAAGGTTTCAGCAATCAATAGGTACATGATGAGACCGAGACTATTTAAGAAACAGTGTTAAGGGCATAACGAGTTGTCTAGCTGAAATCAGTGGGATTACTCATGTTTTTTAAGTGAACAGCTAGTGAGGAGTCTGACACAGACCCCATTAAAATTCAGGGTGAGAATTTCATTGATTTTTTAATAACTCTTTAGAGTGCTTTGCTAAACAGGAGGTTTTAGCACTCCTGTGCTAAGTGGAGGAGGGAAGAAAAGCTTTCTTTCAAAAGGCTTGGGGGAAGCGTTAGGTTGTTGTAAGGGAGGCCAACATAAGCTGTATACCAGCTGTAAACAAGTTAACTTCTGTGATCCCGCTGCTGGGAAAAGGGTTATAAGAGTGTTAAACAAACACAGAATTTACAAGAAGGACACCAAGAGATTGGGTAAACTGTCTGACAACCACACCGTTCTTCCCCCCTGCAAACCTGTGGGATAATAAACCCTTCTCTCTTTCATATATAGATAGATAAATAAACAAACTGCTCTTCTGAGAATTCAATGTCAACAAAGCCTCTAAAATCGCTTCTTAAAGCTTTTCTCCTACCTTTTCTTCTTCTCCCAGTACCTATAACCTTGTTTGCAACTCAGGAATAACTACTTGCTACTGTTGAATTCTTATCTGTCATCATGCTCCACCACTGATAACTCATTGGGAGATCATAATTGACATTCCGTACCTATTTTTGCCCCATCTTCTTCATGCTTTGCAAAATGTTCATCTAACTTGTGATTTTCCTATTGCGTCTGCAGTCCAACTCACTTTATTGAGAAGTCAGCCTTGCCAAAAGCTTGTCTGTACATGAAAAATTGCTTCCATAAAGTCTGAAATAATTACCAGCTGTGTCTTCTGAAATTCACACAGGCTACTATTCATCATTATTCAAACTGGACTTTGGATTCTTGTACTTTGTGTTTTTATACCAAACTTATCTATTTTTCTAAGCCTTTAAAAGTTCAGCTTCCTTGGCAAGTCATTGGATTTTTTTTAAATGATGAAAATCAAATTATCTTTTTGAAGTGAGTTTAATTTATTTGAGTTTCCTGATCAAAAACTATTGGTCTGCATACATACTTGTGGCATACAAACTCGTTTAAACTTCTCGTATCCTCAAGTTACAGAACACAGTAGGGAACATTCTCCAATTTTCAACAGAAAACTTCTAATATAATGTTCTTATTTTTACATATGTATTAAAAGCTGTGCAGATTGCATATGAAATGAAGCAGCTAGCTTGCTTCATTTATGTGCATCAATGTGCATTCAATGTTAAATACAAACAATGCTTAAAATGTTTACTAGATAATCTTAAATGAGTTGGACAAAAATTTCTCAGCCATTCATGTTAGGATAGCTCCTTGCAATTTCTGAATCATCAGATACTCCCTCCCCAGACAGTATGCACTTCCAGTCTTTAAGAACACATTTGCTCTAAGTCATTGCACATATATATATATATATATATATAAAAATATATATATATAAACTCCCACAGATAATAAGCAGAAATGAAATGTGGAAATTATCAAAAGTTATGAGTTATGAAATACAGAAAATTGATAAGGAAAGCCGTAGAGCTCAGCAAACATACATGGTCGGCAGGGTTCCTGGGAGTGAAAGGGTGGGGCTATGAGTTGAAAGGGCCATAAAAGGTGAAACAAAGTTCTGCAGTTCATTAGAGGAGATAAGGGACACTGACTATAGGGCGAAAAACTGCTGCTGAGAGTGCTTAAAAGCGGAGATTTTAATAACTGCTTATTCATCTCTAACCTTGTAGAAAAGTCTGTCTAGATTTGACATTGCCTTTGGGATACTACTCCTCCTGTTTGTTCTTAATGTTAAACTCAAAAAGTCTTTAATCTGATCTAGCCCTCTACTCACTGCTCCCAGAGGGGAGAGCCACTGGTCTCTAACAGAACTCAAATATTCAGATATGAAAGGCAGTGTTGATCCACAAGTTCTATACAGGCTTGAAGGAAGCTGCCAGGGGAGCTGAAGAAAGGTGAGAGCATACTCACCTCATACTCAGAGCATACTGTTGAGAAGACATCTCATATCAAAAAGCTTAAACTATTAATTCTGGGAAGTGTAATTTTATGTTGTCCATGAATTTACAGGGACACTGATAGATGGATTAAAATAGTATTTTATCATCATCATCATCATCATCATCATCATCATCTAATAAAAATGGCAATTATAGCAAAAGGGACCCATGGGTAACTCACAGTTTTAAGGGGATGACACAAATTACATGGAATTTACTTTTCTCCTCTTCAGATACTTTTGTAAAGATAACAGGAAAGGAACTGCATGTATTGGGCTCTGATGCTTTTTGGAGCTGTATAAATACCGATGTGTAAAGTGCATCTTAGCTACTAACAATAACTGTTTGAAAACCAGAGGTATTATTTTATCTCATAACTAACTCTGGAGTATTGTAAAACAAGAGCACATTCAACTTTGCATCTTTTTGCTTATGCTACATTCCTTTACCTTTTTCTCTCAGCATCTGCTTTTTCCTTTAAAATCTTGACTAGAAACCAGTTACTGAATGACATGGGAAGATTTCCCTACCCCACAACAGCATTATGACTGTGACAACTGCATTAAAAATGGGGAAGGTGTTCCAGTGCCCTTGAAGTATGGATGTGAGCAAAGATCTAAGATAGAAAGCCTTTAGCATGGATCTGAATGTCTGAGATAAGTTTGTCTAGTTAAAAATAACTGAAGACATAATTAAAGAGGGATGTTTGCAGCAGATGTCTGCATTTCAAATGCCACTGGGGATGTTATGAAAGTAGATGGTCAAAATCTTTTTTTTTTTTTGTTTTCAAGTGAAACACTGTTAGCTTTTCAGTCAACCTTTTCCAGTTCTCCCCTGGCCCTTTTTTGTTTTCTGTATAAGAAACCAGCTGGGTATTTCTGTCTAATCCTTTGAAAAATGAAAATTATTTGAGATGTGTTTATTTAATAATCCTCCTCTCTTCTTCCTGCAGAAAGTGATAATAATAGAGTTTTATTTTTTGTCTAAAAAGTTACAAAAATTTCCCATAAACATTCAGAAGAAAATAATTTTATACTGAAAGATGTCATAACAGAAATGTTTCAACCACTTCTGTATTATAAAAATAACAATAGAACTAATTTGCAGGTATAAGACTGAACCAAGTGTGCTGGTTTTGGCTGGGGTACAGTTAATTTTCTTCATAGTAGCTAGTATGGGGTTATGTTCTGGATTTGTGCTGAAAACAGGGTTGATAATTCAGGGCTGTTTTCGTTACTGCTGAGCAGTGCTCACCCAGAGCCAAGGGCTGTTCTGCTCCTCACCCCACCCCACCAGCGAGGAGGCTGGGGGGGCACAAGGAGCTGGGAGGGGACACAGCCGGGACAGCTGACCCCCACTGACCCGAGGGGTATCCCAGACCATAGGACGTCACGCTCAGCATATACAGCTGGGGAAGAAGAAGGAAGGGGGGACATTCGGAGTGATGATGTTTGTCTTCCCAAGTCAGCGTTAGGCGTGCTGGAGCCCTGCTGTCCTGGAGATGGCTGAACACCTGCCTGCCCATGGGAAGTGGGGAATGAATTCCTTGCTTTGCTTTGCTTTGCTTGCGTGTGCGGCTTTTGCTTTACCTATTAAATTGTCTTTATCTGAGCCCATGCGTTTTCTTACTTTTACTCTTCTCATTCTCTCCTCCATCCCACCAGGGTGGGGGAGTGAGCGAGTGGCTGCCTGATGCTTAGTTGCTGGCTGAGGTTAAACCACAGCACCACGGTAAGACCTAAAAAAGTGGGTGTCTAGGGGACACAGATAACTCTAAAATCTTACACTTGTTTCCTGCTGCCAGAGAAAATCCTTCTTTGATTTTACTCAGCAGCATGCAGAACTGTAGGAAAGAATCACTACCATAAAATTGGCAAACGTTTTCTCAGTTGTATAACAAAGAATACAAGGTATGTTCCACACCTGTAATTTTCAGTCATAGAGATTTTAATCATACAAGATTTAAATGTTTTGGCTTCCAGAAAAAAAGAGTTCTCAAATCTACTTAGTTAAGGCTGCTATGCAGGCTTCTATAATAAATCCTTCAAATTTTCTGCACCGACCCAGGTGAGTGGTTTGCTCTTTGAAGCTGAAGATGTTTTCAATGCAAGTGTTCAAAAGAATTGTTCGTATAGAGATGTCTGTTTTAGAGAAAGCAGGATGCATTGTTACTAGATTTATGCTTTATTGCAATACAGATTTGTCCAAAGGTATGCCACCAATTTTTAAGCACATTGGAGGTGAAGTTGTAGCAGATCCTGAAATTCCTTCAGGGGGACTTTTTTTTTTCTCAACGTTAACCTTATTTGGCATTAATTTAATCTAGATCACAATTTAACTGCATTTGAAAAATTGAAAGGATGCTGTCATATCTCTATATGATGCACTGTTTTAACTGGGTGAATAAGGGGTCCTCCAGACAAACTATGACAATTTGTGGCAGAGTGATTTAAGAAATGATGACCCTCCAGTTTACTTCCCTTTGCACAGCGAGTAGAAGCAGATATGTGCAAATGTGTAATGCTCCATGGGTCTCAGCCTGACAGTGATGTGAATTTAATGAACGCTGGGAAGTGTGGCAATAGAGGAGTGAACACACGTCTGGTTTTGCTGATTCTAAGAGGGATGAAGGAAAAACCTACGGCAGAAGAGTAGTAGATACCACCCTGGAGGATCTTCTTTAGTTAGCCTGACTCGTCAGGTGGCACTTGAAGTGGTCAAGCATTTTTAGCTGCCAAAGAAAATATCCAAAAATCAGGGTAAATAAAGCCTCAATTATCATAAGCAGAATCTCTTATTTGCCTACAGAGGTTTGGCACATGGACTTCCAACAGCTTTTGTGAAAGTAGTGCTGCTGGCTTCTGTGGGAGGTAAAAAACCCACAGATGGTTATTGCTGTATTTATTTGTCAGGTCACAATCCTGGATAGGAACAATTTTGATCTCTTTTTACATTTAGAGCTTGTTTTTTTCTTTTTCTTTAATTGTTTGATTGACTTATCAGAAAAGAAATCATATCATCTTGCTAACTTCCGCTATTTGTCCTGCATATGATAGTCATATGTTATCTATGATATTTATGTTAATATATATCAGTCATATAATAAAAGACTATCTCACACGGTCTGGTAGTTATTGCATGGTTTACGAGTTCAACTTCTGATCTCATATGGATAAGAATCTTCAGACGTAATATTTTACTCTTGGAAAGTGCTGATTCAACAAAACTAAAAAAGATCTTGCAGGAACTTAATGATGGGATAGGCAATATCCCACAGAAACTTTTTAGTTATGCTGTTCCTGCTGGACAGAAATAGCAGCTTTCAGTTGTTCCCTTCCTGAGCAGAGGCCCTGCTTTTCCTAAGATTATCTATATTGCTTTTGGCAATTTGCTTTTGGCAATTTACTTTGGCTAATGTTTTCAACAAATTCAGGCAAGTTTGCCTAATTTCAGACCAATAAATGAATTATCTGTGGACAGCTAAAGTCTAAAACTGAAGCATGCTGAGTCCAAAAAACAGACACCAAACTAAGTGAAACAGTTTTAAAAATTAGATCATGAGTCTTTCTGTATTTAAAAGTGGGATGCAGAGTTAGACATTTCAAAGAAAGGAATTATACATTTTTGAATGTTTACTGGTTTGTTTGTTAATGTTGCTAACCTATTGTTTTTTAATTATTTAGCTTAGGAGGAAAAGAAAGAAAAGCAATTTGGATTATTTCCTAGGTACTGATGTTTGGCCTTTTTATTGTGCCCGTGTTTGGCATGTATAAACCATTACATTAAAATCTGTGTATTTTAAAGAAGTGAAGACTCTCCATGTTCAGAAGCTAGCTGAAGTCCTGCAGGTCCTTAAGTCACTGTTAGAACACATTTTTAAATTTTGTGTAGGTCTATGCTTTGCACAGGAATGAGTTTTACCACTCACAAGCAGTGAGTGGAAAATGATTTTGCATTTGAAACCATAATACCATCATAAATACATGAAGAAGCATGATATATATTAAAATACAAGTGTAGAATTAGTTTTCCCTAAACTTTTCATTCTTCCATGCAATGTCAGAAAAACACACCCAGAGAAAATATTTTATCAATTTCTGTCCTCATATTCTTTCAAGAAGGGCAGAGACAGTTCAGATAAAATTTTCTTTCTGTTAAACTCATTGGCAAAACCTTTGTTGCGTTTATGGGATTGACTTAAACCCACTTCTGTCTTAAAAACTAATTGTTCTGCTATGCATCCATCTGCCCCCTCATGTTGCTTTTAATCTTTCAGAGAGTTTTAGACATTTAGCACTGTTTTTCATATATAATTGCACAAAGCCTGATAAAGGAGCTAAACTGGGCCCTGAAAAAAAAGATTCTGGCCCTTCTCTCTATTCATTGCTTTAGAACTAGTTCTTACAGAAAATAAACTACTTGAGGATAAGTACAATGTTCTATTGTTATTTTGTCCTTTTATCACCATAAGATCTGTATGATGTTTCTTTTTATTTTAGTCATTTTCAAATGTAATCTATTAAAACCTAGACATAAAAAATAAAAATAAAAATTAGGCTTTCTATTTTGACATTTGGGATTTAATTTAGGATATTTTTCTCAGTCAATTTTTAATCCCAATTAAATTGTTTTCCTTTTTGTTAAGCTATATTTTTATTATAATACATAGCAGTTTTTATTATAATACAAAGAATGTATTAAGATAACAGGGTATTAAATGACTCTGAAATGTAACCTCTTTTGGAACCCTTATACATTTCTATGATGAACATTTTAAAAAATAGGAAATGTTTAAGATCAGGTTTCTGTATAAAGTTAGTCACAAGGTTATAGATTTATTTTATTTTTCACTTTGAAAACAGTTTTTATTTAAAAAAAATATTCTAAACATACCTATGACATTAAACAATAAAGGAATTCTGAAGGCAAAATTTTATCTCGTTTTGGGTAGGTCATACAGGATACAGGAGATTTGGGTAGAAATCCTTCCTTTCTTCGTTCTGGGTCTCAGTAAATTCTATTTTTTCAACCTTTAGCAACTTTGAGGCAAGGTGAAAAAATTATTTTCCCCCTAGATTTTAGTCATTCACTGTTTTTTTTGAGGGGGGGAGTGGAGAGCGGGATGATTTACAGGATGATAGTTCTTAACTTTCATTGCATGAGCATAGCTCTAGGCTCCATTCTTCTGCTTGGCAATATAAGAAGCATTTATCACTAGACAAAACCAGTGGGTGTTACCTGACCACACACACTTTAATTTACTAGACACCTTTTACTGTGCACTCATTTTAGACCAAGTGAAAAAACCCTGTCCAGAACAAGATTCATCTCATGCATAAGCAGGTGTATATACGAATGATTACTGTAGAACTTGTGCCTACTTTTGCTTTCCCCAGAAGATGCATCATACTTCAGACTTCCTCCCATTCAAGAAATTATTTATGGCTCTTTAATTACTATAAATATGAAGTACTGATTGTTTTAATATCAGCAATGACTGTAACCTCCACTTGTGAATACAAGTTTTCATTGCTGGTTTCTGCTTCTTCCTGATGATTTGCAGCATATAATTCTCTGTATTCATTGATGTAAGGCCAAAAGCTATTTTAGATCATCTACTCTAACATCTGTTATCTCACATGTTATTCAGCCTCATCTAGTCACTCCTGTTTTTAGCATAGCAAGTTGCATGTAATGTAATGTCAATGTAATGTCAACTTTGAAAAAAATTGTTCAGGAAGGAATCCAGTCTTAATGAGGAGATGGACAAGACAGTGCTGCTTCTCTTAGACAGCGCTTGTATTTACACAGCACACTGCGTGGAGCAGAGCAGATCCTGCCTGTGGAGAGAAGCTCTCCCTTTGGGTCATTTGAGTTCCTTACCAGAAAACAACTCTACTTCTAAAGGATGTTCCGATGAGAACATCCTGCTGCACTTCTAGACAAAGGCAGGGCCATGCAGGTGGCATAATTGCAGGTACCCAGTGGGAGCTGCCTGCAGGCTCCTCTGTTACGGTAAGTGGCTGAGTTTATCCTGCAGCCAGGGACTTTGTGCAGAACAGCACAGGCCTGAAAGCCACATTGTATGTGCAGTGTAGTGCAGCATAGCACAGGCTTGTTCCTCTTCTGGCTAACTGTTTTGGGGATCACTAATGCCTAAACATGCAATGGTTTCTTGGTCAGGATGAACACAGACCCCAAATATTTAAAAACAGTTAGTGAAAGAATTAGCAGAACAAATAAGACACTAAGTGTTAAATCAGTGTAGCAAACTCACCTCATCAAGATCAAAGCTGAAGAGGTCCCTCCTTGTTTCCTCCCCAACATGCTCTCTAGACAGAATTTTGGAGAAATTGTCTGATGTAATACAATAGAGACTACTCCAGAGATGCTGGATGATCCGCTACCTATAAAGCACGATCCTTTTGTTTATATAATTAAAGGGTTTTTTTTGGGGCTATATTACACTTACAGACTTGATCACTGACTTAGAACACAGGGGATTATGGAGAAGGACAACAAAATATGCGATCTTCCAATTGTACACCTTGCACAGATGTGGGGATGGGAATGATGACAAAATCTTACTGCATCTTGCTCTACTTGTGAATGTGGAGAAGAGTCTCTATTTAGTAATTAATATCCAGGAACAAAGCAGGCTTATTTGTATAATAATATAAGAAAACAATAATAAGAAAAATATATTTTCTTCTTCCCAAGATGCATTCTAAAAAATTAAGAACAAAACCCATATACCTTTCCATCAAAAGCTGACAGACTCTAGATACTGAAAGAAGTACAAATTTCTGTATTTAAATCTATTGTTCATTTTAGCATTATGCAGAGATACAGCATTATTTAAGAGCTGTAGAAAACCACTGCAGTGATGATATTAATGATATAAAGCTGTCATGCAAAGGTTAATCTGGGTTTTCTGAGGATAGATGTCCTATGGCCCACTCTGACCAGTGGCATTTCCAATCTAACCTTGCAAATTCTGCTACTTATTCCCTTCACTGCTGCACACCTTCTACACCCTCCTTTCTTGAACTTGTTTGAAGTGGGCCTATATGTTTCTGACCCTGAGCACAGAAAATCCACAGTTGCCCAATTCCTACTCTTGCTATCCAGAGCTCTGAACCTCTTTTCTCCTCTGGGTACACTATTGGCCATGCAGCCTGCGGCTGGCAAGAGTAACAGCTATAGCATAAAGCCACTGAACTCCTCCTCGACCTTTGTTAATAACCAGAAGAGTAGCTGCCATTACATCATTTAAGATTCCTTAAGCAAACAGGATGAGAGAAAGTGAGCTCAGGAAAGTGTTTTTGGAAAGGTACAAAAAAATAATTGTAATAGCTAATGCAGATGAAGCAAAAGCTGAAAGAAGTGTTTTATCAATGCCAAAAAGAAAACCAGGAGGACTATCAAAGGTGACCAGAATAAAGAAACTGTGATTGTGTGAAGACTTTGAGTGTAAAGTAACTGAATATTCATGGAAAGCTAAAATACAACATAATGACATCCCTGAGACCCAGCAAGCCTGGCCAACATGTTGCTGAAATTTTGTTATAGGCGATGGTTCTGTATATATCCAGTAAAGCTTGCCTGCTGGAACATGGGCTCTTTTTATCTCACTAAGTCCTCACTGCCCACTGTCTATCACTTTGGAAATGGCATTATTTGATACTGAATCTCTGATTTTTCTCAGGATCCATCCATTTTTTTCTGTCCTGTATTATTAGAATCACAGAATGATTAAATGGACATCTGGAAGTTATGTGGTCCACCCCCCCTGCTCAAGTAAGCCACCCAGAGCAGGTTGCCTGGGACAATGTCAGATGGTTTTTGAATGTCTCCAAAGATGAAGACTCTACACACTCTCTGGACAACCCTTGCCAGTGCTTGGTCACCCTCACAGTAAAAAACTGTTTCCTGATATTCAGATGAAGCCTCCTGTGTTTCGGTTTGTGCCTGTTGCCTCTGGTGCTGTCACTGGGCACCACTGAAGAGAGCCTGTCTCTTCTTTATACCCTCCTTTCAGGTATTTATATACATTGATCAGATCCTCCCTGAGCCTTCACTTCTCTAAGCTAAACAGTCCCAGCTCTCTCAGCCTTTCCTCATACAGGTGATGCTCCAGTCCCTTAATCATCTTTGTGGCCCTTCACTGGACTCTTTCCAGTATGTCCATGTCTCTCTTGTACTGAGGAGCCCAGAACTGGACACAGAACTCCAGATGTGGCCTCAACAGTGTTTAACAGAGGGAAAGGATCACCTCCCTTGACCTGCTGGCACCACTGATAAAAATGAGTGTAGCAAACATGATTATTGAAGCCACCTGTGCATGTAGGAAGAACAGTTTTATCCTAATGAGAAATCAACAAAGAATATTGCAAGACCCATGATGTCAACTTTAACACAAAACCCCTCTGCCACTCTTTGTGGGTATGGTGGCTCTGACAGATTAAGATTGAAAGAGTGATGGTTTTAAGGATAAGTGCAAAACCACTTTGCAGTGCTTCAGTGAACCATGGAATATATATTCACTTTTTGGAAGAAGATATTGCTGTCATGAAATCTCAGTCCTGCTCAGTGATCTGCATATTCCAAGAGTATAAGCCAAATCTATACTGTATTAATATTATGCTGTAAAAAGCAAGCAGGGAGATCTGTACCTCTACTCCTCTCCAAGAGGAGGATTCTGGAAAGGAGTTTCATTAAATCCCTTTTTGTTGGCACTTGTACTATGGGACCTTCCCGGTAAAAGCAGCATGTTTGTATCTCTGAAAAAGAGTCATATAACTCATGCATAAAGCTGGATCCCTCTGAAATCCCCACTATGGTGAATGGTCTGTTCCAGAATACAGTATAATAGTCTGATTTACTAATATAAACATTTCTCACTAATATGTTCACTAGACAGAAATTTTGGAGAAATTATCTGAGAAGAGACATGATCTTATCCAATAAAGGGTATTACATTGATGCTGGATACCCGTATTCAAGTTGGGGAACAGCTGGCTAGGTAATAGCTCTTCCACGGTGATTTTGATGTTGGCAACACATGCTGAAGAGGGTTGACATAATTCTCTTGTGTATGAACAAGAGTACAACTTGCAAGGCATCAGAAATAATTCTTTTGTTGTTCTCAGCACTGGAGACTGCAGTCCAAGAAAAACTGGAGCCAAATGGAAAGAGTCCTGAGGAAATCAGAATCAACAGAAGCCTAGAAAATGTAATTTTATGGTGTGCAGTCAAAGAAAAAAAGCCCAAGGGAGAACATGAGACAAGTTTTAAATTACATAACACTGTAAAGTTGTAAAGACACAGGGAATAACCTGTTTTCCATGTCTAAGAGACAGTTGGCAAGAACTAATGGTTTTAAATTGAAGCAGATTAGGTATTAGGAGTATGAACTAGCAGTAAGAATAATGAAGTAGTAAGCGAGGTTGCTTAAGAAGTTGTAGACTTTTTATCATTACATGTCTCTCAGCAAACACCTGTCAAGCATGACATAAGCTATTACCTTATCCTGACTGAGGAGGGTGGTTGTGGTGATGTCTCAAAGAACTATTTTGAAGTCTGTATGTCTACCATTCTATGAATCTATGACACAAGTCAAACATTCTTAGAATTTTTCTCACTTCCATTTTATTTTTTTTCAGCAATGGTATATTAATCATTTTCATCTGTATGATGAGGTTAAATATGTTGTACGGGTCTTCCAGAATGCTATTTATTACTATGCAAGAAACTTTGAGTAAGAGGAGAAGCAACATGAAGGGAGTAAAAGATAAAGAGCAGTTGACACATCTCAGAGAGCTCTAGCTGATTAGTGAGTAGCAGACTTTAAACGTTCATATGCTGTGGAAGACTCTAAGCAGGACTTCATTCTCAGTTTGTCTTCAGACAGATATCTGTGTTGCCAGTCAACCTGATGGATCACTGAAGTACCATTCAGTCAAATGAAATGAAATCAGATCTTGGATGATGTAATGCTTGTGCTGCTGTGATCACTGGAAAGA
Organism: Astur gentilis; assembly: GCF_929443795.1. NCBI lineage: Eukaryota > Metazoa > Chordata > Aves > Accipitriformes > Accipitridae > Astur > Astur gentilis. The sequence goes on from NC_064894.1 coordinate 17,247,970, forward strand.
GAGTCAAAGTTCCTGTGTGCAGTGCCAAGTATCCACAACATTATATATAAAGAAGTTTTGCTTGTAAGAAGGCCATCCAAAATGGTAGGTGAGGGCTCAGTGTATGGCAGGTGTTCCAGCACTAGTGAAGACCTTTGAAATAGAGACATGATTTAAGACATAATGATTCGCACTTTGAGTGTGGTGGCTGTCAGACGTAGAGGTGACTGATTCATGTGGGATAACAAAGTCTACCAAAACTAAGTACACTGGTCCCAGCTAAAAGACTGGTTCCAACTGATAAAGCTACTAAAGTCCAAGTGGACTAGGAGGAGTTTGGAATAGTGTTGGTGTCAGGAGAATCGTAACTGGATTCAGCAATGGTGCAACAGTCCTGAAATGTTAAAGAAGATAAATGCCGCACAATTCCATTATGTGCACAATATGTATAACCCCAAGGTTTTATTTTGCAGAAGAACAAAAACAAACACTAAAAATTTAAAGTTCCCTATCCAGTTCTAACGGTGTCAGTCTGGAACATACAGCTCATGTCACAGTTTGCTTATGGATAAACACTGGGGCAAATACACATCTGGCAAAAGGAACAACCTCAGGCTTGTTGAAAGGATACTCACATCACTACCATGTAATATGCTCATGTAGCTGCTGTTGGCATGTGGTGTAGACACAATGATGGTTCAGTTCTAGCCATGGAGTAGTTCTGGCACATTTCTGACCATGCTGGTATCATATGCAGAAATGGTTCTGGTTGTACAGATTCTGTTCCCATGTAATTATTGGAGGGCTGGAAGAATTAATCAATATGCTTACCATAGTGTGCTAGTAACACCAGAGCAACATTTAACCACACAATTTGGTTTTAGAAACATTTCTTGGTCACAGTGTTGCTAACACAAAATGCAGTTCTTTCTTCCAAGTGTTTTCTCCACACCCTGTTTTTATAACAATTTCTGGAAGTATATAACTAGTCTTATCACCAGAAAAAGGAATCTTCTACCTGCTTCATCTTCCTATTAAGCTGTCATCAGGAGAAAAGATTCATTCATTTTTTTAAAAAACAGTTTCATTTTCAAAACACATTTCCATTTCTAAAACATTATGAGACTCTTAACATTAACACTTTTGGCCCTGCGGGTAGGACTATGAAGTAAATGTGCTGTTTTCTTGCAGTTGATTTCAGGGCAGTCATTCTAGGTTATGACTACTCTGGCACATAGCCAGATGGATGCCTTCCCTCAGGCTGTGAAAAAACTCCTCTGTAACTTTGTCAAACTAAGCTGAAAGCAAACAACTTAAGTATATGGACATAGTAAGTAACAATTTGCTTCTTTTTTTTGTGTGTGTTTTGTTTTGGGGTTTTAAACATTTTTCATTAAAATAATAATTTCAAGTCTTTTAAAAAAATTGACAAATTCTATTCAGCCAGCTCTTCAGTGCAAAACTCACACTAGCTGAGATCCTGACATCAAACCTCTCCCTCTTAATATATTTACAGTGCTTCAAGCTTTATTTTCTTGCATTTTTTCCTCTGAAATGTCGATCTGTTCTGCAGAATAATTTTTCAAAAAATGAATTATTCCAGGAGAATGGAACATGATAATAGTGATGAGATCTACCACTTGTCACTAATTACTTGTAGCACTGGTTGGTTGAGGCTAAGGGGCATTATGAATGTCATAAAACTGGGCCAGGCAACACAGTGCCAAGATTTCTGCATCCTAATTAAACTTTACTTGATCACTATGGAAAATCCCCTCATATAGTGATAACCAGACAAGGTGAGATTTCATTATGAGCTTCCTTAAAAAAAGAAAGTGCCAGCAAATGCTACTTCTACCGTAGACGACATCCTTAGAGTGCCTATTTCTTCCCCAAAGATGTCTACTCCTGTGCCTCCCTACTCTTATAGAACATGGGAGACAGGAATTGAAGTTTATTTGCTTGAAATTAGTCAAACTTCCCTCAAAGGCAATGTCCCAACCATGAAGTTTTAGACTGCGTTGGGTGGGATTGGATGTGAAGAGGAGAAAATGGAGCTTCAGAAGTAATAAGGTCTAAGATAAAGAGAAAAAGACCACAAGCACCAAATCTGGTGGCTTCAGAACAGCTTAGAGCAGAGGAATTTCTGAATCTGTTTAACACAAAATACACAGACAGTCCCAGAAACAGGTGCTAGAATCTAAGGTGCCCTTTCCAATACAGGTCCCTAAACCTGGCCACACATTTATCTTTGGCTGAGGGCAGCTTTAAGTGTTCTATGCAAGTGGAAGATCTTCAGTAGGAGTGATGGAGTCAGCCGCTTCCTCATCTCCTTTTTTCACATAGAAGTTTCCAGGTGTGTCTCCTGTGCATGCCCAGAAGTTCTTGATTCCTAAGCAAGCTGAGCAGTGCAGAACTTGCCTGGTGCCCCATCACCCCAGGGAAGTTTAGGGCACTCTCCTGGAGTGCTGGCAGTGACCCATGTATTCCTGTCAATGGAATGTCCTTCAAGGGAAGTTCAAAGAAAATTAAATCTCTCTGGGAGCTAAGGCACAGTCTGGGAAGGGGAAGCTCAAGTTCCCTCAGACAGAAAGACCATGTTTTCCACTTCCTAGCAGGTTAGCATCTCTAAGAGTGTGCCAATGAGTAATAATGTCAGTATTTTAATGGGAGAGAACGTTCACTGATAAATATTATGCAAAAGCCCTTGAACGTTTCCAAAATGACATCCTTGGATATTATACACAGAAATATGCCTAAAGATACTCATGCTGGTTGGACAAGAGCCAGGGTCCTTGTCCTTAAGCATAGAGTACTTCTGAGCACGTGATTTTAGGAGTGTGGGAACTTAGTGTAAAAACCAAAGGTGTTTATTGTTATCAGGCACACCCTGATTCTGACAGAAACTGAGTGTGCATTTTCAAGATGACACTTTTGAGGGTAAATGACTACATTCTGCCTAAGTCCTACATTAGGTCTCCCTATATCTAATCTTGGATTAGTGCTCTCAGCTCCATGTTTTTACAGAAATGTTGAAAAATAAATTAAGAAAATGCAGGAAAAAAATCATAAAATTATTGAATGATGGAAGAAGATCTTTGCAGTGAGAGAGTTAAAGAGCTCTTTCCCTTTAGGTTATTCAAGCAACATATGGAGAAGTGACTTGATTAAATTTGTAAATACTCTCATAGACAGAATATACCTGTTAAAGAAGGACTCTGGCAGTGTCATAGAAAGGTGACAAAGATCAACTGCCAAAATCTGGAATCAGATACATGCAAATGTTAGAATTGATACACATTTTTGATACTGAAGGTTACCATTGATTGGACAGTCTACAGAGGCAGTGTATTTTTCATGTCTTGAGATCTACATATGAAAAGCATTTGGAAAATGCTTTAGTTGAACATAACTTACATTTTGCCAAACACAAGGTACAGAAGTAACTTGAAGCAATTAAAAAAACAGTCTAATGGTCCATTCTGGTTTTAAATTTAGGAATCCAACCTCTTCCCTGTGTTTTCTTAATTTTGTACTGAAAAAGCTCTGAATCCATGCAATACAGAGAATTAATAATAGTGTAAATTAACTGGCAAAAACCAATTAGTTTTGTACACTCATCAAATTGCTCTGAAGTAAATCTCTCTCCACTCTGACAGCATAGTATTTAGTGAAGTGGTATCTTGTCCCCAGTATCCCACTGATATCTCACAAAGTGTGGCTCCAGGGACTGGGAATTTAGATTTACCCTGAACACGGCTCAGAGCACTGGGAAAATAAGAAACTTTTCCCCTCAGATTCATAACGATATCTCATATACTTTTTATAAATACAGATTGTGCAGTTTTGAAGATGACACTGCACTGCAGATCTCAAATTCAGGTTTCCAGTGCTGAACAGTGATAAATTTAAATTGAGCAATGACAGTCCAGCAGATCAAATTTTGTTAAAGAAGTGGGAGCTTCAATAAACCTTTAAAAACTGAATAAGTATCTTCAATACTGAGTTTGGACTTGGATATTACAATCTACATCCTGCAGCTCTTAGTCAGGGCATTGATGGAGATGGTTTGGGCTATTAATAGAGCTGCTGGTTCCCAAGACATCTGTGAAGAAACAGCCTCTGGAAAGCTGCTGCACATGGTCTTGGATGTCCATGTGGCAGGTGGCTCCTTTCCTTTCTCCTCGCCTGTTGGAAGTCCAATGCTAAAGTCTCAGTGCCGATGCCTGGCCAGCCCCCGTCCCTGCCCCCACTTCTGCATGCCCTGCTCTCAGAGCTGCTTTTGCTTGCTTGACCAACCTAAGTCTTCCTAAAACAAGACTGTTTTACTGTTTGTAAATGATAGCTCATTCATGAATCAATCCTCTCTTTCTCACCTTAATGATCATATTTTGACATACTAGTTGTTCTGGACTGGAGGTGAATAATTTGAACAAGTTAAGACCTGTCTTTCATTCATAAGTACTTGACTGGTGTGTCACAGTGTTGCCTTGATAGCAAGGCTCCTTAATAGGACTGTGGCTTTTACAGGAAAATTGACTCATTTTCCAGTATAGCTAACAGTCACTCCAAACAGCATAACCCAGGAAAGCAGAAAGACCTTTTTACTGCTGCAAATCATGTCCATGTGGGGTTTTTGTCAGCTTAGTGCTATCAGTAGGCCAGCTAGTCAAGCTGTGCAGGGATGTCCTGGGCAGTCATGTACAACACCTGGTTCAGGGTGTCAGAAGTCTTCACTCTTAAAAAGATGGGGCTAATCTGCCCCTGCAAACTTGGGCATGCTTTAATTGTCTTTACCTCCTTTTTTTTCAGCATCTCATGGAATTTTTCTAAGGTAAAAGATTTGTCCAGGCTGAACGGTGAGGATGCAGGAACAATTTTCCTGGGTTCAAATTACACAAATTATCTTTGTTCCCGACTTGCAGTTTTACAGAGAAAGGATGCCCTGGCCATTTATCATCAAATGTCAAGTTGAAATATTCACATCTAACTGATTTATGACAATCCTGTTCTGTAGATTTGGCTATAGATTTCAGGAAACTCACAAAACTCACAAAGCATGATACCAAATGGACGTAACAAAAAAATGGTTATGGCAGAAAATGGATATGGCAGAATGTGGCAGTTAAAAAGGACAAGTGCATAATGACCTACACTTTCATCTGGTGAGCTTTGCCAGGGCATTCTGACAGCAGAAGGAAACCCCAGACCTGACTGGGTTCAGTGACTGGTCATTAAGTTGGATGAAATGTAACGGAGTATGATCCAATGTGCAGCATTCTTTGCAGCTGCAAGACAGTTGTCCCTTGAAGCTTAAGATGCACAAGGAAGTCTGAATGAGGTTTTTCTATATACTGCATATCCCACTGCCGATAAATATTCTTTTGCTTTTAAATATCTTACAGGTTTATGACAACAATCTGCTCAAATCCAAATGCTCATTTCAGTCATTGAAATCATTACCAGTCTTTTCCAATATTTACTTTCCCATATTTTTAGGAACACTGAGGTAAGTCTTCTGATCCTCCACAGTGCAGATTAGTTCTTATTCTGACAACACTTGTTCCATCTGTCACTGAACAGAGTTTGCTTTTCATAAGGTCTGAATTAGCATTAGGATTTCTTTTCACTTCACCAGCTTACACTTTTCAACTGGTTGCATATATTAGCACAAATTACGTTTTTAAAGTGTCTTTCTTTGGGTAATTTGTTTTACCTCATAAATCTGTAAAGCTGCACCTCATTAGCCCCGTGGTACAAACCGCTCAGCTCCCTTCGCAGAAGTCTAGGTGCTGTGCCTGACCAGCACCACCCGCCAAAGGAGAGAACCCTGCAGAACCTGCGGGCTCTGAAGCACATTGAGCAGCTCCACTGAAGTCATATGTGTAACACTAAGCATATGCTTAAATTCTTTTTTTCAAAAAGTGTCCCAGAAAGTTCAGTACTTTGGAAGACCAAGACCAGAGCATTTTGGTTTACACCACACAGGCAAAGGGGAACGGCCGTGGGGTAGCAGAATGGACAAGCAGTTGCAGTGTTGATTTTGGCTCCAGAAGACACTTTGCACTTTCTGTAGAGAGCCTGGGTGGAAGACGGAGGGAGGGAGGGCAAGCCTTCTCCTTATCCTGGCTGCCAGCAACACAGTCTCAGAGAAACCACTGTCATTGCCACCACTGCAGTCATGAGAAGGGACCCTAAATGGTTATCTGCCCCTTAAAATGACCTCCTTCAGTTGACAACACCCCTGCCCCGCTCCAATCTAGCAATCAGTAAACCTAATGCTGGATCCTGGGAAGTGCAGAAGAGGCCACTGTATTTTCTCTCAAAGAGCTGCAGGGAAGCGATGGTAGATTTTTGCCAACCAAATAACCATTTCAGTGTTCAATGTGATACATGTAATGCTAATATGCTGCATTGGTCCTTTAACTCAAGATATTTTCTTCGGCCAGGCAGAGGCAAGAATATCTCTTCTCATATTCGTTGCTGTGATTATGCAATGGGGAGGAGGCAAGGCAAGAAGTGTCTGACCTTCACAGGCTCAGTGTGCCTAACAATGGACCTCCAGAAAATGTGGATTGATTTTCAGGTGAGCTGTGGTGCTGAAACTACTGCTTACCATGTGCTCTAATATTTTTCATTAATCATGTATTTCTTAGTCTATGCATACCTAGCTCTTTTTTTTGTTTGTTTGCTTTGGGTAGGTCCTGAACCACAGCAGAGTCTCTTAGAGATGATCATAAATAATAATATACACTAGTGTAAAACGTCAGCTCTTAAAAGTCAAGCTATTTTTACTTAAATAAACAAATAAAAAGTGCCTGCCTATTTCTAGGTGTCCAGATGAAAAGGACTGACATGCACCCTTTCTTCTGTTACACTTACATGCACCTAACTTCATCCAAGCATGTAATAATATACGAAAGATTTTAAATGTACTTCCTAAATTTGCATTTAATTCAATTCATTTTCTCAGTTAAAAACAATTATCTTGTGCTAGACAGTACAGAAGTTCATTTGAACCACTGGATTTTGTGTTGGGTAGACTCTTCAAAGCTATTTACTTCATCTTTTTTACGTGCATGTGGAAATACATTTCACAAAGTGACATGCAATATTACAAGATCTGCTTTCCCAAGCTTATTTCCAAACCCAGCCTTCAAGGATCAAATGTTTCAAACAGATAGTAAGTCAGTTTTTTGTTTTGTTAACTATATTTTTTCAGGACCCAAAAATTTGCTTGAGAAAACATTGAATCACCATAGCTGTTGTATGATCATAACTGTATATTTAGTATAAATTGTCTTCTATTGTATTCTGTTCTGTTTTCAGTGTCATCAAGATAGCATCTGAACAGTAAATGTGCAGTAAATGGCATAATATTTAGTACATACGGGTAGTCCATACATGTTCTACTCATAAATAGACACATTGGGTGTGATTCATCTAATCAAGTGCTGCATTTGTGATGCATGTGTCTAATCTGAACGGGCCCCTTAGACTTTTTATGATCAGTGGAAGAACAGTAAATGGGTATGATTCATCTCATTCTAATACAGATGTCTACAATAAATCATATGAATTGCCCCAGAGATAGATTTTTCCCTCCTTAGCTCTTAAATGCTAGCAGAAGGATGACAAAACCTTATTGCCCATTTCACCACAAATCTTCTACTATAGTATGTTAAATTACATGTTGGTGAGGCATGAAATAACATATCGTGGCTTCATTCAAAAGCTGCTTTTCTGTACTAGTAATAGTGATAGGAGCAAACAATTATTTCCCAGTGTTACTGACTTTGAGTAGTAGTTTGAATAGATCTTTTAACGTAAATAGGATCATTCATGCAATACAGTATGAATTGACTTATGGCCAGGTATTATATCAGGTTATTCATAAAATATTGCTGAGCTGCAGTTGCAAATAAGCTACATACTTGCACTCAGTATTGTTCATTTAGTCACCCTTTTATGGGGGATGACAGCCTGGTTCAACTCTGCTGTGTAATGGTGGCCACAAGCTAAGGATGGTTTTCCCATATCCCCAGGGGAATCGTAGGCATTGGTTTACAAATTCAGATCTCTGTGGGTGAAAGTAGGTGTTTAAATAGTGTTTAAACATAAAGCAGAAGAGGCAGACTCCCAATCACTTGAGCCCATCACAACAGATCTTTTACCTGCTTGAAGACTGGGATTGCACCAAGCATTTTCACAGACTGACTTACTGAGTGCTTGTCACCACACTGTTCATTATTGCTGCTTGCAGCTTGTGCTCACAGCAAATTTCATTACAGCTTTTTCTTTTCCAAGAAACAGATTGTATTTTTCAACAGAAAATAGTTATCAAGATTTTTGGAACCTGTTCTAGTAAAACAGAACAGTTCTTCAAGCTACAGGAACTTTTCACTTATTGGAGTTTTGAGCTGACTCACTGAAAATACTCTAGTTTTTGAAATGTTGATTTTTAATTAATTTTTAATTAATTTTTAATTCATGTTGATTTTTGGAGCAAATGGAGTGGGGGGGTACACTGTGAGCTTTGCCCGTGTGAAGGATCCTCCACTGCAAAAGATAAATGCTCAGAAACTTGTAACAATCTTCCTTAAGATGCATAAACTGGGGGCTAAACTCACAACACCTAGATCTGCAAAGAATTTCTGAAAATGTATTGTGCTGCTTTTCTTTTTATTTAGATGCAGCTCTGACGAGTGGCTAGTTATCTTACTAAAGGTGAATTAAATGTACTAGCACAGTGATTTATTTAAAAAAGCTCATATTTCAGAATTCACTAATGAAATATTGAAACTTAGAAAAAGGGTTACAAGGCTATTTTGATCTGTGTGCTGTGCTGGAAGTACTTGGGTAAATTCACAAAGTTACCCTATGCTGTAAAAACACGGTGAAAAGGAGGAGTTTCTGCTAGAATAGAAAAGTCGTATGAATTTTGCCCAATATGCTCTGTCAAAGAGCTTGTTGTTAATGTAGTGCAGAGGGCCAAAAGGCACAGTAAATATGTCCAATTAGCGCAGTCCATGCTGCTACAGCTGGACTAGAGCTGGTACTCACGTTAGTCCAGTTACTTCTCTCTACTTGTAGTACAAGTCAAAGTACAGGCAATGTGGTGTTCACAAGGACGTGTGAGGAAATGCCAAGCAGTGTGTACATTTTTAAAAATCTCTGATTATAATTCAGCAATTATTTTTTTTTCCCCTCTAAAATCAGATGGAAAAAATGCAAGGTTAAATATTTCATTGATGTAATTGTAGCTTTATAAGGATTAGGCCTTAAAGTCCAAACCCTTACAGGTTTCTTGTACAGCAGAATCCTGAACAAGATATCATTGGAAAAAAGTAAATACATTTCTCTTTCTGCTTGTATAGCTCTACTTCCAAAGCAGGTATATCACTATTTCAGTAGTTAAAATGCTTTTTTTATTCATCCACACAAATCAGAAAGTGTAGAAAGCAGTGCTGAAAAAGCCAGACCCGCCCCCTCCTCTCAATTTTCTTTATGCCGCTAATGCTTACTGAATTTTCAGACTATACATATAAATTTTAGAGAAAATGGGTTATGTCCCAGAAATGCAACTGTTAGTTCTCTCTCCAGCTAAAAGCAAGGATTTAATTTAATTTTTCTTTTTTTTTTTTTTGGTGAGACTTTACCCCGATTTATTTAAGTAGAGCAGATTATGAGACTCTTCAAGTTACTTTTGTTCTCTTTTGCTGCTGGTCTAATGAATGGCAGCAGTTGAAAGCACCACTAATGAAAAAAATGGAAAAAACCCCTCCTCAAGTTTAAATGAATGCATTTGTTATTAATTATTTTCTCTCTCTATTTTCCCTTAATGAGAATGCTTTCAAGAAGCCCACGTTCTCTGTTCTGATTCTTCAAATACTGAAGAATCGCGTTTTCCTCCTTACTTTGTCTTTCTTGCTCTCTCCTGTCCTTTGCCATGATTTCTGAATCACAGAAATGGAGAGGGAGATGAATTTGGGGGCCTGAAGCTAAAAAGGAGAGGGCTGAACTGGATGAGAAGGCGTTTCTCTCCGCTCCCTTCCCAGAGCCCAGGGACGGGTGCCAGCCCCCAGCTCCTTCCCTGCCCAGCCCTCCCAAATGCCGACGCTTCTGCCCAGCCCGTGTTCCCAGCCCAGAAACCCTTCACCAGCCCTCAGCGGCTGGAAGAAGCTCTGGGAAGGGCTGTCTGCCTGCGACACTTCGTACTGCTGGTCCTCACCTGAGCTCCTCTCCCTGCCCCTCAGTGGCATTGCTGTTAACTTCTTGACAGTGGGCGTGGTTCAAAAGTGTCTTTCTCCGAGGTGTTTGCACGTGGAGGAATCAGGAAATCCACGCTCACACACAAGACTTCTATTTTGATCCCACATCTTAAGTCAGACAAATGGCTTGAAATCTGCTGGGGTGCATCTTTGCTCAAATTTCAGCTTTATCCAACGAATTTGCTGAAGTGACGGGTGCAGGTTTAAGCGTCCTCGCTCTTCCCTCTTAGCATGTGGCTCCAGAGCTAGCCAAAGCCCCTCCACATCTCAAACCACGCAGGAGACAAAGCAGTACATCATATCAGAAAGCCAAGATAAAGTTTCATCGTCTTCAAGGCGTGATTTACAAAGAGCTAGGCAAATAGCGCTGGTATTCTCATTTCTCTACAGGAGACCTGAAGATAGGCCTGTCAAAATAGTCAAACATGCTCCTAAATCCAGATGAACTGAATAGGCAGATGCAGGTGCCTAAGTATCTTGCTGAATCAGAGCTGCAAGTACAGTAGATTTAGAACAGACAATATTTGCAATATACAAAGATCTGTTTTTCTGAAATGACTGTGTCCATGGAAAGGTAAAGGACATCAATGCACGGTTTGTAATGTGATTTATTAACCACTGAGAATATCCCCCAGCAGAGTTTGTTGCACTGCTCAAGAAAACAAGGAAGTGCAGAGACATTGTTTTACAAATCCCATGTGGAAAGAATTCTTTCAAATGAAAACCTCATTGAACAAAAATGTCAGAAATACTTATGATAAAAGGAAGAAACCATTACTTTTGTCTTAAAGACCTTATTAAAATACTTTTACTAAGGATTTTAGTATTTTTTACTTTTCAGTACAAACGACGTAAGCAAAATACTAGCATGCTAGCCTTTATATCCCTCCTGTTCATACCCGCTAGGAACAGCGCACAGACACCCTCTCTCTCTCTTCTACCTCTGCACGTACCTTTAAATTGAGTATGCCCTGTAAATTCATCTCCAGATGGTAGTGGCATTTGGACAGAAGGTTTGGGCCCCAGTGTGGCAAATCACATAGTCACATGCCTACATTGACTTCTGTGAGACTATCTACATGCTTAAAATGCAGTAAGTCTGTTAAATGCTTTTACTGGATGGGGAATGCTGCATATATCATACCATTACCAACTCCTAAGCTATCCAATTTCACTTAGGCATCCAGTTTGCTCATGCAGGCAGTGTTTTAGACTGGATGATGGGATTATAGTAGTCATCACAATGTATGTAACAGGTGATACGTTATTAAATCCCAAAGCTTTGACATTTAATTTTCTGGAAGCGGTTTCAGGTCCACAGTGCCCTGGAGTACAGTCAGGGCTGGCTTCCTGATGGTTTGGAAACTCTCCGCTGGAACGATCTGATTTAATGACTGAATATTTTCCCCCTCAACCTATTACCGTAAGTTCAAATACAATAAAAACTTGAAATACTGAACTGGATGGTGGTTGCAGCACAATGTTAAGAGTCCCAATTAAAAATGCTGCATTTTAAACAAGTGTGACAAGCAAAATAAATAATAAAAAAAATTATCTGAAGGTATGAGTGTACCCCTTGTCTGTACACAAATATTACTCACCAGATTGCAAGTAAGTATCTTGAAAGAAACTTTTTGAAATTATAGTTTTTGTGTAGCTTATAGTTACATGTGACGATGCAGCAGCAAAACTACACAGAAAATACATATCACCAGCAGGGAATGGTCTCAATGTTCCAGTTTGATTCCAGCAATACTTCACCTTTACGTGGCCTTCTGTGATTTTTCCCTTGACACACAATAGCATTCTTCCTTCAGATTCAGATTTTCTTCATCAGTACTATTTTCACTGAAAGACATATTGATAAATCACCTACTTTTCAGCTTTTAGAGCTATTTAAAACTCAGTAGATTTCAATATCTTCCTTTTTTCCCCACATCTATAGGCTGTTTTTATTTTCCAATGAACTGCTTATTCTAGTTGTGTGGGAAACAACATGATCAAGATCAGATGCTCCAAAACATTAAAGAAAAAGAATTATTTCTATCATATTCCTTTATGGACTTTCATTAACATAAAGAATTTAGTAACTAGTAAATAAAAAGTTTGAATATTTCCACAAATGTCTTTGAAATACATCCATTTTCTTTTCAGATACAGAGAATTAAAGCAATACGGAGAAGGTGAGAAAAACACTGAACTTTAAACTATTTTATTAGTGTCCCAGACAAGAGGACATTCAATGTTCTGTCGACCTTGTTGTTGTTAGGATCATTTTATGAAGTTGTGTTTCTGTGGTTCTGTTTCGCTGCTATGACCTCAGAAGCATAGAGGCTTTAAGAGTGGAGGTGTGACAAGCAAAAGATAAGAACACCAAGGCTTTTAAAAACCCTATTTTATCATTGTTATAAGTGTTAATATCGTATCCTGAGCTACTGAATAACTGAAGTAACTTACTGAACAGGTAAACAAGTTTGAGAAAAATCTCCTTTGGGGGGAGAACTCACATCTAGTGATCTGCTTTGATTCAAAAGGCCAGGCAAGGGGAAAAAAAGAGGAAAAAAAAGAAGACAAAGAGCTGAAACCTGTAAAGTCATAGCTGTAACTCAGAAGGCAAGGTGACACATGCAGGCACAGACTGGAACAGCGAGCTAACTAACTTGCACTTAGCAGGGCCATATTTTTGTAATACTTGGTAAGGCACCTTGTGTCGAGACTGTTAATTAATTAGTTTATTTATTTCTTTTTAATGACAAAGCCTGTAGGTAGAGATAATACTTTTAACAGACTAATTCATACAGCTGGGAAAAGCAGACAACCTTTTCAAACAAACCCTTACATGCTGAAATCTTATAATTTTGCAGCTCACCTGTAGGGTTTAATGATGATATTTCCTCCACTCATAAAGTTTACCTTCAGTATTCCCTTAGACGACTATGGTTACAATAACACCATCACAAACATTTTATGATTCTTTTTCTATATAAAGTTATCTTTACACTATGAACAGTGATTTCAAACCCCTTAAACTCCTTTTTCTCTCTGTGTGAGACCCTATGAGATTGCAGATGCCATGTGATGGCAGGAGAAGACAGGGCAGTACCTCTATCCACTTCGGGAATGTGCAGCCCAGCCTTCCCCTGATTCTTGCCTGTGTCATGGATCCTAAGGTGGGCTGGCATATCACAGAGTGGGATCACAAAGTGTGACCCCCACAGTGCTGCAAATAAATGAATAAAAGGTCCATTTGGCATGGGACAACAAGACGGGAGATAGATAAACGCATATGTGAGGAGGTGTATCCTAAGTGTTTCAGATTCATCAGGTCTCTGAATAACAGGAATACTGTAGCCATAAAACCTCTGGTCCTAGTGAAATGTTAACTTCATTCAATAAAGTGATAAGTGAAGTCTTGAGATATAAGAAAGTGGTCTGAGAAAGGAACATGATGCAGATAAACCCACAGTGTGGTGAACACCAAAACTGTGAACATCTCTCAAGAACATTAGATTTTTCAACAGATATTTTATTTCACCGGTTTTCTGTATTAGCTAGCAAGGTCCTAATAATATTGCTTGATTACATCCTACTACTAGAAATCTTATAGATTCAGTGTTGAGAATGAGCAGGTATTCTTCTGCCCCTTTTAAAATGAGTGAGAGTGCATCCTGGGCAAGCACCAAGTTCCTCTGGCCCTCATAGTGAGACCAGCACTGAGCTCTTTCACAACTAACTGAAGACCCTTCTCAGGGCTGTCTTGGAAGCAGGGATTTTGAGAAAAGAGAAGCAAAGACATAGCCCTGAAACACAGTTCTTTTCAAAACTTAGGTTTAATAACTTCCAATGATGCACACTGTGAATTCACTTCTTTGCAAAAATATGTACAAAGGTTAATTCAAAAGTAGTTTTCCTCCAAAAGGGCCTTTTTTGTCTCTCCCCTGACTTTAATAGCTGCAGAAGTGAGTGCCAGATGAAACAGCTATAGATAGGATAAAAATCAATAGTTACTCCCTTCTAAGTCATCAGCAACTAAGTCTCTTTTGGTCATTAACTTACAGTTTCCATGACTTCACACACTGTCAGATCCCAAATGCCTGCCACAGTCATTCTATCTTCTTACTACCCAGAGGACTACAGTTTTTTAAAATCCACTTTTGTCCCCATACATTTGGTTCATTTATGTACAAACTATCATAAAAGAAGGCAGTGGCACAGTAATGAAGAATATTTTTGCAGTGAATCCCTCCTCTAGGAGCTCTAACCTTTCAAACAGTGGTGTAGGTCCTCTTCTTACATCAGCTTGACACTGATGCAATTCCAGCAACAAAGCCACTTCTGAGTTACATTTTCACGAAGGAAGTGAACCCAGGCCCATCTATTGCAACTAATAAAATCTACACATAGATAATGCATTTTTCTTGGAAGAGGACCTTCCTTTCAAAAACTTGACTTGAGGATGTTTTCGATGATGCTGACATCCTGTTCTGCCATCCTGACTTCCACCTTTGTGCACTGCCGGAGACGCTTCTGGAAGTTCCCAGTAGGCAGGATGTAAGGAAAGGGATTAATGCTGCTGCTGGTGTAGCTGAGGCACATGGAGATGTAGTAGCTCACGTAAAAAGTCAGGGTCAGCTGAGAAACTTGAAGATTCATGAGCTGGATCACATGGAATGGGGCAGCACTTACCACAGACACACTGGCCAGAGCAAGCACCATCTTAGTGAACCTCATGGCTCTTTGCCTGGCGATACTGGTGGTGTAACTGCAAAACAAAGAAGGATCCCTAGTATGGAAAGTCAAGGTGGGAAAATGATGGTGTGGATTGAGTGTACTAATGAATGGCAGTTGTCTGAGACCAAATTCACCTACAGTGCAAACAAAGGCCAACTCTCAACAACTTCATTTTTTTTGTTGTTTGCACATTATTGTTTCTTCTGCTTAGGCTGAATTTGATCCTGTGCCACACACATACAGGAGCCACTGAGAATTGTTTATGTATATTGGATGAACTACTGACACTTATTTTCATTAAAATTGCTTACTCTTTTTCAGCATGAGAGCTATACAGCTTTGCATCCCTTTTCATCTATGACTACATTATTTTTTTTTGCTAACAACTGGAACAGAAATATCCAGTTAAAACATGACTATTATGAGCTTAAAGGAGACTTAGAGCAAAGAAGCAAATGATCCTCCTGCCTGAGGAATTAAAAACCACACTAAAATGGAAATCAATTTCCTTTTTCACAGAAAATTGGTACAAGCTGAAATCCAAAGCACGTAGTCCTAGAACTAAAACATGCTGATGAGAAGCTGCTGTCACGGAAACTGGGAAATTGTATTTCATCTGTTTCATGTGTCAATTTTCTTTTATTGCCGAGACTTCCCGAGGCTGTGAACAGTGGCTAGGGATCCTTGTGGGGCCTGGAAATCCCCTTCCCACAGGAGGGGCAATGCAGCCTGGAGGCACCCAACCTGCAGCTCCTTGGGGCATGGCGACTGGGACCAGACCTGGCACTGTTCCTTTTGGCCTGTTACACGTAAAACCTTGACAGTCTGAGCAGAGCATGTGAAATAGGAAGAAGCATGAATAATACTTTACTTTCCTGCTTTCTTGTTTTGCTAATACATCTCCCATGTGTAACATAAAATTAAAGTATACCAAATAAATATCAGTGGTAAAGGAAAAAAGAAAGTTGTTATAGTAAGATAAAGCATATGCCTGTACAACAAAATGCAAAAAGAACAAACAAGGTGATTACACAAAGACCATCTCCTAGGTGTAAAAAAATGTAAGTGACATGTTTCATAAAGTGGTCTCTGATTTGCAATTCTTGGTTAGAGATACATGGAGCCTGTTTTAGGTAACAGCAAATACCTAGAGCTGCAAGTACTTTTAAGTATTAAAGTCTGTGTTCAGCGCTTCTAGGAATATTGTTGACTACAAGAAGATAACTACAAATTATACTTCTCAGCTTTCCAAATTCTGTGTGTGTGCGCGCTTCTTTCAGCACCTATATAATTAGTGAAAATTCCTGCAAGTGTTTATGCAGGACACAGTCTGCTTAGTCCCCTGATATTTTGCTATTCTGATAGTAGAACAGTGATGACTACCTTCTGAGCAGTTTTTTCAACCATTCTTGCATCATTAGTGTAATCTAATCTCCACCATCTTTCTTAGCTGGTTTGCAGGTATTTTGTTACAATTCAAGTTATCTTGTTTCTATTTGTTCTTTATCAAGTGGAGAACTTCCATCAAAGAAGGAAATTGCATTGTTAAGTTATAATTTGTTCCTGACAAATAGACATAGAGTTTTTCTTATCACTTTACAGATTGAGAGCTTAATAATTTTTTAAACTTTCTGGTTATTGAAGTTCATGGTATTAACAGAGTCTCCTTTTGCTTGTCTTCATACACTCCTGTGTTAAAAACTCTAATGTAGAACTAAACAAGCCTCTGACAACTGGTTGTGCCATCTGAGACAGGATGGACTAGACTGAATTCCCGAAACCCTTTCAACCCTGTTTTTCTCCTATTTTCTCTGATTTTTTCAGGCTATTGGGGGGTCTCATGTCCTTCATAAGTTCTTGAAAATAGTCATATTTCAGGGACTGTTTTTACTAATACCTTAAGACTTCAGCAGTGAATTTAATCAAGCTTTGCTGACATGAAAATATTTAACTTCTGTACTGTTACACATTTTTTGTCTTTTTATGGTGCTCCGGAGTTAGAATTAATTCCCTTAAAAATCTGGTTGCAGTTCATTTGGAGGGGGAGAGGGGGAAAGGAGGCTGGAACAAAAAAGACTCAAATACAGTATTTTAGGATTTGTCTACATTATCAAATAGTACAAATGAGTAGTGAAAATCTGTAGAGTGAAGTACTTGGTGCTTAGGACATGACCCATTATACTCATGTTAGGGAGTTTAACTTTGAATTTTCTCTAATTGGATCCTGTGGATTGAGGACTGAGTGCACAACAGTGGTTGGAGTCCATTCACCGAGTGCCCAGAGCACTTTTTCCAGTCTGATTTCACCTGAAAATAATACAGATCATGTGCTCTGAGACTGCTGAATAATGTGAACTCAAGTGTGATAATTAGAGACAACTGGGATACTCACTCCAAAAATACCTTCCTTATCCAAATGAACATGCTAATATAAAAACACCCAGTATCAGCCAAAATTTCCTCTCTGTTATGTAAGGTTTTTAAAATTTTCTTTTATGTCCCTTGCTAGTCATCGATCAACAAGCTAGCTTGAATTCAACAAATAGGCAGGAATCTGCTTGGCCATGAGATACTGGAAAGTCATGTGTGCAATTTGAGGAGAGTTTAATCTCGTCTGTGATCTCTATCGCCCAAACATGACAGACTGTGAGGTCAGAAAGGGCAATGAGATCCCATTTGTGAACAACAGTTACCTAAATGCAGCAAGAGAAGGTAAGGAGAACCAGAAGTCCTTCACTGTTACATTCGTTATGTGGGAGCTGTCTTGCTGAACTTGATCTTTCTGGGGCTGCCTCTCTATTACTGATACAATCTGAGCTGCAGTGTTTTGAATGATGCAA
Source organism: Astur gentilis (assembly GCF_929443795.1). Lineage (NCBI taxonomy): Eukaryota > Metazoa > Chordata > Aves > Accipitriformes > Accipitridae > Astur > Astur gentilis. Next base: position 17,265,791 of record NC_064894.1, read on the forward strand.
GGCTCAGCTTCAGCCTTTAGTTCTGTTTCATCCATCCATCCATCTGTCCATCCATCGGTCTGCCTGTCAGGGATGTCAAAGACAAAATGGGTGGTATCCTCAACACCAGCTGAAGACATGATGATCCCCGAAGCTTTGAAAGCTTGCCAGAGAACATCATCAGGTGAGGTTAGATCAAAAGAGTAACCTTCCAAACCATCTTTGAACTTTATTACTTTTGAGTAGACCCACACAGGGAACATCAGAATAAGTGATGTCACCCATAAACAAAAATTGAATTGTCTTTGATCTTGTTCTCAGGTAGGTTAGGCAAAATGGCTGGACAAGAGCGAGCTACCTGTAAAAGCAGGTAACAGAGCAATATAATAGAAAAACAACAAAATATTTAGGTTAATATTGTTGACTGCAAGATAAAAATTCTAATAGCCATTGCAAAGGAAAGAAACTGTATTTTTAAAAAGCTGTTAAGTACAACATGTCAGAATGGCTTTTATTGAAGCAATTCCCTTAACATTCAACAAGTGTTGTTACAACTGATTATGCTTTTGGTCACAACACTATTTAATTAATATGATGGGAGTTTTTAATAAATTATAGTAGATTAGCATGTAGGAGAGAGAATTTAAAAACAGACATACAAGAAGGAAGCAGAGACAAAATCTGGGATGCAATTAGTTCTGGAAGAGGACTGGAGATAATTTAATATAGGCAAGACTGCTATTTAAAAAAAATTATGGAATGTTCTGAAATATTTGAGCTCTAAGAGTGCTCAAGTCTTTTATAGTTGTAATTTTAATGTTTAGTCTCCACATAACTGAAGATACAACTGAAAGACTTTACTACCTTAGAAGTAACCTTCAGTTAGCAGTGGCTTATGATACAAAGCACATTCAACTTCTGTTTCATCACCTCCACATTTTGTAAAATGTTAGGGTGAACATTAATCCATGAGATCAAAATGGATTAAAGAGGGCAATCTTTGAGCTGAAAGCAGAATGTCAGATGCAACAATTCACATGTCATAAAAAAGGGATGTTAAAGGGGAGTGTATTTTCCCTCTATTTTTTTCAGGAGTGGGTAGGGTAGGTACAAAGTCCCCTGCATGTGGTACACCTCTTCATTTCCAGATGAGATCAGACTACCTACTAACATGACCATTAATTCACAGTTTAACAACTTTTTGAGGAAGAATAGCATCAGATCATCTTAGAATAAATTCAACAAAGGTAAAGAAACCTAACAATGAATTTCTTCCTTTTTCTTTCCATCCTTTGCACATGCAGAATCTGGCATACGGGGATCAGCCACAGGCCTGGTTAAAAGGTACTGGGTGCAGACAGTATGCTACAGAGGCTGAAAATTTCCATTGCCCTGGGTCTTGGTACTGCTTTCTGGCTGTCAAACTCTCTGTGCTCTGCAAAGTCCTTTGAAGGGAGCTGCAGCACTGCCCTGCGATCGCTTTGAGGTGATATAACCACTTGAGACAACCAGAAACCAGCTCCAACCGACCTCACTTTGCTGCTGCACAGGCCAGCTGGCACAGATACAGTTCTTGTCAGCAGGATCTCCTGGTGAAGACCCTGGCAGAGGGGTGAGTTTCATCACATTGCTGACAGCTTAAGGATATGATCAGTTACGGTTCCCCCCGATATGTTATGAGAGGTCTACCACAGAGGTCCTGGCCCTGCTGGTGGCATCTGTGCCCATTACCACCCAGACTGTGGGTGATGAGACTTATGGTTCTGCCTTGGTCCCATGCCCACCAGCTTGCTCCCTACGACAGGCAAAAGGACAGGTAGAAGAACCTAACTTCTGGCAGCAGGAGCTGGTAGGTGGGTGAGGAACCCCAGCGCTGAAGAGAAATGGGGGAGATGTAACTCATGAAGAAAACTTAGTTCATCCATTTATCAATTCATAATTCTTCAATTAATAATGAGTAACACAGCTAAATGAAATCTCCAAATGTCAACATTTTACACAAAAAAAGGAGGGAGGAAGCTTTAGGGCTTTTTTTTTGATAGAAAATCTCTATTTCATGACCAGCCTATCAGATATTTCATTCTGGCCTCTTCAACTATATCACACATGCCTTTTTTCATGCAAAATGCTGGAGGTGTTTTAGGCAGTAGGAGTGAAACACAGCTCTCTTGGGGGAGTTAGATTGACTCAGTTTCTTTTAAAAAGAGTGAAAACTCCAGATCATAGGCACAGAAATCTTTTGAAACTGTAATTTTCTAAAATTAACTGAAAATAAGTGATTTACTAGCTGCTATGAGAATGACAAATTATTAGGAATTTAAACCATACTTGGAAATAATTTTCTTGGTGATTGACTATTAGTAGCTTCTCTACCAAATTACATCCTGTAGACTTCATGTTAGAGTATTTAAAACCTGTACAAGTTGAAAGGATAAAAATGAGAAATATTTAAATACTGGTGAAATTTTCACTGAATTTTAGTGCTTGTAGAGCAGAAAAAAATGACAGCCCAACAAAACTAACCAAGCCAAACCAAACCAAACCAAACCAAACCAAACCAAACAGTCCAAGCTAGTGTAATATGAATGTTAAGATGGTTCCAGGTACTGCCTCAGGCAGCATCCTTATTCTAAAGGGTCATCGTCTACGTGTGGAATCCCACAGTGCTTGTGCTCAGCTATATAAGAAAGCTGATTTGAAAAGTTCATCATTCTTGCAGAAGACTTTTTTTTCCCCAGGAATTAGTATTTTTTGTGTGTTCTGAAGAAGGGCCATTAAATAGGTAGTAACATAAGAGACTAACTCTCTACCACTCTCAACCTATACATTAGCTAGAAATGACTCTCTCTCTATTTACGTTGTTCACAGATGAAGTGAGAAAAATGCAGAAAAAAATGCAATTAAAAGGCTGCAAGGAACAGTCTTCATAATAATGTGATTCCTTCTTAAATGTATTTTATGAAAGAAAAAGAGGTGTAGATATGTATTAGGTTGATTAAAGTATTAGAAAGAAAGGAACAGAGTTTGGTGGAGATATTCTAGATTTACATTGTTAAAACCACAAGAAGCCAGAGAGGCATTTATAATACCAACTGCAATGTGTGCAAATTTGACATTGCATTTTGTTTTCAGATATCCTGGTATAATTCTACATTTACTCTACTAAAACCAGGATCACTGCTGTGAATTTTCTTCAGTGCAGCTGAGAGCAGAAGCTTAACAAGTGACTGACTGCTGAAGAGTGTGTTCTCCAGGCCGAAAGCTCAAGATTAATTAGACTGTGGATCAAATATTCCAGTACTGGTACCAGTAAATAACCAGAAATATCATTAACTGGACAGCAATAACTTTCAAAACCTGTCATTCCTTTTCTGCGTTGCTGTATCTCTATAAATACATAGCCATACTTGTATATTTTATACGATGTAAATATCTGATACAAATCAGAGGATCCTTGTCTGTAGGTGCTGGCAACATGCTGCCTGCAAGACCTCGGGATGTTGCTCGAGGTCCTGTACTTGTTTTTCTTGTGAACAGACCAGGTTCACAAGCCTGTCAGAAGAAGGTGCCTGCAGCACCTCAGTTGCTTGGCATTGTTGCCCTTGGGCCAATGAAGATTAGGAACCATTGCATAAGATCAAGAAAGATTCGTTTTTCATGTGATAATAAATAATTTTCAGTCTTGCTTGAATATGAGTATGAAATAGATTTCTCTCCTTATTGAAGCTTTGCAACAATCAAGTTCTTTTCAGTAAATAAGGTTAAAGTAATGACCATTATTGCTAGAATCAGCAAAAGGCTCTTCTGGTATATGATATCTTAAAAAGCTATGTCTAATTTCATGCATTTATTCTCAATTCTCATGACGGTGACAGAAAGAACAGAAATCCTCTACATTTGCAATGGTAGAACTACTTTGTACCATACTTGGTACAGCTACCTCTCCTGTTTCACTGGCTGCCTCATGGAAATAGCTTCTGACACTGATACTTCTTACAGGATCTGTGTAATTGAGAGTAATTTACAGGCTTCTCAGGTTCTTAAAACTTGTGGTTACTCCTGCTTTACACATAATTTGACCTCTTAGTCTGCATGTAAGCATGGTGTACTATGTGTGCTTTGAGCTTGCTTTCATTTGCAAGTGGTGCAAACATCTCTGTGCAAAGTAAGGGAACAATACTACAACTCTTTTTGAAATAGGCAGTAGCGATGTTTCCAAAGAATTAATGCCAAATAAAGTTATAATGGACATTACAAAAACATCAGAGAATAAACTGTGAATTAAAGGAAGCGTTCGTGAGAAAATGAAAGTGTGTGAGATGGAAATAGGACGCATGGGGGAGGCACAGAAAAGTAACATTAGTAGCTGACATGGAGTAAGAAGTGCACCTAACCAGGCCCCCCTCTTCCCGCTGGCTGCCAGGACAGGACATGATCTTCCATCCTGTGTCGTGCTCTCTGTACACCCTGTGAAGCCTACTGCCTCCCGTTAATGAAAGGCTGAACTTCAGCTGGTGCCTACAGTTGGGTGATACAAAAACTCCTTAATGCTTATATATGCTTCTCCTTAGTAGGAAGGTTTCTGTGAGATCTCCCTTTTGTTTCAATCTGCTTCAGCTCACAAGGTACCTAACTGTAAAAACATTGATTATTTGCTCTTTCAGTAAGAGTGTGTAACTATGTATTGCACAAAGTGTTTTGAGACAGGTTCATGGGCACAGAGACTTATTAGCAGGGTCTGTAGCTGGCGGCATATAGTTCCTTTAAGGGAAAAATCAAAATGAAAGGAGACAAGAGTGGAAGAGGAGCAATGGGGGGGGTCCAGGCAAGCATCCTTCTCTGGGTCTCTTCTCCAGTGCAGTACGTGGTTCACCCTGTAATGCTTTTTCCACAGTAACAACATAGTTTTCATCAAGACTCATTTCTTACCGGTTGCTCCTGCCTATGAGGCTGCTGGTGCAGCTGAGAGCACGCTTTGCTGACGCTGCACACCGACTTGCTCTTAAGTTTGGGGCATGTGTGTTCTTGGGTCCACTAATGTCAACCAGAAGCTTTGACCACAGGGTAGGAAAGGGGAGGGGAAGAAGGGGCGATTCTCACGCTGTTGGCAGTCACTTCCCACGAGAACCCACCGTAACAGCGCTGTTGGGTTTGCAGGTGCAGGGCTGGGAGGATAACAGCGCAAGACCCACAGCGTGGGAACAAGGGGAAAGGGCTGCCCCAGGCGCTCTGGGAAAGGCTGCCACGGCAGCTTGGGTGACCAGGCGCGGAGCTGCCAGCAGAAAGCCGGCTACAGGGCTTCAGAGAGAGGGCTGTTAGCAATGCAAAAGGCTGAGGCTCTTAAGGCACCATGCGACGTGTGGCTTAACGGATGATGTTGCCTCTGCTCAAAGGGCCAGAGCCCAGCGCAGCTCAGAACTTATCACCAGTGAATGTAACTCGTTTTGATAGCAGCTGCGGTCTAGCGGTTATCAGACTAATGTAGTTTGTAATAAAACTAACTGCGCTAGTGGGCATTGAAGATCATTAAGGGAAGGAATGGCGTGTGCAGAGGAACCCTCGAGCCTGTGGTGGGTACGGAATCCACATCTTCCAGCTCCAGAGGCGCCCGTCACTGCCTATGCGTTGGCTGATCCTGGCTCCTTTTGCTGCGTGGACATTGTTTTCCTGGATACGCAGCTGAATTTTCGTAGGATTCTCACAAAGTAAAGGGCAGGTTACTAACGATGCCTTAAAATCTGGCCTGCATATAAGTGTATTTCCCCAAGTATCGTAAGATGACTTTTCACACTTTCTGGATCAATTAGTTTGCTGGACATTTTTGTATACTGATATGTGACTATAACGGATAATTTCCTGGGGTTTCTAACTGTCATTTTTAATATTCATCTGAGCAAAGGAAAAAAGTCATTTAATGAACTTAAAGATGAAAGGGAAAATATTAGGCTGGATGGAATAAACACACCAGCACAAATTAAATTCAATTCAGTGTAAATTATTCTTTTTTCTTGATAGAACTCAAACTTATTCCAGCCTGCTGGTGTTCTGACTTCCTCTTCCCCAGACAATAAGAAATTAATCTCACCCTAAACATTATCAAGCAGCTTTTGTCTCCTTTCTTTCTCAGCAGTGGATTTCTACTGGTTGTTTCAGTTTGGATGTAAATTTCAAACCTGCCTATTGTCTGATGATAAATTTGTGAAATGAAACATGAGTGGTGCATTTGGGAAAACATGCTGTTTTGAAAACAAGGGGTAATTTCCACTTCAAACAGAGAGTGGAACTTTAAGGCAGACATGTGCCCTCATCTGACAAAGTAATTATCAGTAATAAAAGAGTCTTTTGTTGGGAAAAGTCTGAAGAATACTTACCTGAAACAAACAACAACGGGAGTGTCTGAGCTGCATCTCTGACACAGAGAGCTGGAGAAGGAGGCAGTGACAGAGCCTGCAGAGCGCTCAAAAGGTACAAGCTATGCGGTGCCTGTTACCCATGCCTTTTACGACGTTTCTTTTTACCTTTCTGCCAGACTTGTTGTTGGGAGGAATATCCATCTGCCTGGCACAGACTATTCACAAACTATGAGACCAACCATCAACAAAGTACATGGTATGATCGTTGAAGCCACGGTCACTCTTTGAAAGAGAAAATATTTCACGGGAGCATGCACTCCTAGTTAATGCTGTAGCTAACTGCATGTCATCTTGTCTGATTTCTAGCAAAGCTGTAAACATCTGGTCATACTTCTGTCATGCATATAGGACAAGGAGAGGGGAAATGTGTCTTAGAGCTTGGGCTTTTCCTCACTTTTTTCCTTCCTGCCTCTGGACACATCTTAACCTGTCATATTGGACATCCTACGGTCTAACATTATTACTATGTATTGCATATTGTCACAATATAGTATACTGACACTGTTATTATTATTGATATGACTAATTAGTATAAATTTCCTGATTAATGTTAATTATTAATATATGATCTGAATTGGCTTAAAATGTACTGCTGTTAGGATTGCCCCAAGGGGCAGCAAAGTGTACTACACTCAAAAGCAAATGAAGGCTGTTCAGAAGATTGAGCTTTTAAAGAAAGGGCTTTTACCTTTTCCTCTGGCTAGGGTGTTTGTGCCTGCATGTGAAGTGAAGCAAGGAGCGACAGAAAAAGGAGTGTGAAGAGTGAGTAAATGGATTAGTCCATGGCAAATCAAGTGGTTCTGGTTTTAAATAACTGAAAGCCCATGACTTTCATAGAGATATGGCCCCACCCTACCAGTCGTACTGCCTTGGTAAATATTTCTTAGTGCAACATTACCACAATGGGCAAACCAGGAACACATTTTCCCATGCCTGTCAGTCTCGGCTGCTGCAAACACTTGGAACACCTGCCTGTTTCTTCTCAGCCGTCACAGAGCTACTTACTCCAGATTTATCTGCCCAGCTTCACCTCTCCATTTATGTGCCTGAAGCCTTAAGGGGTTAGGCTAAATAACTGTTTATGCAGCCCTCAAAATTGACTGGTACCCTATGTAACTCCTGGATTTCAGGAGCTTGCTCAGGGGACTTTTCCCATGCACAGAGATACTTTGCAAATAGGATATGCACAAAAAGCAATTATTTATTGGCTATTACAATAGAAAACAGACAGCTAGGACTAGCAAGCTCCTAGACTAAGCGTTGGTACTCTTACCACCCCTGTATGCCACCCTTGAGTCTTTGCTGGACAACTGTCAATGGGAATGAAGGGGCATCTTCAGACTCCCTGATTTTCGTTAGTATTTTATACCTCTTTGTGCCAGTGTTTCTTTTCTTGAACCTTTGAACTGCTAACCGTCGCCACCTCAATAATCTTGTCTCTGGCTTCAATCTGCCTTACCTCTCTTAGCACACATGGTTCTACTCTAGCTACTTTCGCACAGCTTAGCATTTAGCAACTTTCTCAGGAGACTTGAGACAAGATTGTATAGCTGTGCCATACCAAAAGCATGCCTTGGATCATAGGCAACTGAACCCCTATCAAGAGGATTACACCTTTTCTTATAACCAAAGCACGTAGAAAAAGTAGTCAAAGTAGGTGCACTCTGTAAGAAGGGACCCAAAGAGTGGCATTTTTCTGTGACATGCTCCAGTGGATGGACGCTACAGGGAATGCGATGTGCCTCACGGCCTCCTGTCACAGAAAGAAAACCCGGCACAGGCTTTATCAGCTGTATCTTGTGTGCTATGAAGAAATAAGGAATGATGTGACTGCTGAATCTGCATCAGTTATTTTGAATGTGTAAGTCTTGGCTAATTTTTTTTTTTTTTTTTTTTTAAATCTCCTACGCCACAGCATTCCTTTGCCAGTTTAAAGAAGTCACTAACATTGCTAATTGCAATGTTCATCTTCAATTTAAGTCAAGTGGCTTATTGAAATGTTCCAAGTAACGACATTAGTGTACGACATCATACTGGACCCCCTTTTCACCCATGTCACCATGTCTCCTGTCTCACCACAGACTGCAACATAAGAGTATACCAATATTTGGGCTCAAGGAGATGCTGTCTGCAGTGTACACAGTTCTGATTTCACTTAGGCCAGATTTGCATCGTGATATTTTTGTTGAACAGTCAGATTTACTCTTCAAGTACATGGGGGTAAATTGTATTAGGATTCTTGTCCATGTGTACCTATGTGCATCCTCATACAGAGAGGAGGCGCTGTGAGTTGCTTCTTATGAAATTTTCTTTTAACCAATGGACAAAAGTTCTGCAACCAAAGTTTCATCCAGGTTTAATTTATGTAATGTCTGCCTGTGGCATAAACATGAATCTGTATTAAAAAAAATGTGTTTGATGTCAGTTTAGGAACCTTTCTCATAAATTTTAATATGCTTACTCAACTTGCATAGTTTTTACAGCTTTCCTTAATATTTTTTATTTCATATTAAAGTGAGTAATGAAAAGCAAGCTTTTATACATTGTACCCCTCATAAATTGACCCCTAAAGCTCCATGGAGAGAACAGCTGGTTTTGCCACTTCTTCAGACCTTATAAAGAAATTTGATTTGCGAAAAGAAATGCTGAAAAACTAAAGTCTCTGTTGGACCATTGCGTGACATAGTTCACTCCTATTACGAAGCAGAGGATTTATGGGAATGAAAACATTATCCAGCAATATGACATATATTAATTTGCATGTGGTAGTCATTTTATTCAGTTTAGGCTTCTTCTGGAATTGTCTTCCCAGGTCTGACCTGCTCCTGTCTTCCTTTAAAAGTGCTTTTATTTTTGAGAAATGTGAAACAGAACACGAAGCTGTCCGATGCTGCATTAGATGTAGCATTTAATAAGGCGTAATTATGTTTCTTGTTTTTATTGGGAATGCGGGACGATTTTACAGTCAAACAAAGTCTGATAAACTCTGCTGATTTTTTGCAAAATAGCTGGTTTAATCTTTTCACTTAATGTAAGCTCCCAGGTGAATTCAGAGGTGCTTTACTGAAAATCAAGCACTAAACAGTTTGGGAGCTTGTTATCTGAAAAACCTTTGGCTCTCTTGGCTATAGTGTCATAATTGGTATTAGCAGTGATAAAACAAATGGGAGAGAAGTAATTTGAAGAGCTGTCCCTAGGCAAGTTTATTTGAGATGGAAAATCTTGCCTGAAAATAGAAGAGAAAGCACAGGCTTACCCTCAGTAATCTGGAAAAAAACAAATGTCTATTTTAAGACAAGGCTTTATTTGAGACATAAACTATTTTTTTTATACCAGTTTTTGATATTCTGTCTTTCCTCATTAGGATGTCATGTCTTTTTCCTGCCTTAATACTTACTGTCATTTGCATAAATTTTTTTTCCTGAACAAGATTAAAGATACTGCTGTGTGTAAATTCTTTAGGAATGTAGGAAAAGACCATCATTTGTCACATTACTCTCATGCAAAGAGAACAGAGCTTTTAAAATTGAACTTCACAAGAATTGATAATTTCTTGACTCTTTTAACTGCATGTCAACCAAGTAAGACTTCTAATATCATGCATTAGTGTAGCTTCTTTATGATAGGCATACTTTATCCATTTCAAAATGATTTATACCTTTCCGTTTTCTACTTTCTGCTTTCTGTTTTCTGGTAATTTTTCTCTCCTTCTCCATTCCACTTCCACGGAAGCATACTGTCTTGTATGTTACAAGTTCAATAGCTACCATCTTTCCCACTGACTCTGTTTATTTACCCTAGAGTCTTTTTAATGATTGACCAGTGCCTCGTGCTATGCAGGAAAGTTTGTCTTTTTGTTTTCATTCATACTCTCTCAGACATATGAAAGAAGACTTCTGTCGTCCAAAGTAGACTTTTCTTTCCTGAATTTGGTCACTTTTTCCTTAAGATCAAGAACATACAGAAGCTGATTTTGAAATCTGTAGTTATGATAAAAGCTAAAATTCTTGTTCTACTCTTACTGCATTTTAATAAAGGTTTTTAAAAATAACAGATACAGTAGGTTTCTGCAGTCTGCCTGGAAGCCAATTTTTTATCTGAAACAAGAATGGTTAAAACAAATCTAGTTTTAATGACATTAAGCCTTTACTAGAAGCTGCACCTCTAAAGATAAGTCCCAGAACAGTAACAGTGGTGGTGATTAGGATCGCTTAAGGCCTTGTGCATAATGTGATGCTATAGTGAGACTTAAAATACTTGTGCCACCTCCACAAACATCAGAAAAGGATTCCTGCCATTTTTAAAAAATCATTAACCATGACTGATGGCATTTCTCATTCTTGAATTAACACAGCTTTGCATAAACACAATTGGATATTATTGTCCTGGGGTACAGAATGAAAATGTGAAACCATGTACCTGTCCAAACTCATTGCAGTCATAATGGCACTGCATGTACCCTGGTTGCATGCATCCAGGGAGGTAACGATGGTGCAAAGAAGGCTGCCGAGGCCTCACTCGCCTCCACGTGCCCATTGGTGAATGAGAAAGGGCATGCCAATGATACGAACCAAATCTGCTATAGCCAGACTGCAGATGCAGATATCGGGAATAGATATCTTCTGGGTTCTGAAATAGATTGGAAGACAGGAATATGATTACTTGACATAGTTACTTTATTGTTTTCCAACTACACTGTTGATAGAGCAGACCTCAAAACTGAACTGCGCAGAAATAAGTACGCTCTCAGAATCACTATTTTAGAGTCAAGGGAAGTTTCTCAACACAAAGATATTTCAAACTAAACATTTTACGGTCAACAAAAATATATTGTTCATAATTTTACTTTCCAGTGAGGTCGAATGGGCTACTTAATTTATTAATATCAACACAATTACCCATATTTGCCTTTGAAAACCATAAGGTGTTCAAAATAAACACAGGTTTGATGGACATAGGAACTCTAGAAATATCAGTCTAGGATAAATGGGAGGTGAGATCAAAGCCTTCCTGCAATGCAGTTGACCCAGGGCTGAATCTTGCTTAAAGATACAGACAGGAGGTTCTTGAGTGCTCAAGGTAAAAAGGGAACTGCTGAAAGAGGAATGATCCTCTGGGAAAAAAAGTAACATGCAATCAAATATTTGAAGATAGTCTCATGAAGTTCATATGTACATAGGGAATGCAACTGAGTTAAAACCGTATGCAGTCTTCATCTAAGTACTGAGAGTTTGGCATTGCCAGTTTCGTAGTGTCTATATTGCATAGATTTTGTGTGATATCTACGCTTTTCTACATTCCTTCACCAAAATGTAATCCTTACCATAGTACAACCCCTGGTTTAGGCTTGGAGGAATGTTATTCATGCAGTTGAAAGAATTCCTAACTTTAAATTGTCTTATTCTATACAAATCAACACAAAGCATCTTTGAAAGGTACTGGTATTTATAAAATATTTTTAAATTACAGGACATTATTTAAAAGGTCCTTAACCAGAGTCTCCATATAGAAATCACCTTACCTAAATTCACCTAAAAATTAGATGCCTAGTCTAAGCTATTTCTCTAGTCTCCCTTACAGTATCTCTAACTAATTTTTTTTTTTCCCAAGCTATTGCAAAATACCAATTTATTTGTCATTCTTACTGGAAGACACAGAATAACCTGCAGCTGGGACAACTCCAGCTGGCCACCCACAAACCATGTTCGGAAGTCCAACTCTATGACCATAATTTCCTAAAAGGACCTGTGTGAGAAGAGTTCCTAATTTCATATTTTTCACGTTGTCTTTGCTGCATGCTACAAGCTATGAAATAACTGTTTCCAAAGAAACAAATTAAAGCTAGAGGGAATGAGCCAGGCAAAAGTATTTTTTTCAAACACTTTTAATAAATTATAAAGTATGATTCACTGTCATCTGGTTATGATGCTGAAACCAAAGCCAGACATCTATAAAGTATATCTGCTGGCACTAATGACTGGTGCTTGTGGAGAGAATGACGCATATGAGATCTTTTTCCTCCAGTGCCTTTAGCTTTGTGAACATTGAAGGATGCAAAATCTCCAGGAAAAGAAAAGCCCCAAACTGTGTTTCCTGCAAGGCATCAAATGGTACCATTATGCTCAAACACACAAGTTTCAAAGCATCTGAAATCTGCCTGTATATGTCATTTTATGAAAAAGTTAAAATAGTCTTTTTCTACTTTATTTTGTTCATGTTAACAAGATAAATCCTACTAAATTGGAAATTACTTTTGGACTCAGAATGAGAATCTCAAATTCTAAACTTGCATACTTTACGCTTGCTGTGGTTTAACCCCAGCTGCAACTAAGCACCACACAGCCACTTGCTCACTACCCTCGGGCAGGACAGGGGGAAGAGAATTGGAAGGGTAAAAGTGAGATGGGTTGATGGGTTGAGTGAGAAGGCTTGATGGGCTGAGATAAGAACAGTTGAATAATTGAAATAAAATACAATAATAACAATAACAAAAAAGGAAAATAACAAGGAGAGGCAAATAAAACCCAAGAAAGACATGTGATGTAAATGAAGACAATTGCTCACCGCAAACCGACCAATGCCAGTTCCTGAGCAGCGGTCCCCTGGCCAAATTTACCCCCAATTCATTGCTAGGCATGACGTCCTATGGTCTGGGATACCCCTCGGGTCAGTGGGGGTCAGCTGTCCCGGCTGTGTCCCCTCCCAGCTCCTTGTGCCCCCCCCAGCCTCCTCGCTGGTGGGGTGGGGTGAGGAGCAGAACAGCCCTTGGCTCTGTGCAAGCCCTGCTCAGCAGTAACGAAACCAGCCCTGAATTATCGATCAATCAACGCCTTTTTCAGCACAAATCCAGAACATAGCCCCATACCAGCTACTATGAAGAAAATTAACTCTACCTCAGCCAAAACCAGCACAAGGCTAAATTTAATCAACAAAGAATACACATTGAACTGCTGTCCCATGGTTGATGTAAAGGGAAGTGTTGTAATATCCACTGTCTCATGCTTTTACACGAGGTTCACAAAACGATGCCTTTTTAGATCAGTGTCCAGAGGCCAGGACTTATTTTCATACAGATTTTCATATCGTTTCCTGTGGTGGCTCAAAGCCACAATATTTAAATGGTAACTGTCCTGGTTTCAGCTGGGATAGTTAACTGTCTTCCTAGTAGCTGGTACAGTGCTATGTTTTGAGTTCAGCATGTGAAGAATGTTGATAACACTGATGTTTTCAGTTGTTGCTCAGTAGTGTTTAGACTAAAGTAAACGTCATAATCTCAAATAATTTTGGCCAGATTTTATAGTTTTTAACTATCTTATATTTTATTAAGACAGTGGTGCTTGCCTTCTGCTAAAGTATTACTTTCCAGAAAATAATAGTGATAGCCTCAATTTCAAACTCCTTTCTTTTTGTCCTTTCAGTGTTTTCTACCTTCTCACCACAGATTTGAAAGCTTCTCAGCAGTGTCTCAAGCCACAGATATCAGCTCGTCAATTCATCCTTCCACCCATACTGGGTTAATTCCCATCTCTGAAACACCCTATGAAAAATGTACAAAAGCACAATTGCGAAGTCTGTGAATATGTCAAATCTGTGGTTAGCCTACCTTCTCTTCAATTCTACTTCTACAGATCAAACTCATGAAAAAATTGATTTGAATGATCCCAATCCATTGTGTTGAGCAGACACGACAATGTGATAATCCATATACTGGCTGACGCTCCTGTAACAACTTCAAGGAACATGACAAGTGCATTATGTGTTGTCATCAGTCATTATTTATCCCCTCTGACTGCATTATGTGCTGTCATCAGAATTTATTTATACCCTCCTGGACAGAGAATCTTCATTAACTAGAAGCTTAAGTGTTAATTTGGAAGTGATCTTTCAGGTCAAAGACAAGATGATTTATAGGTATCACATATTTAACAACACAAGCACATACTCTTTCTTCAAATAGGAAAGGTGAAAACAGCATTTCTAATAGGCTACTTCTGCAACGGCAAGTAGCACTAGCTTTAAAGTCATCCTCCCACCTAGGCCTGTCCTCCCCTACAAAATCTAACCATTCCCAGCAAACCAGCTTGACTTGGAGGAGGCTTTTTTAAATTTCCAGCTCTGACATTAACCATAGTCCACTTCCCTTCTGCTCTCACTTGGAATTTACCTAGATCCTTGATCCTTAAGAAGAGTAGGTCTAACAGCAGCAGTCCTATGCCTATTTAACACCGTCTTGTAGCCCTTTTGTGCTGGTAAGCGCACACTGTGCTCCCTCTTGGATCATTTCTGTAAAAGTTCTTTTCCCATTGTGGCTGAAAAAACATCCCAATATTTATCAGGAAAGACTTGGACTATCTTTTCTCCCTTTAATTGAGGGTGGAATTCTTCTAAGCTATTTTTCTTAGTTTGAAATCTAGACCTCTAATGTCTCCAAGTGATCTTGGCTCCTATAATCACTGCAGAGAAACAGAACTCCAGGGGCAATTTATCCTCTTTTAGACAGGTATATGACAAAGACGATACGTATTACTCTCAGTAGCGCCACTCCATGGAGAGACCCAGATGACTTGCTTGGACAATCAAAGTTAGGCTGAAAAAAAATTGCTTGCAGCTGTACAATTGGGTAAGGCCTGTAAAATCTTGTGAGACTGAATCTTGCTCAGTACCTGTTATGAAAAACTGCACAAAGAAATGGCAGTCATTTCTGTTCTACATCTCTGCCTCTGCACCTTCCCTCATTTAACCATATCTTGTGATGAATACTTCCAAGTAATTCAGCTATCTAATTTGTTGTTGGGTAACAACATTACCTACTGTTTAGCATTAAATTAGCAATAGCTACAGAAGTTTGTCCAAGATATTCTGGTCCAAAAAACTATTACTGTTTAACTGAATCTCACAGTCAACCCAGATCACATCACTTCGAGATATATATCAGTTGCTGTGCCAAATGTCATCATGGGAAGTCCCACATTTCTAACACCAGCTTGTTTTTTTTTCTCTGAAACAGATCTAAACCAGAATGATAGAAATCAGAGTAACCTGGCAGCATGCTGTCTCAGTGCAGAGATACTTAGCTTCCCGTTTCGGCAAGGAATAAAGAACAGACAGCTGAGATATGTTGTAGGGCACTTGGTATGTTGTTTACCATGTTGGGGTTTTTTGCTAGATTTAGGAAAAGCAGGAACCTAAGACTGGAGGAGATAACCCTTGCCACAGAACTGAGCTATCGGCTGTCACAGGCAGCAAGATCAGGAAAGACCTCCTTATACCAGAGTAATTTCATCTCAGAAATAATGATTTTACTTCCCCTACTCCTACTGAAGGCTATCAAAGGACATCACTGTTCTGGAAGGTAAAACTCACCTTCCAGTTATAAGCCTTTAATACCTCCTGACCGTGGTCTACCCAATTGCTCTTGTACCAGTTTTGGCTTTTAGTTTAAACAGTCCTTTACCCTTTCTGCCGTATTTGAATCTGATTTATAGAGAGCAAGCATACATCTCTGAGCCTTTTTTTAAAAAAACAAATTTAGGTGAATTTTCACAGTTCTCCATTCTTCTGTTTCTAGTAATTGTTCTTTTCTGATCTTATTCCAGTCTGAATATCTTATCTTTCCTGGAAACAGCTGGCGAGAGTTGTATTTCAGGCCTTGTTACAAGCCTGGAGAACGGCATTAGCATTTCCCTCTTTTCCCCGGAAAGGCTGAGCCTTACATGTATTACAGCTGCATGTGCTTCTCATGCAGCTTTAGCTTATTGACAGCCCACAGCAATCCCAGGAGTTTTTCCTCTGTTGTTTTCTAACTGACAGCAGTGCTTCCTATTTATAAAAAAATACTAATAAGAAAAAAATTCTATGGCTTTGTGCTATTAAAAGTTACCACATTTCTATTGCTCTCGTCCCTCCTCTATTCTTTATCTGGTTCTTGGTGTATGACAGTCTTAATACACCTCCATATCGGCCACATCTCCCCAGCGTGTGTCATTAGGCATACTATTGACACGGTATTCCACCCAGGTCTCTGAGGGAAAATATGAAATCTGGCTGGCCCCACGATCAGTCCCTGAAAGTTCCACATGAACCTATTTTCCCCTGAAAGTCTTGTCAGGAAACTTGTTTCTTATGAACATTGCCTAGTACCATCCACACTTTAGCTAATTTGTTTCTCACATTATAATTCTTGAGCACATTAGATTGTTCTTTAGCTGACTTAATAACTTCCAGCATGATAACTTACAAAATATAATAACATAAATTCTCTGATCTGGAGAGACTAGCTGTGTGTCGCGGTTTCAAAATTTTTCTGCTGATGACTCTACATTCAGTTGCAAATATAACTTCTCCAGCTGAAGAGTCAGAAAATAAGTAGTAAGTGTTGTGACACTTATTTGCAATCTCTATTTTAGGAAATGTTATTTTACCACTTGCTATTAGTTATCTTATTAAAAATCAAGTTAATCTGAAAAGACATACTAATAGATAATTGAAATGATATTTGATTCCCTTTTCTCTTCTGTAACATACTCCTTAAAAATATAAAGTCAGACTAGTGCAGCTAATTGGGGTTGTCTGGATCACATTTTCCCCCTCCACACAAAAACATAGCCATTCTCCCAGCAGCTGGTCCACCTAAGTCAGTAGGTTTACATAAAATACTTGCTAGCAGAACTGCAATTTTAAGGACCAGCTTTTCTAGGTTGCTGGGATGAAGATTATTGGGTACTTCTGGCTGACGCTGAACTCTTGCAGCATTTTTTTCACCATTTTCTTTTTATTTAAATAACAACATATCTCAACTGCCTCTGTTATTCCCTAGGGATGAAATTCCTTCACACAAGGAGGGCCAGCTAAAAGTCATCGAGTTAGTAATTTTTAAATTAAGTCTCACTGCATAGGCATATATTACATGCAAGGTTCATTAAGACTTTTAGTTATTTTCTCCCAGTAAGTTGCAGATAATATAATTTTAATTCACACTTAAAAATGTTTGTCCCTACCTGGCAGACTTGCAAATTAAATTGGGGAGCTGAAATTCCAAAGTTCTTTATCATGTTCTACGATCAGTAAGGCATTTTCTACTGGAAAGTAAATAACTTTTTACTTAATTAGGGAGGTAATCTAGCTTCTTTCTCTCTTAAAAGAATTGACTCTGTAATGCTAACAAAATTAAAATGTATGCATGAGAAAAAGAGAGAAGGCACAACTCTGAGGCAGAACCATCGAGTAGAATCAGATCTGTTTAGTGGAAGGTGAGAATCTGACGTGGTTATTTTTCAAAACGTGGCTACACTTTAAATGTACATTAATCTACAGAATGTGAGGTTTGTGGCTGTCTTTTTTAGTGTTGGTAAATACCACATTAACTTTTTAACACAATATTTCCAAATTCTCTTCCTGTGTATAAATGTTCATGCCCATAAATTTGAATGCTTGTAATTTTGTCAAGCAAATACGGTTTAAATTATATTCTTTTTTTCAAGTCATTGTTTGTGTCTATTCCCTCTGTCTCTCATATTTTTATTTAAGTTAGACAAAGGCTTTTCACCAGGGGGAAAAAAATAAATCTTTGTTCCTTCTCAGTTTCCTTCCATTCTATTATTTTAGAGACTCTATAACTAGTTTTTAGAAACTCAATGATTTCTTCTTTCCTTTCCATTCATTCATACATTTAAAAAGTCATATTGCCATTATGTTCACTTCAGACATACTGTTTCCACATTTGTTCCCTTCTGCATTCAGATTATGAGCTACAGTGTTCTTGAGTGTACCAGACATTGCATTTCTGGTAGTTTCAAGGGAAGTTTACTAAAGCTCAACGGCTGACAGACACTTAGCCCTAGGTTGGCCTTTGGAAATCTTTCCTTTAAAAGCACAGTATGTTGGGGTGGAGTCCATCTATTAATCCTTGTAGAGTGTGACGTATATTAGCCTTATGCTGTCATATTTCTTTATGTTAAATTTGCACTGCAGATAAAAGCCACTTTTTCAAGATACATAGTTATGGATTTAGAATTTGTGGTAGCATCAGCCAGTTGAGAGCAAATACTTTATTATATAGAAAAAGAAATCTCTTGTTAAAATTAAGAGACTAGAAGGTATTTTCTTGCATAAAGGATGGCTGCGTCAGATTTATGACCCAAAAAACTTAAGCAACTTCAGCAATTTTACCATCTTATTATGCCACAAAAATACCTTAAGGTATTCATTCCTGCTGTGTGAGAATCCTTGACTAGCACTAAGGCCCTGTAAGAAGTCAGGTGATGTAGGACAAAACCAATGAGTTCTAGGAAGCTGCTGTGAATGGGCAAAAGTTAGATAGAGCTCTGTTATTAAAATAATCTGAGGTAGAAGTACAGTTTTCAAAGGAGGTAAAGACTATATTTCAACTGATCTTAAAAGAATTCTATAAAATGTTATAATGCCTGGCTAGCACCATAACTAAAGTTTAAAGTTTAGTCTAGCTTTTATGTATGCTGGTGGGAAGGTTGCTGCCAATTATAACGGAAAGCAGGGAAGAAGGCATGTATTTCAGTTTCCTTGAATATGTTTGAATTCAATCATGCACTTAAGTGCTTTCTCATAACCGAAAAGGCTAAGCAGGCATACATTACCACTATCCATATTCATGGTTTAATTTTTTTTCTTTTAGTGAGAAGTAAATGTCAATGACTAAACAGAACATGAAAATCTTGCTATCCTTGTCTTTGCTGGGCAATTCACTTCCTTAGTGCAGTCACCATTTATTTTCTCAGCAATAAATCTTACTGAAAAATGTATTCGATTCCATACCTTATTATCGTGAATGCAATGAGAATATTTCCAACTAAGCCTGTTGAAGAGATAATCCCAATCAGACAGGGAAGGATGATTGTCTCCGCAGCTCCAGTCACCTGGTAATGGTGCCATCCAGTCCAAGATCTGTTAAAGAAGCCTGGTGTGCCATTCTGACAGGAAGGTTGAATTCCACTCATTTTTCAGCGACTTTAGGACTTAGTTCTGTAGTAGCAAGAGAAAATAAATTATTTGTGGACGAATAATTTGAATATCATTAGTTAAGTCTGGTATCTAAGTGTACATTACTGTTTAATGATTATCTGAATGTCATAAAAACCCTTTGTACATTCAGGATTGTACATAAAAGATCTGGATGATGTTGTTTTCAAAATGAAATCTCTGATGTAATAACGCCATTATAATTTAAACAAATTTGTAATCATCCAAGATGCACCATTTGAGTATCACAGAGTTTATTCTATTCTCAGAAAGCCCACTGTCCACTTCTTCTCTTGGCTGGGGGGGGTCCCGGTAGACGCGAAGTTGAACACAAGCCACCGATGTGCCCTCGCAGCAAAGAAGTTCAATGGCATCCAGTGCTGCATTGGGCAGAGCACTACCAGCAGGGCAAAGGAGGTGATTCTTCCCCTCGACTTAGCCCTGGTGACACAGCTGCGGTCCTGGGACCAGGTACAGGAGAGACGGGGACTTACTGGAGGGCCGTGAAGTTGGTGAAGGGACTAGCGCATCTGGCACGTGAGAGGCGGAGAGCGCTGGGGCTTTTCAGCCTGCAGAAGGGAAGGCTCAGGGGAATCTGAGCAATGTGTGTAAATACTGCAGGGGAGTGAAGACGTGGGAGCCAGACTCTTCTCAGTGGCACAGAGGCAAAGGGCACAAACTGAAACACAGGAAACTCCATCCAAACACATGAAAGAAATTTTCCCTGTGAGGGTGATCACACCCTGGACCCGGGTTGCCCTGAGATGTTGTGGAGTCCCCACATATCTCAATCTCTTCGAGTATCTCCTGGAGATGTTAAAAAACCAACTGGATGTGGCCCCAAGCAACCTGCTGAAGCAGACCCTGCTTTGAGAAGGGTGTTTGACTAAGTGATCTCCAGAGGTCACTTCCTACCTCACCTGTTCTGTGATTTCTTGAATATGTGAAATATGAGATGATGTTAGATTTAGGTTTTTTTATTCAAAATCACCTCTAATCTTGTGTGTCCATTTTGAGATGCCTGAAGCTACAAGAAACCTATAGTTTTCTTAGCGATAAGTTATACCTGAGGACAAAGCTATTGGTGCAGATGCATATAGCCCGTTTCTTCAGCAGCTCCAGCTGTTGCAGCAAAACCATCCTCTACCCCACACACTTGCTTTCCATAATACACTGAACAAAATCAAAGTCTTTACCTTCAAAATTCTTAATCGTCTAGATGTGCAATCCTATACTTCCTGAAGTAAAGATGACATATTTTTCCTTAGATCATTTTGCCCGACCAGTTCAGCTATGCAACTATAGCCTCAGTCTCTGCTTTATTTGCCTAGCGCCACTTCAGGCTGGCAGGATCTGAACAAGTGTATAAAGGCACCCTGCTCAAAATAATTCAGTAAGCCCTGCTGAGAGTCCAGCAACTTCAGATAAGGCACTGAAGAACAATACTGCCCTGTAGTTACACCCATACCCAACTTAAAAAACCAGTAAATTGAGAGGCAGATCATACTTGTGTATTTTTAAGCCTAATTTGAGATAAATTTACGTCTGTAGCAAATTTGATCGTTAGTTCAGTAAATACAGTATCTTAAAGCAAAATTGCAGCCTGGGATGAAGTAAAAAATTCCTTTATATGATATAAAATTCCCTTATGCATTTGAGAATAAAATCACCCTTTTACCAGATTTCAGTCTTTACTAAGTGATGATGAGTCACTGCTCTTCAATAGCATCAAATTAACAGTAGCAGGGTTCTGCTGTTCAAGATACAAGTAAGGCAGTGGGTAATAAATGCTTAATTTACTTGCCAAAACCAGGGGGTCCAGGAGGCTACCAGAAATAGGAAAAAATAATGAAAATAAAATGCAGGGACAGAGTTTTAAAAATCAAATTTTAAAATAACCAGTTTCCTGTTGTTTACAGAGAAGAAACTTACCTGCAACAGCATGTTCCCTGAGTACAAATAGGGGGGTAATTTTTACACTTGCATAATGCATTTAACTCAAAGACCACCGAGAACTTAAAAAACTATATTTCACAGCAAAGCCATGACATAGGAAAGTATATTTTGATGGTGAAGTACCATTTGTGCCGTACGAAGCCTGAGTGAATCACATGTGATCACAAACACAGTTACTTACATTGGTGAAAACAAAATAAATCTGGCTACCACAGTGAAAACAATTTCTCTTCACAAATAACCTTGAAACCGTGCCTTACTAAGGTGTTTATAAGATACATTAGAGGCATGATTGTTATATATATTATAGCAAAATCACATACTTCTCAGGAATTAAAAAAGCGGAAAACCCCAAATTGGTTCTGTTATTGGTATAACTTCCTATTCATAATGAGTGATTGATCCAATGGTCATTTAGTAATAAAAAGCTACACTGGGGTAAAAAGAAAATGGTGCCTGTTTAGTGCTTAGCTTCTATGAAGTAAATGAGTGCTGCTTTTTTTTCTAAAAAGGGCAGATGAGAGTTTTTCATCCAATAAAAAAAATCGTATTTCCTTCTGTTTGAAAATATAAGATCAGCAAGCACTTCATGAAAGAATTGGGAAAAGGATAATAATTTACTCTTGTAAGTAGAGTGTCAGATATAACAGACCAGCTTTAAAGCTAAGAAGCCCTTCTTTTTTTCTGACTCTCTAAAGCATTATTTTTAGGGCTTGCCTCCAAAATTACGGACATCAAATTTCAGCTGAGGAGTAGAAAAAAACCTTATAATTAAATTAACATCCTCCCTGAAAAGACAGACTATTCAAAAGTGTATCATCAATTTTTTTTTTCAGTGACAAAATATAAAAGCTAAAATATACTCTCTGAAGCTTCAAGTTTTTAATACATCTGTTCTGTGTCTGCATTTCCTCTGACAAGCTATTACCATACAAAAATGGAAGGCTGAGTCAGTAAGGAAAACACCTTAGCACACCTACGTTCAACTACAAAAGCAAAACCCATATAGTCAACGTTGTGAAGATAGACAAAGGGATGTCTTCTCACGGGCCCTAATGATCTAGTTGCATAACTCTTGTACCTCACTTCCTATAAACTCTGGCAAGAAAACAAACTCTTGTGAGTGTAGCAAGACCTATCATGGCTCTATAAGTCAAGGTAATATGCTGAATACTGGGGTTTACAATCCATCCTGTTGTTATTCTATGACATGGCAAGCCGCCATCTGCAGTAAAATCAACAAAACTCATTACACGAAGAACTAGAATTACGGGGGAAATTCAAATCAGTAGTTTTTCATCACTTAGGGTCACACAAATCAGCTGCACATAAATTCACAATGACAGTGAATTTTATTTTAAAAAAACTACCCTAAAAGGTCAGAAAAGAGGAAGTTGGCTCCTTGGTTGCTTAAGTACCAAAGAACAGATATTTAGGACATGGAGTAAGGCTTCTTCTTGAGGGCTGGATCAAAGTGGCTAATGAAAGTAGGTAAAGATTTGGACAGAATAGTTGTGACTCTTAATGAGTGTCTTTAAGATTTCTCCTGTATATATTTAACAGTTACACAACTGAAGTGTTTATACAAGTTTTCTAATTTAACTTCTCGTATATAGATGTGTTTCTTATTAAATATCTTACCTGTTACTAAGCAGTTCAGACACTTAAAACAGATTAAATTTATACTGTGAATTTATTCCTCCTCATAACTGCCAGGGACTGTTACAGGAGTGAGCGCATACTAACCCTGATCTGTTTTTAGTAACATGACACACTTTTCCTAGAGGCAAAATCAATCAAGAAGAGTGGCTTCTTTTATCTACAATTTATGCATTCTGAAGGAATAATTCTTGGCAACAGCTTAATCAAATAACAAAAGAATTTCACCTTTTCATTCAATTCCATCCAGTTATATACTGACTCCTACATGGAAGAAGTCAGCTGGTAGAATTTGACTACTGGTTGACTTAGTTTTGGTGTCATTTACAACTATTCTCACTTTCTCTAGTGCCTTTGACATGCTCAGATTTTGTCTGATGGGCATGTTCACATCTTGCCATGGCAAAGTTCTGCAGTTTGGTACCAATTTTGGCCTTAACTTGAAATGTTTTGAGTCAGAAGCTTATCTTGTTTATTAGGGAAAGGCATCTTTTGTCTCATTGCTTTTTGATCCTTTGTCTTGCCCTTTACTCCACTGCCCATATTCTAGAAAAACTAGAAGATGTGGATTTAATTCTTGCTTCTGCCACTGATTCAGTGCCTGACCTTAGGCATGTTGATTATGTCCTTTGTTGCTCAGCTAGTCCATCTGCAAAATGCAGACACTTAGCACGTTTTCCTTACACCTCAGTAAAGTAACAGAAGACCCAGAGACAGAAAATATTCTTTATACTGGTATTCAATCTACATCTTACAAATACACTATAGTCTCAAACACAATGCTGCATAGTCATAAGGGCTCTAATAAAGAGTGAGAAAAGCAGAGAGAAATGGGTGCGACCTGTGCTTGTACAGGGCAACCATGAACTCTGACTTGGGCTATTGTCGGTGGGAGTTTTTACAGTGCCTTTAACAGCTTTTCGGTACTTTTTGCATAGTCATAGACTGCAAATTCTTATGTAGTTCTTTGGGTTTTATTCCTTATTAAAATAAATAAATACCTACATGACTATTTATATTATCCTGCTTGATCAAATGGCACATACAGCTTTGAGTATATTTGTAATTCACATTAGGGAATTCATTGATTCTTCTTCACACAGAACTTTAAACTTCACTTTCTCTTAACTCTGAGCCAATTACTTCTCATTTTCATTACAATATTTATTAATTACTGGACATTCCTGATTATCCATTTCTTAAAAGAAGTGTAAGAGTAAATTCCAGCCAGCTTCTAAGGCATTTGACTGAACCTCTCCCTTTTCCACATGCAACAGTACCTCAGGGTTCTTGAAAACGAGACCTCTGTGCTTGAACACACTTAAGATTAAAAAGAAGACAATAGAAGAAACTCTGGTGATTCCTACAGCCTGACTGAAACAGTTTCTGGCACAAAAACCGATATGTCCAGGAAAAGATGGAGGTAACCCTACCAGAGGACTCATCAGATTTCCACCAGATGTGAATATGGTGTAAATAGTGTGTTTTAGATAATTTCTCTCTTGTGTGGCAGATTATCTCCTATCTAGTACATTGTATCTCTCTAGAAATAGGTATTTACAATTTGAATTGACTCTCTTTAAACCAACATATGACTACATTTGAAAGTATCCCCATCAGATTATAGAGAAGAAAATAGCAACTGTAGATTGGAAGGGGACAGCCTATGACTAGATCAAAATATATTTGGGATGTTTGGAATAAGGGCAAACTTCCTGACACAGTATCTTAGATAAGTATCTTGCAGGAATCTATTTAAAACTAGGTACTAATTCCGGTTGAGCTCTTAGATTGGTTTTCTTTGTTCAACTATAAAGGACTCATAAGAACAAATACTTTGATGTTTATTGGAAAATATGCTTATTGTTTGTAGAGTCACCTCCTCTAGTATTTAATTTTTCTCAGCTAGGAATTACTGTCAGTCATTTAGTAACTTGTGTGAAGTAGGCATATTTCAGAAAATGCAGGAACCTGTGTATAAGCAGGTGGAGAATGATATTCAGCATGTTTTAGAAAGCTGGAAATGGAACATAGTTATTCTGGTTTTGAAGTACATGGTCAAAGCTTGGGGAATAATAATCTGTGAAATTACTCCTTTTCTGAAATTACTTCTCCAGTGTTGAAGTGTGTTTTGAATCCCAAGCGGTAAAGGCATGAATCCCGCAAATGACTGATACATTTTAATCATTTTTGTTGTCATGGAAAGAAAACATTTTACACAGTAGGAAGGAAAACAAAACTTACAAGAGAACAAATTAAGAAGAAAGGAAAAGAGAGATTTGGGAAAGGAAAAGAGCCCTGAACTTACACGTCTGAAGACCATAACTCAAGAGCAGAAATTTGAAATTTATGCAAACTTGTTGGGAGCAGTTACATAAGAATATGGGGCATCCAGAAATCCTCCTGCCCAAAGGAGCAAGTGACAACACTGACGGTATTTACTATATCCGTTTCAAGATGAGATTGCTAAACTCTGACTTTACAAAGGCTAAGAATTATCCTTCCCTTTTTGTTGATGTGATAATAAAGGTGGGGAAAAGTTAACTGGTATTTTCTAAGGTTGTTGTCCAAGGAAATGTTGGTGATTTGTGCTGAAGTATGCTATTCATCCTACTTTTGATTAACCTTTTACATTCTCTACTTCTGAAATATTGAAACACGTTAATTGCTTCCCTTCTTATGCTTCCTCTGACATTTGTGAAAACTTCACTGCTAAAGGTCCTTAAAAAATCTGCCTAAAAATTGTTTAAAATAAGTACGCTCTGAGCACTGTCTGACCTGGTCAGCTTCCACCTAAACAAAACTGTTATCTTGCACCATAAATCGGTTTGAATGGGTATACTAGGACTCTGGTGATGCTGGGATGCTGCTATGTTAACAAGAGTGTCCTGACCATGTTTCCCTTGGAAAATTTGCAGTCTGTTTGCTGTGAGCAGTGTGCTGTATATTACATGGCAAGGGGTTATTATTTAAGCAGTCGAAGTGAATAACAGCTGTGGAATGGGTCAATTTAATTTGCTGACACAAGTGTGAGAGAAATACCAGTTTACCTGTGTATCAACGATGCCCTTCTTGAAAGTGATACAATTTTGTTTCTTATTCATAGGAAGAAATAAAATAAAATAAAATAAAAAATAAAATAAAATAAAAAAATAAAATAAAATGTATGAGATTGTTCATAAACCATCTGGGGGCTGGGGTGTATTAACAATTGGGTGAGGGTAGCTGTGTTCAAAGGAAGAGCGGAGGAGAAAGAAAGTAATTAAGCAGAGATCTACCTACCTGGCCCAAGAACTGAAGAAGAAATTTGGACCACAGGATAACTGCCTCAGTTCTATAAAGCATTCCTATGACAGGCCCTTCCACCATGATGCAATAAGCCCATCTGCACCTTCATGACAAGACGAGTGCTGGAAATGCAAGGTAAATATTACTGCTTACTAAGATTATCCATTTACATCCACTGAGGCTGAAGACCTTGAAGTAGCACGTATATTTAAACAGTTTACACGTTTTTTTATAAGAGTGGATACAGAATACTTCCCATTACTTGGATAGTACTAAGTTTCAGAATGAGCAACGAACTGGACACCAAGTTAAATGAGAACACAGAAATATTAATCTCTGGCCTGCTTAGGGTCTGTCCTGCTATTTTAACCCACTGGGATGTTATTACAGAACCGGAAGAAGTGCTACTGACGTTTCTTTTATGTTTCCCTGTTTCACTACACATACAGCTCCACTGTACCTTTGCCCCCACATAACCAATCTGATAGACAAAAATTCAAGACCAGGTCATAGCTAAGTGGTGCCACATTTCCTTGTCAAGTATAATCTTCCTTGAGCTTTGTGTGTGATGCACTGCCTACCACTAGGAGAGGTAAGAAACCTTCTGGATGTTCCTCCTTTACTCACAACAGACTCTCTTTGCCCTTCTTTGGCTTCCCATGCAGTCTACTTGCCTACTCGGTTGCATCAGAGACAACCGCAGATAATATGGGTTTATGCTCTTTTTGCAAATGCTCACCTAAGATAACAACTGTAACTTTCCCAACAACTATTAAAATTTTCATGTTGTTAATAAGACTCCAATCCAAAATAATAAAACCGTATAAATAAACTGCTGTGGTGTAGACAAACGCCTATCCCTTTGCTAGATCCTTTTTTTTTTGGGGTGTGCGTGGGAGGAATGTAGCGACAGAAACCTAGAAAATACTGAAAATGTTGCTCAGTATATGAGATTTTCATTGAGCCATAGAATTTTAATGACATCATAGCTGAAGCTCTGCTTGGAGATTTCTATGTAAGACCGACAGAAATCCAATAAAAGAATTGCTTTCATAGAATTTTTCTGTAAATCCCTAACTACTCCTTAGCTGGTATTACAAAGCAGATATTTACTGAACCTGAGTTAAACTATTAAAGGAAGATATTTTTCTTCACGTGCTATGACTTAACTCCACATGACTGATATCAAAATGCAAGAAAATAAGTATCAGGAGAAAGCGTATTTAAACAAAATAGCCCCATCTGATTTTTAACGCTGATTTTAATGCTTGGTGGTTATGCTGCACAATAGCCTTTAAACGACCCCCCCTACGTTTCATTTTTGACTCAATTTTTGCTGCAAATTACAGATATTTGTGTCTTCTTCAATAAACGTGAGGCGATGAATGACCAGCAGAAAAGGTCGTTCTGTCTCATTCTAATGAGTAGGAAAGATTGGAAAATTCTTTTAAGAGGTTGAATTGCCGACTTAAAACGTAGCTGTCGTACCACACAACTCTTTTCTTAGCCTTCCTATTTTCTTCTTCATAAAATCACCATCCTAAGCGCTTTGCCTTAAACAGTGCCACAGTACGCTTCTCTCCAAGACAGGCTTGGGGAGATCCTGACTCTCACCGTTCCCCCAGGCAACTAACCCCCTTCAGCTTTTACTGAGGGACCCGCACACCTCCCCGCTAAACACGAGCATCGATCCAAAAGTAGAGATCTTTTTCTTTTTTTTTTTTTTTTTTTTTATTCTGTTCCGTTAAAAAACAAAAGGAAAAAGCAAGAAACCCCTCAAGGCTGAGGGCACACAGAGCACAAAACTTCAGCAACCCGCCGCCTCCTCAGTACGGCCTCCCCCCTCCCTCCCACGAACCCGGCAGCGCCCCGCCGAGCCCCCGCACCCCGCGGAACCCCCGCCCCCGCGGAGCCCCCGCCCCCCGCGGAGCCCCGGCACCCGCGGAGCCCCCCGCACCCCGCGGAGCCCCGCCCCCGCGGAACCCCGGCACCCGCGGAGCCCCCGCCCCCGCGGAGCCCCCGCGGAGCCCCCCGCGGAGCCCCCGCGGAACCCCCGCCCCCGCGGAGCCCCCGCCCCCCGCGGAGCCCCCCGCACCCCGCGGAGCCCCGCCCCCGCGGAACCCCGGCACCCGCGGAGCCCCGGCACGCCGCGGAGCCCCCGCACCCCGCGGAGCCCCCGCGGAGCCCCCCCCCCCCCGCGGAACCCCCGCACCCCGCGGAGCCCCCGCGGAGCCCCCCGCGGAGCCCCCGCGGAATCCCCGCCCCCCGCGGAGCCCCCCGCACCCCGCGGAGCCCCGCCGTCTCGCCGCCCGAAAGCTGCGGCGGCGGAGCGAGCAGCCCTCCGAAGCGGAGGCGGTAGGCGCTGCCCGCCCCGGGCAAGGGCTCACCTGCCGCCGGCGGCTCCGCTCCCGGGCGCTGCTGGAAGGCCACCCGCCGTGCGCCCGGCCGTCTGCGGCGGGACGCGAGGGAGCGGCGTGTCACACCCCACGCACAGCCTGCTGCGGGGCCCGGCTCCAAGCGCTTACACAAAGGTTAAATAAAACCCAGCAACAGCAACAAAGCAGCGTGAGAGTCACCCTGGGGAAAGAAAGCACACAAACAGCAAAACCCCACTCTGGGAAAGAAGTTTAAAGATCGTAGGAAGAGCCGATGCTTATTTCACTGCTTACTCCAAGTGCCGCAGCACTTACACCTTCGCGGTTTTAAACCCCACGGACATTTCAGGGGCTCCTGCTTGCGAAACAGGAAAGAAGAACAGAGGGAAATGGCCATATCTGCGTAATGTCACAATAATTGTCGAAGAACCCCGGCAGTTGCTGAACTGTATTGAAGCAGAGATGACCAGACAGCTCTGGTTCAGGCTTTTGAAATTATAACATCTGCTTCTGGTTCTGATAGGCAAAGGTAGTGACCTAAATATTTTTTTTTTTTAATTGCCCCTCTCATAGAAGTATGTGAACGCATGCTTTGTTTTAAATGTACAGTTAGTCCTTTTTTTTTTCCCCTCTTTTTTTGTGTGCTAAGTTTTCATAGCATATATGCAATAAATACCCGAATGGAAGACTTTTGAAGCCAAGACAAAACAGTACTGTAGTGCTGACAGAAGATTATTGTAAGGACTGCCTTTCATACTTAATTTTTGCAAAAGTATTTCAAATTTGATGGAAATCTATTTTTGCTGAAACGTTCCTGATTTCTCTCATTTCAAAGACACATCTCTGCTGACTAGATTCAGAATTGACGTTGCCATTTCAGCTCCCGTATAAAATAAAACCTTACCCCAAAGTTCTGAATTATCTTTAAAACCCAGACACCCTCTCAGAGAACTGCGGCTCACGTAAGAATATAGGAAACATGAACTGTTTCAGTAGAGTGGACACATGAGAAAGGCTACTAGGAAAAACATAATCCATTTGGGAAAGAAGTTTTACATCCAAAGGGAGAAGAAAGCCTCAGGGGTACAATTCTCAGTGGTCTGCCCCTTTCCAGCCCTGTGCTCTGGAAATGAAAGTTTCTCAGACTGCTGCCAGCTGCCTTGCCCTGCCCACGGCTGGGCCAGCCCAGTTGCCTTTAGCTGCCCCTGCTACTCCTAGCAGAGATTTCTGCCTCCTCAGATGTACATAACTGCGGGTTTCAACCCTCCCTTACCTAGTTCTTGTCAAAAGATCAGGGCTAGAAAAGTTTGGTTTTAAAAGAACTTAAATGAAGTCCTGTCAATCCGACAGAACCCGCTGACGGAGGTGATTAAACACATAACGCCTGCAGATCTGTGTGAAAAGTAACCCCTGGCAGGAGGGAGGCGATGGGCAGCCGGAGCGGTGGCTGCTCCAGTGGAAAGGATCAAGCTACTTTCTCCTCCGTAGGCACTGGAGGGAAAAAACCCAGCATTGGTCAGAGTCCTCTGTGAAGAAAAGTCCAAGTAAACTGGGCAAATGTCATCAGGCAGCCAAAACCGCTGAAAGGATTATAGAGGAGAGGTGGAGAGCATTGTGTGTCATTGTGGAAAATCAAATAAGCACAGGTGCTCGGGTGAGACAGTGCAGATAAGGGGCTAATACAGTCCTTAAACATACCAATATTAATACCAATAGGAGGGAGAGGAGGAGAGGTGCTATCTTTATTTGGTACGGGGAGTACTATGCCCTGTTCAGGTTTTTACAGCGTAGCAGAAATCACAGAAGACTTAAAAGGAAGATGAGAATTTTAAGACTGGAAAACAGGCATGTAGAGAGAGACAAAGGGGGGTGGGGGTGGGGATACACACGACTGAATCTTTTTTCTTTACTAAAGAAAAAATTAGAAGCTTTTAACTTCATCAGTTTATGAACATCAACATGAGCAAAAAAAAAAGTTTTAGAAGAAAAAGCTCTTTGTTCAGCTGATGGTGATATAACTAAACTTAAAATCTGAAAACTGAATTAGAGAAAAAACACATTGGAAATAAGACATCAATTTACAGCTAAGAGCTTGGTGGTTAGTAGCCATTGTGACAACTCACCAGGTTGAAAGGTAGGTTCTGCAACTCTGAAACAATTCTTAAAGCTGTTCAGGTATTTTTCTGAAATATACGTTCTTGCTCAAATGGGAATGAATTGCAAATTACATATTTTGCAGTATTTTACAACATGGCAGACAACTGCTTACAGCTTCTTCACTAGCTTTCTAATCCATGAGAAAGCTGATGCAGCAGTTAGGAAGTATGGTACCTATCTTTTTGGATGAAGCTTTGGATATGGATTCATAAATTTTGACTTTGCACATAGTGGCAGAATGGAAATCCTGGAACTTTAATAATTTGTGATGCTGAGTACCTTAAAGCAAGTAAGGTGGCAGCTATAAAAATACCTACTGAGAAGTGAATTGAGGCCAGGCTACCAGACAGTTTCTGTAACTTACTGAAAACCATTACTGCTTTACTCTTTTCTCCAGGCATGGTATAATTAGAGCAATTCTAAAAAAAACTTTTCCTTTCAAAAGGAAAACGTAAACCTCTAGAAAATCACTACAAGGTACAATTAAGATCTGTCAGTCTGTAAAGGTAGTAAATGCACTGTTCATCGCTTACTGCGACAAAGCTCAAAATCTGGCAATTTATTTTTGGCTGTGAAAGATTTTATTTGCTTGTCTTAACCATTATGTGCCCATACATTACTTCATTTCTTTCTCTTCTTAATCTTTAATAGAGACAATTGACAGTTGGTTTTGATTCATAATAGCTTTGACTCATAATTGATGACATGTTGCAAGTTATCAACTCCTTAGCTGATCTGAGCTGCACACAAAACATTGTATCTGGTTTGGGACAAGTAATAAATGAAAAAGAATCTCAGATGATTTGGGGGATGTTTAACTGGAACAGAGCAATAAGAGGAGTAAGTATGTTGAATTAAGACTTAACTGGAGCAGAGACTGATGCGCTGGACTCTCTGTGTACTCATTCTTTCCCTTGCTCTCCTTTTGGTACAATGAATTTTAATTATTTCATGAGAAATGGAAGAGCACGAGGAGGAATCGGCAGAGTTCCTACCTCAGAGTGCCCACATGGTTAGACCACGTTCATCACAAACTCCCTGGGGCAGCACAGGTTAATTTATTCCAAGTCTACCAAATCCGGGTGAGTTATTCAGCATCTCTATGATCATAGAAGTAGTTTCGTGGTCATCATCTTTGCATTCTAAAGGCAATTAAACCAGAAATTATTGCGGAGGTGAGGTGAAGGGAGAGGAATGCATGGCACTAGAGACATGCTTCCTGGATGGAGGGTGCTGCCTCCCTCCCATGGGTGCTGGGAACCTCATTCCCTCGGAGAAGCAGGTGATAAGCCCTTCTCATCAGCATTTCAGGCTTCTGCAGTTTCTGGGTTTTGGCATAGATCTTTCCTCACGTGGCACATGTAAATCTTATAGGATAGTCTGTGAGGGAGGTTGTGACTTTCTGTGAATAATTATTTTTCTGAATATATTAGCCTGAGAAATGGTTAAGAAGAAAGTTAATTAAAAAAAAAAAAAAGAAGAAAAAAAAAACCCCAAGATAAAAACCCCCAAACTTTGACTTAGAATTTTCCTGATGGCTGAAGTTCCGCTAAAGGTTTCTACTTTCCCTAAGGTTATCCATCAGCATGTTGATGTAACATCTCGTATTGATTTGGGTTATTTGTTATAAGCCGTTTTCTCCCCTCAAAGTAGTTTCCCTTAAAAAAACTTTTCTTTGAAAGAAAGGCAAGTTTCTCTGGATAATCTAGGGTTTTGGTCCTAGCCTCTAGTTCTCACTCACTGGCATTTTAGAAGTTAATAGCAAACATCACGTACAATTCACAGGAGTTTAGTTTGCTTTTTTTTTCCCTCCCAAAGCACTGAAAGACTCCAGATTTGACTTCTCTGAAAACATCATACCCTTCTTGACCAGTATTTCTTTATCAGGTTGGAGAAGAGGGCTGAAACATCTGCTTTTTTTTCCTAAGGAATGCCATGTTTGACACCCTGTTTCTTTGCAGACACATTTCTACACTGAAGGAGGCTCTGTTGTTTCATAGGACATTCAGTACAAAGCTTCACATGCCTACAGTTTGCTTTCTCACTTCCCCACGAAAAGGGATTGCTAAGACCAGTATTACAGCTCTTCATTGCTTCCATCTACTGCCCTCATACGATTCCCTTCTTACCTTTGCAACGCAGGTAGGATGCTTCACACCATCAAGCAACTACAAGAAGTCAATACCACCAGGTGGTGCTGGTGAACATAGTTTTCCACATCCTTTTCATCCCTGTGCAAAGTGAAGTAGTTCTAGAGGTCTACCCAATAACTCATTTGAGCTTGCTCGGTTTTGTAAAGAAGTCATTCTCACTGGGGAGAAGAGAGTAGGAGAACGTCCTCTCTGCCTGGGTTCCTGGGGAGAATCAACACCTGAGCCAAATTGCCTGATACGTGAGCATTTTTGAAAGATGGAAAGTACACATGCATTATAACCACCACTCTCCCAGACGAAGTAAATACATTTCATTACTACTGCAAAGCCAAGCCAGTGTGCAGGGTCCAGCCATTACCTTCTCTTCGACAGAGAGTGAGGGGTAGCAATAAGTTTGGATACCAAGTTTGGAAAAAGGATAATAAAATAAAATATTTGTTAATAAGTTTCCCTTACTGAGATCGCACTGTTCCAGGTAGATATGATTTAAAGGGAAAACTGGAGGAATTGGAATAAAGACAATAGTTGCCACCTCTAGAGAAAGCACAGATTGCGCTTTTTTCACTCTGCATTCTTGTGTGATTCCTTTAGATACTCCTACTGCTCCAATGTGCCTGAGTGAAAGAGCAATATAATCCTGGTGTTATATAATAAATCTCAGGTTTACTCCCCAAGCTCTTTCTATCTGCAAAATACCTAATTGGAGGGAGCTGTTATTACTTCTGAAGTGTGTGCTAGTAACATATGAGGTGAGAAATATTTATTGAAAATACAGTACCAAATGTTAATAAATTCCTCTGTGTCCTTACTTTTTTTTATTAATGAATTGGTACTTCAGAATGTCTTGGCCCGTTTGTACATTTTTTGAGGTAATGTTTTCACAGCAAGCAATTGTTTATTGCTTGAGTCTGTATTTTTCATATTACCATTGGCTAGAAGCAATGGCACATTATGTAAAAAAAAAAATCTTCCTAGTGATCTTTTCTCAGAGGAAAAGTTTCAGAGACATCAAGAGAGATATTTTCATACCATCCTTAATATTTTGCGAGAAATATGAAAGGTCATTCAGATATTCATTATCCTGTTTGTTTGTTTGTTTTCTCCTTCTAGTTGACTTTTCTTATTTATGCCTCAGTTCATTTATGATCTTATAGCCAAAGAACTTGCAAGAATGCACATGGAAAGTCATGATTTGAGACTTGATGAAGCTGTTTTCCTTGCTGATGTGGATTCAAAGATATATTCTCAGCATTTATTTGCATACTTTCCTGCACAGCAACAGTCATCTATAACATAAATTCAGAGCCAAGCACTCCGGTGCTGTGCCCAAGAAACATCTCCTCACCTTTGCCACTTTTCTTTTCTTTTTGGAGTCATAAGTTTTTTTCATTATGTCTCTACCTGGCAGTTTCATCGAAGTTCCTTCTCAGAAGTTCTTTATTTATTGCTCCTTTTTTCCTTTTAATGTTGATTTTTATTGAAATTGGCAGCGTGCTACTGCTTCGTGTTAGGCAAATCAGAGCATATCTGGAAAATAAAAAAGGCTCATGGAAAACAGGTCTGTAGCCTTTAAGAGAACCCCCGAGAGTCAAAAACCACTTTATTTAACCATCTGTCCACCTGCTCACACAGTTTAGGAAAATGATCTCGGCTTCAGGACACAATGTCTGTCTGGCCATCTGGCTATAGGTGTGGCAGCAAGCTACCATCTTCAGGAGAGGACACCCAAAATAACAATGTGCAAGGACATTCTACCTGCTCATAAGCCTAATGAGACCCCGTCTGCAGCCATGATATTATTGTCCTAGTGGTGAGAAGGTCCGATGAACAGTGCCGCTGTCAGTGCCAATGAGCAAATTCTTTATGACCAAATTTCCAATCTGCCCTCTTAATTTTAACCTTTCACAGCATCAGGACATCTGCAGAGCAGGTTTCAGACTCTCAGTTCAGTCAACACTTGCCAATAGAAACCAGTATGACAACTGTTCTGTACATGTGAGCAAGGCCAAATATGTATTTTTATGGGGGCTGTTGCTTTTTAATAAGAACAACAGAAACATATTTTCCTTCAAACCCCTTACTGGTATCCCTTGCCACATTATAAAGGAAGTACGTTTAGTTCTTTGCAGTCACACCAAGGTGTTGACTACTCTGCAGGTAAGTTCTTTTTCCCGTGACTGATGTAACAATCACTGACATAGCAGAACTAGTGCAGGCTACAAATTCAAAATGGGAAAGCTTTCAATCTGAACCAGTAGCGAGGCTAGAAAGCTATGCCAATTCAATCTTTTTTAGCTCCACTTGTGTGGCTGAAACAATAAATTCCAGTGTACATCTAGGCCCTCCTTCTAGTGTGTGCACCTGGTATCTTTAGAGATGTGTTATTAAACCCCAATTCCTATTGTACAGATGCATCCTTCTGATTGTCCTGCACTTAGTTTTATGAATCTACTTCTCCTCCACATTTATCTGTCTTAATTATTTTTTTTAATATTGAGAGATCTGAAGGATGTGAAATTTTCTGCCTTGATAAGGGGTCTGCCTACACACTTCCACTTCTGCCAGCAGAGGCTCCTGCATGACTGAGACCTGATCCCCCTCTGCAGCTTTGGTTTGTGACAGCCAGCTCTTCTCAGGCAAAGGAATAAAGTCAGAATAAGAGTTGCCCAGGAATGCCAGTAGAAGAAGGATAAAAGGCTAACTCAAAAGGAGGTGGTAATGTAGGTGTCCCTCAGAAGGCAAAAGTCCACAAGAGAGTGTGCTTTGCTGCCCTATACTGCAGTAGGAAAAGTCAAAGTTGTGTACGTAAAAGCTAGGCACTTTGTGACATACTTTTTGCTGCACTGAAAATGTAGGGAGTTTGTTTCTCCATCTAGATCCATTGTTCTTCAAAACATCAAGCTACCACTCCTACTTTGAGTTAGTCTCTACTGGAAGAGAACTGTGTTAGCCGATAATGAATGATGGCGTGAGAACACTGATATGACCTCATTTGTTAGAAGAAATAATCAGAAATGTTAGGCGCCAGTAGTTGTTTTTAAGCACTTAACAGTGGGATGTTCAATCCAAAGGAAAAATGTTGAAAGCGTGTCCTGAATAATGAGAACAGGAAAAGTACTTCTTGGTTAGAAAACTTCAGTACTTGTAGTTGCTGGCAACTACCATCAAAGATAAAACGCAATCATAATCATAATTGCATTTCAAACTTCATCTTGAAGTGAGATCTGTAAGTCTTAGCAGTTAATAAGTTTTTAGATTTTTGTCTGCAGGAAACTGGAAACTATGTCTTTTGAGTTCAGTGGATTTCTTCAAGCCCATTGTGAAAATTTATTTTAAGAACAGTGAAACAATTTCTAACAAGTAGTACATGCTTGGATAGGTCTGCAGTCATTTAACTTTGCTGATGGATATTAACTTCCTTGATAAGAAATTCAGATTATATATAAATCTGGTAATGATAATTCATATCACTTCTAGGAGAAGGCAATTTATTTCAGTTCGGGAGCAAATTTTTTTCTTTAGGCTACTTAAAGTACAAATCTTTGGAAATCAGAACTATTTTGAAGAAATTACTCTGTATCTGAAATATTCAGAATAAATAGTTCTCACAGCTTTTCAGACTCGTCCTAGAAAGTTTAAAGTTTAAAGAAATTTTAACATCCCCATTTCTTTATAACACCTCAGATAAAATACAACATTTTTTAAATATTCTATTGTTAAAATATAAAGTAAAAATTACAGTATCTCAAGTTCTTTTCAATTATATTGGTAACTTAGATTGCAATAGTTACTGAGGTAAAACATTGAGATTACTAATGATTAGTTTTAGTTCTTCAGCATGACCATGTATATTCTTATAACTACTACTGTATTAAAATGGAATAGAATATAATAGAAGAAGAAAATAGGGAGAATATGGTCATTCAACTATGCATCTATTTTAGAAGAATATGACAAATGCAGCTATTTTAGAAGAATATGACAAATACTGAAGGATACGTGCCTGTTAAGACTTAAAGGTACATAGAACATTTGTATATAGATTTCAAAACTTACTGAAAAACAAATGAATTGCTTCAGTAACTTCCTCTACCTTCTGCAACTGTGTGTTTCCCTTGTACATGGTAACACCTGCCTCTTGGGGAAAACAAATCTATTGAGAAACCTTTCACATATCTGAAGGCCTGTGTCAAGAATACTCCCTTTCATTGGTTGAACAAATCTAGTTTTTTCACTGAACCTTGTTGGCCACATTTTCCTAACTTCGGTCACTCTTGCTGTTCAATGAATTGCCCCCAATGTGTGCTGCCTCCTTACTGGCACAGAATGGAGCAGAACAGAACAGGAAAAAAAAATACACTGTGCAAAATACACTATTTGCAACAATGCTGGGGAGACTGTATTTCACCTCTGTAACAATCCACGATTTTATCAATTCTACCCATTTTACTTGCAAAATACTTAAAAATAGAGTGCTTTATTTTAAAATGAAATGATCTAGCGCTGGCAGTTAAGTGAGGTGTAACTGTTCTGCTCTAACACAAAGACATTTTTAATTTCCAAAGTGAATGATACTAAAACGAAGGTCCAATCATACCACAATAAGGACAGTCGTTACACAAAGACTATTAGAAACAATTAATTACAAACAGCTTCTTATTTGGACAAACTAAAGTCCTTTTTTTATTGTGATGCTTGATGTCAAATAATTGGCTGACTTCTGATTGTCAGGAAAGAAAGTGAGAAACCAAGGACTGCTAGGTTACAAACAATACCCGGCCATTTTCCTTTGGAGATGCACACAATTTCCTTCGGTAACTGGTGTGACTGGGTAGGACACCAGCACTACAGTGAGGGTGGCTTCATACTGGAGGGAGTGTCCTGTGACCAGTGTAATTCGGTACAGTGGAAAAGTAGCTATACTAACCTAATTTGTCCATCAGCCCAAAGATATCCTGCCCTCAGGAGGATCTAGTATGTGTCCAGAGATTTTTCGGTTTGTTTGCTATTGAAAAGGACAGTCTGTAATACAAGTATCTCTGCAAACATACACAATTTACAGAGTTAAACTTGCTTTTGTGCTCTCCTTCAAGCCCAGGGGAGTTTGCATTCTCACCCCACAATACAGTTCACGGTGAAACTTTCCTTCCTTTCTTCCTCCCCTGTCCCTCATACGCCAAGGCAGTCCCTGTGCTCTCATGGACACAGCATGGACCTTAGTCCTTGCAGAAATGTCTTCTACGTTGGGTGGGTGCCTTCCACAGTGTGTGGTTTTATTTCTGGTTCTGATTTAAGATTAAAAAAAAAGATTATTGGCACATTTTCTGGGGGGTTTGAGCCTGTCAGTATATTAAACATCCACCCTCAGTGAATAATTACAAGAGGAGGTGTCTCCAGAAACTTAGAGGATTAGCTAGCTTTTTGGAGCTTGAGCCATGGTTGAGCTTGGCCATGAGTTCTTAGACATGTCTAAACTGTGTATTTTCTGAGTATATTCAGAGTCACAAAACAAGAAGTTTTAGAAGTTCAAGTGGCACCAAATTTCAAAAGCATCGATGGGGGAGGGTTTTCAAGACTCTGGTTTTAGCTTCAGTAGTCTACATTCTAGTAGTACTCTGAATTTCATTCATTGAACCTGACCCTTACACGTATGTTTTAGCAATGTAAAGAAAAGAATCATGAGAATAAAAGAGTATTAAAGAGTACAAGTATTTGCTAATTTAATCTAGTGTCCTGACTTCAGCAATGGCTTAGAACAAGATGACATTTTGAAAGCTCTAGTACTCACACTCTGTAAAGATGTAATCATTTGTTCAGTGCTGTGAATAAACAGGGGAATCTCTCTAGTGGTCATTGAATGAGCTGAAGTATGAGCCTGATATCTTTTATTATCTAGACATAACAGAGCACACCTTGTTTCTCCTTTAATTTTAGATCATCAAACCCCCAACATTTTACTACCTTGCTTAGTTCCAACTGTACATAGTGCCCACTGACGTGTTTTGTTTGAATGAAATATCATAGCCAAGTTTTGTATAAAACAATATATTGTCTAGCAGAGAAAGCCAGAGAGCTTAAGAAAAATGGTGACATGAATTGTTACACAACAGACATCAGCCCTAGAAAGCATTTTTCAGACCCACCAAGTTTTCTTACTGAATACTGAAATGTGTTTACATGCAGACTAGTGCAGCCTGGCCATAACCTACTACAGTATGTAAATATATTTTGTGACACTAGCTGATTAAACTAAACCTTGTGACCTTCTCATAATTAGGAATTACAGTAAGTTCAGTGGCTTCTGAACCACTAAACATAGTTACAAAAATCTATTATAGACCTACCATTTGATACATTACAACTGGATGAATCTTTTAATTGGCATATTCTAATTTCAGTTGCAAAGCTTAGCACAATTGTAGTAGCAGAAACTACAATCAATTAATTGCAGCCAGGGCATTGAACATGCTTCAGAAGATACACTTACCATTTTACTGCAAATAAAGCTAGACAGGCAAAATAACAAGTTAATTACTGAAAAGTGTTAAGGCTTTTTAATTATCTTTAAAAATTCACAAATAAAAAGACCTGATTTTTGAACAACACCACATGTACTATACTGTTCACTTAGAAAATGTGTGACAATGTGATGTTTTGTCCAATGTCAATTTGATTTATAGCGTAATTTAAAGTATTGTGGCTTTACACGGCCCAAGAAAAATTTGAATATAACAGATGTCATTGACAGAAATGACAGGAGTACAGCATACTCACACAGAAACTTCTTATGCAGATGATGTGAAGGGATATTGTGATCCTTTTGTTTAGTCTTATGGAAAACAGAGAAAGAGGGCAGCAAGCGGAGGGGAATAGTTTTTCTGCCATGATTGTGCAGACTCCTCTAAAGGTGTGCAGCCTCCCCAGTCAGCACAGAGCCGAATCTCCCTTTAATAGACCAAATGCAGACACGGGATACTTTTCACATATTTTCCAGTGACGCTTTACTGAATAAGCATCTCAGCTCATAGTGATGGGGTGTTGCACTCTTTGTACAATGCCATTAACTAAAACACTTGTCCAGGAAGAGGAAACCTGGGTTCTGAGCGTGTCTCACGCCTAGAAGGTATATGCCCACATAGCCAGGAAATTGTGCTGGTCATCAGTGTGCAGATACATGGAGTGCCTGACGGGCTAGTGCTGCTGTTCAGTTTGAGTCACCGTGTCACCAGGAATACAAGAATCATGGAGCAGGAATGTGGGAAAGAGGACATCTGATTCTTGCCTTTTGTTTAGGGTTCTTAAACAAGGTAGGAGACACCTACAGTTTTGCCCTACTCGTAGTAAGTTTTTCAAATTTTATCTTTTGAGCCTTTAGATGAACAAACGTTCCAATAAAGGCTGTGAAAGTCAAGTGAAAGTTAGGCTCTATGACTTTTTTTACACCAAATGCAGTGACCAGCTTCAAGAGATGGTGACCAAAAGAGTTAAGGGTCCAAACCAGAACAGTCTAGAGCACAGGGGTTGCTCCCAGCAGAATGCCATGGATACTAGGATGTAGGAGACATTGGTCTTACCTCACTACCCACAGGTGGAGGTCCTGCAGCTGAGATCTATGCTTCTGAACTAAGTCTTCTAAGTGCAAAGCTATTGAGAAAGTCATAAGGTGCGTCACCATCTTCTGTTACTAAAAGAGTATGAGTTAACCCTTAGATATTATTTTAGAATGGATTAGTACCACTAGATAGCCTGAATCTCAAGTAGCTACAGCAACTGTAGCCTTTCCTGTAGAATTCTTATACTGCCAATGAAAGAGGTAGACACCTACAGTAAGTAGTCTGGATCATTTTCCACAGGTTCTTGACTTTCCTAAATGCATTGGCTAGGGGAGTCCATCTTTGATTGCATCTTCTCTGATGGATGGAAGGTATAATCAAACCCTCCTTCACCTCTCCAATGAGTATATAAAGGCTAATGAACTCTATCCCCTCCTTTTACCCCAGGGTTATGTATCTGAAATGTAGATTCTTCCCTATCGCAGAATATATGCTGTGTGTGGTAAGCATTTTGAATAACCTGATTTTCTACTGTTCAGTCAAAAAGAAAGAAGAAAGGAATAGGATTTATAATGTGGTTATTTGACAGCTCATTCCAAAGACTACTAAAGCTCTTGAGGGTTTTTCCATCAACATATTTGAAATTGGGCCACTAATGACTAGGAGGAAGGAAATTTGGAACCTAAGCTCGTTTAGTTGAATTTTATTTGAATCTGAGTAATGTTAGATGCAGATTAGTACTCACTAGTATGTCTGGCTGCTGCAATAAGACATTGTGCCAGGGGAATTTCTTCTATCAAGTGTCCAGTGTACTAGAAGAATGGAGTGCATAGAATATAGCTCTGAGTACCTAGTTGGTTAAAGACAGAGAAATGTAATAGATGTGTTTGGGGACAATATACATGCAGCAAATGGTATGGAATGTCTTTTTAATTCTTCCATAAATTTGATCAAATTAAAACAAAATAAGAAATCCAGTCTCTATATCTCATCTTCATTGAGAAAGTCTCTATGCTATTTAAAGCTAAACATAGAGCTCCTGTTTGGATGAGGGAGTGTATGTTAAGGGATTCTCTTTATGCATTCCCATTTTACAAACCATGCAGGGCTCTTAACCGACTTTCTTTTTACATGCTGGCTAAGTTTAAGAAATCAGTTCTGATCAATCATTTGTTTATTTACTTTCTAATAACACCATTAAATCTTTGTTGTTCTTCAGTAGTAAAAAGGACAAAACCAGAAGAGTGAGAATTTTTAACAATTACCTAGAACCTATTGTGTCCCACGTGTAAAGATTATAAATGTGTAAGACAGTATCTGAACGCTTTTTAGGTCTTGAATTTTGGACCCAACCAGTAGAATCTGTATACCAAGTATTCCAATGGCCTAAGGAAGAGAATTCTGAAAGACCATATTAAATAACAGTGCTATGATTCTCTTACTTTTCTTTTTTTTTAAATGTTTACTTTTTTTCTATTGAAATTAAGTTTTGTTTTGGTTGGTTCTTTGTTTGCTTGCTTTTCTGGTAGTCAAGTTTTCAGGGCTATGATTTCTGTAATAAGCAAATACTCTCAATCCTACCAGTAAGTTTAAGCCCAATACTCAGCCCAACACTGATTAGAGTTCCAGTCCAGAGATTAATGAACAGTTTATTATCTTATATTAGATTTTAGCAGTATGGAGATTAGTGTGTTGATAGAATCTGGACTAAATTCATTCTTGTTAGACGTAATGAAAAGCAATGAACAAAATAAATGAAGGTTATTTGTGGCAGAAACATTAATTTATATAGAGAAAAGTTACTGAGTGTACAAGGTAGGAAAAAAACCCCACATCAAAAGTGGGTTCTAAGGCATATGGAAGTCTCTCTGTCTTCACTGGGTTTTCAATTATCCTCCACAGAAAAAGAAAGAAGCAGCCTAGCTCAGGGACAAGCACGTACTGCTGTTGCATTAGCTATATGCTCAAGGTAAAACATGCATGGGCCTGAGGAAGAGGAAAGTCTGTGCAAACAGTCTGTGACAATCTGGTCACTGGAGTGCTGAGTATGATGATACACCCAGATTTACTACAACTAACGCATAATTCATCCATTATACCCATCAGCTGATTATCCTCCTGCCTACATTGCTGTAAATTTGGATTGTTTACGGGGAACTCCAGGTGATCCTAAAAGTTAATGTTCTCTCTAGTCACCTGAAAAAAATAGATTCCAGATTTTCTACTTAATTATGTTACTACTTGGCAGTAAATGCTATTTTTGCTGTGCAGGCTATTGCAGCAACACCTAATTGATTCACCACCATCAGTGTGTTACATCATACTCAGCAATAAACAGCTTGATTCCAATCCAAACCAGCTTTTGTAGCCAGTATACCAGAAAAACTTCTGTGAAACCATCTGTGACTGTCAGATCTAATGGGTTAGAGGCATGCACTGCTAAAGTGAGCAAAAGTCATCATAAGCGAAGGCTGGGAAACTGCATAGTTAAATGCCACATTGGATAAAGTCTTGCAATTCTGTTAGCCCAGCAGATGACTTTATTCAACCGGTTGCTCATTCTCTGTATTTTTGCAGTGAACTTTACCTATAGGGACCACTATTAATGTAAGCTAATATTGATTTGTTAATATTTAATGAAAATGATTCTTGAATTTCTCCTTTGCATCCATTATTGATCTTTGTGATTAAGTTGAAATAATGCACAACTAAACCAGAACTTGTGGCCCTGAAATTCATGAATTCTTTCTGATGTTCTCTGTGTTATATACAGTCAAATTT
The DNA here is from genome assembly GCF_929443795.1 of Astur gentilis. NCBI lineage: Eukaryota > Metazoa > Chordata > Aves > Accipitriformes > Accipitridae > Astur > Astur gentilis. The sequence goes on from NC_064894.1 coordinate 17,309,098, forward strand.
TATAATGTCTTGGCTACACCAGTATGGCTCCAGTTCAGAATAAGAATACCCCAATATAAAGAAGTTGCTTGACTAAACCAGCTAATGTTACACATTTATTTTGGTGGTTTGTTTTTGGTTGTTTTGTTGTTTTTTTTTTTTTTTTTGTGACCAGATCTGAAATCGCCTTTGAAAATATTCCTTTAACAGGATGTGTACTATTACACAGTATCACATTAAACAACTTCATTATTTTTGCAAGTCACATTTTCAAAGGTAGGAAATGCCAGAACAAATTGTTCATATACACCATAATGAATGCTACAAGTTACAAATAGTCATATTATTGAATAAACATTATGAGCACTTATTTAATGAAACATGCATTATGAATATGTATGTTGTATTTTTTTCAGATGTGTATGGTCAATAATATTTTCAGGAGTCACTGAATTTTGCTACCAGACTCTAGGAACAGAGCTGAGAACAGAGAGCTCAGGAGATGTTCTCTTCAGTTCCCACAGGTGAGATTGAGGGAAAATGAATGCTGTGAGATGGTGTCACCAATAAGCTTTTGCTTATCTTGAACATGTAATAATACTGTGTTGACCAAGGGTATATTCTGCCTCATGAGAAAGGGGAAAAGCAAGTTTGTGCACCTGTCTTCTAATCTAGTGACTAGTGCTTTAAACTGGGAGCAGAAAGCAGCATCCGAAAGTTCACACAACAGATTGAAGGTCTAAAACTAGGGGACATTGATCCACTGTCCTCTTTTTTATGCTTTCCTCCATTGCTCTATCATGATTAAATTTATCCATCAAACTTAAACACCTGGATAGTAATGTAAGAAGTGTGAGAAATAAGCAAGAGGCATAGAGATGCTTAATGCATGACCAAAACTGTGATTGAGCTGGCATTGCAAAAAGGTGGTGAGGTAACTCTGATGACTAGCTGTTTCATAAAAAATATATAGCTTGTTCAGAATGACAGGTGAGAGAGAAGGAAATATTAAGGGTTCAAACACTTTGTCTGAGGTACACAATATTGAAAGAGCTACAGCTGCTGAAGATCTGAGTTGGGAAGAAGTGGTTGAGAATCAAAAGGTAAGAGCAGTTTGGGCAACAGTGATGTGATGATGAATATGGTAAGAATTCATGATTCACAGAAACTGGTGAAAGAAATGTGAACTGCATTTCAAGAATAAAGAATTAAGTAAACTCAGAGAATGAGTAATAAGATCTGCTGAAACTACAGTCACTCTTAGCTTGATGTCTCCCAAGACTATACCCAGAAAAAGCAGCAGTGCACCAGTTGGAGATTCTGTTCTGAGAGCAGGCATATGGACTAACATTTTTCCTTAAGGTTGCTCCTCAATAAATAAAGTTATTTGAGGTACACTGTCTTTATGGGCCTTACTACTAATGTATTTTGCAAGCTACTCCCCTGTTTATACATTACAGTGTGATCTTTGGATATAATTTCTTTTTTTTTGCAGCATCACACTGCAAACATGTCAGCTTGTGAACCACTATAATCTGCATATTCTTTCCTAAGTAATGTCTTGGCAGCTTCCCCCCACTCCCCCATAAATATTTAGATGATTATTATTACCCATATGCATTACTTGATGGAGAACAGGGCAAAAAATATATGCTGAAAAGAGACAAAAAGAAACTTTCTTAGTAGAAAGTCCACCTAGAGATAGGATTCTTCTTCAAGACTTGCTTCATGCTGTTACTGCAAAATGGAGGTGAGCTCATCAATGAACATGTACTGGTAGGCTGAGACACAGGCGGGTCAGCAAGGATGGCAACCATCCTCTTGGAACAGTGAATGCACAATCAGCCAGACACAGAAGGGAGAAGCAGCTTCTGAATTTCTAAGTGAAAAGTCTAGCCATTCTAGTGTGAGGATTGGGTATCTTCTAAGAAGATTCATGGCAACAGTTGTATTGACCAGACCAGAATAAGCTACAGCCAGAAGCTGACATACGCTTTCGGAGGCTTGCTGTAGTAGTGTGCCAAGAACAATGACCTATTGCGTCACCCTGCAGCCATGCGCCTACACAAGATAACATGCCTATCATTTAAAATGCTTAGTGTTGGTCAATAAGGCAGAACATAATTCAAGTGCATAACCTCTGACACTTTTGGCTGTTTCCAGACAACCGGTTATCCAAAGGTGTCCTCAGTTCTCTTTCCTACCTTAGGGATCCCCTTTTAATGAACTGAAATGGAGTTAATTAGATGTAGTAGAACAGATGGGTCAAGAAAGCTGAACTGGTCTGAGAAAATCTAGGTGCATTGCCTCAAAAACTTCTGGACTGTCTTCAGCTGAATGATCCTCTGAAGATCCCCTGTGATCCATTCACTGTCTGAAGAATCCCATTATAGCTGGCTGCAATGGTTGTAGATTAATGCAGTTGAGATGGTTGAGACGTGTTTGAGATGAATGGTCCTTTGAGGCAATGTGCTCTTTCATACCAGATTCTGCCTCCTTTGTGTAAAACCCATGAGACTATGGCCAGTCAGAACCAAGGTCAGTCAGCACTAAGGTAGTACCTAATTTCTTTCTACATCATTTTGCCCCAAAGAAATGATAACATCATAGAGGGACAAATTTTGCAGTATGATTTACACTGTTTGTTCTCTCTTGGATGTTCTACCAGTAGAGGAACATTGATCCTGAATCTTTCCATATTTTAACTGGAATTAGTTTTCATGCACAATTCAGCAGAGTGGTTGATGGAAAAGATTTCTATTTGCAATGTGTCCTTTTTTGGCTAAAAGAGAAGTTTCAGCTGGGGTCACTGGACAGTCCCAAAATAATAAATTGTGATTCTGGACTACAAGGAAGTAGGAATGGAGAATAAGTCTTCTTAGCTTATGGTAGAACATGCCTGGAGATGAGTTCCAAGACAGTTGGCAAAATGGGCAAATTATCTTTGTTGTAAGGACAATTGCCCATACTCTAATTGAATGACATAATTTTTTAAATGTAGTGTCCATTTTACATAAGATACGCCATCAGTTATTTACTAGAGAAGGGACTGAAACTCAAATCTTCTTTCTTTCCAGGGGAACATGCTTGCCAGTCATCTGTGAAACTAATTTTTCTGCTATGACAGTATCTCCAAGTGACTACTAATTGCATGACTGACAGACAACCTGCAGTTCCAACCTCTGAAGCTACATCCTTCACTTAGCACCCCACAGGCTCACCACTCGCCTGCTACAATACGTGGGTACTCCTGGATTAGACTTTTTACTCTCCTCATGCCTCACTTAAGTCTCCATTGTTGCTGTTTGAGCTCATAACTTCTTTCCCAGGAAACAGAGAGCGTGGGGACACGCCAGGTATTAGTTGTTATATCATCTGCTCCATTAGGAGTGTTTAAAGAATGCATGCTGGCAGAATAGCCAGAAGTTTTTAGACGGTGTTGGAGCACACTTGTTTTGTTGAGAAATAAGTTGTCTCTAAGCATTTAGTGTTGGAAGCTGAGAAATGTATGTATTTTGGAAAACCCATGCTTAAGGTGTTGCCAGTTAATTGGTTCTGGTGAACACAATCTGGACACAAATAGCTGGAAGTGGGATGTACAAGAAGACATAAATCTCTAAAAAATATAGCTATGTACACTGCCTGGGCAGTAAAAGTATAATGAAGTAACTTGCATCGCCTTTAGACATTAAGCCTACATTTAAAACGCAAACATATATTCTAATAAGGTTATTTTTATTATTTTAAAAGTTTGTGTTAGGCAGGGATGAATTCTTAAAACCATTTAATTTTTTGCATCAAATTTTTGAAAGCAGTTACTATACAGTGGAATAGTTATATGAAGAAGCAAAATAATTCTGGGCCACATCTGTCCCGATCCAATACCAGGGAGGGTTGTTAAATGATCCCGAGAGCGAGATTAAGACACAAACGAGGTCAGATGCTGTACAACCTTACAACTTTTATTTCCTACAACAACCAATAACTGCGATAGAACAGAGGGAGGAAGGAGAAAAAGAGGCAGACCTAAGCAAGAGAACGGAAGAGAGGTAGCAAGACTAGTTACCACCACCACGAAGCCAGCAACGTCCCGCCGAGTCGGTTCCGATGCCGGTGATGGAGGGTCGGGTTCCTCTGCTGCCAGTCAGGTGTCTCTCCTTCAGAGCCAGGTGTCACAGTCCTTCTGATGTTTTCCAGGTTCGGGTCTTCCGTCCGTGAGAGGGGAGTATGCAGTTCTCTTATTGTCCCAGTCCCCACAATTTTTCAGAAAAGTCCACCCATTTCCACAGAACTCATTACCCTATCGGGCAAGCACAGCTTGGCAGGCGCAGGCGTGGTGGTTTCTTCGGGGACGTCTTGTGCGCACTCCCCTACAACAGCAGGACATTGAGGCAGCAGCAATGTGAGTCAGCAATTCAGCACAGTCCCTCATAACATCTTCTTGAAGATGACTCTACAGGTGCAGCATATATAAAATAACAGAAAATGACAAAGTTAGAATAATATGACTACTTGACATAATTACCAAAAAGATTTTTATCAAGGATTTGTAGCAAATTATATTTTGCTCACATTTATGGCTATTAGATAAATGGATATAAATGAACTAATTCCTCCATTTCAAAGTTACCAAAAAAAAACCCCAAACCAACAGAGAGAGATATTTTATCATGATGGACATCTTGGCAATTATTTAAATCTCTGAAGAATATTCACAGAGTGCATTCTTAAAAATGTGAGCAGTGTAAAATGAATTCCCAGCTCCACCATTAGAGATTAGCTCAGTGTTGTATCCTTACTGACAATTCTATTGTATCGTTTTACTCCAAAGATTTTATGAGTGAGGCTCCACTCTTGCCATGATCTCACACAGAGTTCTCACTGTAGGACCACAGCTGCAATTCTTAACTTCTACTTCTCCTGCTTAAGTCTGTTTATCTGTTTAAAGAAATTTTGTTTATGTGAGAACTGCAGGAAATCAGATATATATCAGCTGCCTCAAAAAGAGTCCTATTTTATTTTCTATCATTCCACAGGACTTGATTGATGACAAAAATCTTGGAATTCCAGCTACCTGGGGAAAATAAGTACTCAGCGGAGGATATATAATAAAGAGCAGCTAAAAATAAAGTGACAGCAATCACTGTAAAGCCTGATAACTGAATCTCTAGTGTCCAACATAAATACTGGTTTTAGGTGCTTTTTATGCATTTTACAGCAAGAGCCAGATGCTTGATATCTAGTACGTGAGTTTATATAAATTAGTTCCTTACTTGGCTAACTTTATGACATCAGTTCATCTTGAATTTATACTTTGCTTTAAAAGGTCACAATTACAAAAAAACCTGCAAACAAAATATTGAGACCTAGACTTTCTGTTCCTGGCAGTTTTAAATATATGTCCTGTAAATATTTTGAACATACTTGCAGATTTTATGAAATGCTGCAATCTTACTACTGTGTATTATGGCAAATCTATAGAATATGCCTATGTGACAACGAGTAGCTAAATATTTCCATATGTGTATCAAGGTGCATCTGAGTAAGTTCTTCTTCTCTCTCCAAATAGCTACGACTTTAATTCCTCAGAAATGTGCAGTATAGGCACCTGTTTATTTCATCTAATGAAATCCTGATGATAATGGGCTCTTCAAGTATACCTACAGCTTGACACAAACCAAAAACTAAGTCACGTACTACAGATAGGAGCTGAGACAGCATTACAAGAATTTAGGCTTGTATTAGGCTGAAGAAGAAAGTATAGTGCCCTTTGGGCAAGGCTGCTACAATGTGCAAAGTTGATTAGGATCTGATAGGCAGTAGGAACCTAGAGGTCAACCAGGTGTGCCATGACTTAGCTGTGCTCCACTGTCCTATTGCCATCCTCTGTCTTCTCCTGCCTTTTATTTATACCTTCTAAGATGAGTACGGATATATGTGGGCTAGCAGTAAAGAAAAAAGTAAAAAGGAACTAATGGGCCATGTTTTTTATGCTAGGAAAATGGTGTGTGGTCTGGGTCTGTATGAAGGACGATGCCTTGTGGCCTATAGAGTAATAAGAACTACCACATTGACAAGGAAATGTACTGTATCAGTAAAATCCCTACTGAATCTAGCGGGAGTTCTGCCACTGTCTTTAATGGGGCCAAGATGTCACCCCACAAATTGGACTCTTTCTGCCACTAAGTTCTAGGACACGTCTTCACGGAGAGCAGGGTTGCAGTCATGTGAGAATTTACAGTCCTGCCCCTGCATTTAGGTCATAATGCTGTAAAAGTGGAGAGGAATAGGATTTATTTTCTCCTGATAAAATATCGGTTTAGAATTGCTGCAACCAGTAAGTAGGCTGGCTGAATAGTCACCACACTTAAAATTAACGGCCTTCTACAATATATTATGAATTCCTTATAGCTGAAGGTGGCTTGAAAAAGAAAGTGTTACAGAAATTTGACACTGGTATGAAACTTTGGGAGTCAGTAATTGCCAGAGGATATAAACTAGCCTGAGATGCTGTACGGACCCACTCAGGCACTTCATGTAAAGGTAACAGTTTAAATTGCAAAAAGAGGCTGAACATTAAAACACTCAAATTGCATTGGGAGTGGGGAGAGAAACAACAGAACTGTCACAGCTCATTAGTTTTCTATAAAGTTGGAGAAAAATACAGCAATCAATAACAAAGAAGTTTTCTACCTGCAGTTTATTCATCTAGCCAATATTGGCCAATGCTGCAATTTTAAAAATAAGATAAAAATTGAGCTATTTTATAATAGCAAGGAATTGCTGATGCAGAATATTTATTTAATATTAACATGACATTTTAACATTTATTAACATATTATTTATTAACGTTTTCTTGCTATTAACATCAATGTGCACACTATAGAATCTTATCACAGCACTGCACTGACTAATGTTCAGAGAGGGCTACTATGTCTCTGTTTCAATGGAATCAACTTTTATGCCCAGCTAGAAACTTTAATGAGACAGAATTTGAGGATTTCTGGATAACTACTGAGGATTCTGGCTGTGTGGTTGTTGTAGGGGTCTCTGCATGTCTGTACAATATTCACAAACCCCAGGTGTGTTCCCTGCATTGGTGAAGTTCATTAGCCAGCAATAGAGATGCAGCATGGTGGATGCAGCACTTTCCAGGTGGGTATGTGTATCTTGACAGTAAGCACGTATTCAAGGAATTCAGTTGGCTTAATATGTTTTAGACTTCATATCTGAATGGTCTATATTACCGGCGTATCTATGGCTTCCTAGAGATACAGAAACCCTATATTCAAAGAGAGGGACAGCACTGGTGAATGCATGACAGAGATTAGCAAAGATGGTTGAAATACTCAACCAGAAAAAAACAGTTGCTTTTGCTTCCTCCACAGATTTAAGGGCAGATCCTGAAGGCACGCTGAAGGTTTATGTCCCTTCTGCCACACGGGATTTGTCTAACTGTGGAGCACTGGCTTTGTTAACAACGACTTGTAGTTCCATAGGCCTTTCTAGAGCTTTTGAATATTGTTTTCTGGAAAACATAACAGAGAAAACAGAAAATTCACTCATTTAACCATGGATTCTTACAGATATTTTGTGTGCTGTATGAAAGTCACTAACGATTTTTTTTTTTCAACTCTTCTCCCTGGCTTGAGTATGCCCCTTGCAATTCTAAAACTGATTATTAATACCTCACAGGAAGAGCAAGGACTTATTGGCCACCTTCCAGGTTTCCAGTGTAAATTATATTTTAATGATTAATTCTATCCTCCTAACAGCTCAGAAGACTGTTTTCAGTACCTCCAGGAATCTTGGCTAAGTGTTATTTGGGCTGGTAGAAACAGCCAAATTATCAGCCTACTCAAATATTTTCAGACTTTGTTTATTCAGGATAACCATTTCTGAAAGTGTCACACAAACACCAGGTGCTGTTCTCATTTCTAAAGGACTATTTTCCCTTTAAATACAGCATCAGTTCCAATCAGATTACTGGAATGGTCTCTTTCACAAAGCTGTTGAAATTTATCTCACCTGGGTCTGCATCAGACAGAATGAGGCTGCAATTACATGTCTGATTGCAAGATGTACATACATATTTGAAGAAGCTTTAACTGTCCCAAATAATAAGTGACATGAGGGATTACAGGCTTCAGCACACCCTAGCTAAAGTAAATTACACTGAAAGCTTGTACAGGTAGACTGACTGCCGCCTTGCTTAATTCTCACCAGGTGAAAATTAGGTGAGAAGTTGAAGCTGGTTAGCCACATGAAATTTCTCTGGAAATGCCTATCTTAGATACTGTTTTTATGATTAAATGAGTTACCTTACAGGATGCTCCCTTCATCTCTCTGTCTCTCTCTGACCTTAGAGAGAGCTGAACCTCCTCAGACAAGATAACTGACTTTGCAGCAGCTTGTGTCCTAGTATTACCTTCTCTGCCATCTCCTCTTCATCGGTGTAGTGGCACAAATCATCTAGATAATGGCCAACTTAATAATGTCTGGCATGCCAAGGTCACATATCCTGTCTGCAGACTGGAATGATCATAGTAGTAGTCAATAATCTTGTACCCACCTTCTTTTGAGCAGAGGACACTTTTGTTGCTTTTGCTTTTCAAATTGCAGGAGGTGGGCCAAAAGGAGTTACTGAAGAATAAGTAACATTTTTGTTAGTATTGACAAGGATACATACTATGTGGTACCTTCAACTACCAAGATCTGTAGAGGTATAATTCAGAATCTAAAAATAATGAACCTGCATTAAAAAGAGCTATTTTTTTCAGCCTGGTTTTGATCTGCTACCATTTCAGTTAGTAGAAACCAACAACAATAGCAGCAACAAGAAGCAAACTAGGAATTCTTTTGTATAACTCTATAAGTTTACACTTAATAGTATGACATATATCCCACATATCTTTCATAAGAATTGGCAGAAATGCACAGGTTACTACAACAGTTTTCAGCAAAAATAATACTGTGCATATGGATTAAATTTCAGAGGCGTATTGCTTTGTTATGCAACCACTTTTCTTTAAACAAACCAGAATTACTTCTTTCACCCTCTCTCCTCATTTTGGATAAGCAATTCTCTCATGCTTCCAGCCACCTTGTGTTGTGTGAGCTCCTCCTCTTATTTCTACTTCATCTATCAAGATGTATTGGCCATTTTTTTTTGACAGATGACAGTACTTCATTTCACTGGGAAGAGGAATTTGGAAGGCAGGAGATGAAAAGCAGCTGAAAAACACTTTGTCTTAGGATAAATGAATAGACTTTTACCAACTATTCTCAGAAACACACACTCCAAGTCTTTGGACTGACAATAACCATTGGAAATTTCCAAATGGTATTTTTCATCTGATAGTACTAAGCTTTTGAAAATGGGGTTTTACAACACTGCTGCTCAGTCATACCTGTTTCTTCTAAAAGATTTCAAATTTAAGTTGAAATAGTTTGATGGCTTTGCATTACATGCTGTTTGAATAAAACATACTTGATTCCTTGTGCACACTGGATGACCAGGTAAGCTGCACATTATCTATTTGGTCCCTTCTGAATTACTTTTCTTTTGCAGCTCAGAGTGACTGACAGCAACACAAGGGCTAAGTGTTCCAGAAGAGAAGAGACTGCATTTATAAATTGCTGACTACTGCATCAGTAGGAAAAGAAAAGCCTCCCAGTGAAGCAATAATTACTCTGAAAGAAGAGGGTATTTCCAAATCTTTGATACTGAAGACAGAAAACAGGCAATATGGAAAATGTTTCAGTGGACTGAATGCCTCCACGCACATTTTTACATAAGATCCTGTGTGTATATGGGATGCCTTTTTAAGCAGTACCTTTTCTAGTTTTGTTTTTTTTTCTGTCCTTTAAAAATTCTTTCTTTCATGTCATTCTGCATCAGGAAATTCATTCAGAAAACAATGAGTAGACAAAACACCAGCACCCAGGTTTCAGATATATACAATGTCATGCCTAATTCTTGAGAATGTGGTTAAATGATATCACTTGCAACAAATTACTTTTGTCTTGCTATTTGCTTGAAGGATGCTCATAATCATTTCTGTGCTTAAATTAAGAAACTAAATTTTTTATAGTAGCTTTAGAAATGGACTAACTATTTTACTCAGAAGGATAAATTTGCTTTTAATTATTGACTGGGATCTGGCATTCCATTATCTACAATTCTTCCTTAGCAGCTCAGACTAGTGCCTTTAAGGTATTCTGTAACCGATCACTTTTTTGTGTATTTTACTACAGGTAAGGGCTTTCTGAAAAATCGTAGTTTTAATATAAAGATACCATTTTAATGGTAAACTGAATTAGATTCCATTCAAACCAAAAGATTTCCATCAGAACCAAGATTAATATGGAAAAGATTCTACCTGAATCCATATTCATCTGACAACCAAAGTTAGCAGACACTACAGTGGAACTAGCGACGTTGCCACTTCTAGTGAGGGATGTTTTTTTCTGCATACCATAAAAGCAGATGAAGAAAACTTTTAACTCTCTTTTTCTCCTAGAAATAGTCAAAACTAATACCATCCAAGTAGAAATAAAGAATGTGAGTTGCACTTATAGCTAGTGGTCTCCTGGAAGAAGAGAACCGTCCTGTCAAGATGAAATACTGCAACTCTAAAAAGCTATAGAGTTTAGCTGGCTTTAGGATTAGGCTGTAGAGTTTTCAAGATCATAATTTGTGCTGAAGCACTACTGTTTGCTTAGATCTTACTTTACTTTCCTAGAGGATTTTTTTGGAAATGGTCTTAAAGTTTGAGTACCTTTACATGATGCAGTGTGTATGTGAGAAATAAGCACCTGGGATCAATTTATGCAACTGGAATTCTAAAGACATTTTCGTCTCTTGAATTGCCATTTTTGCTCTGCCTGACTGAATAGGAAGTTGTAGAATAATCCTGAATCAATACATCTCAATCTCTTAAGAAGAAACAGACAAGCTGTGATCAATGTTCATGTGCTTTTTTCTCTCGTAAGCTCATGTTATGGCAGCAAGAGATTTGTTGTCTTTTGTCATGACCTAAGAGGAAAATCTCACATGCTTATGGCTTCTTTTTATTAGTTAGCTTACTTAGGTATCAGTTTTATCAGCTATTTTACTTTTACTTTTACATTACAGTAGTATCTAGCAGGCCAATGTCAGATCGTGGTTTCAACAAAAGAAATACAATATACAGATTTAGTGAGACAGGTAAACTGCCCAAGAAGTATACTCTTAAGTGGGAAATCCAAGAAGCAGAGGAAGAAAACACAGGTGCAGAGACATGAATTAAATTCCTCAAATTCAGACTGAAATGGTAATAAAGATTAGAATAGGTTCATTGTCTCCCAGTTCATAGTTCAGTGTCACTGCGACACTACTTCTCATAAGTGGTCATGTTTTTTCGTGTGTTTCTGTCAATTCAATTCAAGTTTCTATGTATAAGGTGAAAATACTACTTTTAACTCCTTGTGTTACCTCTGAAATAAAGAAGTAACAGAAACAAGTACAGTAACATTTTTTTACACCAGAGTAATGTTGCAAGCAAAATAGCGTTGACTCAGGGAATTCCACTTCCTTTAATTTATTGCCAGTTAACAGAAATGGTTAATTACTCATTTGGGTACTGAGAAACAAAGAGGAGAGTAAATTAAATGACCACTTAGGGAAAAGCCCTTTCTTCTCCCTTCCCCAGGCTCAGATTCAGCCCAGGCACCTCTCCTCCCCCCCGCCTCATCTCCACTCCCCTCGTTTGCACCCCAGGTTCCAGCCAGGCCCTTGGTGAGGCGACAGGCAGTGCAGGAGGCCGGGGTCAGCTCCTGGTGGCTTCTTCCTGCTGCTCCTTCCTCCTTACTTGCCTGCAACTCTTTTCTTTCTTGTTTTGTCTGCTCTGGCACAATTTCCTTCATGGGCTGCAGTCCCTCAGGGTGTCCCTCTCCTCGCGTGGGTCACCCATAGCCATAGTCCCTTGGAGTGTCCCTGTCGTGGTGTGGGTTGCCCGTGGCCACTGTCCCTCGGGGATGTACCTCCTCCAGCATGGAGCTCCTCTTTCCAAGAGTGCCTCCTGCCTTGTCCCCAAAAATATCCCCTTCCACATGCCTCCTCCAGTATATTCCTGTGTGTGTCCTCACATGGCAACCCCCATGTCTCCATTTGTGTGTGCGCCTGTGCCTCCTGTTTTGCCCTTTTTCTTCTGTAAGTTTGAGCACAGGTACCACATGCCTCTTTGATGGGTTGAAGTCCTGGCCTGTGGTGGGCTACATCATCGGTGGCTGTGACCAGCACAGGGAGGTTCCAGCTGCCTCCTCAGAGATGCCTGTGGCCCCCGCTACCAAAACCCTGCCATGTATCCCCAGCATGCGTAGGCATGCTCTACATCATGTAGCTAACATTAAGAAGTTGATTAAGAAGTTATTCTTTGGGAGAAAAAATATTCATTTTATATTCTGTGGCAACCAGAGAGCATTTTAGTAATGAAGCTTTTAATGAGAAAAATGACATGTGAATAATCTTTGTGAATTACCACAATTGTGATGGGTTCTAAATAATCACAGTTCCCTGTGGCACTGAATTACAAGCCATGTTCATCAGTAATTATCACTTTACTCCAGCTTTTCAGGTTAAAAATTCTGCTTCATGAGTTTTCAATGCTGGGCAACCGGGCTGGGGTTTCTGATGTTTCCCAGGCTGCAGCAGAGGGTTTCAGAGATCAGGGATAACTGCATTCGTGTGATGCACTCACTGTCTTCTCACTTTCTGCTCCTCCACCACCATGCACCAACCCATCAGGCACTGGGCACACTCTTTCCTGCTCCTAAAATGCAAGTCAGGTAGATGTCCTGACATGCAAATTTGTCATTTTCTCCCAACAACTAGGGGTTGGTAGTCTCTTCTCTTTTGGGTTTGGCTTTCTTAAAAAAAAATATTTCTTTATTTTTACATTTTAAATACCTCTGAGATGCTGGAACACTGCTTTTCAGGAGATTTTGTGTAGCACAAGGGCCTCATAGGATTTGCAAGAGAAAACCTTTGTTTAGAGCAGTCTGTCTTCTTGCTTTAAGAAGAACATATTTCTTATATTTCTGACTTGGAGCAAAGTAGATTGTAGGCAGACAGATAGGTACTTGGAAAAAGAATTGATTTTATTTCTATGTTGCATTGATTATTCCCATGTATACCACCATTAGTCATACCCAGGAATTTCCTTGCTGGGAAAGGGCAGGACAGACTGGTTTAGAACTGCTTTGCAGCTGTTCTAAATTACACTGGGATAAGACTGTGAACCCTTCCAGTTTTTAGATGTCTGAAGGTTCAGCTTTTAGCATGACACCATACCCAATCCTAGCTTCAATTCCCTGTTGAAATGGTTCGCTGTTTTGTTGATGTCAGAATTAGTAGCTTATAAGGCAAAATACCACAAAAAACAAATCCCTAAAAACAGAAAACCAAAACAGAACAGTGCAAAGAGAAGTAGGCTGGCAGGAAACTTTAAAATATGCAGGGTATAAAATGGTATCAAAACAAAGGATCAACAGATGGTGTCAGCATGAAGACTAGCAGTGTTTTCTAACCTTTATTTATTTCAGGGGCTCAGTATCAAGAGGTGCGAGTTTCCATCTGGTAATAGAATTCCACAAATAATTTAAGATGAAAGGCATAATACGTTTTTAATGATACCTTCACATTGCTGATCAAAGTATTTTTTTTCTGACCAATTTTTTCTTCATGGTATTATTTTTCTTCCCTTACCCATTTTCTCCAGTCCTTCTACCCCTCCCTGGTTCTCATGTTGCATAACTTTGCTAACATTTTTTCCTCTACCATTAAAAAGACTCTATGTGCCTACTGAAGACAGCGATTCTTCAGTGATTCTGTCCCTCAGGTTTTTCCATTCTTCCTGTCCTCTCCTTCCTCAGCCCACCACAGATTTTGGAACTGGGAAGAAGCTGGATTTCGCCAATTTTATGTATATTCTCAATGCTTCTTCTTCTTATCCTAATTCCATTAAACTTAGATATTTTCTTTATGGATGCATATACACACAAAGCATATCGGGCATATGCTCCTTCCCTAAATAAGTAAGAGTATGTCACTTCTTGCATGACATGACTTCTTGACAGCATGGCACAGAGAACAGCTGTGGCACAATGCTATCTGGGGACACTTCTCCTGTCTGCAAAGAACCACAGAATGCAAGAAGAAATATGTCAGACAAGAAAAGAGGAATTACAAAGGTTAGAGGACCTTGGTAAGACCCTTCACCCCTCCATGTCTCCATTTTCCCTCTCAGCCACTGCTTTGTCTACCTAAAGCACAGAGTTCCAAGCACAGTGATCTCTTAGGGCTTTAAGCTCTGCTGTCATGCTAATGTGCCACCTATTTTTATCTATCAGCAGTGCTGAGACATTTAACAGAAAATTTCACAGAATTTTGGAAAGCGTCTCTTTCACCATGGGCACTGTACTAGACATCATGTTTACCTCTGTCTGACAAGAGGTCAAAGATATTAAAGAAAGATCCTATGTCCATTGCAGATAGTTAGAAAACTTTCACTGAATTTGGTGAGACTTATATCAGGCATATTTATCGGATATGTGGCAACACGTGCCTGCTGCAATGCTTCCTGACTTCATATTCCAGTGCTGGCTTGTCTGTAAACACAGCAGGAAGAGAAAAGTGGCTCCGAGTCCCGCTATGTGTACGCTCAGTTCCTGTGTTTTTCTCCTTTATTAACCTCCAATTCATTAGTGAATTTAGAATAACAGCAATGTTATTGGCAAGTGCTTCAGCTCCAGTAGCTTTTATATTCGGTGTTGAAAACGTCAATCTTTTGACATTCGCTGTAGCAAAATGTGGTCTCTGGCACAAGCTAATATCCTGTGGTTGCACAGCTCACTGCTCTGATATTTTGATTGTTTCCCCTATTTTTATTAATTTTTGTGATTCAATGTGAAAGAGGTTAAATACCATTCACTTGTATGTTATCTGGAGACATCACGTCCTTTCCCTTGCATACATGGAATCTGCTTGAATTAGTACTGCTGGTAATTACTCTGTACAGATAGCTGCAGCAGAAGTAACTAAATTATTAGTCAGTTGGAGTAGCCCCATCTGCCATATACCTTGGAGACCCCACAGTACTGTTACAGGGTAATGGTCTCCTGTTGCTGGATAATGGTCTCCTGTTGCTATGCAAATGCAAAGTCAAAAGAAATGTGAATGATGACATTTTATAGAGCAAACATAGAACTGAGCCTGCCTCTGGTAAATATTTCATCAAAAAGCATTTCTGTTTCCTAAGCAAGTGAAATGAATACTTTCTAAGGCAATTTCATATTGTAGATTAGAATAGAAATACAGCTCTAACATTTAACATGCCTAATGAGATGTTAGAGTTGCTATCCTTTTCACAGCTTATGTGCCAAATAACTCATTTCGCTCTTTGATTTCAGGACCAGCCACCCTCTAGTAACTATTGCTCCTTACAGCTGGCCTGTTACCTCTTTTATAGGCTTCCTTTGAATTCTTCTTTTCATGTTCCTGTGCAATTCTCCCTCATTGCACAACAGTTTTCTAGTTATTGTTGTTTAGCATGTTCTCCATCTTATCTACAAAATACTTCTGGACCACTTTATGTCTTTTTTAAAAATCCATTTATACTATTGAACTAGAGTGTATACTTCAGCTTTCTTACTCTGGGAACAGAAAGGGAGTAAAAACAAAAAAAAAAAAAAAAAAGGAAAAAAAAAGAAAGGAGAAAAGGACACACTGTCAGGAAACTGGTTGCCGCTTCCTGATCTTGTCTGGCCCCTTCCTGAGGACAGATCAGAGCACTCAACATTCTTGCTCACGTTGGCCTTGCTGGCAGTGGTTCTTGAGAAGAGAGATGAGCGTGATCAGTCTGAAGGCTGGCAGCGTCACCACAGTAACCAACTTCTCTAACCTTCCCTGTGCCCTTGCTGATCCTTCATATACTACAGGCATAGCAGCTGGAGGATATTTGTGCCTCATGTCAACCCTCCTCATGCCAATCTTATCTGTCAAAGAGGTGGTCCAGCTTCAGACTGCCTCATGTGCCTTCAAGCTGCATTTATTGAACCGATACCTAATGTAAACAGGGAAAGGGGAGGTGGACAAAGATTTGGAGAAAAAGCATGCAATAACCTATGGATTTTAGGCAACATAGACAGAAGATGCCTGAATCTAAATTAAAGAGCTGCACATTTACAACATGCCTTTCTCTCTACTTAAGAAAAGATGCGCCATTTAATCTGAAGCAATTCCATCTGGTCCCCAATTAGAAAAACCATCAAAGAAAAGATTAAGACAGACTGCCCTTTCTAATCATTAATCATCTTGCTTTTCTCTTTTACTTAGTACCACAATCTTTTGAAGACTAAGGCCAAAACAGTAAAGATTTCAGGATACTGAGCAAGTCAGGACTAACTAGATGACCACGTTTTCAGTCTGAATGAGCTATCACAGCCGATACTTTGCCAAGATTTCCCTCTTTGGTACATGAAAAGGAATCCAGCATGCCTGCTGCCTGCAGCTGGTTCAGAAATAACACAGGAGGAGGCTAGTCTCGTGGGTACACAGTCATTTAGAGCTTAAAAGGTCAAAACACCCAAATGTCTAGTGGTAGCCAATGGAGATCATATGGCAAAAGTGCACTGAACTCCATAAAGGCACAATGCTTTCTTAGAAGAGCAGCCAGGTTTGAGGCAGCCAGATTTTACACTAGCTTTATTTTCCAGATGGATTTAAATCATGGAGAGATTGTGTGAGTAATCTAAACTTGTGAAGGCAAAGTTTACAGTCAGAGGATGGGTACAATCATATGGATGCATGAATTTTTAGAGTACGTGGGCGATATCAAAATGAATCAGAACAATTTTCACTGTATAGTTGCACCTTGGGTATCAAACCAAATCACCCCATTTAAACCATAACAGAAAACAGCAAAACCACATCTGTTCCTTGAACTGAGAATAATATCCTTAACTGATTAATTGGTTAATTTCCCTTCCAGCCATCTTTGCATCATTCCCCTGTGAACTAAGGCTCAGCCACAAGTTTCTCTCTATGCACTGATCTTTCCCAATCACTAGATTTTTATTTTGCAAATGCAAGAGAGGAGAAAGAGAAGAAGGAAAAGTAAGTTGGTTACTTTCTATAGACAGACAATGAAGAATTCAGAAAAGCAAATGACCTACAGCTCTGTGTGTTCCCAAATCTCCACATAATGTCCAGCTATGAAGACCAGTTTTACAGTTCCTCTGTAGTTTCAGTAACAGTACATATTACTGAAAACATACATAGCATATAGGCAGAATTAAAGTAAAACACAGATACACAGTTGTCAAAAGAAAGGTTAGGGTAAATGGAGATGTGTGAAGTGTTTGAATGGTCTCAATGGTATATGCCTGCACATATCTAGCAGAAGTTCTTGATTTCTTCAAGTTTCTCCCTCTGTAGCAATATTCAAATTTTTCTTTGGCTACCACTACTCTAGACATATTTTTCCATTTCAGTAAGCCCCTGGGCTTAGGGCTTATTTGGTGAGCACAAGAATTGCCGGAAGCCATAACTATCACAGGTAAATATAATTTCATGGGCAGGTTCAGTTGTTCAATTCAAGTACTCTTCTCTTTCTCAGGATCCCATTGCTCTCCACCAGAAACCAGAATACACTTTCAGGGTCCTTTATATTCTTTAAAAGGTTTTTTTTCACAAAAGTTGAAGGAAAGATAAATTTAAATTCATAGAAATTTGTTCTGTACACAAACACATGCTGAAGGGTTATGAAGTTCTGTCAGCAGGATAGATTTGGATGAGTCACTACTCTGTGTTATCTGAGTGGCACAACCTAAAAGGAAAAAACCCAGAGGATTTACTTAAAATGAAAAAGAAAGACTTGATACAGAAAGTTGTAACTTAACTGTGTTCACTCTCTTGAAAGGCTCAGCATGGGTATCAAATAACAAAAACAAAACAGCCGCAAACAAAATGAGTTTTACAAAGACTATTAACTCTTAGTTACCATCATTATTTTAAATAGCAATCTAATCACAAGGATGGTAAAATGCAAACTTTTTCTGTTGCCCTTTATAATGTTTACCTGGGCTATTTCCCAACTATTAATTTTGGAATATAATCTTATTAAGACAGAAATTTATATTACATCAATATGTAAATCTGCAAACATTTGATAAACTTTAACCTGGTTTTCTTGCTTGTTAATTGGAAGGTTAATAAAGAGCTTCCTTTTATAGCAAATATGTCACAGAAAAAAAACAGGTTTGGAAACATGTCTATAGGGAACAACTGAACTTGTCACTTCTGATTCACATGTGCAGTCTGTTCTTGAAGACTTCCAAAGTCAGAAGCAAAGACACAGACTCTGAATAGTCCAGGGGGTCTGTTATCATCCTTCCATTAGAAAATGTTTCCAATGTATAGCCTGAGTTTTCTTATTTTAATTTAAGCCAAATGTTTCTGCCTTCTATACCCATATGTAATCAGGATCAGGTTATTCTTTTCTTTTTCTCAGGTTCGTCTCCAAGCCCACTTTAGTATTTCCTCAATATTTATATTATTAAGCCCATGGTGATTATCATTGCTGTATTGCAGAGTGTCTCGCTAGGTTCACATCCTCTTTGAGGAGTACTGGTCACAAAGTGGACATAGTACTCTAGCTAAGCAGAGCGGAAAGATTGCCTCATATTTCTTGGCAGTTATCCTTGCTTTTGTCCCACCAATTCCTCTTTTAATTTTTCTAAATCAGGACTTACTTTCGACTCACAGTCCCCCTTCATATCTTGATCATCTTCTGTATGACTGGTAGCCATTTTTTCCTCCCCCTACATTTGTGCTACTGATTACTTCTGTTTAACCACAGTATCTTCTGTTTGTTCTTATTGAATTACATCCTATTTTTTTCAAATCAGTCCTCTGGTTTGTCATGATCATTTTTAATTCGAAACCTGACCTCTAATGTACTTGCCATAATTCCTGCATCATCTGCAAATTAGTAGGCGTTTTGATATCATCCTCCAGACCAGCAAATAAAATGAAGGCTATCAGGCTCAGGACTGGTCTTGTGTCCCTTGCAAACTGCAAAAACCCATTCAGTATACTCTTCCATTTTGATAATGAACAGGCATAACTTTCTTCAATATGTCCATCCAACCAATTTTTTATTCATTCAATTAGAGTAAAAAAAAATAAAAATAATATGTCTTGTACTAACTTAATAACTTATCCCCTTTAAATGTGTTGACTCGCAGGTCAGCATTGTTTTCACTTGTAGTTTTAAAATATTCAAATGCAATTATGTAATGCTGGATTTACTCTGCAGTTCATTATAGTTACAATAGCCAAAAATATGTTTTTGGAAGAAGAAATTTCTTCTTTAATTATTGCTGCATTTTCAACAAAATTAAAGGTCTCTGTAAGCATATATGTGCTTCTTAGTGGATAGCCCTTATAGCCCATATCAACAAGGCAAGTCTAAAAGAAACTTCAGAACCTCAATTTAGGCTAGTTTAATTCTAAAATAATCTTCAATAACATATTCTAAAAAGTTCCTGTAATGATACCTGATAATTAGTGTGAGGAAGTGACCGAATAAAAAAGTTTCTTGCTTATTTTAGTTCTTTCAGAATAAATATTCTGCCATTTGATCTGCAAAGTTTACTTTCAAATTGAGAAGGCTGAGATACCGGGGAGTTCCTCAGCAAACAGCAGCAACAGGGCTGCCCGGCTGGTCACATACTAAATACCTCTCCTTAACAAAGCCACTTGGAAACTGGGTTTGCGCATCAGAAGCCAGACAGCATCTACTGAGAAAAACATCTCCTACCAGCTGCTGAATCTGAAAAAAATCTATGTGAATAACAGGCTAGTGTCAGTAAGTGAAGTAACCTCTGCCTGATAGGAAGACTATAGTAAAAAATGGGTTGCAGATTTTAAGGCCAAACTAAACCTAAAAATAATTAGTGTTTATTCAATAGGATTATTCAACTGTAATAGAACTACTAATTATACAGATGTAGCTATCCCAGGAAAAACACAGTAGAAGCATGATTTCTACAAAATCCTTTGATAAAATTACTTTTAGGAAAATGAAAAAATCTAATATACAAAGGAATTCATGGGAAAAAAGGAGTCTTAAAAAGCTTCCAATAAAAAGTATAATACAGAGGAGAATTTGTAGTTAAAATGGTAAGTAAAAAAAGTAAATAAATTGTTATTCTGTGTCTCCAATTTTCTGCCATTTATTCTGCTGCTGTGTGTCAGTTTACAAAGTGATTGAATGGCTTGTAAGGTTACTACAGAGGTAGTTCCTTTCATCATGAGTCACTGCTTTAGAAAAATGTTTAAAGAATCTGAGGTACATACAGTTACTGGCAAATGTAAGACAGACGTTCACATAAACAACATGATGTTTGCTCTTCAGAAGTTCACTCTACCAAAATAGTCTGGACTGTTCAGTAAAAGAGATTACCAGGTATTAAACTACAGTGTTAGAAAAAATCATAAAAGCTTTCTGTATTCCAGCAAATATAGAGCTCACAATTTATCAATGACATGTAGAAAGAAATATATAGAAAAACCTACATTCAGATACCTTAATCTCAAGCTGAACAAAGACCTCTCTAGTCTAATAGTTTGGGTACTATTACCCCCCCATCCCTTCTCCTGCCTTGCCTCAGCTGTGGGAAACTGCAGTGCCCTTGCCTTGTGTGAGGATAAACTAGCAAATATGGTCCTCCTCATGCTTTGGTAAGTGTTCCCCCTCCACCGTTTCAAGTGGCCCGCAGCAGTCTCATTTAACCACTAGCACAGATTCCTTAGCGCAGACTGTTAGTGCAGACATATATTAGCCTATAGGTAATATATGCTAAATAGCTAGCCTACGCGAGCTCATGGACCCTGTATAAGACGTCCAGAGCTAGGACCTCATCAGGTCTTCACATGCGTCTGTGGCGGTTTCGTCCCAAAAGCACTGTATTTTGCTGCTTTTATGCATTTCCCTCTCTCCCTTACGCGGCAGCAGCACGGCAGTCCAGCAGGCTGCTTTCGGGATCGCCACCGCCCGTCCAAGCCCAGCCTTCAGATCTGCCCTTTGCATGGAGCTGCTCAAGCAGAAGCAGTTACTCCCCATCACATAAACCAAACCTGGAGGGTGTTATGGCACCCCACAGAAGGCAGCCATTTCTACTCCTTCCAGCAGCCTCCATGCAGGCTCTTCTCCAGAGCCACCTCTCACTGCTGGGAAAGGCTACCTTCCCTGCGGGACTGCGGGAGGTGTAGTAGGCTACATTGAGAAAGGCTGGTCCAGTCTAGCCTTGCAGTCTTTAAAAGGTGGATTAATGTCGGATTTCTGATGCACAGGAGTTGAAATTACATGCTGTATTTTTCACGCTGATGGAGATCATGATGGCAGCACAGCCATCTGGTCTACCGACCACTTCTCCCAGTTTTGTATCATCTGCAAATGTGAGGGCTCTCTTATCCACATCCCCCTGCAACATTTGCTTGCCAACCTAATCCAGCACTTCCACAGTTGATTGGGGGTTACTGTCTGCCTCCTCCATCATTCCATGTGTAAAGCTCTTCTCGCAAGGTTGGTCAGCCTCTTGGCAAATAAGTTTTTTCTCCAATCCCTTACATAGATCCTGTCTGTTCCTAGAAGTCCTTGAGTCTTAAGGAAAGTCCCATGGTCAAAAAAGCTGCATCCTTGTTGTTGACACCAGCTGGGCCACAGGTCTCAAACTCAGCAAGTTCAATTAGGAGTAGGAAAAAGATGCAGTACCCCAAAGATCATTGGTACTAGAAGAACAGTTTGCAGTTATCCCATCACTATACAAAACCGATGAAAAGAATAGAGGAAAAAGCCCTTGTGATTTCAACAACAGTGGCACATGCCAAGAAGAAAAGAAAGGTTTTTTCCCCATTATTTTAATATGAAAAGTGCAAAATAAAAGTCAGGAAAAATGTGCTGAAGTACAAGTTGTTTTCATAAAAAGGTGTGATTTACAGAAATAAAAATAAAACAGCTAGGCATATCGGAGAATACTTTTGCATTAAATATTGCCATAAGATTATCTGGTAGGCCTTTGAGATAAACTGGGATTCCTGACAGAAATAACTCTAGAAAGGGATTTTATAAGTATACCAAATCAAGCATCTAATCCATGTAGGACTCGTTTCAGTAGTTTAAGATTATTTCCTATAATTATTTCCATATTTCTCCTCCTCTCTCTCCCTTTCCTTCTCTATGTGTCATTATGGATCCCTTAGTGCCTGATGCTTCTTTTGTCTCTGATGATGTTCTCTGTCTCTCATTGTCACCTCTACCTTCTGCATGTTCTTTATCTCATTAGATTTTTTCTTCAAATTTCCTCTTCCTTGTTTCTTCGTTTATACAGTTATTTCAGACTGATGATTTCTCCTCAGTAGTTTCATCCAGCCTTTATTAGTTAAAGATACCTTTCTATTTTGGAGTGCGTCTCCTCTGAATACTGGCTGCTTCTTCCTTCTCTCACTTTTTCTTCTATTAAGGAAGTTTTTCGTAACCTCCAGAAAACCATTATTTCTCATTATTCTGAAGCAATCTATCAGGTCCATCCTATTCTGGAAAGAAGTGTTCACTTCCTTTCTGTTAAGTTAATTTCACCCTTGCTCTTCTTTGGGGGAAATGAAAAACTAGGTAAAATGAAAGTGGAGCTGCTCACTAATTGAGGAAAGACCAGAAAAAAGCTGAAAGACAGGATGCTCAGCAGCTCCCTGGCAGGACATGGGAAAGATCTTGTGCTAGGAAATGGGGTAAAACTGATAAATTTTTGCATAAAGTTAAGAAAGTTCATAATTGCTATCAGTAAAGGGATTTAAACACTAGGTCTTTCACATGCAAAACAATTTACCTACTAAGTGAGAAGAAAAATAATTTGCAAGTACTTTCATACATGAAATATTTATAAGGAATAGCTTTTCAAGGGAAGCAGCCATCGAGCTTAGAAACAAGTCTTGATATCTTAAGTAGGTCTATTTGTGTGCTTAAACCTATGCGCTTACTTCAGTCAATTGAACAAATTGACTTGTACAGGGTTCTTTTCCTCATCGCAAAATGCCTAAGGAACACAGAGCAGGATAACAAACAAAAGCCCCTTTGCTATGGGGGAAGTGGGCTGTCTGATCTGCATTACTCTACAGTACAGGAAAGAAGTTTAAAAGCTATTTGGAAATGTGTAAATCATTAGACCAAATAGAACTCAAATGCTCCTTAAGTAAACACAGTGGGATCCCAGAAACCAAAATAATTTTTTAGTATCAAACATTGACTATTAAAATCCAGTATTTGTGACAATAATATCTATTTGACTGGCCTTGAGATAAACAGCTTATGATAAACTCTGCAGCCCACCAAAGCCATCCTGCAGCTCACCTCCTGCAAAGATCAGTCTTGCAGGGTAATTGGTAGATAATGTTGTAGCTGCCAGATCCAGGATTTGGAAACACTGAAAAAACCAGGTTTGTTGTTGGATTAATTTTTTTTTAATTGATTTGTTGGCATCATACATACAAGTAATTATAGGCTCATTATATGCTACTGTTGCAAATATTCTCATAAATCAAAATTTAATCACATAGAAGAGTTAGGTTTGATTAAGAAGTAAAATTGTGAACCATAATGTATAGGATTGTTAAGTTTGAAATGTAGCCATAGAAACTTTAGGAACTGTGTTATGTGTGACTATAGGAACCTTAATATTGTTAAAGTTTGAAACAATAGCTAGCTATAGAAACCTCACCAGGAAGTTACTGGTTTTTCTATGTTTTGTCTTAAGAAACTAAGGAAACGCTCATGGACACCTGTTATGCGGCTTGGAAACCCCTTTATCCTTCCCATCTTGATTTGAGTATCGAAGATTCCAATTAGTAGAGCTAAGTGAAATTGCCCAATGATTGTTTTTAAATAAGAATATTGATAAGGTTATATAATCAAAGGACCAATCATTATAAAATTTAAATTTAAGAGCAAGCATAGTATGCATTTTTACGTAAAGAGCTTGTGTAACAATGACCTGACAGAAAAAGGCTAGAAAACTGATGTATTTTGATACTAAGTTGGACACGCCTTTGGAGGAGTGATCCCCCCCGTGTCCCCAGCGCTGCAATAAATGAAGTACCTGCTTCTTAACATCACATGTTAAGGAGTTTTATTCCAGATTTCGGTAACACTACTGTAAACAATATCCTAGTTTTATGTTGAAAGGATATTTCCTTTTTTTTTTTTCCTTTTTGCGTATTCAGTAATAGTGCAGTATAACCTTGTTGCAAAGCAGAAAATAATAATTTGCACCTTTACTAATTTCATTATATTCCTATGTCCCTTTGGTTTGTGAACAAGTATGCCACACAACAAATGAAATGAAAAGAATCAATTATTCATCTGTAATTATCTCAAATATCACAGTGTTAAGTAAGCAGAAGGCAGTATTAGCACTTTTCCAGAAAAAAAATTAAGGAAGCCTTCTTACATACAATGTAGGAATCTATTTTTAACCCTTCATGCCCACACCTGCTTGGTATGGTAGAATAAAGTGTTGAGCAATTATCAAAGGTCCTCAAAAAAACCTTTTCTTAAATCTGCCACTTATGCCTTACTTTCATGGAGATATATACATATATAAATATGTATATATATGTTACAACTATTAGAATAATGTATTCAAATGCATTTGGTGCCTCTTATTCTATTGTTTGTCAAGTAACCTGCACATACATTGTATCTATTTTGTCAGCATCAAGGACACAGCTATTGTACAAACATGGTAGCAATATCTTTAATACCAGCACAGCTTAAACCTCCCAAATATCTTAACAAAATACAAGCCTAATAAATCAACCCTTTCTTAGTCCAACAAGCTAGCACATTAAAAAGCTTTGTTCTTTTATTATCCAGAATTTCAAAATTATTCTGTCAAAACAAAGCTCGATAACTTCATACTAGGAGGTTTCCTAGGATACTTTCTACTCCAATTGCCAACCACAAATATCTCACTTAGTCAGATTTCTTAATTAATTTCTACCTTTATTAGTACTGTTGCTTAAAATACAGTGTTATGTGTTAACACGGTCAACATAGGAGCACAGTTTTGAACCTGACAGCAATTTCACTGAAATCAATAGAAATATATACAGATTACTGTTGAACATATGTTGAGGTGTTTTGTTGTGCTTGTCACAAACCGCAGAACATCACAGAACCATAGGAAAAAGAGATGGAAATGAGTTAAGGCTTAAATCTGAAAATGTAACTATGAATACTTACTCAATTAAATGTCCCTGCCCACGTTGCTTCTTTTATCACTACTGGTCCTGAGAGCCTGCTGTGAATTAGATTGAAGAAACATATCTTAGGGGAATGTAATGACACAACAACATATCCTTATCCAAGTTTTGTTCTGCACCGGTTTAGTTTTTTGCAAGGATTTATACATTCTTTCCATGCATCTCTGGGCAACATTATTGTCATTGGTATCATGCACTGCAGTGGCATGCAGAGATAGACAAAAAGCTTGGCAAAATACAGTCTGTCTACAATGCATAGAGCAGTGCAAAATATTAGAGTGGGTTGTGGCAGCCATATAGCCATTAGTTAGTTATGATAGGGCGTCATGTTGATGAGACTGTGCTGCTTCCAATTTTGGAAGTAGTTCAGAGACCTCTACATCTGTGTCTGCATCTGCAAGGCCATACAGCTTGTTGCTGATATAGCTTTGATTTGCTAGAAAAAAAATAGGGAAACTTCTGGTCATTCATCTTTGAAATTAATTTTCAAGGCCCTTCATTTTGTCCTTGTGTTTGGAGTCCGTGAAGAAAGTAAGATGGCGTAAGATGAAGGAAAATACTGGTTACGTATTGTAATTCCTCTGAGACGCAAGATTCACTCAAAATTTCTTCTTGGCTTTGTAATCCACAAGATTTTACTCTTAGACAGAAAAAATTAAGATGCTATGAGAGGAAGAAATAAAGCAGGCTCTCCACATGGACTCACCACACTTTTCTCAACCTTGAGAAAACACTTGGCAAACAGGCCATGTGCAAAGATCTTATCTCTCTCATTTATCTAGCAATACAGATAGAATTAGAAGTAGAAAGACATCTTTTTTATTTACCACAGACAATAAATGAGCTCAGTTCCTAGATCACTATAGACTATATAAAGCTGCAGAGCAGTTCTCACAACCAGCTACAAGGTTTCTCAAACCTCTATTAATGAAAGCAGTTCCTACCTGGAAATTAAACTCGCTGACTAAGCAACTTTTTATCTTTCTTTTTTTTCCTTTCAGAAATACTGATAAATGTTCACCTTTGAAGGCTGTTAGCCTTACAATTGTTTCACTAAGGAATGTGTTTTAAGGTTACAGTATGGGAGAAGTAGTACTGGTTAAAATAAATTAGTTTCTTTCATGTTCTATTTAGCCACATACGAGACACACAAACCCCACAAACATTGAAAAAAATGTCCTCTACAAATCCTTGAGAAATCCCAATGTCAGAAAAGCTCTAAAAAGCAAGTAAATGAAATATTTTATTCAGAAATCTCTCATCATGATAATCTGTAATCCTACTCATTAGTTAGAAATTAAAATAAAACCCTGCTGGTAAGACTCCAGTTATTAGATGACTAAATCAGTACTTTGCCAAAGCTTTAAAAACCAGCAATCTCTTTTTCTTTTTAAAATATTTGTGCTTTTTGCTTATTAGCCAGGGAAGCCTTCAGGCTAGGCAGCTCTTTCCCAACATACTCAGAAATGTATGAAGAATTTTTTCATTATTTTCTTAAGTTCTCAAAACCATACAGGCAAATCTCCTTAGATCCTGCCATTATCTGGAGGAAGGAGCACATTCGGCATACTGTGTCTGAACTGATATTCTTTTTCTTTTTTACAGGAAGGGCAGTGAGACATCTTGCATTCACTATTTTCTTACATTCTCTGACATCTAATGGGTACTGTATTGTAGTAAACCTGTGGCCCTTCCTGGGAGGATGTTTGCATACACTTAATTTCTTCTAGCAGGAAAACTAGAAGACCTCATCTACCCACCTGGCACAAGAACGGTGTTTCAGAGTCAAGCAAAAAGTTGCAAACTGCCTTATGTTTTCATTGTGAATGCTCTCTCTGCCTCCCAACTATACATATCTTTATGAGAGATGCTATGGAACATAAAAGCTACGGAAGTTTAAACTGTTCTGCAGCAGAAATTGTTTGTGTAGACCTCTTTTTTTTCCTATCAGCTTAGCTGTGAATTAAGCTGTAAAGGACTCCTTTCTATGAAGTTGCACTGGAAACTTGTGAGACTTGCTGATGTACGGCCTCATTTGACCAGCCTGGCTCTGCCTCCAGAGAGCGGAAAGTATGAGAGCAAAACCCAAGGAGCTGTGGACTTCCCCTCTTACAGAAAGGACATTTTTCAGGTAAGATAAATTTTCCTATATTGCCCTATAAATCATAAGAAATGAAATTCGGTGGTTTTATTCCTGGAAATATTTGTAAATCAGTTATTTTAACTATTCAACCAGCTCTGCTGACTACTCAGTTTCCTGATACAGCCATACCCTTAGGAAATTACAGGATGCTGACCCAGTTTACACAGATGAAGTTAATTAATTCAAATACAATTCAAACAGGATAGTTGTACATGTCTGCCAAATAAATCTTAACCAACTACCTTTCCAGCCCCTCCCTCACTAACCTCTACTCCCCATCCCACTCCACTTCAGCCTGGAAAACAAGCTTTCCTGTCCATTATTTATTTTCTGTGGCTCACCAAGCCTACATTTGGTATCCCACCCCAAACAGAAATCCATTCAAACATTAACAATAGATCACACCAGTTCTCAGTCTGCAACAAGGGCAAGACTGAAAGTAGAGAGGCTGGGGGTTACAATGCCCCCCAGGGTTTAAAGAAAGAAAAAGAAAGAAAAAAAAAAAGAAAAAGAAAGTCATATTTGTCTTTGATTAAAATGAACTGAAGCTGCCTGGGACCAGGCTCCAAAAAATACTGCCTTGTCTTTCCCACTCTGCTAGGGCCCCCAAGATCTCCTGCCTGTGCATGTTAATCCACTGCAGTTCCCAGCTTCAATGGAGCATTTCTTGCTGAGGCAGAGCAATGGCTGTAGGACCTGCAACTGGCCTCTTTTTCTTGGTGTTCCTCCTTCCCAAGGCTTTCTCCTTCCCTATATGACCAGGGACCTCTCTTTTCATCCTCTCTTTCCCCACCTGGGTGGCTCAAGATCCCCTGATCCATTCAAAAACCCATGGCTGAAACATTGAATTGCACTGTGCACACCAAAGTTTTTTGTTTAAGACCAGATCCAGATGCATTCTCCAGTTCATTACAAATGAGGTGCTAACACACTCAAAGGATCATAGACTCTTTTGGCTGAAAACAGTAGTGTTTTGTGGTTGCTTTATACTGAAAATTTTAAGTAGTTCTGATGTAAAATTCTAGTCCAGATGCTCAGTTTTTATGTCTACAAAGCTAACCAAGGTAAACCGCAGAGAGGGGGAATAAGGCTAGCCTTAAATAGTTCTGCAGGATGAGACCGGACTATGCACTATCCACAGTTGGGTTTTACATTAAAATAAGGCCAGTCAGCTGTCTTGAAATAAAAACACACATTTCTTTTTTGCCACAAGTGAGATCATAATTGTAGTTTGGGGATGGGCAGGATTGGGTTTCCTCATTAAAAAAAAAAGTTTTGATAAATCCCACAGCAGCCCATACAGAAATCAAAAGAATCAAGTATTTTAGCTAGGCTTTTATATGCTGAACTATAACACTGTTTTACAAAGTAGAAGGCTGTTAGCATATTCATCTTAAGGTCTCTATTCTAGGAATATGCCTCAATAAGAAGGTGAAGCTAATCAAGCTAATTACTGTGAACTGAATCTAATTTTCTGTTTATCTTAGGATAAGTGAACACAAAAAATAACCTATATGGATTTCACAGGAAAGGTTGATGACTGAGAAGCTTGTTTTGAAGAGATTAATTTGTATTTGTAAGTAAGTATTGTTATTCACA
Source organism: Astur gentilis (assembly GCF_929443795.1). NCBI lineage: Eukaryota > Metazoa > Chordata > Aves > Accipitriformes > Accipitridae > Astur > Astur gentilis. Next base: position 17,338,179 of record NC_064894.1, read on the forward strand.
AGTGATCTTATTTATAACAAACCTGCTAAAATGTAGTTGCTTAAGGGACACTTGAGTGTATGATGGGATTCCCTGTTAAGGGTGTTATTAATCCTTTGAAGATTTTGTAATTTAGCTCCTAACAGATTATAAAACATAAAGCTGTGTACAGCCTGCATTGGGCTCCCAATTAATATTTAACTTCATCTTCTATGGGATATTATACAAACATACTCTTTGCACAATAGATTTATATTTCTAAGTGAGATTTAAATTATAATCTTACTTTTAGTGCAATATATCAGTGACTGCTGTTATTTAAAAATTCCTCAACAGAACAGTTTTGCCTGCTATTATAGAAGATCAGATTTATTGACCAGACGTCATTCTTATACTCCCAAAGTTGACGTCCATGGCAAATGCTAAAACTTTGGGATATCTGACAATGCTTTACCATGCATTCCATATCTGGAACAGTTTATCTTCTTTAAGATCTTTTTTCTTTTTCTTTTTTTTTTAATGGTAGCTCTGCATCTATAGTAAATATAGGCATTCACATTCATCTGCATGTGCATCAACTTAGTGTAACTTGAAATATAAACTGATAGCAAATAATTTAATTCCCACAAAGCCTCTATTTGTATTTCACAGTCTGTTGGTACATTATTATTTACTTTGCTGATGGTGAAGAAATAACAATACATGGTATTTTTAGCAATAGGAACAGAATAAAAGGTTATTTCCCCCTCTTCCTCAAAAGTTAAACCTACTCACCTGTAAATTACCAGGTGATATGCTTTCTGTGTGTGGGAATCTCTAGTGGAGAAAAGTTTCTCAGTCTTCATGTTAAGGGCATGGTCCATTGAATGCCGAATGGATGGAGCATTATAGCTGTCAAACTGCTGAAGTGTTCTTGGCAGCTGGTGTGTAACACAGAGCAGACACTTAGTCCTTCGCTACCTCAGCTTGTGCCTGTTTCGCCAACAGTTTCTGCCTTATTCTTTACTGGGTACAGAGGAATTTTGTTCAATTGACACAATGAATCTGGTATGGAGGAAGTAGAATATTAAGTCCATTGTGACTTCTTTGCTGATCCCCAATTCTCCAGCCCATTATATAGGGAAACATATACATATTTTTAAAAACAGTTACACTCAAGTGGCTTCAATTTCAACTAATGCAGTAGAAGGGACAGGGAGTATAAGAGAAGGGGCATGTGCTGAGCTGTAAGTGGAGAATGGCAAGTGGTTGAAGCATTCAGAGATGTGGAATAAGGGGCTGCTGTCTCCCTAAATTTCTGGCTGGGCAATACCCTCACTGCCAGCCACAGAACCGCTCTGCAAAGGATAAGCTGCTCAATGCACATTCACTTACTGTGGATGTAACTTCTGCTTTGGGAAAGTTCCCCACAGCCAAGGGTCTCGCTAAGAGACAGTGACTTTGCTGTTAGGAAAATTCAGCTGCCAGGCAGCAGCCAGCTACAAGGCTCATTTTGCCAATACGTTGAACCAGAAGGTCAAGGCATTATTGTATAACTGAACAGACAGTATTAAAACTGAGAACAGGACTGCTTAAAGAGATCAGATTGGCCCAAAGTAGATTTTACTGGTGGATTTCAAGAAGCAAGATGCCTGCATATCCATTATCGGAGAGCGGGTAGAATGTAGGGCAAGACAAATATGCCTGTGTCCCTTTGGTGACTTCAGAGCCCTTTTTCTCTTAAGTTTAGTATTGCTAAGGGTAAAAAGTTCTCTGATGTTGGAAGGCAGGACGGTCACTTGTGTGTTTGTAAGTCAGAGTTCAATAGTCCAGAAATCCCGTCTAAGAACAGGAAAAGGGAGTTGAGGGCAAGACTCAATCTGAAGGAAGCACACTAAAAGAGAAGACAGAAGCAAAGACGCTTCACTGTACCACTCTCAACAAGCATGAGATAGCAACAGGGGTGAATATTCAGTACATGGCATTAATAATAATAAAATATAATAATAAAGTATCAAGTGGAACAGAGAAAAAATATTCAATTTTGTCCTAGATAAAAGAGAAGGACAAAAGAGAAATATGTAGTCTTCATTATGAATTGTGTCTTCATAAAATAAAGTCAGGATAATTGAACTGAGAAAATACACTAGACTTTACATGTCTAGTTGATTCTGACGTTATTTGGACAGCCAAGGAAAAATGGGATTCTGAATTACATGGGAACTTTGCAGGAAGGACACAGCTCATCAGCAGAAGTTGAGGACAGACAGGCAGATAAACCAAAGACTTGTCTTTAATAAAAAAAATGGACTCCAGACATCATTGCAGCCATGGACCCTGAAGCAACTTTGCCCTGTGAGTTAAGCTGGAAATGTCTGTTTTACAAGTGTAGCTACTGTACTCTTGGCACTTTCAAGCTTTACTATTTCGGTCTACCTAAAATGTGCTTGCTGGGAGCTGTTATGGTTAGATCCTGCGTGGTCTGAGCTGCAACTAAAATGACTTTACCAGTTTTCCTCGGTTTATGATACAGCAACTACCAAATTTCCGAAGAGGTTTGACAATCCAACCCCCTGAGCAACTTTATTATGTTACACTGACATTCCTGCCTGGTTTGTTAGTTTTGACATTCAAGACAAAGGTAATGGCTTTCAGAAGGTTTTAGATTTACATTTGATTATTTTTAACTGTTGGGGCCCTAAGCAAACTAAAATGTGCCCCTTTTAACAAAATAACTTTTTTTTTTTTAAATAAAAACATTCCAAAGAATATAGACTGATGAAAGCTTATATATCCATTTACTCTCTATGCCATAAAACCAGCTAACTAGATGATTATCTCAACAGAGAAAGCTGCTCAAGTTTGGCAAATTAATAATAAAAAAGTAGTAATGGGAGCCAAAATGAATGCATATGCAGGAACTGATGTTAGGACTTCCAAATTTTGCAAGTGCAAGGTCCTGCACCTGGGTCAGGGCAACCCCTGCTCATTGCAGGGGGGTTGGACTAGATGATCTTTAAAGGTCTCTTCCAACCCAAACTATTCTATGCTTCTATGATTCTATGAAATTTTGCCTACTGTGGTATTTCACACGACAGTAAAATCTGAGAAAAGTGATTGACATATGCACATTTATATATATGTATTTCTGCTCCTAAATTATCACATATATTTGTTACAAGGGGCTGTAAGTTCCAGGTATTGATGCTACTTCCCTCTTCTTCAAATACCATGCCAAACCTGGCCATTAGGCTTACACAAGGTCAGCAGCATTAGGCAGGAGGCTCCTCCGAGAGCAGTCCTGTTTCATAGTGCCCTTGTACTCTGCCATCTGTCTGGGTCCATCTGCTGCCTCTAAATTGCAAACTTGTTAGGATGGCACTGTGGCTTTTATTCTGTGGTCACACATTTCTGTTCCTCAGTCTTGCCTGGGACTGCAAGCACAAAGGTAATATTAATGACAATAATAAAAAGTGAAATGCTGCTGCTGTGTGTCTGCAAGTATTCGTTGATTCTTTTTTTTTTTTTTTTTTAATTCCTAAGGGGAGAGCACATATTTTAGCAAGTGAAGTCAACTAATCTTCTGTTTTCACAGAACAGTTATTCTTCTTTTGATGCACCTGGAAACTAGCCCATGACTCCCACTGACGAGGGGAACCGCTTAGCTAATTCCCCAGCAAAGCGGGTTGCTGGAGCACTTCGTTCTTTATTGAAAACATGAGTTTTGACTTACTGTGCCCCAGTGTGCGCTCCATAACAAACGTGGGCTGTCTGCTGGGAGAGTTGCTGTCCCCGTAGGTGCTACCTCATGCTCTGGTGGGCAGGAACCCTGGGCAGAGGTCCCTGGGGACCAGTCAGAGAGTAGAAGAGTGAAGGACAAAGGCGGTGAGCTCTAGTGTGGGTGGTAGAGGCAGCAGTGGGCACAGAGGCTCTAAAGATGATAGCTGTAGATTGATTTCACCCAAATAAAGTCAATAAAATGATGCCAGTTGATATCCATGGGGATTTCTCTTTTTGGCTGCGTTCTGGCCTCAAATAAAGGATAATGCAGAACAATGACAGTATCGTGCTGCATATACCTAGGGAAGATTTTTCTTCCACTTCAAGATCTATGCAATGTCAGAGACTTTGCACTGTCTTTCAGTCATGCTCTTAATTCCTCTACACTTTAGTATAAATATATTTCTATTATATATTTTATACTATACCTACACAAGCGTAATAATGTCTGTAGAAATACAACATGAAGGTTTTGTTATACATGCATTGATAATTAGAACACCTTTATTCCAAGTTTGCTTTTCACCGTTGATCAATAAGTATAGCAAAGGCATGTCACTAGAGAAGGGAAGCAGATCACATTGCTCATTAACAAGCCTTCCCCCTATATTTTTCCTCAGTAATGATAGTTTCAAACTCATAAAAATCTTGGCAGGGCTGTGCCTGTTTCCTATGGAGACTTGCAGCCCAAATGTGGCTGGGAGGAGACTTTACCAACCACACATACCATGTTAGGAAGAATTCAAGGGCTAACTTTCTCTTTGAGTTGCAAGTGTATTTTGCCAAGAGATACACCAGGAGGAGCATTGATTCCTCTCCAGTCTCTGCAGTAGGTGGGAAGACTGCAAATGCATTTCCTTGCTTGAGACAATATCATGCCAATCCTTTTAGGGGAAAGAAATATACAGTCTATATCTCTTAAAACTAACTGTCATGGTTTCAGTTGTTGACTGTGGATATTTTCAAGGCATTCAGAAGTTCACAGAGTGAAATTTATTGAAGAAAGTTAGTAAATAATTCCAAGTAATGCTGGGGTGAAAGAGGCTGTCAGGTATCAACTAGCAAGCAGAAAAGGCTGAGATTAGTTTCATTTATTCTCTAGTGCAGATTACATGTCAATCCAGGTACAGTTCTCAAACTGTAAAACCAGTCTGTACTTCTGCCAAATACAGACAGATGAATGAAAATAAAATATACTGTTGATACAGCAAATCTCACAGAGGACAAAGTGCAGACATTCCCAGGAGAACAGAAACACAGCACTATTCTTCCAAAAGTTTTATTTTTTTGTTTTAAAGAACTGGTCGGTTTTCTCACACTGATTTTAGTGCTCTCAAATGTACTGACATGCACCACCTCAAGCTAAACCGAAGGAAAGGAGAATGACTATGTAACAAAAAATAGCAGCCCACCTATTAACGCATCCCTGCTGGGCTGCTAGATTGGGAAAGAAATCTCCACAGCAAGAGCTGTCTCATTAAATCCAACTGGCCACAGGAGAGACTGCTGAATCCTTTTCCCTCCACATAAATCCATCTTTGCTTAAAATGTTGATGGTTAACCGAAATCCATGCATTCCCTGTTGCAACTCCAGGTTTACCTGGCTCCCTGGGAAGTCCCTAGATTGTTTCCAGCTCCCGAAGCCAAGTGATTTACCTACTGCAGAATGGGAGTTTGGGAGCCCTGAAGCTGTCTAAGAGCAGGAGAGGGATTTCAGGTGGTGTACACCGTGTGAGGCAGAGACTAGATGGAGAACACCATCAGTAGCTGGCATTGCACAGGGCTTCCTCAGCCCTGGGATAATGAGCAGGACTGGGTCACCCCAATGGCTCAGGAGCTGGAGGTGTGGAAGCCTCCTTTTGTGGTGGGTTCTGGAAGGCGGACAGTGCAGGTACTCAGAGAAGTGAGAAGAAAAGCTGTCTGTAGACGAAAAAAGTGGGTGGTACATTTCCTAGAGTCCTCTGGTAATTCACCTGCTAAAAATGATTTGTTCAAATAAATTCCTGTATAATTTTAATTAGTACTTTTTGAAGCTTTACCAGCAGTGAAAATTACATTGCATTAGTGGACTGGCCTTCAGGCTGGGAGGTTCCCCCTTATTTCTAGCCTGGTTCACAGAACCTTGGAAAATAATGTAGGCTTCACCACTTCACTTCTTTTTTTCAATTTTTACGGGAATCTGTGTTTTCTTTTTCTTAGGGAAGGGTGAAGTAAGGACAAGGGACATTCTTGTACTCCTGATTTCTAAAGGCATCAAACAAGCATAGAAGGCAAGAAAGAAAGGGCTGATACTAATAAGTACTTATGGATGTAAAGAAGTTTTAAAAAGCATGTGCTAATTTTATTCTGAATTTAACTGGATTCAGAGTTCTAGGGAAAATTCATTGTACTTATTTCAATGCTACCAAAAAATGTCTAAAGAGCATTCATACATTCTAAAAAATCTCTACAATAAAATATCTCAAGGTGACATGCTAAGGCTTTGCACTTCTATTCAGCATTTGTTAAAGATAAAATTCTTACAATTTGTATCTTGGTTTACAATTTTATTAAGAATAAATCTATTATCTACACTAGATATGGTGTCAAATATGGAAGAAAAAAAATGTTGGAGAATTTTACAACCACTGGATGTCATTGTTGTTCTTTTAAACTAAAAAAAAAAAAAACCACCAGCCAGTTCAGAGATTGGGACTTTGGAATAAATATCTTCTGGCTGTTTCCATATTTTTCATTCTACATAGACTTAAAAATATGTTTACATAGAATAGTAGACTGTGTTAACTAATGCATTCCATGAAGCCAAATGAGCTACACGGACATTTCATAACGGAAGCCTAACTGCTGTTCTTTTTGGTGGTTCATCAGTCACTGCAAATTTCAGTGTAGCTAGGTAACAGAAAGTAATGATCTGGATAGTATAGTGAATGTGTGTAAACAGCTGATTTTATTAGGCGTAGCCTTCGTCATTTTTTACACGATTCATATTAAATCTCACTTGTGAAAGTTTATGTATTGAATCCAACAACAGAATGCAGATTTCAGATAGCTCTTTTCATACAGTTGTCTCAAAATGAGGTACTAATAAAAGTCAGTAACAGCTACCAGGAGACAAATCCAGCCCCTTGCTCACTTCTGAGAGTCATTCTGCAAATAAGTGTCAGAGCCTGACTCAGAGGAAGAGATGCAGCTGTAGCGGTTCTGTGCACGAAGCAAAGGAGCAATGGAATTGCTACTGAATGGAGACGGGCATGAAAAGGCTAAATACTCTGCGGAGCAAAACTCCCCCACCCTTTTCTGCTGCAGGCACCCAGGTAAGCCACGGACCTGGACAAGACTTCCTTGCGGGGCTCTGCAGCTGCCCGGTGGCCTACAAGAGAAGATTTCTTCTCAGTGCTTCCCTACAGTCCCTCCACCCCCTCGCTGTACATCTGCCCAGCACCTGGCCCGGAACTTGGAAGGGTTCTTAATTTCATTCTATGTGCACACTTATTACCCTCATAAGAAAGTAAGGCTGAACTACATTCTGTGTACAGTGGGTGGGTTGAACACAGCTGCGCAGCAGACCACTTGTTCTCTTTCTACTCTGTGAGAACGATGTTGTTTAAAGTATCCAGCCATCTTTTGCCATCAAGTGATTTGAGAATGAACGTATATCAACAAGCAACAAAGGAGGGCAAACAGATTCCACTTTACTTCTCCGGAAGTCACCCCATTTACCTGGAGCGTTAGCATTGCTCTGAACTATTGCCTGAGGGCCGCGCTCTCTGCCATAGCGATATCGTGATTATTTCATGTCAGGAGAAATCTAGAGAAATGAAACAGTGATGTCACCGGAAAAGAAGCAGCAGGGATCTAGCTTATCAACCGGAGACAGGCTTGCTGTTAATGGATGGGCTGCCTTCCTCACCTCTGCAACTGACATGGATGTTGGAGGCTCTGATGTGGGGAGGACGGAAGAAGTGCAGCTCACCTGTCTTAATAGAGCTCCAGAGTAACATTTGGATTTGAATATGGTGGTACCATAACCGGAAGATAAAGTCTGCAGCTTTTATTGTGCAGTTATAACAGCTCTGGTGCCCGAGGGCTTTCCTTGTTCTGCTTATTCTCTTTTCAAGCCTGCAGAGTTAGCAAAGGAGCTGTGTGTGCCCCCTCTGCACTGCGTATGCTTAGGTTGCAGTAAAAGGTTGAATTGGCCTTGGGTAGAAGTAAACACATTATCTTCAGTCTTTTGAAATATTAACAGTGGTGCAGAGGTGGCAGCGAGAGCAGGCTTGAGTCGGCTATTGCAGTCCAGTGCTGTTGTACAGCATAGATACCCTTTTGAAGTTGCAAGAAGCTCTGGAATGCTTCTTCAGGACAGGATGGGTCTCCATCATCCCCAGCGTATTACTGCTCTCTGAGGGCACATCGTATTGCTGAGGCTCAATTGTCAAAGTCAGTCCAATGTGCACCTATGCTTGAGGGACTAAGACAGAAATAGTCCATATGGATTCTATTGCAGGTCCCAGATGTCTGCAAGCTCGTAGTGGCAATATTCAAGTCGCTTTTATTTTTTTCTTCTTTTTTTTTTTTTTTTGTCTGGTCTTCGTGTCTCAGTGGGAGTTAGGTGCCTAAATGCCTTTGAGGATTTGAGACCAAGATTTTATCTCTAGTTCACGTGCAGCCACTAGAACACTGAGAGGAAATTTTGCACCCTCTGGGTTGGACATTGTGAGTAAACGTTACTTCTGTAAGAACTAAACAAAGGCAGAGACTTCCCAGGGTTGGAAAACTTTTTGTTGGAAACAGTAGTTTATCATCACCAAAATTTTAACAAAGATGGACAAAGAAGATACCTGGATCAAAATGATTGATACTCTAGTGGCTGATTATCCTGCTGATCTAATGTGCAGTTGACATGAGCTGAGTACCCTCAGTCACCCAGGAGGAGGCTCAGGACCCAGGCTGGGGTCAGAACAGGAGCCTACCTCTTCTTGTGCCAGGGAAGCACCCTGCCTAACTGGCTACTTACATATGGATGCTGTGAGCTCACCCGTTCACCCTGTGTCTCTGTTTCTCTTGTTTTGACAGACCTGGGCTTTGTTATCTTTCTCCCTCTCTCATCTTTGGTGGGCCTTGGGTTCATTCTGAGGCATAATGGGAAAAACGAGATCTCGAAAACTTCCGCGGGACAGGAAAACCACTTCCTACCCAGTTCTATTTCTGCTTCTAAAATTCTGTTTGGTGGTAGTTTCAGTGAACTCATTCTTCCTTTGTGTGCCATATGATCCACAGTTGTTTTCTAAATCACCAAAAGCCATTGACAGGCTGTGTGGTTTTGATTTAGGACAAAGATGTTCTTTTTAAAAAATCATTAACTCAAAATGTAGGAGAAAAAAAAATATTGTGTTTACCTTATTCTTTGCCTTCCAAAAATTTTATGAGAGCAAAAAGCACTTAGATCCACACTATTTATAGATGTAAAAGAAGATTAAACAGAATTGTGTTTATCTCAAATTAGATAGCCGGCATTGAACTGAAATGAGATGCATAATACACATATATATTCATGTACACATAATATCCACATCTGAATCACGCAGAAACATTTTGGTAGCTTTCATAGATAAACAGATCTGCAGGTATGTGTGGAGAACAAATACTTATATATGTATATATCATTTTTAAATTAAAATTCTTTACTGGTTCAAATGTTCTGTAAAGAGAACAGACAACTACACATTTATATTTTGTATTAATTTTGAACTTTCCAAGTTTTGCCTATTCTTTCAATATTTATCTATTTCCCCCCAGATGTTAGATTACATTTTTCCAAGGACACAAGATACTATATTGCTAAAAGACTCACGACTTTACAGGGCAAAATAAGAAGGAAGATGAAATGCTACAAGCACTTATTGAAACAATAGTATTTTCCCCTGGGCCAAATGACATTATCCAACAATATGAGGCAGGCAAAAATACAGATCAGATCTTCAAACTGTACTCTGTTTTCTTCTGGCACAACAAAGCAATTTTGCAGTTGGCTCAAACGATGGTCGGAATTTAGGAAACCTCAGGGTGCTGTGTGTTCGCTGACTTGAAAGCTCATTCATAAATATCACAGTGTGAATTCCTCGATACTGAAATGCCACTAGTAGCTAATGGGGAGTGGACCATCCATCACTGCCTCTTTAGGCAATAACTTTGGGACAGGTAGAAAAGATTGCTGCCTCTAAAAACTTCATCAAGAAAACAAAAGGAAATAGGAAATTCAGTAGCAGGTGGCCTAAGAGACCCTGCTGTTCTCTGGTCGTCTGTTGGCAATGGTTTCTGTGGCACTAGCGGCAGTTTCCAGCCATGTGCACTCAGAGGAACTTTTGGTTACTGGTATAGTAATCGTTGCACCTTACTATGGCTTCGACCCTCCTAGCCTAGAAAATGTTGATTGTTGCTGCTTTTTCAATTAATGTAATAGGAAAATAGATTAGGAAAAGATACCAGAGGATAACCTACTCCATCCTCATGCCTCAAATGCAAAGTCATCTACGTATCCTGACAGACATTTGTTCAAATGGTTCTTAAAAACACCAGTGAAACAAGTGCTTCAACTCCCTCAGGGCTTGAAAGTTCATGTGATTCACACAGGCCAGTTAAGACCTTTCATCTTTGCACTTAGTTTTTGTGTTTCTGTGTATCTAGCTTACATATCTGAAGACTTTATGTAAATTTCTCTTAATCTTCTCTGTTTTCTGAATTAAACTACTACACCTCCACCACGAGCTGTTCCTTACAAACAGTGCTTTCCAGATCTCTGAGCTTCCTGTCCGTCTTGACATTTTCATGAGCTGGTCCACATATTCCTTAAAATGAAGACCCTTAGGGTGGATGGGACATTAGGTAGAGATGAGACCCTTAGGGTGGATGAGATACAGGTAGCCAAAGAAGCTGAAGCAGTAGTAGCAGAAAGTGTGCGGCTTGCACAAGACACTCTCTGTACACATTAATATGATGCTTATCTTTTGTCTGAACATCACAGTCTTGGAGACTGGGGTTTGGCACTGGTTATCTGCTAGAACCCCAAGGTGCTTTTCAGCAGAACTGTTGCATAGCCTGTCATTCCTCAGTCTGTTCATGCAGTTGATTATTCCCGCATAAGTGAAAAAGTTTGCATTTGAGTTGCACCTGGTTTTTTTTTCCAAACCATTTCCTCAGTATGTTCATTCTGAATTTTAATCCTGTCTTTCTGTGTAACTCACCCTGTATGCAACTGCAATAAGTGTGTTTTTATTTTATCATCCACAGCATTGGCCAATATACCTCTAAAACATCCTTCCAGTCTAATAGTAAAGCAGTGATAAATTAACTTCCAATACCATTTTTACTTCCACTCAATGAATCTGTAGTGCAGTCCATATTTCCAAAGCCTGCTCACATGGAATCACTGAGGAGAAATGGATTGTTAGGAGAGTGAAAGTGTGGTGAGGATGTAGGTGGTGGTGGGTTTATCCATGTATTCCTATTTTAACTAAATCAAGCTGGTATGATGATGAGCTTGGATTTTGAACCAGAAGATTTTATTAACCTCTCTCATTTTGCTGTAAGTATGGTGTGTGTTCCTAAGCCCTTTTGGACTGATACACCAGATTTTATTAGATTCTTCTCTTCCTTCCCTCACAACCTCTGGCAGAAGAAGGATATGTGGGAATTGCCAGTCTGAAATTCAGACAATTCTGAGTTGAGGTCTCTACTTTCTGTTAGATGATAGCTCTTTCAAACCACCCAAAATATTACATGAATGTATTATTATTACCTGAATGCTTAATGCACTGAGTGCAAAGTTTGTGTCTTCACCCTTAAGAATAAAAAATCAGAAACTATCTGCCAGATTTTTATGCAGAGCTACTAAAATGGTTTATGAGGTTTCAGACAGGTCTTTGATTCTGCAAAGCTGTGTGTGACTTCATGAGAGACATTTTCATAACTCGTTCAATCCAGCAGTTCTGCTCATCCTTCAACTTTTTTTTTTTTAAAAAAAAAAAAAGTCAAGTGACCGGATCATATGCAGGTAATGGAAACAGCTTAAAGCAGAGTCAGCTTAAAATATGTATAGAATATAACTGTACATACATAGAGACACAGATCGTTTTCCCCATAGATACACATATACTAAATGCTGTGATACAATTCTGCATTCCTCAACACATGATAGCCAGTTATTTTGAAGTGAGAAATGGATAGAAACATAGACAATTTCCCTCCATACATGTGGAAAAGAATCCAGACTGTCCAGGAAGACATTATTTCCTGGTAAAATACTCTATGTGGTTTGGTAATGTATTGAAAAAAACTTCAAAAAGCCAGATGGTTCTCCCTGTTATTTTAATGTTATTGTTTAATGAGTGGCCCAAGAAATGCATTTAAGTAAGTGAATAAAATCCAGTTGTTTCATCATTGTGTTATCTTAAGCAAAAACAAATAAATAAAAGCATGCCAGTAATGAAATGTTTTCCCTATAAGAACTCGGTAGAGTAGTAGTGCCAAATTCTGCAGTGATGTAAACTGGATGGATGCAAAGCAGATGTAACTTCATCTGCTGATTACAATTGAAAGCTTTTAAAATTTGCTTGGAACATATTTATGCCTTGAGATGCACGGAGAAATGAAGTTCAGCTGAAGTTTAAGGAGTATTATCATTTCCCTCCACCAAAACTTTTTCTGTGTCACTGATCTCCTCAGACAAAGGTAGGGTTTTGGTGTCAGGTTTCTTTAAAGCTCTATTCTCTTCTTCAGACATACAGTCCTCTATATGCACTATAAGCAGTTATTTAATGTCTTTACCTATCAGTAAATAATTCAGAACACCTCACAGTACTCATAACCTGGCAGAGGAGTGTTTATCTGCTCACGCACCTATTAGTAATGACTCATACCTGATAAATATCCTGTAGATCCATTACTGTTGGCTAATCATGAAAATGTTTTTGAGCCAAGTTAAAAACAAATTTATTCTAATTACAGTGCCTAATAATGAAATGTCTATCTTGGGTGATGAACCTTACTACCCTTGACAATGTGAAATATTAATTCAGTATACATAGTTAAGCCTGTTAAGATGTTTAGACACTAAAGTGGGAGATGGTGAGAAGTTGAACACTGAAGTTGAAGGTTGTGATGCTCCAGCTCCACTAGCTCTCTTCAACTCCAGGGAGACTGCGGTGACTAACGTTTCATCAATGAAGTTTCCACTTCTCTAGAAATTTTCGTCTGCACGTGTTCCAAACTACTGCCATTTGGGGACTGTATTGGGTTTGCGTGGCAAAGTTTTGGTAGCAGGGGGGGCTACAGAGGTGGCTTCTGTGAGAAGCTGCCGGAAGGTTCCCCCATGTCCGACAGAGCCAGTGCCAGCCGGCTCCATAACGGACCCGCCGCTGGCCAAGGCTGAGCCCATCAGTGACGGTGGTAGTACCTCTGGGAGAACAGGTTTAAGAAGGGGAAAAAGTTGCTGTGGCACAGAAATTGCAGCTGGAGAGAAGAGTGAGAACATGTGAGAGAAACAGCCCTGCAGCCCCCCAGATCAGTGCAGAAGGAGGGCAGGAGATGCTCCAGGCGCCGGAGCAGAGATTCCCCTGCAGCCCGTGGGGATGAAGACCATGGTGAGGCAGGCTGTGTCCCTGCAGCCCAGGGAGCTCCACGGTTGAGAAGATGCCCACCTGCAGCCTGGGGAGGACCCCACGCCAGAGCAGGTGGATGCCTGAAGGAGGCTGTGACCCCGTGGGAAGCCTGTGCTGGAGCAGTCTGTGCCTGAAGGACTGCAGCCTGTGGGAAGGACTCATGCTGGAGAAGTTTCTGGAGGATTGTCTCCCATGGGAGGGACCCCATGCTGGAGCAGGGGAAGAGTGTGAGGAGTCCTGCCCCTGAAGAGGATGAAGCGGCAGAGACAAGGTGTGATGAGCTGACCCCAACCCCCATTCCCCATTCCCCTGTGCCAACTGGGGAGAGGAGGGAGAGAAAATTGGGAGTGGAGTTGAGCCAGGAAGGAGGGAGGGCTAGGGGGAAGGTGTTTTAAGATTTGGTTTTATTCCTCATTACCATACTCTGATTTGATTGGTAATCAACTAATGTTTCCCCAAGTTGAGTCTGTGCTGCCCATGACAGTAATTGGTGAGTGATCTCTCTGATGTCTCCCTGTCCTTATCTCAACCCATGAGTCTTTTTTTTATATTTTCTCTCCCCTGTCCAGCTGAGGAGGGGAGTGATAGAGCGGCTTTGGTGGGCACCTGGCGTCCAGTCAGGGTCAACCCACCACAGGGACAGAGCAGCTCCCTGCCTACAAATACCTGAGGCAGCTCACTCCAGTCATAAGCTAAAGCATCCCTTCACCTTCTTCCCTCTTCACCTTCTTCTCAATCTGGCTTAATCAATGTTCTTAAACCATACCAGCCCAAAACATTGAAATTAGTGCAAAACATGGCTTCACTTTCACTCATCACTGGAATAGGTGGCATTGAGGCTGTGCTCTTCCAAAAGAGGATTCCCTGTGAAATAAGACACCTCTGTTCTATTCTCTTTTCAAGTTCAAATCTTTGTCTTCCAGTAACACAATGGACCTTAATCATAGGGCAGGAAGAGCCACTCTTCATCTCTGCTGTTGAAACTACCAGCTAAGCTTTCTCATTTCATAACACTAGAAAAAAGAGGTACAAGAAGAACCATTCTCTAGCACGTAGTCAGGGAGAAGTCCCAGTAGCAAAGTACAAGATAGCTGGGCAGTAGGGAACTTCGTTTTGCACCAACTCAGGATGAGGAGGGACTAAAACTCTTACTTTCTATTTCCTAAGTGGGTGCTGTAGCCACTGGGGAACAGTATGAAAAGGGTAGCATCAGCATCCTCTCTACATCCAAAAAGACCAAATCAGTCTTCTGCTCTCTAAATGGCAGGCGCAGATACCCAGCAAAAGAGAGGTTCCAGACTGTGAATTAAGTTTCCCTGAGCAGACTCAGCTTTTGAAAAGGACAGTATTCCTGATGCCCTCCTCTTGTCTGTAATGACGTGTGTAGTTGTCTCATTCATAAGTACTTTGTGTTATGGATTCCGTTCAAAATCTTCTCTTTCCATAGGCTCTTAACATCAGCCTATGGATTTTTACTGATGAACAGTGATAAACATTGGATGTGGTGAAAATCAGCATTGTTGTGCCACAGTCCTGGAAAAAGTACCCTAAATCCTGCAGGTGGATGTACTGCAATGAATCCCACACAAATGTGGATCTGTAGCAGTGACCAATGTTGGCTCCTGATGCAGGGCTGCAGTTTGGGGGATCTCTTTGCAGGATATAGTTCCCATCTCAGCTAGGCACAAACAAAAGATATCGAAGACTAAATATCCTAAATCACTAAATCACAGATAATCCATAATTACAGTCAATTTCCTTAAGTCCCAGGTCATGTAACTGTGCTTGGTCTTATAACCATGCCAAGTTGCCCTGGAAATCGTAAGTCCATCTGGATTTCACATACAGACCTGGTACCTCTATGAATGACCAATGGTACCTAGCATTGTCAAGAAAAGTGTTGCATCTTGATCGCTTGATAATGAGAAGTAAGGTTATTTTTAAATCTGTCTATAAAACAGCTCCTCTCGAGATTTTCTTAGGTTATGTATATAGCTTTTTGTCACAGCATTATTATCTTTTCCAGTGCATTTTCTGTAGAATATATGTGTTTAATAGGGTATTGTTATTTAATATGTTTTATGCATATACAAGTGAGGACACACACTGTATGCAATTAGTGTGCGCAATTAATTTTCACTCCTGCTGAGGGACATGCTTCAAGAAAATCCTCAAGGTGGCAGCACTGTCTCAGTTTTTAAGCTCACACCCCACGCTCGAGCTACCAAAAAAAAAGTACCTGAAAACAACGCACTGTTAAGGTGAACCTTCTTTTAAACTATTTTCTAGCCACTGGTGTACAGAGGCCTTATTAATCAACCCACTGGTCTTTCCTTCGGGCCTGAAAAATGCCCGCTTGAAAGCATAGGTGTCTTTGGGCATCCTTAAACAAATGCTAAAAAATAGGATGGTGTAACTAAAATACCACTGGTGCTTGCTCTTCTACCCAGACATGAGAAAAATGGGGTTTATGGACTTTGTATAATAGCTGGGCTCATGCAGCTAAGCTTATCTGCCCCCCTCCCCCCCCAATATGGCTCTCATTACTTTATCCTGCACTCTTGCAGTTTTGTTCATAGACGATGCTGCTTCTTATACCTCAGACAAATTGGTCTGGTTAGCAGGGTGCAACAGAAACAGCATTGCATTACACACAAAACCTTGCTACACTCTCTGTTATTTTATAAACCCATCTTATGTACTAGCTCTTCACTACTCTAAATTGTCTCCTACAGTTAATATTTTTTGAATATAATCCTAGGTAATTCAGTTTTAGCCATAATGAATACAGGGAATGAAAGTGTGCAGTATCCTGCACTCTGTTGTATAGAACTAATCCTACAAATTGCTTTGAGTGTTGCAAGAGAGCATTGTCTCATAAATGTTTTTTATTATCACTAATATGACATCATTTGTAAATAAGAAAAATGACCTAGAGTATCTGCAGATACCAGCAATGATGAAAACAGCTGAAAGCTTCCCTTGTTTTACTTTCAACAATATATCCTTTGACACTCAAATCATCCAGAGTTCTACCTAAATAGTTTTCAAGTTAATCTGACAAATTACAAATTTAGAAGTGATGCATATTCTAAAAATATTGTTATGATTTATATGCTGCTGGGTGCTCTACTTTTACTAACAAGAACCAAGTTGTCCATTTGGTTACCTCTATGCTAATGTCAAAGATCATTATTACGCAAATTGGTTTGTTTAAAACACTGAACAGGCATAAAATTTAAAAGATATTAAATTTTTCTTTACATGTGAAGTCACTACATGTGAATAATCTAGTTTGAGAACTTGTTTGGCCCAATAGTTTTTAGGAAAACATCACCCATATTTCTTATCTCCATATGCTTTTAAGAAAATGAGGGTTGAAGTTCATGCCCTGGCTTTTAAATTTATCTTTTTATAAGATGATTCAATTTCAAAAGGGCTTGAAAGTAACAGATAATATTTACCACTAAAGTTTCAGTTGGAGAACCATCAGTTTGGTATGATAGTAACCAAATTTTTACATTCTCCAGTCTTGATATTCATGAGGGTTATCTTGGGCAAAGTAGCTACAAATGCAAGTTCAGAGCCAGCCTCCTTTCCTACCTTAGAAGTTCTGAGTATTTTAGCAGAGCTCATCTCTAGAAACTATCTTAAAGATGGACAACAGCTGGGAAGACACAGCTTGATTAAAGATGGGAAGCATAAAATCAGGCAAGAGATCTCATGTTTGAAGACATTACTAACATGGTAGATAAGGAGAAATCAGTAGATGTTAATATACAGTTTGGTTTCTGAGACACATTTGGCAACCTCCCACATGACTAAAATAAAGACCAGTTAAAAAAAAAAGGGGGGGGGGGGAGAAAAGGTGTTAAATAAAAAAGTATTAAAAAAGAGAGAAATATGAAAGACTCATTTGGACAACTTGCTTGGACAACAACTTGGTTATTTATCTATGTTTTCTCTGACTGAAGCTCTTAACACATTGCAATATATAGAAAATGAAATATTAAAACATCATGAGCAACCTGTTCTACTATCACATAGAGCAAAAAAAAAAAAAAAAGAGGGGATATAATCTGTGGCAATCCTCAGCTACAAACAACCTCTCGACAAATATAATTAATTATTTTTCTGGTCTACAAGTTTCTCCGCTATATTTTTCCCTTCATAGAAAGAATGAATGGCATGGGAGGCACGAAGCTCTCCAAGATACAAGTTCTTAGCTATATTTCATAAATTGAATCCTAAGGGTCCTCAAATGCTGATGGGGTAACAACCACAGAAACACATACATTCTAGCCATCAGAATACCAGGGTACTTACTTTTCTTTGGAGAAGACATAGGCATGTTATAGTGTCTTAATACTGCAGCATGCTTATACTTCATTCCTTCTTGTTCTACTGATGAATGAGAACAGCTCTGAGGTAAGGGCGCAATCTGGAAAGGTACCCCACTGCTCTAGCAGGTCATTAAGACGCAGGTTCTGTTTTGCAGAGGTCTATGGGACTTAGTTACCTAAATCTCCTGCAGATTAGGCCAAGCAGCTGAATTACTTTTGAAAAGAAACCTGTATTCTGCAGACATTTTTGAAAACACTCATGATTTGCTTTGCACTAAGGAAAAGATATGAAGTGTTTCTCTTCCACTTGTTTCTCTCAGAATAACATGATATTCTATTGGAGAAGTTCCAGGTTTCCACAAGGTTTTACTGTCCAACGGCCAGTTATTTTGTGCAAACAAGGCTAAAGGTACAGCAAGATCTTTGTTTTATGTACCTCTACAATTATTTATGCTAGGGAAAATTATTTTTTTTTGCTAATTCATTATCGGTGTGATTTTTAAATTTCTCTTTCTTGTTCCCAACTCACTGAGGGGTGCTCTGAAAATCACACTAAATGCCTGCTGCATTTCCTTACTGGAGGTCACACGTTTGTTTACAAGGAAAGGATGCACAATTTTTCCTGCACTAATATAGGGCATAGGCAATGCTAATGCAATTACAGATTTTCTTAACATTAGCTATTTCACTTTGAAGAGATGTGGAGAATAGCCTATTAGTTTTAGCACCACACAGTATTATTACAGCTTTTGGGGTGCAAGAGGGTCTTGTACCTGGGGAATAGAAGCAGTGGAAGACTAGTAAAGAAATAAGCCTACCAAGCAGCTACTGAAGTTTTAACACAAGTACAAACAGTTGAAGTTAACAGAAACCAGAGTGTCGAATCCATTTTAACCTAATACTCCTTGCTGACTCTATGCAATGTGCCTGTAACCAGTCCCAAACTTTGATTTGGTATAACCTGGTTTACAGGAGGCAGGAGTACAAGATCTCACACTGTAGGAAAAGAAAGAATATTCATAAGCACAGAACATCACATCTAGGTGAGGCAAGGACCAAAGCAGAAGCAGCTGTAGCTTCATGGCACCGTGGTTCTGAGCACTCAGAGAGGCCCAAAGCAGAGTTGCTTCAGAGCTGCTGTAACTTTTTTGTTGACTATTTTAGCTGTCAACGATGACCACAACATAGACATATCTCAGAAACACACCTTTGCCTGGAAATTCCCTTCATACAATACGGCCTGCCCACCCTTCTTAACATAGACATGACTGATCAAAAAATGTTTGGTAAAGTATTTGTCTGTCTGGAAACACTAATTCATTCAAACTATAAACCTAACTGACTCATATCTGAGAAACAGAATCACCCTATAAGATACACTTGAATATAGGTTTCTCATATCTCAGACAAGTGACCTACCACTGAATGAGTAGATTTTCCTTTATAGTTTCATTCTGATAAAGAATCAAATCAAATTCCAGTACCTAGAAATTTCCATGAAATTTTTTTTGGTATGGAAAATGGCAACACATTCTAACCTCACACCATTTGGCTGAAATTCCCAAGTCCTACTGTGATGTGCATTAGAACAACACTGAAAGTCCAGCTCTCCCCACAAGTGACTGAGTCTTCTTGTCCCACTGCACACTCTGCTCTCCTGTCCTGCTGAGATACTTTATAACCGGGCAAGGCTTCCATGCTTCTCCCCAAACATGCCACAGTACGAGAAGGGACAAAATAATCCCTGCATGGCACAAATAGGGGGCTTTCAGAATCATGTAAATAATGTTTAGTGTATCAAGGTACAATATTTTAAAAATAAATGATCAGTTTATCTGACAATAAGGATCACTTTTATTCAGGAAGATAAGGGACATTTGCCCAGCGTCTGCTGAAATTTCACCCTGCTTATTCCATCAGCAGGATTTTCGTGTAACATTTCTTAAAGTAGAAATAATTATGGATTTCTCCTACTTGTTCTGCAGTGACATTTTTATTTTTCATTTCTCAGTTTTCCCTCCTGTGCAGCAGGCGCTTCACCTTCAACTCCGGAGGATTGCCTAAAGGCTTTTTCATTTAACTGCTGCTACATGCTGGTGCACAAATTGCCTGGCAGGGATGATGTGGAGTGATAAGGCCTACATCCTACAGCAGGAGATTTACCAGCTACCCAGCTGCTTAGAGCAGAAAGAGCCTGGCTCCACACTGGATATGGGTCCAGTTTCTGCAGCATGATGTACTGCTTCAGAGCAGTGGAATTATCTCAAGATGTTAATAAATAGAAATTAGTGATGGTGAAAATAAAGTGGAGTGGCACTGTCTGCTATTTCTGTTCCCATGATCTAGACCCTCACATCTCCAAAACGATTTCTAAAAAACGCTGTTCAGATGCTGCTTAGTTTTTACAGAGAGTTTTGAAATACCACTTTGGCGCCTCAAACACAACACAGGGAGAATGCAAATGCATGAACTCAGACAAAGTAGTACCACAAATCCTACCTGGAATCCTGATGTCCCACATTTCCCCTAGAGCTTTCCGTGGCTGCAAAAGCTGTGCTACCATGAATGCCCAGAAAAGATTTCCGTTGTCTTCCCTGTAAAGCTGATCCTAACTCACAGGCAAAATGTTTTTAATGCCCAATACCTACCCCAAAAATCTCTTGATTCAGCTCAGTGCGCTGTGCAATGCTGCGCTCAACATGGTTTTGGCTATAGCATACCTTCTAGAAAGTGTCCAGGCTTCAAGTGTAGGAGAGACCTTATGGCTTCATAGTTTGCCCCCATAATTAGGAAAGCAATTGCTAAAAGCACTGCCACTGTGTCTGAACTTGCTTGGCTTTAGGTTCACCCACCGCTTTTTGTTACACTCTTTTTCCCTGGCCTAACAAAACTTTAGCATTAAGAGGTTTTTTGCCTTTGCTCAAAAAAGTATTTCTGCATTGTCTTCAAGTCACTCTTCAACTTTCTTTTTAGTGTGACTAATGGATTCTGTTTTAAAGCCAGTAGAAACTACAACTGTTTCTTCACCATGGAATATATTGTCATGACTCTTCTACGTAAGTTTTTCAATACCCTTTAAAACCGGAATTCTATACCAGCTTTCTATAGCATGCCAAAATGGCACTGGCATGTGACCATTTTAATCAAATTCATCTCTGGCTTTGCTTTTTTAAGAGATGACCAGACAGGGAAGGGGGTCTGTACTGGTCCCACTTTCAAGTAGTGTCCTTAAGCACTCACCTGCAACGTTTAGTTCCTTAGAAAGGGGAGGAGGCCTGGGTTCTGGTGGATATTGCCCAGACTAGCAATCCTAAAACTGCTTAATTTAAAATAAAAAAACCCCAACATCAGCAGAGAATAATCTAGCGGTCAGTGTTTGGAATCCTTTTACCTTATCCAACAGACGTCTAATCAATATGCTACACAGTAAAGGCATAAATGACCTACTGTTCTCAAACTCTGGCGTTCGTTTTAGCATGCTAACATGTTCCAGGGGAGGAGAGTCTTTTCTCCTGCTTTCCTCCTGCACTGAGAAGTTATGGCAACATCCTACAGAAAGGAGTTTCCTGAGCCCATTAACCTAAAGGAGACCTGCTTAGATCAACAGTTATATCTGTTAAAGACTCTGAAGGAAGAGCTCCTCTTCACTGTTTTTCTTAAGACTTTATGTTAATTTTTGAATGGATAGAAGTGCCTAATAAATAACAAAGAAACAGTTCTGGGAATTCAAGGGAAAAATGGGAGTTTAGGCATTCCTCCTATCCTCAGGCATTCCCCGTTAGCCTGATAGAGGCAGTTGTCTGTGTAGCGTGTCAGCTTTCCAAACTTCTGTTTAATGATACCTAATTCTTCCCCACTGATAGACTGGGAACCTATTTCTTTGAGACTGTTTCCTTTCTTTGAGTCACCTTCCAATGGAAAGGTATCTTTTGCATATCTTCAAGTGACATTTCATGCCTTCTTGTATCTTACCCTTAGTTTCTCTAAGGCCATTTTGTTTTTGCCTCTTAGTGTAATGATTTCAAGTTCACTGGTCCTCCAAGCAGCCACAAACGTCTAGTAGATGAGTATGTAATACCTATGTAATGAAATCCAGAGTAGAGTTACTTAAGATGTAGTTATGTATCTTATTGCATTAGAAAATTATCAGCTCAAACTGACATTCCCCTAACAGATATTTCCAGATAGTACAGATGGGTGCTGAAGGAATAAATGATCCTTTTCTCTGATTTGATTCACTGTCCTCTACCAAGCTCCATCTTGGGCTACATTAGTTTATACATGAAGCCATGTGCACCCATGGAACAGGTGATGGCATTTCCACAATAAAGGGCCAGCTCAGCACCTCCTTTTATGCATGCTATACTTCCTGAACAGATTATGACCAGGACTTTTAACTGTCCAGGTATGTGAACTGTCCAATTAGGTTTCAGAAAATGCCAATTACATCAAATTTCCTTTCATCAGTCAGAATTCTTTTTCTTTTTTTTTTTTTCATTTCTCAGACCACTAGAAGTAATACCAGTCATTACAAAGATTCTTCATTTTATGTTCTTTTCCATCTTGTGCTCAGTTTGTTCACCACATGCTGAGTTAGACTCATGACTACATTTGCCTTTTTTTATGGTTAGTCTAATGCTCTCATGGCTGCTTCAGATCACTTTCCAGTACGATTAACTATCACTGTGATCAGATGCAATTCATACTGTTCATACTGCTTGCCACATAGCCTTCCCCTGGACTGTGGTCCAGTGGTCCTTAGCTGCCATTACATTCAATGTTCATGAGTGGTTTTTTGTCCCTGTTGTGCATGGTACTCATGCAAATCATTACTATCTCTATTTCTTGCTCAAAACTATTCCAAAACTCCCGTAGTTGTCTTTTAACCTTGCAGTTCCTATTGATGCATTCCCTTTAGTATCAGTGTGCATTGTCATCTCTACTGATTGACAGACAATTTCATAACCCCTTCCAGTCTTGCAGTTGCTGTTGATATTTACATTCCATTAGATAACATGCTATCTGGTTACCCTGATTTGCACTGCTGATTTCTTGGCCCACTCCTTACTATGCTGATAACTAGAGCCAAAGAAAACAATCTTTGGAAAGTTAGTATGTTAAATATATTTCAGGTCACCCCAAAGTTGTCTACAAATTAAAGTCAAATTTATTGAATAATTTAGTGAAAAGAAAGAATATAGATTAAGCCAAAATACGAGTGCCAAAAGTACGGGAAGGGAGAGAGTTCATTCATTTAATTGATCTCTGCCTCAATTGTAAGCACTGTAAGCATTTAATTTCCCTTTTTCCTAAAGGGATTAGAATTCACATCATGACACCAAGCATCATCGTGCTGTTTAGCATTTTGTATAAAGGCTCCGACAAGAGGGCAACCTCAGAATATCGTATAGCCTGTAGTGGTTACGGCACTCAGCTGGGTGGAGAAAACAGCAGTCCAGATCCCTCACAGGCATTTGAATGACAGTGTCTGACCTCCCAGCTGTGTGCTGTAAGTGGAGAGAATTGCAAGGTGGATTACTGTCACGCAAGCTTGTGGGAGCTGTTCATTTCTCATTATAAAGCATTTCTAACTACACGTTGGAGTTCTGAACGGCTTCAGTTACCCTACTTCCAGGTCTTCTTTACTAGTGCTTTTCCATTATGTATATTTTGTTTGCTTGAAGTTGTCCCTTTCAAAGGTAAAAAAGTTAATAGATTATTCCTTATTTTCAAAAAATTTACACAAAGGAAATATATGTTTTACAGGATGGAATATGTAGTATTTTGCCCTCTTTCAGACATGGTTGTGCCTCATTAGTGGATAGATAATCCACTTCAGAAATGCTGCTGTACATTGCCTTGCCACCTGGGGTGAAGTTTTTTGAGTTTTTCTCTCCTTCATCCAATGAATCTGTAATTATTAGACCCTTACTTGTTCACTACAAGCATCTAAAACATTTTTACAGGACTTGGAGTCTGTATCTCAAAGTTTTTGGACTGCTTTCCAAAGACAGCTGTAGATTGTCACCTCAGGCTTAGTCAGGACAATGCAGAGCTCCTGCTGCAAGAATAAAAACTTTGACAACCCCACGTTTGGGTTTTTTTTAGCAATACAGAGAGAGAACAATGATAGAGAAGGATGTCAGTAGCTTACACAATATAAGTCCTTACTAGATGATGATTTACATATTTTCATTCTTTCCCATTTCTTTCCACAGAACTTGGTTGGCTTCATTCCAGCAGAGAAAAGAGCAAGAAAGATTGCTTTACCCTGGCAAACACACACTACCAACAGGTACACAGCAGCTGTTCAATCTTAGCATCAAGATTACAGACACACACACAAATCTCAATGCTGGTCACAATGCTCTGACAACAATTTGTTATAAAACCTTTCACAGTCAGCCCAGATAATCTGAAGGCTCTTTTGTTGTTGGTTTCAACAGATACTTCATTTTTTCTCTGAAAAAGGAGGTGGAAAACTGAGCTATCTAGGTTATTAAACTCCTTAGGCTTAAGTAATTACAAGAAAAATGTATCAAATTTTGCCTGTCATTACAATATCCAACAACTCATGACAATTATAGCAACGTGTGTAACCTTCATGTATAACTTCTACATTTCAATGTATTAGGCAAAGAAAGTAATTCAACAATATCACTGTTTGACAAATAGCTTGATGACCACCAGAATTAGCGAAGCCTGCTTTCCTGTGCCTTTCAGTCTTGTCACTGACTTTAGTATCTAAGCCATGCAAACACCAAGTTAAGCATTGCCCTGCCTGGGCTAGTTACAAGAGCTTTCTCCCACGTGAGCTGTCCTGCCCTTCAATAACACTGGAATTCACCCACCAGCCCATCCCTCCATCTTCACTCCCAGTCCAGTCCCCCAATCTAAAAGCCGTGTTTCCATCAGAAGCAAGGCTATATTTTGATGTTATTTATCCATGAACATGTTTAAAAAAGAAAACTACACTTTAAAAAAACCTAAAACTATACTTACCATTACCTTGTTGGTGGTTAACGTTGTGATAGATTGGCTATTAACTTGGGATCAAACCAGAATCAACCTGTCCATGGCACTTGGGAGCTATAGCCAAATATATCCTAGCTCCTGTCAAGGCACTTTCTAAAAAAGGCTTGTGGTCTATATTCACAGCAAGAGCTGTGAGCTCTTAACTCGCCAACACTGTCCTGCCCAGAGGTGTAATTTAGGGTCCTCAGCCAAGTTCCCCTCTCAATGGTGGGAGAAAATCTGCCACCCAAGAGAGGGGACAAAAAATTAGGAAGGGAGCTGCCTAAAAATATATGCAGATAGAAATTCTGAATAAAAAAGTACACAAAGGCACTGGGAAGGACTAAATCTTTGTCCTTCAAACACCTTCACATGCTTTCCTCCAGACATAATATATTGGGATTTGGAGGGAAAGTTGAGGTTCTCTGTCCTGAACCCTGTGTCAGAGTCAGGCACCAAAATTAGGTCACCCTTTCACAAAAAATCCCTCACAAGCCACAAGAAACAAATGAAAAAGAAGCCCTAAGGCATGAAGTACCCTTAGGGAATGCCCAGCAGTTTGGTGATTAGAGCACTCAGCTAAATGACTGCTGATCTGTTTTCAAACACACACCTGCCTGATTTGAACCAAGACCACTCATGTCTCAGGACAGCTCCTTCACCACCAGATTAGTGGTTACATAGGCGTACGCCCAAAAGATGCAAATTAAATTACCATTTATGAATAAACACATATTGCTCAGAGCTCAGAGCCTATGTCTTTTAGATCAGCACACTAACTACCAACTTCAAGCATTAAACTTTTATTTTTTCTTCTTTGATGAAGAGCATTAATAAATGGTCAGCATTTATAACGGAATTTGCCACTGGCTACTCCCAGGGATCTGCTCTTCAACATGTGGTACTTAGTATGTTCATAAGTGGGCCAAAAATGAGGGCGAGCACTGTGGTAACAACATCAGTGTGTGGCACTGAGAGCTAAGTGAATTGATGAAAACTACTAAGTGAGGAGGCGATGAAAGGGCAGATTAAATTCAATGTCAGTGCATGCAAAATAATGCACTAATGGAAAAATAACTGTAAGCATTCAGCCAGAGACCAGACAATGGACTATAAATTAGATACTTTCACTCATGAAAGGGATCTTGGAGTCACTATAGATAGTTTTCTGACTTTATCAGCTCAGTACTCCTCAGTGGTCAAAAAGCAACCAGGGTGCTAAGACTTATTATTATGAAGAAGGAATAGAGAGCTAAGCAAAAAAAATCTTTAACACTTCTTGGAGTTATGGTCGCAACATATCAAACAGGATATAGTAAAAACAGTACAGAGAAGGATGAAAGGGATGACAAGAAGATAAGAAGAAATTAAATAGACCAGAACAGTTCAGTCTGGAAATGACTCAGCTGAGCAGGCAACAGATATGAGAGAAGAATATAATATCCTGAATGCCAGAGAGAAGTTGAACGGGAAACAATTATCCGATGTTTCACATAGCTCAGGATGTGGAAGACACCAAATGAAATGATCAAATGGCACGTGTAAAGGAAACCAAAGGAAGTTCTTTTCCCTAAGTAAAAATCACATGCAAAAAGTATAAATGAGATCAAAAAGATAGACAAAATCAAAGAATAAAACTCTGTCAAGGGTTATTAAATGTCATGATCCTGATACCACTTGTGACTACAGATATCTTGCAGGTTAGGAACTAGGAGAAACTATCAGGGAAGGGTCGCTTTGTACTCCACTGGTCTCTGATGTGTCCCTTGCTGGCCACTGTCACAAAGCTGGGTGGACTTCTGCTCTTACCCATCACGTTCATTCTTATGTTCTTATATATTGTAATAAATGCTTGATTTTAAACAACAGAGCAGCTTCTGCAGGTAGAGAACCAGTAAAGTATTTATAAGTCCAATGCCTGACTTGGTCTTCTGTGATATGGGAAACCTTTGTCAGACCTGGCTCTGTCTCAGGTAGAGGAGTGATTCAGGCATGGTTATCTCCTAGCCGAGGCAGGTATATTTTGGGTATTGCAGTGTCTTCTGCGGATTGCTCTAAGCAGCAAGAGGTTATAGGCATATCAGCTACGTAATGAAGGAAAATTTTAACAAGTTCTGTTACAGAGTTCGCTGCAAACAAAGAAAATATGTTTGACTTAAAAGGTAATATTTTGCATTTTAAACTTTGTTGGAAAAATTGCAATATTTCTAAGTTATTTTATGGGTCTTTTAAAAGCAAATAAAATGAGTAAAAATATGAAAACCAGCTGATATTTGTATACATTCAAAATTAAAATCTCAGTAACTTTTAATTTTTTTTCCACAGACACAAAAACAATCATTATTTTCAAGTTAAAATAGGAAAGAAATCATAGAAATAAGAATCTCATTCACCTGAAAAACTTCTTTGAAAAGTTTAGTTGTGATTATAAACTCAAGAAAACATATAAATTATTGGTATTATGCTTTTGACCTGAATTAATTGGATTACTGCTATTTTCTTCCAGTTGAGCTAATGGTGTGTGGTTCTTTTGTGTATCTTCATTTCTGGGCGTAAACGTTCCAAATCATAAAACTCATTTTTTATACAAACATTTCATTCAACTAAAAACTCTACCAGAAATATATTGGAATATTTGATATTCTTAAAATGTTCTTCAATAAACAAATAGATATTAAGAGAAAAATATTCTTAAAAAATATGTGTCAGAAACAATTTTATGTGTCTGAAGTGATCAGTCACAGAAGACTTGTAAGAAATTTACCACTGTGGAAACAAATTGCAAAAAAATCCAAAATTATTGACAGAAATTTTTTTTGGCAAATACTTAAGAGAAAAAATTGTTTCCAGAGAGCATGGCTGGTATGGAAATTATTTGCTAGCCAAATGTTGCCAAGCAAATAATTCAACAAGCCTCAGTTCTTCAGTTAATGACATCCTTTGAAAATTTTGACAGTCAAATAGTGTTTGTGAAGTGTATATTGAATTAAGTGTCAGAATGATATTTTTCCACAGGAACAAATATTAGTAATAAATTGATCATGCATCTAATTATTTTTGTTTTACCATAGACTTATTACCCGTATTTCTTACAATTTCCCTTTTTATAGCTGTGAAAACAGTCCATCCAAGCTGAAATATGATATGAAGAATGTGTTGTTTCTTAATGTGGGTGAAAACTTCTTTCTAAAGCATAGTGAAAAATGTGTGGGTTTTGTTGTTAATTTTGTTAGTGCCAATAATACTTTGCAGTGATGGACAAAAAACCTATAAAAAAGAGTCTAACATAATTATACTTAAATAACTAGGGCGCCTCTAAAAGGTAAACAAATACTCTTCTGTGGCATTGCCTTTACCACAGTATTTCCTAAATTTAGAATGTATGTGTACCACAGGGTTGTATTTATACCAAGTCATCGTAAATGTTTACTTTTTAATATGGTATGTTCACTATGTATTTATTAAAATGAACTCAAAAGCAAAGTTGAGAACGGACAAAAAAATATGGGAAGAAACTGAAATATGAAAAGAAAATCAAGCTACACAGAGAGGACAAAACAAAAAAAAGTGATTTTAGCTGCAAAAATAGCATAGTGCCATGTGAATAACACAGTGAACAAATTACTCCAGGGTGGAAGGTAGCACAGAGGCTTGCTGAGCTAAGCAAGGTAGGATCCTGCAGAAGGCATTCAGATTATAAATGGGCTTAGGTGAGGCAGAAGTTGCCAAGAAGAGAAACTTTACCCTATTTTAAGCATGTACATTTAGCAGGTGTCAAAATATCTCCATTGAGTTCTGCAACCCTGAATATTAGAAGCAAGCTCCCAGCTGTTGGAAAATGTATCATGAAGTCAGTCAGCTGTAGCATAAAGACTAATTTAAACTTTAAGGACTGGAAAGAGCAGTTTTTCAACCTCAAAACCCACCTCTCAGAGTGTAACAACTGTCTCAACAGCTTTGAATTCTATCCCATGATGTGCTTTGGAACTAGCTCTTACAGGGCCTGGTCAAAAGCCAGAAATTGTATTTGGTAGCAGATTCTAGGAAAAAAGAAAAGCCCTTCCACCTAAGTTTGGATATAGAATCTCCCTGGAAATTTTTCATGGAGAGCAAAATCCAAGCATGATTAGTATTTACATAACGAAAATAGTTTGTTCTGAAATTTTCGCCTCAGTTACAGTTTCCACCCTTTCTAGAACAAAGTGGACTTGGTTTCACAGGGTGGGAACCAGGATGCTCAGGTACCCGGATGCTCAGGTACTCAGATGCTCAGCTTTGTCACAGGGAGCTAGAAATCCCAGACATCTCATCTAGCATGCCAGGTAAACTGGCTGGACTTCAGGCCCACCTTGACAGGAATCCTGCTGCTGTTCTTTTGGAAATTTGTGGAAACCTTTTGCATTTTCACAAAACATTCCAGTTTTAAGAAACTGTCACTTTCTGTTGAAAACTCACTTAATCTAAAAGTCCCATTCCATTCTAGAGGTAAGGACAATAATATTTATTTTGAATTGACTCCTCTGGAACAAAATACTGGGTGAAAAGCAAAATTATTTCTGGTTTGTTTTTTTTTTTTTTTTTTAGAATTTTACTTGCTCCATGAATTGGGAGTCCAATTCCCATTCTTTTCAGTTAATAAAATCCTGTTCCTTCAGGAGAATATAGAACCAACATGTCTTAAGTTTGCCACTACTGATTCCACCTCTTCACATCATTTCCTCAGATGCAGATATTTACCATGTTCATCCTGTCTGCATTTCTGGTTTTTCTGTTAAAAAAAAAAAAAAGTGGGCAAAAAGTCTATGGCAAGGCAATTGGTTTAGTCAGTGTAAGGCTTTATATTTCCCTTTCAAGTTCTTTAGCTCTTTAAAACTTTTGATAGCCAAACTTCATTGAGGTCAAGTTTTTGCTTATTCCTAAATTTTATCCATCCCACATCCTGAATAATTTTAGAATACTCAAAATATAGTCATGCTAATCATTCTGATTTATAGTGCTCAAAATCAAACAATAACCATGTTAATATCATTTTACTGATTTTCCTGTAAATGGTCTCCCTCTGTAGGCCCTCCAGAGATCTAAAGCCATGGTAAGTTTGAAGAAAAGTAGGTGAACCCATCTGAAGTTTTTAAGTGGAAAGTTTAAATTCTGAACTTTCTTCTGGAGGTTGTCACTCTTTTGGTAACATGAAGGAGAGCCAGGTGTTACTTTATATGATGTAAAATTATCTTTGAGTTATTTCCACCTAACAGTAAGAACAGAAAGAGTTTAATTGTATTCCCATCATAGCTTTTTCTAGTTACTAAGAGTGGGATGCAGGACAGAGGCTGTCATTCTCCAGAGGGTTGTGCTAAACATCCTTCCGATGCTGAGAAAACAAGGACATAATCTAGGAAAAACAGTCTGTAGTCACACTCTCCTGTTTCCATAAGAAATAATTATGAGAGACATTGAACTGGTTAAGAAACAATGATATGTGCAGGTCTAAATGTTACGTCCTTACGGCAGGACCTGAAGAGCCTGTCAGAGTCTTTATTTCATGACCGCATGGTATGACATGAAAACAAAGTGCTCATGTGGTGAAAACTGAGTGTCCCACTGAAGTCCTGGTAGCTGCTTTCTGTCACAAGGGTAGAAGACCACCCTGCCTGCTCCATCTTTCTCCTTTTCAAGGAGAAGATATTCGAAAGATGCTTCCCAAGGGCTGCAACTGGGAGAGGGAAGCTGGCTGGCATGTCTCTGTAATAGAATCATAGAATCATAGATTGGTTTGTGTTGGAAAGGACCTTAAAGATGACCTAGTTCCAATTCCTCTGCCATGGGCAGGGACACCTTCCACTACACCAGGTTGCTCCAAGCCCCATCCAGCCTGGCCTTGAACACTGCCAGGGATGGGGCGTCCCCAACCTCTCTGGGCAACCTGTTCCAGTGCCTCACCACCCTCACAGGGAAGAACTTCTTCCTTACAGCTAATCTAAATCGACCCTCTTTCAGTTTAAAGCCATTACCCCTTGTCCTATTACTACGTGCCCTGGTAAAAAGTCCCTCCCCATCTTTCCTGCAGGCCCCCTTGAGGTACTGGAAGGCTGCAGTAAGGTCTCCCTGGAGCCTTCTCTTCTCCAGGTTGAACCACCCCAACTCTCTCAGCCTGTCTTCATAGGAGAGGTGCTCCAGCCCTCTGATCATCTTCGCGGCCCCCCTCTGGACTCACTCCAACGGGTCCATGTCATTTTATTTTGCTTTGGCCAGTCCAGGTAGATGACATCGGTTGCTCTTCCCTTGTCCACCAACGCTGCGATGCCATCATAGTCTGTGCCCCCAGACAGGATAGCAGCTGAGCTAGCAAGGGCATGTGTTTGGCTCTAAGTGGCCCTATTGCCACTGGCTTGAATGATAGCCTACCATTGCCTCGGCTGGCCAAGGTAGCAGGTGCTACAGCACTGCTTTTGTTGCCTGTTGTGGCAGCAGTTATTTTTGTTGGCTGTGAGAATGGCAGCTGCTCTGCTTGCCGGAGCAGAGGTAGGGGCATAGCTTTGTAGCTCGTCTAGGATAGCTCACATGGCACACAAATCACTACTATTAGTAATACAGCACTGCCTTTTGCCTTCATACCACCATTACTAGATGAAAGGACCCAAAGACAAAAATCAAGATAGATTTTTGCATAGTATTGATCACATCAAATACAAAACTAAGCTGAATGCTCAAATGCCCCTGGCTATCGTTTTTGTTCATTTGTTCTTCTATTTACATGGACTAATGGCCTAATGTTCTCTCTTAGTTAGCAAATGGTGTAAATTATATAATATTTGATCATGATTTATTTTCTCAATCTGGAGTCCTTCTTTTATACACAGATTATCCCAAGAGGCCATTTACAACCATGATTCTATGGACTATAATCACAGCTCTAGGAATGCTAACATGAACTCTTCTCTACTTTACACTGAATATTCACCAGCATCTGCTGTGGGATTAATATAGAAAGATTTTGCCACACATGGCAGCCAATTAACAAACAATATGTTGATATAGTTTGGGGCTATCCCTTCATCTTCCATGCAGAATCTGTTGTGGAGGTATCTCCAGGGGTTTAAATTGCAGTCCTCAGCTTCTCAATTTACATTTGGCCTTTCATTGACTCTTTCTGTCTTAATAGTACACTTTTTCATTTGTATACAAATATTATATGGATGTTAACCAGCATTTCCTCTTGTGTTCTTTGGCTGTTTAAGTCTATAAGGATGAGCTTTTGTTTCTTCCAACTGGATGTCTTTAAATTGAAATTGTTCTGTTAGTAAGGTAAGGTACAGAGGAACGAGCACTATTTTCTTGGTTTTGAGTTGATTTTTCTTTTCTTCTGCATTTATAGTGGAAATACTTTTATATTTTATGTAACCATTGGTGTTTCAAAGCTCAGTGATGCTGCTGCTTATTTATTTGAATGAAATACCATTATCCCCACTTCTGAATTAGTTTGCCTGAAATGCATTTTGTACTATGCTAGTTTTAAGGTTTATTTTCAAATTCCCTTTTCTATGCTGCTTATAAAAGTAGATTGTTACACTGGTGTATTTTTAAACATTGAGGTTTAATTGGTATAATTTTACATTGCCTTCCACTACAACATTGAGTGTATCATTTATTCCAGTTTTCACTATTTTTGATCAGTGGCTTGCCCCCACTCTCCCTCCTACACAAGTGGCGTTTTGACTTGTGCAAAACTACAAACGTGCTAAAAAGTGGGCATATATTTGTCCATGGCCAACATTTAAGTTCTCTCACTGGTGTAATCGGGAGTAGAAAGTGCCAACAGCTAAAAGTATCAGATTCTTACTAAAAAAACCCAGCCAACTATACTTCAGTCATTTAAGTATAATCTGTACTCATTGTAGTAGTGGGAACACACTTACTTCCTTTTCAAGAACTGAAAGATTGGGAATTGTTTCCTTTGCCTTTAACCATTTAAAATTTAGGCACTGGATAGAATATAATATTACCGTCTCTGCTCCTTTTACAGTTAGTAGAGAAAAAGAGGCATGTGGAGATGCCAGTTGACTGCATCTTGATATAGGTGTCTGTAATAGGTGAGACTGTTTTTCATGTTGTTGTACTGCTCCCTATTGTCTCTAGGCTTGTCCTGCCTGATGATTTACTTCAGCGTACTTTTTTACCATATGTTTTTTAAAAACCTCTTTCCTTCTTTTTCCCGTACCAAAGTAAATGGGATTTTTTTATTTTTTTTTTTAGTTTAAATGCATCCTGTTGTGACTAAAATAAAATTCTAAAGTGAGTGTCACATAGGCAGATTCTGGCACAAGATTGATTTTATATACAATTCTATACCCCTCATTATCATCAAAATTCAATTTGGGGAAAGTTTTCCACCACAAATGTGCACTGGAATTTAATAATTCATCTGGGCTCAATTTAGGCATTTTAAAATTTGCTATTCAGAAAGAATTAAGACTTGAAATTCTAATATATATCCAAAGTAAAAATTTGAGAGACTTTGCTGGAAAGAATTTGAAAAAGTTTATTACCTGAAAGGCTCTGCTGATGTGTGAACTTTTCCCATTGCAAATGGTAGGCAGGAGTAAAAGGAGAGGAACAAAACATAAAAAAAATGGAAGGAGGTTAAAAACAAAAGCTAGCATAAGTAAAAAAAGTAAGAGGTCACCAAAGGGAAAGATTTACAAAGCCTGTGATCTGGATCCAGTTATCAACCTCCAAAGAAAATAATGAGGTGTTATTATTTTTATTATATTGGAATGAGTGAAATGAACATCTTTAACATTGTTTATTTATCTCAAAGCTAGGTCTGAGGGGAAATTCTCTGTGAAAACAGAGGACTGGAGTCATCTAAAAGCAAAATGTAAAAGCACTCATTGTTGTAGTCATCTCAGTTTATGTTTATATGGACACGGGCTTGGTTATATCAGTCTCTAAACTAAGCAGAATTTAGGAAGACACATGAAATGGAAATCCAGTCACTAAATATTAACCTCTAAAGGGCTCAGGGGAACTTTTATTTTGAAATAAAACAGAAGTAAAGGTAAAGCTCTGTTGTCTTTGAACAGTTTCATTCTCCTCTTAGCTATTCAGTTTTCCTCATTAACTTTTTTCCTTGCAAATTTTGGAAATGAGGAAAAACCAAAAAAGTGGTTCCAACATGGCTTGAGCATTTACTCAGGAGTCACCTGAAGCCTGTGAATTCACAACATTTGGAGAGAGAACAGTGAGTTTTGAACAGCTGTGCTCAGATCCATCTCTGACCCACATCCACTCAATTCAGACTGAAGCTTCCTCACTCTCACGCTGGGAGGCCAACACACAACATTAAGCATTTCCATTGAGTTAGGGCCAAAGTCAAGTGAAATTATACGTGTGTTTCATTTCTAATTAAATGCAAAAGGTTATGCAAACCCATAGTTTTCCTGTCTCATGAAACAACACAGAAAATACTTTATTTAGCTCAGCTGTAGCTTCTACTGAAATATGGCAGCAGATAATAAGTGAAATTGTACTTCAAATCTCAGAGAAGTCTGTTAGGAAGGGGGAAAAAAGCGCTCATACAGTTTGTTCAAGACTGCTAAGAAAAAACTCCACATAGAGATATCAGCATTGTCGCATAAAAGGGAAGAATAAGAATAGTCTAGCTGAGACAGAAGAAGCTGAGTAGAGAAGCCAAGATACCACTTTTTTGTTAACCTCTTCAGGTTTAAGAACTGAGAAATATCAGGGAAGTTTGCATGTATCTGTTGCCTATCATTTTTAGTCTGCTCAGTAATACTGAGATGTTAATCCCTGTGATGGGATTTCCATTTGACCATGTGCAGGGAATTTAACTGTAACTTAAATTATAATTCAACATGTCAGATCAATGATGTCAATGAATGCTGATTTGTCCCAGTAGCATTTGTTGGTATTACTGCAATAATGAAGACAGGTGGAATCATTTGATGATGTCTGTGGGGATAGCCTTTACCAAAGGCTGAACTGACTTAGAATAGGATGGTGCACTCTGTTACCTTTCTAATGGTGACACAGAAGTTTTCAAAACACTCTGCAATTTGATATTTTACTTTTTTAAAAAATACATTAAGATTATGAGCTAAAGGCTGTGAATGTTGATAAGACACCTTTGCTTATACTAGGAACAGAGATATTACACTTGTTACCTGAGCTGTAAAAACTTAAAGCTGTAAAAAATTTAAAAGTTTAATTCATTTTACCTCTGCCAAGATAACTTTGTATCTTGGTGCTAATTATTCTGTCATCTGACTGTATTTTGCTCAGTTGAAGTATTTGATTCAAGACTTATTTCAGCAGACATCACATCACCTGTCTTCTCAGTTATCCTTGAATGAGTCCACTATTTAATTTATTTTTCTGATGTCCCCTTGTTCAAAGGTTCAGTGTACCTGCACAAAATAAAAAAAAAAAAGTGGAAATCTAACATATAATAATTTAATATATCAAATAATCATATACAGATTAACATTTACTAATTTAAATTGTCCTGCATTTTTTAAAAGGCCTTTTTCTCCCAACTCTTCTAAGCATTTGAAAAATATTTTCCAAGTAAGGAAAACATATTTAATAACCTACAGATCAGCAAATTTTACTTTGTGACACTGTACACTTCAGCATATTTGAAGATAAATCAGACCTTTTATATCATATCATACTGTAATATGCATAACATTTACGTTTCAAGATTTAAAAAGTCTGTCCTGTGCTAAAAAGGAAAGCTGACATACTTTTTTTCAATCCTGTTTCTTTTTTTATTTGTTTGTTTGGTTTTTTTTTCTTAAATATCTTTCCTCCATTTGATGCCTTCCATGACACCTTGTCACAGAGCACAGGCCCCAAAGGATTTCAAAGATTTTCTGAAAGTTAAGAATCCAGGAACATGGGAAGATGTGAGTTTTCATAGGAAAAGCCTTGAGGTATTTAAGTAATGACAAAGAAATGGAAAATAACTAAAGTTATAGGATTACTAGATACAAAGTGAAGGATGTGGTTGTATAGTCGTAGACCTCTAGAATTAAAGAAAAAGCAAATGTGTATTTGGAGATAAACACTACAACAAGCTGATAACTTGAAGATAAGAGAGGCTTTTTCACTTTGATTTTACCTCAGCACTCATCTGTTCTATGTTCAAGCTGCTTTGGAGGGTGCTTTTTCCCTTCACATCTTACCTTTCCCATGTCAATTTGATGCTGAGAGAATCTAGGCTTTTAAATAACTGATGAATTGTTTTCTCAGCCACAGAATAAACATTAAGGACCAGTTGTGTTTTATATTAAAATAGTATGTTTACATAGGGAAATTTACACTCATGGGTTCTTCCTGTGTCAATATATATGCATGCAAGTGTTCAAAACTTAAGTGCTCTCAGTTAGTTAAAATAGTACAGATTTTTTTCCCCTGATTGGATGAGCCCCCTAGAGTTTCCAGCACAAACTACTGCTCTATGTGAATTTAAAGGTTTGTTTCTGTCTGCAATTATACATATCTTTTTGAAATTGGTTTTATATTTGTGACATTCAAAATCAATTCCTCCAATGTTTGCAGAAAATCAGCACGCACACAAAGCATAATCATGGCTGAATAAAATAATGCAAATTTTTAACCAAATACTAATGGAAAAGTTTTGTCTTGTTCATCAAGCTCTCTTCAGTTTTATTCTCATAGAAATGCTTTTTCATTTTATTCAGGTTTATGTGCACTGGAAATGAAAATCTTGACTACGTAGCTGATAATCAGTCCTTTACAAAGTCAACTTTACCTTTTACCTTTTCACCCTTTGAGGTAAAGCATATCTGAGTGGGAAGGCTGAACTAATTCCAGATTAAGGATTCTCCTACAGGAAAAGCACAGTTAAAAAAAAAAAAGAAAGAGGTTAAAATCTTACCCCGGGCCTATTAATCAGATAGCTGTAGATTTTAATCTGGTTTTTTTACACCACTTCACCACGTGGTGAGCCACAAAGCTATAGGTAATTATCTGGGGAGCTGCCGCTCTGTAAGTTAAGCATTGACTGCAATACCCCCAAATCCCTAATCCCTACATCTTTATGAGATACATTGTTGAAAGTACTGGTGCAAATCTATAGATAGCAAAGTGTGTATAGATGTTGAAGACGGAGGCATATATCTCCAAATCAAATGGACAAAACTTTATTAAGACTTTTAGCTTAAGACAGCTCTTGTTCTAACAGCAGTTCCTTCTAGATGGTCAGTATCAACCAATTATTTGATCTCAGACTTAGCACTGTTCTTCCGTATCAACAGCCCTGTCAGACATTGGATATTCTCTAGGTCCTACAGCTGTCCTAACCGTGAGTGCTAGCTACAGCCGAGGGCAGAGTGGTGCGTAAGACCACTCTGGTAAGATCCTGGCATTCCATATGCTGTATTGATTCTAGCAGAGTTGCTTGGATCAAGCTGAGGTGGGAGCTGTGGCTTTAAAACATGAGTTCTCATATTAGTTGGGAGTAGCTGTAATTTGCTCCACCCTAAAGAGTCTATATGTGGTCTTCCTGCTTGCAGCAAATAACCAGCATAATCCCCAGCTGGAAAAAACATGTGGATACCTCTACCCAAGGCAATCTAGAAAGTGTTGCCTCTTAGGTAAGTTTGCAGACCCAGTTAATTGCAATAAGGAAAGCAGGGCACGCAGCTGAAGGACACCTCCCATACTCCCTACAGCTATACATGTATATGGTTACATACTCCAATGCAATTTTATCTGGATGAAATGATTTGTGTTGGGGCAGCACAATAGGCTGCCAGTGTGTAAACAGTCTCTTAACATTTTGCAGCCCATTATATTTTGCTGCCCAAGGCAACCTCCTGCTCTGTGTGGTTATACAGCCCTGTTTTTATTTTCCGTTGTTGTCAGATATGAGCCTATATATCACTCCCTTCGGGAGAGGCTGGACCCAGCATTGCAGTATGTAACTTAACATCAGCAGCTGTGATGGCAGGCAGCTACTTAAGGGTCCTGCTGGCCAGTAGAAAGTTACTGGGGGAAAAACAAAAGGAAAATAACACTAATAAATAGACAAAACATGTAAATAATATGGTTTACTAACTACTTTCATTTCTATAAATAGGACATATGGGTAATAAAAGTCTATTTCCCATGCCCCATGCCTGAAGTGCCATTTGCGAAGGACCAGCCCACAGTTGGCAGCGATTCCAAATATGTTGTTTTCATGTCAGCAAGTACATTTTAGGGATTAAAATGACCTTCCCAGATGGGGAAGCATTTGGTACTTCCCAAACCTGCAGTCAAAAGGATTCTGAATGCAAATATGAAATTCAAAGAATGGGCAAGCATTGGTTTGGACAGTAAAATAAGCAGATTAGCCAAATGACACAGTCCTTGCACTCAGAAATATTGAAGCCTTTACAGGGAAGCTGCTACTAAGATGAATCATCTGCTAATTGTTAACACGTGCTGTGATAGCACTGCTATCTACTGTTATAAAATGTGACAAAACCAGGGTATCTTAAGGTGTATGGACTGATATTGCATCCTTTTTCATCTTGAGCCATGCACCAGAAGTATCAGAGCATCCTACCTGTAGCGTATTGGCATGTAAGAAAAAGCAACAGAAAGCTTGGGAAATAAATATTTTTATGGAGATATGTATAACGGTGCATTGGGGGAGAGGTCTCCTATATGTGAATAGGAAGCTGAATGGGACACATTATCATCATACAATGTTAATATTAATTAGTTTAGTTTTAGCTAGGCGTTTAGCCAAAACTCAGGACCCTGTGGGCTGTTTGTTGGGAGGAAAAATTGAGTCAGCAGTGTCACAGATGTCATCCAGTTTGTTTCCAAAGGAACCCAGTCCTATTTCCCTCAAGACAACAAGAATGAAGCAGCAGAAGACAGTTTCCATATTTGCAGTTGTGGGTTCCTTTCAAGCCAGCCCTTAGCACTCAGTGCCACACAGGCTGTGCTTTGGTAACTGTGTCTCCACTGCTCTTACTTCCACATCATTTCCCCTCCTCCTTTCTCGCATGCACAGAAACATCTGCTTCGGTGTTCCCAGCCTATGGGTGAAATGACACAGGGCTGCGCCACTGAAGGAGGTGCTGTGGGCACTTGTCCCTGCTTTTAAGCTCCGTATTCAGTAAAGAACTCAATAGCTTCTTCCTCGTAATTTAAGATGTTAAGAGCTACAGTTACTGACAGTTCCGTTAACTTTAACTGAAAATCCTCCTTGACTGATTTTTTCTAATGAACTGATGATTTTTGACTGCCTCTGTTTTCCTGTGCCCAGTTGTTATACTTCGAGGTCGACGGCATGGGTGGTGCATGGTCTCAGCAGACGTTAACATGTCTCATGTTAGATATGCAGGAACTTCAGCACCAAAAAGCAGTTCTTGGCTCTGAAAGTATTTGTTGTTGTTTTCAAAACTGCTGGATTTACACCAAGGGCAAGGAGAAATATTTCTTCCAAAGCTGGAAATGTTTCTGGGTTTCCAATCTCTACAGAACCATTTTATTTGAGACTTTTAACTTTTGTCTAATGTTTCTGGTTTAAGAACTACATGTTAGTCACCTCAGGCCTTCCAGATAGTAAAATGTCCTCGACAATTTTTTATTAATTCCATTCCTACGGATACCTCTAAATCAACTTCTGATTTTGCTGGCATCAAAATGAATTTTTTTTGCCACTGACTTTAGTGTGAACAAGACTTGATTGTGTCCTGTAAACTACTTGTAGGTCTGAGGAAAAAATGACAGACAGACAGAGAAGGGAAGGAAGGAAGGAAGGAAGGAAAAGAACAAGAAAGAAAATGAACAAGAAAGTAAAAGGTAGAAAGGAGGCAAGGAAAGAGGGAGGGAATGAGAAACTCTTATGTGAACACATCCAGTCTCTCACTGAACCCATACAAATAATAGGTGTCAGAATATATGCTTTTAAGTTATTTTGTTGGTAATCATCCTCTCTACCACCTTTCAGTTTAAAAATAAGATGCCACAGAACGGTTAGCGGCACTTCAGCCAAATTCTCAAAAGTATTCAGACACCTAACTCCTTTGGAAATATATTATTTGAAATGTCTAAAGACTTTTAAGCTCTCTTTTGAGCTTCACACCTGCTAAGTTCACATCAGTGGTGTGGTGTGCAATTCAGGACAAAAATGAACATCCCCTGAATTTTCTGGGCCTGTATCCTCAAAATGTTTACCTTGAATAAAATCTTCATACCTCCAATAGAGCGTGTGCATGTGCATCTGAGTGTGCATGTCTGTTTTATTTCTTTTCTGCTACTCCTGGCATGAAGACTCAAGGGAGCTTGTGTAAATACAGTCCTACTTGCAATAGCAGCTCAGGAACAAACACTGCCCTGCAGTCTTTTGACTGGAGCACTAGTTTTGGCTTTAATTACTATAGCAACAAGAGTCTACCTATTCAGAAAATAGCTCGCAGTGCCTCGGAAAGGACACTGAAAATCTTTTGAACAAATAAAAGATACAAAGAACAGTTTTCTCTAAGCAATAGCAGCAGCCTTCCTAAGGGACTGCTACAGGTGGCTGAAAATTTCAGTCAAACTTGTTTTTAAGGGAAAACAGATTTTGATGGATTTTTTTTTTTCTGAAATGCATGCTCTTTCTAGGGAAAAAAAAAAAAAAAAAGGGTGTTTTTTACAAAACTGTTCTCCGGTTCCTCATAGGAGTTCACTGTTGCATGCCAAATGCCCCTCTTCTCTTCTGTAGACAGGATTCTCCATTCTGAATTCCCCATGGCAGGTATTTTTAAGATATATGTGGTGACTTATGGATTTCATAGTACGTGATGGTCGACAAGCTGATATAGGATAACATGCACAAGGCAGCTGCAGTACAATTTCCATGGAATTCTTCAATATTTCTGAATCTAAATGTGCAGTTTTCAAGATTAAACTAGAAGACTATGACAAACATTTTCAAATATGGGAAAAAAAAAATCTAGTGTTGATGTTATACTAAAAATCTAAATTTATTCTGGGAAGTGCTGGGCAAGAGGGAATACACCATTCTCTGTTGACTCATACTGATTCCCATTTTAACATGTCCATTTTTGAAGGTTAAATGCTGCTATCTAACCACTGCTCTCTTCTGCCATGGAGAAAATTTCATACGGGTCCCCACCTTCTAAAGAAGCTGAGATCTGATAAATGCACTAAATTCAGTTTAAATCTGAACTCTTCATAAATAACCCTTTGTAGTTGTAACTAAGGCTGAAGGTGCATTTCTTTCACTTTGCTTACCAGAATATCTGGTAGAGGAGGACCAACTTTCTCCCCTTCACAGTTCATTCCCATCCCCGTCCTGTTATTTTCCTAACTCTCATCTGTTCCTCTGTAATTGTCCTAGTGGGTGTGCGGAAAAAGTGTTAAAAAGCAAGCCTCTCAGCATAATTGGTGGCAAGCTGCAACACAGACATGGAAATAAGCAGCTGGAGGGAGAAGTTACACTTTCAGACACTTTTGCTGCCGAGGTACTGTGAAACTACACCCTAACATGTGAAGCTCCTCAGCCTTGGCCTGAGTCTCCATTCCATGGAGAAGACTGCATTGTGGATGATGTTATCTGCAAGAAGACCTTTCTGAAACCACTACATTTTTGGTTTGCTAGTTCCAGTGGTGATCTAATTAAGACGTTTGAAGTGTTCTGTCCTTCCTTTTTAAACTTCCATGATAATTCTCTTGCTATCCCCATATATTTTCTGCACTCCTTGGAACTCAAGCAGAGGCAGGAGGTGTGGGTCAAGGCATGGCTAAGACCTGAGGCTGATACATCAGTGACCTGTTGGAGAGATGCTGCAGAACTCTTTCCCATACACCTTGCTTACGCACAAGTGAGCGAGCTCTTCAAAAAGGACACTGTGAAAACCAGTTTATCCACACCCATATTTTTCATTGTCAACAAGTTTAAAGCTTCAAGGCAATACAACACAGAGGAGACATATATATTATGGGGGAAAAAGCTTTATTTACTAATAAATAACGAATTGAATGCTTGCAATTCAGTGATTTTCTGTAATGTTGAAGCTGAAATTAAAGCATAATGCTACATTAGCAGTCACATGAGGCTAGGCTTTATTACCAAATGAACTCAAGGCACAGCCATCTGATCTAAAGCCTCTGATGAAGCTAAAAGTGATACCCACAAGTCCCGAAAAGTACAATTGCTACAGACATCCAAAATGAATCCCTTCCTAAACTGTTCACAGTATTTTGTAAGAATACAGACATTTGTAAAATGAACAGGGGGAAAAAAGCATCCCTCAGAACGGCCCTAAAG
This sequence comes from Astur gentilis, assembly GCF_929443795.1. Lineage (NCBI taxonomy): Eukaryota > Metazoa > Chordata > Aves > Accipitriformes > Accipitridae > Astur > Astur gentilis. The sequence goes on from NC_064894.1 coordinate 17,380,247, forward strand.
TTTTTGCTCCATGCATACATTGCCCTTCATCAGAGCTGCCTATATCTTAAATTAGTCAGGGGCCACTGGTACCTTTGTACTTTGCTACTGGAGGCGAATACACTCTGGGAAATTTAAAACATATGGGAGGAAAGTGCTTTTTTTATTCTTTGGTCAGTTCCCTTTTTAGAGATGTGTCTAGCATGAATTTTATTACCCTCGTATCTCTCATTTTTATTATGCTTAGAAACAGCCAGGACACAGAGCAAGAGAATGGTTCTCTGATGTGCTTTTCCATCACTTCCTCGCTACCCTTTGTTCATGTAACATTCTTTTCCTATGACAGTGCTCTGCATCTCTATTATTTCCACACTCCAGATTCCACATCTCCTCCACACTACACCTTTTTAATTCCCATAATAAAACATTTGTCTTATATGAATGTTATGTTGGGGTTTTTATTACTTATTAACACTATAGACAATCATTCATTTCTACATTTATAGGATTTGGACATAAGTCTTCAACAGGGTACTTAGGAAATCAAATGAGAAACGTTAGAAAGGGCAGCATGGTTACTAAAAAATAATTAATCAATGCACAGAATACATACATAGACATAACAGGAAAAATGTCGGATGTGCAGTGCTATTTTCAACATCAAACTCCTTCTGTTTAGAAAATAACACTCAGCATTTACATATGCTGAATACCCGAAAGCTTTTCTCTGTCTCTGCTTGCCTTCCATACCCTACTGCAAGACTGCCTCTTGTGCCGCCTCACTGCTTTCCAGCCTGTATGGACAATGCGTAACAACTTAAGTAACAATCTCTGACAACCTCAATTTAGAACTATATTCCATCCTTTCCTATGCAGGAAAACCAGCCAAAAATCTTTCTTTCATCTACCAGAATAAGGAGCAAGCCATCCTAGAGCTGACCGTCATACCTGAATCCAGCCTGAAGGAGATTAACAGACTGATACTCTATGGGTATTTTTTCCATTTACTCCCTTCTTGGTCAGAAAAATGCTGCTAAAATTAATGCTTCTGGTTTTAGGTCTTTTCTCTACCGGAGAGAGGGAAAGGAACCTTCAGAAGCAATTCAGCCTGCCTAAGATCTGATCTGTCCTTGATGGTCTTCCTTGGTGACCATAAACCAGACTCCTAAGCAGGCAAATGACCAGAGAGAGATGGGATTTCCAGCTTTGGAAGAGTCCAAAAGAGGAAACCAAAGATGCTATTATTAATGTTTTCCCTTCTGGCTAGTGTTATAATTTTTGTGAAATTATTTTATTGTGGGGACTGTCAAAATTCTAGGTACAATTTTGTTTTTCACCTTGTTTTTCTTGTCTCATGGATTTGCCAGGTAAGAACTGTTTTTTTGGTTAACTGCCTCTACGACTCCTAGTTTTCAGTACTTCACTCAACAGTATGAAAACTATTTTATACTTTGGCCCTTTTACTGACCAATACTAGATGAGATATCTGACCCTTAGGGAAGTTATGTCATGCAGGTATTTGAAGTCCACTGATCTATGTGTAAATATCATTATTAGCAGTTCACCTTGTGTAACACACATTTTCAGTGCCACAAAAGGCACTTCAGCTTGAGATCTAAATGAATGGACTAGAAGAAAGGAGTGGAATGCTGTCTGACTATGGATAAGGGAAGAGAGGCAGTGTATCTTTTCTTCCTAAATACTCTCCAGGATGCCATGTGCACTAACAGCTCCTTATGTATTAAGCATGTTCCTGTATGTTTCAAATCCGTGGATTGGGGGGAAGAAGAGTTTTGTGATAAAAGACTTTTTCTATGCTGACTTACCTCTCTGCTTAACTTATATACTGAGCAACCACCACCAAAACAGGGTGTGCTTTTACTGCCTTTGGCTAGTCCATTTTATTATTTAGCAAGGATTGTCATAAATGATGTGACATCTGTGGCAGACATGGATCCACTAGGAATAGCCAGGAGATATAAAGACCTCTAGATAGCCTTCTTATACAGTAATATATCTGTACGTTACTATATCTCTCTATATATCTATATCAGTACATCATGGTGTGAAATACCTAAGAAATCTTGTGCCCTTGGTTGAATGAATAGTCCAGACTCTGGTGCAACTTTTCCAACTAACCATATACAGCAATCAAGACTCTTAATAAAATAAAATAGATATTAAGGCATCGTATTGAAAAAATTATAAACATGCTGGTTCATAAAATAAACTATAGACAGTATTGTTTGAATACTTTTTCAGCATTTAAAAATATATTTAGAATTACTCTGTTGAATTCATCTGTATTTGTTACATTCCAGTGGAGAAACACCAAGAATTATCCATATTCAGTGCAAATCCATGCTTACCTAGGGATCTAGAAATAGAGCTGAACTAGTTCACAGCAGGAAACTTAAGCTCCAGCTATACAGGTCAATCAGTTTCTGTTTTAAAGTGAAAGCTTAAAATCTGTAGAAAGCAACATGGTTACTAGAGAAATGCAGGCACATCGTCCCCATGGGACTAACTCAGTACAAACCCTGAAGAAAATAAATAGATCTTTATGACAACAGTGAAATTCAACAAGTCATCACTATTCTGAAAAAGCTCTATTTTTCTTTATTAAAAATATACATTGGATAACAGTGAAAAATGTGTCAATAACCATATTTTGGTGACAAGGGTTTAAATAGAAATGCAGATCATCACTTTTATGCTAAAAAAGCTAAGATAAGGAAGAAAGACTACTTCAATAAAAATTAGTTCCCAAGCAAATTCTCTGTAGTAACTTCATTCTGGAGGAACTTTTAAGCAAAGTACTACTGATCAGGAAAAAATAAATCAAGTGGTGGGTTATATGCACTAATAAACAGTCATCACAATAGCTCACACTCCCTAAAATAGCATGAAAGGATAGGTGAGTGACAAATCATGAGCTGTTTCAGAAATGAAGAAAGGATGGTTTTCTGTAAGCCTCCCAACTTTCTAATGCACTGAAAAGCTGAAGAATATAGGTCTTTTTGTGAACTTCAGCTAGCCATTAGTCATTAGTAAACAAATTGTCTTGTATCACTTGTGCTTAGTGACAGAAATATATAAATATATATAGTGAGACAAAAAATAATCAACGTACACCTGGTTATTATTTGTAAAGACTTAACTGTAAGTTTTTAATGATTAATTTATCTGGCATCTAATACCTTAATAGATCATGAGAAACATCAAGGGAGGAATGTGGTACTGCATTTTTAAAGTCTCTTTCGCTCTCACTGAATGATAATAGGCATGGAAGCTATCATTAGTCTTGTTAGATGATGGTTCCTTTAGGAATCTCTTATGTGTTACCTTTTAGAGGGAAGGTCACAGAAAATCCCCCTGGGAGTCCCCTTGCAGGATACAGCTAACACAAGCGTAAACTGTATGGAAATGGCTAAATTATCTTTAGAGAGACCTTGGTCTTTCACATCAATCAGACCTTTCTGAACTAGTAAAACAGATAAACATCCTGCTTGTAAGACTGCTACTATCCATATGTTTGTCATGACTGTCACAACAAACTTTGAATAAAAAGGCCATTGTCTTACTTTTCTAGAGGAAAATATGTCTGTTAGTAAATGCTAAAGGTAGGCGCAATTTATTTTAGTAAGAGCTACATGAACTGTTAGTATAAAAATGTAACGTTTAAGCTTGTAGTTAAAATCCAGAGAGTCAGGAAACATAAAAGTTAATGCTACAAGAGCAACCTCAATGTTACCACTGCGCATATCTTGTATATCTTATGGTATAGATTTTACAGCATGATCGATAATCTATTAAGCTTCACATTTAACAAGAAAACAGGATTACAAATGGAGTATTTGTAGAATATGATCAGCAGTTGTTGAAAACTTTGTGGATTTCTTGACTTTTCTTGACTTTTCTTGACTTTGGCTATATAGACTTGATGTTCTGTATTTAAATTCATTTTAGTTTTGATGATTTTTGGGAGGTTAGCCTGCTCCCAGTGTTTTCTTTATTGTTTTTTCTTGACAAATACAAATTTTAGCTTCCCATGCCATTAAAGAAGAGGAAAGAGGGAAAAAAAGCTTCATGCTCATTTGCTCTTTTTGTCCTAGTAAAACAGCTTATGTGGGCTAGAAACCAAAGTAGCAATGGCTTATTTGTATTTTGTCCACAGTGACTGTAAACCTGCTTTAGTAAAGGAATTTTAAATGATAATTTAGAATTCTCACTGTCACAGAATCTAAATGAAACTTTGGAGACACTCTACAAAATTATTGGAAATGCAATTGTAGGTCCTCAGTAATGGCAGTGCTGTTTTCACAGCCATACACCAGAACTGGTAGAATGAGGAATAATTTTCCAATAAAAAGAGCAGATTTTCCCTAGGGACATTCTGATTTTGCCTTAAGCTTTCATTTTTCATTTAAGTTTAGAATTTCTGCATAATAGCATTTTCAAACAGCAATTTCAAATTTCACTCAGCTTTACACTTAACACGTGAGATATTACCAACCCTCATAATTTGTTATTTGGCTATAGTATTCCTTCTGATAAATTATTATATTGCTGTGATAGTTTTTGCCTTAGCCAAATGTGAATTTGGCCAGTCTCTTCCACCTAAAAGGAAAATCAGGCTCCTTTGAATTTGCAGTTCATCTTTGGGTCACAAGAGTGAATTAAGTACTGACTATTAAGGCTTGCACTGGCCTAGCACAAACATGGATAAACGCTTTTGGACCCAGCAGCTTTAGACAACTTTAGTTTCATGGTTGAGCTCTCAGCACCAAATTTAGCTCTCCCTCAATTTATGGCTCTGGAGACAACTCTGCTTTATTTTTCCGCCTTTTTTTTTTTATTTTGAATGAACCTATTTTTTCTCTGGTATCTCTACCTCTTTTTCTTATTAGGTTTTTGCATGACATGCTGGACACCAACTCTGCCCACAAAGGACTGTTCTTCACTTCTAACAAGAAGACTTGTCTGGTCTCAGTGTGGGAATCTTTATATGATGTCAAAAGGACTGTTCTGCCAGAGAAAGTTACTGAAGATGTGGAAAAGAAAAGTAGAAAAAAGGAGAAAAGAGAAGGGATAAACCAGAAAAAAAAATGGAAAATGGAATTAGAAAGGCGAACGAAGGCAGGCGAACGAAGGCAGGCGAACGAAGGCAGGCGAACGAAGGCAGGCGAACGAAGGCAGGCGGGAAAAGAATAAGCATATGCCATTAAGATCCTAAAAAAGGGTTCTCTTAAAAGGACTCAAATACAAAAATCCTCACTTCCTTGTAACTCTGCTTACCAGTCAGTGAACTCAGAGAAGATATTTCTCCATGTCTTTCACTTCAGCTTGGGAGAACATGAACCTGAGATCCAAATAGGATCTCAGATATTAATAGAGTATCCTTGACCCAGAATATCGCTATTCAGGGGATATCCACCAAATCCAATTTCTTTTTCATGGGCACCAACAAGAAGTGCCACTTATTTGTTGAACTCCAGGATCTTCTGTTCCTGACAATGGTGCCTTTTCCCCTGATACTTTTTTTTGAGGTTCCCTATGAAACTGAAATAAAAATAATTGTCATCCTGCAAGACTGGATGAGATTATTTCAGTTCCAGCACAGATGCCCAGACTTTGCCTCAAGTCAAAATTTGCTACCATCAGGTCTTCATTTGTTCAAGTAGGGTCCCAGATCAAGAACATCTGAAATTTATTATTAAGGAAGGTATACTAATATCTCTTAATGCAGAAAGAGTGTAATCAATAAATAAAAAGAACAGCTAAAGTAAATATTACTATATGAGAAGAAGAGAGGAAGTCTCCCAGTTTTCCTGGTAAAGTTATATTGTTGCACAACTGTAGCTGTTTTAGTTATAGCAACAGAGATTTTTTTTTCCTGAATTATCAATTAAAAATATATTTTAACTGTCATTATCACCTGCTTTGCCAGCTTAGAATAGGGCTGTGTCTTAATACAAGAAAATAGCATTATGTTTTAGTGGTGGTAGCCTCTATATTACATCTACCTTGTTTTCACTAAGATTTTATGTTAAAAGTATTCTTGTTTTTTCAATGACAAAATTTCACATTAAGCAATAGCTTTCTCACCACCACGTAGAAAGCCAGTTATGTTTTACTTTGATTGTTACACAATTCATTGAATTAGAATTTTATCAACATATAACTGAATGCGGAATACTGTTAAATAGTCAAATAACCTTCTCTCCATCAAAGCCCCATTTTTAGTAAACAAAATTACATAGTACAAAACCTTTTGTATATTTGCAAAGAAAACACAAAAGCTCTTCTTCTTCTAATATTTATAACATCTTTTGTATGTATTACTATTGTTTCCCTAAATTTATGTTTAAATGAATGTCTGAAATGCAACCAGAATCTGCAATTTAGCTTCAAGTAAATCAGAATATTCAGAGTAAAGGTTTAAGGTGCAGCTGTTTCTGCCATTCATTTGGGTAATCACTGTACATAAATTTATACACCATGAAAAGCTTTATTCATGTTCATATGGTGTGAAAATTGAAAGAAAAACTCTAAATTAATTACCTTTTTAAACAAAGCAATTTAGATTTATCACATGCAGCAAGGGAATTTGTTCACATATCATAAAGCGTCTGTGAAACACAGAAATGAGATATGAGTTAGGAAAAAGGGCTTACGCTCTGTAGAGACTTTAAGATGTGAAAAGCAAATTAACTGCCCTGACTTCAATCAACATGCTCTTATGAGTTTGGGTAAAGTCTACCTGCAGCAGCAGCCTGGTGCCCCGCGGAGGCTCCAGAGGAACACAGAGTGGCACAAGCCTTTCTCTAGAACCACCTGAGACATTTCCATCCCCAGCAGCAACTTTTAGAATATGGACTTCAGCTGCCGAGGTAACACATTATTATTTTTCCTTCACACCTTTCTAATAAATGTCAGTCTAAAGCCATTATATAGCAATATGTCTTCCTGAATACAATAAAAAGAACTTACTCTCTTCTGCTAGGAAGTGTCATTTTCTTCCACAAGGAATAAGTTGATGGGTATGTAGAAAAGCATTGCTGCTTTGATTTCTGTGAATGCTTCCATTATTTCTCATTATGAATCTCAAGTTCCTCACTGCATATGCTTGATTAGAGCCCAGTATACTACCAGTTATTATTCAGCTGGTATTTGCCAGCATGCATCCACCTTTAATTTACACTCAGAAAAAGAAACATAGGCTGATGAAATAATTTGCAGCCTGAAATTGATCTCCATGAAAAGAAAATATACTCAATGTCTTTTGCCATAAGAAAACTATGCTGTAAGAAAACAGTCACCCAAATACAGAGGGTGAAAAGATTATTTTTTCATTTCTTTCAAACATAGCCATGCAAAAATGTTTGCTTCACAGAGAATATAAAATGACCAGAGGATATTGTTCAGGGAAAGAAAATATTTTAAGACTTAATTCTTCAACACTGTTGTTTCAGCATGCTAACAAAATCAATGCTAACAAAAATCACTTCCTTTTAATCTGTTATTCTTTTGTTCCATTGAAGTAACTCAAGATCAATATGTATTGATTTGCTCCCTAATTATATTAATTTTACTTTAGAAATTAGGGAGGCCATAATGAGAATGTGAAGTTACTTGAAGACAGTACATTATAGGTAGTCTAATTTAGCAGGAGTCTGTGCATGAGATTAATTCATTAAAAGCAGGCAATTACCATACAAACAGGGGAGATAAATAAGATTTTCTCCTTTAATTTGCATTTTATATATTCCTTTGTAATTTTTAAAAGCTTAAATGAATTTACAGCCTAACTATACTTTTAATGTATATCCATTTTATTCCTGGGGAATATAATTGCATTTAATTTTAACCTTTAGCTTTATCTTTTAGGCATAGTATTTTAGAAAACGAGATTGTGGCATCTAGATATGAGATATTTTATGTGACATTTTAATTAAGAAAAATAATGAAATGTTAATACTTTTAACATTCCAACTATTCTTTCCACTAAACTTTTCTCCACTTACACATAGTAAGATGTTCAGCTGATAGATAATGATACAGGAAATGAAGATGGTTTGATCTGTCTTGGCTGAAGATCTGGCTTATAAATGTATCTCAGACACAAATTACTATCTATAAAGAGAATTGAAATCATTATTTCAATTGGATAGCTACATATGTTGTCAATGCAAATGAATGGTTGATGATATGATTTCTCTGAAAGACTTTGTTTGTTGTTTGATGAGGTTAAAATGGACTGCCTTATTGTTAGGATGATTCTCTCCTTGTTGTTTTTGCACTGTACCCCAGCATAATCTGGGGAATTTGAAATCTGCGCGAGATACTCAATTCTTTGTTGCTTTACAGCTGCAGGACAGGGAGTATCTCCAGTGAAATATCACAAAAGTAATCACACTTGTGTAATTTAGTGTCTGTAAAGAGAGAATCAGACCCAAGAGATCTTTAAAAGAAACTTACTGTGATTTTAAGCCATTTGTAATTCTCTTCAAAACTCAACAAAAAGTCCTTTGGCTAACTGAAGACTATCTTTTTCCAGAGAAGACAAATGGTGTCATTCATTCTTTGGGAAGTTAGAAAACTGACAAACATTAAAAAAAGGAAACAAGAAAACAAAGCGCTATGAAACCAGAAAAAAAATAATTGAAAATGTGTACTTCTTGAGATCCATGAATTATTGCGTGTATATAATACTGTGTTGATAATGGTTCTTGCCATAGATAATACACTCATGCAAAAGGTTCAGTCCAGTTGATTTCCTTACCTCCCTTCCCAACTCCTTTATGTTAAGCTATAATAAAATTATGTTTGATGGTATCTCTGTTTAGGAGCATTCAGGTGATTAATTGCAGCTATGTGATATGGACTTTAGGATAAACCCATGGAAAATACAGGTCTTGGACAAGTGGAAGCAGTCTCTTAAGTAGGAAACTCTGAAGCTTGTGGCCAGTTTCAAATATGTATATTCTCAAATAGCCGATACTGTAACCAATATTCAGTGTCAAACCCTGGCCCTCTGCTGCCAAAACTCAATGCAAAATATTTTGCTAAAAGGAAAGATATTTGGCTGTCAAGTAAACTTTGGCGGTTCTCTACCTCAAGCTGAGCTGTCCTTTGGTATGGGTCCCAGGCACGGTTGTTCTCAACAAGGTAGACGCTAGCTGCCATGAAGATCTTTAATTGATAGCAGTGGACCGTAGTGAGGACCTGGACTAGATTTAGTGGCTTCCTTGGCTGTCCACAACACAGACATTGGTGCTAAAGCATAACAGAAACAGCTGAAGAGATTAGGCTACCAGTTCTGGTGAAGCAGTGCTTTGCTGCAATTTCTCTGTATGCTGCAAGCTCCAGGAAACAACAAAGAGGAGTTTAAAAGCAGTTTTAGCAACATCTGGTGCCTTCTTAAATCCAAGCTGCCTTTCTCTGCCAGCAATAATTATCTGCTTCATGGAAAAACATGACCAATATGAAGAATTGTCATTCATATTGCAAGCAGATTGCCAGACAGATAACACATCATGATAATGATGATGATAATGATATATAAATGTTATACATACTGCATTCCTATTACATTCCTGCACTGAATACAGCACTGCAGAGCATAAAGGAGCCTCCTTATAGGAGTGTTCAACAAAAACTGAGGGTGAGATTTTCAAAAGTGATCAACATCTATCTGTCATAAGATTTTCTACTGTTGCTCATGACTGTAACCACTGAACACATGCTGCAGCAGTGGAATGCTTCCACTGTATCTGGGTGCAATTTGAGAACAATGGGAACTGTCATCCCATTAAGCTTTTATTCCTTCTTTTTTCCCCCTCAGTCTCACTAAGAGACTGAGGGTATATCTTAGCTTGATAGGCCACAGTAGTAACATGAGGATTACTGTTAAATAGGAAAAAGGGTAAATTAGCTTGTGCAAACCCTTGGGTTGTGGTGCCAGCAGACATGGGTTAGTTAACTTAATGCTGACTTGGGTGTGCCTGCGGTCTCCAAGTCTTAACTGCAGCATTATTTCGTGCTCCCTGACAGGGCTCATCCGTATCATAGCCATTTTGTACAAAACTCTTCTGTTCCTATGCGCTTACTCCTAGGGTACTCACAGTGCAGGTGCCAGGAGCAGTATGCTTTCTACTACTGTTATTCCATTCACCTAAATTTGCAGTCAGAACATAGCTTTATTCAAAGCCTGACTGAACTCTGGTCCCTTCTACCTAGTACTGCCCCTATAAACCAAAAAAGACAGATAAGACCTCCCTCCATTCAGAAGGAAGGAGTCAGACCCTGAAAGGCTCCTTCAGATTTTCTCCCACGAGTAGCTTCTCCTAAAAGTGAATACAATTCCAGTAATATGACTGTGACTTGCTCATGCTCAAACTAAGCTAACCTGAATGAAATTTATAATAATAACTATGTAGTTACTTACAAAGCATGGAGGACAGCAGGTATAGAAAACCTATTATTCTGATTTTATATCTTCTGTGTTTACTCATTACCTTCTGAAACAGAAATTAATTTGGGTTGGAAAGGACTCACAGATGTCATCTAGTCCAACGTCCTGCACAAGTGTACCTTGTTTTGTTTTCTGTAACTTACACATCAAATGCCAAACAGCATGAAAAAAGTAGGTCAGTATGGATGGCAGTGCTGAGCAGGCAAACTTTGGATCTGTGTTTCTTTCAACCACCCATATGATTGGGAAGATTTATTTAAAAAGAAAAGGCAACAAACGTATTACAATAGCCTGCATATTTTTTCTGAGACAAAACCAAACTAGTTTCAAATAAGGTAAGACAAATTTTATAAGGATTTGTTCATCACTTCTAATTTATCATGTCTAGCTAGTCAGTTGGAGTTGATAAATCAAAATTAGCTGCCAGTGTTCACAAGTCATATCACACAAGCTGTGCGTTTAGTAATTTTTAAAAGGATATTTGATTTACATATAGGCATAATGTAACTGGTAATGAGTTAAACACTGGCTTACTGTCAGTTTCATAAGCCTAGAATAGCTAGGTTTTTACTATGTATTTCATAAATTTATGTCTGAGAAGGAACCAGCACAAGAAGGTTCAGTCCAGAAATGAAACTTTTCAAAACTTCACCTGAGGCACCTGAAAATAGAAATGTGATATATGTTTTGTAATTAGTTTGGTAGCCACAAGGATATTATGTGTATTGTAACAATATTCTAAAAAGTAATGGGCATTTGATGTTTGGAATTATACCCCAGTCCTGAAAGAAGCCGGTCACTCAATTCTTGTTCAATTCTTGAACATGCTTGTTCCTTCCGAGCACCCACCTCTGCATTGTACATATTCCCTTACAGTGACCATCAGCATGCTTTCAAGCCATTTATTTACAAGACAAGGTGTGAAAGTTAGGTTTGACATGTTTGTCAATATTATATCTCCTCAAAAACCATACTGAAAAAAGGGACAAAAGTAATAAACACAGGAATGTTTGGAAGAGCCACCTACAGCTGAGTGTGAACAAGCCAAGTAAACAATGGCACAATATAGACACAGCTGAAAGCACTTCATTAGTTTGTGACAATTAGAGCAGTCATGTGAGCAGCCTCAGCTTTTTTCCTTTTCCTGCAGGACTAGGTCTTGCTCAAGCAAACACACTGACAAATAAATACGTAAGCCCTTTTGCGTGAGATAAGAATTTAAGAACACTCTATCTTCCCCAACAGTCAAGTTTTTTAATGGCAGACAACTGTAAGTCTGGGACTTCAGAAGGCCACTATGGTTTGCTCTCTTAATAAGGCACATTTTCAGTACTTAATACAGCTGGTTTCATTTGCCAATTTGGTCACTTAAGCCATGCTAACATACCAGAGAGGTCTTTTTGCAGTATGAAGCACAAAGCCATCTGGGGTTTGAATTTATAGCTGGCAGTGTAACACGTATGCACTGGATTGTGAGGTTCAGTCCTCAGACTCTGTTTTAAGACTTCTATTGAGAGGTACCTGTTAGTGAGGTGGGTTTGGAGACCTAGATATCTATGGAACTAACAGGTTTTAACCTATCTGCTAATCTCATGTATGAAACTGAACAGCTACCTCTCCAAAATAGCTTTGCCTGGCCCCTTCTGGTCTTCTTGGTTGCCAGCCTGGAGACCTGTTGGACTCTTAAGCAAGGACCTGGTTCTATACTACTTGCCAGTTTGCTTAATCTCCACCCATTCAGCGTAAGCAATTTCTGAAACAAAGGGTTTTCTGAAATAAAAGTCAGGCTTTCATAGGATGACAACAGTTAGAAAGGCTGCTTTTCATTTTTAATGTGCAGTTACTATGTACATTTCTCAGATGCAGATCTATTGAGAGAAATCATGCTCTTTCACCTCCAGGCTAATAGTTCACTCGCTTATGTTTACCTAGAACCATTAGAGCACATTTGGCTCTTGGTCTAAAAAATGTCATTCGCTTTTTACAGGTTCACAACTTGCAAAATTCTGGCTCCAAGTCCCTGTCCCGCCATAAAATCATAGAATCATTTAGGTTGGAAAAGACCTTCAAGATCATCGAGTCCAACCATCAACCATGCCCACTAAACCATGTTTCAGAGTATCCCATCTACTCCTTTTTTAATACCTCCAGGGATGGTGACTCAACCACTTCCCTGGGCAGCCCATTCCAATGTGTGACAACCCTCTCTGTAAAGAATTTTTTCCTAATATCCAACCTAAATCTCCCTTGCCGCAACTTGAGGCCATTTCCTCTCGTCCTATCACCAGCCACCCGACAGAAGAGACCAGCACCCACCTCGCTACAACCTCCTTCAGGCAGTTGTAGAGAGTGATGAGGTCTCCCCTCAGCCTCCTCTTCTCTAAACTAAACAGCCCCAGTTCCCTCAGCCGCTCCTCACAAGACTTGCGCTCCAGGCCCCTCACCAACTTGGTTGCCCTTCTCTGGCATGTACTGTCCTGAGTGACATAAAGCTGAGATATTTCAATCACCCTTTCTGCTCCTCTCCGTACCGAGTACTGCCACTGTGATGAGTGACACCATACTGCCACTGGAAGACCCCTGGTTATGGAGCTTGTACAGGTGAAAACTAAAACAAAATGCAATTTAACTCCCACTTGCTCAGTTCCTGGGGCAACAACACGTAAAACTGGCTAAGATAAAATACACAAACAGTTCAGGAAATAGGAACATAAACCCAGTCTAACACCTCATAGCTCTAACAAATAGGCTACAGACACGCAGACTTACTTGTTCCCTCCTCTTCTTCCGACCTGAAGGCCCTTGCGCTCTTGGCTGCACTGATGTTTGTCTTTTAGAGTAACGGTGAAACATTCCCCAGTCCAGACTCCTCTGTACCCTGGCAGGTGAAAGAGCCTCACATGAGATGTGGCTTCAAAGCCATGTGAACTGAGGCTGGAGCAGTTAACACGGATGTCTGTCCTCCTGTACGAACCCTGTCAGTAAGCTGTTATGCAAAAGGCAGGTACTAACTTCTCTTTCCACTACCTTCCCAATAAAACAGCAGGGAAGTTACACACAAGGCATCGATGCTTGTGCTTCTGTCCCGGGTGTACTCTGGGCTGCTGGCAAACCTTCACAGTCTTGTACAGAGACTCTCCATCCCCCGCGTGGTCACAGGGGACTTCCTAACTCCGTGCCTCACACGCACAGAGTGCGACCGCGTGATCCTGGATAGCTGTGTCTGGGTTAAGAGCAAGTAACTAAAAGCGGAAAGTTTGTAAGCATGTATAGCTTCCTCCATCACTGGACTTTGTGAGCGCTCCTAGACAACCGCATCACAAAAACTGAAACCAGAGTAGCCTAAATCTCAGCTGGGGGTTGTTTGAAATAGCTGAAATAACCTGCTTGACTTTGCTGTGACACATGCTGGAAGAGTTCCTCAGGCAGCTACAGCTGACAGGCAATTAGGAAATTGTTCCTTGCCATTTCACAAGCTGTCAGTTAATGGCTCCCAGCTGAAGCACAGACACTGCTGAGGCGAGTGCTCACCCCCTTTCACCAAAGACCACTGAAAAAGCAAAGCTGAAGATGGGAACTCACTTGGACATAGGCAGGAAAGTAGTACAGCCACTGTTAAGAAACAGTGGCTCCTGGCTCCGGTACCTAGGACACCTGATTAGGCTTGTGGCTGTCTCCAGCAGCAGTTTGCAGGGGGACAGGCTGGGGGAGAAGCACGAATGCAGTTAGTTCAGCTGGAAGCCATTAGCGTACAGCTGAGAGGCAGCAAGGAGCAGCTTCCTAAACTGCTTCCCAGCAATACCTCTGTGAGCATTTCCTTTTCAAGGCAGAGGCAAGCTGATAACATAAGACTAAAACTCAAATTGAACTTGCTTCATGCTAAAATCAAACAAGCAGGTTGGAAGCGCTCATATGTTTGGGAATAAGTGAGAAGTAGTTTATGGACCTGTTTTCTATCATCCCTCAGCTGTTTGATCCTGGCTCCCAGCTAAGACCTGGTAACTGACTGTGAGGATGCATGCCTTCCCTTTGAAAGCAAAATCAAAATCAAACAGGTGAAGACTGAAAGCCACGACTCTTAGTGATTTAAACTTGCATCTTTAACATTGCTCTGAAACAGAGCAGAATAGCTCTCAGAAACCAGTGATGTAAACCTGAGAAGTAATAAAGACCAACCTGTTATATGTTAGTCTCAAAAATAGCACAAAAGTCCTTTCCATCTGCACTTTACAGCAAATATGGTTAAGTCCAGTTTCAGAGCTTGAGCACTTGTATGTTTCCTCCAAGACTCTCCTCTGCACTCCATCCCTGAAGCGTTTTCATTTTGGGTGATGAAGATGGCAAACTAAAAGAATAAGCTTAGTGATTTACTGATGTGCAATTAGAAGACTGCCAAACAACTGTCCTTCAAGATCTCTTCTAGGGATTCTTGGTGTAGGTGGCTTTGTTTCTGAGTATGCTCCCTGTTGTGGCACTCCACTTTCAGCTCTAGCTTATTTTGTTTGCTATGCAAGGATGGAAGGCACTTACTATAGCCTTGTGGAGTCCACCCCTAAAAGCAAAAGCTGCTGTAGTGAGACTGAGTGGCTTTTGAGAGCTAGGCAGAAATCACTCAGCTGACTTCTCAAAACATTTAGTTTGTCCGAACAATACCTGACATGTCTGACACCACCTCATAGAGCATTTCAACCTTTTTTTCTTTTAAGAGCACCATAAATCAAACACTGTGAGTTTGAGTCCTGCAACATATTAACAAATGTAAGAAATATCAAAGCCCTTTTAGGCTCTATATTGGTCTTCTTGATATATATGCATTTAGGACAATTTTAACATGTTATGCTCCCTTTTAAATTCAAACATATTACAAAACTGCTTCTCCTATTTGCTTGATCGGAATTATTTCAGTGATGTTCAGTTTTACTAGATGAATGTATATAATACCTTGATCAAATGTTCCCAAACCATAAGACAAAAAGTTCATATTTATTTTCGAGAAGGGATTTTGGGGCAGTTCATCAGTCACAGAACATTTCAGTTATAGCACAGGTATACTTTCAAACGAACTGTAATATAACAAACTTGTTATTTTTTGCTTTTATGGTAGCAGTTGCATGCGTAGAACATTGCAGACAGGTATCAAGTCTGCATATTAGTGTTTAATTAATTGGTTTACCCAGTCAACAGCAGGATTTTCAGTTATGTTTCTGAATTCTGTAATAACAGTATGACAGTATGAGTACAAACTTTATCTATTTCACTAGCAAATTTAAGGCTTGCTGTGTGAATTTTAACACTGAATTAATATGAGTCTTAACACATTAAGCTTTCTTCAAACATAATTATTTTCCTCTGAGGGTTTTGTTTTTTTTTCCTGAAGTGTTGTGTGAACTACTAAAAAGATTTATACAGTAAAACTTATTCCAAACTGGCCTTTGATCTGAAATGTCAGCTTCAAGACCTAAGTTTAAGTTCCTCTACTACAAGCAAGTAAATGTTCAGTATTCTTGTTATGAAAAAAAGAAGAAAATTCAGCTATATTTTTTTTGCTTACTATGATTCCTTAGGAACTTCATGCATTATTCTATTTATTTATCCTTCTCATATGAAACTAAATTATTTTTTCATTTCAAAAAAGCATTATACCAAGCTTAATAGTTTTTCAGTTTATTTAGCATTTCACACTTTTCTATTAATTTTTCTGTCAGTACGTCTTGAGGCAGGTGTTCTGCTTCAGGAAACTTCTCTTCTTCATAGTATATTGAAATGTCTCCTAGGTGCTAGTTCAACAGAATTCTTCTTTCAGCCAGACTCATATATGGTATTAAATATTTAGGTAATGGTTAAAATTAGGAAGGTGGTTATGCCTAACAGCTGTTATAAACAGTATAAAGATTAATTAAAAACTCCATTCATTCTTGGTGTAACTACCCTGATTATATTCTAATACATAAAACTATGCTACAATTTTATAAATATAAATCTAATTTTGCCAAGTACTACATCTATGTAAATACATTGAATTTCAGCATGAATGAATTGATATTTATTTGGCATTTTGCATACTCAAATAAAAAAGTAGTAAATCCAAACTTATTTTGGAATTTATGTCTTACAAAGTTTTAATAAAAAAGGAAGTGTCAAATAACTTCAAACTCTTTTGGAATGAGGTCCCTTTGGTTTTGAGGCTCAAACTTGACAATTCAAAAGAATGATAGAGGAAGAGGCAGTTTCCCTGCACAAATAGATGAGATATAGCGCAGTAATGGGTATGCTTATGCAAAAGACTGAAGATCAATCCCTCCTTTCCTCTTTTAGATTATGAATTTGACCCCAGGACACCCAGGCTGCAAGGCTTTTTCATGATAAATTTACAGTATTTGAATTCTTCTTCTCATTCATTATTTAGCTTTTTAAATAAAATTTTAATACTGGAAAAACTTGCTTCAGAACTCCTTTTAAGAATATTTGTATAAATTTGTCCATCTTCAAAGAATAGCAGTAAAAATTGAGTTCAGACGGTTTTGTTTTTCTTTCTCGTTTACATGCAATGACAAATTCAGAAGCAGCAGGAAACTTATTGCAACTTCTTTGCCTATATCCAGAATGTTTCTAGGTCATAAGAAATCAGCTGATAACCTCTGGCTTCCATTTTGTGAAAACAAATAACAGGATGGAAATAACCTCAGAGTGCTATGAATCTTCCAAGGTAGAATATCAATAGCAGTACTCAATCGATATTTCAATTATCACCAGAATTTTCTCAGTATTTCTAAGCCATTTTTCAATCAAGTATTGTGAAAATAAATAGAGTAGCTCAGGGATTATGGAATATTGTGAGAGATAGGTGGAAACGAACACTCCTCTCCTGCAGCTTTTCTGGGTGAAATCACACATGCCTCTGTCACCAGTTAATTCAGTGCTCAAGCTGAAGCACAGCCTGAGCAGTGCAATCCCCAGCTCCAGGTCTTAATCTCCCAGTGATCCCAAGCAAGGTACCAGCCAGCATACCACACGCTGGATGGCCTGGGATTTCTTCGGTGAGCCAGAACAACACCAAGCCATACAGAAGCCAGGCTGGAAAGAGGAAGTTAAAGCTAAGAGAAAGTGTGGGTTTTTTTAATTTCCCCATCAGCTTCATTGATCTGGGGGGACAGGGGAGCACTGGAGAAAACATGGAGCCCCCAGACAGACGCAGTTGAGGGAAAGCTGAAGAAAAAATGCTTTGTTGTTTTCAGCAGTTATTTTCTGTCCCCCTCCCCACTCCATGAGATGAAGTGCTTGAGCACAACTGCAGCAAGGACATCAGAAACCCGGGCTCACAGTCTAACCTGAAATGCCACCTTGCCTAGCCAGGCAGTCATCAGTCAGGTGTTGGCACGTGCAGTGAATCGGTAGATTAGGACCTAGATTTCTTCAGTAATTTTGAAGAGGGACATAAGAAACCTATGCAAAGTTGGAATAGAGCATAGTGTCATTCCTACTTACTGCATCAAGGGCAGAAATTTCTCATTGATGCAACAGAGGGACAACATGATCCTGCCTGAGGTAGATGGCAAAAAGATCAAGAATTAAACGCTTTCAAATCTCTCCAAATGTTTATTAAAACAAGGACAGGAAGGTCTTATCTTCAAAACTATATACAACCAAGAAATAAACAAACTGAAAAGTATGAAACCAACACATCCCTCCATGGTATAGAGTTGATAAATCAAAGTCCACAGGGGAAAGAGTTTATTCTTTCAGTATTGTCTAGGTATTAGGCAGCAGCGGGGACACAGAAGGTCGATTTTATTTAATAGTACTGATAAATGAAACCAAATGCAGATTGTTACCACTGGCACTGGGATGAGTCATTCTGAAATACAATATCTTAACAACTCCAAGTCAAACCTTAAGCAATCCAACACTGCTATTAAACAATGGCCTGTTTATATCCCCATTCAGCCATTCTGTTCTGACTTATTCATGGACAGTATGGTACATGAAATCTGGATAGAGTCCTATGAACACATCATATTCTTACTATAAAGGAAATAAATGAATCTATAGATGTGCAAGGTCATCACTGTCAATACAATTCTGTCAAGTGGTTCTATGCTAGCACCTATTATCTGTGAAGGCTAAAATACTGTTACTGAAGTCAAGTGCTTGTGTTTGAATATGTTGTTGAAGGAAGAATATAATCGCTTACTGAAGTCATGCACAATAGCCAACATGTTATGTAATCCCCCTCTTCTCCACTCATTCTTAAAAAAAACTAAAAAAAAAGAAAATGGGACAATGTGGAAATCTTTTTCCCTAATAAAATAGGCATAGCATGATTGTCTCAAATGAAAACAAGATGATTTCACAAAAAAATAAAGGGGCTATTTGTTGCTCATAGATTGTTCCAAATTAATGTCTTCCGCACCCTGTATAGTTTTGAGTTTTGCCATTGTGTGAACGCCACTGACCACGTGGGCTGGATTATTCTTTCCAGAGTAATGCTGAAATTTTGCCAAAATTGCCTCTACGTTCTTATGAAGCTGACAAGATTTGGTTCGTGTTTATTCATACAAAGTCTATTCATTAAGGTCCAATCCATTAATGACAGCTGTGATACTGGTTGTGCTTCAGGGGATAACAACTTTCCCTCAGAGATAATATACCTTCATCTCTGGAGCGCTGTCATCAGTTTACTGTAGTCCATGACAAGTTAGGAAAACAGAAATACAAAAGTAAAATCAATTTTTCATTGGGTAAAGGATTTAGATGTTCATAATATAACCACCATATAGCTCACTGAAAGTACAAACGAATATAGTTTTATCAGTCTTTCACTTGGTAATTTTAAAGGGAATTTAGAGAAGAGAGTGACAAACCTACAGTTTCCAAGGATTTTGCTGATTCTTGCTGACAAATATTATGTTTTCCTGGATTATAACTACTGTTTATTAATAAAACAGGTTAGTGATATGATCTTGGGAAAAAATAGTAGCTTTTGGTGTGAAACTCACAACAATAAAAGAGAGAATGTTGGGTTTCCTCTATGCACTATTAAATCAAGTACTAATTATAGAGAAGCAGCACATATTCCACCTGGGTTTGTCAATTATTAAAGACTTAATTTAAAATGTAGAACCTGTTGGTGGCAGAAATTATTTGGAAAAGTTACTTTCGTTACACAGGGACAGCAAAGGTTTGCAGTTGCTGATGTCATATCTGACTTTCCCTATGGAGGTTCCTGGATGCTTACTTGTATTTATCGTGGAGTATCAGTGGCTTAGCTTTTGCTCTTAGCCTAGGAAAATGCCTTTGTCACAGGCAAAGACAGTACATTTAAGCAGAGATTGTACAATATGATGGAATTAATATATTTTTAAAGAGGAAAATATTTCACAAATATACCCTAGCTGAAAATGAGTACATTATGTGTTGCATTTCACTTTCTTTAAAGAAAAAATATATCTCTGAAGTCTCCCTCTGTTCTTACTCTACAGATTCCCTAGTCTATTTCATAATATATCTCTGAAGTCTCCCTCTGTTCTTACTCTACAGATTCCCTAGTCTATTTCATTTATTACTTCCTTTGATAGCACATTTAAAAGCATATTTTTTATCCAAAGAAAAAATTTCTGTGTGTCCTGGGTTGCATGAATTTCCTGTAGTCCATTATCACATTCACACCCCACAACATTGTAGACAATCAGTCACCAAATATCACTGACTCTTCAAGTAGAACAAACTCAGATACATGTGAGGGATATCTTGTCAAGGCACTGGTCTCAATAATGAAAACATGACATGCAAGGTAAAGGAGTTGGGATGGAAAGACAGATGCTGATGCAGAGCTTTTGCCACACACTTGGTCATCTTATAATTCTAACCATTCAGTATAAAACAGACAACAGGGATGATTGCTATTGTTTTACTGATTAGCCATTCTCTCCCTTTTTTCCCAAAAGGCACCCTGGCCAACTCTACTTAGCAAATATTGACACCTGTAAACCGAGCCGGCTGATGCCTTTGGCTCTTCAGCTCTCTTCCCATCTGTTGCCTGGGAATTTTAAGTGAAGTATTTTGGGACACTTGCTCTCTTTTCATTGAAAACTGTAAAAAAAAAAAAAAAAAAAAAATCACTACCCAAAAGCTAATCCTAGAGCCACATGGCTCTAGAGAGGCCTGTAGTAACTAAAGGGAAAACACAGCGTATGTAAAATGCATATCCCACCGGCCTCTTCTGACTACTCTTCTTTAGTTAACAGCATGCCAGGGTAATCTGCTTAGTTACCAAGTGGAGCTTTCTTCCCTTTTCCCCATGAGATCACCCTGACCATGATCAAAGTCCAAACACATTCTCGGCTAACTCTATTGTTCCCAAGAGTGGGATTAATGACTAATTATGTCAGGTCACTCATCCAGATGGCCTCTCAGATGTTCCTTTGTCATTGCCTGACCTTCCATATGCCCCTTTGACCTTGAGGTTTATTTCCATGGCAACATGAAGCCTCAGTTTCCTTGCTGAGATTGCCAAGAAGTGGCCAAAAGGGGGGATACGGGATAATCTACCCACACTTTGTATTCTGCTTCCATCTCATGCCTTGTTAAATCCAATGAATAGATAAAAAATGCTATCTGATCCCAGCTGAGTGATGACCATGGTCATGATTCTATGTTACATGCTATGTTTTTTAAATTAGCAGACAGCTTTGTACATGGAAACGTGCATTTAATTTGAAGAACATCAATCGCCATAATGTGATCTTTTTATCTCATTAATGTTAAGCAAGGGTAATAGAATGGAATTACAAAATATCACTGTGAAAGGAATACAATTCAGAGAATTATAGATATCCCCCATTAAAGCCCTAGAGATGTTTAGATAAGTCTACTTGTTCAGTTTCATAAATTAAAGATTCTTTTACCTTTCCTGAGGTTTAAATTTAGCCTTGGATGTTGATCTTATCCTGAAGAAGGATTTTAACGTGGTTAATGCAATGAAGAATTTTTCTAAAACAACCAAATAAGTAAATAAAAATATAAAAGGCCAGTGACTCATGAACTCAGTTAGAAAGGTTGAATGGTATTTCTATGAATAGAACTCTATTTTCTTTTAGAATTTAAAAATTAATATTGGACAAGATCTGAATTTACTACTATGTGCTGGCAAAGGTAGCAAAACTGGTTAACCCTCTTACTACCTGGCCATAAAATGAAATGGTAATCTTCTCCTTTTTTCAAATTTCCTTCAATGTTATTCATTAATTTGTTAAAAAAAATATATATGCAAGAGTGAACATCAGGTTTACTGCTCACTGTCCTAAACCAGCATCTTAAAGGAACAGTGTCACTACTTATGCCACATCCCTAATTTTTGCCACAGATTCTGTTTTTTTTAAAGGAGCAACTTACGTGAATCAAATGGGACATAGAATATACCAGCCAATTTGAAGGGTCATACCAGCCATATTTTTCCCCAGTTTTGAAGGATGTCAATGCATGCTATTTTACAAATTGCTTTGCAAATGCATTCCAAAGATTTTACTTGGTCTTTACTTAGCACAAATTCTTGTAAGACTCAAAAACATCTACAAAGCAAAACAGAACATAATGCAGTGACCTCAAACTGCTTATTCGCTCTTCATTCCTAGCCTTTTGCAATGGGTACTGAAAGTATCTCAGTGAAAGTTATGTCTCTGTATGCATGTCTGCATAAAATTCTATAAAAACTACACTGAAATAATAGTATGGTTTTTAAAGATAAATGCAGACAGGTTCAGAAATAAAGGTGACATTTTCATGCTTCTCACTCTGCCCTCTCTATAAATGTGTTATCAGCCAGTCTTCATCCAGATTATAATATTGGTTTTATAGTGGTATGGCTCCAAAGTAGGGCCACAGCATTTAACTGAACGAGGCAGACATTATTTACATAAAACAGAGCATATGATTTCTGTCTCATGCCCTCCCATTCGGGAAGGATAAGAGGGATGAAGCAGTAATGCATCACTAAATTTTTCGTTGTTCCATTCAAGAATTCTCTCATATTTTGTTCCCTGCACACAATCAGCTACTGAAGGAGGGAAGCAGAGGATCTCTGAGCTTCCACATTCTTTCATAATTTCCCCTGAATCTGTGAGCTGGACAAAACCAGGGATCTGAACAGAGGCTGAAATATCATCATAGCTTCAAAGTCTTTATCATGATACTTGTGTACAGGGGGTAATGTTAAGATTGTGTTCATTACTTCCAGTTTGGTCCTTCCAAATTTTAGTTTCTCCACTTTCCAACCTTAGCACTCTAACAGTTTTTAATTGAGTTTCTGAATGTTTCTAAGGAGAAAGATGAAAAATTAAAGGAAATTCCATTATATGGTACAATTTTCTTAGTATCAGTAGCATTCCCTGTTCAGAAATGAACAGTTGTACTGAAGCACAGGCTAGATGTATATTTCATTCAATAGGCAAGAAGCCCATTCTCATAATTCATAATACTGTGAATATTCTTTTACCTCGGGGTAATGTTCCACAAATATAAATTAGAAATTAAATTTTACTTGATTGTTGTATTTACAAATGCACAGACCCTATACAACCACTAGAGTTTGTTCATTGACATAGTTATGCATAAATAATGCAGGTAGTACAATGGCAATATACAACACAAAGAACAAGTTAAAATTTTCAGAAATGCAAAGAACATTTTTAAATCTACAGCACTACCAAATCAACACACATATTTGCACACACTGAAAGGCATTGGATAAACAAATAAATAAATACAGGCATACGTTGTAAAAAGAAAGTAACATGGAATAATAGGATACTTTTGGATGCACTTCATAGTCCTGCCTAGGTGTTCTCAGAAGCCAAGTTTGACTTGAGAAGAAAAAAACCCCTTGTGTTTTCCAAAATGGCCTCTCATCATGGGTATGAAAGCTATTTTCACATCTAAATGAGGTTTGATGTGTTCACATTCTATTGATTTTGCACAAAAGTGACAGGGTGCTGAAAGACCCATAAAAATGATTTGTGCATAAAACTTGTGTTCATACAAATGCAGCCTCCACCAAGGACCACTGGAAAGTTTGCAGGATGGCTAATATGCTCAGAATAAATTATTTAGTCAATTCATCTACTGAATAACGAGAATAGTTCAGTGATTTACCATAAGTATTAAGCCAATACTAGTATTCAGTTTTTTAAAACAAAAAGTTAACATGAATTAAATGCCTGAAAGATAGTAACTAGTTGTTTAGTGTTCAGAATATCAAATTCTTTAGAAGTCACATGCACACAGAAATGCCTTAGCAAAGAAATGCAGGCATGATACTAGAGAAATCCATATAGCAGATGGGAGGGACAATTCCACCTTTTTAACATAAGTAATTACTTATAAAGTAATGGTAGTGGCCAATCATTAATACTTTGAAAATGTCTATTTCATCAAAGTTTATTGGTGAGTGTTTTATCATGCTCCAAGAAGTGATTAAGTAGAATTCAATATGTCTTTTTAGGTCTGGCAGGATTGTCATGTGGTTAAGGATAGATCTGTATGTTCTTCATTGCTTTCCCATTGAGCTGAGGTAAGTCTTTGAACAAATTGCACAGATGTTCAGTGTCTGTTTTCCTGAATAAGAAATTGAGCTAATAATAATAATTGCTGACGTTATAGATGTACAGTGAGATTACATTAACTAGCGACAGTAGGGCACAGTGGAAAATAATGGCTCACATTGTAATATTCCTATGAAGCAAAGACAGTTTTGGGGTGTACAACGACTGTAGAACTTTGCTTCCCATTATTAAATAACTACTTTGTTCCCAATCATAACTAGTTTTTCTAGGATACCCCACACCACAGAGAGAGAAAGAAATAGTTGTCTGAATGAAAGGCTTGTATAGGTAATTGTACATCTAGGTTCATCAAGAAAACCTTGATGCAATGCTGACCACAATGGAGTGTAACCATATCACCAGCAAAATAATTTCTGAATGTTAAGTGTGAAAACATTTCCTACAAATTTGCAAAGCAACTGAACTTTTGCCATAGCACAATGCAATGTCAACAGAAAAAACAGAGGAAAGTTGTTTTATCTCAAAAAATCTGTATGTGATTTTGAACATTAACTATGCATTAGAATGACCAAAGCATGATTATTCCAGATTGTCAATGCATTAAGGCATATTTTCCAGGTATTTGATCAAAGGAATGGGGGATTTTAAGTGAGCTGTTTTGAAGTGTATAGAGTTGGTAAATCTCTGCAATGATTTTTCTGCAGTTAACAACATTGGAAAGTTGTTTGGTATGTTGATATAT